>NC_141534.1:179037500-180287500 GCF_021556685.1 Rattus norvegicus | reverse complement strand
TCAACACAGCTCTTGTCTTTACACTTCCTTCTCCTCTACCTGGGCCTTTTACATCTGCTGAAAACACTCACTGTGCACTTCAGCCTGCCCTACAAGGTGTTGACAAAAATCAGCCACCTCCACAAACCTTCCCTGACTCTGCTCAAATGACAGAATGTCTCCTTTCCTAAGAGATGGGCCCGCCTTTTAATCTCTTGAATAAGCATCAGCTCTAAGTCTGTTGTGTATGTCCCACTCCTAGGTCACGAACAAGGGGTTCTGGGATCTCTCTCCCCGGTGTTTGCTCCCTGTAACCTTAGACATATGGAGACTTAATAAACATTTGCTGGATTAAAGTGAAACATGATGCCTAGAGCCAGGGTCCACATAAAGAGAAACAGGAACTAGCGGCTGAGAGTGTGTAGCGTGTTCGAGGCCATGGGTTTCCACCTCAGTACTGAAGAAAAATCTCTTTTTTTTTTTTTTTTTTTTTTTGGTTCTTTTTTTCGGAGCTGGGGACCGAACCCAGGGCCTTGCGCTTCCTAGGTAAGCGCTCTGAAGAAAAATCTTAAGAAAACCAACAATTCAGCAGATGTTGGACTCTCCCCGGCACCCCTAAAGCCAGTGCTGACCTCAGGCTCAACCCAGTACTGGGGTCCAAGTCATGGTGTCTGCTTGTTGGTTTCACCCTAGTCGCACCTCCTGATGGCTGACAGAAAGCCAAAGTCAAAGCCTCTGCACATGTGCAGTGCCTTCCACCCCCTGCTCATCCAGGGGCTGTCTTCCCTTCCCTCTGAACAACGCCATGTGCAGCTGGGCGTGGGGATACTGATGCAGGAGGACCACGAGGCTAACAAGACCCTGTCTCAAAAAGAATTCTCCATGTACTCCCTTGTCTTGGGGCATTTCTTACAGCACCCTTAAGGGAATCCGGGTTTTATTTCATGATTATTTTAATCAAAGCATCAGGTGTTGGGAGACAAATGTCCTTGATTTTCACAGGCTGATGGCTCCTTAAGAGGATTTATTGACTCACCTCCCCACATAGGCAAATAAATTATGGCCACCTTTTGCTTATACCTCCTTTCTCATTAGTTACCCGGCTTCTTCACTCATGAAAAATACAACAAAGACTGTCTCCAGCATGAAGTACATTTTTAATACGTTATCACAGCATTCTTTTTGAAAAAAAAGAAAATCTGACTCTCTGTCGACTCCTGGGCCGTTGCCATTAGCTAGATAAATGCCGACTTAATGAAATGATTCTGTAATACACGAGGATGGCTTAATGCAGCATTAGCTGAAAGAGCAAAAATGAGAAGCAATCTAAAACCTGCTCCATTACGTGCTCCCAGCTCACAGAAGACAGTCCCTGGAAGGACAGAAGAGTATACAGTCATCTTTAACGAGCATGAGGGGAACTGAAGATATGATGTTGGTTGTGCAGGAGACAGGACAGTTCCTGCAAAACTCAAGAAAAAATGGGAGTCGAGAGGAAATCTCAGCACATGTAGAGGCAACGGCAGTGTTGGTATGGCAGTGGGAGAGACTCAGACCAGCCTTCACTGGCTGCTTGGCTACTTGTTCCCAGGCCCTAGATGCTTGGTCCCAGGCCCAGTCAAGCTCCCGGTCCAGGGACAGTGCTTCTCATCCTCCTACAATGTGCTTCTGTGTGCTTCCCAATCCTGCCAGCTCAGCCCTGCCCAGTGGTTTTGGGCAAGAAGCTAAACTGTTTCCGAGCTCCACTCTCTTCATCTAGGTACAGTACATTGCTCTCTGGGTACTGTCTGTCCTGTGCCCATTCCCCTGCTCCACTCTAGTCTGAGGGCTGGAAAGATGGGTCATCGGGGAAGACCGGTAACTGCTCTTCCGGAGGACCCAAGTTCAGTTCCTAGCATCCATACAGGGAAGCTCACAAGTCCCTATAATTTCAGACCCAGGAGACTTGAACCCCACCTCTAGCCTTCACAGGGACCCACCCCCAATACACATATACAGAGACACACAGAGAGACAGAAACAGTGAGAGACAGAGAGACGGAGACTCAGGCTTATCTTGGAGCAAACTGGATACATTTTGTCACATGTTGACCCCATAAAGAGAGGCCTGGAGGTATGCCTGGGCTATGAAGAATGTGAATGAATCCTTCCAAATGGGAGCAATGATACCCAGAAGGTAAGCAACACTTATGTCCCCAAAACTAGGCAAAATTCTCACAATGACAAAAATGGGTTCCAGGACCCCAGGCAAGAGGCAGCGGGAAGCAAAAGGTTTCCTTTCCAAGTCTGCAAGTTGAACCCCAAAGTCATCCTGAGAACCAGAAGGACCTATGAAAGGAACTCTGAAATGAAACATAACACATCCAGGCCAGTGAACATTTGAGGAGAAGTCCATTTGTTGATGGATCATTCCTTCCCCTGGGTCTTCTGTGGGGCTCTTTTCTACATATACGGTGTGTACAGATGATAGGGATAGTCAAATAGGAATAGCAACAAGCTCCCCTCTTCAAGAAAACCAGCTGTTCGGTAGCTGAGACTTCCAGCCCAACAGGGGACTAAAGCATTCCTGCAGGCATGATTTCTAGCCAGAAGTCACAGTAGGTAGGTGGGAGGGGGTGAGGATGTTTAGATAGTTAGGCAATTCCTCCTTGGACCTCTTTAAGAGACGAGTAACTTAAAACGTTCTTCCCTGCATCAAACAGGGATGAGACAAGTTTCAAAGGCTTTCTACTCTTTGGTCAGTAAAGAACCATCACTAAGTCTGTGGGAGGAAGACTGTTTTATCTCCATAAAGCTAAAGGTCCCAGAGTTTTCTAGGAAAAGCAAATTCCAAAAGGCAGGATGAAGGACCAAATCCCAAGGTTTGTCAGGAAGGCCTAGAAGACTTCACGAGGACACTCTTGTGTGCGGTCACTCACCTGGGCCTGCCATCAAGCTTTTCCAGGTCACCTAAAGCCCTGTACACAGTGATCTCTGAGCACTGGTGACCAGAATTTCCAAAATAACAACAAAAAAATAGTATATTCTCTCAGTCTGTTTGAAGGTTTGAGTCTGAGCTACCAGGAGAGGGATTGGAGATAATGAGGAAGTGCAGAGGAGTTCATTAAAAATAGTTCCCCGAAGGTACCAGCCAAAATCCTTGTCGCCAAAATCCTTGCTGAACCTACTTAGGTGCTGAAAATAATGGGAGACTGTACATGCCTGCCTCAGACAGAACTGCTGCACGCATTAATCTGGACTCTTACATCAAGGCTGGCTTGTTGGTCTTCAGAAAAGCTGGCTACTTACCTAGGGCAGCTCAGAGACAGTCACTTGGAAAGGCCAAACTAGCTTTTGTGCCTTCAACTTATGCCTCCACCTGCAGGCCCTGGCCTGGCCTGGCTGTTGAAGCACCTTAGTCTACCTGAGAGGTCTTTCTCAACCTGTGGGTCGGGATCCCCTGGATGACCCTTTCACAGGGATCACACATCAGATATCCTGCATATCACATGTTTGCATCATGATTCATAACAGTAGAAAAATTAGTTATGAAGGCAATGAAAATTATTGTATCATTGTGGGTCACCACAACATGAGGAACTGTATTAAAGGGTCACAGCATTAGGAAAGTTGAGACTCACTGCTCTACTCCAACAAGCCCAGGGGAAATGGAGGGGGCAGGCCTTGGGATTAAAGTCCTGGATTCCCATGCAAACACTGGCCCTCCCATGCCACTATTAACAGATACATTTTTCCCCTCTGGGGCCAGTCTCACAGCCTGTAATTATCTTCTTCCTTGAGCACCTGGTTGGCTTCCTCTCTGTCCCCAGCTCCTCTCAGCTAAGGCAAAATCAGTGGCCCATTCTTGAACCTCAGCCACCACGTGGTGCAGAGACTACCACACTACAGGACCTCCACAGATGAATGACAGCTTGGGAACTGTCTGGCTTCAGATACCAGTCAGACGCCTTCGAGAGCCACTGGTGACCTTGCCATGCTGCATACAGGCCAAGTCCCAGAGGGATGGGAGGGCAGCCCAGTGTCCTCTTGAAGGCCTGTGGCTACCTCAGTGCCTCCAGTCAGTGCCTCCAAATCTCCTCTAACCCAGCACAGCTCAGCCCACTCACCTGAGTGACAGCATAGAGGGAAACTGTAGAGAGGTGAGGACCACAGTGAGTTCTCTTGAGAAGCCACCACCAGAAAAATTAAACCTGAGCATAAATAGAGAGCTCAGGTACAGAAGGGGTCTGGGAAAGCCAGGGGCGCCCAGCCCTCAATGCTATAGAGAGATCAGGTACAGAAGGGGCCTGGGAGAGCCAGGGGTACCCAGCCCTCAATGCTAGATAGGCAGGGTACTGTGGTACAGAAGAGAGGGTTACACAACACAGTGAGACCCTGTCTCAAAAAGATAATAAAGGAAGGAAGGAAGGAAGGAAGGAAGGAAGGAAGGAAGGAAGGAAGGAAGGAAGGAAGGAAGGAGTTGCCCAAGGAACAGGGACTGTGCAGAACTCGTTTCTTTAAGTCAACTGTGAGAAAGCCTGGACCAACCACAGGGGTGTTGCTGGACATCCTTCCTCGTGCAGGAGGAAAACCTTCACTGTACATGCTCCTTACTGCCTTGGTCAGGAAGGAGTCTGCATCAGTCTGGGGGCATTTCAGAGTTCATAGCCCAGGACAGGTGCCAAAACCAAACCAAACCAAACCAAATAAAAAAATAAAATCTCAGTTTTGGCTTTGAGTATGAACTTATTTATTTATAGGGCTAATTTTCTTTGCCCTTTAATGATCATGAAAGTGATACACGCAGGATTGAACCAAGGAAACCACACAGTAAGAACCGGAATAAAATCGCCTCTAATCCTACATGATGAGAAGCCCTGGTCATATCTGCTGCCCTTCCTTCCTTTCCTTAATGAAAATTTAAGAGAGATGGGTGCATACTGTGAAGAAATTTCAGTAACACATTTTCTTGCAGTAAAACCCACCCACAACTGCTCCACACAGTTCCCAGCAAGATGCTTACCCATAGTGAGTTAATAAATAATAAAACAAATAAGAGAATAATGTTTGAAAAAATGAATTAATCTGAAAATGAATTAATTTGAAAAAATTAATTAATTTGAAAAAATGAATTAATCTGGTGAGCCCCAATTCCTTTACCAACCGAAAAAAATCACCACTAAATCTAGGATGGAAGTTCTCATCACATGAAAACATGAAACCCATTTTATATTTTCTCATCTAGATCATCTCAAGGTAATAGTTTGAATGAACCACATTTTTCAAATCAAAGCAATTTTACAACTGCATCTGATTATTTTGAAGCAGGAAATCAAGTCTGGATGGCCTAGGAAGGTCAGCGGGTTGGCCAAGTCATTATAAAGGCTGCTTCAGTTATGATATATCCGGTCACCCACACAGTGAGTCGGGCAGATGAGTCTTGTGACACCCAACTGGGAGATGCTCTAATGTCTGCCCTGATACTTACGGCTACTGGGTTTTATACTTGGGTTCCAGTGCTTGGTCAGCAAAGAGTCTCAAATCCTTCTTCATGAAGAGAGGACTGCAGGATGAAGGGCTCCTTTGCATATGCCTCTTTCCACCTCTTATTATATCCACACCATTCAGCAATGCACCCACACCAAGCACTAGGTGGAGTACTGGGATACTGGGATACCACAGTGAACAGACCGATGCTCCACCCGTTGCCATGGAGCTGCAGGTGATAAGTGGTCCTCATCCATTAGCCTCATAGGACTGCAGCAATTATTCCTCTTTTATAGATGATGTAATATTTACTAGAATGTTCTACTCAGGTCATAGGTGAAAGGCTAGTTTCAAACACAGGTCTCTGACTCCCCAGCAAAGGTTCTTTCTACTGTGCCAATCACATTGGTGGACATGCTTCCTCTTGCTGACAACTTGAGTCTTTTTGGGTTGACAGTCCTTTCTGATGCCTGGGTAACAGGCTGGCTGCTGATTGTGAGCAGTGAAGTGCTCTGATCTCTAGATGGCTCTAGGTGTACTTGTCCTGGTTTCAATGGTTGCTGAGCTTCTAGTTCCTGGTTAGCATTATCCTGGTTCTCTTCACTCTAACTCCAGATCAGTTAATCACCTGCCATTGCTACCACAATGGCTGCCTACCATCTTCCCAGTATTCCATTTCCTCTCCACCACTGACCAGGCTGGGTACATGGCCTCCCAATTAAAGAGAGTTCTCAGTGTCCTTTGCAGCTATATGTGTTCCTAGCACAAAGATCTGACCTCAGGAGGAAAAGAATTACTGATTCAAGGTCTTCCCCGTAAAGTGATATGACCCCTCATACCCTGGTTCTTCCCACCGAGGAAGGTGAAATGAAGCTTTAACCTTCAGCCACCAAGTGGAAGTCACTTGTTGAAGACACCAGGCCTAGACCCCCTTCACTCTGGACTGGCATATAAGAAGTCACCCTCCATCTGGGCTCAGCTATTATGGGAGTGTGGGGCCTGTGGGTCTCCTTAACAGAAGAACAAGCCCAAGTAGCTTGAATGAAATCAGTTCCACGCACCGCCAGTAAAGCTATGAAGCACTTAAAAGGGAGTGTCTAGCCCTGTGTATGAAAGTGTTCATTCCATGTTATTATCTCATCAAAAAATGTGAATAAAGGCCACCTCCTGAACCTCAAAGGGAAATTCTACTTGGTCAGAAGAAAACTGAGGAACCCAAAAAAAGGAAATCAGCTTCCTTCAGCAATAATAGGCAATCCCAAGAGAGGTGAGGCCTGCAACCAGTCCTCCGTCTCCTACAGCAGCTCTCTCCTCTTCCAGCAAAGGCACTGCAAGCCAAACTAAGGGCCAAGGCTAATGTCTGCATGGACAGTTATCACAGGAGTGGTGCTCCTGACCAAGAACTCAATGGTCAGCTTTTAAGAGAAATTATATAACTTTGTGATTTGAAACTGTAAACGCCTTGTGTGGTTTTTGTTGGTATCGCTCCCTTGCTCCCCCATCCCCAGAGAAGAGGGCTGCTGGTGGTCCAGGAGTCTCCTGCAGAGGACATATGCATCGTGCACATCATCTACGGGAGGTGTATACTGGCTGAGTCCAAGACGAGAAGCGGTCATGTGATCTTTTATTTAGTGGTTCAGAAACAGTCTGTAGCACAAAACACATTAAATTAATCACTCCTGCAGGTCCCGAAGGCTTCTAAATACGGCACACAGAACTCTCAAGATCAGCTTTAGCAAAGCACGGGAAAGGAGGGACCTGGGTAAGGCTGGTTAGAGCAGAAGCTAAAGTAAAAATGTATCTTGGAAGCCACTGACCAGCTGTGGAGCCTGAACGGTGACTCACCCCAGATGAATTCCTAGTCTGCACATGCAGATTCCTAACACCTGTCTCCCAGGGCCATGACAGACACCAAACAAGGACTGCCTATAAAAACAGCTTAGCAAACTGGTTGAGAATGTGAGACGGCGCTTTTAGAAAGGGCTTTTCAGAGAAGATTCTGATGCTCACCTACCCAGAAGCCCTAGCAGACTAGAGGCTGCCCAGCCACTCTACGAGACCTAGAGGAATCTCTCGTCCAACCACTCCTTATGAGCTAGGGGGCATAGCTGGCAAGAGTCAGTCTCTGCTGAGTTCATCACTGACATCCATTTGCTCACCAGCCCCCGAGCAGCCAACAGGACATCAGTCATGGGCTCTGAAGAAAGGAGAGCTGCAGCGAGCTGGGGCCACTGCATGGTGATATGGCTGTCAACCGAGAGAGAGAGAGAGAGAGAGAGAGAGAGAGAGAGAGAGAGAGAGAGCTCGCAGACTCCATGGTGCTGTGAGAAGCCCAGACTAAGACAGGAAATGTTCTGCAATTCAGAAATAAGAAAAAAACAACTGGGTTTTTGGTTTGTTTTTTGTTTGTTTGTTTGTTTGTTTGTTCGTTTTTAAGGCAAGCTCTTGAGATTGGGGTTTTGATCCCAGCTTTTCCACAGAACACACATCTGAGGTACTCTTTGAGTTTCAGACTCCCTAACAAGAGAATGAGATCTATGTCACCCACCCCATAGTGGAAAGGCATGTCAGCACTTAGCATACGCCAACAGCCAAAGGTTAGACACCACTCTTAATATATAACAAATGGATATATACAGATGAAGTCAAGAGCTGGTGATTTCAAGCAAGGTTCTGCCACACCATAGCAGCTATAGGCTTTGCAACTGGCTATTACCTGGACAGTGTTGCTGGCTCATTTATTAATCCTAGGCTAATAGAGGTTCTCCTGGATCTCTGCCTAATGCCTGAGGACAGGCAAACCATCCAAGAGCGCCCGGCCAGCCAGTTGGCTAGACTCTGACACTTGTTTTTCTGGTTTGGAGCTGTTCATCATTACGCTGAGAGACATTCTCAGAGAAGAAGACATTTGCATGACTATTGCATCTAACTTTTCTATCCACATCTGGGTGTAAGGCTCTCCACCTCTGGGTCTGAGATGAGTAAGTGTCTTTAAAGCATGACCCAGGACTGGAGATGGAGGTCAGTTGGCAGAATGCTTCCTCAGCAGGCACAGAACCCTTGGTTCAATCCTCAGCACTGCATAAACAGGGTGCTGGCAGAAGCCTGCAATCTCAGCACTCGGGAGCTGAAAGCAGGAGGATCAGGAGTTCAGGGTCATCCTCAGCTACACAGAAAACTCGAAGCCATCCTAGGCACACAAGATCCTGCCTCAGAACAAAAAATAAATAAATAAAAATAGAAATAAAAATTAAGCAACAACAAAGATCTTTCTGGCTACCAAAGTAGTGTGGGTCAGCACCCAGGTAGTGGACAGCGCCACAGCCTGCTCCAGAGGTGGCCCTGCTCCACCGCCAGAACACCTGGGAACGGGCAGCACAGCCCCACAGTAAAACTGCACCCTCGGGGCTGGAGAGATGGCTCAGCGGTTAAGAGCACCGACTGCTCTTCCTGAGGTCCTGAGTTCAATTCCCAGCAACCACATGGTGGCTCACAACCATCTGTAAAGGAATCCGACGCCCTCTTCTGTGTGTCTGAAGACAGCTAGAGTGTACTCATATACAGTAAATAAATCTTAAAAAAAAAAAACTGCACCCCCACAGGTTCAACGCCTGCTTCTTCCACTGTCTCTCTCAAGCATCCGAACTACACACTCTGTGAGGATTGGATGAAAATTATTTTACCAGCCTAGCAATCAGACTTAGTCTGAGACGTCAGGATGTCTTCAGGGAGGGTAGTGAGTAGCAGGAGCAGCCTAGACTGCAGTCTATTCGATTTCTAAGCCAGTGCTCCTAACAAACAAAAAGTCTTTGTTTTTTAACACTTGCCTTCCAAGTGGCCCACTGCCTCTGAAGAACTCATGACTGAGATATCTGGCCACAGTACAGTGCAGTTCACACTCTTAAAAGTCATTTGCACTAGCAGATATTTGCACGCTCCAGAACTCCAAAGAGCAACTGATAACAGTCATGCGGACTAATACAACGGTCAATGGCTTCTAGCTTCATGTCTCTCCCTATCTTCACGTCTCTTCCACTCAGATCTCTGCTGCACTTAGCCCTCTATGCTCCAGTCTAACTGCAACATTCATACAGGGCTCCTGTGTGAGAACATAGGGAGTATTACCATACCATGACGAAGTAACTTCGAGGGATCTCCACTGTCCCCCTCCAGTCTCTACCACTCTGATAGGCATCTCTTTACTTTTCCTGTTGCTGATTTAAAGCGGGGTGGGGGGGACCTCAAGGGGCCAGTGAGGTGGCTCCATGGGGAAAAGCACTTGCTGCCCAATGACAAAAGCCTGGTCACCTGAGTTCGATCCTGGGACCCGTTTAAAGGTGGAAGTAGAGAGACCTGATTCTGCAAAGTTGTCCTCTTCCGAATGCACATCATGACACGTGCAAGCAAACACACACATTATGATGACAGTGATGATGTTGTTGAATACACTGACAAAAACGATTGAAAGGAGAAAGGGGTTATTCTGGCTTGAAATTCCAGGGCAGTCCATCATGACAGGGAGCTTGAGAGGCACCTAGTTACATGGCATCTGCAGTCAGAAGCAGAGGGAGATGACTACTTATCCTCAGCTCCCTTTCTCCTTCATGGGGAATGCCAACCCATAGAACAGTACCACCTTCTCTGAGTGGGCCTTCCTCCCAGATGCTCACGAGTGTACCTCCTACGAGCTTTTAGATCTTTCCCAGCTGACAATCAATATTAACTACAACACTAGGTGTTTCTAGTTTTGTCCTATTGCTCTGATAAACCCCTCTGGCCGAAGCAACCAGGGAAGGAAAGGGTTTATTTCCTCTTATACTTCCTGCTCATAATCTGCCACTGAAAGAAGCGAGGACAGGAACTCAGGGCAGGAGCCTGCAGACAGAAAGCTGGCTCAGGTTTCAGCTTTCCTATGCACAAGGATGGTCCCCCAAGATCAGTCAATGCAGACAATGCCTCAGAGACACAGCCATAAGCCAACCCATCAACAGAGATTCTCCTTTTGAATGACTCTACCTGGATCAAATGGTTACTCAGTAAACTTTGACTTGTCATTGACATCCCTTTTTCCCATCACAACGTGGGTTAAACACAGCCACTTCATACCTTCCATTCTGGGCCAGCCCTTCTCTGAATGTGATCTCGTCACACCCACCTGTCCTTTGCTTTATCTATATTCTTATCCATCCACCTCGGAAGGTCCCACCCTCCTCTGTAAGACTAGATAAAGAGCTGGCATCGGAACTAAGGTCCTCACACTTGCTCGCCAGACACTTTACAAACGAGCCATCTCCCCAGCCCATGGGATGCTCTTTAAGGAAATAAAACTGCAGGCTCTTTCCTGGGTCACAAAAATGAATCAGCTCTGCCCCTGGGTCTACTCTGGTGTTTGGCATATAGCCCTTCAGACATCTGTTGACTAAATAATAAATGTGTCATTCTACCCAAACAAATATGCAGTAAGTTTCCTTTCAGTCGATGTGGCTCAGCCACTGCTAAGCTGCCTCTGGAGCCACGCACAGACAACACAAGGATGAAGGTCAGAGAAGAGTTAACTCTCCATCAGTAAAAGGCTCGATCTCTGCCAACACAGAGAACAGGGAAACACACAGATGCCCAAAGGAAATGGCAGCCCAGACTTCTTCCAAACACACACAAGAACAAGTCTTGCATGTGTCCTGTAGGAAGGCAGGGACATTTGAGGTTTTTCACAAAGCTCAATTCACTTGTTGAATAAATAAATAGGTATTTATTGGGCACTTGCTCTGTTCTGACACTAAGTCTGTTGTTGGTCCTGGGACACAGCAGGAAATAAGCAGGTGATGTTTCTGAGCCCAAGGAAGATGAGGGCACCATGCAACCCCCAGATCCACAGTGGAGTTCCCAGTACAGTGTCACCTTGCACAAACTCCTTCTATGCTTTCAAGTGAGGGGTGGAAATAAATATTCTGCTCCGAACTGACCAGGCAGGGGCAGCGCTAAAAGTGCTCTGTCACTCCAGTGCGGCAGTCCTTCACTCCAGAAGTCACTGAAGGACAGACAGTACAACGTGCTCTCATCGGTCATTTTTCTCAACATTGCCAGCTGATCTCAGACACTAACGTCACTTAAATATCAAATGTCTCAAATGGCACAGTGACCCAAGATGCCAAAAACAGGATTCAGAGGTGGGAAGGGAGGGGCGGCGCTTGGTGAAAGGGTGGCTTTTTTTTCCCACGGCGGGTAAGACTCCTTCCTCCTCTGAAGCAGAACTCGCTTCCATCATCTCCAGCCTTGGGCTCCTTTTTCCCCTCCAGCAGGATACTGAAAATAGATTTGCATTTAACATTTAAAGCTGTTTTGGATCCCACACTCTTTTAGCTCTGTTCTCTGTTGCAAACTCATCCCAGTCCCAGGGTTCTCACAAGTGTATTTCACAAGCAAACAAACCAGTCACAGTGTTTATCCCTAAGAGTCCAAAGGAAAGGTGATTTACATAATGATATGGGAGATTAGATGACCAAGAACACACAATTCTTATCTGAACCAAAAGTTCTAGGAAAAAAAAATTGTTTCAACCCATCTAGAAAGATCGATAAACTGGGGAGTGGGGAGATGAAAACAAAAGTACTGAGCACTAGTGAGGGGAGCTTCTAAGTCCCCCAGTGCCCTACCTTGACTGGAAAATCTGGAGGGGGCCATTTCCATGCAGGTTTACACGATGAAGGCCACATGCCATTTTCCTGTTACCCTTGGAAAACACAGGATTTTATAACTGAGAAGACCCTGAGAAGTCAAAGTTCCAAGAGTAATAATCACTCTGAAGAGACTCAGCGCACCACACTGGTTCACAAACCCCTTCTCCGAGCATTTATAAAACCGCACACCAACTCTTAAGGGAGAAAAGGTTAAAAAAGAAATCCCTTCCACAAAGCTTTCTGAAAGGATGGACTAGCAGAACTGACTAAGACAAACAGCTAAAGCCAGCAGTAAATAACCGTAGTGCAGCACAGACGAGGGCCTAGTGAGCAGCTTAATTAACGCTAACACTACTTTAGAAAGAAGCGAGATACAATTTGGGCTGCAGCTGTCCCTAAGTGGCTTTCCTGAGCCTGATGAAGAAGTAAACTAACATTATTTAGTTTGGTTGGGGTTTTGTGTTTGTTTGTTTTGTTTTGTTTTAATATAGACAAATTTATATCAAGCTTCCATCATATCAAGCATTACAAATAAACTTTGTTTAAACCTGCTTTTGAGATGAGCATACCTGTCAAACAGTATACAGAAGCCTACAGTAAATATAATTAAAACAGTTAGCGCTGGTGACACCTGTCAGCAGTTCATTTATGAGGGGACCTTTCAAACCCTTAATTTGTTTGCATGTGACACAGCATAAAACAATGCCTTGGGTTTCACAAACCGCCTTCTAAGCAGGGAACAGTGAACCGCTAGTTACATGGTACACAAAGAATGAATGTTTTAAGCCATATTTGCGGACCTTTGACTCTGGGCTCAAGGCTCCTGAGAAGAGAAAGAAGAAAGCTGGCGCTGGCCACAGAGACTCCTATCCTTACACTACTTTCCTTGACAATCAAACTGCCTCCAAAGTCATGACCTTTGTGCCAGGTCCTCTTGCTGGGAAAGTGTTCCTGGATCTTTAGGAAGTTGAGCTTCAGTCACCTCAGTGGGGTCTTCCCTGAGCACCCACTCAATCGTCTCCCTGACAGTATTCTTGATTCCTGTTGTCTCGCTCCAGCTGTTCCTTCTTAAGTCTCATTGTTTACTGCCCTCCCCCCGTGGGGCCCATTCTGGTCACTTCTGAGCTCAAAACTGTGCTTGCACTTTGGAGCCTCCAGAAATCCCACTGAATGAATGGATGAGTGGAAGCAGAGAGCAGGAAGTGAGGGGGAGACAGATCACCAAACTGAAAACGGAAGGAATTGACCATCCTGGTTAGGCAGGAGATGGCAACCTGCCCCTTGTGAAATACCACTGCTTCGGAATACATGGTTGGCAAGCAAAAGGAAGGGGCGGGGAGAGGCAGGTGGAGGGTATCATCAGAGGAGGTTTTACTAAGAAGAGAGATACAAGGTAGACAGCAGAAGGGAGGGTGGGGTCTCTCTGGTCAAGAGATCATAAGCTAGGACAGTCAACTGAAGCAGCACGGGAGCTTAGGCACAGGGTCTAGTACTGTGAATGTGAGACAGGAGCAGCGATGGCCTAGAGGGGCAGAGGCAGCCTGGAGAGGCCCAGGAGACTGGACACAGGGCATTTGTTCTTAGAAGGCATTCCCTAGTCATACTGTGTGAAGGAAACCCAGGGCAGTGGAGAGCAAAGCAAGAGCGGTGGACAGAGGTGGTGCTGATGTCCAATTCTGAAGAAGTAAGCAGCCTAGACACGTGGGAGATGAAAGCCACCAAGACATCACTGCATCTCCTGTCCCCAAAGGCGACTTCCCGCCCACCTCCCAGCAGCACCCCAGGGCAGATCCAGACCCGTTCCTGCTCAGCCTGCTCCAGATTCCCAACAAGGACAGCGAAGTTCAAAAGGATATGCTAAGGGCAGAGTATCACTTTTCACACTTGTCAATCTGAGGCTAATTCTGCTCCATAGAGCCGGTGATTATTACCTTTGGTGGGGTATATATTTGAACATTATATAACTCATTTTTATGTAACAGGTTTTTCACATAAAACAATGTTCCTTTTGCTATCTAAATGTATTCAGAGGAAACAGTTACTGGCATTAAAAACATATATATCTCCACCAAGGCTGGGGTACAGCAGTGACTTGGGAGTAGTGGGGATGGGTTGGGGGAGGGGTCTTTGGGATAAGGATGACAAGGCTGAGAGACTTCTGAAGTCTCCTCCCTGGGTACAGCTCCTAGGTGTCTATGATGGGACCAGTGTCACTGAGTTTCTTCAGGAAGCTCATCTCACATGGGGGATCTGGTGGAGGAGGAGACTGAATATCAGGGGTGTGCATCAGAGCAGTACCTCAGAAAGGTGGGAGAAAGCAAGACATAGCAAGTACACATCACAGGATGTAGGAGGATGCTCACAAGCCCTTGTAACTGCTGCCAGGGTAACATCCAAACGTGCGGCCCTCTTGTACCATAGCAAGGGTACCAGACCTGCTGGAAGGACAGTGCATACCATGCTTTGCCAACTGAGACTGGTTTCCAATCTCTACAAGCCCAGAGGGCTCCCAACATGATGTCTGCTACATGGCCTCTAACACCCTGACTCTCCCAGCAAGCTCTGGAGTCCACCAGATAAATAAGTCCTGGCCCATTGCTTAGCAATCAGGTAGTCTTGGCTTTATCAAACCCTCCTCATCTGTAGGGTAAGGATGGCGGTGCTGACATCACAAGATGAAGAAGAGTACAGAAATTAGCAAGTCTAAGGTAAGCAAGCAACCTATCTACTGGCACACAGAAAATGTCCCCGCGATGCCAGCTACAATGCCACAGTTGTTTATTCCTCCCTTTCATTTGAAGTAAATCACACTCAAAGAAGCCCACCAATTTGTCCTGGCCACACAACCAAAGCAGTAGTGAAAGAGATAAATACAGATGAACATTTTACTCAGTCTACATCCAAAACAACGTTAACCAGAGTAATATTACATTACAGCCCCATCTTTACTCAGGGCAGACAAAGAAGAGCCTTCAGGATTTAAAAGGGCAGCATGTACCCAAGTAAAAACCATTTGCCATTATCCCTGCACTCACTCAGCATTCTCCTGAATCGAGGATGAAAGACATGTCATCTCCCTACCCCCAACTCACACTCACTCCTTCCATGAGACCTCATCACCCATCCATGTATGTCCATGACCCTAGTGCATTCCTCATCTTGTATCCCCAGGACTGGGATGGGCACCAGACAAACGTGTCCCAGAGGCCTCCTGGGCCTATTATTTGGGATCAGAATGAATGCTACCCAAAGTGCTCAGTCTGGACAACTAGGCCAGGGTCCCAGGGACAGTCCAACATGATACAGAATATAGCAGAACCTACAGAGATTACAGAAGGGTCAGGGGCTGGGGACACTACTGCCAAGTGTCGAGACAAAGATTGTTCCTGAAGGTCCAAGTGAAGGTCCAAGCGCTGGAGTTTGAACAGAAAAGCAGGTATGTGAAGACCTGGAGGTAGGGAGGACTAGGCCAGGGCTGGTGCCTGGGAAGGGCCACCCTTTGGCTTGGCCAGACAGTCCTGTGCACACAGCAAATGCTGGCCAGCATGTGGGCTGGATGGCGAGAACCCCCCTCAGCACAGTGAGGAACAGAGCAATGAGGAGTAACACCACTGAGCCACTGCAGAGTGTGGGGTGAAGACCTTGCCATACACGCCCAGTGTCTTAACTCATTCGCTCCACACTGCAGCTGCAGGAGCTAGAGGTAGCTCCCATCAGGAGGATAGCAACACAGAGAGAAAAGGCACGTTGGCCATTAGTGATGAAGGATGCATGAAAACTTGGAATGTGAAAGCACTGGGGCTCCAAACCACCTAACAAAAGTGCCTTGCTGTACAGCTGGGAAAGAGGGGCATGAGGAGCTCTAGGCTCCAGGATTCTGGGGAACAGTGCTAAAAGACAGGCTCCAAGCCTGCAACCCCATGGGACACTACTAGACCTGCCACAGTTAAAGCAGGAGGGAGTGGGGCCTGACTACAGATGGGACTCTGGGGATAAGGTGTGTGTGCGTGAGGAGACAGTGTGAGCAGAAGGTAGACGCTGACCTTTGGCAGGAACAGGAAGAGAATCAAGAAAGCAACATGGCCTAAAGGTACAAGGAAGAAGTGACTTCCAGAGAATAAAAGACAAACAAGATCGAACTGCAAAGGGATCAAAACAACCTGAAGTGCAAGACTTAAAAAGTTTCTAGAGGTCTTAAGAAGTATAAAGAAGGAGAAAATCCAGAGGATGAGAACGTTCAGCTCTCAGGGAAGCTAGCATCTTGTTGGGGAGACACCCAGACTCAGGGGCACCTGGTATGGAAACTGCCCAGTGTTCAAGAGACTCACAATAGATCTGTTTCTTCTTATTCCCCAATCAAGACAAAGGTTCCACTGAGACTGGTGGGGTTTCCGAGGGCAGAGTACAAAGGATGTTCTGGTGACAGGAGCCTGGCAGAGGTGGGAGGGAGTGGCATCTGGCACTGAGGAGAGGCTTCCTGTGTGCTAGGCATCTGACACACATCATGTCCCGTCATCCTCTAAGAGGCAGGCGCTGTCACTGCACCAGAGGAGTAGAATGGAGGTCAAAGAAGTCAGGCACTGGTCCAAAGCCACAGAGCTCCAACCCAAGCACCAGCTCCTTTCTCCACAAGAACCCGGGGGCTCCTGCCTATTCGAGAGCTCAGTGGGAAAAATGTTTTCTCCCACCTGAGAAAGAGGGGAGGGGACAGTGAGAAACTGGACAGAATGCTCTGAATGGGTAAAAGATGCTGAGAAGCAAAGGTCATAGCAGGTGGATGGAGGGGAGGAGAAAGGTTCAGGGTCAATCTGAGTCCTCTGATGAAATGACAACAATGGAGAAGACGGGCAGAAAAGGGTGTGCTTGTGTTCCCTGAGCTCCCTGTTTAACCTCAAAGGTCTAGAAAGGGTTTTGTCTTTCCTAATGTCTCTGCAAATGCCTATTTCAGTTAGCATCACACTGAAGTCACTGTCAGAAACTGCCATGCTGTCAGGGACAGGAGCTCTTTAATCTTCATATTCTCCTACCACAGTGGGGCGACGATGGAATCATAGAAAGAAAAAAGCTCAGAGGATAGAAAGCAGGCTGTCCCCCACGGACAGATAAAATCTTTCATTTTTGCATGTTCATATGTAGCACTGTTAACATGGCAAGGTCTTTCAGTACCACTTATCTATACATGAATTCCAGTGAGACTGGGGATGTGAAGGAATAAATCTGAAAACACGGCCACTTCCTTTTCCTGCCCAGTGGCATGTAAACCTCTTCTGCATATAGCAGAGAGACGGGTGAATTGTCATCAATTATAAATCATTTGAAATGGATCCCTTTAAACACCATCTGTTGATCTCCTTAACTGTCCCACGGAAAAAAAAAGGACTTTTGCTCAACTGTTCTGACAGCTCCAGGAGGCAAATGCCCACCCACACTGAGAGGCATACAGAATCAAAGAGTGGTAGAAACCTTTGACCTCCCTTAGTTCAACCGTCTGACTTTCCATCAGAGGTGAACATAACCCAGAAAAGTACAGTAACTTGCTCCAAGTGGCAAAGCCACCGGAGTTCCAGTTGGAGCTAGAACCTAGTTTCATGCCTTCTAACTCCCAGGTTACCACTCTTCCACACCTTATCAGAGCCTCTCCCATTTTAAGCAGCAGAGATTGGAACAAAGTACAAATTTAACTGCTGTTTTAACATCATCATTATTCACTGGCAACATCCAAGATAGAACCAAAGTGCTGCTACAGATCCAGCTTCCGCTGATACACCCAATTTTAAATCTGCCTAGAAAATTTCTAACCCTTCTAAATATGTTCAACAACCCATTTTTTTAAAGATTTAGCAATAATATAAACCCAGGAACAAAGAATAATCTTAAAGATTACATTTTGTATTTTAAAATATATATATATTTGGAACTTCACTGGTATGGGAATCAAATTTAACAACAGTGGTCCCCCCTCCCCCTTCTTGCAAGCACGGGAAGCCTGGGATTATTCAAAACTGCTCAAGAGCAGCAACGATTATTTTAAGCTCATGATTCAACTAGTACATTAATTAGAAAATCCACCAACCCAAATTGACAGATCCTGGTATCAATGGGATCTTAAGAATAAAAATAATAGTTGTTAAGCAAAAATAGATTGAAAGAGGGCACAGCAGCAACCGTGAGAAGGACAAATGACAAGCAAGAGCAGGAAAAAAAGCATTTAATGATCAGTTTTCCTGGACAAAACAAAAACAAAACCCCGGGGGGGGGACAAAAAAAAACCAAAAAAAAAAAAAAAAAAACCAAAACCCCCCACAATGAATATCTTAGCCATACTGGTACTGTCAAAAAGTAGTTGGTTGTGATTACAGTATCTGATTTTTGGAAGTTGGGTAAGAAAGTGTGACTAATGAATTCTTGATTAAAAGTAACAATTTAAGACAGGAGAGGAG
The DNA here is from genome assembly GCF_021556685.1 of Rattus norvegicus. NCBI lineage: Eukaryota > Metazoa > Chordata > Mammalia > Rodentia > Muridae > Rattus > Rattus norvegicus. The sequence continues at coordinate 180,268,939 of NC_141534.1, read as the reverse complement.
ACCAATCTCAAGGGGTCAAAGGGCCAAAACTAGGCTAAGAGTTGGGAAAGGACTGGAGAAGATGCATCCAGAATAGGTAAGGGGCGATCATGTCAGTTTGGCCAGCGTAACTTGACAACAGACACACCCGTGTCCAACGCAGCCCTTCTTTCCCCAACGCGGAACACAACCGCGGAACACAACCCGCTACGCGACCCCTGGGGATGGCTGCCATGTGCGCCCAGAGTCCTTCTAAAATTCTACCTTCGACTTCTCCCAGCAAACCCGAGCTCCCCCAGCTGTCAACACTGGGGCAATCTCCAGTAAAAACCTTAGTCTTCCCTGATTATCTGTCAAACCCGCATCTGAGTGAAGCCTCACTGCGCACTCCTCTGGTCTCTCGGATGCCCACCGGGTGCAGGGCACGGTCCCCACGCCAGCCGGTACCTACTCGCAGACCCAAAAGGGAAGACACATCCTCCAGGGCCACCCAGGTACCGGACAGCGCAGGCCCGACGGCTGTCCGTGGGCCTGGTCTATGCCTGCCAGGGGATTCCCGGGGTCCGCGCCAGCCCCAAGACAGGCCATAAGGACGCACCAGCACCGACGCCCCGACTTGACGGAGACGCCCTCCCCGCCCCCACCCGGTTCCCGAGGGGGAAGTGTAGAAGGGTTGACCAGGCAAGCGCCGCATAGCATCGTTCTGCCCGCGTCCCGGCCATCCCCTCGGGGATCCAGAAGCTCCCGGGGATGCATCCCGGAGCTCGTCCCAGGCTCGGGTCACTGCCGCTACCCGGTACTGCTGTCTCTTTAAGAGGCCGCCGGCCGCCCCCTCCCGAGCCAGGTGGTGATGCCCGCGCGGGGAAGGTGGGCGCGCCCGCTGACAGTGTCCCAGGGTCCCCCCTGTCCTCCCCCGCCCGCTGTGCAGCCCAGGCGGGGAAGATGGGGGTGCGCAGGAGCGGCGCCTTTAAGGGGCGCAGCCTCCCCGAGGCTGGGTGGGGGCTGGGAGCCGCACGGGCCCTTTAACGCCGGCAGCGGGCACGTCGGGCAGGGCTCCCGGCGGCCCGGCTGCGCCGCGGGCGGGGGCGGTGCGCCGGCCCGAGAACTCGCGACCCCCGACGGGACGCCCCGAGACGGCCGCTGCCCGCAGCCGTGCCGACACTCACCGTGACTCGCCGCGAGCGCCCGCGCCCGCACCCGCACTCGGATCCCGCGGCGGCGGCGGCGGCAAGTCCGGCGCGGGTAAACAGGCACCTCCGTCCCTGACCTACTTTCTGCCTTCCCTAAATGTCGCACCACTAACCTACTTTCCGACCAATCCGCTCCCCGCCGGCCCAGGCCCGGCCCCCCGCCCACCAATCGCTGTGCCCAACCCCCCTTCCCCGCCCACCAATGGAGGAGCCGCGGAGCCCGGATACCTGCCTCTTCCCGCTAGCCAATCAGAGCGCGCGAACTGAATTGTCTTGGCGGACAACCCAAACCAATTCGCGTTCGGCTCCGCGTTAAGCTAGCCAATCCAGTGACCGATAGAAAAGCCGCTGACCAATGGCAAGACGTCAGGGCTGGTTTACCTGCTACTTTCCCTTCACCAATCATTTGGTGCACAGAAGCACACGCCCCGAGGAGTGGACCAATCGGCGCGCTCTGTGGATTTCTTGCCCCAGCCTTCAGTTTTTTTCTGTCAGGTCTAAAGCTCGCTGAGGCCACCGCGGTGTGGACTCTGCGAGCTCGCCGTAGTCCACTGTTCCTCAGTCGCGTACCCAGCTAGTGCCTGCCTCCCAGCTCTCCCTTTCTCCTTCGTCCCCTTCCTTGCTCGCAGAACGCTGAGAAAACGCCGCATCTCCTCGCCCATCCCTCTCCAGCTCCATCTAGGAAACCACATTATAGGAACACAGAGTGACAGAACCTTCCTGAAACCCCTGACTTGTCCCAGTCGGAACCACAGCGCTAATAGCTAACGTATTTAGAAGACTTTTCCTTCCGACGACTAACCGGATCTCGTGTTCTTTTTGTCTTGACCTCCAAGCGTCCGGTGGAGCTGTCATTCCAGTTCGAAAGAGAAGTCTCCGGGGGGGGGGGGGGGGGGTGGGGGTGGGGGTGGCGTAGTCTGTAATTCCAACCCTCAAGACGCTGAGGCAGGGGGATAGTTGAAAGTACTGAGCTAGCCTGGGCACAGGGTGAGACCTGAGCAAGTTTCTGTTACATGTTACCGACAGGGTCCTAGCAAATCTACTTTGCCAAAGTATCTAAGGAGCCGGGAGTTGGGGGGGGGGGGATTAGGGAGGGGGTAGTTTCAAAGTTGTTAGTTTGTGTGGTTTGTTGCTCTGTTGTAGCCCTAGCTGTCCTGGAACTCAGGCTGGCTTCGAATCAAACTCACAGATATTCACCTGCCTCTGCCTCCTGAGGCACCCCCGTGCGCGCAGAGATTTTTAAAAAGAGAGAAAGAGAGAGGAAGGCCATGACCCATCTCCAGCCCCTTGCAAGGCACGCAGCCTTTATGGAAATGTGTATTGACTTCAAGACCAAAGAAGTTCATGGGTAACTTCCCACTTACCCCGAGTTTCAAAGCAGATTTACTCTTTCTCTGTCCTGTTTTGTGAAGGGATCTCTCTGTGTAGATGGAACTTTAATGCAGCATTAGAGAGGATATTATTTACAAGATGGAAATGCGAGCTGGATGCTGACCTAATTAAATGGACTAATAGCTAGCTAAATTCCGGTAACCTGAAGATGCCGGCTGATGCATCCCACAATATCTCTCTACTGTGTTGTGTGCCCGGCACGTGCTAAAAGCTCTCCTTCATTTTCTTAATCCTTGTATCCTGACAACCACCCTGTGCAGAAAGCAGTTCTTAACCCATTTTACAAAAGTGTCAGTCCGGTTCTAAATGTGTTTTGGTTTGGTTTCCACTCTAAAGGCTCACATCAGACCAATTACCCACCCCCAACCCCCCCAAAAAAATAATGGTGCAAGGCTCCCAACTAGGCCCAGACTCAGGACTTTTACCCATGTCCTGAAAGAAAAACTAGGAGATTTGCATTCATGTGATGGAAAGCCAAGAGAGAAAGAGACACTACATGACATCAACCAAATTTTGCTAGGGAACAGTGGACTTCATAACAGGAGCAACTGTGGGGTCCAGTCTTGGGGGAGCCTGCTGTTCTCAGACAGGGTAGGACGGAGGTGTCTGAACAGATGCATAAAAGATCAAGATGGGAACCCTAAGTCACAACTCAGTCTGAGCCCACAGAGATTTGTGGCTGCTCATAGAAAGAACGCTGTCTCGGGACAATCACCAAAAGTCTAAGAGAAAGCAACACGGGCATCAGTGGACCTGCTGTCTTGGTCAGTACCCACATGGAGTTGTCTCTGTGACGAAGTCTTGGCAAACAAAAATTATCACTGTGCACAAGGAGAGAGATCAGGATGTAATGAGACTAGAAACTATGTCACATGAGGAAAGATTAAAGGAAACAGAAGTTTTTGCCCCGGGGAGTACAAGGTAACTCTCTTCATGTATTTGAAGAGCTGTCAAATAGAAGAGAAATTAGACTTACTTTTTGGGGCCTGGAAGGGATGGAAGGAAAGAGCGTGTGGATGGAACTCATTGGAATCAACAAAGAGAATTTTATAGTAACTATAGCCGCCCCTGCCTTGATGATACGTTGCCCTGTCACAGAAAGGGTTCACCAAGGAACGGTCGGCAAACAGGGGGCCTAGCCCCTAGACTGTGGACCTTTAATGTCTTCTTGCTTTTTTTTTTTCTCTACCATTAGTAGACAAGAGATGGCTTCTCCTTGTCCAGCCCTGTTCTTTCATGGTCAATTATATTTTCCATAGTGTTTCTCTCTGTTAAAAACCCAAACACGTTTATCTTCTACTGGTACCTACTTTGCCCTTTATTCTCTACCTTCCAGAACACTAAACTTGTCAATTCTTTCCATATAGCTAAAACACCAAAGTAAGTGTTCTCAATCTAAATTTCCTAGGCATGAATAAAAATCACACAACTAGAGGATAAGAGAGTGTTTAGTGAGCACCTGTGTGCCAAGTTCTCTAAAGATGTTTAACATAATTCTCATCCCAGAAGTTCACGCACCTTCTATGCTAGCTAATCTTGATTGTTAATTTGATGTACTTGGGAAGGAAGAGAGACTGGCAATTGAAAATTGCCTCCATTAGATTGGCCTATGAAGCCTTTTCCTGAATGCTAATTGGTGTTGAAGAGCCCAGCACACTGTGGGTGGTACTTTCCTTCGGCAGGTGAGCCTGGACTGAGAAAAGGTAGCTGAGAAAGCTAGGAAGGACAAGCAGTACTCCTCTGAGGCTTCTGCTTCAGTTCTGCTTCAGGTTTCTATCTTGAGTTCCTACCCTGGCTACCCTGGATGATGAACTTTAATGGGTAAGCCAAATAAACCTTCTCTCCCCAAACTGTTTTTGGTCGTGGTGTTTATCATACCAACAGAAAAGCTAGCTAGAATACTTACCCTCCAGACTTGCTGTCTGGACTCTGTAAATCAAACGGCGTTCTCTCTTGGTACTTCAGTTTCTTCCTGTGTGGAATGGGGATAGTCTGTTATCTGTTCTAGAAGGTTGATGAGAGGTGGGGTGATTTGTGGGGATCACTAATGTAGCTCCTGGTGCATGGGAAAGAGCTGATTATACTAGGCATCACTACTGACATGTATGAAATAGATGCTGATCTGGTTTTATTGGTGACGCCGGGGAAGACAAGAGTCTACTCTACAGAGGCCTCTAATGCAGAGGCCAAAGCCATTCAAATTGCCGGGAAAGAGTTTTGTAAAAAAACAGAATACTGAGGCTCCATCTGGAAGAATCTAATTCAGCATCTTTGGAATCTGAGATGCAGAGGATGTTGGGAACTGGTGTAGTGGAAGATTGGATTCTGAAGTTAAATACCCAAGCTCAAATCCCAGATCTGCTGGGTTGACTGCAGAAGACCATGTCAGAACCCAGAAGTCACAGAAGTGTGGAAGCTGGAGAGTCTTGAGATGAGCATGTTAAATTTGTCTTGGGGAGCCTGAACAGGATTGGGAACAATCCTAGCAATATTTACTGGGGTTGGGGAATGAGTCGAGTGTTGCTCTAGAAGTCCCGTGTGTATCACCTCCACCAAGCCTCACAGCCCACACACACAGCAGGCCCTTTTATTCCCACCTTCCATATGCAGACAGGTCCTGAAACCACAGGCTCTTTGGACAACCCCTTCTCAAAGTTCAAGTTCGACTTTGCTAAACTACATCGTTACAGTTACATTCGCAGTGAGCATCCAGAGGCAGACAGTGTAGCTCAAGGAGCCACCATCCTACAGGTGGTGCCGTGAGTCAAACTCTCCAGTCAACTGTGGAGGAGCAAAGAACACCCAGGGTGAGGTCCGAGGAGCGGGATGTCTTCTCACATTGGAGAGAGGTGCAGAAGGGAAGGTTCCAGGGAGGGGGTGTGGTAGCTTGTGGAATCCGGCAGTGAGAGGCACAGCAAGTCCTGGTAGAGACGTGAGCTGCTCCTCTGTTCTCGGTGCTTCACCCTCCATCCTGCTGTGCAGAGCCGTCATGAATGTACTCTGCCAGAGCCAGACAGAGAACATGAGCCTAGGCGGTTGTCCAATAGGGAGGCCAGGCTGATCCATGCTCCCCGAATGTCAAAGGAAGCAAAAGAAGAATTGGAGCAGGAGAAAAGAGTGATAAGAGAGGAAAGCAGAAACCAGAAGGCAAAGCGGCTGGGTGTGGGAAACGGCAGGAAAAGGATCTCAATAGAGAAGCTTAGTGTGGTGAGGGAGAACGCTATCCTGAGGACGTGGGGTTGGTTGGATTTAAAAAGCACCTTCGGAAAACTGATTACTTAAACTGGAGATCGGATTCAGGGATGAGGACAGACAGGAGGAACAGACGGGTGCCATGGTGTGAAGAGGTTTATTATTTAAGGGGAATTTAGAAAATAAATTACCCTTATTACCTTTTCTCTGCTGACCAGGTTGAAAGTGTGGTGTGTGTGTGTATGTATGTATGTATGTATGTATGTATGTATGTATGTATGTATGTTAGAAACAGAGAGGAAGGGAGGCAAGGAGGGAAGGAAGGAGGGAGGGAAAGAGGGGGAGAGAGAGGAAGAGTGGCTTACATTTTAAAACTGAAATTGATATCTGAATATACAAAAATAAGTTTTGGGTTTTATTTGGTTTGGTTTGGGTTTTGGTTTAGTTGTTTGTTTGAAGACAGTTCTCACATGTAGCCCTGGCTGGTCTGGAATTCACTATGTAGACGAGACTAGCCTTGAACTCACAGACGCCTGGCTCTGCCCCTCAAGAGTTTGGATTTAAAGGCATGTACCACCATGCCCAGCCCTTAGCATGAGTTTCTAAACAGCAGGCACTCACAGGGTAACAGGCGTTGGCAGCTCTCTCAGAGGCTTCCCAGGCGGGAGGCCTTCCCTGGCTCTTTTTTGAATGGAATGACCCAGCAGCTCAGAGCTGGAGGGCAGCAGTACCTCGTTTGGAATGTGTCCTACACCGTGTAATGGGGCTGAAGATCAGATCTTTCTTGCAGACGGGGCCAAGATTCTCCGGCTCTCAGTGCTGCAATGTGAGAAGGGCTTTGCCATGTGCCTGGGAGAAAGTGAAGTACCCTCAGCCACCTCACTTCACAGAAGCTCCACACGAGACACTGTCTAGAACAAGAGCAAACCATTTCCTGCTTTGCTAGAATGCATAGCACTGAACTGCTCTCTCTACAACAGGAAAGAAAGACTACCAGCACAGCAAAGCCAGGTATTTAGCCACATAAGAACTGTAGTAACTGAAGAACATAAAATTATGTTTTTTTAAAAAAATAGGGTGGAGTATCTGACCTGGCACATTCTCAAGACATAATATATAGGAGAGGTAATTAGCCAGGTCTGATGGCGTAGGCCTGTAACCCAAGTTATTTAGGAGTCTGGTGTACTTATGTGAAAGGTTTAAGGCCAGCCTAGGCTGCAGAATGAGTTCAAGGCTAGCCTGGACAACTGTCTCAAAATAAAAAGTAAAAGGAGAGTTGAAGCTATAGACTTAGGGTAGTTAGCAGGCAGGATGCCCTAGGCTCAATCCCTAGGACCATCAAATAACACAATAAACAGAAGTGATTTAAATGGTCGTATAGTAGCATAAAACAGACCAGTAGATGGATCCAGAAATAGACCCAAAGTGCATAAAAATTGAATACATGATAAATTTTAAATTACTTTTAAAAAGAGATTGGTTTTCAGTATATGCTACTGAAACAATTATGGAAATCCATGAAAACTTGTTCCTAACCCTATCTCTGTACTTAGAATGTGTTTTATAAGACATGGGGACAGTGATATGGCTCACCAGGTAAGGGTTCTTACTTCCAAGCCCGAGGACCTGAGCTCAATCCCTGGAACCTATGTGGCAGAAGAAAACTGACTCCTGAAAGCTGTCATCTGACCTTCATGAGCAGGTACACACACACACACACACACACACACACACACACACACACACACACACACGCACACCGTATAAACAAGTAGTCAACCCACATACAAACCCCACAGACATACTATCTATTCAGAAAGCACCCTGCACATTTTAATTTTAATTTGCAGTTGGGGTAACATAAAATGGTGTCACCCCTTTACATGAACCTGTCCTTTGTACAGAACTATTTCTTGGAAAGAGTTACTCTTTATAAAGTTCTTCTGCTCCTTGGCCCTCTCTCTCTCTTTTAAATTATGTGAGTATACTGTAACTGTCTAACATACCAAAAGAGGACATCAGATCACTTTACAGATGGTTGTGAGCCACCATGTAGTTGCTGGGAATTGAACTCAGGACCTCTGGAAGAGCAGTCAGTTCTCTTAACCACTGAGCCATCTCTCCAGCCAGCCCTCTATTTCTTCTAGTGTTCCAAATCAAATGAGCAGCTGGTGTGCACTATGCCAGCATGAGGGCGGTAGAAAAGGAAGAACAGAGGTTCAAGGCCACCCTCCTCTACTTACTGAGTTAGACACCACCCTGGGCTGCATGAGAACTTCCCTCAAAACAAACAAACAAGTGAATAATGGAACAGGGCTGGAGAGATGGTTTGGTCAGTACAATTCTCAGTGTCCACTCTGGGTGTCTCAAAACTGCTTATAAATCCAGCTCCATGGAATCTGACGCCTCTGGTCTCTGTGGAACCTGCACTCGTGTGCACATACCCACTCCCCACATACACACACACATAATTAAAAATGAAATAGACATTAAAATTAAATAAATTAAAAATAAATAGCCATTTGTGGTGGTGCATGCCTTTAATCCCAGCACTGGGGAGGCAGAGGCAGGCAGATCCATGAGTTCGAGGCCAGCCTGGTCTAAAGAGGAGTTCCAGGATAGCCAGGGTCACAGAGAAACCCTGTCTGGAAAAAAGTTAAACTAAAAGAAAGAAGAAGAACATGAAAAGAAACAAAGAAACAAACAAAGGAAGGAAGGAAGGAAAGTAAGTAAGTAAGAAAGAAAGAAAGAAAGAAAGAAAGAGAGAAAGAAAGAGAGAAAGAAAGAAAGAAAGAAAAAAGAAAAAGAGATAAGATGAAAGCAGCGAAGCCTGTTTGGACCGTCTAACTTCACTCAGATAAAAAACAATCAATTCAGAACCTTAACAACTGGAGACGTAACTGGGGCTAGCATTCGCATAGCATGTCTCACTCCTAAACTTGATCCTAGACACCACAAAACAAAACAAAACAAAACATCCACTTAACCTTCTCCTTCCTATAGACAATAAAACAGAACAGGAATATCTATTATTTTTATCCACCCAATATAAATCTGATGCTCATCTGTGACAAAAAGTTTGGAAAACACAAACATGAAGCAGAAAAATAATACATAATTACATGAAATTGGTATAATCACTAGAAAATATTCATTGCCAAGTTTCTTCTGTAATTATGTAGTTGACCTAATTTTATTACCCTGACATTTTACTTGTACCCTTATCTCTAAAAATTAATATTTTTTAGATGAAGCCTTCCTATGTAGCTCAGGCTAGCCTCAAACTTGTAGTATCCTCTTGCCTTAGTCTCTGGTGTTTTGGGACGATAGGTGTGGACCATCAAACCTAGTTTTATACAATAAAACCTTATGATAAACAACTTTTAAAATAAAAACTTAGTTTTAAAACTTAATTTTTTGTAACCACTCTCCATGAATTTAGCCCTCCTTCTGCAACATTTTGTCTAAGTGTCTGCAGCAAAGTTTACTCTATAGGGAAACAACAACCAAGAAAGTATTTAAGTGTTTCTCTTTTGTCTTTATTATAAACTGTTCTTTTAAATCACTGCGTGTGTGCATGCTTGTATTTGGTACAGTGCCGCAGCTCACATGTGGAGGTCAGAGGACAACTCTGTGCAGTTGATCCTTCTCCTTCCACCTTTATGTGGGGTCTGTGAATTGAGCTGTTTGCCAAGCTTTCATGGCAAGCACTTTACCCACTGAGCCACACATCACCAGCCTGTATAAACAGGTTTTTTTTTAAAAAAAATTTATGTGTATGCATGTGTCTTTGTGTGCCTACAGAGGCCATAAAACCATAGTGAATCTCTTGGAGCTGGAGTAACAGTCGGTTGTGAGCTATCTGAAGTAGGTGCTTGGAACTGAACTCAGGTCCTCCAGAAGAAACAACAAACGCTCTACACTCTGAAGCATCTCTCCAGCCCCATTCAAACAGCTTTAAAAAGAACAGTGTTTGAAATGTTTGAACATCTTGGTTTTCTGTCTGTGGTTTGGCCGCTAGAACTGGCCCCAGCTTTCTTAGCCCACATCCTTACCAACCTCAGGGTCAGAGAATCAATTTGCAAACAGGGGTTTCTTGAAAGGTCTCTCTCTCTCCCTTCTCCCTTCTCTCCCCCTCCCACTCCCTCTCCAGGTCATATGTCATATTATATGTGTTTTCATTCAGTAGAAAACTAGAATTGACAAGTCTTGGTAAGTGATCCTTGGGGGTTTTGTGACCCCAAGACGGTTGTGCTGGCAGAAAGGCATGCAGTGAGACAGAGTGTGGGCACCGATCTCCAGCTCTCAAGTGTGCAGGATGGCGCTGATGCGTTTCCATCAGTGCTGTTATTAACCCCTGTCTGGGCCTTTCAATTTACCTGAATACTGCTGAGTCATGTATCTGTACAACTGCCAGAGATGTAAAGAAATGTCGTCAGATAACCCTGTCCTTGGCCTCGGAAGACAGACTAGTTGGTAAAGTTTAATCAGCAACCGCCGTGTTGCTTACCGGACCCCTCTGCTTGAAAACTATGTCCAACCTTCCCACGTGCCTGCTTTCATGCCAAAAGATCACTTGCTCAGTGAAGCCCTGACCTCATCTTGTAAAAGTCCACCTCTTACCCCTTGTACTTTCTCTTTCTAAACACTGCCGGCTGCATTAGTCAGTTCTTCTATACCCTGTGAGGCCAGTCCACACCGGAACGGGTCAATCTAATCTGTGCCTCCCCTAGTGACCAAAATATAGCACATGCACAAAAGTTAATACTGTTTGAATGTACTAATTAGAAAAAATTGTGAGAAGGCATAGAAGCCAGCTCCATCACGTTGGATGGATACAGGCAGGACTCAAGCAAGCACCCCAGCATCCCCTCAGAAGAGCAGACTTCTGGGCTTTCCCCTTCTAGAGTGGCTGCCCTGTCATTTCATCTTGCCTTGCTATCCTCTCTTTTTGGAGAATCAAAATCTCTGTGTCAACTGGATAAAGCATTGTGCCATCCTGTAAAACTCTTACCATGGGATTGTCGAGGTGGGCTGTTTTTAGGTGATCCAACATCTTCTTTTGGCCTCTGAGGGCACTCACATACATACATACATACATACATACATACATACATACATACATACACACACACACACACACACACACACACACACACACACACACACACACATATATACTGTCTTAGTCAGGGTTTCTATTCCTGCACAAACATCATGACCAAGAAGCCAGCTGGGGAGGAAAGGGTTTATTCAGCTTACACTTCCACATTGCTGTTCATCACCAAAGGAAGTCAGGACTGGAACTCAAGCAGGTCAGGAAGCAGGAGCTGATGCAGAGGCCATGGAGGGATGTTACTTACTGGGTTGCTTCCCCTGGCTTGCTCAGCTTGCTCTCTTATAGACCCCAATGCTACAAGCCCAGGGATGGCACCACCCATAATGGGCTGGGTCCTCCCACTTTGACCACTAGTTGAGAAAATGCCTTACAGCTGAGTCTCATGGAGGCATTTCCACAACTGAGGCTCCTTTTCTGTGATAACTCCGGCTTGTGTCAAGTTGACACACAAAACTAGCCAGTACACATACATACATATATACATACATACATGAAAAATAATAAACTTTAAAAATCTTAAAAAATATAGATAACCAGGGGTAGTAGTGCATGTTTTTAATCCCAGCACTTGGGAGGCAGAGGCAGGTGGGACTCAGTGAGTTTAAGGCCAGCCTGGTCTATATAGTGAGTTCCAGGACAGCCAGAGCTACATAGTAAGAGCTTGTCTCATAAAAACTAATGGTGGTGGTGGTGGTGGTGGTGGTGGTGGTGGTGATGATGATGATGATGATGATGATGATGATGATGATGATGAACATAAATGAGTAGAAATAATCACAGGAAATAATATAAATATAAATGTTATGAGAACGTAAGGTCCCTGTCACAGACAGACTTACAACCTTGTAGGGAAGATGTAAGGAGAAATCTGTAAGAATCTCTGAGGATAACTCATCATGGCATTTTATGGAAGAGGTTATGGGATAAACCTTCTGCACAGTTGTTTATAATAATAAAAATGATCATAAAAGGAAACAAAGAGCGCCAAGTGTCCCAGAGCACCCCTTGTGTTTTCTGGCACCGCTTCATGTTATTCTGGTTTCTCTCTCTCTCTAAAGTCACCAGTTATCCGCCCTCAGGCTGGCCAGCTCTGAGATGACTTGCCCTGCTGTGGCTGTGTTCCCTGGAAAATTCCAAGAAGAACTGCCCTAAGCCTCACCATCCCCTTACCTCAGAGGGCTGTGTGAGAAACACGAATAACTGCTTTATGAGTTTCTAAGTCCAAGATAAGTTCAGGGTGGCCCACGGTTTGTGGAGCTCAGCACAGTTACTGCGCTCCTTACCTCAAAGACCCCTGCTGCCTGGAAGACTCCAGAGCTAACGCCCTCGCCAGCGTATCGTACTCTGTCCCCTCACTAGGGTCTCAGTCTGGATTCACGGAAGAGGAATGCTTCATCCCTGGAAGCCAACATCTCGATGCCTTCATGCTTCTGGAGGACGGCGGGTTCTGAAGAGTGAGTGTAGACTAGCTTTTCTTGTGAGGTCCTACCTCCTTCCCACATCTGCTCCTATCCCCTTATGTAGAGGGCGTGTTGTCACTTTGGAAGATTGGCCTTGCCTTCTTTCTGTTCAACATAGTATTTAAGCACAGACTTTAAGTGAGAAGATGAAATTGAAGGAGGTGCAAATTCTGCATTAAAAGAAAATTTCTTTCCCCTACTCCGATTAAACCCAAGAATAAAAACATAGTCGATGGACAACCATTTGATTGTACCAGGGGGAAAGAACGCGTTATAATTCTCACTGTGCTGAGTACTTCAGACTGGACTTTAAGCATCCAACTGTCTTCATTTGCGAGGCATCAAATATTTTCATATTCCACAAATGGGGCTATTGAGCAAACGCTCTGTGAATGAAGGATAATGCAACTATTTTTAGTATGGTAATTGTAATTAAAAGGCACTGGAAGAATAATCCTGCCCCGGCATGTCTGAGCTCTCCCTTTCATTTCCTCAAAACAATGCTTTCTATGTCTGGCTGCAGAGACTTGTAGCTTTTTTTCCTTCTGGTGAAAAAATGGGCAACACTTGATATTCTTCCTAGGCCAAGAGGAGAGTGTGTGTGGAGCTGTGGTTTGGGCTGGACTAGAGATCCTCTCTCTCTCTCTCTCTCTCTCTCTCTCTCTCTCTTTCTCTCTCTCTCTCTCTCCTCCATGTTTTCATCTACTCAATGGAAATTTCTTTTCCATGTCTAGTGTTGAATGGCTAGGGACCGAATGGGTTCACGAGGTCTGCTATCTGTCTATGTGGTTTGCTAGCTCAGTTGTAAATTGAGGACAGTTGTGTATGGCTGTTTAAGAAGAGTCACAGAGGGGCTGGAGAGACAGCTCAGCTGTTAAGAGCACTTGCTACCCTGGTAGAGGATTGAGCTCAGTACCCAGCACAGACATCAGACATCTCACAACTGCTTGTAACCTCAGCCCCCTAGGGTCTGATGTCCTCTTCTCACCTCCAATTTTACCTGCACACATGTACATTTAATCACACACATATACATGAGACTTTTAAAATGAAAAATGTTTTTAAAGTGCTACTAATTCCTATTCATAAAAATATTTCATCCCTACTAATTTAATTCCCACCAGTTCCTATGAATATTACTCCTGCTTACTTTCCTCCTACAACCAAAAAAAAAAAGTGACTTAATAGAATGTTCTTTCCTCGTTAGAACATGTTTTTAAGCTTCCAAAATGTCATCTTATTGACGGTTGTTTACAGTGTGTTGCATTCGAAAGTTATAATCACAATTAGAAAACAGGATCTAAAGTTGGTCATGGAAGAGCACTGGGGAAGCTGAGTAGGAGTGTCATGTGCTGGAGAGCGGCTTAGGAGACATGGCAAGGCCATGCCTCAAAACTGGACAAAAGAGAGAAAGAGTAAGACAGAGAGACAGAGACAGGTAGACAGACACATACATTGGAGGTAGAGGCAGTAGATCAGGAGTTCAAGGCCAATGGCATAGTGAGTTCGAGGCCAACCTGGAATACCTGAGACCCTGTCTCAGAGAGAAAGGGGAGGGAGAAAAGAAAGGGGACCTGGGGAGATGGCCCAGTGGGGTAGGAGTGCTTGCTCTGCAAGAATGAGGACTTGGGTTCAAATCGCCAATACTCACATGAAAAGCATTGCACAGCTGTACCTGACCATAAGCCAAGCATTGGTGGGCAGAGATAGGCAGATCCCCAGAGCTTGCTGGCTGGCTTCCTGGTTCAATGAGAGACCCTTTCTCAAGGTAATAAGGCAGAGAATGATGGAAAGGAGCACTCAACATCTGGCCTCTACACTTGTATACTTGAACATAAACATTACATGCATACATACACACACACACACACACACACACACACACACACACACACACCAAATAAAATAGAATAGGGAGGGATTGGAGAGATGACTCAGCTGTTAAGAACATAGTCTTCCAGAGGACCCAAGGTTAATTACTAGCACCCACAACATGTGTCTCTCAACCACTGTAACTGGTTCCTGGAGATCTGACCCCTCTAACCTCCACAGGCACCGACACTTATGGACGCACACCCCTCCCCCATATGCATATACACAAACACAAACGTGATTAAACACAAATCTTGTAAAAAAACAAAACAAAACTGAAGTCATGGTCTTTTGAAAATGTTCCAAACATTCCATTACACTTCTTATGATGCAAGGAGGAAAAGAAGTTGCCAGGGTTGGCTGAGCTTAAAAATGCATGTTCTCTTAAAAAAAATAAAATAAAAACAAAAGCAAATCATAAATTATAGCATGGTTCTTTCTCTTGCTTACTCTCTAACCCTGCTTCTAACTGCAATACAAAAGCTTTTACCCTCAGCTAGAAGCTACAATTACAAGTCGCCATCAGCCGGCTGGTCTTCGGAGCAGGCTTGAGTGCGCCCTGAGGAGACTGCGCCTGCGCAGATGAGTCAGCTTAAAACGGAATCTGAAGATTAAGCCTCCTTAAAAATCAGTCCGTCCAGATTGTCACAGAAGGCCAGGGTATAGCACATCACTCACATTTTTCTCTACAGATGAAGACACAGAGGGCTTCTGTTTGTTGCTGTTGTTATCGTTATTATATTAGTTACTATTTCTGCTTCAGCACATTTGAAGCTGAAGTATGGTTTTCATGCTCAGCATTAATAACGACTTTGCTGTGCTTTGAAATTTGCTGTCATCCTGTTTCCTGTGTGTTCCTGTTTTTGAGACCAATTCAGCAACTACGAGTCATGCCTGCTCTGTCCTGCCCGGGTCATTAGAACTTGATTTATTAATAGTCCTTCCCTCTCTCACACAAGGGTGTTGCCTGTTTTAAAATATTTGTCCTTTAAAACAGCTTCGATTTTAAAATAGAAACATTGTGTGCGATCTTTGAAAGAAAGCACTTGGAAGTTTTAAAGGGAGATAAAAAGAGAGATGGAATACTTGGGACCCTGCCCCAATGGCACCACCCACAGAATGCCCGAGAAGGAGACAGCTGTCTCTGTGAGAACACCTGGCGGTACAGCCTGTAACGTCAGCCCCGAGAGGCAGAAGCAGGTCTGCAAGGCCTAGGCCAGCAAAGTCCCTAAGCTAAGCCTTGTCTCAAGCAAACACACAAGTGACAATGACAACAGAAACAAAACAATGAAAACAATTTCTTAAAAAGCATACCTGCTACTCTGCACTAGGATCATTTTAAGTCTGGTAAACATTGGCAGCATGGACGGAAACAATTTTTAAATGGGTGCTTTCCTTAGTGAGGTCGATGCTGTCTTTCACGTTAGTTTTCAACATGATTCTCAAACAAAACGAAACAAAACAAAACAAAACAAAAAACTGTGTGTGTCCTTGTGGTCTCATGTTACAGACTTGGAAACCCTTCCTTACCCTTAGGTTCCCATTTCCCTGAAAAGAGTATTTTAAAAGCCAGCAGAGAACCGCTAAACGCCAATAGGATGGTTTCTCCTTAGTGCTCGGTCTCCTTGACTTGGGAGCAGCAGCGAGCTTAATGTTGGTGATATAACCATCAAAATTAATTTGATGTGTATTAAGTGATCAGCAAATAAGATTTGCTGCTTAGTCATAGACCATAAATATTAAACAAGCATTGCAAATGGCTTTAATTGATGGTGTTTAATTTACCCAGCCCAATCAATTTCTATTTCCCAATCCTTTTTTTTCCCCTTTACTCTAGCACATATCTAATTCATTTCATTTAACATTTTTCTAGTGTTGGGTATAATGCTAAATGTTCTATTCTTACAATTTCGTTTAATCCTCACATATGTGCAAAGATCGTTCTTGAACTAGTATAACTCTGTGGTAGAGTGTTTGCACAGCCATGTATGAATTTGTCCTCAGCTCTGAAAAGGAAATCTATTGACATCTTCCATCTATTGTGATAGGGAAACTACTTACTCCAATTCCAGGAAGCCAGCGCCCTCTTCTGGCCTCTGTTGGTACTGCACACACCTGGTACACACACATACTTTTAAGCAAACAATCATACCTATTTTAAAAGTTACAATGTATGTCTGTACTACACATAATACAGAGAAATTATAGGAGTGATCCAAGATTATATGGCTAGTGAAGAGCAGAGAGACCACTTTGTCAGACAATAAATCACTTGACTCCAATCATACACACAGCATTGACTTTAATAGTTCTTCCCTGCACCACATATTTTAATATTTTAGTCACTAAGCACACTCACTTATCCAATCAGTTATTCTGGCAGTCAATAAACATTTAAGTCTTAAGTGAGACAGAGTACAGACCTACTGATGAAAGAATTCATGGCCCAGTGGGGAATATGGGTCAATACATGCATTAATAGTCCAGGGAGATAGGTATCATAATAAAGAAATGCATGAAGCTCTATGGGGGAAAAATAGGTGAACTCTGTCTGCAGAAGAGAAAGGAGAACCTCTTTGACTGGAATCAAGATTTGAAGAAAAGGAGAGAAGAGACAAATTGGGATCTTGAGTCTCAGCATGTGAGGTCTGGTCTGGTTCCTAACATGTTCACATGTGCAAGTACTTAGTGTCTGGCTGTTGGCATTGTTTAGGGAGATTTTGGAACCTCGGAAGGTGGGGCCTAACTAGAGGAACTGGGTTACTGGGCAGCATGCCTAGTTTTATAGGCCCGCATCCATTTCCAGTTCCCTCCCTGTCTGATCCGATAGCATATGAGCAAGCTTCATCTGCCAAACTGTAAGCCACTCACACCACAAGGCCTTCCTTACCATGATGGACTGTGCTCCACCAAACCATGAGCCAAGTAAGCCCTCTCTCCTTTAAGTTGCTTTCTTGGAAAGATAACTAGCACATCACTAAGCCTCCAGACCCCTTTATCCTTCCAACACCTGCAATCAATGAATTACAATAACCCTGCCCCTCTCCCTATTCAAAGAAGGCAGCACATCTTAGGGCAAAGGGGTGCAGCTTCTCCTCATCCACTGCTCTATTCATACTCTACCTCTAATGCAAGCACTGGGGATGTGGAGGCAGGAGGATCAACAGTTACGGGCTAGCCTGAAGACAGAAACACTGTCTTGATTTCTTTTTTTGGTTGCTGTGATAAGAACATGCCACTAAAGCAACTTAAATGTGAAAGGGCAGGTACAGTCCATTGAGGTGGAGAAGTTGAGGAAGGCCACAGGAGCTTGAAGCAGCTGGTCATATCCCATCCACAAACAGGAAACAGAGAGGGAGGAATGCTTGCTTGCTTGCTGCTTGCTTGTACTCAGCTCAATTTCTCCACTTTGTATGGTTCAGGATCTCCTGCCCAGGAAATAGGTCCACCCACAGTTAAGATAGGTCTTTCCACATCAATTAACAGACTTAAGGCAATCTCTCAAAACATTCTCAGAGACTAATTTTAATCTAGGTAATCCTTCCTAGGAGGGTCTACATTCTGTCAAGTTGACAGCACTATCAAAGAGACACTTTCTCAAAAGGCAAACAAAACCAAACAAAAATCAACAGAATAAACAAAAATAACAGAACTCTCTCCCCTTTCTCCTCTAATGTTAAGTTCCATTGATTCTCCGAGTATCAACCTTGACCTTGAACTAAAGTAACTTTCTTGGGAACTTGGAAACAGAAGTTTCTAGATCCCACTTCACATTTGCAGAGTCAGAAACTGTGAGTGTGACTAAACTGCAGACTTCAAATGTATGCTCTGAGGAATTCTGACCCCACTAGAGTCCAGGAGCTCCTCCTGTAAACTAGCCCCTGACAACAGTGCAGAATATAGGCTTGGAGGCAGGATGCATGTTCTGAGCACCCCCCGCCCCACAGCTCTCCCAAAACCAATTCATAGTGAGTGTTCAACACATAGTTGCAGAAATAGCTTACCCACTAGTCTACCCTATCTCCAGCATTTCAGCCTATACAGAAAAGGCGTCCCCTATTGATAAGGAACAGATTGGAAGAGTCCTTCACACCATATCTGAGGCTAGAAGGGCATTGGGGCTTTTCAGGTGTCTACAGGCCCTCCCTGATTTATGAAATATATTCAGGACTCAGATCGTTCCAAGCTGTTATTTTATGAGTGAACTAATCTTTGTTAAGCAGATTATGTGTTTGAGACAGGATCTCACTATGTATCCTTGGTTGGCCTGGAACTTACTGTGTAGACCAGACTGGCCTAGATCTCACAGAGATCAGCCTGCCTCTGCCTTCCTAATGCTGGGTTTAAAGCATGCGCTAGCAAGTCTGGCCAAATGGATTTTTTTACATCATGTATTTATTATTCTTCTGTGTGTGTGCACATGTGCGCGTCCTTCATGTGTGCAGTGCCTGCAGAAGCCAGAAGAAGACGTCATATCTCTCGAATTAGAATTACAGCTGGATGTGGGTGCTGAGAATCAAACCCAGTTAGAGAAGTGGATTAGGAGCAGCAATGCCTTCACCACTGAGCCATCTCTTCACCCTCACTAAACAAACTCTAATAGTTGAGATAATATATTTTTTATGGAAATAGTGGACGGATAAATTACAAATGCATTTCACACGTACTTAGTAAGTTCTACACACCAATGTCCTTAGGGAAAATGTCCCTCCTCTGCTTTCCAGTAAGAGTGGGAGGGGATGAGAATGAGTGGTTGGGGCAGGCAAGAACCAACACTCCTCAAACACTGTATGCTACAGTCTTTTCAGAGATGTCCCAGAATCCTTGTGGTGACCTGAGTGGCAATGTTGTCATGCTAGGCAGAGCGAGAGACTAGTCCCAGAGCTTTGTGGCAGGCGGGCACCTTGCACTCAGGGCCCTCTGGCTCCAAGGAACGCTTTTTCTGTTTTTCCTCCACTCAGTGCCACCCTGGAACCCCAGCAGCAGTTAGGAAGGGTCAGTGTGAGCTGAAAAACCTGAAGGGGAGAGAGAGGCTCCATTAAGTTCACAGCTTTGCCTCGGTTCTCACTGTCACTTCTACACGTTTCTTCATTAATTTTAATTGGCGGGACGCTGTGCTAAGTGGCCTCCCTCACCTGCCAGCAGTGTTCTGAGGCAATGTAATGCCACCGCTCAGCCTCGTGCTTGGAGCCCTCTTGTCCTTGGGCTCCAGTGGTGGCGTCGTGACCTGACACCATCATGCTGAGAGTGATTCCTAGGATGAGTCCACCCTTCCTGTCTGCTTCCTTTGTGCCCTCTTTCGCTTCCTTTCCCTTGTCTCCATCCCTCCCTCCTCCTTGCCACTGGTTACTTATTGGGTACTTAGAATATGCTGCTGGCCCTTGCCTTCCTGGAAACTTCAGTCTAGTAAGATGGGGCGAGGTGGGGGGAGCGGAGGAGGAGAGCGCCAGAAACCCTCGAGGGCAAGCGGGCCACTAGTTAGCACATCTGTCTAATGCCGTGAAGCACAATCCAACTCAGCCATGCTATTTTTCTCCTGCTATCACCAAATACTTGAGAAAGCAGCTTAAGGGGAAAAGGAGCTCTTTTGCCTCATGGTTTGAGACACAGCCCAATGTGGAAAGGAAGGCACAGCAGAATCTCTATGAGGCAGCCAGAGCCTGCTGCTGGGACTCCTTGCCTCCTCCAGATTCAGTGGGACACGAAGTGGAGCTGGGATAGGAAGCAGAGCTGGACCATGAGCCCCAAGGACTTCCCTGCCCCGTGGCTCACTTCCTCCAGCTAGGCCCCATCTTCCAAAGCAGCACCATTGGCTGGGGACCAAGGGTTCAAATTCAAGACTTTAAGGCAGTGGTTTGCAACCTATGGGTCATGACACGTGTGTGTGTGTGTGTGTGTGTGTGTGTGTGTGTGTGTGTGTGTGTATGTAAAACAATCCTTTCACAGGAGTCACCTAAGATCATTGTAAAGCACATATATTTATATTATAATTCATAACATTAGCAAAATTATAGTTATGAAGTAGTAATAAAAAAATTTTATGGTTGAGGGTCACCATATTATGAGAAACTGTATTAAAGGGTCACAGCATTAGGAAAGTTGAGAACCACTGTTTTAGGGGATATTTTACATCCAAACGAGAATAGGGACTTGTAGACAACATCAGAGGGACTTCCAAGAAAGGCTTCTGTGAGGATGCAACCATAAGTAGAGACCTGTGATGATTGGTTATACCATTGGGGTGGGTGGGAGGGGTTGTGGGGGGGGGAGAAGGCCATGCAAAGCTATGCAGGTGGACAGGGCTTACACAGTTGGTGGAAGAGTGGAGGGACCAATAGAGAACTAGGTATGGGAGGAGTCTGACTTCAACCGGAGTGTTCTGGAAACCTTCAGAAAGACTCAGAGAGGTGCATCTGTTTATTCTGCTCTTATAGAAAGTATGGAAAATCCAGAGATCTTCTCAATGCTTTCTGGAGAGCAGATTGGAGAGACACTTGAGAGCCAAGTGAATCCACCGTCATCTGCCAGTATCTTCCTGATGGAATGCTTTCCTCATCAGGACCAGTAGTCTTCCTTTTTGTCAAAAGAATGAAGGTTTAGCCTAAATCATTTTCCTACAGTATATTTCAGAGGAATCTCAGGCATTGGTAAAAGGCAGTGAGTGCCAACAACACACAAGAAGTTTTCCTAGGGACAGTTGTAGCGAAGCTTTGAGCACTTATGTGCACTGCTCAGACACTCTCCTGTCAACTCCCTTTCACAGGGAAGGAAAGAGAAGTGAATGGACTTGCCCAAAGTCATCCAGCCACCAGGGAGCAATCAGTGCATAAGAGGCACACAAAGATCCCCAATAAACACCAAGAGTTATGACAGCTTCTTCTCCTCTGACCACACCCATTGTGGAAAATTAAAACTACAAAATTATGTCAGGCAGAGGATGAACATTCCCCATTATTTGGCCCCAGGAGTTCACTGCCATTTCTTGATCCACAAAGCATCTGGTCCTCTCTGAAGTTCACTCATACTCAGGGCAGGTGGGGCCGCTTTCTTCTAGCACACTCCAGGAAGTTGGTGCTGGTTACAAAGGGAGCCGCACCCATTGGGAGCGGACACATCACCACTGCCCAGAAAGCAGGGGGCAAAACCCCACCCCTGCCAACAATAACAAAAATCCGGTAGGAGGAGCCCCCCCGCCCCCAACAACTCAGCAAAGGAGACAGATCTGGTTGTTCTGCTCCTCTGGTGTCATGGTTCACAGAGGAGTGTCATCAGATGGTCTCAGAGGCATATCCCATCCCAGCAAAATGACATGCAGGTGTCCTTTTATAATTCCTAATAAAAACAGAGGAGGCACTAATGTTTTTCTAAACCCTATAGCACAAAAGGTGGCTTTCCAGGCCAGCTAGGCCACCCTCACTGTCAAAACTCATTAGCCTTCTGGGTGAACTAGCTTGTCTTTTTTTAGGACCGGAAATCAAATGGGAAGGCTCCCCTCCTGTTCCAGGCGTGCCGGAGGAATTACTCATGCCCCTTAACCTATGACTCACACAGGAGTCTAGAAGAGTGTTTCCAAAACAGGCCGACAATTAGATAAACAAAGCAACTGATATGTGACAGATAATAGCCTCATCTGGGTGGGTGGAGAGGGTCCTTAGACCTGGTGGGATGGACCTTCCCAGAGCAGCCAATGGGCAGCTCACAGTGGCCGGAGAACTTGGGACACTCCCCGGAAGTGGATATCCACACTTGTTTTCGGAGTTGTGAGGGGTTCAATTTCACTGACTTTGTGAGTGAGTGGAATTATGGCATCTTTCTCCCTCAAAGCTTTGACGGACTGGCTTGCTATCTCACTGAGCTGTCTGGCTATCTGCAGGTTCTGTTTTTTCCTGAGTTTTGACGTCTCGAAACACAATACATTAATCATTTGGGGACTCTGGGTCTGTTCTCAGGGTCTGTGTTAGCAACTGTTGATCTGTGGCTATAAAAAACGGCTTCTGAATGACAGAGGCTTCCCCACACTGAAATATTAAGTCAGCGGGAAAGCACAGCTTAGGAAATAGCTCAGTTGGGAGTGGATAATCTCCAGGACAGGTGAGAGGTCAGCGTTTTTGTGGCTTCTCTGGAAAGGACTCTGGAGCCAAGTCTCAGCTCTGCCTTAGCTAAAGGCTTCTCCTAGGCAGGGCTTGAGGACACGCAAGGGGCAAACCTGGGGCATGGCCTCACTACTCAGATTCTCATCCCTGGAGAAATAGCAGGTCCTCCTGACAGTGAGGGATGAACAGTGATGAATGGTGCTGCTTTTTCTGCTGCGTTGGTCTAATGTCATTGATGTTAAACTCACTGATTTAAGGGGCCTGGTTGGGAGCTGGGTGTGGGGATTTGGATGGAGATCTACAGAGGGTCCCAAACAAGAATTTTGCCTAGCTTCTGCTGTTTCACCCAGCAGCAGAAGAATGCTCTGAAACCCGAATCTGTTCACGTCTTTCCTCTCAGAGTACTTTAAAGGTAGCCACCTTACCTGGAGAAACCCCAGTGTTATTTCTAGGCCAGGCTGTCCCCCAGTCCTTGACACTGATATACCCTCAACCACATCACCAGCCGTGCCCTGGACCTCTGACCACATGGACCTGCTGCTTCTTGGAAACATTGGTGGTTTCAGGCTCTGTATCTTTCCTTCACACCCTCCCTTCAACCTGCAGTGATATCCTGTGGACCTAGAACACTGCTGTCCTGCCCAGGCTGGGTCATGCTTCTCTTGCACGGTCCACCCATCCCTGAGTTCATGGCTCTCTGGCTGAGCTCTGTCAGCTTCCCTAACAGCCAGTACTTGCCTTGTGCAGGACTAGTTTGTATGATCAGTCTTAGGGTGGGGGAGCTTGATGCTCCCCAGGAAGGAGCTGCAGTTACTCCATATTGAACTTTGGAAAAGCGTACAGTGTTGAATGGCATGAGGGAGGGTCTGCTCTGTTCTATTCAGAGTTGATAAAAGTTTTAGGGAATTGTGACATGGCGGTCTGGGTACTATCCTCCTCGTACATGCCAGTGTGGCTTTCAGAGATGTTCAGTGTGCGTCACAAATACTCAATTTTTTTTCACTTGATTTTTTTTCAGAGTTTTTTTTTTTATTAACTTGAGTATTTCTTATTTACATTTCAAATGTTATTCCCTTTCCCGGTTTCCGGGCCAACATCCCCTAACCCCTCCCCCTCCCCTTCTATATGGGTGTTCCCCTCCCCATCCTCCCCCCATTACTGCCCTCCCCCCAACAATCACGTTCACTGGGGTTTCAGTCTTAGCAAGACCAAGGGCTTCCCCTTCCACTGGTGATCTTACTAGGCTATTCATTGCCACCTATGCAGTTGGAGCCTAGGCTCAGTCCATGTATAGTCTTTGGGTAGTGGCTTAGTCCCTGGAAGCTCTGGTTGGTTAGCATTGTTGTTCATATGGGGTCTCGAGCCCCCTCAAGCTCTTCCAGTCCTTTCTCTGATTCTTTCAACGGGGGTCCCGTTCTCAGTTCAGTGGTTTGCTGCTGGCATTTGCCTATGTATTTGCTGTATTCTGGCTGTTACTTATTCAATTTTAAGAGGGCAAAAGTCTCAGGGTGCACCAATATCTCCATTTAAAGTCAGAATAGAAAGTCTCTCTCTCTCTCTCTCTCTCTCTCTCTCTCTCTCTCTCTGTCTCTCAGCTTAGGGTAGTACTGAGTGTGTAGTAATATTAAGTACCACATGTTACAATAGGCCCATTAGTTAGCAGGTGGCCCCCAGGAGGTGGCCCCCAGGTCCGCTGCAGGGCTAGGTGATCCGTAGAGAAGCTTTAAGGGCAATTTCAAGCAGCGTTCTGGAAAATAGCTACACACTTTTTAGCCTTGTAGCATGCTCCTCTCTCTGTCTTGAAAGCCTCTTCCCTTCACTCTAACTCATCAAGTTGGTGCTAGATGGTCCTCCAAGCTGCAGTGTAGACATAACCATTCAAAGACAACGCCTAGACCAGCCTCCCATGGTGTATATCTTAGCTCTGGAAGTGTGGTTTTCAACACCTTTGCCATGATTTAATATAAGTTACCACTTTTGTTTGCCTCTCCCATAACCCGGAAGACACCGAAAGGATCAGGACTCACTCGGGGTTTGTTTTGCACCATGTCTTAGTCAGAGTTTTTATTCCTGCACAAAGCATCATGACCAAGAAGCAAGTTGGGGAGGAAAGGGTTTATTCAGCTTACACTTCCACATTGCTGTTCATCACCAAAGGAAGTCAGGACTGGAACTCAAGCAGGTCAGGAAGCAGGAGCTGATGCAGAGGCCATGGAGAGATGTTACTGGTTTGCTTCCCCTGTCTTGCTCAGCTTGTTTTCTTATAGAACCCAAGATCACCAGCCCAGGGACGGCATCACCCACAATGGGCTGGGCCCCCCCGCTTTGATCACTAGTTGAGAAAATGCCATGGAAGCATTTCCTCAATTGAGGCTCCTTTCTCTATGATAATTCCAGCTTGCATCAAGTTGACACACAAAACCAGCCAGTACACACTGTGAAGTTTAAATTTTACTTTTTTAGAATTATGTGTTTGCACGCACATGCATGTGCGTGCACATGCGAATACTTTGATAGGGTGGAAGAGGACATCTGATCTCTTAGAACTAGAGCTACATGTGACTGTGAGTCACCCAAATGGAACCTGGGTTCTCTGCAAGAGCAGCATGTACTCAGTGGTACAGTATTAACCACTGAGCTATCTTCTCAGCCCTTATAAATGTACAAAATCTTGTGCGTACAAAAGTGCTTGCCCATGTGTATGGCACAGTACACATGTGGAAGTCAAAAGTTCCATCGTGTGTGAGACGGGGTCTCTCTTGGTTTTCACCTATCCAAGCACCAGGCTAGCTGACCTACAAACCCTGGGTGACTCATCTCTCTCCACCTCCCCTCTTTCAACAGCAGTGCTCAGATTGTGCATGATGCCACAGCACCCAGTTCTGGAGCTCTGAGCTCAGGCCCTCTTGCTTGCTTAGCAAGTGCTTTACCTGCTGAGCCATCTTCCCAACCCGTGAATGAATGTATCATTTTAAATCAAGATTCTTTATAGAAATTGGGGAATTGATTTTTATCAAGTTGGGGACTTTTCTTGCCTCACTGGTGCCATGATGCCACTGTACATTTTTATAGATGCAGAGAGGTGTTCTGAGCTTCCTTCCGAGTGACCATTAGGCCCTCCCTAGGCCTGCGATTACCATCCATGCTCCTCTTCATTTAGCACCTTCTGGTCTACCTTGCAACCCCTTTTTATACACACTTCTTCCCTGACACTTACTCCAGACCATCAACTTCTGAGCTCCTAAAGTACTTGAATCTTATTCCACATTCTCTAGGATTTGTGTGTGTGTGTGTGTGTGGTGTGTGTGTGTGTGTGTGTGTGTGTGTGTGTGTGTGTGTTCTAAAGAAGAGAAAATACTCTAGGGAACCAAAGCACACACCCCAAACGCACGCAAGGAAGAAGTGTAATCTCTCTTCCGACCTTCAGAATACCAACCAGGAGTTCTTCTGAACGTCTTCAAACATACACCAAATCTTTGCTTTTAAATTAAAGAGACTCACATATGCTCAGAAAGCAAAACAAAAAACAACCCAATCCAGGGCATGTGACAATACTGTAGAATAACTCATTTTCCAATCATTAGCCCTTGCTTTTCTTTCGAAGCTGAATTTTGCTCGTTCAAATAATTTGGTTACTTGTTGTTCTGAGACAGGGTCTTACTCTGTAGCTCTGGCTGTCCTGGAACTCTCCCTGTACACCAGGCTGACTTCCAACACACAGACATCCACCTGCCTCTGCCTTCCAAAGGCTGGGATTAAAGGTGTGTGTCACCATGTGTGCCTTATTGATTTGTTTTTGAAAAATATCAATACATTTATTTACCTATTTGTGTGTGTGTGTGTGTGTGTGTGTGTGTGTGTGTGTACACATGTGCATGTTTGTACAAGCCACAGTGCACATGGGGAAGTCAGAAAATAGCTGGTGGGAGGGAGTCAGTTCTCCTTCCTCTGAGTGAGTCTTAGGGACCAAATGCAGGTTGTCAGGGTTGGTGGCAGGTGTCTTTTACCCACTGAGCCATATCACCCATTCTGCTTTCATTTTCGAGACAGTCTCAATCGATAGCCCAAGGGGACCCAGAACGCTTATGTAGCCCATGAAGCTTTCTAGTTGCAGCAATCTTCCGCCCCAGCCTCCTAGTAATGGGATTACAGGCTGGGCCACTGTGGCCAGCTGCAACATCAATTTCCCCAACTGCTCTGCTAAAGTGCATGCACCACGGTTTGAAAACGTCCTTTCCTAGTGGTTATTTGGGTAGCTCTTGTTGTTGTTGTTTTTTTTTTTTTTTTTAGAATTTCACATAAATTCCCATGGATACTTGGTGGTTACTTCTCTGGGAAAGATTACTAACTGTGGAGTCAGTGGATCCAATGGTTGCTGTCTGGTATTTTGATAGTTACAGTCTAATTGTCTTCTAAAAAAGTGAGCTCATTTACACTCCCACCCACAGTGCTTAGGAGCCTCTAAAGCCGTGACAGGGTGTTATCGCTGAATCTAATCTTTGTTATCTAATTGATCAAAAGCTTTTCTGTCACCAGGCATGGTGACATCTACCTAGGATCCCAGTACTCTGATGGGGAAGCAGAAGAACCCTGAATTTCAAAGCTGCTTAGTGTCCCTTCCCCCTCCCTTTTTCTCCTTTCCCTCCCTTCCCTTCTCTTCCCTCCCCTCTTTTACCTCCCTCCGCACTCCTTATCTTCTCCTCCCCTCCCTCCCTTTTAGAAGTCTCATATAGTCCAGCTGCTTCTAGCTGAGTAGCTGAGGATGACCTTGAACTCTTGATCCTCCTATTTGTTTATCAATAACTGGTTTTTAGTTTGGCTGCTTTTCCCTTGATTTACAAAAATGTGGAGCCCTCCATTCTAAGAACCACCAAAAAAAGGGACTTTCGTTACCATGCCAACATTCTGCTCAATCTTCCTGCCAAATCTCTTAATGGAGTGGTCCACAGTGGCAGATGCTGTTCATCTCTCGTTCTCCTTTACCGTTGGCCTTCAGGCCTCAGTATCTCTTCTCCCTCCCTCATGACTACATTCAAGTGAATTTGTATTGTGTGACAAAACTTTGCTTGGGGAGATGCAACACACACACCTACTCACCCCAGATAGGGAACATACAACAGACCAAACTGTGGATACCATTGAAGTCCAAGTTAGTGAACCAATGTGCTTTATTGGGGACATTTTAAAAAGCAGAAATGACTCCAAGACTGCTGCATTACCAGAGCCCACCCCAGTGTAAGTGACAGCTCATAAGGCTGGGACCCTGGAACATACTACACAGCTTTCAGGCAGCTCAACTTGTGTCCTTTCCAAGAGAGTCAGTTAGTCCAAACTGTAGAGTTCAGAAGCCAGGGCTCAATTCTGGGGCTCGAAATCCTACCAATCCCTGAGTTTGAAACCTCACCAATCCTGTATCTCTCTTCAGGCTCAAGACTTGAAATCTGACCAATCCCCACCCTGGAAAACTCTGTCCCCAGGAAATCCTAGATAAGCCTATTTCTCACTCAGTACACTGCTGCTTCTCTCCTGAGTAGAGGCAGCCACACCCTTGTGGTTTTCTCCAATAAACCTGTGCTGTAGAATGTGGTAATCCTTGGATCCCAACTGCCAGGCTACCTTTCTGCTCAGATCTGTAATGCTTACAGACATTTCTGGTTTTTCCAGGCAGCTAGTCTGATGTCAAGAATCCTTCAGAATGAGGGGGTCTTTCAAGTTTTTGGTTTTTGGTTTGTTTTTGTTTTTGCATACTCTGTTGGGGAGGAGCCTAGTGAATCTGGTCAGTTTCAGGGACTTCCTGAAGCTCTTTGAGTTTTTGCCTTCCTGCTTAAAGAACTTCTCTGCAGGATGAAATGTTTAAATCTTAGAGGAAATTCTTTTCATAACAATTCCTAAGGCCGCAGTCATTTCAGCCCATAAATTCCATGATATTCTCCCATCTACAGTTTGCCACACCCAGCTGTATGACTGGGGAGTGGCCAGCGGCACCCTTCTGCTTGGGACACTCCCTTGCCTCTGAATCACTTTACATGTCATATTTTCCTTTTGACTATCTTGCTACTACTTTACCTCATCCACTCGTCAAATGTTCACTGAGTATCTACTATATACCAGAAGAGTATCAAGTGCTGGCAATACTGTGGTGAACTACACAGGCACTGTTACCTGCCCACTGGATCCTGAGCTTATGATCCAATAGGACAGCCATCAAATAGCCATATGCATTCTATCAGCTAGCTGCTGTGTATCTTTTCATGTTTAGAGTTTGCACAAGCTGTTAACAGAGAGGAAGCTGGGGAGAGGAAGTGAAGACAAGGAAGGACAGTTTGAAGAAGTAAGAGTTAAGCTGAGATCTGCAAGATAAATCTGTGTTAGCTGGGTAATAAGGGAGAAACCCTGAAACTCCTTGTGACCAAGGAAATGGAAGCAGCCAGTGTAGCTGGAGAACTGGGAATTGGGGTGGGGGTGGAGCAAGTCAGAACCATGGGCAAACATGTAGGGTCTTGTGTGGGACTTGAAAAGTGTGGGGATTTACTCCTAGAAATAGTGGAAACTGTTAAAAACCAGTCCTTCCATCTGTTTCCTTATTTAGACATTCTTTATGATGAGGTTCTTCTGGCCACCCAGTGTCATGATTTAGTAATTAACATCTCAACAGTGGGTTCATTAATACTAAAGACCCCTGTATTCTAGACCTTCTACAGCAACCTACTAGAACCCTCCTGCTGGGTAGCAAGCTGATATCTCCTATGTAAATATTGGAAACTGACCCTATGTTCCCTTACAAAAGAAATCCTCCACAGTCAGGTATGCTGGTGCATGCCTATAATCCCAGCATTCTGAAGTACACAACAGAGAATTGGGAGTTCAAGGCCAGCTTGGGCTACAATGGGAGAGTGATGTCAGCATGGGCTACATAGTAAGACTTTTTTCAAAAGGAAAAAAAAATGATGGCTTCTCTTGCATCATGTTTATTCAGACTGAAATTCTGGAATCCCTTTGATGTCTCCAACTAACCTAATTATCCATTTATTATTAAGATATATAAAGGACCAAATCCTATGGAACTTCCGTCCTAGCAAAGCTGACCAAGAGTCAAAACATTGATGTGTTATAATGTCAGTTAGCAACTGCTGAGTGCTATAAATTTAAAGGAAGCCCCTGCAAGTTGCCGGTGGAGGGACACTGCCTGTTTTCATTAGGGTTGGTCTTTCTGAGGAGTTCTGTGTGAGGGCTGGAATGGAATGAAGGGCACTGTACGTGAACATTCAAGGAAATGGGACATTGAGCAGAAGGAATAGCAAGGTCCAGAGGGGCAGGAGCATACTTGAGGCACTCAAAGAGCCAGGCAGCTGGAACGCAGTGAGTGACAGGTTGGTGACAAAGAATGAGATGACTACAGACTGTGTGTGGTATGAGCAACGGAGAGGCTTGGAGAAGAATTTTAAGTGTGCATTGAAGCCATCGGAGGGCTTTCCTTTTCTTTCCTTCCTTTCCTAGGTCCTTTCTCTTCCTTCCCTCTGTTCTCTCTCTCTCTCTCTCTCTCTCTCTCTCTCTCTCTCTCTCTCTCTCTCTCTCTCCTCTCTCTCTCTCTCTCTCTCTCTCTCTCTCTCTCTCTCTCTCTCTCTCTCTCTCTCTCTCTCTCTCTCTCTCCCCCCCCCCCTCTCATAATAGAGTCTTTAGTTCAGGTTGACCCTGAATTTTCTAAGTACTTGTCGATGGCCCTGGACTTCTGATCTTCCTGCCTCTACCTCCAGAGTGCTAAAATTGGCGTGCACCACCACATGCAGTTTACATGACCAATCCAGGACCTCGTGCACGCTGGGCGAGCACTCTACCAACAAGCATCCCCAATCCGTAGGAGAGTTTTGATAAGAGAAGCGATCTGACAGCCAATCCAAAAAGACGCCATGGTTATATGTGAGGAGTAGACTGCTGAGCGAAAACCACGCGCCCATTCTTGCGGGCTGCACATTCTCCAGGTCCTGGCCACCTCTGGTCTCTGCTCCATCCTCACAGCTGCTCTCCTAAACCCACTTCTCCTTCCCTCCCACATCTGAAACGTCACTGTGGTCTCACCAATCATCTTCCTGCATCCTGCTCGGTTGACCTGCTTGCACGAACCTGAGCTGTCTTGAGCAGGGAAGACTTACCCATCTCCTCAGCTGCTCCCTACCTTTAGGAATTAAGCACAGAGCTTCAGTCTTCCACCCAGGATCTCTCCCATCCTCATCTTCCACTCCCTCTCTGCACAAACCTCAAGCCAAAGTCAAACTGGACTACCCAGTCTCCTACAGAAGCTTCTTATTTTCTTTGCCACACTCATGCCCAGTGGACCAATAGCTCACAAACTGGGTGCTTACCATCCCTGCTCTCTATAAGGTCCGGACTTCCTGCGCCTGTCCGGATCACCCTGGGCAAAGGAGGCTCTTCCTGCTTTTGGACTCTTATACCTTCCCAGTGCATTAACTGTTCCTGACTTTAGATTATAGCTCTTTATTGTACAGGTCTTATCTTCCTCTCCAAACAGTAAATTCCTCAAGGTCAGGGTCCAAGCTCCATATATCTGTGCACTCTGATCCACAGGGCCTAGCCCAGGTTCACAGTGAGGACACAGGTGAGTGAATGTATTCCAAGTCCTAAATCAGTGAGAGTGAACACCATGAGACAATATGCACCGGAAAGCTGACATGGTAGGCTGTACCATGGCGGCACTGTGAGAAGTCAGAAGCCAGGTCTATAGCAGGTGGGTGGTCAGGCTAGAGCCATCAGCAGTGGATGTTTCTGGAACATTTCTCATACTCTGGGCCCCAAGTAATGTACAGGTATTGTCTCATTGTTGGTGATCTTGTGTTACTGGCACTAATAAGAAACTCGTCTACATATATGGAAACTGAGGTAGAAAGGACAGTAAAACCTAGAAAGGCAGGGTTTGGGCCCATTCCTGTCTGTTGGGTTAGTCTTTCCCAGTTTCTCCCCTCTCCTGTGTTTAAGAACAAAGAGAAGGTGCTGCTATGGAAACAGCTCGCCGCCTTCCCAAATGGCTTTGAAACGCCCAACCGTGACCTGGGCCATGTTCGTGTCTGGGTGGGAGAGCAGCTGCCTGTGGACTTTGGCAGACCCTTAGAAAGCATCTTGAGCTGACCGTGAAGCCTTGGTTGGATGAGTGGCGATTGTGTGGAAGGCATTGAATGCTGAGTACAGTAGTGAGATGTCCCCCGAGGCTAGGATGTTGCAGGTTTATCAGCAGCGTTGGTATGCACCTCTACTTTAAAAACCTGTATTTGGAAAGACTTTGCACCAAGCACATGTATGAAACTGTCTGATTCTCTAGACACTCTCTTGTCCTCTACGAACTAGAGGTCTTCAGGGGAGATGCCGCTGACAGAATGAGGGAAAGGTAGAAAGAGAGCTGAGGGCTAAGAATTTTAAAGGATGACCATCGAGAACTCAGAGGTTGTGGCATTGGAGCCAAGCCTTGACAGGATTCAGAAGGAAGGATTAGGCAGCAGTCACACTCATAGTGATGTGTGATCTATGGGAAGGTATGGCTAAGAGAGGGCCACCCTAGCAATCACACCTGAGCTAGGACACTAATGGTCTCTAGCTCCCGAGATTCTGGAAGAGACATTCAGTGATCCCCAAACTCCCCATAATCCTGCATGAACATCAGTCTATGAGGAAAAAGAGGAAGGGCAGTGTGGAGGTGCACACCTATTACCCCACAACTCAGGAGGTAGAGGCAGGAGGATCATGAGTTCAGGGGCATCCTTGGCTAGATAGGGAGTCTGAAGCCAGCTGAGCTATGTGAGACCCTGTTTAAAAAAAAATGAACTTAAAAGAATGTAAATGAGGAAGGGCCTTGTGTTCTGCAATTCTAAGGACAGAGGAGCTGTTTAAATATCAAAGGAGAAAAAAATGTGCTTTGGCTACCTCAAATGCCACCCAGTGTGACACTCGTCTTGGAGACTGAACCCTAAGAGTTTGGCCAGTAGTAGGGACATATTTCAAACTTGGTTGGGCCTATCACAACCTTTTACCTAGGGTCACAGCCCTAGGAAGTAGAGAGTCAGGATTTAGGCCTACATTTGTCTGATGAGAGAACTAGTTTTAGTGGGGTTTTATTTTTTAACTTTTAGGGAGGAGTGGGTGAACCCAGGGCCTCACATACTAGGCAAGCGTTCTGCCACTGAGCAGAGGACATAGTAAAGCATCTGCGTGCTGTCCCATCTCTGTCTGCCTTATTCCTTTGAAACAGGCTCCCTGAACCTGGAGTTAGGCCAGCAACTAGCAAGGGCCTGAAATCCTCCTGTCTCTACCCAATGCAGTGTGTGGTTACAGGAGCTTGGGAGCCAGCCCAGGCAAGCTTTTCTACGAATTATAAGGGTTCAAAACCAGGTCCTCATGCTTGTGCAGCAGGTACTATTAACCTTATTATGATTAAAACATGGTTCTCAGACAGGCATGGTATTTTACATTTGTAATCCCAGTACTCAAGGTACTGAGGCAGGAGGATTCCTGCAAGTTCCTGGTCTTTTTTTTTTTTTTTTAATTTGGGCTTTGTTGTTGTTTTTGTTTTGCTTTTTCAATAGAGTCTCATTCTCTAGCCCAGGTTGTCTTGAAATTCACTCTGTTGCCCAGGCTAGCCTGAAACTTGTAGCAATCCTCCTGCTTCAGTACCCTGAGTACTGAGATTACAAACGTGAACCACCATGCCTGTCTGAGAACCGTGTTTTAACCATAAATCTATTACGTTTGCAAGTTCCTAGTGAAGGTAACATTATGATGCATATAAAATGACCTGGGGCATGGTAAGCACTTCATTATAACTGGTTTCATAGTCACAGTAATTATCTTCATGGCCAACCCAATCAGTGTGCAGAGAACAACAGAAGACAAACGAGGCACCCACTTAGCTGTGGATCAGGACCCCGCCTTGCTCCACCTATTCCCATACCCAGAGCCACTGAGAGCCACCGTCTTCCTGGAAAACCATTATCACTTTTCCCTGTCTTGTCCTGCTGCCTGCACAACCTGCTATTCATAGATGGGGGAGTAGGAGGAGCAGGGACAGTTAATTTAATGTCAAGGTTCCACAGCCCATGCATTGCATAGATTCCACTTAGTCATAGGTGGAAAAATGAAAGTAGTTGCCTTCTGCTGAGCCGGAAAAGTCCCCACATCCTCACAGATTGCTCTGCAATCACCTGATGGTGGATCCCACTCAGAAGAATGCCCTCTTCAAACGATTGCCTGGTTCCATCACAAGGAACACTGTGTGTCTTCACAGGCAGGGGTGTGTTGGGGGTGTGGATCTGTCTAGCAGAGATAAAGGCTGGAGGGAGAGCAGTGCACAGGACATGCATGTAATGGGTTATTTTCTAAAAATTAAATTAAATGTGTGTGTGTGTGTGCGCGTGCACGCGCGTGCGCATGTGTGCACACGTGTAGGTGCCCTTGGAGGCCAGAGGTCATCAGATCCCTTCAAACTGGAGTACAGGTATTTATGTGCCTGCTGTAGATGCCGGGAATTCAACCTACGTCCTCTGTAAAAGCAGTGCACACTGAGCCGTGTTTTCAGCCCCTGCAATGGATTCTTCAACATGGCACTAACGGTGTTGTTTCTTTCATTGGACAGTAATGAGAAAGACTTGTGTAGGGAAGGGATGCTTGAGTCAGATCTTGAAGTATAAACTAAGTTTTTTTCAGGTGAAGAAAGGGGGAAGATACGTGAATGAGAGGTGACAATGGTCCCAAGCATTTCTGGGACAATACAGCACCCCTGCAAGGCTGGTAGGTGTCTGTGGGAGGAGTCCAAAGGGACCAGGCTGCAGGCTTGGGCGGAGTCAACTCACACAGGGGCTCTATTTCTACAAAGGCTTCTGAATAGTGGGGGTGGGCTGGGAGGGGATCTCAGACAGTTTACAGTAGAATAAGAAACAGCCTGATTTTGAATCTAAGTGGAATCTGTTATTCTTTTTAATCACTCTTCTAAAATACTTGACAGGGACCTTGGAGAGCTCAGGCAGAAGTCTGAGTCCCATGTAAATAGCTGGGCATGGCAAAGCATACTCGGAATCCCAGCCGGGCAGAGCAGTGCACACTTAGAATCCCAGCACTGGGAACATAGAGACAAGTGGGTCCCTGGAGCTTCCTGACTAGGCTGTCTGGGCAGTCAGTCCATGTGTACCTATACACTTGCACAGATACACAGGCAGAGACAGAAAGATAGACAGGCAGAGGCACACACACACACACACACACACACACACACACACACACACACACAAAACTAATGGTTGCAGTCTGTCACAGCAGGGAGGGCATGGTGGAGTGCAGCTATTCACACCATCACTGACAGAAAGGTGGGGAAGGAGGGAGAGCTAGAAAGAAGAAACACAGAGTCTCTCCCTCTCCCTCTCCCTCTCCCTCTCCCTCTCCCTCTCCTTCTCCCTCTCCCTCTCCCTCTCCCCCTCCTTCTCCTCTCCCCCTCCTTCTCCTCTCCCCCTCCCCCCTCTTTCTCTTTCTGTGTGTGAATGTGTGTGTGTGTGTGTGTGTGTGTGTGTGTGTGTGTGTGTGTGTGTTAAACTCCCATTCTGTAACAGTATCCTAGGTGATTTCCCCGCCAGCGAGGCATGGAGATTAACCATGAGGTTCTGCTGCTTTCTAGTTACTTGCTATTGCACTTCGGTGGTTCTTGGTGTCCATGACTGTGAGACACAATGACCTTTACATAAAGTTAAGCAGCATTAGACAAAGGATCAAAAACAAACCTAACACAGTCACGGCATATGGCAGCTCCCAGAGAACATGATTTTTCCTTTCACTGGCTGAGGTGAGTAGAGGGTGTTTCCAGCCATCATGCAGAGATTCTGTAAGGCTTCACAAGCATATATATGTATATCAAGCACAGCACTCAGCATTACAATAGAACTGCTGGTCTTCTTGATATGGTAGTGTATTTATGTTGTATGATCGGTGTAGCCTATAAACATGTATGATGGCCATCAATTCAAATATCTTAAAAAGTAGACATCCATATGTCCCGTGAGATGTCCTCAGAGCAACAGCAGAGGCATTGAGAAGTTGTACCTCCAAGGCTAGGTCATGTGATAGATCTCCATCCCCTTTGGGGGTACAGTCTCATTGCAGGGCAGGTTTCCAGGACAAGAGCTTAGGCTGCTGATATCTGGGTCTCTGTCCAAGAAGTCTAGACAAGAAGCTGGTTTCACTGCCTTGGGTTTTCTGATGTGAAGAGACCAGTATGAACAGGCACACAAAGTTCTAGTGAATTCAAGATTTTTCGTTTGTTTGTTTTTCAAGACAGGGTTTCTCTGTGTAACTCTGGCTGTCCTGGACCTCATTTTGTAGACCAGACTGCCTCTGCCTCCCAAATACTGGGATTAAAGTCATGACCACTATTACATGGCTGTGAGTTCAAGTTTACTTGGCTACACACAAGAGAACTGGTGCTGGTTCCTCAATTCTCTAATTCAGTCCTTCGCTTATTTACTGAGTGCCCATCAATAAGTGTGTGTGTATGTGTGTGTGTGTGTGTGTGTGTGTGTGTGTGTGTCTGTCTGTCTGTGTGTGTGTGTCTGTGTGTCAGTGTGTGTGTATGGTACAACTGTGTACCCTCCCATCCCGTGGCTTTCACTCTCAGAATGTGGAGGATCACAACGCTATCCCCGTCTAGTGCCGGTGTGAGGCTTTTCATTGGTCAATTAAGTGCACCATGGCCTTTGTGGAGGACGATGAGTCAGAGAACATAGCCTCAGGAAGAGAGTCTTGCCAGGTTTCTGAACTGCACCACACCCTACCAAAATCAGGTTTTTTTTTTAAGCTTTTAGCATAACATTTTGAATCTGGGGTCAGAGCTCTTGAAATCACATCTTTTTGAGTTCAGAGAGAGAGAGGAGAGAAGGAGTACACCTATAAACAGAGCCATTACATCTTCCCACTCTTCAGCCCCTCAGCACTGTGGGAAACGTATTTCTCAGAATAGCTCAGGGGAAGAAGTATTTGTTATTCTCGCACGAACTGGACTTTAAGATCTATCCCCAGAGAATACAGTACATTCCACTATTTCATTAGTCAGAGAGGCTTGCTTCATATCAAGGAGTCTTGGAAAATTTATCAATTAATCTAAACACTGATACCATCACAGTTACAACAAACAGGGTCACAGGGTCAAAGTGTTTGCACTACCTTTTCCCTCCAGAGTCTAGCTTATTTCTTTTACTTCCCAAGTACCTCTTGAAGAGCCTCCCCTATCCTTTCCCCATGGTGTCCTTAGACAACTCTCCCTAAGAGGGGAGGACATGACCCTTCACTGCTCCTGGATCTCCATAGGGGACTCACCCACTCCTCACTAGGAATCAAGGCTGCACTGGGGTCCCAGACTACCTGAACTCTATCTCCTGACAACCCCCTCCCTGAGAGAGAGCCCCCTCCCCTGATGCAGCCCCCTCACCTGATAATAGCCCCCTCCCTGACGATAGTCCCTCCCTTGACAGCAGTCTCCTCCCCTGATGACAGCCCCCTCCCCACTTTTTTTTCCAGTTCTATGAACCCAGAAGGACAGACTGGATGATTTTCCCTTCTAATTTGTTTTCATCAGAGTCCAGCTCAAATAGCCTCCCAAACACAGTACAGCAGCACTTGCCTCTGGAGTGTGAACACCTCCTCCCATGTCCTGGGGTTCTAATGTCGAGATCTTAATTCCTTCACTGAAGCACTTTCTGTGCTGTGTTGTGCTTACTTGGCATGGCTGTAACACACAAGGCTTTGCCTTGACATCTGTGTATCTCTACTACATGTATGGAGTCAAGAGCTAGGCAATTCTGTATGTGGGGTGTGTGTGTGTGTGTGTGTGTGTGTGTGTGTGTATGTGTGTGTGTGTGCGAGTGTGCACACACGCATGAGTGCACTACGTTAAATGATGCAATGAAAGGGAGGGGAACAGGTGTTCTTAGACAGTCCTCAGAAGGGGAGAGTAAGCAATTCCAGCTTCTCAGCCAGCTGACTCTCCAATGTCCCTTGATCCTGCAGGACTGCCTTGTGCTAGAGGCTAGGGATTTGACTTTTAGAGCCATCCAAATTTTGGCTTTATACTGCTTAAGAGTGTGTTCTTTGGGTTGGAGAGATGGCTCAGTGGTTAAAGTACTGGCTGATGCTGCAGGAGACCTAAAACCAGTTTTTAGAACTCATGCTGGGCAATGTACAACCACCTATAGCTCCAGTTCCAAGTGATCTGACACCCTCTTCTGGCCTCCACAAGTACCTGCATTCACATAGTATACACACACACACACACACACACACACACACACACACACACACACACACACAAACTTTAAAAAGAGGGTCCAGTCATGGCGGAATATAACTTTAATCCCAGTTCTTGGGAGGCAGAGACAGGCTGATTTCTGAATCTCTAAAAACCAAAATGATGATGATGGTGATAGTGGTGGTGGTGGTGGTGGTGGTGGTGGTGGTGGTGGTGGTGGTGGTGGTTGTGGTGATAATTTTTTTTTAAAAGAAATCTTTTTTTTTAAGTGAGAGGAGGTTGGCTCCCAGGTCTGCCTCCTCTGGGTAGCCACAGACAAGCTGCCTTACTCCATGTTTTCATCTGTATGGGGCAATGATGGCCCTTCACTGTAGAATTTTGTCTTGAGAATTAGTGATATGATCCATATCGAACACTTAGAGCAGTGTCGAAAGTATGAGGAACATGGGATAAACGTCGCCAATTATGGACGAGCTGAGTCAAGGTGGCTTGAGGTGACATGTGGCCCAAGGGAGCTCTTATTAAGAAAATGCCACTTGAAAAAAAAAAAAACAACACAAACTATGTACCACCTTCCAGAAGGTTCTCGATTCCTTATCAGCCATTTAGACTGAGGCTTTAAAGATGGCAAGA
Organism: Rattus norvegicus; assembly: GCF_021556685.1. Taxonomy (NCBI): domain Eukaryota; kingdom Metazoa; phylum Chordata; class Mammalia; order Rodentia; family Muridae; genus Rattus; species Rattus norvegicus. The sequence continues at coordinate 180,230,723 of NC_141534.1, read as the reverse complement.
GGACTGGGAAAACAGATGCAGTGATTTTAACACTCGTGGAAGGCCTAGCCTAGCTAACTCTCTGGGGTTTGTGGGACACTTAAGGCAGCAGCAAACCTCCAAGCTCTGGAGAACACCCTGTGAGCTCCTCTGCAGAGCTGGCCTCCTCGTTTACTCCTGGAGTTGTCTGTCTGGGCTCAAGATAGTGAGAACAGTGATGCTGTTATCCGTGTGGGCCACGAGCGACTATAACACGAGCAGAAAGAAATTATGGGAAAGGCACTTGGAAACACGCACTGGAGAGGGTCAGGCTATGCTGCAGTGGCTGCAAGCAAGCTGACTTCTACAATAGGATTGAGGCTGATGGCTGCCTGGAGTACCCGCACTGGCTCTGCTGTCCAGCAGGAAACCCTCCACGTCCTTAGGAGACCATCATTGCCTCTCATGTCAGAGGCTGTTTCCAGACAGGACAAGTAAGACATGTGGCACCTGCTCAGAGAGTCATGCATGAGTCTTGGTGGCTAAAACATCTAAGAAGTCAGAGGATGTGCCCTTGGAAACCTCCAGAAGCTTCCACGATCTTAGACATTATCTAATGGATCAAATATTTGGTTGGCCTTGTTCAAATGTAGGTTCGGTGCACCAAAGCCAACTGTTTTAGACACAGTCTAGTTTGCCATCCTTAGCCAATAGGCTTTGAGGGTTTGTGACCTCAGGCTCTCTGCCACATTATTTATACCATGTCCCCTCACCCTCCCCAAGAGCCAAAGCTCAGTATGCACGGAGCAGTCTGCTGCAGATGAACACGGTCACCTGACTATTGTATGCTCATACTGCCGGTTAGCAGTGCAGCTGGGGTATGAGTCAAGCCCGGCCTTTTGGAGACGAGAATCTCAACTCTTGGTTGGGACTAATGAGGAAGAAACCAGTGATTACACTGCAAGCTGCAGCCTACCTGGAGGACACAGCTTATAACTAGAGAGTGTAGAGGATAGGGGTCTCTTTCTTCCTTCCCTTCGGTCTGAGGCCATGCTGTGTGAGACTGGACAATCTCTAACTTCCACAAAGCCCTCTTTTTGTTTTTCACAAAAGAAGGAAAAGGTAAGCTGGGTTATAGTCTTTGTAGGAACAAATATACACAAAAATCTACTTGGAAAAAAATTAAAATATGGTGGGGCAGTCTATGAACCCAGCACTTGGGAGAAGAGCCCATAAGACTGAGAAGTCACATTCATTCCAAGCTACAGAGCAAGAGAAAGGTCCGCCACTGCTTCAAAGACCTTCAAAAACAAAAACCAGAAAACTAACTAAATAAATGAAAGAGGAAAGAATGGAAAATGAAAGTGATTAAAAAAGAGAGAGAAAGACAAAAGTCAGCCCTCTGTCTTCCTAAACAGGCATACTCTAGTCTCTTTTACTGGCTACCGAGTTTCTGGTACATCTAGCCAAGTGTAATTTGCAATGAGACGTTTAATATAGCGCCACTCCCTTTCCTGACTCACTGAAAATGAGATCATCTTGAACATCGGACTAAAGAAAGGAATTTCCAAACTGAGTTTGGCATTTGCCTGTTCTATCCTACTGACTGCTTCTTGTCTTTAGAGCAAAGGAAGGTTCCCAGATGGTGAAGTGAGCCGCCCTAGACAGCACGGCGGAGCAAAGGGCTGTCACCAAAAGCTGGTTTCATATGATGTAGGGGCTTGGGCCGATTCCTCCCGTAGGAAAGCTCTGCTCCCAGACCCCACTGTGCCATCACTCTGAGACTGGTCTGGACAGCGGCATGCACCCTAAACACAAGGACTTACTCCCCAGGGTCAGAGGGGAATCTGGTAGCAGCATCCAGCCTAAAAGGAATGGACCTCAAACCTAAGAGCAAGCAGAAACAAAACAGAATGGTAGAGCTTCCCCGGAGGTAAGCAAAGGAGGGATATTACAAACCATTTAAAATTAGAGACTATAATTGATGCTAAAGTACTTAAAAATGAAAACAACGATGTGAAGAGAAAAAGCAAATAACACACAGAGAAAATATTTGCACCAAAGATCATCCAACCATATGATACATGAAGAAGTACTCAAACTTTAAAGGAAAAACAAATCATGGGCCCATGGGATGGCTCAGTGAATAAAGGGGCTTGCTACCAAGCCTTAAGACCTGAGTTCAAGTCCAAGGGCCCTCGTACTAGAAGGTGACAATAGGTTCCTGCAAGGTGTGCTCTGACTTATATACATGTGCCATGGCACTAGCACACTCACACCCGGATATGCACACTTCTCTCCCCACCCACCCCGCACACAAATAAATAAAAATAAAAGTAAGGATAAAGAAGGGGACTTCTGTACCTACTTGGATGTTTATTTTTAAACATATTTTATGCTGTACATTTGAACGAACCTATACTGTCAACCACGTGAGCTTACCTGTATTTTAGAATCCTTCTAAAGAATAATGTGGACTTTGAAATTAGTGGTGTTCGCTATTTGGGTTAGTATTGCTGGTGGAGTTGAATTGCTTATGAAGATTACAGCTCCTTGTGTAACGTGCTGTTGATTCTGTGCAGCAAAGGACCTCCCCCTCTGGGTAACATATTTAATGCATATTGTAATGTTGCATTTCTTTTCTTTGACCTATGATCTATAGTAAAAGCAAATCCAAAGTTAGTTAACTGTTCCTCTGACTCTCAATGTATAAAGTTCTCGCTGCTTCAGACAAGCACAGGTTTTCATTAACACATCCGGTTAAGACTAGCCGGGCAGAGCAACAGCGGGGCTGAATGAAGCAGGCAGGTCAGGGCTGGAAGGTTTGGGATGTACAGTCCCTGAGTGGAGGCATATGTCTGTAAACACAGCACTCTAACGGTGAGAGAGGAGACAGGAGAATCATCTGGAAGCTCATGGGCCAGCTAGCCAGAAGCACAGAAGGAGAGAGGGGGAGAGGGAGAAGGGGGTACACGGGGAGGGGGAGAGGAGAAATGGGGAGAGAGAGAGAGAGAGAGAGAGAGAGAGAGAGAGAGAGAGAGAGCGCCTCAGTAAAGTGGAATAGGCCAAATCCCCAAGTAGTCCTCTGACCTTCAGAGGTAGTAATTCATGCTAGTCACAATCCCCCAATATAGATAAAGTAAATGATAATATTTATTTTAAAGAAAAGGGATCAGAGAAAATTACTCTAAGTCAGCTTTTCACCCTCTTTGGGCACACTTTGATTTCCTATCTGCCCAGTGGGAAATCAGCCTTGCTTGTCAGGTCCTGAGGAATACCTGAGAGTCTTCTTCTCTAAGGAATGTAGTGCTCGGAGCACAGAGCATGTCACCCTGGTTCCATAGGCAAGGAGCGGGCTTGCCTCCTGGATCTTTGAACTGACTTAGGGTTCTTTGAGCACAAAGAGCCAGGGCCCAGGCTCTGGGTTCAGGGTAGATAGCTTCTGAGCTGATGGCATTGCATAGTGCCAGATACATTGTTTCCACTTTCACATCTTTAAAAAAACCCAAACAAACAAACAATGGGATGTGGTAATTTTGTCTAATTCAAGCTTGGTCCTGGCGTTTTGCAGGTCAAAGTGAGTTGCACGCTCACACGTGGCAATCTCCCAGTAACATTTTCCTGACCTCAGTAGTGACCATGTCACTTTCTTAGGTGGCTTTCTGTGTCTCCAGAGCAATTCTGATGATCAGCATTGCTGCCCCAGAACACACATGGTTTGTTCACCAGTCAGATCTGCCCTCTAAAGTCTAAGACTGCATTTTAGTAGCTCATGGGAAAACGAGGGCTTCTCAGACCGCCTGCAGGTAATGGTGCTTTGTCTCACAAATCTGATGATGCTACCTTGAGACCAGGGTGGAAAGAGTGCCACAGGCACACTGTGGCATGAGGACACACACATTCCAACACGCATGGTATACACCAATCATAATAAATACGATATGTTTAAAAGGAAAAAAATCAAAGCAGTTGAGGGAGGGTACATGGTACTGCCACTAGAGGGAGTGTACAGTCAGTGTCACAATATCTTAGACCCTAGGGCAGGCAGTTTGTGCAGTCTAGGCAACCTTCTGCAGACAGCCCAGCAGTCCTCAGGAAAGCCAGGGGTGATATGTTCTTGTTTGAGTGACCATTAGTAGACGTGCAAGGAGGCAGTGTTGCACATGGGCGATAGCTCTGATATATTGAGCACCTACTGTGTGCTAGGTCAGTGCCTCAGCATTACTTGCTTCTGTCCCTGGAAAGCAGGAATCATAGCAACACGTGTATAAAATGTTTTGTGAGCACATTAAGAGGCAGAGTGATAAGTGTCTGAGCGGCGAGTGGTCACTACTAAACTCTCATGCTTCAGACGAAACCTTCAGGGCAATGCTCACAATCACTGGGCTTCCTCCTGGTTGACAGTCCTGTTGCCGGAGACACCACACATGGTTGTCTCTCCTGCCATTTACTTCTAACCCATCTCTCATCCTTCTGATGGTCTTGACCCTGTGGATTGGAGCTCCGTTCTGTCACTCCCAGGCTCAGTGAGGTCACAAATCACTTTACTTCTGGCAGCTCAGTTTGCTCATCTGCAAAGCGTGGGGATACCTCTCTTAGAGTCTTTGTGGGGATCCAATAATGTTTCCCCAGAAGAGTGCCTAGTCCTGTTCTGGGCACACAGAACTCATAGTATGACCCTCTTATCATAAAGCAGATCACGGATGTGCCATGATTCCAGCCACTGACATGTGTACATATACCCTTTCTGGCAGTCTTTGACAAAAGAAATGTAGCAGAGACCTAGGCGTTGACAGCCTTTCTTTGGTCTCTTTGTAATAGGCTGTTTTCCTAACTCGATGCTGTATAAAGCAGTATAGCTTCTAAATTCATTGACAGTGTCTGTCAGCAAGGAAATGTCAGAGCGCTTGGTTCCAACTGTCCCCATGCCGTCCTCTGGCTCTCCCTGGGTGAATGGTAACATTTTCAAATGAGAAAAATCTCCTGGTAATGTCGCTGTCCTCCCCCAGAGCAGATTTACAGCAGAGTGGCTGGCATTTCCACACGCTCAGCACTTGTCAGTGTCAGGTTTTATATGTCCCTGGGTCTCCATACATATGTATATATAGGCATCATTTAAATCCCCAGCGAACAAAGGCTCTTCTTCCAACTTGGAGATATTTTAGATCTCTTCATTTCATCTATTTTTAAGTGTTTGTGGGATTTAAGGCTATGCTAATATTGGGGCCTGAGGAGCTGGCTCAGTGGCTAAAGCGCTCGTTACACAAGCCCGAGGGCCTGAGTTCATATCCCCAGTGCCCGTGTGAAACTGGGCACAGTGGTGCATATCTATAACCCCAGTGCTGGGCTGAGCAGAGACAGATGCGTTCTGCGGTCTTGCTGGCTAGCCAGCTAGCTAAATTGGCAAGCTCCAGGTTAAGTTAGAGACTTTGTCTCAAAAAACATATCAAGTAGACAGTGATGAAGGAAGGTACACAACAGTAGTGGTACACTCAGAGGTGAGTACACCCTCCCTGCCACTCACAAGTCACCTCAAATGGTACAGGAGAGGACAAAATACTCAGCTTCGAGTGGCCAGTCACGCAGGTGCAGTAGATACATTCCAGACAACATTAATCTATCCGGAAGGCTGGGCATGTGTTACCTCGCATTTACATACGGAAAATCTAAGGCTCAGCAGGGTGAATCACTTGTTCAAAGTCACACACACACACACACACACACACACACACACACACACGACAAGGGGAATCTGTAATGATGTATTTCTTCCGCAGGTGGCATTTTCTTTTTCCAAGGGCCTCTTTCTTCCCTAGTGCCCCAATGTGAGGTAAAGACCAGTAAGCGTCATAGAGTACAAGGAGTGGGAAACTAGAGATGTTATCTTCGGTTTTCTCACTGGTGCTCTTTATGGTCTTGGGCAAAACATTAAAAGTGGCATATTGTGTCAGGTGATGTCCAATCTACCTGACACATAGCACAGCACTTGATTATTCCCAGACCTTTGAAATAATAAAGGATCTTTGCTTCTACAGTAGGATGTTAGTGGGCTTAGTGGGCTAATATTTATGAAGTCGCCAAAATCTCTAAGAATTTACTAAGCTGTTTGCTAGGTGCTCCCCCCAACCAAAGAGGCGGTGGGGTGTTCTGTATAGATGTGCTAGCCTAATGCATGTTCATGTGGAGGTCAAGGTTAACACTAGCTATTTTCCTCTATTGTCCAATCAATCAAGCCATTAAAGTGTATTTACTGGAAAGTTGCCACTGCCTTGGAATACAGAGGAAGCAGTGCTCCTGGAGCAGAAAATAGTAAATGTGAGTCACTGGCCACCCACTTCATTGTCCACCAAGCTAAGCACAGAGGGAGTTGAGATGACAAGGCCGGAGTGCAGGGAGTTGGGTAGGAGGCAGAAAGGCCCTGGATTTTATGCCTACTTAAAATATAGATGTATGTTCTGTGTGAGAGCATTTGCCTGCACATATTGTGTACAATATGTGTGTGCCTGATGCCCCAGGACACAAGAAGATGGCATCAGATCCCTTGGAATTACAGTTGGTTGTGAGCCATCATGAAGGTGCTGGGAACCGAACTTGTGTCCTCTCCAAGAGCAGCCAGTGCTCTTATCTGCTGAGCCGTCTCTCTAGTCCTTCGCTTATGTTTTTATTCTAACACCTTTGCAGCTGTGTATCATTGCATCTTCTCACACAGACTCTGACTGCCACTCCTTATCTTTCTTCTCTTCCTCTCATTGGCCCCTTTCTTCTCTCCAAAATAACCTCACTTCTACACGCACGCCGTCTCCCTCCCTGTGTGTATGCATATGTTAAATCTAGATTCCACAGAGGAGAAGAAATGCTACAGATTGACAGATTGTTTTTCTTCTCCCGATTACTGTGTGGCTTCCCTCTGGGTACTTCCCTCCTTCCTTACAAACCTTCTGATCTCATGTCATAGACAGACAGATAGATGAAAGACAAACGGCTGATTATAAATAAATGATAGGTACAATGGAAAGATCTGGATAACAGATAGATAGATAGATAGATAGATAGATAGATAGATAGATATGTAGATGATAGGTAAAGAGATAGATATATAGATACATAGATACTTAGATACAAAGGTGATAGATAATAGATGATAGAAACATAAATGATAGATAGACACATAGATACATAGATAAACAGATGATAGACAGGAGCTGACAGACACAGATGACTGACAGATTAGACAGATTTATATTGTTACGTCTCTCCTGTCCCTCTGCCTAGTAGACATGGCCCCCTTGCCTCGTTTGCATAGTAGGATCTCCAAAGCCTCCTAAGCACCCACCCCTAGAATGCGGCCAAGCTCAGGCGCATCCTACGGACGGAAAGAAAGTAGACTCTGAGCATCCTTCATCCTTCCTTTCTCACCTCCACATCGAATGCACAGCTCCTACCCATGATACCTTGGTCAACCCTTCTTTCTCTACCTGCCTTCATGTTCCACCCCTTACCTAAAGCCCTGTTTTAGGTCTTCTGCAACAGAACAAATCAAAACCCTCATTTGTTTTGTTTTTGTTTTTTTTTATAACAAAATTAAGCAAGCGAGTCTTTGTGGGGGTGTGGTAATAGGCCCCAAAGCCTTGCAGGCACTCAGCAAGCACTCTGCCACTGAAGCCACTTCTAGCCTTAGTAACCGTGGCTCCACATCGCCTTCAGAACGGAAGGCCACCTCCTCAGCCTGGCACTGTGACTTGTTCCTGCTGTATTCCAGCCTCTTGTTTCACTGTTTCTCTCTTTCAGTCTCCAGTCGGCACAGGAGACATCGCGCGTTCATGTAACCATTCATCCTAGAGAACCCTCTCCACGCTCTTCAACCGGCAATAGCTTCCTTCTCCTCAAGTGGGCTTCTGTAAAGTTGTCCGAGAAGACTTGAGATTCAGGATGGATTCCCTAATTTCTCTTTTATTTCTTGTCAGAGTCTGTCTAGCAATATGGCTTATCAAATTTTTTTTCCTCTGTCAGGCTGTGGGCCTCCCTGAAGACAGTTGTCACATCTTAATTTTTCTCTGCGTCTTCAGAGGCCAACCTAGTCTGTGCTTGTTTATTGAGGGAAGCTGTTGAAGGGGTTCTAGAGTGATGAACACAGTGTGATCAGCCACTATAGGAGGTGGGGGAGTCTCTTCACACTGAGGCATTATGAGCCATGTTTTACTACCTGTGTGACACTGGACGAATGAATGGACCTCTCTAAATTTCTCTCTCTCTCTCTCTCTCTCTCTCTCTCTCTCTCTCTCTCTCTCTCTCTCTCTCTCTCTCCCTCTCTCCCTCTACTCCATTCCTCCTTCCCTCTCTGCCACACCAGTAAAAGCTAATCATAGTAGCTTTTACTTGATAGTAATATTGTAAGGATGTCAGTGAGTATAAGTTTAGGAACCCATGTCCCTGTGTGTGAATGTCTCTATCCTCTTTCTCCCTGAGTCACATCCCTGCTCTTGCACTAAACCCCTCTCAAACCAATTCTTTGGTCCCTAGCTCACGTGTCTAGTATCTCTGGCAGTGTCTCCTCACTGTCTTGTGTGTCTGTAAGCAGAGTCTTTGTGTATTTTCTTAGAAAACTCTGACCTGCCCTTACCATGGCTCTCATCCTTCTGTGGCTTCTTGCCTCTCACTGGGGCATCGCTAACTAGAGGAAGCACATCATCATTTCTATACTGAGCACATGCTCCGTGCCAGGGCACTATAGTGCCTTTGTGACCCTGTCCTTTCCAATCCTCCCAGTGTCTCTAGGGCACACACTTTACTATGGCCATTCACATTTTACAGAGAATACGGGACAGAGTAGATTCTCAAAGCTGTCCAGGGTCACCCAGCTAGTGAGTTTCAGGGCAGGATTCAGCCTATCTGCAGCCTCATCTCTCACTTATTTTCTGTTTTTTTATTATTTTCTCGTGGTTTTTATTGTTTTGAGACAAGGTTTTGTTATGTAGCTCTGGCTAGCCTGGTCCTTGCTATATAGCCCAACTGGGCTCTAACTTAGAGATCTCTTCCTGTTTCAGATTCTTGAGTGCTGGGATTATAGGCATGCATTACCACACCTGACTCTATCTTCTTTATGCTATGCAACACGTCTCCAAAATCAACACAGGATTGTTACACTCTAGAACAGGCACACACACACACACACACACACACACACACACACACACACACCCCTAACAGGTTAACTGAGAAGGCCTTCTTCCTGTCTCCTTGGGGTATCTAGGGGAGAGAAGTTTCCTCATTCTTGGTCAACATCATGGTTTGGCCTGAAAAACTCATGATGTGGTTAAGCAAGCTCATTAGAAACCCCACGGAAGTGAATTATAGCAACAGGGCTTGTGCCAGCCTACCTAGCCACATTCTCGGTACCCGGGACATATGGGTACCAGCTCATTTAAGAACCATTTTTAACAAAAGCACACAAAAGCATCTCTCAGCATATGTTAGAGTAGGTAGGGGTTCATGGAACCTTAACTCAACTTGCCTTTTATAGCCATTTGCAAAGGGACAAGCTAGTATGAGGCCTTTTCTCCTTCAGTGAACACCCAGGAGAGGCCGGGCTGGGGAATAGATGGAAGGGCCCCAATCTGTGCTGCCGATAGAGGGTTGATGGCACCACTCCTAGTCCCCGCATTCTCTCCCACCCACCTGCCACACTGTTGGAAACGCTCACTGACTTGTTCATTCTTTCCAAGGCGTATGCACCCAATCTTTTTAAAAAGATGATGTAAGTAATGTATGCAAATGAAAAAAATAAGCTTGGGGGAAGATCAAACTTACACACATTTTCCTAAAGAAAACACTCGGGTATCTATCCTTCCTTCCAGATCTTTTGATCTTATTGATACTTCACATACACCACACATATACTTTCATGCAGACATATGTGTAGTGTGTGCATCTCATGTGATTCTAATATAGTCCTCTTAAATGATCTGTAAGGGGTTAGCTTACAGGTATGATATGACTCTTTCAAACTAAGAAACATTTTTTGTTTTGTCATAATTTTGCATATGGTATTCCACAGCCTTGTTCATTGTAATTTAACAGCCCAGTGCTATTGGGCAATTGGACTACTTAGCCATGGTGATCGTAAATGTCACCTCCTGGAGTACAATACGTACCACCCTCAGTGTCTGTTCTGCTGTTCCTTACACACATCCCAACCATCCTATACTAAGAAGTTACAGTGCACACCTTAATAGATTAGTGTGATCATTTTCTGTGAGGAAGTGTGAGAGTGAGTACATGCCAGTTAAGGAGAAGAGAGAAGAGAGGCAGAAGAAAGGGCATCTGGGTGACGAGGATACACGCAGAGCAACATAGGGTTGCTTGCAGCTCAATTGGGTATTCTCCAGTTAGATGGAGAGCATCCTACTAAAATACAAACCAAACTCAGGGGAGATGGGCACCCTCACCATCTGCTCCCTCAGTTTCCATTCTCATCAAGACCCTGGATTGTTTGCACAGAGCTTCGGAATGGCCGTCTCTGTTGGTCTTTTGGGAACTAGTTTGGTGAGCCACAAAAATCTCAGTCCTCTTGGATTTGGTCCTGGCATTCTGGAAATATAGGAAGAAGAGCTGATGACAAAGGGAGATAAAGATGTGTGCAATGAAAGGCTCCTTACAGAGTTAAAGGATCAAAAGCTACCTGGGCATGATGGAACCGACAGTAACACAAGCGTTTTGGAAGGACTCCAAGCTCAAGGTTAGCTTGGGCTGTATGGTGGGCTCTAGGCCAGCCTAGGCTACAGAGCAAGACCTTACCTAACAAACAGACAGAGAAAAAGCAAAAAAGAAGAGACAATTTTTTAAAGAACATCAGCAGTTAGGTAGCCTGTGTTATACTTATATGATACAATTGTATGTAGTTATTCCATGCTGTGTGATTTTAGAGCCATGGCTTAACCCCTCTTATCTATTACATGGGGATGGTATGATAGTTGATCTTAGTTGACTTAACTGGATCCGGAATCAACTAAAAGACAACCTGCTGGGCACTCCTGTGAGGAATTTTCTTGATCCTGTTATTTGGAATGGGACTATGTAGGCTACGTAGGCAGCCGGATGAAAGCAGGGGGAGGAGGGATCTTTGCTTTTTATCTGCTTGCCTTTAAAGGCTCTCACCAGCAAGGAAGCTCACCTACCCGGCTGCTCCCGATTCCTTCACTGAGCCAGCTTCCTCTGGCTTCAGCATAGACTGAGTGGCCACAGCTCTGCAGGACTCCTCCAGGCTATCAGCGGAAGATTGGGAACGCAGAGACATCTAGCCCCAAGGCTTGAGGCACTGCTGGCTTCCGGGCCTCTCCTATGTGAGATAGCCCTTGTTGGACATCTTAGACCGTATCGTGAAAGCCAACCTAGTCAGTCACCCTTTAATATGTACTAAGTCTACCGATTGCATTCCTCTAAAGAACGCCGGCTATCACGGGGCCGGGGGTGGGGGTGGGTGATGATATTTATTCACACAGGCTTGTTAGGCTGCAATGACATAATGCAATCATCATCTGAACACAACGTTTGCTATGTCTACCCAAGATTGACAGTAGTTTAAATGGATCTGTGTTCTGGCACATACTTTTAATCACCGTACTTGGCAGTTGTATTGGGTATCATAGAGAGTTGGTTTCAAGCATATGAGAGAATATGCATAGCTTATACACAAATCCTTTGGCTTTCTTATTGGTGGTGATGGGTATTGAACTCAGGACCCCATGTTCAGTAAGCAGGTATTATACCATTGGGCTATACCTAGACTCCCACTTTTGACACTCACGTAGGGTCCTGGGACCAATCCCCCATATATGGGTACTGTGGTAATAAGTCGTGATGTCAACCTGACAGAATATGGAATCACAGACACAGCAACAGGGGTGTCTGTGAGAGTATTTCCACAGAGGATTAACTGAGGTGGCATTCCCTCCCTCAGTGGGTGACTCCTTCTAAAGTGTGTGGCCCAGATATGGACAAATCCAAGGCAAAATACAGTGTGTCCCTGCTTCCCTTTGCTTTTCCTGAGACAGTGTTTGTTGATGCAACCACGGCCATTGCTGTTCTCTACTGATGTCAGGCTCTGCTTCTTTGGCTTCCAATGCAGATTGAAGACTAGCAACTTCTCAAGACTCTCCCAGGCCATCATCACTGGGTTGAGGCCATACAGGCATCTAGTGTCAAGAGCTGAGAAGCTACTAACTAGGTGGGTGTTCAAACTCTTCAGTGTACAGACAACCAAGAGGAACCCCCCACTCCAGTCCCTCTTGTGTTCGCCAACCAACCAATGAATCCCTCTTAATATACATACACACATATATACATATATATATGCATATATATATATACATACATATATATACACACACTCGATGCTATCAATTCTGTTCCTCCAGAGAAGTAGTTATCAACCTTTCTGATACTTCACCCTTTTAATGCAGGTTTTCATGTTGTGGTGACCCCAACCATAAAATCACTTTTTTGCTAATTTGTAGCTGTAATTTTGCTACTGTTATGAATCACACTGTAAATATTTTTGGAGACAGATATTTACCCAAGAGGTCTCAACCCACATGTTGAGAACTGCTGCTCTGGAGAACCCTACCTAATATAGACATGAGGAAGGACTGAGTTTGAAAAGCACTTCAACATACAATGTGTTCAATCAATAGCTTCTAAGTGCTCAAAGAATATGTGGCACTCATGAGAGTGAACATGGTAGAGACAAAAAGCTGCCCAGAGAAGCACACACACCAGTCCTGGGGGAAGCGGCATCAGGAACTGTATCTCATTTTTGTCTTACTAGATGTGAATCCCCAATGTCAAGACCTGGAAACTCAGTTTTGTCAACCCTTGGGGATCAGGAGACTATCTTTCATTTAAAAAAATCAAAGGCCCAGAGAAGACACAAGAGTGCCAATGTAATGACTTAATAAGAGACATACATGCACACAGCATGCATATAAAACAGATGCTGTCCTGGCGCCATGATGCTTCCTCTCCCCAGAGGCAAGGTGCAGAGGGAGCCAAGGCAGATGCAAAAGCCATGGTCTATGGGAAAAACAATGGGCTTCCTTTTCAGTGAGAGACCCAGACCTAAAGGCAACAAGGCAAAGAGAGACAGAGGAAGATACCCAGCATCCTTTTCTAGCAACTGCACGCATTTGCATAGGTGTATACAGCTGTACATCCCCATATACAGAAAGCCACACATACAACACTCACCACTCTCTCTCCTAGTTTCTCCTGAGACACTGTTACAATGGGTCAAGGATTGGAGTGTTTGTTACATTTGTGTCAGCAGTTCTACTAGGAGTCATAAGGTTGCAGGCAAACAGAAAGGCTAGAGAAGTTATGTGTCTAGTCTGGTTGAGCTAAGACATCCTGATCTTGCCAAACAGAGCTGGAAACATTCAAAATCCACTGACTAACTCTCCTGTCCTCCTGAGCTGGTACTAAGTAGGGCAGCCAAGGTCTGCTTTTGAGACTTTCCTTCACTGAAATTCCAAGGCTGGCTAATTCCTCCCTAAAAATGTTGACTATCCCATCTCTTTTGGGTGACTTGCCTCACTCTGTCCCTTTTAAACATGTGCTGTCTTACTGTTTACTCCCCCAGAGTCTTATTTTTCCCTGGAAGGAAACATGGAAAAATGACAATTGCATGATTTATCGGTGGCTGCAGACTTGTGGGCGAAATATTTTCAGTTCTGCTACTGGGGCTCTGATGGCTGTAAGATTTTAAAAACAGATTTCAAATAATCATTGTTGCCCAGTATTTTCCCATTTGTAAACTCTTTTCTGCTGGATCCAGCTGATGTTTCACAGCACCGCAGGCAGCATGAATAATGAAAGGGGAAAGGGATGCTAGATTCTGGATCATGCCACCAGGCCCCTTTCTCGTCGCAGGCTGCTACCCACATCCAGGCGGCTTTCAGACCGGGAGTGCCATTGTCAGGTGATCTGAATGTATGAGGAGTCTCATTCGTGTATCTTTCTCATACCAGTAAACAGCTGTTGAATTTCTTGGAATGGTTTATTCTCAACTTTACAAAAGTTCAAAGCCATGTGTTTCTGCTTTCCAAGCCAGGACCTGTGGCTGCTGTTCTAAGGGTGTGGTCTGCAGACGTGTCCTACCTGCTCAGGGGTACATGCCTCAAAAAGGGTGCCTAGAAGTCCTCCGAGTTGCCATGAAGGCCCCGGATCGTTTTGGATTCTGATATGATCCCTGTTTCTTGTGCTAGGCTGGGAGAAAGTAGAGGCAGGTCCCACTGTTTATCAGTTATCAGTGTTCTAGTGACATGTGCCAGACCTCACAGAGCCAGGCTACCTAGCGTCAGCCTGCAATTTGTGTCTCTGGGTCTGAAGACTTCCCGCCCCCTAAAACTGCTGCAGTGAGAAATTGCTGGGAATGGAGGCTCCTGGGAGCAGTGGGCAATTGTTCAGTTCAATCAATGGTTCTCAGTAATTGGAGCATAAACATCCTGGCTCTCTGGCCCTTTGGGTAGCATAATTGTCAGGCATGAACTTCATACTGTTTCCCGGGGGACCGTGGTTAAGTTGCCCACCGAGGGAGCTGGCTCACTGCGTGCCCCTGCTGGGCCTCATGCCTCTGATCTGGGAACTTCCTGTTTCCCCAGGATTGGTCCCTAAGTCTCCCAGAAACATTTATTGTATTTGAACCCTTGCCCCAAGGTCTGCTCCTATGAGAACCCGTAGATGCCCAGAAAAGAACACAAGGCTGGTTACTAGAAGACCTGCGGTGAGCCAGGTTCTGTCTGATACATGTCACATGAGTTTGGGTCACTGACTTCAATCGCTTTAGTTAAGATATATTCAATTACACAAATAGAAGCTTAGCGCCGCCCCTCAGTCAGGCCGCTGGTAAGGCCCAAGTGAGAATATGGCGGACAGGCAGCTGAACAGAACGAAGGCCTTCAGCGATGGTCATCAGGTTGTCACCCTGTGGCTCTGCTGCTCCCCTTCCTCTGTACACCCCCCCTTATTTCTCTTCACTCTCCCCACTCACATTAATTATTTATGTGCAGATCTCGGGGATGAACGTCTGACGAGCTGCTCAGATTCGCGGTGTTTTGTAACTAATCTTCATTTTTCTTTTCACGTCCATTTCTTTTTGCTTTTAAACAGGATTTATCTTTATGTTTTAAAATTTTTATTTGTGTAAGTATATGTGTGTGTATATTTATGAGCATTCAAGCACATCACGAAACCAAGTACAATCATAGGCAAGGAGACACCAAATCCCTTGAAATCGAAGTCAGAGGCGGTCGTGAGTCACCCCGATGGGTGCTGGGAACTGGACCCAGGTCATAGGCAAGAGCAGTGAGCATTTTCAACCTCCGAGCCTCTCCAGCCCTCACTACTAAGGAAAAAAATGAAATAAATTCAAATAAAGAAGAACTCAAAGAGTAGGCTCATAAAGGCTTGATTTGAATATGATAATCATAGACCTCCTTCTATACTTGTACTATCTGACTATGGCCTATCTGTCTATCAATCACTTGTCTTCCTACCAATTATGTCTGTATATGTTTATCTACTAATTATCTATCTATCTATCTATCTATCTATCTACTTATCTATCTACTTATCTATCTACCTACCTATCTACCCTCTATGTACTTAGCATTTATCTGTCTCCCTACTGTCTATCTCTCCTGTGACACTATATGAAGTTAATTTCTACACACCCTCAAGTACTTCCCATTTACATCTTCCAACTGGGCCTCTCCCTCTTGTATTGTGCTTCCCACACACATAACAGATTAATCTTGAATCTGCAGTTATCACCTAACACTCCACACATATTCAAATGCTCTGCTTGTACCAAGAAGGTTTCTGAGCTTAGTCAGGATCTTCTCCAGGTTCACTGCAGAATGGCTTTGCTTAGGAACAACCATCCTGACTCTGACTGTATATGTACATGTTTGTAAGTGTGTATACAAGTACATACTGCAGTATGTGGTTATGTGGTGCATATGTGTCACCTGAATAATCTTTCTTTCTGAAGTCAGGGCAGAGTTGAGGCTCCCTGGGCTTTGGGTGTCAGTGAGGCAGATTCAGTGGCCTATTGGTAAGGCCTGAGTGGGAATATGGAGGACAGGCAGCTGAACAAGGTGAAGGCATTCAGCAATGGTCATCACGTTGTCACATCACCTTGTGGCTTGTCCTGCCTTGCCTTAGATGTACGATCTCAGCTGGGCTGGTGTTGTTGCTACCTCTGTGTCTGTCACAAATGCACTGCCCACATCTATCTACATCTGTGCTGCCACTGGTGGTCACACAGAAGAGCTGCCAGCAGTGTCAGCTGTCTGCCGAAGGAGAAAGCATTGTGTCCTTTGATTTGACAAGATGGGTTTTCTCTTGGGGTGGGGGGAGAAGAACTATTTGGCAAAATAGGTAGGCAAGTTGGCAAGTGGTGTTATTCTGACTTGGAGAATGCTCTCCAGTGCCTTCCTGTCTTCAGAGAAGTTGAAAAATGTAGACAGAGGAGGATGGTATTGGTTTAGATGAAGCAACAGTGATAAAGTCCTGGATAATATTTATGGAATGAAACAAAGTAACAGGGAAAGCAGGCATGTGGATAGGCTAGCAGTGCTGCCGTTGGTTTGGCATCTTGGGGGCTCGATAAACATCACAGCAGCATCCTGGGTAGTGTCATCAGCTCCATTTTATAAAGATGGGGCTATAAGCTGGCTCAAGACCACAGGGCTAGCAGGTGGCAGAGCTGTGCTTTGGACTCCTGTCTGGAAGCCTGACGCATCTGGGTCTTTCATTCTGAGCCCTGAGCAATAAGCAGGAGCTCAGTCTGAACACTACAGTCTGAACGGCCTCCAACTTGGAACTGCTACTGTTGCCTGTTGCTTAGCACCAAAAACAGTGTCATACATTGTAGCTGTTCAGGTGATGTTTGTTGCATGGCTTTGTAACAAGAGAGGCATAAAAGACTCAGTGCTCAGACTCTTAAGACTCCATTGATTTTACTGACTCATAAGCCCTCCTTCCCTTAATCTTCTTTACCTCTATGTTGTTATTTCTATAGACTTTCCTACTTTCTACCATTCCTCATCAAACATTCTAGGCCAAAGCAGTATCATGGGTGGCTGGGTGGCCATTTCAATTCATGAAAGCACCACATCGCTACTCACTCCAGCGCTTCCCTTCAGTCCTAACAAACATTTAACTCTCAAAGTGATTCAGCTGAGCCTCGGGGGGGGGGGGGGGGAGGGATGTAGCTCATCAACAGAGTACTTGACACACATGTGCAAGGCCCTGGGTTCTATTCCAACATTGTGCATACACAATGACCAACTACTTAGAAATAGCAGCCTAGGCACTACCTGGAGGCTTCTGGGGTCCCTGTTTCTTGGAGGGAAGAGGGGCAAGGATTAGTGATACTTGTCAGAGTCATAGAAAAGAGTTGGGGAAACTGGGCCCTGGTGTTTGTTAGCTGAGCCTTGGTGTTAGTTTGGCCCCTCTTTGTTCTGTCTTTCATGAGCACTGGCCTTCAGAGTTCTGTCTCCTTACTTCTGATCCAGTTCCCTTCATCTCATTTGTCTTTTACCAGTTCTGTCCTGTTTGTCTCTCACCCAAGCTATACACTGGGGCTCTCTGCCTTGGAGACTTTCTCTAATCTAATCTACCTTGCCCGTGGTCACATCTTAACTTTGAATTCTTTCTTTTTTCTTATCCCTTCTTCTCCCTCTCCTCCCCTTTTTGGAGGGTGGAGTAGGAGAAGGGTCTGTAACTCCCAAACTGGGCTCAAACTTGTAATAATCCTCTGGCCTCAGTCTCCTTAGTGCTTGGATTATAAGTGTGAGCTATCATACTGGGAAATTTTCTTTTTAATGGTTTTATTCTTTGAGATCATGCATACGTGTATACCTGTGTAGGTACATGCATGTGAGTGCAGGTGCTTGTAGAGGCCAGATGAGGGCAGCAGATCCCGCTGAAGCTGGAGTTACAGGTAGTTATGAACTGCTCAATGTGGGTGATGGGAACTGAACGTGGGTCCTCTGGGAGACCAGCTTTTCTAAGCACACCCCACGCCGCTGAAAAGTCTTTCCTGGGTTTATAATCACTTACAAGGCAACGTCCAGAGTCTCCAACCAGACAAGCTTCAGTCTTGCTGTCTGGTCCCTGCGTGCTGCTCCATCTCATTCCCTGGCTCAGTCTGGCTTTTCTACACGTGGTTTCTCTAGGAACCACCCAGCTATCTGCAGCTTCCAGTAGATGGTACTTTGTGCTCCTTAGCTTTGCTTTGTTTGTAAAGCCCACTACTATCTCCTTCTTCCTCTTTCTCCATAGTTCTGCTTTCCAGCCTTGTGCTTCAATGAGGGATGCTACCCCTCCTACCCCCCAACAGGCTTTCACTATAAGCAAACCCCTCTCCTCACCTTCCCAAAGTAGAATCACTGGTTTTTCCTTCCATGTACCTCTGAGCATTGTATAGATAACACTGTCATTAATTACCTCTCTGTATTTGTATTTAATGCCTGGTTCATTCCATTATTTGATAACTGTTCATTGAACATCTGCTACAAGCCAAGCACTGTTCTAGAGTTTGCCAGTACAATGAGGAGCGGAGTCCCTGCATTCTGTGAGTAGGATGCACAAAACTTGCAAATCGACAAGTGCATAATTTAAAGCCAGTAGAAAAAGATGGCTGGATATGGTGATGGATACCTGTCATTCTAACACTTGGGAGTCAGGAGGATTGACACAAATACCAGGCTGCTGGGCTACATAGTAATTACAAGATCAGAAAGGGAGTCATAACAAGATCTGTCTCAAAACAAAAAACAAAAACAAAAACAAAAACAAAACCCTGGAGAGCTGTCTCAGTGGTTATAAACACTTGCTGCTCTTGCAAATCACCTGGATTCAGTTCCCAGCACCAGTATCTCATGACTTGCACCAGTCCCAGGAGAGCCAATGCCCTTTGGTTTCTGAAGGCACCTGCATGCATGTGGCACACACACACACACACACACACACACACACACACACACACACACACAAATAAATAGTAGGATCTTAAATTTCAGGTTAAAAAAAATTATGACAACAACAATGAACACTACACCAAAAACCAAACAAATAAACTCACCTCAAAAGCAAAGACACAAAAGAAAACAAAGGACTGGGAAATTAAGGCTGGAATGCTGTTTCAGCTAGAGTGGGTGGGACATTTGGGGAACGAGGGCGGCGGCTGTGGGCAGTGCTGTGCATTGAGTGTCCTGAGACATCTGTGGGGAGTGTTTGAGGAACAGCAGGAAGTGAATAGGACTGGGGAGGAGTTGAGGGAAGGGCAGTGCTGTGTAGACAGGTCAGAAAGGGAGCAAGCCAGCATATTGGAGCATAGTAAGGCCTTTGGGGTTTATTCTGCACGAGCCAGGAAGCTGTTTCTACATCTCCAGAAGAGGAGCGAAATCTGCTTCTCCTTTACAAGGCTCAAGCTGGACCTGAGCAGCAGTGTGCTTGCCCGTATGTGCAAGGTCTTAGGTTTGAATCCTACGGTGCTCTGAATGGGAATGACTGCATGGGCTGCAGGGAGCTTTGAGGTTCCAAAACCCTCTGCAGTTCTCAGTGCTTGATAGTCCTCTCTGCTTTCTACTTGAGGATCCAGATCTTAGCTGTTCTTGTTGTCATGCCTTTGCTCCACCATCATGGACTCTAATTTTCTGAAACCATAAAGCCCAAGCAAATGCTCTCTGGTACATGTTACTTTGGTCAGGGTGTTTTGTTTCAACAATAGAAAAGTAGCTAATGCAAAACCCAACACTCTCTCTCTCTCTCTCTCTCTCTCTCTCTCTCTCTCTCCCTCTCCCTCTCCCTCTCCCTCTCCCTCTCCCTCTCCCTCTCCCTCTCCGTCTGCCCCCTCTCTCTGTGGTGTGTGTGTGTGTGTGTGTGTGTGTGTGTGTGTGTGTGTGTGTGTGATAACTTAAAGGCTTCAGGCTGATATCTATGTATGAGATCAGAGCGGAAGGACCGGGGTGTGTGGGATACTCCAGCTGTGATGAGGAAATGACTGGTTGGGGCAGTGGTCATGATGAGAGAGGATGGATTCCAGTATATTTTCAAGGTAGAGCTTGGTAGACAAATTGGATTTGGGGAGAGAGAGAAAATCGGTGAATCAAGGGCGACTCTCCCTGATTCATTCACATGTCACTACTTCCCTCAAAACCAACCCTCTCCTCCTTGTCCCCCATTTTTCTTAAATCCTAGATGCTTTATGGTTAGAAGTGTATTTTTCTCTCCACAAGGAATTCACTATGTGTGTGTGCACATAATCTTCCTTCTATAACTTCTAGAGATGGGGGAAGGGTCAACATTGCTCTGCATCCCATCCTTGAGGTGAGGGAGGCGGCATCCCTCTGCTCTCCCGAGAGCTCTGAGAGCCTGTTCTAACCCTTTCCATCTTGGCCTCCTGAGTGGAATGCCCAGCAGTCACTGGTGTCTCCAGACCAGGGAATGAGCTTCCTTATTTTAAAATTTATTGGACCTGTTGACAAGAAGACATATTCCATCTACACCACCACAGGTGGCTGGGGTGGATGAGTACAGCTATGCAGTAAGAACTCAACTAAATCAAACATAACTCAGAAGCCAGGATAATGCAGCCGAGAACAAATAGACAGCAGCAGCAGCAGCAGCAAATCAGCAATAGCAACAAAACCCCCAAACCATTTCTTTTCACATGTTGGTAGAAACTCAGAAGGGAGAAAAGTGAATACAAATGTAATCGTGCTTCTAGACATGACGACATTCTCACCTCTGCCCCAAGGCCAGGGTAGCTTGTATCAGAATTCTGGTAAGACAGATACCTTAAGGTCCTGGTTGCAGCCAAGGCTCAGAGCAGGGCCCAGAGGAAGAAGTGATCCCCAGAGACGATCTGACATGCAGGATAGCATCCCACCCTGAGAGCCCCTGTTGAGTGAGACAAGAGGCCGCTGAGAAAAGCTCAGAGATTAAGGTCCTTAACCGCAAACTATGTCAGCTGAATCCTGAAGCAGGGTAGTTAGAAATGCTCACCCTGGCTCTCAGGGTATAGTGAACCCAGCTGTGGGGATAAACTGATGGTATAAAAGAAATGGCTTTTGGGGAGGGTGCCACATATGTGCCTCTCTCTCTCTCTCTCTCTCTCTCTCTCTCTCTCTCTCTCTCTCTCTCTGTGTGTGTGTGTGTGTGTGTGTGTGTGTGTGTGTGTGTGTGTGTGTTCCCTATTTCCTCTTCAAGAAAGGAGTTAGAAACTGTGAGAATAAAATAGGACGAGAGCAGCCATTAGCTTTGCAAACTGAATTCAGCATTGCTGATCTGGTCCCTTTAACATGGCGTAGGGCTCTGTTCTCTACAGCATTTGGTTTAAACTTGGAAACAACTTGCTAAGTCAGCATGTTCCTGACTCCCTTTTCCAGTTGAAGAGTGCCAGCTTGACGTGTCCACTGTTGGGAAGTAGTGAAGTGAGACTCCAGCCCCAGACATAGCAGACTGGGTGACTGGAGCCCGTGCTCCCGTTCACTTATGCAGCCAAGGGAAAAACAATGAGTCCTCCTTTGTGTGTGAGTCAGAGCAGAGTCTGTGTACTCACCCTTCCTCCAAGGTTATGCGTCTTCCAGAAGAATACAACCAGAGCCCCAGCCCTGGGGAAGAGCCAGGCTTGGGGCCACCGCTGCCAGAACTGGTTTCTGTCTGCTGGTTTCTGCTTTGGTGTCTCTTTGTACCTTGTCTGAGGGCTCCCTTCTGAGGTGCCATTCAGCTGAAGTCTAGGGAGAGGGAAGCTCTCTGGCTCACCGCTTCCTGGGACAAGGTGGACAGTGGGACGGGTCATCAGTCCTGATTAAATTCAGATCTCAGACACTTGACTACCCAGGCCAGGAGCCTTAGGCTTATTTGGGAGTTTGATCTTCATTCCATATTTTTGTTTATTTTTCTCCAAGTATAAAAAGATAGCGTAGACTTTTCCCCAAATGACATTCAGCACATTGGCAGTGCAAGGGCAGTGAGAGTGCTTCGGAGATAAGCTGCCTAAGTTTCTTTCGTGTTTCTCTCATGCATCTTCAGGAAAGAGAGCAGAACTCTTGACAGGGTTAAACCTTAAGAGGCTCCAGATAGGACATAGGCTGCCATTTGTCACCAACCCAGTGGCTCCCAATTCTCTTTCATTGCCGAGATCCCCTTGAGCTGAATCATAAGAACCCTCCCTGCAAAAGGCAAAACACAAAGCCTTTGACTGAGAAGGAAAATAAACGCTAATCAGACATATTTTGCCTTAGGAAGGAAAAGGTGGGTGGAGGCCTTCAAGCAGGCTGGGCTCCTATTTGAGCCAACAGTCCCAAGGTGCTGTGTGCACTGAGATTTGAAGACTAGCTACTCCCTGAGAATGGCTCTAAGACAGTCAACGTCTCCATGGGAGATGCCCCTTTTGCGTGAAGAAAAGTTATTTTGAGCCTTCAACAAAGGGGAGGGAATAGAAGCCGCAGTTCTTTCTGGGAACTCACAGACTGGGCAAGTGTCCCTCCACTCAGGGACAATAGCTTGGAACGGAAATGTGTGACCTGGAATGGATCTGCAAATGCCAGGGGGCAAACTTGGGGAGAAAAGAGGAGATAAACCAGCAGCTTCCAAAGATTGGCAGGCCAACTGTGGATCGCTGCTAGGAGCACACGTCTTGCTACTCCTCCCTTCTCGAAGTCAGAATCATTTTCCTAGGCCCTTATCTTCTTTGTAATATGATCCCTCATGCCCCAGCCCCTGAGAAGACAAGGACAAATGTTTGTTCACCAGAGATATGGCACCAGCAAGCAATTAAAGAAATCATTCCACCCAAATCTGACTTTGGGAACCAGTGAGGCTACTGTGGTTACCTCCAGGATCACTGTGACTAAAGGCACCCAGCTTGGAGGACAACCTGGAAAAGCTGTGTCCCTGAAGAGCCAAGCATAGCTTATAGGCACCTTCCCCAGAGTCCCCCTTTCCCTGGTAATTGTTTACTGTAAGATAACCCAGGTGTGTGTGTGTGTGTGTGTGTGTGTGTGTGTGTGTGTGTGTGTGAAACCTGTAACTTCCAGAGCTTCCTGAGGCTACTAAGTTTCATGACCTCGCAGAGCCTTTTAGGATATTTCTTAACTTGAGGAGTCTGAGGAGACTCCACCTTCCTGCCTCTCTCCAGGAAGGAATGCTTCATCTTGGAGGGAACAACTTCAGAAAGCCCGCCATCCCTGGCCTTTATGTCACCTCTGCCTACCAGATCCCAGGCTCTCTATGGCCTCTTGCTTTGTAGCTGTCTACCTCAATTCATTCTCTCTCTCTCTCTCTCTCTCTCTCTCTCTCTCTCTCTCTTTCTCTCTCTCTCTTTCTCTCAATGGGATCTCTTCACATAGCCCCAATTGTACCTGAAACCACTCTGTAGACCAGGCTAGCCTCAAACCCACAGAGATCAACCTGCTTCTGCCTCCCAAGTGGTGCTGGGATTAAAGGCATGCACCACCATGTCCAGCTATCAGTTTTCTGATCTCTTCTCAGGGTTAACCTTGGACTGTTTTTGCTATAGCCAAGGTCTAGGAAAATCTGGGCTTTGTCTAGGAACAGCAAGGGATCCCCTTAGCTCCCATATCAGCACCAGGGCACAGTCTGTGGGATGTCAACAAACATCTTAATTCAACTAAAACTTGGTCTCACATCAAGGATTTGTGCTTGACATCACACAGGGCTTGTGAAGGTCTGGTTATGATGTGACCTCTGCAGTCACACGAGTACCTCCATATTCTCACGATTCTGATCACAGTAAGGCAGGAATCATGGGTATCATGAGGCCAACTAGTCAAAGGGCCTCACTGCCCTTTACATCCTATCAGAGGCAATGTCAATGATGGCCCAGAATGGCCCATGCTGGTCCTGCCTTGTTGAGCATTGCAGTCTCTACAGAATAAAGTGCTAAGACACAAACTCATGGCGACACACATGTATTTTGCCTTATCTAGTTTGGAATGAAAAGTTGTCCCACCCCCATATTTCTTAAGACTATGAAAGCCAAGTGCATGGACTTTCTAAATAAAGAGGGACTTTAGTGAGTGGAGTTGTCATTCAGCTCTCAGTTCCCAAAGTGCCCCAGGTAGCTGAGATCATCAGCCTGCACCAAGCTTAGTGAGGAAGACAGGTCTTAAACCATGTCTGACTCATGAAGGAAGCCAACAAAGGACCTAGATCAAGTCCACACCCCCACAAGACCATTCCATCCAGCCCTCGAATACATGGCATCATCAGAAAAAGTAATCAATAAGGGGAGAGAAAGGACAAAGAGGAAGAAGAAAGGAGAAGACATCGATAGGATGTGGAATTCAACCTTCTTGAATTCCTGCAGGACTAGTAACAGCAGCATTATGGAAGTGCTTTGGAAGAGGATTCTGGGAAGAAACCTCTGCTTCAAAGGCAGCTCACTAACGTGATTCATCAAAGCACTGTGAGCTACGGAGAGACGCTTGAGAGAGCAGACGCCTCTCTGAGGAAAAATGTCTACTCCAGTGGTAGACTCGCTTACCCAAGGCTGACACACTTCCCTGGAAGAGCAAGTTAGCAAATGATGATTATTTCAAGTCACCCACACCCAAGAGACACCTTCTTGGTATGTGGTTGTCCTTAAGGGACACCATTAAAACTCGTGTTCTGTAGCCCAGTTGGTCATCAGATGAATCATCAGATTTCCTTGGAGAAATGTCTTTTGTTTTTTTAGATTTAAAAAAAAATAGAAAACGTGTGTGAATGTGTGTGTGTGTGTGTGTGTGTGTGTGCGCGCGTGTGCATGTGCGTGTGTGTGTAGATGGGGTGTGTGCACATGTGTGAACACTTTCCTGCCTTCCCTTTTCCCCTCATTTATACTTTCTATCTTTTGAGACAGTACCCCAGAGCACAGCAGAAGCTGGATTGGACATCGGATCTCCTTGCCTCAGCCTCCCAACTGCTGAGATTTCAGGCATGCACTGTTGCCCATGGCCTTGTTCTGGTTGTCTTGCTGTCTGCCTCTATTGGGGACAGAAACTCTTCAAGTCAGGCAGCCCAGTTAGAAGCCCTTTCTGAGGTCAGGCAGCCCAGCTGTGCCTTGTGGATTTCTGAACCGCAGACAGGAAGGTCTCCATCTGGCTTGTTAATGACAACCATATTTTCAAAACCTCAGATTGGGGCCTAGTGTCTGACCAAGGCTGGGGCTCTACCTCATGAATGTAATCATGTGTGCTTCTCACTAAGGGACAGAATGACATCACTTGTCATTAGCCTTTTTCAGGGAAGGTGACAGGATGTTGGGACCACCAAGAACTCACTGACAAGTGCCTTTGGAACTCCCTTCTAGAGACAGTGATTCTGGAAGCTGGTGAAGTCCTGACTCAGGCACGAAGCCTCTCTCTGCCTTACAGATTGAACCAGCCTGGGTGATGCAGCACAGCTTAGGTCCATTGTGGTTAATGAGCTCACCCTGGGCTGCCGGCCGGTCTGCTGCAAGCTGCCAGCTTCTCAAACTGTGAATCAGCCTAGGCTGTCACTTGATTCAGCATGGCCAAGGAACCTTGGGAACCTCCCCAAACTGGAGCACTTTAGCCCAGAGCTAGAGAATCACAGGGAAGTCTACCCACCCCAGCCCTACTCTGTCTTCCAGCTACCCTGCTCTTTCTGTGAGATTAGAATCCCTGCCATTGTTATAAAGCTCTTAGTCCCACCCACAGAGGCTGTGGGCTTTGGAAAGGGCTCACAAGCACACACAGTTTCTCTGAGATCCCACTGAATTAAGCTCCTTTGTCCTTTGCTTAATTCCAGGGGACTTAGTCAGCATTAATGAGTAGTAGTATCTCAAGCTACTTCCCTTTCTGCCTGGAAGTCCACCCACTGGCTTCTCCTCCAAACCCCATGGTTTTTAGTGCCTATCTGTTCTGTGAGTTAACTCTTAAAGGGCCTCACAGGATGGAGAGAAGGCGGGGATGCTCTGAGGCTCCCCATCAGGACCACTGCACATTTTACCCATTGGCTCTTTACCACTGCTGCCAAGGTAGAAATTATTATGCTGCTTTCTAGATAAAGAAGCTGAGGCCAGATAAACTATGCTCCCCTCTCTACTCCAGGTCACAAAATTGAGAGTGGATTCTATAATCAACTGAGTCCTTACACAAGGGTCCTTAATTTCTAATAATTTAATACCACCAAGTTGGCAAAAGTGTTGTCTGAGGAAATCTGTTCTTCACATGGATTTGGCTTAATTTTCTTTCCCATACATTGTTTGTTTGTTTGTTTGTTTACTTTGTGCATTAGTCGTGGGAAGGTTTTTTTTGCCATGATAAGGGTGTGGGGATCAGGGGACAACTTGTGAGAGTCAGTTCTTTCTCTCCACGGAGAGGGTCCCCCAGATCCAACTCAGGTGCTTGGGCTGGTCAGCCAGTGCTATTTTTAAATTTTATTTTCCTCTGCAAGCACGTCATTCTAGGAAGGCTGGTTGACTCAGTAGAAGGCTGGTCTCGGTCACAGAGTAACATTCATGATGTGGCAACACATGGCACAAGCTGGAGGAAGGTGCGTGGTCACCCGTGTGACCGAGCTACATACCAGCCTGGAGAACAGGAGAAAGCTTACAGTCAGGCCACTGCTTGCCTCTTCTTGCTGTCCTCAAGTTTGCAATGGCTATCTACTATGTTGGAACTGTCTATCCTCCCTGCCTGGTGTCCACCACACTCTCCAGTTTCTCTACCCTTTCTCCATCCTACTGAAACTTCCAAACCAATGCATATTCAGATGACTCCAAAAGATGACGCCATCTGCTCCAAAAACCACATGCAAACAGTTACAAACCTTTCACAGAGTCCAGAGGCGCCTTCTTGGTGAGCAGCTTCTGTGGATGTGCACTTTGTGCACTGAGTTTAAGCCACTGAAGGATGGACATCAGTTCCCAAATCCTGGGTTGTGCACTTTGTCCTATCTGAAATAGACGTGTGTGTGTGTGTGTGTGTGTGTGTGTGTGTGTGTGTGTGTGTGTTGAGTGACAACCTCCATCAAGAGGCAGGTACCACTTCCTGCTGAGATGTGTGCCCTTTAGCCATGTTTCCACCACACTCTTTCAGGACTCCGCCTTCCCCAGGCAGCCTGCAGACCCCAGCATCAGCACTGGGGTTTGCTGGCTGCCGCACTTGGACTTGAACTGTATTTCTGGGTGCCATTTGCTTTCTGAATAGTAACCAAGCTGGGGTTTTCAAATGAACCACTTTTGTTATGAATTGGAGTAGACCAAAGGTTATTATTATTTACAATAACACTGTTTTCACTTGCGTGCTTGTTGTCCTAAGTGGTTGAGAAAAGGGTAGCGTTTTGGACAGCTTGCTGATAATTGTTCTAGGTGTTAAGGCAAAAGATTAAGAAGAGATCAAAAAGTCTTGAGATATATTTGGGGGCTGAGGCAAATCTGTGACAGAGGCAGGTATGCATATCTGCGTAATTTATATGTGTGCAAACGCATAAGGTTAGACATTCATACATTCATGCAAAAAAAAACCCTCCAAGTGAGAGCAGCAGGTATTCATAACCCTCCGAAGGTTACCTATGATTAAGACAGAACAATGTGGAAAATACTTGATGTGCTATGCAGAGGAGGGGGAGGCAGAGTCTCAAAGTGTGCGCTCATTGTGAATCTGTGAGAATCTGGAAGGCAGGCAAAGTAGGGGAAAAAAAAACCCAACTCTGATTCTCGAGGTAGGGAGGCCATTGTCGCTTTCTAAAGATGTAATCCTTTCAATGTGTCTCCGTGCGATAGACTCAGTTTCTAGGGCTGACCTTCACTAGCCTGGATAGTGTTTGCTCAGACTTCTAAAACTCTATTCTTTTTGCAAAAATTAAGTTAAATTATTGTTACTGTGCACATTTGTGGGGTTACGGGCCCTGACAACTTTTAGGAGCTGGTTCTCTCCTTCCGCTGTGGGATCCAGGGTTTGAACTCACATCATCAGGCCTGTACAACATCACCAGGCCTGTAGGTGACGCCATCTATGCCATCTTGCCAGCCCCCAAGGCTGTTTCCAGTCCGTCTGTCTTGCTTGCTAGTTCCTGAGCATCAGAGGATGGCAGATTTCCCATCTGCAGCTACTAGACCTGGTACCCACCCTCCTCAAAGAGACAGTAGCTGCAGAATCTTCCGTGCTACCCTGGCTTGTTTAAAATAGCCAAGAACCCAAGCGTCAGTCATCTGAGCCTTTACACCCCTTGCAATCTGTCCTTTTCAGGAACCCCTCTGTATCCTTGATCTAAACCCTGACACAGCCTCTACCTCCACTACCTCCACTACCTCCAAGCCTTACAACAGACCCTCTGGAATTACTTGCTCCACAGTTTGTGAACTGGATCCTCCCGTGCCTGTGTCTCCCATGCAGCACTCTCTTCCAGTCCACTGTTACTACCTCCCACACTCAGGAGACAAGAGCAACAGATTTCTGGCCTTTGTTATACTTATCTCTGATTTCCACACTGCTAACCTCAATCTCACAAGGATGAGCTCCTCCTCCCCTGCCCCCCGCCCCCGTTGGTAGCACTTCTTCATTCCTTCTGTTTTCTATCCTCCTCCACTTCTCTGCCATCGCAGGTCCCACACACCACCAGCATAGCTCCAGTTCTGGTCATAACCTGAGGGTTATTATTAATTTTCTTTAGACAGGGTCCAAGCCAGCCTCGGACTCACAATATAGTTGAGAACAACTTTGAACTTTTAATCTTCCTGTTTCTACCTCCTGTGGGATTACAGATATGTGTCACTGTCCTGACGCAAGCCAGGGTCACCTTGGAAGAGGGAACTTCAGTTGAAAAAAATGTTTCTATCAGATTGACCTGTGTGGCTTTTCTTGATTAATGATTAATGTGGTAGCACTCAGGCCACTGTATGAAATGCCACTCCTGGTCAGGTGACTCTGAATTCTGTCAGAATGTGGGCTGAGCAAGCTATGGAGAAGAAGGCAGTAAGCAGCATTTCTCTATGGCCTCTGCTTCATTTCCTGCCTCCAAGTTCCTGCTCAAATTCCTGCCCTGACCTCCTTAGAGATGGACTGTGATGCAAAACTATAAGCCAAATAAACCTTCTCTTCCCACGTCGCTTTTGGCCACAGTCTGAATCACAGCAACAGGAAGCCAACGAAAAGACAGCCACCATGCCTGGTTTATGAGTTTATGGGAATGGAACCCCTGCTGTCACGCACACTAGGCAAGCAGGCTAGCAAGCAAGCAACATCTCAAGTCTCAAATGATGAGCCCTCTTCCTGAATGATCCCGGCTTGACTAAGGAGTGGGGAAAGTAACCAGCACACAACTTGAAACTGAATCCTGGGCTAGCCTCTGCTCCTTGGGTCAGTTTTACAAATACCCATTGCCACTGGTGGGATGAGAGCATCGGTGCGCCATGAGAAAAGTGTGGTGTGGTTTCAGAGGGAGCATGGGCGGACTGGAGAGGGTGAGTTCAAAGGGTGGAAGGCAGAGGCTAGGACCTCACACCCTGGGGCAGAGGACCGAACATCTGTCTGGAGAATGACACCTGAGAACGAAATTCTCCACCTTGCCCGTTTCCCTACATCTTTCTCTCTGTGACGTCTCTCTGGGTATGGCCTAAGAAATTTAGGTCACGTGCGCCACCTGCTGCCCAGATTGTGAACATCATGCCAACATGCCGACTTGTTTTGCGTTTGTCAGGCAGTTTCCACCCAGCTTCTTCTCTACCCATGCTTGGCTTTCCCACCCTCCCTTAGAGCATGCTTGCCCAATAAGAGCCCACAGCAGCTGGGGTGGCTTCGGTTTCTTCCACCAAGGTTTCAACCTCTCGTTTTTTTAATGAATGCCCCAGGGAGGCTGGGGAGGCCCTGGAGTAAGCAATAAAAAGATGATTCTGCAGCCTCAGAGCTCCTGGTCTACTGTGGTGTTTATCTGGCCCTGGCTGGGTTTTCAGGTGGGTGGAATGGAATACTCAGAATTTAAGGTTATTTAAGCATCTGTCACCTCTTCTAGGAGTACCAAGAAGTGACTTGGGAACAACTGCTTATACTCTGAGACAAGTCCTCCCAGGCTTTTTGAGATGTGTTTGTAGGTACATCTTTGGAAAGGAGGTGTCTGCAATTTGCCTTCACTAGCTACACATCATATTTTAGAGACCCCTGCCATATTGCTGAGTGAACCCCTACAGAGTGTTACTTTAATTTAAAACAACAACAACAAAACGGCCATTTTGTTTTCTAGTATCTTGTTATTACAAAGGACATGACATTTTCACAGGACTTGGAGGACCACAGTGAACAATTAGCAGTATGCAACATTCGGTGGCCCTAAATCTTAAGTGCTGAGGATGTGACACGGTTGGTATAGGACCTGCCTAGGATGTGCAGGACCTTGGTAAAATCCTCAGCATAGCATTAAATTGAGAATGGTGGCACATGCCTAGATTCCCAGCACTCAGGAGATGGAAGCAAGAGAGACCAGAAGTTTAAGGTCATCTTTGGCTACATAGCAAACCTGAAGCCAACCTAGGCTTCATGAGGACTTGTCGAAGAAGGAGGAGGAAGAGGAGGAGGAGGAGGAGGAGGAGGAGGAGGAGGAGGAGGAAGAGAGAGAGAGAGGAGAGAGGAGAGGAGAGGAGAGAGAGAGAGAGAGAGAGAGAGAGAGAGAGAGAGAGAGAGAGAGAGAGAGAGACTGAGAGAACAGCAATTACAGGACAAGTGACTCCTCTCAAACTGCACAGTATCCCACCGGTCCCACTGCTTGACACTGCTGTGTCCCTCTTCAATGGCCTCTTGAGTTCATATTCAGTTTTCAGCTTGAAAACTACTTTAGTTATTTCCATAACAAAGATTCCTAGAGATAAAGTAGACGGGCTGAACAGCACCTACATTTGAATCATAACTGACACACTTAATGATCCTCCCAAGAGACAGCATCAAAGGGACTGTCTGGAATTGACAGTAACAAAGAGGTGACCACTCCTGTGGCTCAGTCATCAGAAAGTAATCCGTCTTTGACATTTGTTTCCTTTTGATTAGTCTCCCCTACAATATGACCTAGAATGTGTGGAATGAGCTGTTCTTTACAGTTTTCCTCTGAGATGGAGGTTACTGCCTTTGTTTTACAAACAACAAAACAAAAGCAAAACCTAATCAAAGCACAGAGGAGTAGGTTTTTATCTACTGTGTCCCAGGTAGTCAGAACCAAAACTAGAACTTGGGCCTCTGGGATCTTTGAATTCTTCCTACTACTCTGTTGCTAGGCAACCTTTCTCGCTTTTGACTCTGTTCCAATGCAACTTGTTGCCATGGCAGTGCTGGGACAAGGAGCGGGTAAGTTGTAATTAAGCGGCAAGCTAGGAGAAAGGGGCTTTTATGTCCTTGTGTGGGGGTGGACAGGAGAAAAAGCTCCTGGCGCTGCAGTCAAGGTGCAGAGAGGGACGCGGAAGTAGGTTGGTGGCTGGGTGACTGTCTGTTGGGGCAGGCTGTTCATCATAACCGTCACTGAAAACCGTGTGCTGGCTAGTTTCTGTCAACTTGACATGCACTAGCATCGTCTGAGAAGAGGGAACTGCAGCTGAGGGATCGCCTCTATTAGACTGACATGTCTGTAGACATTTTCATGACTGTGGGAGGGCCCAGCCCACTGTGGGCAAATGGACCCCTTGGCAAATGGTCCTGGGTTGTGTAAGGAAGGAAACAGGGCAAGACACCGGGAAACCCGTAAGCTGAGTGTCTCTGTGCTCTTTGCTTTAGCTTCTTCCTCAGGTTCCTACCTGGAGCTCCTGCCCTGGCTTCCCTCAGTGATGAACTGTGACCCATAAGCCAAATAATCCCTTTCCCCTCCCTATATTGCTTTTAGTCGATGTTTTATCGAAGTAACAAAACAAAAACTAGAATACCATGTTTGCCCAGGGATGCTGGGCCTTTGTGTGCTGTCATTGCCCACTGTTGGCAAGGACATGAGCTGTCAAGGATGGGTGTTCAAGGCTGGGGGGGGGGGTGGCTCAGTGTCTATAGTGTTTGATACACATACCAGAGAACCTAGATTCAGACCCCAGAATCCATCTCAAACCTGGATGGGGTGCACATATATTTAATGCCAGCACTTAGGGGGTTAAGGGTGGAGTCAGGCAATTTCAGAGCTCATTGGCCAGTCAATCCAGTTGAATCTGTGAACACCAGGTCCAATAGAAGACTATTTTAAAAAATAAGATGGGAATCTAGGTGTGGTGGTGAATGCCTATGAGACAACACTTGGGAGACAGAAACAGCATGATCAGCCCGGCCGGGCTATATGAGACCCCAACTCCAAAGACCAAAATGACAGGGCTGGAGAAATGGTTTGTGCATAAGAGTACTTCCTTGTCTTGCAGAGAACCTGGGTTCACTTTCTAGCACCCACATCCTTCCAGAATTCCAGCTCTAACTCCAAGGATCCGACTCCTCCTTCTGTTTTCCAAGGGCACCAGGCATGCAAGAAAAAAACTCATAGACATAAAAAAATTAAAAAAAAATAAAAATATATGTTAAAATTCCAAAATAATGACGATTAATCAAGTGGCGAACAATTAAACCTCATTGACCTCTAACCTCCTCAAGTATGTACACACATGTGTACATGCAACGGAACACACAATGCACAGCCCCACAGGAACATGTGCATGAGTCACAAATATACAAAGAATAGGCATTCCATTTTGGTGGGCGTCTCTTCTATTCAATCCGGAATGAACAGGTAACATTGTTACAGCACCATCCTGGCTCAGACAGACCTAAGTTCTATGCCAGACTTTACGGCTTTGTGTTTTTTCTTGGTCTCCAATCTCTTCGCCTTCTAGTCATCGTCGAGGTGCTATGTCTGTTGAGTGAGAAGTGGCGCTAAGGCCTGAGAGCCTTGAGCGGAGCCAGGATGAATGACTAGCTTGTGACTCACCTGCCTGTTCTTTTTTGGATACTCTGCAGAGATAAAGTTCCAAACGTCTTTAGCACTCTATCAGTCAACAACCAAGTCGAGAGATTCCAAAACCTTCTTTGTGTTTTTGTCTTGGGAGGAGAATGTTCAAAAAGCAGATTTTGAAAAGATCTGAGAAAGTCAAGTTCTGTACCTCAGAGCTGTGTTATCTGCCCCAGGAATGAGTCACTGGCCGTGGGAGGAGAAGAGAAAGTGTTTTTTGAGGCGACACAATGGAGATCGAATGATGCAAGTGATTGCAATCGCCTCTTCAATTGAATCCAAGGGAATTTTTTTTTTAATTCATTCACTTGACTTTTTGAACACATCTTCTGTGTCAGGACCCATGTGCAAGATGAAGACATGAATAGAGAATGGTCCCTGCTTCCAGGGAGCTCAGGATTACTAGGAAAAAGGCATCCAAAATAATTCCACCTATGCAATAGCTGCTCAAAGGAGGTCCATGGCTAGAGTTTTGGGAGCCCCAGCAGGAAGCCTGGGCTTCGGTGAGGAGAGGAAACTGGAATTGGCTGAGCTAAGTCTTAAAGGACTAGGGCAATGGGTAGTGGGCAAGGGGTGGTAGGCAGCGAGCAGTAGGCAGTGGGCAGTGGATGGTGGGCCGTGGGCAGTGGGCAGTGGGCAGTGGGCAGTAGGCAGTGAGCAGTAGGCAGTGGGCAGTGGACGGTGGGCAGTGGGCAGTGGGCAGTGAGCAGTGGACGGTGGGCAGTGGACGGTGGGTAGTGGGCAGTGGATGGTGGGCAGTGGGCAGTGGATGGTGGGCAGTGGACAGTGGGCAGTGGACAGTGGGCAGTGGACGGTGGGCAGTGGACGGTGGGCAGTGGACAATGGGCAGTGGACGGTGGGCAGTGGGTGGTGGGCAGTGGGCGGTGAGCAGTGGGCAGGCTGATAAGGAGAGCAGGGATGTGGGCAGAGAGCCATGAAAGTAAGAAAGAACATGTCTTACGCAGGGCACCCACCAGGCTGTAGGAGGGACAAGCTGGGAAGGAGGCTGGCTCAGCTAGTGTTTGTACCTCCACTTGCAGGTCTGGCCCACACCAGAGA
The DNA here is from genome assembly GCF_021556685.1 of Rattus norvegicus. NCBI lineage: Eukaryota > Metazoa > Chordata > Mammalia > Rodentia > Muridae > Rattus > Rattus norvegicus. The sequence goes on along the minus strand of NC_141534.1, from coordinate 180,196,715 downwards.
TGATGTCCATTTTGAGAAGCACCCAGTCCCAACTATCTTTACAGAGTTTACATGTTCTCCCTCTGTGCTGTTTGCCCCGACTGTCCCCTTTGACCTACAGTTCCTGACCTCTTTTGTCACAGTGGGAACTCAGACCTTTACTGGTTAACCATGTTAAATGTGTGTTTGGAGGAGGTACACGCGTGTATTTGGATATAAATGCACATCCATGTGTGTACATATATGTGGAGGCCCAGAGCTGATGTTGGGAGTCTTCCTCAATAGTATTTCATATTAGTCACTGAGGCAAGGTCTTACTTGAGTCCAAAGCTCACCAATCGCACTGGTCTAACCAGCCAGCTTGCTCTAGGGCTTCTCCTGTCTCCAAATTCAGTGAAAGACCCTGTCTCAAGGAAAGGCAACAGAGCTAGAGAAAGACACCCAGTGTTAGCCCCTGGCTTATGCATGCACACAGGTCCATGGGCTTGCATATGTGTATATGTACCATGCACGTGTACATATACAAATTAAAGTATTTAATTAAGTTCTAAGAAATTTTAAGTGGAGGTTCAAAAAACAAAACATAAAACCCAGAGGCTGGAGAGAAAGCTCAGCTGTTAAGAGCACTTGCTGCTCTCAGGAGACCCTGGTTCTGTTCCTAGTATCCTCTCGGCAGTTGACAGCTGTTTTGTAATCCCAGTTCCAGGGACCCTGACACTTTATTTTGGCTTCTGTGGGCACCAGACATGCAGGTGGTGTGCAGGCATGCATGCAGGCAAAGCACTCACACCTATAAAATAAAAACAAATAAACACTTTAAAAAGAAAGAATAACCGATTCTCCAGAGTCAAGCCAGGAATAAGGTTGCTATGGCTGGCACTTAACAGCTGTCTAAGACCCAGTGGTCATCCCAAATCTTCCTTTTCATTCAAACCCAGAGAAGGAATGAGCCCTCCAGCATGACCGGTTCGCTGAGCTCCCATAATTACCAGCTAGCCGAGCCCCAAGCATGACCAGGGACCAGCCCAGAGAAAAATCTCAGGTTGCATCCATTCTTTGACACACGAGAAAGACCCAGGGTCAGGTGGAGGTCATAATGGTGGATAAACTCTTACCTTAAATGGGAGTGGAAGAAAATGGAATGGGTGCATCACGTCTCCTGTCTGAGACTGGGAGCTCAGCAAGTGAGCTTTAAAGTCCTGAGTGTCATAAAAGCTTGCTCTGAACTGCTGACTATGGGTACTGGGATGCTGGGGTGCAGGTGAGTCCTACCTGCAGGGCAGTTTGTCAGACACCAGAGATCAGATTTCTTCCTGCTTAACATACCCAAAAAAGCATTTCTGAGGGGTGTGTGTGTGTGTGTGTGTGTGTGTGTGTGTGTGTGTGCGCGCGCGCGCGCGCACATGCGCTGATAAGACACCAGAAGAGAGTATCAGATCCCCTGGAGTTGGAGTTACAGATGGTTGTAAGCTGCCTGATGTGGGTGCTGAGATCTCGATCTCTCTCTCTCTCTCTCTCTCTCTCTCTCTCTCTCTCTCTCTCTCTCTCTCTCTCTCTCTCTCTCTCTCTCTCTCTCTCTCTCTTTCCACCAAGCACTCTTAACTTCTTAACTGTTGAGCCATTTCTGCAGCCCAATCCTTCACTCTTATTTCTGGCCCCAAGACTCAAGATTTCCCTTTGCTTTAGGAAGTAGGAAGGACTGCTCTCCCTGCCCAGAGATGGGTCCTGTGCTTCCTGCCTGTTTAAATGTCAGGATCCCGAAAACCTCTTTTCAAAAGGTAAGCGGCTGGGAAATAACTAAGCATAGATTACTTTGACTTGAGGATCACCTTTTCTAAACCCAAACTAAGATCCTTCCAGGAAAATGCTGCATTTTATGCATAAAGAACACAGATGCAGTGATAGTTCTCCAAACACAAGAAAAAGCACATTTTTTAAGCATCCCATCGCCCCTGTAAAAGCAAGTTGTTTTGATATTTTTGTTGCCTATTTGTCTTATTCACATATAATTTTATGAAGTGCTAATTACTATGAAAACATTTTTATATTTTACTTTTTACACTCAGTAACACATTAGTAAAATTTCCAACTTGTCACATAGGTTCTCTAATTGTCACATTTAATTACCTCATAATATTTAGTTGAGTGAGTTGATTATAATCTATTAACTTTTCCCTCATGGCTAGATGTTTAAGCAAGTTCTAATTATTTTGTTAGTATGATTAATGCTTCCACGAGCGTCTTCCTGTTTCTGTTGATTAATTCCCTCAGGATAAACTCCTGTGGGTGGAATTTGTGGTCTAGGAGGCCGAACAGAGACTTCTGAATGAGTTTCCTCTCGTCTGACCCAACCCTCTAGTTCACACCTGATTGGCTGCTTAAATGGGATGAAGGAAAGAGAGGAGAACAGTTTTTAAATAAATACTTATTTTAAGTGTATATGTGGGTACCTGAATGCATGCGTGCGTAGAGAGTCTGCAGAGGTCAGAAGAGAGCATTGGATCCCTCGGACCTAGAGTTACCGAGAGCTGTGAGATAATGTGCAGATGCTGAAAACTGAGCCTGGGTCCTCTGCAGGAATGGTGAACGCCCTCTGCTGGGCCATCTCACTGGCCCTGTCGTTTCTGACAGTTTTATCCAGTATAATTTTATATTGATTGAAGATGTCACGGGGATGTGCTCTCTACTTTCCCACATCCCCACTGACCTCTTCGTCTTATTCTTTTGCCTGACTCAATGGCATTATGTATTGGCCTGCTCCCTTTGCAAAGGGCTAGCCTCTTCACCCCTCCTCAGCTCTCCTCATTGTTTTGTGTCATTCCTAACATTGTAGGTGAGACTTTGTCTCCCATGGGCACATGAAGGCAAAATCTTTGTTCTACTCAGTGCATCTCCCAGATTTATAACCTTCCTGGCACAAACTGGGTTCTGGATAAAACTGTGTTAAATAGACAATTGTACAGATTTGAGGGCCACTGTGTGTGTGTGTGTGTGTGTGTGTGTGTGTGTGTGTGTGTATGTGTGTGTGTCTGTGTAAGTGTGTGTATATGTGTGTCTGTGTGTGTGAGTGTGTGTGTATGTGTGCGTGTCTGTGTCTGTGAGTGTGTGTGTGAGAGTGTGTATGTGTGAGTGTGTGTGTATGTGTGTCTGTATGTGTGTGTCTCTGTGTGTGAGTGTGTGTATATGTGTGTCTGTGTGTGTGAGTGAGTGTGTGTGTGTGTGTGTGGCTTTTGAGATGGGGTTTTTCCGTGTAGCCCTGGCTGTCCTGGAACTCAGTCTGTAGATCAGGCTGAGCTTGGGTTCAGAAATCCGCCTGCCTCTGCCTCCCAAGTGCTGGTTAAAGGTATTCGCCACCACTGCCAGCAAATTTGAGGGCCTTAAAAAAATCTTTGACTGGATAATGAGGTAGTGGCTCCCAGTGAAAACTCTTGATGAGGACTGTACAGGAGCAACCTGTTCCTCACTCCAGGTTCCCACACAGGAGGGTATTTTACTTTAGCTTTTAGATTTATTAGTTTTATCTGTATGGACGTTTCCTACACGTTTGTATGGGAACTGCACATGGTGCTCCCGAGTAGTGAGAAGAGGATGTCAGATCCCTTTGAACTTGGGTTCTAGATGGGTGAGAGCAGCCATGAGAGGGGTGGGAACTGAACCTGGGTCCTCTGTGAGCAAGTGCTCTTAACTGCTGACCTGCCTTTCCTACCAACAAGAGGAGTGTTTTCTAGAACTCTGCATGGCTCTTCTTACCCACTCACTCACTCACTCACTCACTTACTCACTCACCCACTCACCCACTCACTCACTCACCCACTCACTCACCCACTCACTCACCCACTCACTCACTCACTCACTACTAACTCATTCACTCACTCACTCACCCACCCACTCACTCACTCACCCACCCACTCACCCACTCACCCACTCACTCACTCACCCACTCACCCACTCACTCACTCACCCACTCACCCACTCACCCACTCACCCACTCACCCACTCACTCACTCACCCACCCACTCACCCACTCACTCACCCACTCACTCACTCACTCACCCACCCACTCACCCACTCACCCACTCACTCACTCACTCACCCACTCACTCATTCACTCACTTACTCACTCACCCACTCACCCACTCACTCACCCATTCACCCACTCACTCACTCACTCACCCACTCACTCACTCACCCACTCACTCACTCACTCACCCACTCACTCACTCACTCACCCACTCATTCACTCACTCACCCACCAACTCACTCACTCACCCACCCACTCACTCACCCACCCACTCACTCACTCACCCACTCACCCACTCACCCACTCACCCACTCACTCACTCACCCACTCACTCATTCACTCACCCACTCACTCACTCACCCACTCACTCACTCACTCACTCACCCACCCACTCACCCACTCATTCACCCACTCACTCACTCACCCACTCACTCACTCACTCACTCACCCACCAACTCACTCACTCACCCACCAACTCACTCACTCACTCACCCACTCACTCACTCACTCACCCACCCACTCACTCACCTACCCACCCACTCACTCACTCACCCACCCACTCACTCACTCACTCACCCACCCACTCACTCACTCACCCACTCACTCACTCACCCACTCACCCACTCACTCACCCACTCACTCACTCACCCACTCACTCACTCACCCACCCACTCACTCACTCACCCACTCACTCACCCACTCACTCACTCACTCACTCACCCACTTACTCACTCACCCACTCACTCACCCACTCACTCACCCACTCACTCATTCACTCACTCACTCACTCACTCACTCACTCACTCACTGATGATACTGAGTGATCTAATGGTTGCGTTTTGGAGACAGAAAGATTATGTGCTTTCTTCCTCAATTTGGGGAGACGGTTTCCTAGGGAAGAGGCAAATATCCTGTTGGCTTCTCTGTATCGTACTTCACTGGGGAAGGGGCTGTGGGTTGTTTGGTTTTGTGTACTGTCTAAATGGAAGCAGTATCAGCATTTTCTAAAGGATGGGGTTCTTGATAAGATGTTAGTCTGGCTACTGGGTGTAACTCTCAATTTTGAGTTTAGAGAAAAGAAGTTCTATTTCACCCCTACCCCTTTTTTCTCCTTAGCCCTCTTCCCTTCCCCCAGTACCACCCGCATCCTACTCCCTTCCCTTGAAGTTTTCTCGATCTTGCTGTCCACTAGTTTCCTGCCTTATATGGCTACTCCAAATTAAACTCAGATAGTTACAGTAGATTCAAAGCTGATCCACATCTGACAGAGAGACCATGTGGTGCTTGCCTTTCTGAGTCTGCGTCACACCTCATTCTGAGTGGTTGCTTTCTAGCTTCATCTTTCACCTGCTAATTTCCTACTCTCATTGTATCTTACATCCGAGTAACATCCATTGTGTATGTGTAACACGTTATCCACTCACTGGTCAGTTGATGGGCACCTAGACTGTTTCCATCTCCTGGCGACTGTGAATAAGGCAGCAATGAATGAGTAAGCAATATCCCTGTGGTAGGACACAGAGTTCTTTGGGAATATGCCCAGGAGTGGTAGAGCTTCATCATTGATCATTGATCATTGATCACTGATATGCTTGTAAGGAATTCTGAAGGGACCTAGACACTCAGTTCTCCATCTGGCTGTGAAGAACCTTTGTGTGACTTCTGAGAGAAGACTCCCTTACCCATAACTGTCTATCAGTGGTGCTGTATGGGATGAAAGGGTAGAGTAATGGTTGTCTTGGAGTAATGGTTTCAAAATGGAAAGACTGACCTAAAGACAAATATTCAGGTACATTGGAGATGCCAGGCTGCGTTGGGATGAAAGTATTCAGCATACTAGTTCATTCTCCAAGGAGTGAACGAAGGGTGGATGGAGGGATGGAGAGATGGAGGGATGGAGGGGTGGAGGGATGGAGGAATGGAGGGATCATTGTGTTCCTGAAGGGATGCTTGTGACAAACATATGGCCACAAGCAAAGTCCAGAGATCTGATATAAGAACATGAAAGGTTAAACTCTCTTGAGGTTGGGGTGAGAAAGTTGGGAAGGTAGGCCAGCCATTTCTTACAATGATCGCCTGTCCCCATTCTACAGTTGTAGATGATGAGGCCTGGAAAGCTCATTTGCTCTGTACCAACAGATGAGGTGCAGAACAGGTATGAACAGGTATGAACAAATGACTCCTCTTCACTGCACTCCACTTCCTCCCAGAACTCTCCAGAAAGAGGGAGCCTTTGGAAGGTGGGAGAGGACCTTTGTCACTAAGAGGATAAGAGTAACTCAGGGGCAGTATCTGTTTTCCTGTAAAGTAGCCAATCTTGAATCTGTGGCCACCATCAGCAAGTTGTGGGGAAGTCAAGCCAATGTTTCCAGCTTCTCCCACATCCCTTGCCCTTGGCAGGAGTTCATTTCATTAACAGAACCCTCAGCACCGGGACTTAAGTAGACCATGACAGCGAGACCTGCATTCCATATATAGATATAGAAACCGAGGCATAAGGGTGTAGCTGATGAGCTCAAGGTCACACGGACTGCTGGACCTGGTCTTTGGATATTGGTCACTTTGCGTATAAACCTACGTCTTTAGCCAATCTACAGCACTACCTCACCTGTGACTCCTACAGGAGAGGAAGGGCCTTTGACTCTTTTCTCATGGTTCTGTAGATCTTTTGAAACCTACCTTCATCCTTCCCTGAGCTCTTATGACCTGACTTTTGTGACCCTTGAGTCCTTGTCCCCAGGCTGGGTTTGGCCAATGGGAAGCATAGGCAAGAAGTGGGGGGCAGGAAGGAAAAGTGCACAGGATGTTTATTTTCCTAAATCACCTTTGCCAAACAACAGATTGGCTATGTCCTTAAGAGATGACCACAACTCTAGCTGTTTTCTTCAGGTTCTGATAGTCTGCCCTTCCCTCCCTCCCTCCCTCCCTCCCTCCCTCCCTCCTTCCCTCCCTCCCTCCTGGCCTGGGGTGGTAGTGACTCCTTTGCCTGGTAAGGTCCAGGTGTATCACTGTTTTGCAATTCCAATAACCATTCTTCATAAGCTCTTTCCTACTTGCTCAGAGCCTAACAACTGTTCTTTGTTGATATCTGTAGCCTCCTTGATTACTAGATTGGACCATCCTGAGGGCTGGGCCAGATATAAAACCAGAGTGAATGAGAGAGAGAGAACATTCAGATTCTAGATTAGGGAATAGAATTAGCCCCACTGGGGAACCCACTGCTTAGAGCTCTGACCTAACACTCTACCACTCCACACTGCTTGTTAATAAGCTACCCTCCTGTCCCCTGTTCCCCACCCTGTTGCTTCTGCACTGGACCAGCTCTTACATCATGACACGGAAGTATTCAGTAGTAGCTGGGAAAGTCCCTGCTGTCCCAGCCAGCAGATGTGTTTGGAAGATCACTGCACTTGGAGATCTGATATCACAACAGGAAGGTGGTTCTCATGAAAGCCAGCTGGGGATTCGGAGAGAAAGTTCCCTTGGAAAACATTTGCATATATCGTGCTTCCATTCCAACCGTGTGACTGATGGCTAAGAAGCATGAAGTGAAGAATGGCAGCATAGGACGATAAAGGAGGTTTTTGCATCCACTATGACCTGACATTGTTCTGGAGTGAAATATCTCAAATACATAGCAACCAAAGGCCAAAAGCTATGAAGCTAGCACACCACAGCCTAGGCTTGCTGAAAATGACTCTTTAGGACCCTGAAGGCTCCCCAGAGGCATAGGCACATCAGTAGTCTCCTGTGATCACCACGAACCCTGGGAAGTGCCCCCGTCAGGCTGTGCAGCGTTTCCTCCGAGACCTCATAGCTTCTGGAAAGTTCCTATGCAGCTCCTTTGAATATCTACGGCAGCACCAGTCCTAGTGTTTGAAAATTCACTCCCTGAGGCCTTGTAGCTTAGCTGGGTAAAGCAATTGCCTGCTAAAACCTCACGCCCACGGAGTCAGAAGATAACCTAGAAATGCTCAGGCAACTGGACACGGAAGCTTTTTAATTTTAATTTTCTATATGTAGGGGTATTTGACTGCACGAGTGTCTGTGCACAGTGCCTATGCAGACCAGAAGAGGGAATTGGATTCCCCTGGGACTAGAGTTACAGCAGGCAATGATCTGCCACATGGGTGCTGGGGACTGAATCTGGGTCCTCCAGAAGAACAACTAGTATTTTAACCACGGAACCATCTCTCCAGCTCCTGATTGCAGCATTTGGGAGACGTAGGCAGGAAAAACACAACTCTAAAGGCAGTCTAGGCTATGTAGTGAGGCCTTGTCTTAAGAAAAGAGGAAAGAAAAGAGAAGGAGATAGCTTAGGGGGTAAAGGTGCTTCCCAAACAACTCTGATGACCTGAGTTCGACTCCCAGAACCCATATAAAGGAGACAATTGTCTCCTAAAGGTTGTCCTCTGACTTCCACACTTGGACCGTAGGATGCACATACACACACCTTTCCTATCATACACACAAAGTAAAATAAAAATTTAACTTTAAATTTTAAAAAGAAGAAAAGGAGAAACTGCCATGCAATGCCCACTGCTGGGTACGCTGAGGGGCCATGGCCTCCGTGCCCATTTGACCAGGAAAGAATTAACCACACCCACAGTCTGACTTCCTCATTAGCATTTGCGTGGTTCTCTTGCCTCCCGGATGTGCTGTGGCCGTAGCGAACATTTGTATTTGCACGTGCGTCTGTGTGGCTTTCTGCATCAAGAAGGGCAGCAGCACTGTAACTACTTAGACATTGTCAGAAGTCGAGCAAGTGGGAGGTAGGGAGACAGAGAGGAACCGCTGTGGGCTTTAGTGTTAGGCCAGGACGGGAGCTGCAGAACATTATCAGCTATGTGTCCTCAACGCTTGGCTCGGTGTCGTAAGTTTATTCCGCGAATGTGAAACAGGAGCAGAGGCATTTTATTTGTCCCATAGGATTATGGTAACCATTAAGTGGAAATTAATATGTTGCATTCTGCTCGTTTCCTGACACATTGAGAGTGCTCAAAGAAGAGTTGGCAAAAATTTTCCATTCTCACCCGCGGGAAACAAACGTGGATGGTGACTGCATTTACTGTGAAGACCAGCAGAGGGCAGGGCAGACCTCACAAAGCTGTCTGGGAAACAATGGTTTTCAAATCCATGTTCAAGAGGAAGCCGGGAATTCCAGAGATGTCTTCCTTAAACGCTTCTCGTCAGAGATGACTCTATCACGACCTCTAATATCTTCATAGAAACTGGTGCCTTCCTGTTCGGCAAGACTCCAGAGAAGGTATTGGGCAATGTTTAGCCAGAGGCTTCCAGCGCCTTAACAGCCTTTTAACATAACTGTGACTTCCCAATACGAAATTGTGGACTTGTCTTATAAAAGGGGAGCAACAGACAGGAGGCAATATTTTAGAGTCGATTAATTGTAACCCAACACTTTATAAAAATCTGAGACAACGTGAAGTTCTTAAAGTGATTATTTTGAAATCATTTCAAGTGTTAATAAAGCTCGTTTGAAATTCTGCACGATGGTTAAGTTAGGAAGGTTACTGTGGCACTGCTTTTATGAACTGTAACTCACTGATGACTAAAATCCTCTCCCCTTGTAGTATCCCGCCCACCCCTACCCCCCACCCCCCACCCCCCCCCCCGTCCCCTGTGGCTTCCTTAAGAGAAGATTCGACCTTTCTGAGTACCGCAGTAGTAAACCACCGACCGACAGCAAAGAAGTGGTTTTGAGAAACCGATGGTGAAAAGCATTCACAACAGTGACTCAAAGAGGACACTTTGGGCATCAGCTTCAGGCGTGTGAATAGCTCAGCAGGTAAAGGCGCTGGCTGCCAAGCCTGTCAAGAAGCAGTTCTGAGCCTGTGGATCTCCACCGCTTTGGGGTCGCATGGCCCTTTCCCAAGGGTTGCATATCAGCTGCTTCCATTACGATTCATAGCAGTAGCAAACTTAAAGTTAGGAAGTAGCAGCGAAAATATTTATATAGTTAGAGGTCACCACAAGATGAGGTGCTATATTAAAGGGTCTTTAGTTAGATCATCAGGTTCCAGATGGCGGGAGGAAAAGAACCAAGCCTGCTGGTTGTCCTCAGACTTACACACACACACACACACACACACACACACACACACACACACACACACACACACACAATGTAAAAAACACAATAAAAACACAACCCTAAACCTGTTATGTTTCCATTTATAGAAATAATGAAGAAATAAACCTATCAACTTACATGCAAACAATGAAAACCCCAGAAGGTTTGACAATGTTGAAATACAGACCCAGTATCTAAAAGCTGACAGAAACAGCAGCCCAGTATCCCTGCCCTTCTGTTAGTTCTTGATAAGCTTCATCTAAAGTAGCACTTCAGGTTGGTTGGTCTGATAGTCCAGTTTTTAAGACTCTCCTAGGAGACTCAGCTCCCTTGCTGACTTGCAAGTGTTGGGTGAATCTGTGACAAAGAAATGGTTCAAGTTCAGCCTTTAAAGGCTGTGGCTTAATGCATTCTAATGATATGGAAATCTGACTCTGGAAACACAAAAGCTCACCAAATGCTAGTCACCCAACTGTGGCAAATGCAGAGTCTGCTAACGAGACTTTCTACCAACCACACTGGAGGTGACAGGAAGGAACAATTGGATTTTTTTCACCTTTCAACAAATCCAATTAGGCCTGAACTGATAAATTATGAAAACTCCCATTATGCACTGCTGTGATTGAGAGCTCTGTGTGCTCCTCACAGCTCCTTGCAGCAGCATTAGGAGATAGTTATTAAGCACGTGCGATGGGCTATAAATCAATGTGCCAGCCCCTTCCTTGATAACGCTTTGCAATTATAAAAAAGTCAGCTGAGAGCTGGTGGGATAACTTTGTGGCCAACACTTGCTATGCAAGTGAGACGATTCCAGTTCAGATCTCTGGGACCCACAGAAGCCAGACATGGTAGCCTGCATCTGTTATCCCAGGTATCCTATGGTGAGATAGGAGGCAAACAGGAGAACCCCCAGAAGTTCATGGACCACTTAGCCTGTTGTACACATTGACAAATAACAAGAGACCCAGTCTCAGACAAGGTGGAGAGTAAGAACCCACACCTGAGGTAGTCTTCTGACCTCCACACATGTGCTATAGTACACACACACACACACACACACACACACACACACACACACACACTTAAACACACACATTATGCAGACATATACACATCATGTAGATACATCTCTCTTTCTCTCACATACACATACACACACACACACGCATGCACACACTGTAGACACATCATGCAGACATATACACATCATATAGATACATCTCTCTTTCTCTCACATACATATACACACTATCAACACACATCATGCAGACAGAGCTCCCCTTCTCTCTCACAAACACACGCACACACAGTAGACACACAGATCATGCAGACATATACACATCATGTAGATGCATCTCTCTCTCTCACACATACACATGCTGCTTAGTTATAGAGTAAAATTTCTGAATTATAGACAGTAATACATTAAATGTATTTTTCTCCTTATGTGTTAGGCTGAGAGCTCACATTTCTATCCATGCCTCTGGGAAAGAATGAGAGCTGGGAACTACAGTCTTTTGAACTTCACACCCCAGGGACACACCTCTTTTAACAAAGCCACACCTCCTAGTCCTTCCCAAACAGTCCACCAACTGGAGAAGAGGTATTCAAACTTAGTCTATGGGCACTATTCTTGATCAAACTGCCATATCTAACATCTCAATTTTCAGTATCAGAATATTGCCATACAAGGAGGGAATAGAGCATATATTCTTCCATTGGCAGGTAAAACCTGAGGAGATTTTTAAAAGGAAATATTTGGAAGAACCAACTTTCTATATAGATTGTTAGGTCAGAGCTAGAATGTAACAATAACCATTAAAAGGTGATGACGTCTTGTCATTGCAGATCTGTGAGACACTATCAACAATACTGGTCAAATTTGAAAATATATTTAAAAGCCAGGTCCAGCAGAAGAGGCCTGACATCCCAGCTACTCAGAGCTGAAACAGGAGGGTGGAGAGTTCAAGGACAACCTAGGGAAAAATTAGTGAGATCCTGCTGAGAAATTCAAAAGTAAAAAGAAAGGCCTAAGATATAGTGGCATGCATTTGTGCCTAGCACAATCCAAGCCTTGGTGCATCAACAACAAAAGTACATTTACAAATTGTATTTTCCATCTAGTAATGACAAAGGCATTGGGTCAGAGTGGAGTCTACGTGTGTGTGTGTGTGTGTGTGTGTGTGTGTGTGTGTATGTGTGTGTATTTGTGTGTGTGTCACTCTTATGGAAGTCATAGGGCAACTTGGGGGAGTCCATTTTCTCCTTTCACCATGTGGGTCCCAGAGATGGAACTCATTTTGTTAGACTTAGCAGCAAGTGCCTTTACCTACTGACCCATCTGGGTGGCCTGAAATCTGTTTTTTTTTTTTTAATAAAGAGGCAATTTAAACACAATTATAAATATATGAAAACTAAATTTGTATTTAGTTGTCTATTTATACTTCTCTTTTATAATTATTGACTTTTACTGCATTTGACCAAAGCATCTGTCAAATGGGCTAGAGGTTAAAGAACCCAGACCTAGGGGCTGGAGCGTTGGTTAAGTGGTTAAGAGCATGGTTGGGGATTTAGCTCAGTGATAGAGCGCTAGCCTAGCAAGCGCAAGGCCCTGGGTTCGGTCCCCAGCTCCGAAAAAAAGAAAAGGAAAAAAACAAAACAAAACAAAACAAAAAACAGAGCATGGACTTCTCTTCCAGAGGACCTGGGTTCAATTCCCAGTATTCACATGGTGGCTCACAACCATCTGTAACTCCAGTTCCAGGGAATCCTACACCCTCACACAGACATATATGCAGGTAAAATAATGTATATAAAATCAAATAAATGAATCAAAAAGAGAAAAAGCAAGGAAGGAAGGCAGGAAGGCAGGAAGGCAAGAAGGCAGGAAGGCAGAAAGGGAGAGGAGGGAGGGAGGGAAGGAGGGAGGGAGGAGCAGTCCATGTTTTTCAGCCCAGACAGTGAGTTGCATCCATGGAACTGTCCCTTATTCTGAAGAGTTTGATACAGACTTTAGTGAGAGCCAGGACAGTGATCAGGTCGAGGAGGCAAAGTTGTATCTTATTAGCTAGAGCAGGCTTCCTCACAACAGAAGAAGGCCCGGATGTAACATAAACACACAAGTTGGCCCACACTAGTATCGAGTTTAGCAATCTTTCCTCCCGAGGTACCCGTAATGGAATGTTAATGTAGTAAATAATAAATTCCTCACAAGTTATGGGAAATATTAAAATAAAAGAATACACACAGAAAGCCAGTCTAAATTAAGTTCTAGACTGAACACAAGAAGACAGGTGTGGTCTAGGGCTAGCCAGAGCTAGAACTCCTAGGTTAACTGCCTGCAGGCCTTCACCCAACTGCTGCTGCTGCTGCTGCTGCTGCTGCCTCAGACATGGGCTCCTTTGAGGTCTCCATATACCTCCAGCTTCACTCTATGTCCCAGTTAGACTTAACTGTCAACTTGAACTTGCCTAGAATTGCCTAGGAAGGGGGTCTGGATTGAGGGAATACCCAGACTAGACTGACCTTGAAGCGTGTCTGTGGGGGATCATCGTGATTGTTTTCACTGATGCATGAGAGTCCAGTCCACTGTGGGCAGCACCATTCCTTAGCCAGGTGGTTTTGGGCTGCATAAGATAGATAGTTAAACACAAGATGGCAAAAGCTATCAAGCCTCATTCCTCCATGGTTTCTGCTGTAATTTTTTGGCTGTGTGAATTTCCTGATCAGATGCCATGCTGCATGGACTAGCAATTAGTCCTGCCTTGTGCTTGACTCTCTGCCCTTACCTCCTTCAGTCATGGACCGTGGTCTGGAAGTATGAATGAAATAAGTTGAGTTACTTGATTCATGGTATGTGTCCAGCAACAGAATGAAAATAGACTACCTTCTGTGTGATTCCGATGGCCGAGACCTCCACAGAGAAAAGTTCTGGTTTGCCCTCCGTGGCTTTGGTGTTTCTAATTTCTCTCGTCTTCCATGACCTTCCTCTGGATTCATCTTTCCTTCTGTCTTTTTGTCTCAACCCTGCTCTTAATCCTCCTTTGTGGCAGGATCTCTAGCTATATAGCTTTGACTTGTCTGTAACTCATTATGTGGATCAGGTTAGTCTCAAACATATGGCAATCCTCCTGCCTCTGCTTACTGAGTGCTAGGATTTTAGGCATGTGCCACTATACCGAGCTCAATAGCTTACATTTATCAAGACAATGTAGCTGTGAATAAGCATTTTCCAAAATTCCAACTTTGAGTTAACAGTGCAAACCAACCAACCAACCAACCAACCAACCAACCAACCAACCAACCAACAACTTAAGCAGCCATTTCCTTTCCCGGAAGTAAGGAGGGGATCTGTTCACTTTAAAAAAAAAAAGTCTGCTGAAATCCTAATTTTGCATAACCACAGTCTGTCTGTCTTTCAAATAAATGATTGTCAAGAAAGCATGGGCTGAGCTTGGTCACCTCTTTAGCTGTGCTATAATCACCTTGTGGACCATGTTCATGGCTCAAACACAGCTGCTTACTCTGGACATCGAGCCTCTACTCTTCTTCTTCTTTGGATTTTATGCCACGGTAACTCCCAGGTCATAATACATTGTCTGAAAAGTGTTTTCTACATCATTTTGAAGCATAAGACATGGGCTGAAAGTGTTCAATACATGCTTTAGTTGTCTGTGTGATCAAGAGAATGTTTAAACTCGAAGCTTCTTTAAAATCCCTGGCAAAGCCATCAGAATTGGCGAATGTCAAGAAGATAATGGAGAGCCACATGATGTATGGTATGAAGGAAACAGGGACATCCTTGACCATTAGAGCTAACCTGGTCTAACCCAGGCAGACATGCCATTGAGGGGCTGCTTAGAATGGCTTCACCATCACTCTGAGCAAGCATGAGGATCTAAGACACTCACAAAGAGCATCCCGGTAAATTACACGTCTGCTCTGACTCAAGCTTGCATACAAAGCTGATGGACACCTGTGTTTGAAATTAGCATAGACTGCTTATGTGCCTGGTTTTGGAGACGACTCTGCTATGGTCATGTGACCATGGATACCACCTGTTGGAGAGACAAGGCTCATGATTAATCCATGATTGCTGAACAGGTGAAAAATGGAGTATTCTTGTGGATACTAACTGATTATTGTCTTTTTATGCCCTGTCCACCTGGCGGCATTAAAACATTTGCCCATCCCAACATATGGTCACTGGCCTGAGAAAAGGGAGGGAAGTACAAGAAACCAGCAACAGACACCACACCTCTGTGCCCAGTTGGAAGGGTGTGAAATATCTTTTTTCCCCCTAATGCATGTAGAAAGGTTCATCCCCTGAAGTGATCTGAGGCTTTAGACAAATGTATTAACTCTGTCTCTTGAGCAGAATTTTAAGAATTTTTATCCATTTGCACGGATAATAATGGGTATCTGATAATGGAGGACTTCAGGAAGAAGCACCACTTACTGAATTGGACAAATAATTATTGAATTATACCTTTTTTTAAAATGTGTGTGTGTGTGTATGTGTGTGTGCTTGTGTGCAAGTCTGTGTAACCTGCATGCAGCACCAGCAGAGACCAGAGGAGGATATCAGATCCCCTTAAACTAGAGTTTCAGATGGTTTTAAGCCACCTGAGCTGGGTTCTGGGAACTGAACTAGGTACCTCTGTAAAAATAGCCAGTGAGTGCTTGTAACCGTTACATCACTGCTCCTTCTACCATTCATTTACTTGGGATAAAAGGAGTTAGTATTTAATGTCAACTGCCAGTTATTGAGCTTAAGTTGTAAGGGTTGGGGCACTATTTCAAGGGTTCCATCTGGTATTAACACATTGAAACTTTATAGGGGTCACTAGGATGGGAACCATTATCATTTTGACTCTATAGAGAAAGAAACTGAGTCAGAGAGCCATTAAGAAGCACCTCTAAGGGTGTGCAGCTGCCGAATGGTGGGGCGGAGCCTGTTACTACCAAGCACGAATACCTTACCGTCTTGCATTAGTGTGGGTTAGATGGGAAAACCAATGACAGACAAGCCCCGGTTCTAATGTCGACCCCATGGTGAGCTGACACCACACAACTGATACCGGATGTTCTTATCTATACATCAAGGATGATGCCAGCTCCCCTGCTCCCTGCCTCCCTCAGATATCTGCTGAAGACGAAAAGATAGAGAGGCCATTGAGAGAGCAGGGCTTCTACCCTATCATCTGAGCACAGCCCTTCAGAGAGAAGCTTCCGGTGGGTGCTGTGGGCATTTGTAAGTGATGGACAGAAATGGATGCTTGGATTTTCTGAACACACGAATCACACACTGAAGAGATGTTTCTAGAAGTACTCAGCCTCAGATGTTTTACTACAACAAAATTGGAGGACGACATATTTCGTAGCTGTGTGGTTTGTTGCCGTGCTTTCAGTGGATTGAGACCTTTAACATTAAACACTATCCCTCTGCAGTCCACTCCATTGTGGCATTGGCCTATTAAGTCTTACTTGCTTTTGTTTTCCAATTAATGTTGTCCTGATACGGCTTTGTTGTTGCAGGCAAAAAAAAAATGCCCCCCTGAAGTTATTCCTGTTCTAATTTTCAGAACTTGTAAATGTTTGACCTTATAGAACAAAAGTGTGGGTGTGGTTAAGGACTTCGGGATGGAGAAAGGCTCTGGGATGACCCAGGTAGATTCAGTGTGATCACAGTTTCTTAACAGTGGGAAGGGAGGCAGAAGAAGAGGTCTGGGTGCTGCAGTGTGAGAACTCTCCTGTTCTTTCAGACTTTGACAAAGAAGGAAGAGAGCCTTGAGCCAAAGAGTAGGGATTCCCTCCCAGTGTTGGCAAGATGGGAGGGGCAGGACATCATTTCCCTGTAGTTTCCAGAAATGAGTGTGAGCCTTGACACTACCTTGACTTTAGCCTCCTAAGATTTCTGTCGGATGTCTGACTTACAGAGCTCTGCAACAATGTTACCTGGAGCTACTACATTTGCAGTAATTTGGAGAAGTAGTGGTGAAAAACTTGTTCAGCTTTTCTTCTTACTTTCAACCTGCCTCTATTGCTGCCTTTGAAGTGAGTTTCTTGTAGGTAGCAGATAGCTGAGTTGTAGGCTTTAATCCACTCTGCCAATTTGTCTTTTACTTGGTATATTTATTCTATTACAGTTAATGCCTTCGATGTCAGAATTCAGGTCTGCCCTGCTCCCATTCTCTCTGCTTTTGACTTTTCTGTTTTCTTTCACATGCCTTCCTGTGAATTACTTGACTAATATTTGGTTTGCCATTTTTGATTTATCCATGTTGTTTTTTAATGTATTGCTTTGATCACTTTTTAGGTTATTGTTAAAACATTAAACTTATCTGAGATGTTATATCATTAATAACCCTTTGAGAGCCACATTATTTTACTAATTAAGGTAAAATGTAGAAACCTTATTTTCTTTGTTTTGTTGTCGTCTTGCTTATAATATAATCACTGAAGTATTTCACTTTAGTTTTTTTTTTTTTTTTTTTTTTGGTTCTTTTTTTTCGGAGCTGGGGACCGAACCCAGGGCCTTGCGCTTCCTAGGTAAGCGCTCTACCACTGAGCCCCTTCACTTTAGTTTCAAATGGTGTCAGATTGTGTTATCACTTTCACTGAGAAAGTAATGCATAATTAAGAAAATTAAAGAGAGGGTTATTAAAAATACAAAGAAATGTGGATCTATCTTATTTTCTTATGTTCTACAATTCCATTTCTTACCACTTCCTTTGATAAATCTTTGGAGTGAGTCTTCTGGGAACACATTCGCTTGGTTTCTTTCATCTGAGGCTGTTTTGCCTTCACCTTGATCTTTGAAGGATACTTTTGTTGGGTATAGAATTCTGGGTTGACAGTACTTTTCTTGCCAAACTTGAATATTATTGAACTGCTTCATTCTAGTTTTCATTATTTCTGATGAGAAATTCACTGTCTTTTTAAAATGACACATTGAAATGTTTTTCTTCTAAAAATAGTCTCCCACTCCCACTGTTAAAAGCTTTTCTTCATCTTCCAAATTTGATTATCATGTGACTTAGTGTGTTTTCTTGGGGGGGGGAGGACATTATCCTTTGCTATTCACAAAGCTTCTTGATTCTGTAGGCGTTTCTTTTGTCAAATTTAGCCATTATATCTTTGAGTATTTTTTATCCTTTATGTTTTCTATCCTCAGGGAATGTAACTGATGCCTCATGTATACTCTTACATAGACACATATGCATATGTGATTTAAACTAATAAAATGAATTATTTTTAAAAAATACAAATTAGTTTTAAAAAATATTTTTAAAATTTTAAAAATTATATTTTACAAAGTACAAAGCCTGGCAAGTGCTGAACCCTATACAAGGTTAGCTTTTACCTCCTGTTTCCTACTAAGTCCTATGGCTTACGCACATGAGACACTGAGGGTTGCTGTGGTTAGGTAATGTGAAGTTCATGCTCAAAGATGGAGGGGTCATGTTTGGTTTATTTGATAACTGTGTGTAGGGGTCACACCACTAGTTTCCTAAGTGGAGAGCTCATCATGTTCTTTCTACCCTGTGTACCCATGGTTCTGTGAGCTTATCTCTTCTTTCCCCTGTTGGTGAATTCATTTTGTTATTTTATTGGATTCTTATATCTCTACCTCCCTTCCAACCTTTATTCCACCCTAATCCCTTCTAAACCCTCAAGACCAGGTAGGAGAATAAGAGGGTTAGTGAGGAAAGAGGCACGGCCTCTATAGGCTTCTTCCAGCTGATAAGAGTTCCTTGGGGCCAGTCCAGTCTTCATCATCAGGATATCTCCAACTTCTTTTTCTGACAGTGCAACAATAGCAACCAGGAGAAGCAGGGGGGAGCAGCAGCCTTCTTCTTCCTCCTTTTCCTCCTCCTCCTCCCTTTTCTTCTTCTTACCTCCTGCCCATCTCCATAGTCTTCAGAATTAAACTATCTACAGCCGACAAAAACCATGCCCTCCTAGAGCACAAGACAAGCCTAGTTAGCATCTGTGGACAGTCTGAGACAGCCCCATATCCCAAACCTAGGATCAAAACAAAAACAGTAATCTCACAACTGGATTTTTTAAAGAAACCAAAACTCTCACTTCATTTCCCCCTCCCCAGAAGAGAATTTGATCTGTAGTCAGATGACACTGCCCATCCCCATTTTGCTTCACCTCATTGGCTTTTAATGACCTTGTGTTTCAAATATGAGTGAAGACCTCCCTTCCCAGGATGATTGGCAGGAATGAAATGATGGCCTGTCAAAACAGCACTCTGTAAAGCGTAGCATACTTAGCATCTGCCAGTTATGATTAACATTATTAGGCTCTGAGGATTCTACCTCATCCAGGCGTGGGTCCTTTTCCCACAAAGTTCTCTGCCTCTGCAGTGGGAAGAATGCATTTATGGAAGGCTCAGATATGCCCAGGGACAAGAGGGAACTATTACTTAACACTAATATGTAATTAGTAGTTGAAAATCTGATTAATTGTGTAGGTCTTTCTTCCACTAAATGGTACCTCTGTGGCTTTCCAAGCTGTGCACGCTGCAGTCTAGTCAAAGGGGAGGCAATTGACCTTTGTCTTGTTGAGGTGTGTTTATGCAATTGCCTCTAAGTCAGAGTTAGCAGATGAAAGAAAGCTACGTTTGTGGGAGAGGCTAAAAGGCAGTAAGGCATGAGCAATGCCGCCCACTCTTCTGAAGGCAGAGACCCAAAAAGGCATTCTGTTAGATTTAATGCATTTAACCTGGCTAAGTAAACTGAGGTTTGCCTTTGTCTGGGCATACTGCCAGGTACAGGGCTCAGAGATGAAGGGCCTTGGACCTCTCAGAACTATAGCTCTACGAGGGAGGGGGATGTTCCAAGGGACTGTGTGGGCGGGGCTAGGCTAGAAGGGATACTAGTGGGGAAGAACATAAGGTTTCTTCTGCTAGGCCTGCTTCTCACCTCAGACACAGGATGAGGAGAAAGATGGTGAAGGCTGACTTTTTGCTCTTCTTTAGAGTCACCTCCTGGAAAAGCCATTGCCACGGGGCTTTGACATCATCGTGTGCTTACAGAAAGGTTTTTCTTCTTTTAACAATTTACTTTCATGACTTTTAAGTGTGTGTGTGTGTGTGTGTGTGTGTGTGTGTGTGTGTGTGTGTGTGTGCATATGAGTGCAGGGGTCAGCAGAGGATAGAGGTGCTGGACAGTCCTGGAGCTGGAGTTACAGGTAGTTGGTTGTGAGCCTCCTGATGTGTGTGCTGGGAACTGAATTGGAGTCCCTCTGGAAGAACAATATGGGCTCTTAGTTGTTGAGCCGTTTCTCTAACCCCTCTCCTTACATTCTTTTAAGATATCTATTTTATATGTATGAGTGTTTGTAGTGTGTGTGTGTGTGTGTGCCTGGTGCTGGTGGAGGTCAGAAGAGTGTGTCAGAACCTCTGAAACTGAAGGTAGAGGTGACCATGGGTCTATATGTGGGTGCTGGGAACTGAACCGGAGTTCTCTGGAAGTGCAGTAAGAGTCCTTAACCTCTGAGTCATTGCTCGGGCTGCTCTCAATAGATTCTTAATAATGTCTTTGTTCTATCAAATTGAGATGCTGGCCTTGTTTTAAAACATCTATTTTTGTATTACTTTATTGTATGTGCATACACACGTGCATGCAGATGCACTTGCACATAAGTGTGCTCCCATGCTTGTGGAAGCCAGAGGCCCACGTCAGGTGTCTTCCTCAGTCACTCTCCATCTGAGTTTTTGATACAGGATCTCTCATTGAACCTGGAGTGCATCAATTCAGCTGGACCAGTGAGCTGGACAGCCACTCCATGCCGGCCAGGGAGCTCTGGAGAGCCACCTGTCTCCTCCCTTCCCACTGCTGGGACTGTGGCTACCTGTGCAGCCAAGCTCTACTTTTTCTGGCCCATGGTTTTTTATATAAGTGTTGAGGTTCAAACTCTGGCCCTCATGTTTGTACGCCAGGTACTTGACCCACTGAGCCATCTCCTGAGTCTCTAACATTGATATTTTATTTTTTTGAAAAAGCAACTTTATACTTGGGAGCTTTGTAGGTTTAGCTCTAGTACCACCTTGCTTGAAAAATAGGAGAATGCAGGAAGGCTTACTTGTCTAAGACTTCCCTCTGCTAGGAAAATCACTGAGAAGCTCTGAGTGTCACATGTATGTGTGTTGTGTGTCTGGTCAATCTAAAAATATTTAAGATGCAGAAAAGATAATCCAAAACTCTTGCCTTAAGGCACAGAAGAAGTGGGAAGATAGAGTCATTCTGTATCTATTTGTAAAATTTTTCAATGGTTTTTGTGTCTGTATGTGTGTAAATGTGTGTACATGTGTGTATGTGAGTACATGTATGTGTATGTGTGCCTGTATATATATATATATACATATATATGTATATGTGGGTGTTTGTGTATGTATGTGTGTCTATATATATGTATATGTGGGTGTTTGTGTGTGTATGTGCATGTGTGTGTATGTGTGTCTGTGTCTATGTATATGTGAGTGTTTGTGTGTGTATGTGTGTCTGTATATATATGTATATGTGGGTGTTTGTGTATGTGCATGTGTGTGTATGTGTCTGTGTCTGTGTGAATATGTGAGTGTTTGTGTGTGTTATTCTTTGAATTCTCCTTTAAGAAAGAATTCTTGTCATGTCTTACTGCTTCCCCCATGGATAGCTTAGATAAGGTCTTTAATATGTTTTTATCTTGTATTTGTGTAGCTTGACTCAGTCTTTGAAAACTTAGCCTTTAATGTTGTAGAAAAGATTGATTAATAACCTGGGAACGTAAGAGTGGAAACTAAAATGTGTTGACTACCCTGGCTGGCCTGGAACTGTCAGTAGATCAGGCTAGCCTCAAACCACAGAGACTGTCTACCTTTGTCTCCTGAATGCTTTAATTTAAATTGTGCACCACCACACCCAGCCTGACAGCAAGCCTTTCTGGATATTATTTTATGTAATCCTCACGGTAGCCTGTGCCTTTGTACACTGCCTCTTTTTACCTGAGGGCTCATGTGTTTTTCTTAAGCAGGATTATATTGTCATAGTGACAGACCATGTTATGAGGCAAATTGTGTTTCCCAAAATAATACCTCAGAATGTAACCATATTTGGAACTAGGGTCATTAGAGAGGTAATCAAATTAAAATGAGGTCATTAAGACAGATCCTTCTGGGCTGGTGGGATGGCCCAGTGAGCAAAGTATACAATGTGCAAGCATGATGACCTAAATTTGATCTCTGGAATCCACAAGGGAAGGAGAAAATTAACTCTCAAAAGTTGTTTCCTGATTCTCACGTGTGCACCATCATACACACACACACACAATGATGACGATAATGTTAAATTAAAATTATTAAAATGTAAAGGTAAATCCTACTCAAGGCTGACTGATCTCCTTCTCCCGTCGGAGTACTAACTAGGCCCAACCTTCCTAGCTTCCGAGATCAGACAAGATTGGGCACACTCAGGGTGGTGTGGCTGTGGAGCCAACTGGCAACATTCTAAAATGGTGAAGTTTGGAGGCAAGAGCATGTGAGCCTTGGCATGGTGGCTGATGTGTGTAAGGAAGGAACAGAGGTTTTTCAGCAGGAACTGTTTAGGAACAGAGCCACGCCCTCTCACGTTTTCATGCTGGAATCCTCACTGCAGTCTGATGGCCTTCGGATGGTGGTGGGGCATAGGCCCTGAAGTCTGATTAGCCTTGACTGTGGAATCTCAAAAATGAGATTAGTGCCTCAGTAAAGGCACCCAGAGAGCTCCCTGTGGCGTGAGGACACAGAGTGCAGACAGGTGACTGTGATATTCTCTCTCTGCTGTTAAGTTGGTGACTCTTGATCAAAATGGAATAAGGTAACTTTTCCCTTGTGAATGGTCCAAAGGAAATGATATAGAAAACAAGAATTGTCCTAGTTTACTTCTCAGTTGCTTTGGCAAAACGCTGACCAAACCAACTTCAAGACAGAAAGGGTTTATTAGGCTTACAGGTCATAGTTCATCATGGAAAGAAGCCAAGGCAGAGACCCAAGGCAGGAACCTGGATGCCTTGAAGCAGAGACCATGGAGGAGTGCTGCTTACTGGCTCACCCGTATACAGGTCTACCTACAGTGCATCAGGCCCTCCTACAGTGATTAACAATCAGGAAAGTGCCTCACTGATACAGACCAATTTGATGGAGGGAAGTTGACAAAAATCTAACCAGGACATGGATTTGTTCTAAGTGTTACAGAGGGCTGGAGGGCAGAGGTCCCTGAGCGGGTATTTCTGAGTGTCTACCCCAGCTACATAGGAACCATGGCATGTGAAAGCGTGTGACCGTTGGCTTTCTGTCAGTATGGCAGCACAGCCGAGAAGATTCATATTTTCACTCGCAGCTTCAGAGGTCTCAGCCCGTGGCCAGTCTTACCCACCTTGGGGCTCTGATGAGTCAGGACATCATGGTTGAACCTCATGGTAGGATAAGGTCATTTGATTGTTAGTGCCCGGGAGACAAGAAGAATTCCTAGCAAGAGGCATCTGCCATGAAAAGCCAAGTCCCTGAGAACTAGAAGAATCTCTCTGGTCTCCTTCAGGACTCTGGCAAGCCACAAGGTGCTTAGCCAGTAAGTGCTGAAGGCCAAAGGACCAATCTGAGAGAGAGAAAGAAAGGAAGAAAGGAAGAAAGGAAGAAAGAAAGAAAGAAAGAAAGAAAGAAAGAAGGAGGGAGGGAGGGGGAGAGAGAGAGAAGAAAGGAAGAAAGGGAAGGAAGGAAGAAAGAAAGAAAGAAAGAAAGAGGGAGGGAGGGAGAGAGAGAGAGAGAAGAAAGGAAGAAAGGGAAGGAAGGAAGAAAGAAGGAAAGAAAGAAAAAAGAAAGAAAGGAGGAGGGAGAGAGGGAGGGAGAGAGAGAAGAAAGGAAGAAAGGGAAGGAAGGAAGAAGGAAAGAAAGAAAGAAGAAAGAAAGGAGAAAGGGAAGGAAGGAAGGAAGGAAGGAAGAAAGAAAGAAAGAAAGAAAGAAAGAAAGAAAGAAAGAAAGAAAGAAAGAAGGGGAAGGAAGGAAGGAAGACTTTTTTCCTTGACACCGCTGAGGGCTATGAAGGTAGGTGGCTCTCAGGAGCCCAGCCCCGGAACAATGCTATGCCAGTACGACCACCTCCTTTCCAGCCATCTCCACCCTCCCCTTTATCATCACAAAAGCCCTAATGTTAAATTGAATGAACATTTGCTGATATTTGGTAATGACTACATCGTCCTGTTGTGACAGATTGATGAGGACCATGAAGGTAAAAGATCATGTCATGCCAACTTTTCTTTATGTAATTTCTATGTGTCCAGTCCCCACCTGGAGACTCACCTAATACAAAGCCTTTCTCTAGGAACCCAGCATTCTCTGCTGTGAATATTCTCAGTAAGCTGACTCATGCCTAAATTGAAGCTTTTAGACAATGCTGTTGAATCTGTATTTCTACGAATCCCCTTTTGCCTAAAATGCTCACTATGACTTGTCTCCTGCCTGTCTAAGCAGCTGCCTACCATTTCTCTTGAATCATCTTGGCCTTTTCTTCGATTTAAAACATGCATCTTACTTCCCCACATGGTAGGTCACTCCATGAATTCTATCTATTACTCAGCATGCTAAGGCAGGAGGCGAGTGAGTTTGAAGCCAGCCTGTGACACAGAGTGAGACTGTCTCAAAACACACAAATGAAACCAAACCCACATCCATAGCACGTCCCATCCCGTGAGCAGCTCTCTCGTGAGAGGTGGACGGGGAGAGTCATGTAGATCCCAGGCAGGAGCAGTCTCAGCATGCAGGATGCTTACACTGAGAACACCAACCGGTAAGGGCGAACCTGAACTAGTGGTGCAGACCTGCCACCCCAGCTAGTCCTGCAAACCCAGGGCGTGTGTAAGCCACAGCATGAGTTTAAACCCAAGCAACTTAGTGAGACCCTGTCTCAACCCAAAAAGTAGACACAGGACTAGGCATGGAAGTACTAGAGACTCGCTTTGGTCAAGAGAAGGATGAATTATGTGTGGGTGATAGCAAGGGAAGATGAGCTGTTGAAATACAGGGGAGGAGAAAGCTACTGCCAGTCAGACAGGGACACTCATATCACCCTATAAGCACATGTCCTCAGAGCCCACACAGATCGGCCATTTACTTCCCTGACTTCTTGTGTACCATGGTACGGTTTGTGTATGTGTACACAGATCTACATTTATACACAGCATGTAGGACTTTTTAGCCATGAATAAAATCAGTGTTAAGCATGTATTCTATCCTCTTTTTTTTCTTAAAAATGTACTTTGTGGAAAGACTTGGGGATATAACCCATAAGTACAGCATATGCCCAGCATGGCCAAGAGCCTGGACTCCCATTTCCAACCAACTCCAGAAAAAGCCAGGAGTGGATGTGTGTGTGTGTGTGTGTGTGTGTGTGTGTGTGTGTATGTATGTGTGTGTGTACGTATGTGGTGTGTGTGTGTGTGTGTGTGTGTGTGTGTGTGTGTATCCATGTATGTATCCTTTGTGTTAGAGGGCAGAGATGGGCAGACCCCAAGGCCTCATGGACCAGATAGTTTAGCTAATAAGTGAGCTACAGGTTTAGAGAGTGATTGTGTCTCAAAAAATAAGGCGGAGGGCCAGCAAGATGACTCCATGGATAAAAGTGCTTGCCATGCAAGCCTGAAAGCCTGAGTTAGATTTCTAGATCCCATGGTAGAAGATGATTAACTTCTGAAAGTCAGCTGGCCTCCGCACTTGTTCCATGACAAGCACGTGGCCTATCACACAGAGACATGCACACGTGCACACACACAGACACATGAATGTGTACAATGAAATCAAAATAAACTAATAAAATGGACAACAATCAAGGAAGAATCTCCTCCCCATGCACACATGGACTCACCCACACAAACATGAACACACATGAGAATTATTTAGGGGAGTTCTGAGTCTCAATTTCTATTTTCCAAAGTCAAGAACAGATTCTATTACTGGAAGGCAGTGAGACACAGTTGGCTCGGGTCCTATAAAGTGCACACAACAGTAACGATGCTGCTCTGGGTTTAGGCTGTGTCTGGTTTCACTGGCCCTGAGAATGGAAGCAGTGTATACAGACAGATGCTGATTCTATACACACCATTTCACTTAGGTGGGCTTACTCATTGTTAGCTAATCCTTCTTATAGCTCATTTAAAGTTAGAGGATTATTGTAGACAGCCTCAGGATAACTCAGAGTTTGGATCCCTCATGGTCACAACCACAACTGCCATGCAGAAAGTGCCCTGCCTCAGAGGATGAAGGACGGTCACAGCCTCATTGCAGAAGCTCTTCTTTTCTGAAATAGGGTGTCACTAGCCAGTATAGGCTGGCCTTGATTTGTGGTCCTCCTGCTTCAGCCTCCCACATACTGGGATTACAGGCATGTACCACCATACTAGCCATCCTGCCGAAGCTGTGCCTTCCCTTCCTCCTCCTCCTTCCCCTCTTCCTCTCCTTTTTCTCTTCCTCCTCCTCCTCTTTCTATCAGATTCATTTATTTCTACCTTCATCCTAGTTTTTTTTTTATTAACTTGAGTATTTCTTATATACATTTCGAGTGTTATTCCCTTTCCTGGTTTCCGGGCAAACATCCCCCTCCCCCCTCCCCTTCCTTATGGGTGTTCCCCTCCCAACCCTCCCCCCATTGCCGCCCTCCCCCCAACAGTCTAGTTCACTGGGGGTTCAGTCTTAGCAGGACCCAGGGCTTCCCCTTCCACTGGTGCTCTTACTAGGCTATTCATTGCTACCTATGAGGTCAGAGTCCAGGGTCAGTCCATGTATAGTCTTTAGGTAGTGGCTTAGTCCCTGGAAGCTCTGGATGCTTGGCATTGTTGTACATATGGGGTCTCGAGCCCCTTCAAGCTCTTCCAGTTCTTTCTCTGATTCCTTCAACGGGGGTCCTATTCTCAGTTCAGTGGTTTGCTGCTGGCATTAGCCTCTGTATTTGCTGTATTCTGGCTATGTCTCTCAGGAGCGATCTACATCCGGCTCCTGTCGGTCTGCACTTCTTTGCTTCATCCATCTTGTCTAATTGGATGGCTGTATATGTATGGGTCACATGTGGGGCAGGCTCTGAATGGGTGTTCCTTCAGTCTCTGTTTTAATCTTTGCCTCTCTCTTCCCTGCCAAGGGTATTCTTGTTCCCCTTTTAAAGAAGGAGTGAAGCATTCACATTTTGATCATCTGTCTTGAGTTTCATTTGTTCTAGGCATCTAGGGTAATTCAAGCATTTGGGCTAATAGCCACTTATCAATGAGTGCATACCATGTATGTCTTTCTGTGATTGGGTTACCTCACTCAGGATGATATTTTCCAGTTCCAACATTTGCCTACGAATTTCATAAAGTCATTGTTTCTGATAGCTGAGTAATATTCCATTGTGTAGATGTACCACATTTTCTGTATCCATTCCTCTGTTGAAGGGCATCTGGGTTCTTTCCAGCTTCTGGCTATTATAAATAAGGCTGCGATGAACATAGTGGAGCAAGTGTCTTTTTTATATGTTGGGGCATCTTTTGGGTATATGCCCAAGAGAGGTATAGCTGGATCCTCAGGCAGTTCAATGTCCAATTTTCTGAGGAACCTCCAGACTGATTTCCAGAATGGTTGTACCAGTCTGCAACCCCACCAACAATGGAGGAGTGTTCCTCTTTCTCCGCATCCTCTCCAGCATCTGCTGTCACCTGAGTTTTTGATCTTAGCCATTCTCACTGGTGTGAGGTGAAATCTCAGGGTTGTTTTGATTTGCATTTCCCTTATGACTAAAGATGTTGAACATTTCTTTAGGTGTTTCTCAGCCATTCGGCATTCCTCAGCTGTGAATTGTTTGTTTAGCTCTGAACCCCATTATTTAATAGGGTTATTTGTCTCCCTGCGGTCTAACTTCTTGAGTTCTTTGTATATTTTGGATATAAGGCCTCTATCTGTTGTAGGATCGGTGAAGATCTTTTCCCAATCTGTTGGTTGCCATTTTGTCCTAACCACAGTGTCCTTTGCCTTACAGAAGCTTTGCAGTTTTATGAGATCCCATTTGTCGATTCTTGATCTTAGAGCGTAAGCCATTGGTGTTTTGTTCAGGAAATTTTTTCCAGTGCCCATGTGCTCCAGATGCTTCCCTAGTTTTTCTTCTATTAGTTTGAGTGTGTCTGGTTTGATGTGGAGGTCCTTGATCCACTTGGACTTAAGCTTTGTACAGGGTGATGAGCATGGATCGATCTGCATTCTTCTACATGTTGACCTCCAGTTGAACCAGCACCATTTGCTGAAAATGCTATATTTTTTCCATTGGATGGTTTTGGCTCCTTTGTCAAAAATCAAGTGACCATAGGTGTGTGGGTTCATTTCTGGGTCTTCAATTCTGTTCCATTGGTCTATCTGTCTGTCTCTGTACC
This sequence comes from Rattus norvegicus, assembly GCF_021556685.1. NCBI lineage: Eukaryota > Metazoa > Chordata > Mammalia > Rodentia > Muridae > Rattus > Rattus norvegicus. Next base: position 180,168,210 of record NC_141534.1, on the reverse strand, counting down.
AATACCATGCAGTTTTTATCACTATTGCTCTGTAATACTGCTTGAGTTCAGGGATAGTGATTCCCCCTGAAGTCCTTTTATTGTTGAGGATAGTTTTAGCTATCCTGGGGTTTTTGTTATTCCAGATGAATTTGCAAATTGTTCTGTCTAACTCTTTGACGAATTGGATTGGTATTTTGATGGGGATTGCATTGAATCTGTAGATTGCTTTTGGTAAAATGGCCATTTTTACTATATTAATCCTGCCAATCCATGAGCATGGGAGATCTTTCCATCTTCTGAGGTCTTCTTCAATCTCTTTCTTCAGAGTCTTGAAGTTCTTATTGTACAAATCTTTTACTTGCTTGGTTAAAGTCACACCGAGGTACTTTATATTATTTGGGTCTATTATGAAGGGTGTCGTTTCCCTAATTTCTTTCTCGGCTTGTTTCTCTTTTGTGTAGAGGAAGGCTACTGATTTATTTGAGTTAATTTTATACCCAGCCACTTTGCTGAAGTTGTTTATCAGCTTTAGTAGTTCTCTGGTGGAACTTTTGGAATCACTTAAATATACTATTATATCATCTGCAAATAGTGATATTTTGACTTCTTCTTTTCCGATCTGTATCCCCTTGACCTCCTTTTGTTGTCTGATTGCTCTGGCTAGAACTTCAAGAACTATATTGAATAAGTAGGGAGAGAGTGGGCAGCCTTGTTTAGTCCCTGATTTTAGTGGGATTGCTTCAAGTTTCTCTCCATTTAGTTTAATGTTAGCAACTGGTTTGCTGTATATGGCTTTTACTATGTTTAGGTATGGGCCTTGAATTCCTATTCTTTCCAGGACTTTTATCATGAAGGGGTGTTGAATTTTGTCAAATGCTTTCTCAGCATCTAATGAAATGATCATGTGGTTTTGTTCTTTCAGTTTGTTTATATAATGGATCACGTTGATGGTTTTCCGTATATTAAACCATCCCTGCATACCTGAGATGAAGCCTACTTGATCATGGTGGATGGTTGTTTTGATGTGCTCTTGGATTCGGTTTGCCAGAATTTTATTGAGTATTTTTGCATTGATATTCATAAGGGAAATTGGTCTGATGTTCTCTTTCTTTGTTGGGTCTTTGTGTGGTTTAGGTATAAGAGTAATTGTGGCTTCATAGAAGGTATTCGGTAGTGCTCCATCTGTTTCAATTTTGTGGAATAGTTTGGATAATATTGGTATGAGGTCTTCTATGAAGGTCTGATAGAATTCTGCACTAAACCCGTCTGGACCTGGGCTCTTTTTGGTTGGGAGACCTTTAATGACTGCTTCTATTTCGTCAGGAGTTATGGGGTTGTTTAACTGGTTTATCTGTTCCCGATTTAACTTTGGTACCTGGTATCTGTCTAGGAAATTGTCCATTTCCTGTAGATTTTCAAGTTTTGTTGAATATAGGCTTTTATAGTAAGATCTAATGATTTTTTGAATTTCCTCTGAATCTGTAGTTATGTCTCCCTTTTCATTTCTGATTTTGTTAATTTGGACACACTCTCTGTGTCCTCTCGTTAGTCTGGCTAAGGGTTTATCTATCTTGTTGATTTTCTCAAAGAACCAACTTTTGGTTCTGTTGATTCTTTCTATGGTCCTTTTTGTTTCTACTTGGTTGATTTCAGCTCTGAGTTTGATTATTTCCTGCCTTCTACTCCTCCTGGGTGTATTTGCTTCTTTTTGTTCTAGAGCTTTTAGGTGTGCTGTCAAGCTGCTGACATATGCTCTTTCCTGTTTCTTTCTGCAGGCACTCAGAGCTTTGAGTTTTCCTCTTAGCACAGCTTTCATTGTGTCCCATAAGTTTGGGTATGTTGTACCTTCATTTTCATTAAATTCTAAAAAGTCTTTAATTTCTTTCTTTATTTCTTCCTTGACCAGGTTATCATTGAGTAGAGCATTGTTCAATTTCCACGTATATGTGGGCATTCTTCCCTTATTGTTATTGAAGACCAGTTTTAGGCCGTGGTGTTCTGATAGCACGCATGGGATTATTTCTATCTTTCTGTACCTGTTGAGGCCCGTTTTTTGACCAATTATATGGTCAATTTTGGAGAAAGTACCATGAGGAGCTGAGAAGAAGGTATATCCTTTTGCTTTAGGATAGAATGTTCTATAAATATCCGTTAAGTCCATTTGGCTCATTACTTTTCTTAGTCTGTCTACGTCTCTGTTTAATTTGTGTTTCCATGATCTGTCCATTGATGAGAGTGGGGTGTTGAAATCTCCTACTATTATTGTGTGAGGTGCAATGTGTGCTTTGAGCTTTAGTAAGGTTTCTTTTACGTATGTAGGTGCCCTTGTATTTGGGGCATAGATATTTAGGATTGAGAGTTCATCTTGGTGGATTTTTCCTTTGATGAATATGAAGTGTCCTTCCTTATCTTTTTTGATGACTTTTAGTTGAAAATTGATTTTATTTGATATTAGAATGGCTACTCTAGCTTGCTTCTTCTGACCATTTGCTTGGAAAGTTGTTTTCCAGCCTTTCACTCTGAGGTAGTTTCTGTCTTTGTCTCTGAGGTGTGTTTCCTGTAGGCAGCAGAATGCAGGGTCCTCGTTGTGTATCCAGTTTGTTAATCTATGTCTTTTTATTGAGGAATTCAGGCCATTGATGTTGAGAGATATTAAGGAATAGTGATTATTGCTTCCTGTTATATTCATATTTGGATATGAGGTTATGTTTGTGTGCTTTTCTTCTCATTGTTTTGTTGCCAAGACGATTAGTTTCTTGCTTCTTCTAAGGTATAGCTTGCCTCCTTATGTTGGGCTTTACCATTTATTATCCTTTGTAGTGCTGGATTTGTAGAAAGATATTGTGTAAATTTGGTTTTGTCATGGAATATCTTAGTTTCTCCATCTATGTTAATTGAGAGTTTTGCAGGATACAGTAACCTGGGCTGGCATTTGTGTTCTCTTAGGGTCTGTATGACATCAGTCCAGGATCTTCTGGCCTTCATAGTTTCTGGCGAAAAGTCTGGTGTGATTCTGATAGGTCTGCCTTTATATGTTACTTGACCTTTTTCCCTTACTGCTTTTAATATTCTTTCTTTATTTTGTGCGTTTGGTGTTTTGACTATTATGTGACGGGAGGTGTTTCTTTTCTGGTCCAATCTATTTGGAGTTCTGTAGGCTTCTTGTATGCCTATGGGTATCTCTTCTTTTAGGTTAGGGAAGTTTTCTTCTATGATTTTGTTGAAGATATTTACTGGTCCTTTGAGCTGGGAGTCTTCACTCTCTTCTATACCTATTATTAGGTTTGATCTTCTCATTGAGTCCTGGATTTCCTGTATGTTTTGGACCAGTAGCTTTTTCTGCTTTACATTATCTTTGACAGTTGAGTCAATGATTTCTATGGAATCTTCTGCTCCTGAGATTCTCTCTTCCATCTCTTGTATTCTGTTGGTGAAGCTTGTATCTATAGCTCCTTGTCTCTTCTTTTGGTTTTCTATATCCAGGGTTGTTTCCTTGTGTTCTTTCTTGATTGCTTCTATTTCCATTTTTAATTCCTTCAACTGTTTGATTGTGTTTTCCTGGAATTCTTTCAGGGATTTTTGTGATTCCTCTCTGTAGGCTTCTACTTGTTTATTAATGTTTTCCTGTGTTTCTCTAAGGGAGTTCTTCACATCTTTCTTGACGTCCTCCAGCATCATGATCAAATATGATTTTGAAACTAGATCTTGCTTTTCTGGTGTGTTTGGATATTCCATGTTTGTTTTGATGGGAGAATTGGCCTCCGATGGTGCCATGTGGTCTTGGTTTCTGTTGCTTGGGTTCCTGCGCTTGCCTCTCGCCATCAGATTATCTCTAGTGTTACTTTGTTCTGCTATTTCTGACAGTGGCTAGACTGTCCTATAAGCCTGTGTGTCAGGAGTGCTGTAGACCTGTTTTCCTGTTTTCTTTCAGCCTGTTATGGGGACAGAGTGTTCTGCTTTCGGGCATGTAGTTTTTCCTCTCTACAGGTCTTCAGCTGTTCCTGTGGGCCTGTGTCTTGAGTTCACCAGGCAGGTCACTTGCAGCAGAAAAGTTGGTCTTACCTGTGGTCCCGAGGCTCAAGTTTGCTCTTGGGGTGCTGCCCACGAGCTCTCTGCGGTGGCAGCAACCAGGAAGATCTGCGCCACCGTTTCCGGGAGCTTCAGTGCACCAGGGTTCCAGATGGCGTTTGGTGTTTTCCTCTGGAATCAGTGATATGTGCAGAGTGCAGTCTCTTCTGGTTTCCCAGGCGTGTCTGCCTCTCTGAAGGTTTAGCTCTCCCTCCCACGGGATTTGGGTGCAGAGAACTGTTTATCCGGTCTGTTCCTTCAGGTTCCGGCGGTGTCTCAGGCGCAGGGGTCCTGCCGCTCCTGGGCCCTCCCCCACGGGAACCCAGAGGCCTTATACAGTTTCCTCTTGGGCCAGGGAAGTGGGCAGGGGTGGGCAGTGTTGGTGGTCTCTTCCGCTCTGCAGCCTCAGGAGTGCCCACCTGACCAGGCAGTGAGGTCTCTCTCCCATGAGGTCTGGGAGCAGAGAGCTGCTGCGGGCCGGGATCCGCGGGTCTCATCCTAGTTTTTACGAAAGCATAATTGACAACTTAAAATATGGTATTTTCTACTTTGCCTTGTTTTGTTTTTTTTGTTTTGTCTTCCTTGGCCATCTGAAGATGTTTTACTGGCAGCTCTACAGGAGTCACCAGGGTTCTTGATTTTGCCACCTATGTTCAAACTTCCATAGTCTGATCTGGAAATACAAACTGAACTTGTGATGTCAATGTTTCTGTCCACACACTAGGACATAGGCTTCAATAAGTTGGACTTTGATTGTTTAAGACCATCTATCCACTGAAACGCCATGCTAGTCTTTGCTCATAAAAACATTTTAAAAATCTTAAGATCTTCAAAAACTTTTTAGAGTATAAAACTCACTCTTAAATGATTTAAGCAAGGAAATGAATATGTACAACACTCACAGGGTGTATGTATGTGTACGTGTGCACATGCACATACACATACATGTTTTGAGACCGTTTAAATAAGATATGATACATTATTAACCATAGTTACCATGAGAGGATAGACTTGTAGAGCTGATCTTGCTTGGCTGTAAATTTGAAGTCATAGATCCAGACTCTGCAGAAGGACTTAAGACACAGACTCTGGGGATGGAAAGATGGCTCAGTGGTTAAGAGCACTTGCTGCTCTTCCAGAGGTCCCAGGTTCTATTCCAAGCACCCATAGGGCAGTGAACAACTGTCAATGTCTGCGGTCACTGGGGATTTGACATCTCTTCTAGGCTCTGTGAGCACCAGGCACACATGTTGTGCACATGCAGGCAAAACACACACACACACACACACACACACACACACACACACACAGAGCGAGAGAGAGAGAGAGAGAGAGAGAGAGAGACAAAGACACAGAGAGACAGAGACAGAGAGAAAGAGACAGAGACAGGGACACAGAGATAGAGACAGAGAAAGACAGAGAGAGACACAGAGAGAGAGAGAGTGACAGACAGACAGGGACACTCAGGTTCTGACAATCTCTCAACCTCTTTTGTAACTTTCTTCTCTGTCTTTGTTGTTGTTTTCTCTGCAGTTGCTATTTTTGTTCCTGGCAGGACATGGGAAGCCCTGGCCAGTTCCAAGACATGTGGCAATGCCTCAGACTCGAGGTCCAGAGCCTATGGTCCAGTCACACATGATTTCTCTACCTGCCCACTTTGATTGTTAAGAAATGTTCTGAAGGGGCAGCAGAGATGGCTGAGTGGTTCAGGGAGCTTTCTGCTCCTCAAGAAGACCTGAGGCTGGCTCTTGGCACCCATGTCAGTGACTCACAACCCTGTAACTCAGGCTCCAGGGGATCCAACAGCCTCTGAGGGCACCTGTACACATCACACACACACACACACACACACACACACACACACACACACACACTCATTTTAATAAATAAAAATAATTTTTTTTAAAAAATGAAAGTTTCTGAAACCCCTTTTCAGTCAGACCTTCCTAACACAGGCACAAACTAAGCCCCCATCAGAGGGACAAAGAAAAGTCACCCAAAGTCAGAGCCCACTCAGGTGTGTCAAATTCCCTGTGATTCTTTACAAAACTCAGTGCATCTACCCTAAAAGGAGGAAGCCCTGCTGTGCCCTTCAACTGATTAATAGCTGTTACTACCCGAGCCCCTCTGGGAAAGGGTGTGCTGCTTATCTTCAGAGCCTGCCAGAGACACAGTGGTGGTGAGGGTGTGTGTAGGGGGCTGGGGTGTGTGGCTCCAGGCTTCTTTGTGCTACTTGAGCCTCTTGCTATCCTGCAGAATCAGATTGCAGAGCCACAGTGGGCAGCAGGACAGAAGTATTGTTCATGGGTCAGTGTGGCCTTCCATGTAACTTGGCACTGTCTCCTTTGAAGGTTAGGTTCCCCGGTCTCTTCAGCTGATCCCAACGGCACTGCCTGGCAGAAGGCACTGCCCTATTGGGGAAGATGCTGTCAGGACAGTCCTTTGTATTCCAAGAAGAGGGTTTTTTTCTGATGGCAGAGGGGTGTCCTATGGGCCTTGCTGTGTTGTCATAGTCAGATGTCACGTACAGGTGGAAGTTCTAGCTGGAGAAGAGACCAGCTGTATTGTTCTCTAGTGCTCCTGAGAAAGTGGCTGGCTTACCAAGGGGACCCCTCCCTCCCAGTATTCTTTCATTTCAGGTGTGAAAACATGAAGAACTGTGAACACAGAAGGTGGAGGGTGGGGTGAGAAAGAAAGGCTCACAGAAAGTATCAGAGAACAGCAACTGGCTTTTCTCTTCTTGAGGGAGTCAGCTGTTGTCACACACACACTGTACAACTACAGAGTTCTGTTGACACTGCCACACAACGAGCTGAGAGTAGCACAGATGACCAGTATCCGTTCCCCTGGCCCTCTCAGGCTGAATTCCAGTGGACCAATAGTCAGTTCCATTCTGCTTGGTTTGGGTACGGGTCAGCTCGAGGCTGTGTTTCTCATTCACAGGCACACACAGCACTCAGAGTCAGCCAGCAAGGGATTCAAAGGCCTGTGGGCGAAACTTGGAAGACACGGGACCTCAGCTAACTCCCATAATCTCCCTGAGGATCAGGTGAGAATTTCTCATCTATAAAATCGGATAAACAAGCCAGGTTCATGGTTGGATGGTGATGATTAGAAGACAGGGTGTGTGTAAAGTGCTTTAGTTATTCAGGGAGAGACGTGTGGATATGAGGATGGAGAGAGATAAGGGCCAGACCTGACAGTCACAGCAAATGAGAGAATGCCCTGTTTATGCCCTGAGCAACGGGAAGTCAGCAGAGGTTTCAGACAAAGGTCCATACTAGAGCGGGGACCTCAGTAAGGACCTGTTCAGGGCTTTGACCCTTTGGTTTAAAACTACACCTACAAAGAATTTCTCTAAAATGCTCTCACATGCAGATGCCTAACCTTGGATCCATTCTTGTTACTAAATTCAAATGTAGCTTTGTTGTTTTTACTTCAGTGATAGAGAGCCAGCCCAGAGCCCTGAACATGCTTGGCAAGCGCTCTACCACTAAACTTACAAACCCTTCAAATGTAGCCTCAATTCAGTTTTGGGACCTGAGTACTCATCATGTCTCTATGGTGTGCTAAGAACTCGGCTGGCTATGCATGACATTTAAGGCCAAGATGCTAAATAAGTCTCAACTACTCATGGGTGGAGTGTGTGTATTGAAAGCATTCTGGAGCTTGGAGTTAAGAGGCCAGGATTACTTAGCCATGCCTGCTATGGTTGAATGGGGATGGTTGGCGCTACGTCTCCTGTCTCTGGTCTAGTGACTCTCACCTTCTATATGTCAGCCTTGCTGAATCCTAATGCTGCTTAGACCAGCTTCTCTTCAAGTGTCCCTCACTAATGGATCCAAGTAGCAGGCATCTGTGATTGTTTCTATGATAGAAACTATAAAGAGAGTGACATTTGCTATAGGACCACTGTACCAGCAATGTGTTAGCATCAGTGGCATCCGTGTAGTCATGCCAAGAGACCATGCCTAGTAGTGGACACAGAAAAGCTGAAAGGAAGCTACTGTGGGACCCTTGGCCCAGCAATGCTTGAGTATCTCATCCATGAGAGAGATGCAAACCTGGGTCCAGAGAAGGATGAATTAAGACATCCTAGAGAAGCTGAATGACAGGCCTGGGAGTACTGTCAAATGGTGGAGAGATGGTTGTGTTCAATGAAAGGCTGCGCAGACAACTGACAACTGGAACGGGCATGATGTGGTGTCTGCTACTTGGCAGTTTTTTAAAAATATGTCAGTAAAAAGGGAATTCCCAGTGACTTAGCTTTCTATCCCAGCCAATGGATAGAGGTTGTTCAGGTCATGAGAGGAGGAAGGGAGTTCCAGGGGCCATGCCAGGTCAGAGAAGTGAGAGCAGAGAAAGCATGAGAACCGAGGACATCTCATGTGACCAGAGCTTCAGAGTGGGAGTACAGCCTGTGCCTGCAGAGCCCGACCCAGGAGCAGGGGCCTGTGTGCAGTAACAGTTCCTAGCCTTGGCTTGAGCAGCTTGGCCAGTTGTAAACACACACACACACACCACACACACACACACATACACACACCACCACACACACACACACACACACACCACACACACACACCACACACACACACCACACACACACCACACACACCACACACACACACACACACCACACACACCACACACACACACATACACACACCACACACACACACCACACACACACACCACACACACACACACACACCACACACACACACACCACACACACACCACACACACACACACCACACACACACATACACACACACACCATACACCCACACCACACACACACACACCACACACACACACACCACACACACACACCACACACACACACACTGCACACACATCTTGATTGCACTCAGAGATAACTGGTTTAATTGATTTGGTGAGCAGCTGTGATACTGAGCCCTTAAAATTACCCCAGGTGATTTATTCTACCATGCAGCCAGAGCTGGAAATCATTGCTCGAGGACTCCAATTAAAATGGCTTCTGTTTTGGGGACAGTGCTCTGGCAGGGATTTAATCAGAGACCATCGGCGGGGACAAGTAATCATGAAAAACACATGCCCGGGTGAAGCAACACGAGGGTCTTAATCAGACCTTGGCAGTGAGGTGACAGGGCACGGGTATGATTTGAAAGGACAGAGAGGTAGAGGTAGACACGGAGGGAAGAAGCTAGGCAGGTAGGTGGTCAGGTTTCTTGAGAGATGCAGAAGGCTTGAGAGAAACAGAGCACAGGAGAAGGAAAGGTGAGAGTCCGCCAAGGGGTGTGGAAAGCTGGAGTGGAGATGTAAGTGGAAACCAAATGCTTAGCATTCACGCAAAGCATTCTGGGAGGTGCCTGGTCTCAGGGGAGGTGTGCCCTCTCTGAGTTTGTCTTCAGTCAAAAGAAAGAACTTGCCAAGAATGCTCATTCATAAATAAGGCCGCTATGAACATAGTGGAACATGTGCCCCTGTGGCATGGTGGGGCATCTTTGGGGTATATTCCCGAGTGGAATTTCTGAATCTTTAGGTAGGTCTATTTCCAATTTTCTGAAGAACCCCCAAATTGATTTCCAGAATGGTTGTACCAGTTTGCAGTCCCACCAGCAATGGAGGAGTGTTCTGCTTTCTCCACATCCTTGCCAACGTGTGTTGTCACCTGAGGTTTTGATCTTAGCCATTCTGACCGGTATAAGGTGGAATCCCAGGGTCGTTCTGATTTGCATTTCTCTGACCACTAAGGACTTTGAACATTCTTTAGGTGTTTCTCAGCCATTCGAGATTCCTCCATTGTGAATTCTCAGTTTAGTTCTATACCCCATTTTTTTTTTATTAACTTGAGTATTTCTTATTTACATTTCGAATGTTATTCCCTTTCCCAGTTTCCGGGCCAACATCCCCCTAACCCCTCCCCTTCTATATGGGTGTTCCCCTCCCCATCCTCCCCCCATAACTGCCCTCCCCCCAACAATCACGTTCACTGATACCCCATTTTTTGATTGGGTTGTTTGTTTTTTTGGTGGTTAGCTTCTTGAGTTCTTTATATATTTTGGATATTAACCCTCTATCGGATGTGGGGTTAGTGAAGTTTTTTTTCCAAATCTGTAGGTTGCCAATTTGTCTTATTGACTATGTCCTTTTCCTTACAGAAGCTTTCCAAGTTTCATGAGGTCCCATTTATCAATTCTTGATCTTAGAGTGTGAGCCATTGGAGTTCTGTTTAGGAAATTTCTGCCTGTGCCAATGAGTTCCAGGCTCTTCCCCACTTTCTCTTCTATTAGATTCATTGTATCTGGTTTTATGTTGAGGTCCTTGATCCACTTGGACTTGAGCTTTGTGCATGGTGACAAATATGGGTCTATTTTCATTTTTCTACATACAGACAGTTAGACCAACACCATTGAAGATGCTTTCCTTTTTCCATTGTATATTTTTGGCTTCTTTGTCAAAGATAAAGTGTGCATAAGTATGTGTTTTTATTTCTGGGTCTTCAATTCTATTTCATTGATCAACATGTCTGTCTCTGTGCCAATACCACATATTTTTTATCACTATTGCTCTGTAGTAGAGCTTGAGGTCAGGGATGGTGATTCCCTCAGCCATTCTTTTATTGTTTAGAATTGTTTTCGCTATTATTGTTTTTTTTTTTTTTTTGCCTTTCCAGATGAATTTGAGAATTGCTCTTTCCATGTCTTTGAAGAATTATGTTGGGATTTTGGTGGGGATTGCATTGAATCTGTAGATTGCCTTTGGTAGGATGGTCATTTTTACTATATTAATTCTGCTAATCCATGAGCATGGGAGATCCATTTTCTGAGATCTTCTTTGATTTCTTTCTTGAGAGACTTGAAGTTCTTATCATAAAGGTCTTTCACTTGTATGGTTAGAGTTACCCCAAAATATTTTATATTATCTGTGGCTACTGTGAAGGGAATTGTTTCCCTAATTTCTTTCTCAGCCTGTTTATCATTTATATAAAGGAAGGCTACTGATTTATTTGAGTTAATTTTAAATCTGGCCACTTGGCTGAAGTTGTTTATCAGCTGGAGAAGTTCTCTGGTAGAATTTTTGGGCTCACTTATGTATACTATCATATCATCTGCAAATGATGATACCTTTAATTCTTCTTTGCCAATTTGTATCCCCTTGATCTCTTTTTGTTGTCTTATTGTTCTCGCTAGCACTTTGAATACTACATTGAATAGATATGGGGAGAGTAGACATCCTTGTCTTGTCCCAGATTTTAGTGGGATTTCTTCAAGTATCTCTCCATTTAATTTGACCCAGATGTCCCACGACAGAAGAATGGATACAGAAAATGTGATTCACTTACACAACAGAATACTACTCAGCTATTAAGAACGAGGACATCCTGAGTTTTGCAGGCAAATGGATGGAACTAGAAAATGTCATCCTGAGTGAGGTAACTCAGACCCAAAAGACATGCGTGGTATGTTCTCACTAATCAGTGGATATCAGCCAAAAAACCCCAAAAACAAAGATAGTCCACAGAACTCAAAAAGGTCAACAAGCGGAAGGGCCCAAGTGAGGACGCCTCAGTTCCACTTGGGAGGGAGAAGAAAGCAACCACAAGGGGGAGGGAGGGACAGGGGAAGGAAAGGGGATGGGGATTGGGGAGAGGGGAACATGATCGCACAAAGAATGGAACAGGTGACCTCTGGAGGAAGCAGGTTGAGAGGACCCTCTAGAATGTACCAGAACCCTGGGAAGTGAGACTCTCAGGACTCAAAGGGGTGGGGACCCTAGATGAAAGACCCTAGAGTGGGAAGAGGGAACTTATTGAACCCACTTCCAGCATAAAGACATCAAGTGAGGGATAGGGTTGGTATCCCACAGCCAAAGTTCTGACCCATAATTCTTCCTGTCTGAAAGAAATGCAGAGATGGAAATGGAGAAGAGCCCGAGGAAAAGAAGGTCCAGCGACAGGCTCAAAGTGGGTTCCAGCTCAAGAAGAGGCCCCAAGACCTGACACCATTACTGAAGCTCTGGGGTGTTCACAAAAAGGGACCTACCATGACTGCTCTCCAAAAGACCTGGCAAGCAGCTGAGTCAGATGCAAATGTGTGTACCCAACCAATGAACAGAAGCTGCTGACCCCTGTGGTTGAATTAGGGAAAAACTGGAAGAAACTAAGGAGGGCAACACTGTAGGAGGACCAGCAGTCTCAATTAACCTGGACCCCTGAGATCTCCTAGACACTGGATCACCAACCAGGCAGCATATATCAGCTGAGATGAGGCCCCCAACACATACACAGCAGAGGACTCCCAGGTTCAGTCAGAGAAGATGAGCCTAACCCTCAAGAGACTGGAGGTCCCAGGAAGTTTAGAGGTCTGGTGGGGTGGGTGGAGTAGGGACATCCTTGTGGAGATGGGGAGGGGAGAGGGAAGAGGGGGGAGGAGGTATGGGATATGGAACCCTCAGGTGGTAGACCAGGAGGGGAATAAAATCTGGAGTGTAAAAATAAATAAATACATTTAAAAATATGCTCATTCACTTAGTCTGATCCATGCCTCATTTGTATAGTTTGTATTTTCAAAAAACAGGTGACAAATTTCAGCAAGTTCCAAAACATGAACTCTTTTGCTTTTGCCACAGGGTGGCCTCAAACTCGTAGCCAAGGTTCACCTTCAACTTTTGATCCTCCTGCCTCTCTACCTTCCCAGCACTGGAATCACAGGTAGTCACCACTATACCCGATTTTATACCACATTGGGGACTAGACCCCAGGCAAGCATTCTAGCAACGGGCCACATTCCCTAACCGCCATTAACCTTTTTTCACAAATATAACACTTAATTTGTGTTCATAAAGAGAATCAGGTTGTTCAATGTTCAGCCCCAATTTCTTTCTGACAGCTTCTGATCTTACAGAGACCAGAAAGGGAATAAAGGTCATGTTCTTGTCACCCCAACCCAGCAAAGGTTCTATAACACTCTGTGAACACAAAGACGAGATATTTTGTTTTTCCAAAAGTTTATCTTAGACTCCCTTTCGTTTGCTTTTGTCTAAATGTTGTTTGATAAAAGCTTAATGCTTACTTCACGGGAAATAAAAATAAATAAAAGTCTTCCATTTACAGACTTAGTTCGGCTGTGAAAAAAAATATTGAGTAATGTGTAAAGAGATTAAGACGATACATCAAGTCAAAATACTGTGTGAGAGCGAAACCTAACTTTCGGAATCAAAAGCAAGTGTCAACTGTTCGACTCCCTAACGTAGACATACAGATACATCTCCTTAAAAGCTGTGGTGGGAGCTATGTGTCTGCCATTTGCAACTCCTTGACTAGGCTTCAAGTGATTACATATCAGTTTTAAAAACCAGGAATGTGCCATACATCCCACAATGGGATGCTGTTTAACAGCGAGACGTTTGAAATGTAGACATAAAAAATGTCTGTGGGCTGGCTGTCCAGAGGGCTCGGTGGACACCCATGCCTGCCACAGAACCCGGTGACCTGAGCTTGACCTCCGAGATGCATGCAGTGGAAAGAGAAAACTAGCTCCTGCAGGTGACCTCTGACCCCTGCCTGTGTGCTGTGGCATGCACGCCCCCACACGTGTGCATATACACAGAAGGTTTGTATACATTTTTGTTAATGCTTTGCTTTCTCACATCGTGAAGAGAGTCAGTTCTATTTCCTTTTGCCTTTCCCCATCTGACAGATGGAGTTATTGAACAAGAACTGGATTCATAATCCATAATCCATGCTGAACAAAGGTTTTGGATGACCTTGTTTCTCGGAAAATTGAAAAAAAATGAAACAAGTTAGTTCCCAAAAGAAGAAAAAGAATAGGGCTCAGGAGCTCAGTCAGGACATGCTTGTGGGGCTCACAGGAGGATCTGAGTTCAGTCCCCAAAACCTCTGTTCAACATCCAGGCATGATGGGTCATGTTTGTAATCCCAGAACTGGGGAGGCAGAAAGAGGAGGACTCCTGGTCCTTCCTGGCCAGCCAGTCTGGTCTGGATATAGTGTGAGGCCCTGCCTTAAAGGAGGGGCATGGTGTCCAGAGGATGACCCCAGAGCTTTTCTCTGGCCTTCACACTCGTGCGCATGCACACACCCACACACATTCAGACACATAAGTGTACAAATGCCTATATGGGTTTTCAAATTTCTTCAAAATTTAATTCGTATGGATGTTTTTGCCTGCATTTATCTGTGTATCATGCATGTGTCAGATGCCTGAGGGGGCCAGAAAAGAGCATCAGATTCTCTGTAATTGAAGTTGAGTCACCATGTGGGTGCTGGAAATTGAACCTGGGTCCTCTAGAAGAGTCACTAGTGCTCTTAACCACTGAACAGTCTTTCTAGCCTCATTATCCTGAAAGAACCATGTGGACATCTGTGGTCTAGGGGCCAATCCAGGGAGTACTTTAAACAAACTCACCCCACCTGCTTCTGCCCACCCCCAACTCACGCTCCCTCCCTCTTTAACTTTACAGCTCCTTTCCCAACTGGAGATGCAGAACTGGGTGGGATGGAGAATGGAATGGCAGAGAACCTTACCTAGCGCCTGGGACAGAAACCCCTGGCAGCGCTGGTCTGCTGCTGAGGACCAGAGTCCTGGGGCATCCCAAGTGAAAGCCAGAGGAACTTGGGGCTGTCGGCAAACAGTGCTGCTCCTGTCTCCAGCCGGTCCCCTCTGCCAGGCCGATCCAGACTTGACTCAAATGAAAGTGTAGACATGTCTGGTGTAGGGATGTGGTACATACGTCACTCTGCCATCCACTCATCTGACTCTAGGACATTTACAACTTTAGTCACAAGCGAGAACATGCTACTTTGTATGTTAAATGCTATTTAGGCTAAATGCTGTTTATGAACAGCTATGCACGGGAGAAAGGGAAAAAAAAAGGTCAAGGACACATGCTTTTCTTTACCTCCTCTCTTCTCTTCCTCCTGTCTCTGTCTCAAAGTTTCTCTCCCTTTTCTGCCCGTATTAGGTCAAATCTCTCTCTCTCTCTCTCTCTCTCTCTCTCTCTCTCTCTCTCTCTCTCCTCTCTCTCTCTCTCCTCTCCTCTCTCTCTCTCTCTCTCTCTCTCTCTCTCTCTCTCTCTCTCTCTCTCTCTCTCTCTCTCTCTCTCTCTCTGTGTTTATTAAAAGCTTTTAAAAACCCACAGGTTTGGCATGGTCTTCAGGCGACTTCTGGTCTCAAATTGTCCATCCATGATTTAGAAGTCCTACAGAACTCCTGCCATCCCCAAGTCTTTGTTAGACAGCCAAAAGCCTCCGGGCAGCTTCCCCAGATGTCGGCACCTTGGCAACGCCCTGGTTTGAACATGATTTTAATAGCGACTAATTCCCTCAGTGGTGGCACCCCCGCAAATGGCTCATCATGTCACAGGCAAGTTTCAACAGTCATGGAACCAGATGGGCATATTTTCCCAAACAATAGTGTTGTGGTGGCGAAGAGCTAAGGCACGTCAAGGGCAAAGCAGTGAGGCAGGCAGCAAGTGCGAGATGGGGTGAGTTATCTGCTTTCTGGAGTGATCACTTATTTAAATCTGTAATTGCTTCTGAAGGGAAGGGAGTCATTTGCACCCATGGGGATAGTTTTGGTTTGTTTGTGATATCCAAGAAGGATTCTGTATTCTGGGGCTGGGGCTTCCAGAAGAGGAGACCAGCAGGGGGAGTGTGCCAGCTCCAAGTCACCGTTTGAAGGGAAAGGACAGTCTGCATTCTCCGGGAAGCCTATCACCCTTTGTTTCTGATGTACCAGCTAGTACCCACCCTGTGCACTCCCTGTCCTGTGGACACTTTGGCACATACTGGCTCAGGACTCGCTGTTCCATAAGGAAGGTGGATGCTGGGAGGGTACCAAGGACAGTGTGCCCCAGGCCCAGCTGTTTAGTCTCTATGATGTCAACCTCTAAAACACATGGCATCACTCCAACATCTGTCATTTACCTTGTAGCTGCCTATAAACTAACTTGCCAATGGAGCTGGGTTCACATTAACTCTCGTTGGGGTTCAGTTTAGGTTAAGAATGTGACAGCACAGGTGTCATGTGGAAATCGGGCTCACAGTAGCCCTCTTGACTTCACTCATTTCCCCGTGGCATTAGAGGTCCCTAATCACCCCCAGCACAGCAGATTCCTAAGCCAAAGCTTTGTGAATTCTCACCTTAAGGCTACCAAGCAATACAGACACCTGTGGGGGATGGGATCCAGGATGCTCCCCTCCCCCGAATTATACTCAAGCTCACAGTCTGTGAGGTTCTCTATGTAAAATGTCATGGGACTTGCATGTACCCTACAGGTACTTTAAATAACTTGTGATTCTTTCTAAGACTGTAGTGTAACACTATGTACGTGGATGATTCCCTAGGTCACTTGCAGGTAGCAGTGCCAGCCTGTTCAGGACATATGTGACATCTTTCTAATAAATTATTTTAGTTCGTGGCTGGATCCATTTGTAGGTGTGTAACTTGTAGGTACGGAGAGTCAATGGACTGGGCTAGAGAGATGGCTGAACTTGCTGCTCTTGGTTCCCAAGACCATGTCCAGCAGCTCAGAAACACCTTTAACTCCAGGTCTAAGGAATCCAACCCCTTCTTCTGGCCTCCATAGGAACTGTACTAACATGCACATACACATACAATTAATTTGAAAATTTTAAAGATGACTGAGAAAGTGCTCTATACATGGTGTTTTTATACACAGGTATATGATACATGTTGAATATAGATCACAGATCTCTTTCTTTTGTACTCATGCCATCCTGCTAGTCCTCTTTGTCCCCCTAGCTAGTTTCATATCTACTTTCAATGTCATATATGCATACATGATTTCCTGTATGCCCAAAATCTAGGGGTCACACATAGAAAGCACCTCGTTTTTGTCTGAGATTGACTTGTGTTTAATATGATGTTCTCCAGTTACCTCCATATCCTGTAAACAACAGAATATTCTTTATGGATGATAAGACAAGCTATCGTGTTTATACTGAGTGCATTTTATTTATCCATTCCTCTGTTGATGGGTGCCTAGGCTGTTTCCTTAACTCAGCTATGGTAAATAGTGCCACCATAAACATGGTTGTGCAACTATTTCTGTGATATATTGACTTGGAGACTTCAGGTACATCCTACCAGTTGGTATGGATGAATCTTATAGTAGATCTCATTTTAGTTTCGTGAGGAACCCCTATACTGATGGTTTTAGAGGCTGGACTTCTTTCTAGTCCCTCCATCAGTGTAAAAAGGGTCCCTTTTTGTGACCAGGATTTGTGATGGTGATGGTGATGGTGATGGTGGTGATGGTGATGGTGGTGATGGTGATGGTGATGGTGATGGTGATGATGGTGATGGTGATGATGGTGATGGTGGTGATGGTGATGTTAATGATGGTGATGGTGATTGTGATGATGATGGTGATGGTGATGATATGATTTGTAATGAGCTGATGACTAGTGAGATCGAACCTTCTTCAACGTATACTGCTAATTGCTCTTAATCTTTTCGAGAACCATCTGTTAACTTCATTTGCTCCATTGTTGATTCAGTTGTCAGATTTTTCTGTTTATGTGTTTGGTTGTTGTTGTTCCTTACATATCTGGGAGAGTAATCCTCTGTTAGATGGAGTGTCTTAGTTATTTTCTGTTGCTGTGATAAAATGCCCCCGCAATAAGCACCTTAAGGGAGAAATGGTTTACTTTGGCTTACAGTCAAGAGCGATGCAGTCCATCCCGGCAGCAGGCATGGAAGACTTGGTAGTAGGAGCAGGTGGCTGTCTCATCGCACTGCAGCCACACTCAGCAAACAGGGAAAAAGGAACAGGAAGTGGGGCTGGGCCACCAGACCTCAAAGCCTCACCCTGCAGTGACGTATTTCCTCTGGAAAGGCTCTGCCTCCCATAACCGTGCAAACAGTGGGACCAAGTGTTGCAACAAACATGTGAGACTATGGGGAACACTTCACAGTTAAATCAAACATGGTCGAATAATGTTTGCTTCCACTCTTGAGGCTGTCTCTTAATTTGCTCTTAACTGTTTCTTTTGCTGTTTGGAGCTTATCACTCCATGATTTCTAGTTGCATCGATGAGGTGCTTGTACCATTCATCCTAGTCTGGGAATATTTAACTACACCTATATCTTGGGGTGTTTTCATTAATTTTCCCACCAACAGACTTAGAGTTTCAGGCTTTTTGTTGAGGTATTTGACCCAAATGAAGGTAATTTTTTGGGGGGTACAGGGTGAGAAATATCTGGAAATCAGTCTGGAGGTTCCTCAGAAAATTGGGCATTGCACTACCTGAGGACCCAGCTATACCTCTCTTGGGCATATACCCAAAAGATGCTCCAACATACAACAAAGACACATGCTCCACTATGTTCATAGCAGCCTTATTTATATTAGCCAGAAGCTGGAAAGAACCCAGATGACCTTCAACAGAGGAACGGATACAGAAAATGTGGTACATCTACACAATGGAATACTACTCAGCTATCAAAAACAATGACTTTATGAAATTCATAGGCAAATGGATGGAACTGGAAAATATCATCCTGAGTGAGGTAACCCAATCACAGAAAAACACACATGGTATGCACTCACTGATAAGTGGATATTAGCCCAAATGCTCGAATTACCCTAGATGCACAGAACATGTGAAACTCAAGAAGGATGACCAAAATGTGAAGGCTTCACTCCTTCTTTAAAAGGGGAACAAGAATACCCTTGGGAGGGAATAGGGAGGCAAAGTTTAGAACAGAGGCTGAAGGAACGCCCATTCAGAGCCTGCCCCACATGTGGCCCATACATATACAGCCACCAAACTAGATGAGATGGATGAAGCAAAGAAGTGCAGGCTTACAGAAACCGGATGTAGATCTCTCCTGAGAGACACAGCCAGAATACAGCAAATACATAGGTGAATGCCAGCAGCAAACCACTGAACTGAGAATGGGACCCCCATTGAAGGAATCAGAGAAAGGATTGAAAGAGCTTGAAGGGGCTAGAGACCCCATATGAACAACAATGCCAACCAACCAGAGTTTCCAGGGACTAAGCCACTACCCAAAGACTACACATGGACTGACCCTGGGCCCCAATTGCATAGGTAACAATGAATAGCCTAGTAAGAGCACCAGTGGAAAGGGGAGCCCTCGGTCCTGCCAAGAATGAACCTCCAGTGAACAGGATTGTTGAGGGGGGAGGGCGGTAATGGGAGCAGGATGGGGAGGGGAACATCCATATAGAAGGGGAATGGGAGGGGTTAGGGGGATGTTGGCCTGGAAACCAGGAAAAGGAATAACAATTGAAATGTAAATAAGAAATACCCAATTTAATAAAGATGGAGAAAAAAAATCTAGTTTTATTCTTCTATGTATGCATACCCACTTTCCTCCACTCCACTGGCTGAGCAAACCCTTTTAGCCACTGTATCTTTTTATCTTTGTTTTTTTTCATATTTATACACACATATTTATTATAAACATATTAGGAACAAAGTCAATGTAAAAATATAAATTTATATAGGCTACGTTTTCTGATTACGCTTCTTTACGGAAAATAGTAAAGTGAAATAGCTAACATATTTTTAAAACACAATAAACAGGCTATTGGTGTTCACCTGTATCATACTTAGGCATGCAGACAGCATCAGACCTATTGTAAAGTTGTACACAAGGCAACCATAACTGCTGAGGCCTCAGGAGTGCTATTCCTCCTCCACGACGTCGGTCTCACAGAACAGAGGGCACAGGGCTGCATTAGGGCGGCAAACAAAAGCGTCCCCTCCCAACTCCGACAACTGTTCCAGGGAAGACATGGAAGGGTCATGGTCTTTTAACATGTCTGGCAGTTGTAAAGTCTTCTCTTGAATGCGGCGCGAACGTCTCACGGGTGTCAGAAACTTTAGCTCTTTAAATGTGGAATTTTTATCATGTTGCGTCTTTTTCATACTTTGCAAGCGTGGTGTAGAAGATACATTATATCGAATCAGGCAACCTGCCTCGGCTTTTGAGTCTGGGGTTGTTAGATCATTGGTTGGATCTTCTGTTTCGCTGTCCTGATTGTCTTCGTAAACCTCAACTTTTCTATGATGTTCATTCTCCTCTTCTGGTTTTCCTGACCCGAGATTAGTTTCAACATCTACTTCTTGGATATGTTCCTTGGTTGCATGAGCCTCCTCAATATTTTCTCCCAAATTGGCTTTTTCTTGATTCTTCGTTGTTAGAATATCTATGATTATATGTCGCATCTCTTCAATAGGCTGAGCCCCTGCCAGAATGGCCTTCTCGTAGATTGAAATAATATTTTCAATAGGACTTGTGATTGGTTCAATACGTACAAGACATATCCAATATTTAACAAGTTTCTTGGCATCTGGAATATTATGAATCAGGTCATTCAGTGTAGCTAAAATTTCTTCTTTTGGGCATCCCTTATTAATGAGGTTCAGGCACTCAGAAATCATTTTGTTTACTTTTTCAGTGAATAATCTCTGCTCGTCTTCTTCTGCCATGGTGGTCCAAAAGGACCCAACTGCGTTTTCGTTTTGTCTCTTGGGCTCAGCCTGGGTGACCTCTGAATGAGGAGGCCTTTTTAGCCCCTTCCCTTTGCCAGTTCTCCAGTCGGTCATCTGAGCTTTCCTGTCTGCTGTGGTATCTTTGGGCTGAGCTGATCTAAGGACAGCCGCTCCTGCGATCGTGTATCTGCGCTGGTCAGGATCTCTGGACTTTCCTGTCAGCCTGGCATTAGATGAGTTAGTCCTGGTTACATCTTTACATGCTATGCTTCTTGGTGGGGCCTTGCCTCTTTTTGTGTCCTGAGAAGAACTGGTTTTGACAACAGACATGACCGGTTCTGGTCGATGTGACTCCTTTTCAAGTGACTCTTTTCTGACTGTAACACTGTCAAGGGTCCCGCCGAGGCCTTGCTTCACAGCACCGAGGGTCCCGCCCTGGGTTCTACTGTGGAGACTTCGGATAGGTGGTCGCACAAGTGTGTTCTTGGACAAGGCGCTCCCGGAGTTAGTGTCTGCAGACCTGGTGGCAGCAGCTGTATTTGAGGCTCTGACACTGACGGCCTTCCCAGGCTCAATGTGAGCCTTCCTGGCTTTAGACACAGTAGTGGGGAGTTTCTTGGTTGCTGCGAGACTCTCGTCTTTGACACTGGGAAGCTTTCTGAATGAATTGATCTTAGACTGAACAATCTGGCCGTGATAATAGCCAAGCACTCGTTTTTTAGACATGTTAGTGTCTTGCTTCGGCTTCTCTGCCGTCACTTGCGTCCCTGCACTGTCTTTATGGTGACAAGCCTGGTCTAACATCACGGGCTGACCTGGGAAATCCGCTCCGGTGGATAACAGCTGCACGGCTTGCACATCACCCTTTGGGTGGTGCGTTTCTGAGCTGGCTACTTCTTCAGCCTTTAATGGAACGCAGTTTTTTTCAACTATACTTCCAATATTTTCTTTATCAGCCACTTCTGTTTTGAGTTTCACAACTTTTTTCCCTTCTTGGACCTGATCCTCAGATGTCACCATTTTCTGATCTCTGGATATCTGATTCTCTTGTTTGTATGGAAACGTTGTTTTTCGTATTAACAGATATTCCTTGAGTTTTTCTTTTCTTTGTTCTCTGAAGGCCGGCTGGTCTCTCTTGGTCGGGGGCAGCTGCAGGTCCCGAGGAACCCGCAAGGTACTCCTCGCAGGCCGGCCAAGGGACTATCTTTGTTTTTAAAATGGTGGTTACATTTGTGTGGGTTTACATTTGGATCCTCTGTTCATTCATTGCTCTATGGTCTGTATTTGCTACGATGGAGCTACTATATTTTGATCAGGTATGGTGATACCACCAGGAGCAATTTTTGCTCAGTGTTGCTTTGGCTATTCAGGATCTTTGGTATTTCTATGCTAGGCATATACATATACACACATATCTGAATGGCATTGGAATTTTTATGGGAATTGCATTGAACTAGTATGATGCTTTTGGTAGTATAATCATTTTAACAATAGTCATTCTTCCAATCAGTGAGCATGGGACATCTGTCCACTGTCTAGTGTCTTCCTCAATTTCTTTCTTTGGTGTTTAAAAATTTAGATTCTAGACGCATTTCATTACTTTGGTTACAAGGTGGTTTGCTTGTTTTCTTTTTCTTTTTGTTTAGTCAATTATGAGTGGGATGTTTCCCCAATTTCTCTTTCAACATATTTTATTATTGCTCTTTGGGAAAGCCACTGATTTTTTTAGATGATAGTTTGAAACAACATCTCATGTAACCCATAGCGGAGGCAAATTCACAGTATAGCTGAGTGTGACCATTACCTTCTGATTTTCCTGAGAACCTTACTTCCTGTGAGCCAGGATTACAGGCACGCCACTGTATCTGCTTTATTCAGTGCTGGAGACTGAACCCAGGGCTTTGTGAGTGCTGGGCAGCGTTCTACCACCCGACTGCAGCCACCGAGCTGCAGCCACTCCAGCTGCAGCCACCCAGCCTTAGGCTGCTATTTCTGCATCTAAGTTTTCTATCGTCTGCTTTGTTGCAAGTGTTTAGCAGAGCTAAGAGTTTTCTGGTTGAGTGTTTAGGGTCTCTTCTGCAAAGAATCATGAGTTATAAATGAAGATACAGTAACTTCTTCCTTTCTTTCCTTTTATTGCTTTCTCTTATTTTTTTTTCTCTAGCTAAGATTTTAAATATATCTTGAGTAACAGTGGAGAGAGTGGAGCCCCTTGTCTTGCTCCCAGTTTTAGTGGAAATGGTCTGGGTTTTCCCTAGCTGTGCAGCATTGGTTTTAGCTTTCGGGCTTTTACTATGAGCTGATGGTGACAATTGTCAGAAGCCCTTTTTACATCTCCCGAATGGTCATGTGATTTCCCTTCATGGGTCAGTTTAGGTGACAGATTGCCTTTATTGGTTTGCAAGTGTTGAACCATTCCTGGATCTCTGGGACGAAGGCAACCTGTGTGTGACAAGTGGTATTTTTTATGTAAGATGAGTGATTTTTAGAAAAGAAAAAAGATCGTTTTATTGGGAGTCTTGGCGAGTTTGTTGGGGAGAATTGTGTTTAGTTTTTTCTTTGCCGTGTCACTATCTGGCTTTGGTGTCAGGATAACACCGACTTCACAAACAGTGTTTGGAGTGCTCCTTCTTGGTCTGTCTTTTGGATAATTTAGGAAGCGTTTGTGTTAGTTCATCTTTAAAGAACTTAAAGATTCGACAGCGGATCTACCTAAGCTTGTACTGTCTTATTAATTTGTGGGGCCTAAAAAGCATTATTGCTTCAGCTAGACTTGGTGTCACACACTTTTAGTCACAGCGCTCGGGAGGAAGAGGCAGGCAGATCTCTATAAACTCAAGGCCAGTCTTTATCTTCAAAGTGAGTTCCAGGCCAGTCAGGGCCACAGAGTAAGCTTCTGTGTCAGAAAACAGACAAAAGCAAAATTCCACTTTAAATTCATTACTTATTATAAATATATTTAAACTGTTTTCCTCATTTTGGTGTAATTTTGGTAAATCATATAGGTCAATAATCATCCTTTTTTTTATTTTTCCAATTTAGTGGAATACATAAGGTATGTTCTAATGATTTTCTGAATTTCATTGGTATCTGTTATGTCTCTTTTCTCATCTCTAATTTTGCTCATTTGGGTTTGTTTGTTTAGTTGGTTTTTGATAAGTTTGTCTAAAAGTTTTCCAAGACACAGGTTCAGGGAAGAGTTCCTGCCTCAAAGAAATAGAGACTGTTCAGCTTGCGCCTCTTGCCTCTGCACATGAGCGCAGGTTGGTGCATCCACAATATACGTGTGCATACACTCGGACACACAATCCAGCACACAAATAGGCAAGCAAGTACTTTACAGTATTTTTAAAATTAAAAAAAGAAAGAATATAAAAACCGGGAAGTAGCTTGGGATAAAGCCAGCCCACTGAGTTGTCTGTGTGAATTAATGAAGGGGGAAGCGAGCAGAGGAGGGAGCTGGATGGTCGCTGTCTGAATGGAGTTCCAACCTTCACTCACAGTTTCTTCTCAGGCTCCCAGATGCCAGTCACTGAGGACTCAGTTGGCTGTCTTCCGGGTTACAGATGCTAGACACCTCTCTGCAATCTGTTGGTGTTTGGATGTCAAATGCTGGCCATGTCCCTAGTGGTCCTTTCAGATGTCACCCTGGCTACTGTGCATCCCGTGTCTCTCTCTGTTCCCCCTGCAGGCTCTGGTTCCTGTCAGGCTTCTTCCTCAGAATACTGGAAAGTTCTGATTCAGTTGCTTCCCTGTGGTCTAGAAGTGTTCAGGTTTCAGCACATAGTCCCGTGGTATTTATTCTAGATTCCCAGAGGGTGCAAGTCCAGGGAGGGTTCGGAGCCACAGAGCCACTGCCTCAACCCAGGGATTTTTAAAAACGATGTCTTGCCCCACTTTGAGAGACAGGAAGAGAGAATTCCTGTTATCTCTCCTCCCTCCTACTATACTCAAACTTTGCCTCTCCCCCCCCCCCACTCCTTTTTCCCCTCTGTCTCTTCAAAATGTCTGTTACTGGGAGCTCGGTGCCAGTTTTCCATGGCTCTGGTCCCTCCCTCTCATTAAGAAGGTTGAGCTTCCCTGAGCACACCAACCACTCAGGAATCGTCCCTTTTCCTGTTCTGGTCTATTTGATATTGCAGGACATAGAACATCTTATAATCAACTATCTCTTACATAAATACATAGTACAAAATGTGGGGAGTGCATGTAGAGCCAATTTCAGACATTACTGGAGCTTGTCTTAATACCAAGCCAAAAATCATTCTAGATTTTTGAATTATTTTTAAACTCAAATCAGAAACTCAAATCGTGATATTTTTATAATCAAGTAGTTTAGCACACTATAATCTAAAGATATACTTACTTGATATGTGTTGAAAAATGAAGCTAGGGAAATTAAAAGTTTTTTTTGGCATACTTAAGCCATTATGTTTCTATAAGAACAGAAAAGTTTGTATGTACAGTAAAAGCGCTACAATTCATAGCCTAAGTCTTTTAAATGTCTATTTATTTTTGTGTGCTTGTGTCCAGGTGTACTGGGGGTCAAGCCCCTGCCACAGTGCACCTGTCAAGGCCAGAGGACATCTTAGAAGTCGGTTCTCTCCTTCCACCAAGTAGGTTCCAGGAATCGAACTCAGGGCATCAGGCTTGGTAGTTTGTGTTCTTATCTGCTAAGCCAGCTCACTCCCCTCCCCAGTGCAACTACCTTAAATCTGAACTGAGGTATTGCAGGCAGGCATTACTGTTAGTGAGAAAGCCTTCTAGAAGAGACTATCCAGACGTCATAAGACTATAGATGCCAGTCTCTCTGAAGCTTGAGGTACAACCCAATGCTGTGTCTTACTCCTAATGTAACAATACGCGTATTCTTAATGTAGCACTTGGGGTGGTGTAAATGAGTGTGGGTGATAATAAAATATATGGCAGGAGTGAAAGACTTCTGAATGTGCCATGACAGAATTAATTCAGGGTCAAACATGGGACGATCCCACGGTCACACAACTTGACTGCAGCCTCAGTTTTGAACGGAGAACATGTGAACTATGCAAGCTGGGTATGAGCTCTGTTTCTTACCTCATGGGTCTCTCCAGAAAGCTGCCAAAAGTTCTAGAATTCCCCACCCCAGCCTGCACCTCTGGGACTGCCTTTCCCAAAGCCAGTGACCAAAGCTGATGAGAACATGATGGAGCCAGGCTGTATGTTGTAATCTCACTTGGAAATGATATTCACAACTTCTCATGTGTCTTACTGGGCAGGCCAGGCAATCATGGTACACCCAGGGCAGGACTACACAAGAGTGTGAATTCCAGGAAGTGGGGACTCATGGGGAGCGTTTTGGAGGTAGTTATCATAACTTGATGAAGCCTGGGACTTGCCCTGGGGTTTGGGGTGGGGCCCAAGGCTTTTACTAGCAAGTCCCCGGGTGATGCTGACATTATTCAGCTGGGAGCCATGCTTGGAGAGCCTCTGGTTGTACTTCATGAATTCAGGTCCCACAAACATGAGCAAAATGAGGAACAGGGGGAAATGTACACAATGAATACTTAGAGAGTCTCTAGTATGTGTTAGGCGCTAGGTGGGGATCTCTGCTTTTGTCTTCTGGTTTTAGAACAACGAACCCTATATGTTTATCACTCACCATTTATGGATGACAAAATTAAACCAAGAGAGAAGAGGCGGCTTGCCCAAGTTCATCTGTACAGTTATCAGAAGGGAGAAGACTGGAACCCAGCTCTTTGACTGCCAAGCCAAAGTGTTCTGCACAGCCCAGTAGCCCACAACATTTAAAAAAAATTCTAAATAGATTTCCCCTTAAAAGAAGGGCACTAGTTGTGTTGCCGTGTCCCTACCATGGTATAATCATGCTCTAAATTGTGCCAACTGGATCTGTGGCTAAAACGTAACCTTGGTTTCACTTGAAGAAAAGAAGCACAGTGTTTCTAAGCGCAATGGAATATATGTGATATATGCACAGCCTTTTTGTTGTTAATTGTTAGAGACAATGTCTTACCATGTGACCCCCGGTAGCTTTGAATTTGCTTTGTAGAACAGGCTGGCCACAAACTCACAGAGATGTGTTGTAAGCAGTCCTTTGCAAAATGCTAAGAGCTTTTATTTGCCGGGTATCGTGGTGCGTGCCTTTAATCCCAGGATTCAGGAGGCAGAGACAGGAGGATTTCTGTACATTTTGGGTCAGTCTGGCTACATGGTGAGTTCCAAGTCAGCTAGAGTGGCATCATGAGGTCCATCTCAACAAACAAACAATAGGAACCCTGCTAGACATGGTGGTATCCACTTGTAATTCCAGAAACTTGGAAGGCTAAGGCAGGAGGGACCAGTCGAGGCTAAATATTGAGACCCTGTCCCTAAAAACAGCCAACCAAAGAAACTGATAGTTAACTATTAGTGAGAGCTGTCTGGACTCCACTGAGGGGAGTAGGAGTTTTGTTAGTTTTTTATACACTGCTTTCTGAACAGAATTAGCTTCAGAGTAAGAATTTTTAAAAGGATCAAAATGAAGAAAAAAAGGGACCAGGGCCCTTATCTAGATACAGTGTGTTTATTGACTTTTTGTAGAAGGAGCTGAGGGTAAAGTTGACATGTCAGTTTTAGAGTAGAAACTGAGGACAGAGGATGAAGTCATTGGTCTAAGTAGGGGGGCCAGGGTTTCACTTTGAGGTCCCTTTGTCACAGAAATTACATCTCTGTAAGGTAGGCAAGCTGGAGCCTTCCAGTTTTGTGGGATGCATCTGCTGTGATGACTGGCAGCCTATCTCGCTACCAAAACATTTGGAAAGCTGCCGAACCAGGAGGAATGACAGATCCCTCTTTCTCAAGATGGGGCACGATAGACAGACTGGTAGAGAGGCCAGGAGCAGGAGGAGCACAGGCTGATGATTCCTGTTACTTGGAGGCTGAGGCAGAAGGATGGAAAGTCCAAGGCCAGCCTGGGCTACAGGTAAGTCCATGAAATTTGGGCAAAAAAAAAAAAAAAAGTAAAATGTGAGGGAATAAAAACGGTGACCTTAGGGATAAAGCTCAACGGTAGAGCGGGTGGAGCGCTTGCATACTCGCACACTCCCTAAGTTCAACCCCCAGTATTGAGAGGAAACAGAAGGAGAAAAATCAACCAATCAATCAATTGATCCAGATCCTGATATAGAGTCAGATTGTTGAACTTTTCCTTTATTGCTGGTGACGGGGGGCGGGGGGGGGGATGGTAAAGAGGTGACAGTCACTTCAGAACACTGAGAAAATGCAGCTGTCACTAGGAGGCAGCATGGGTCAATTGGGAGCCCGACTGGGAGTCTGGAGCATCAACCTTGTAGATTAGAAAACCGTCCTCAGAGTCGTTATAAGAGACCTATATTTGATGGTCACAAACTCTTCTGAGCTAGATGGAGAAAGGGGGTCTACACATCGAGGGGACTTCATCAGCTGGTTGACACCCAAGGAATCACTAACCAGTGAAGCAATCCTTGACTCTATACTATGCCTTTATCAAGTGAAGAGACTTTTGTTAGCTGAGCGGCAGACAGGACAAGTCACCTTTGGTGCATTCCTGGCAGATGAAGTCTGATAATAGGCAATGGGCTTGTTGACTGTTGGTTGACTGTGTAGAACCAATGAGTGGAAGCCACTGAGATATTTTAGCTCCCCCCAAGGGTGATAGCCTTAGGAGAAACTGGATGGATCATGAAGTAAGTCCTTCTTTTTGAGTGTCAAGAAACAAACAAACAAACAAACAAAAATGTATGCTTCTCCGATGAAGAGTGTTGGAGTCTCCAGCACAGCCAGTGCTCTGCCCAGATATCCCTGTGTCCCTTTACTGTTTGTCAAATGCCACTATCAGCTTCTGCTCCTGAGGGCATGACTGCTCTAAGTAAAGGGTTAAGGTTTTTAGTTTTTTGGGTGTGTGTGTGTGTGTGTGTGTGTGTGTGTGTGTGTGTGTGTGTGTGTATGTATGTATGTATGTATGTAGAGGCATCTAGGGGAATTCAGAATAAATATAGCCTGACAGAACTGGGCCATGTGAGGAGAGATGGGGAGGGAGAGCAAGAGAAGAGGCTGAGTTACATGTGGAAAAGCAGTTGGAGGAAAGGCAACCCAACTCCTGCTCTGGAAAGGTTTAGGGTAGGAGGCAGGGTATGCCAGCTAGGAGGTCCCAGCAACAGGTAGGGACTGAGGGATTCTGGGAGAACCAATATCAACTTTGATATGTTAATAAGCACCTTAGCCATTTGTCCTGGTTTGAGACCTAACAGACATCAGCTTTCTGCAGATAAGTAAGACAAATTCTCAGAGTGTCATCTGTCTCTCCTTGACTTTCTGTCATCCCCTTGGCTTTGCCCTACTTCTCTTCCCCCCTTTTTCCCAGTTTCTCCTGAGGGTATTTAACTCAGGTGCAGACAAACCCTGCTCTTTCTAAAGAGGCAGACACAAGCTGTTGGTAAAGAATGCATGGATCCGCACTCACCCACAGAGGGCTGTTTCCAATGCAGTAAAACAGTAAAGGACTGACCTGACACACCTGAGGCTGCTGTCACCCCAAAATCTTCAGGATACTCATCCTGACCTGTCTAAACTCAGGGTTCACTGCCAAAACCTGAGGAGGTTGAGCCTCAGGTACCCCGGGATTCATCTGCAGACAAAGGAAAGACATGGAAGGGGTTGAACAGAGAAAATGACAGTGTAGACACTGGTCTCCAAGCAAGCCAAAAAAACAGAGCAAGTTAAAACTTCACTTCCAAACCAGAAAACAAACTGCAGCCTCCCCACCTCCTGCTGAGGGGAACTTGAAAACACATTAGAAGCAGCACCAAGGTTTGGTGAATTTAGTTCATCAGCTGGTGTCATCCAAGGCGAAAACAAGACAAAACCCAACCAGCAGCAACAACAAAAAACCTCCCGTTGGCCGCATATTAAAATCGGAAGTGTGGAGTGTTGTGGTTTGGGGAACATACCTGATTCCACCAGAAGTGTCCCATGCTGGACTTACTGAAAAGTAAGTTTAGCTTCTCGTGCCATTTCAGGGTTTCATGTCAATGGTGAATAGTTTTCTAATAGACTCCATGCTCTGGTTGGGACTGATATGGGGCAGGGGGGTACCAGTGAGGACAGCTGTGTGCCAGGTGTACAAAGGCTACCTTCACAGCCCCCAACCTCCCTACCCCACCCCATTCTTATAAAATCCTGTGGAAGAGATAGCATTAGTGTCATTTGGATTTGGAGAACTGAGCTCACGGAGGTGACCCTAGGTCATGAGTTAAGGTATAATTCACACACTTCAAACAATAACTGATTGAACAACGCTGTCTGTGTCGGGGAAGTGGTGCAAACTGAACTGCCACAGAGGTGTAAACAGAAGAGGCAAGGCACTAAACCAGTTTCACAATGGACGAAGAGCAGTCAGTCAGCTTGTGGGAGGCCCCTCTAACTCCAGCTTCTTGGGAAATAGAACATTCCTTTCATCCGAGTACTTTTCTAGGCAGATATTCTAGACCTTTCCTTGATTATTCCTGTAAGTTCTCCATGTGTCGTGTGGCAGACTAGGAGATAAACCCTTTCATTCTTTTTATCTAAATGAATCCTCTCAATATCCAAAGATATTGAATATAAGAAAGGTGTTCATCCTTTTAGTTAAAAAGTGATGCCCGTTTTTTTGTTGCTATGACCGCATTACTGGTACTGGATAATTTATTTTTTAAAAAAGTATTTCTTACAGTTCAAGAGGCTGGGAAGCCCAGAGAATGCTGCTGAAACCTACCTGGTAAGGGTTTCCCTAGTATGTACCCCATTCTGTATCTCAGTTGGGCCTCTCTTCCTCTTCCTAAAAAGCCGAGACCAGTTCTATGTACAGCTATAACTCGGTAGGCTCCTCTGGTCTCAGTCACCTTCCAAAGGCCCTACCTCCCGCCCTACAGAGCTTGGAGATTCAGTTACATTTATTATTATTATTATTATTATTATTATTATTATTATTTACACCATACTGAGTGGAATACTGATAATCTAAAGTGTCTCTCTCTCCCTCTCCCTCTCCCCCTCTGCCCCTCCTTCCCTCCTCTCATTTACAAGCTGTCTACAACCTCGAATTCTCTAATCCTGAGTCTATGTGTAGAAATTATTGTTTACTTACATAGCCAGTAGATTAGTCTCTGACTGCTTGTCTAGCTGGGGAATTTACTACTTACTTTGTGAGTTTGCTACTCAGAGCAGAGCATGGTGCATGATCATCTGTGTCCTTGGCTAGCACAGATAGCCAAGCAAGAAAGCTTGGGTGGAAGGGTCTTTGGGACTGTGGATCCAGATGAATGGCTCATACATAAGAGAAACAGATCTTTTCAAAGCCCCAAATAGTGAGAAACACTGCTCTATTCATCCAGTACCTATCCCATCTCCCAGGAACAACCCATCTATTCCCTACCCCGCCGTGGCTTTAGAGTGTACAGACTGTGCTTACTGTAGCCAGAATAGTGGGTTAGGAGTAGGCATGAGACAACACTCATGACAATTAAATCAGTGCCCTGTGATTTTCTGAACTGGAGCTTGTTAAGGGGTAAATCTCAGCCTGCACCCGGACAGAACACACCAAACCAACATGGCTCCATGTGGAGAGGTTTAATGAGAGAAGAGGGGGATAAGTAAAGGAGGCTGGCCATGGGCACGTGGAAGGAAGGGAGGGGATGGGGAGAGAAGGAACGGGGAAGAGGGCAAGAGCAGGGAAGAGAAGAACAAAGAGAAAGAGGAGGGGCAAGCAGCCCCTTATATAGTGTCAGGCACAGGTGGCTGTTGCCAGGCAACTGTGGGGTGGAGCATACCTGGCTGTTGCCAGGTAGCTGTGGTTGCCAGGTAGCTGTTGGGGGAGGAAGTTTTTCTTGGGTGATATGCGCAAAAGGCAGGAGTCTATAACTTCTGGGAGCATTGATCAATTCTTGAAAGAAAATTATGTTAAGGCAATGAGGATATAGAAACAGAGTCAACAGGTCTAAAGGAAATTCCAGTTCCCCAAGCCCCAAAGGCAGTCCAAATACCCAGAAATGAACTAAATCTGGCTTATAGGAGGAATTTTGATGGTTAGAGCAAAACCAGCATTCCTCAGGACCATATGAAGCTGGCTCCCACCTGCCAAAAGCAGTCATCCTCCTTACCCCTGCCAGAAGGACACATCAAGGTACATGCTGGCCTCCAGACTCCCTCAGTAACACAAGTACCTGAGACACATTTCAGAGTCATCCAAGCATCCTAGCCCTTTCCAACTCCCCACAGCAGCAGGTACTCCCTCTCCTTATAACTCTGCTATTCTCAATACTCTCTGTCATCCTCTCCCCCACAATTCCCGTTTCTTTCACCATGTTTTCTTTGCTCTCTCTTCCCTGCTATCTCCTTTCTCTCACAGATAGCCCGGGCCATGTCTAGTCTTCTGGCCATATTCAGTCTACTTCCCCCCCACCCAACCCCCCACTCTAGACTCTTCCAAATGCCTCTGGCTCTTCTCTTTTTCAGACCTATAATAAAAGCCTTTCCATTAACCATACCACGCAGTAGTCATGTCATTAGTTTACACAGGTGATGTAGTACTGATGGTCTTAATATTTCTTATCTTCTACATTCCATAGTTCAGGTCACCCCTTGGTTATGTGAACCAAAGACTGTCCTTTTATTGGCTTAAGCAAACCCAGATGATTCTTCTGTAACCTAAACCAAGCTTACATAATATAATCTATTTTTTCCTATTGTTTCTTCTCAGCTTGAGATGTAGACGGTAACTGTATTTATTGTTTTTCTTGTTGCTGTGACAAAAACAACTTAAGGACAGAAAATTTTATTTTGGCACACAGTTCAAAGATACGGTGTATCTTAGGGTTTCCATTGCTGTAAAGAGACACCGTGACCAAGGCAACTCTTATAAAAGAGAAGGATTTCATTGGGGCTGGCTTACAGGTTCTGAGGTTCAGTCCATTATCATCAAGGCAGGAGCATGGCAGTGTGCAGGCAGGGATGGCACTGGAGAAGGAGCTGAAGGTTCTACATTTTGTTCTGAAGGCAAACAGGAGAAGACTGACTTCCAGGCAGATAGGATGAGGGTCTTAAAGTCCATGGCCACGGTGACACCCTTCCTCCAACAAGGCCACACCTCCTAATAGTGCCACTCCGTGGGCCAAGCATATTCAAACCGCCACACAGTGTATTATGGTAGGGAAGATGGAGGCAGGAACAAGAAGGAGTTGGTCACATAGTGTCCACAGTCAGGAAGCAGAGAGCGATAAGTGCTCATATTCATCTTGCTTTCTCTATATTATTCAGCACGGAAGTCCAGCTTGCAAGATAGCACTGCCCACATTCAGGGTGCGTCTTCTCAATCTAGTTGAGAAACTCCCTCACAGTTCTCCCAGATTATTTATTTGTAACATCACACGTGTGGTGTGTGTTCAGGTGCTCTTACCTCTGCAAACATGTGTGGAGACCAAAGGATGATGTTAAGATATGTTCTTAAATCTCTTCTCTACCTTGATTTTCAGACAGGGTCTCTCACTGCACATGGAACTTACTGTCTCAGATAGACTGGCCATCAAGCCTCGGGGTGATGTGCCTGTCTCTGCTCCCCAGTTCTGCGTTACAGAGGTTGACCTCTAGACCCTAGGTGATTCAGATTGCCAAGTTGACAATATTAATCACTACAGTGCATGACCTTAAATTAGCAACTTTGATTGAAGCTTGGTCCCACATAATTGCTGAGAAACAGACTTGAGCACATCCTTCAGGCTGGAGTGACCACATCCTGTTATGCTCAAGACACCTCTAGTTTACATTTGTTACCTTGGTGTTGATATTTGTAGGGTTCCTTTTCAGTCTTTGTAGGGCCTGGCTTGGAAAATAATAATGTAGCTACGTGAGCTACCTGAAAAGAGTTTCTTTCAACTCTTTTCTTCTTGAAAACTATTAAAATGCCCAACCTCTTTCCATATCCTTAGAAGGAGTCCTTGGAAGATGGGGGTGAGATGCAATGTGTCTGTATGTCTGGTCCAATAATCCTGGTATGGCATCTTACATTTATTTATGGTGTGTGTATGTGTGTGTGTGCGCGCGCACACGCGCATGTGGGTGTGGTGTGTGTATGATGTGTATATTTGTGTGCATGAGTATGCATGTGTGCATGTGTGTGTGTGTGTGTGTGTGCATGTGTGCATGTGCATGTGTGTGCGTAGGTGCCACAGTGCATGGATGGAAGTCAGAGGACAACATGAGAGTGCCACTTCTCTCCTTCTACCATGTATGTCCCAGGAATCAAACACAGGGTCTTTGGTGACAGCTGAGTTCTTTCTAACCTTTATATTGCGTCTTGCCACAATTGTTCATGGTTTTAATGTTCCTTTTTTCTTTGGGACAGGTAATTTAGAATCACTGAGACATATTAGTCATTTAGTGTGATTTCCTTGATTAAAAGAATTATAAGTGACTATTTGGAAAAAACTCAAGGAAGATTTCGTTCTTGGATTAATGTTAAATAAAACATGTACTTATGACTTACCTCTCAAAGCAACTGGCTATTCTTTAAAAGTTCAAACACAGTAAGAGGAGAATAACCACATCATTAGGGCTCAACTAGCAGGGGGCTCAGGGTGTGGGTTCACCTGACCACGAGGGCAAGAAGGGTTTTTCCTCATAGAGCAATTTTGGCAATGTCAGAAAGATGTGCATGCCAAAAATTTTTATCCCTGTGGATTGCAAATTGCCTTTATAAAGACATGACGTGTTAATTTCATGTGCTCTGAAGTCATTTAGTCAGATTGTGTTCTGTGTGTCTCTCTAAGGTGTCATGTTTTCTTTGTTTTGTTTAGGAAGATGAAGTAAAGCAGATTGTCTCTCTTACATGCCTGAGGTTCACAGAATCAACCAGAGGCCAAGTCTGGCAGGCAGCTGCCCCTCCCTGTGGTGGTGGAAACTGATTGCCATCTTGACAAGCTCTAGGATCGCTTATGGGACAAACCTCTGGGAGTGTCTTGAGGAAGTTTCTAGATCAGGTTAATCAGGACAGGAGAGTGGCTATAACTATGGGTGGCCTCATCCACAGATTGGGGTCCTGGGCTGCACACAAAGACCCAGTCAAACTTCCTGACTACAGGTACAGTGTGTCCAGCTGCCTAACCCTCCTGCCACTATGCCTTCCCCACTGGGATCTTAGCTAAAACACACCCTCCATTCCTTAAGCTGCCTCTACCATAGTAAAGAGAAAAGCAACGATTACACAGACTGCCTCTCACATCATTGTCTCTGTACTAGATCACCCCCCCCACCTCCCACCCCACCCCCATCCCCACCCCCAGGCTAGAACATAACTCTTTCTGGATCAGCCAACCTTTGGACTTGAACTTGGGTCTCCAGGCCTCCAGTTTGACAACTCAACCTGCAAATTTTGTTCATCATCCTCTATAATTTTATGAGCTAATACTTTATAAAAATATTCACACACACAAACACACACACACACACACACACACACACATACACACACACACCTATTGTTATTTCCCCTTTTGGATAACAGACTAATAAAGAAAGAATAAGAAATCACGCATCTGCTTCAGAATGAAGGCACAACCCTTTACACACATCTGCAGGTAGTAAGAAGCCCTGGGTCCGATAATGTTGGCTTTTCACCATCAGGAGATGTAGGTTAGGGGTCGTGTCTTCCTTCTGTAACAGATGACTATGCTGAGAGAGACACAGACAGACAGATTTGGGGTCTTTTCATCTTCTCAGAATGTATTGACAAACAGTAAACTCACAAGTTACAACTGATTTGACCAGAATTCACCAGAGAATTCTGATTTCACTTGATAGCGTGACCATTGGCAATCACAGGTTCTTGATGCCGATCTTAACTGTTAATGTTAGGTTGCGGGTCACAGTTAAGCATCACACCTGATGTCCAGATTGCTACAGAACAGCTGCTAACGAGTGAAAGCCCCTTCATCCCCTGGAGACCACAGGAGGCAGAGGCAGAGAACAGACTCTGCAAAGAGAGTCAGTGTAGGTGGTTAGGTAAGTTATTGAGGACTCTGCCCAGAGCTGATGGAGTCAAAGCAGGTTCCTGGCAATGGAAGGGAGGGAGGCCAGGCGAAGTAGCAGTTCTCATGTGCAGAGCAGCTGGGTCTGTGTGAACTACAATATGAACGGGCTCTGTCAAGCAGGGGACCGCACTGAGCAAGGCCTGGGACAGGGTCTAGAGGTCATTACCCATCATTCTTATCATCTGTGACACACACACCAACTGGCCTGATGACAGATTTAAGGTACTGCCACTCCTCAGCACTAGGCTTCTCCTCTTTGACATGGTCCAGGTTCTCCTTTGTGTTAAGATTTCTTAAGAGAAAACTAGCCTAGCCTTGTGGGTATTAGGCCAGAACACCTGCCCCAGACTCTGGGGAATCAGGGCCCCAGGATGAATGAGGAAGGACAGATCTCAGGCCCAGGTCTGGACAGATGGCAGAGAACTAGAGCTGTGTGTTCTCTGCTATTTCTTCCCATGCCTCAACCCTTCTCTCATCTGTACTCCATGAATGGGAAGAGGTCTGCACATGAGCCTTCCTGGAACCGTAAAGAGAAAGCCCACCAAGCCATCAGATGCCCTTGTTTCCCATTTGTCTTTGCCACTTCCCCCCTCAAATGCCTGTTAGACTCTGTGCCTCAGTTCCCTGCACGTGAAGCACAGCTGTCAACTCTGTTCTCTTTCCTTGCACTGATATTTGGAGATTCTACAGGTCAGATGGGCCAAATCTCCTTGAAGTACAGTTAGAAATTACTGGATTATCTTCTAGAAGTGGAACCATTCTACATGGCCGTCACCAAGGTTCTAGAAGTATGGCTTTGCATTGAGAGGGGAGCTGGAGGGAAGGCAAGAGAGATCTTTTCTCAGACGTAACACTTTGAGAGCGCTTCCCACAGCCATCCAGAGGAGCCTCTCTCACATTCCCAAACTCTGCCTTCCCAGAATAGAATTCACTTTGGAGGCACACAGACGGGTGCTGTTCTTGGCCCTTGCCTGCAGTAGAGTTCTCAGTGCAGAGTAGGGGCTGTCAGGTGAGAACAGGGGAGCTGAGGTCTCCACATAACTGAGTCCTTGTGAAAGACCTTGTATTACTCGTCCTTTCCTGCTGAGTTCTGGAGTAAACTTTAATCTCAGCCACACACTATTGTTTTTCAAAGGGAAGTGGGTAGTGTTATCTGCATCTGTTCAACTTGTTCATAGGAAAAGATGCTAGATAGCCTACTGTTGCTGTCTTGCCAACCAAGAGCTTGTCCTGAGGGAAGTAGACACCCAGGAGGAGAGGTGAGATCCTGGGTGAGATCCCAGGTTCCTGCTCCTTGCTCTGCTCTTCTTTTCTCTTCCACCACCTCCTCAGGCAAGCCCTGCAGTCTGCTCGCCTACCCTTAGCTGGAACCTCCCATCGTCTGTGAGGTGTGGCAGGCCATCTTTAGGAAGCCTTCCTTCACCTTGAAAGTAGGTTCCAGCTAGATAACCCTGGATCCCTAGACGGTTTCTTAGTAGCCCTCCTCGCCATTCACTTCCTTCTTTTCCTTCTCCTTTGGAATGCTTTTTCTTCCTATGGCTGACACAGGCTGAGCCCGTGACTCTTCTAACAACGGGCCCTGTTAGCACTGAGGGAAAGGAGAATGCAACTCCCAGGGGCCTTCAGGGGCAGAGGCCATGCTAACTGTGTCTCAGGACATGCCAGTGGGCCCACTCAAGCTTTCAAACATACGCAGGAGCCGGTAACACCAGTTATTAGGATGGATTCCAGCACGAGAGGGAAGCTAGCTATGTGTGGACGCGACTCTAGGGAAACACAGGCTGACACAGAAAGCAAACCATATGCCCTCTTGAAAATGGGGTGTCCAAGTGTGGAGAGTCCTCCCCCCATCAGAGGTAGCTAGCCCACCAAGAGCCAAGAGTCCATAAATCTCCCCTACTTTTTTAGTCTCTTCCACCTGCTAAAATTTTGGTTTACTAAAAGGCCCCTCCATATCCCAGAACTTCCTACTCTTTCCTCTTTCCTTCATTCCCATGGCTTCAGTTCTTTCAAAACTAACCAGTCGTGCCACTCTGAGGTCAGAGCCCAGCCAATGGGAAAGAGTCATAGTCACCACCTGTGTTAGAATATAAAACCAGGGAATGTCCTCCCTGCCCACCCCATCTCCAACCCGTGTGCTTGCTAGCATGTGCTTGGGCGGTGGTGTGACCTTTTTGTAAAAAGAGATGGCCTTGTCAAGCTTTGTTCACTTTGCCCCTGTGTTCCTCCTTGTTTGTTTCTAACACAGGAGAAGCTCTCAATAATCGAGTTTATGTCAGAAAAAAGATTTCTTTGATGGGCTCTCCTTCCTGTTCTACCACCTCCATCTCCTCTCCTTCCTCTTCCTCCTCTTGCTCCTCCCACTTTACAACTACCACCCCCGCCTCCTTTTTCATATCTACTTATGGTATTCCTAGTTTTAAAAATTAAATTGTATGCATTTGTTTGTTTGTTTACCGCTTGCAAGCCTAGTACCCTCAGATCCAAAAAAAAACCGTGTTGGATCCTCTGGAACTGGAGTTATAGACAGCTGTGAGCCATCGTGTTGGTGCTCGGAATTCAACCCAGGTCTTTTGGAAGAGCAACAAGTGCTCTAAGTCACTGGACTATCTTTTGAACCCTTCCTGGACCCTCCTTGAGAGTTCCACGCACCAGCCATGGCTCTTGATAGGCCTTCTCCTTAGAATCCTCATATTGTCCACCTGCCTTCCTCCATAAGTTAAAACTTACCACAGGAATCCCGGTTATCTCTTAGCTGCTAGCTCTCTGTTGTATCTTCACTTACTGCTGGATTCCACCCTCTACAGCCCCCACATCAGATCTGCTAGCTATTGTCCCCAGGTGTCCCCAGTCTTTACCTCGTCTCCAGCATCTTCCCTGTCCAGACAATAGAACCTAGGGCATTGGACTCTTATCACAACACCCCCAGCCCACTCTTCTGTCCCCACCCAGTACCAGCACAGTGTGGAATGTGATTGCGACAGAGAGTTGCTTGGTTGCCCCAGCACCGACTCGGGCACGTCCAGGCAAGCCTAGGCAGGTCATCAGGGGTTCTGTTGACATGAAGGACAGACAGCTTTCACAGAGAAACCACAGATGGAGACATGGCCATATTAGAAACCAGATCCTTACACTGTTGTCTTCAGGGTTTAGAGGGATGGTTAGTTTGAGGTTGAATACTCCTTCGGGATGCCAAGGCCCGTTTGTCAGTATATTTGGAGATGGCAGTGGGGCACAGGAGTAAAGTCCTATCAGGGAGTGAAAGGTCATGGGGAAGAGGAGACTTCAGGAACCAGTCCTGAGGTGAGAAACAGGCCTCTGTAGCCTGCCTTCTCTCCTCCTCCAGTGTCTCCTTGGGCAAGCACTGCAGCCTTCTAGACTGTGCAAGGGCCACTAAGCTGCAAGCAGTGGGCATCTAAACCTCTTACACTGAAAACAGATAGTGCTCGAGAATGAGGAGATACTCCGTTCTCTTTATAAATGTTCCTGAGTGAGGGTCAGAGCATGAACCCCAATAACCTCCCTAATGAACCAGGGTTAGGTTTAAATAAGGCTAAGCAGCCCTGGTCAAGGTGTGGTCCCGCCCATCACCATTGTTTGGGCTTCCAGCTCTGCTGCAGGAGGTGTTCTGACAAGTTGATAGAACGACCTGAAATTAGTCTTTGGGAAACAAACACCCTCTCTGGCTGGCACTGAGGCCCCAGCCTTTTCCTTCTCCCAGCATGAACTTCTTGAGGAAAAGTTTTGTGGTCCATGGTTAGAGTCTCTGGAGATTATCTTCTTTCCTGACAGGACAGTCACGAAGAGGTCATGTTGTCCTAAACAACCATCGCTATCTGCAGTGAGCACCTGGGAACTGCAGGAAATGACAGTGACCCTGGCTTGGTGTGGCCAACAGAAGGCAGAGGAGAGATACTCATGATTACATAGTGAGGACACCCAGGAATTCACTAAACGTCACATGCCCAGGAATCTCAACAGCTCTACAGAGCTCAGTGTACAATGGTCTCTAGGGGAAGGTCTGGGCGACTGACATGTTTAATTTGATGTTTTCTGTCTTCTCCCACACCCATGCAGTTGTCAAAAACCAGAGGACAATATCTCCAACTCCTCCTCTTTCAACAATTCAGTGATTACTCCCTGAACCCAGGCACTGGTGAAACAGCCCTGAAGATTAGTCCGACCTCACGCTTTCTAGATTGTGTAAGTTGATGACATGACCTCTCTGTGGTATGGTTAAGAAGAAAGTTTTATTGTGAAACTGGTTCCCATCTATCAAGTCATTTCCTTTACCCCTGGTAGAAGGGACATGTGGGAGAGAGAGAACAGCCAGGTGCATCTGGAAGAGTCCAGAACACAGAGAGACAGAAGTAGACAGAACATGGCCAGCAGACTGGACATGGCCAGGGCTTCGAGAGAGGGGGAAACAGCATGGGGAGATAGAATAGAGAGAACATAGTGAGAGAAGGAGGGGGAAGGGACAGAAGGAGAGGAGAGGAGAGGAGAGGAGAGGAGAGGAGAGGAGAGGAAGAGAGAGAGAGAGCAGTAAGAATAGCAGGGCTATAAGGAGATGCTTGCATAGACTTTGAAACGTGTAATCATGGGTACTTGTGATAATGAGTGAGCCCAGAGACCAGCATACACTTTGATATGGTGATAGGCACCAGGGGTAGTCATGTATCCCTTCTACCTGTGGTAAGACAATGACTCCTTTGGTAGATGGGAGCCAGCTTCACAAATTCCTGAGGGATGCTGGCTTTTCTCTAATTGCCAGAAACCCTCCTAAGTCCAGGTTGAATTTTGGAATTAGTTGGGGAAGTGGGTAGGTTGTGTGTGGGGGAAGAGTTGTTGTTTTCTTTGGACCTGACATCGATGCGGGGCACAGGTACGCAGAGGAAAGGTTGAAGTCCCAGTTGCTACCTTCTTGGAGAAAAATTAGCAGAGGATTGAAAACAGAATGCTGGCCAGGAAAGGGTGTGTGTGCCTATTTTGTTGTCTTTGGAGACAGTGTCTGTTCAACCTCATTTGTTTGTCCTGGTGTCTGGGTGCTGGATCCAGGATTCCATGCATTTAACATCACACCCAGTTCTAGGAGTCGCTAGGGATTGAACTCAGAGCTTTGTGTCTGACAGGCCAAGCTCTCTACCTACTGAGCTACATCTCCAGCCCCTGGTAGAGATAATTCTATGTGCAGAAATCATGTGTCAGAGAGGATATGGCATAGCAACATGGTTCTGAAACCAGAGAGTAAGGAGAGGGCAGGACAAGGGGAGTCTGCATTGGCAGGTGAGACAAGATCACAGGGGGATGAACCAAGGCCTGTCCAGGGCGGCTGAGGAGAATTTTAGCTATATTTTTTGAAAGCTTCATCCTGACCATGGTGTGAAATACTTTCAAAGTGACCACTTGGAAAGCCACAAAAACCAGAGTAAGAAGAAGTGTGGGAGTTCAGACTAGGGAGGGGCTGTGTCACTTCTGATAACCCGTCTCCCTGCCTTATTCTGTAAAGGGGACCCTGAGCCTGGAGACTTACGTTAAATAAACTGATGAGGGCTGGCTCTGAGTCCATGCTCTGCTGTGCACGGGAAGGCACCTGCCCCTAGGCAGTGGCTCCTGGGCCTGTTAGGTTCTATTATTTTATGAGATGAATTTTGTTGTATTCTCAGGGGCAACAGAAGCCCGTGTTTGTACAGGGAAATGGGGACAGGAAGCAGCCTGAGACACATTGTGAAGAAGTTCCTTTCTAAAATATTTTTTCAAATGTAGACAGAGGTGAATTAGAGAGCCTGGGAGTGTCCTGGGTCCACACCCACAGGGCTAGCTTCCTACGTAAGAGATGACACTGGGCTCTGATCCTGATGCAAGGATCAAGGTAAACTCAAGACCTTTTGGACTCTCAGGGGGTGCTGTCATTTCTTCTTGTCTCTGACACTCGGCCAGGTAATGAAAGTTGCATGGGATGGCGATAAAGTACAACAGATACAGTCCTCTGGTGTTCACCCCACCTTGCCATATCAGGTGACCAGCCTTCCCAGTGAGGCCATCCACGGACTCAGCCTCTTATTCTTGGGCTCAGTTGAAACAAAGGCCTGGCTTTGGGTTCACGAACTGCATAGCTCAGACAGGTGTGCATTCTGTCCCTCAGGTGACATCACTGTAGCCCGATGAGGACGGCCTCTGGGTAGGAAGAAAATGTCAGGTTACTACTTTCCCTCTCACGGAATTCAGCCGCAACAAGTTGAGCTCGCCTCAGTCCCCTGAACGCAAGTCACTTAGGAGAGAAAAAGTGGGAAATTTTACCATAACAAAAATGATGGCTGCCTCGTGTCAACACAATGTAAAGCCATACCTCCTTTTAGAACCCAGAGAGCAATAGCACCATGACCACAAATAAACGGCCATTTTCAAAGTGTCCCTTGGTTAATTCAGAGACTAACCAAAGGGGAACCAGTTCTTCAGCAGCAGGAATCTCCTCCTCGACACGGAATGTCCACTCACCCTGAAGTCCCCGGTGATGCAGCCTGATCCCATCAGGGGACTTCCTCCCAGTGCAAGGGCAGGGCCATTTTGTTGCTGTACAAACAGTTTGCAGAGGGCAGTGCACCTGGAGGCCTGAGAGGAGCTGGGGGAAGGGTGACAGGATGTGGGCCAGGGTCAGCAC
Source organism: Rattus norvegicus (assembly GCF_021556685.1). Lineage (NCBI taxonomy): Eukaryota > Metazoa > Chordata > Mammalia > Rodentia > Muridae > Rattus > Rattus norvegicus. Next base: position 180,125,923 of record NC_141534.1, on the reverse strand, counting down.
AGAGGTAGAACATGCATTTGTATCTTGGACATACTTTAAAAGTAAAGACACCAGGGTTGACAGATGCAGTTGAAGAGGGAACAGAGAAGAGCTAAAGTGTGGTTGGATAGAATGGCCACCCACTGCCACCACATTCCCGATTAGGAAGTGAGCGCTGCCCCTTTGTTGGCCTAGCTGAAGCCTGTGACTGTCACTTTCTGACCATGAAGCTCAGTTAGGAGCCATGGGCGCTGTGTTCCCTTCTGGCTTGTTGAAGCTTATGTTCATGTCTTAGATAATGATATAGTCACTTGCTGGGCCAATAAGGAAACAAACATTTTTATTACACAAAGTAACGGGTTGCACTATAATAATTTAAAATGTGCATCATTGTATCTCCTTGTATTCGACCCTCTCTCTGCCTCCCTTACCTCTCCTCTCCCCTTTCTCTTTCATGTCATATAACATACATACCTACAGTTAAATCTAGACTCCATGGAGAAACACGGGGTATTTTGTTGTTTTTCTATCCCCATTATCCTCTTACCACTTTCTGTCCCTCTAAGTCCCACCCCCCACAATCTTTTAATGTCACGTGAGAGAAAACACATGACATTTCTCTCTCTGAATCTGGCCTGTTTTGCTTGGTATGGTGATCTGCAGTTTTATCCATTCCTCTATAAATAACATTTCACTTTTTAAAAACTGACTAACCCCCCATTATTAACTACCTTGTTTTCTCTACTTACCTGTTGGTGGGCATCTAGGCCTGCTTCATATCTTGACTACTGTGAATGGTCCAGCAGTAAACAGAAATGTGTAGGTGTCCCTGAGGTCTGCTCACTTAGGTAAACAGCTTTTAAATTTTTTCATAGGCAGTCGTTCTGATTATGACCTAAATGACATTCTATAACATTTACTTCTTCATTTCTGTAACAAAACACTTGACAGAAGCCATCAAGGAGTGGGGGTCTGTTTTAGCTTATACAGTCCATCATGTCAGGGAAGCTGCTGCTTACGGGGCTTGGGACAGTTGGCCATGTTGCACCTGCAGTCAGGCAGCTGTGAGAGATGAATCTGCATTGTGCCCTGAGCCCCAGCCTATAGGACAACATCAAAACAATCATTCACCATGATCAAGTAGGCTTAATCCCAGGGATGCAGGGATGGTTCAATATATGGAAATCCATCAACGTAATTCGCTATATGAACAAACTAAACGGAAAAAAAAAACACATCATCATCTCATTATATGCAGAAAAAGCATTTGACAAACACCCCTTCATGTCAAAAATTTTGGAAAGATCAGGAATTCAAAACTGTAAATTGCTTTTATTATGTTTAGGTATGAGCCTTGAATTCCTGATATCACTATTTGCAGATGATATGATAATATACTTGTGACCCTAAAAATTCCACCAGAGAACTCCTACAACTTCAGAAAAGTGGCTGGATATAAAATTAACTCAAAACAAATCAGTAGACTTCCTCTACTCAAGAATAAACAGGCTAAGAAAGAAATCAGGGAAACGACACCCTTCATAATAGTCACAAATAATATACAATATAAAATATCTTAATGTTAAAATATGAAGGAATTTGCCACCAAGCCTGAAGATCTGAGTCCCATCCTCAGAACTCATATGGTGGTCATCTCTCTATATCTATATATATTGAGACAGAGTCTCTCTGTGTAGCCCTGGCAGTCTCAGAACTCACTATGTGGACCAGGGTGGTCTTGAATACAAAATAATCCACCTGCCTCTGCCTCCTGAGTGCGGGGATTAAAGGTATTCACCACCATCCCTGGAGACCTAAAATGTTGTTTTAATTAATTCATTGACAAAAGTAGGGGGAAAGCCAAGGGAGAACAAGAATGCAGTGAAGGTGCGCTTATTTGCTAGAGAAGGAGCCTACAAATTTGTGTAAATTTGATGGAGCAAGATAGAGAGGATTAAGTATGCTGTTTAACGATAACCATCAGAAGAACTCAATTAAGAGTGCCATTAAAAAGACGAAGGAAGAAGATTGGGAAGAGAAGTGGGAAGAGCGGCAGGTGTGCTGATGTCCTCATACTTCCTGCCGAAGACTCAGCAAATGCCGAGATGGAGAAAGCACAAATTAGATATGTGAGGATGGATCATGGAGCTGTGGCGATAATCACAAGAAGTCGAAAGTCATGGAGTTCAAAGTTCAACAAATTCAAATAGTTCAAAGAGGTCATTTCCCAAAAGTGAATACGGGAATTATATTTTGTACCTTTATGCTATTTGGACTTTAAATATCAGTTACTAAAAATAGTGGCGGCTTAAGAGTCTCCTAAGGGCTCGTGGTAATCAAAGGCTTGCTCTGCAAAGGGGCAGCATTGGGAGGTAGTCTTTAAGAAGGTGGGCTTAATGAGTATTGAGAATGTAAGGCTGCCCGTGTCACCCCTTTGGTGGTTCTTGTTTTATCCCTTTGGGGTGTGGAAGAGAGAGAGAGAGAGAGAGAGAGAGAGAGAGAGAGAGAGAGAGAGAGAGAGAGAGAGAGAGAGAGATTATGAAAGAACCAAGCCTAGCTCTTTCCATCCTCTTGGCTGCCTGTTTCAGATGTAGCCACTTGCTCCTACATAGGCTCCTATCATGGGTCTCCCCCCTCTACCTCTGTAGCTACCTCTTCTTAGAATTCTTTGTGTGTGTGTGGTGCTGGAGATTAAACCTGGGGGTTCTTGTTCACATGCTCTGCCACTGACCATTGTGTTTTGGGGACAGGGTTTGCTCCATAACCTCAAGCTCACGTTATACTCACTGTGTATCCCAGACTGTTCTCAAAACTTGGCCTTCCTGCTTCTACCTCTTTAGGCTGGGATTGTAGGCGTGAAGAATCATTCTCAATCCATCTCGTATTTCTTACTTCAATATCTCTGTGCTAATAAACTTGTTTGTTCATAAGCAGCCCATGCCGGGTATTTTATTATAGTCACTAAAAGCTAAAGAGCCCTCATGAATGAATGAATGAATGTGTGAATAGATGATGGATGGATCAATACATTGGGATATTTTGGGAGTAGGGGAAATGAAAAGTGTTGTTCATGAGAGAGAGAGAGAGACAGAGAGAGAGAGAGAGAGAGAGAGAGAGAGAGAGAGAGAGAGAGAGAGAGAGAGGGAGAGGAGGGGATATGTTTGGTGGATGTGTGATAAGGTGTGGGGAAAGGGGTTGCCTCCGTGGGCCCATGCTGAGGCATTCTGTCCTCTTGACGGACCAACCACATGACAGTATAGTATAGAATAGAGTGTATTCGGGGCATGGGGAGGGGAGTGAAGAGGGTAGTAGAGGCAGAGAAAGGCAGAGGGAGAGGAGAGAGGAGAGAGGAGAGAAGTAGAGGCTGACCATGAGCATGTGGAGAGAGGGGGGGGGAAAGGAATGGGGAGAGAGGGGGAAGGGGCGAGGGGACAGAGTGGGAGCAAGAAGGCAAGAGCAAGAGAGAGAGGAGGGGTCAAAAAGGGGTCCCCTTTTATAGGGAGTCAGGCATACCTGCCTGTTGCCAGGTAACGGTGGGGTGGAGCTTAGACAAAATGCTAACAAAAAATATTCCCTGGTAACACTGTGGTCAAAGAGAACATTTCATCTGATAAGTTCTCCATTGTAACATCAAGCTGTTGTGACCAAGAAGATTTTTGTCTTCTACTGGCTGGTTTTCATGATCCTACAGGATGTAATGCATGATACTGAAGGGGAAAAGTTACCAGACTCACCCCACTGTGACCCCTAAAACTACAACCGGCCTGTTGGTAAAGTAATGGCACAAATATTATGGGAGTGACCAAATGCTTTCTGTTTGCATCTAAAGCCCACTCCATGAGATGGAATGTATACCTGGCACTCTTTTTTTTTTTCTTTTTTTCGGAGCTGGGGACCGAGCAGGGCCTTGCACTTCCTAGGCAAGCGCTCTACTGCTGAGCTAAATCCCCAACCCCCTACCTGGCACTCTTAAGGGGACAAGAACCTGTGGCTAGATAGGTCATAGGCTGTGGAGAGAATCCAGGACTATTACTCTGCTAAATAAACATCATATTAGGATGACTCCTAATGACATTGATATACCCATAGTTCAGAGCATCTCTCAACCCTCATCAAGGGAGCTTCTCCTTGCAGTAGATGGCAGTTAACATAGAGACCCTTGATTGGTCAACATGCAGAGAATAAGATACTTGGAGTGCCCGATCCTAAATGGGACACATGCTTAACACAACCGTCCTCTTAAGGTTGAGGGATCTTCAACCCCAGATGCAGTTTAGGGAAACAATGGGTGATCTAGCAATTACCATCATCTAACAGAGGGGGCATTGGGCAGGAAGGAGTTCCAGAGGGATGCTCGGAAGGCAGCCAGGCAGGCATTTCAGCTGCAGCAGGACTGGCACAGGCAGTAGACCCCACATCCAAACTAGAGCCTCATTTCCTATAGCAGGGGGACAAACGAGATCACAAGGCTGCTCCATTTAGGCCTGAGACATGTGGCAGTGTGGCTGAGCGCTAGATCTAATTTGCTTTCACAACCACACCACCTTCATTTAATGGAGCTAGAAGGCATTTTTTAAAAAAACCCTTCTTTTAATAGAAACACAACACAGAATTCATTTTCCAAGTTGCTCTTTCTTTTTAAACATAAAATTGTTACACATTACTCTTTTCATGTAACTTTGACTTATTGGAAATTAAATTTTGTCTCATTGATTTTTTTTTCCTAACAATATAGCATTAGGTTCCTTGTCAAGGTTGAGGTAATATACAATAGAAGTCACAGAAGTTCGGCCCCACCACCTCCTTCCCCTGAGCTCTGAATAAATTGCTTTCGAATCTCCTCTTCATTATTTACTAGGCCTGACAAGTTGTGTTATTTAACAGCCTAAGGTTCATTTTCCAGTACTAAAAGGCAGAAGTACTTTTATTGATTCTCAAGGTTGCTATGAGGATTAATTGAGATAACTGTGTGAAAGTTCTAGGAACCTTGTATATAACCTGTAAATACTGGTACACAGACAATAAAACCACAGTCAATTGTGTCTTCCTGGTGAGACAGCATCCCCCACCCTTGTGTTCAGGAGAATCAGGGGAAAGTGGCTAGTGACTTACTGAGGCTGCATATATCAAAAGTGTCCCCTTTAACAAGGCTTGACATATGCAAATTGTGCAAAACACTGGATCACCAGATGGTGTATCTAGCATCCCCAGGGGTTTCTTGTTCCTTCCCACCTGCCTGTCTCTATACCTTTACTGTCCTGTCCCCAGACTGCCACCAAGCTGCCTTCTGAAACTACCCAGGGTTTCTCAGGACTGTGAAGAGTTTTTGCTGTGTTTGGTGGCACATTCTTAACAGCAATGCCATTCTCAAGTGTATTCTCACAGTCTAGGACTTCAGTCTGGCTTTGTCTGTTTTCCTGTGATTGAACTGAGTGCGTGGGATATTGAGAGAATTTTTACCAAGGTGAGATGCTCTTCTCTCAGAGGTCGTACATAATATTGACATGATGCAGACCTTGATCACTTGGTTAAGGTAGTACAAGCAAGATCTCTCGTGGAAAACTTACTTTTAATTATTTCTTCTAGATTTATTTTATGTGTGTGTATGAGTGTTCTGCCTGCATACATGATGCACACTGTGTGCATGCCCTGGTGCCTGTGGAGGTCAGAAGAAGGCACTGGATCCTTGAAATTGGAGTTAATTCCAATTGTGAGTCATTGGATGCTGTAATAACCTGGATCCCTCTGCTAGAGCAACAAGGGCTCTTAACCACTGAGCCATCTCCCTAGCTCCTGAAAAGTTAAATTTTAAAAAAGGTTTTTATGTACTTGTGTATGTGTTGAGTGTATGCATATACATGGATGTATGTGTCTCTGTGTGTGTGTGTGTGTGTGTGTGTGTGTGTGTGTGTGTGTAGGTGTATACCTGTGTGTGTATAGGCCAGAAGAGGGCATCAGATCCCTCAGATCTGGAATTTCAGATGCTTGTGGATTGTTAATAAGGGATGAGATCTGAACTCTGGCCCTCATCTCTATACAGCAAGCACTCCTAACCATTGAGCCACGTTTCCAGCTTGAAAATCTACTTAAAAAAAAAAACAAAAAAACCTCTTCTATATTCTATTCTTGGGACGTTCCAACCAATACTCAATGGAAAAAGAAGGAATTAGATTCTCTCCTACAAGGAGGAAGAACTACATGTATCATTTGGACAGCCCTACCAATAAGCTCACTCTTGTCTCCAATTACTTATTTACACATTCAGCGTCTGTATAGTGAGGGCTCGTGGATGTTCAATTTACTTTTAGGTTTACGTTTTAGGACAGTCTTGCTTAGATTTAGTAACACAGGTAGATATAGTCATACAGGATAATGACATGGCAATGAAAACCCCAAACGGACCCCTCACGTTTATGGCATATTGATTTTGGGGAAGTGTTTCATAGAATAGTATTTCTGGCAGACAGTACACAGCTAGAGAGCCATGTGTGGAAGAATGAAATGGAACCCTTGACTCTCACAGTCTACAAGAAGACTACATGGCGGGGCTAAGTCAATATGACTAGACTGTGTAGGTTAAGGAAGACGATGGCGCAGGGTCTAGAAACAGTGATGGATTGTAGGCGATGCTTAGGGAAGGGTGGAATGCTATTGAAGGGCCAACAAACGCATGTCTTGCTCCTGGTGCTCAAATCCCGGCTAAACTACCTTTTACCTGTTTGACCTGCTTGACTCAACTTCTCTGATTGTGCCTTATATGAAAAATATCATACTTGATGACATTTAGCTTATCGTGAAGTTTAAATGGAAAATTGTGAGCCACACTCCACAGGCAGATGTGTTTGGACACTTGCTCCCCAGCTGGGGATGCTGCTTAAAAGGTCGTGGAACCTGTAGGGGATGGAGTCTCATTGGAATAAAGAGATCATTGGGGGACGGAGGAGCGTGAGGTTTAATAGCCAAACACTACTTCCCATGGCCTTTGCTTGTGACAGCTGCTGTAATGTCACCAGTTGCTTCATGTTCTTACGAACATGTCCTCCCCACCACTCCCATGACATCCGTGACATCTGGCACTCTTTTTATACTGTGAGACCTAACAAGCCCTTCCTCCCTTAAGTGACTGCTTGTCAGGTGTGCTGTAGTAGCAACAAGAAAAGTTAGTGATGTATGCGTGAAGAACTTGCTGTGTAGTTTCAGCTTACTTAGGAGTTTTGACTGTCATTAAGGACAAGACTAATGTGAGCTATTATTAACCTTATCTTGATATTGCCATTATCATTGAGTGGAGATGTTATGTCTAAAGAGTAAAGGAAAGTGTGGTGGGGACTACAGGACACTACTTTTTGAATTAACTGACGGGAATTTTGGTACCAAAATTATCACGATCCAAAGCCATGGTCTAGGGAATACAAAATGGCTGCAGAGACCAAGGTCTGCTTATATCTGTGCTGGACAGACTCTGGGAAGAGGCACAGAAACCTCTAGAACTCTGACTCATGAACGAAACGTTAGCCATCCCCCCAGTCAGCAGCAGAGTATGATGAGATGGCCTGACCCTGCCTCTGAACTTCAAATCCTGTTTGCTCAACACAGCTGGCAGTGCCTACCTTCCCATCTGCTGGAGGGAGAGAGGAGTATAGATCCTGGTAGGTAACGCAGGTCTCTACTCAATATGCTCTTTCTTTAAGGAAAAAAAAAAAAACAGAGGCCAGGCTTTGTTTTGTTTGATAATTGCATATCAAGCTGTCACCCAGAGCTTAGGGAAGGATATGAACAAACTCATAAATTATCCAGTATTCAAAAGCAATCTTGATACTGCTATCAGGAGCCTCTTTATGCTCGGAGGAGCGTGCAGTATTTTGCAAAGGCAAACACTCCGAGGGAAATATCTTAATGAACCTAGGGTGCTTGGGTGACTGCAAAAGACAGCTGGTAGATCCCAAGAGTGACTCAAGGGGGAACATGAATGCACCTGCTAGGTGTTCCATTCACACTACAGTAGTGAGGCCTGGGATCATTTCACACTTACAAGAGGCTTCCCGTGGCAGCAGTGCATGTTGTTTGGCTTGGTTTGGTTATTCATTTTGCTTGTGTGTAAGGGTGGGGTGTGGTTTGAGAGGAGAGCGCCCACTTTGGGGGTGGGTATTCATGGAGACCAGAAGGGGCTCTGGAGCTGGAGTTAAGATAGCTGTGAGCCACCTAACATAGACACCTGGAACTGGACTCTGTTCTTCTGTGCGAGCTGCAAGAGTTCGAAACCGCTGAGCTATATCTATGGTCTTCTGCCTCAAGGATCACTATGCCCCGCTCACAGTGGAGCTTGAAGGGCAACTCAGGGAGTTATGACTTTTATTTATGTTTAAATATTTGTTTTATGTATGAGTGTGTATGTTTGTGTCAGTGACGGTGTGTGCGCACATACGTGTGGAGGTACTTGATGAGGCCAGAAGAGGGTGTCAGTTAGAGTTACAAGTTAGAGTTACAAGTGTGATCTGAACTCCAGTCCTGGTGGTTGAGCAGTGAGTGATCTTAGCCACCAAGCCATCCCTCCAGCTCCAGTTCCTGACGTCTGTGTTCACAACAGCATTCGGGCTGGTCTCTTCTTGTTTTCTCTCCTCCTCGTGGTTTATTCCATTGGCACTTTTAACTACAAGGTCAGGCACGTCTCAAATTGAGCCATTCTCAGCTGGCAGGGTCATGCCCTCATCTGTCTACCTACCCTTTGGTCAGCTCACAGCGACAGGCACCATCCAAAGGGTATAGGAAGCATGGTCCCTTCCTCACAGTAGTTCATGGGTTACAGCTGGAAACCGTAATCTCCAGTTTGCCTACCTGTGCCCTGCCCTCCCCAGGGACTTTGTCTCTACCTAACTCCAGCTTACTCTTCAAGCCCAGTCTCAAGAACTCCTCAGCCCAGCCTCTGCTGCCAGAAAGTCTCTCCTGCTTAGCTTTCAGGCCAAGGGGCTTTGGAACTCCAATACCTAGCCCAACAAACCACTGCCGTGCTACACGCTCGCTCTGGGTATCTGCTGAAGTAAAGGGGTTTCTTCAGTTCTCCATTGGGTTGAGATGAGTGCATTATTTACACAGGCTCTGCTGGGGGGGGGGGCTCTGCTTCTACCACCAGAGAGGAGGGGTCTTTGTAGGAACGGAAAACAAGCATCAGTCACTCCGGGATTTTTTGCTTTGTTTCTTTTGTTTGTTTGTTTTGTTTTTGTTTTCGTTTTTTGAGTCTGATTTAGTACATTTATCCAAGATGTTATGCAGCATCCCTTAGGGACAGCCACAGGGAGAGGGGTGTAGGGTGCCAGGCAGTGTCGACCAATGACTTGTAAGAACTCAGAGGGAAAGGTGGATCTTGCTGATGTCGCCGGTAAGGCTCCCATTTCCCCTGCAAGTCCTCACCTTTGTAATCAGCCCAGTTTCTCAATGAGCCATTTGGCAACTCTGCAGTTGCCAAATGCAGTCTTCTCAGCATCTTTTCCTTTCCCCAGCAACCCCTGAGGCTGATAGTAATTGGACCTTGAGGTTTCTGGGATAAGGGTGGATCTCCCACCTTGCTGTGCTGGAGCAGGAGCTGTGGGGGCTGGGACTGTAGGTGTCATGCTCTCAGCCAGATAACTGCCTGCCTCTTTTATACCTGTTGCTTAGTGACACCGAGGGACAGAGGCTTCGGATCTGCTTTCCTATTGGTCTGGTGGTGGTGTTGACAGTGGACCGGATCCCTGGCCCTGGGCTCTGTAAGACACCTGAGGAGATTGAGTTTCAAGCTACTGGCTCCTGAAAATACACATCCTTAACTCCTTGTGTCCCCTGAGACTGCCAGGGCCCAGAAGTGGCTGCCCGCTCCTATAGCAAGGCCAGAGTCTCTTCTGCCTGGCCGCTGTAGCAAGACAGCTTCCTTCTCGCCTCACTTCTTGTGTTTTCCTGTACGACAGCTTAAACAAACGGGTGGTAGTTTAAGTCATGAGAGTTGAGCCAGGACAGGCTGTCAGGAGACAGTTTGTTTTATCAATGTTAGGTTAAGATTGAAAGTCTTCCTGGGGTGGCCAGGAACCTGATTGCCAGGACCCACCCCTTTCTTGGATAGAGCTGGGGTCTGGTAGGAGAAGAGAGACATGGGAGGCTGAGGTGACTATAGGGATGTGACCAGGGTGAGAGTTAAGACACAGAGGAGTCTAAATGCATGCAAGGTGGCACCTGTGGGATCCTCGAGTGACCCCATGGCGTAAAGGGGCAGTGCCTTTAATGGAGGTCAGTTCTCTGCTTGGTGAGGGGCATCTGAGCTCTACCTCCTGCCTCTGTGCTTTCTGCCTCTGTCTCCTTCAGCTGAGAGAGAGGCTAAGAGTGAGATAAGCCAGGACAGCTGTGGTGAGGGATAGAAGATGCCCAGTTTGGGCTGGATCCTCCAAGTGCTCAGTTCTGTCTTTCTAACCCTGGTGCCACTTATAGAAAGCAGCAGGCCCCAGCCCCAGACAAAGCCCCACCTCTTACCCCTCACCCCTCATCTCTTCTCACCTGCCACCACTAACAGAGTTACTTGCTTCATAGCAGGGAAAGTGGAGGATCTTGCAGGGGTCCTCGGTTGAGTCAGGAGAAGGTACTGTTGGGAAATGTTTTCATCCCTTCTGTTGAGCCTGGCAGTCACCTACCTGAGCTCTCTGGCTCATACTCTGAGAGCATGCCTGAAGAGAATCTTAAGGTTGGTGACGATGTAGTCAGGGCGCTTGAGCAATTTCTTCAGGATTAACTAACTGACCTATATCTACACCAGCCAGCTCTTACACAAGAAGGGTTTGAAGTGGGGGAGAAGCTCCAGAAAGGACTCCATGACCAGGGAGGCATGATCGGGTTCTAGTAACTCATAGGACCCACTGGAGCCCGTGTCCTGTCGTCTTTGTCTGAAGGGCACCAGTGAGTGGGAGGACTTTCTCTCCCAGGCTGTGATAGATCGCATTCACACAGTTCCACTCAGTTCTTGAGTCATCATCTCCCTGTCACAGCTGTCATTCCTCAGAAGATTTAGTGCAACTCTAACTTTTGTTTGCGTCTATGATCTGAGGAAAATGATCCTTTTATGTCCAGTGAAATTGCAAAGTGTCTCCTAAGAACATGGCGGTAATTTTGCTGTCGTTGGGTTCTTCTTCCCTTTGGACTATAAGAATCCATTGAAAACGTCAACTACAGGTGAGGTTTAGTTCTGGCTTTGGGTGTATTTCCAGAAAGAAGAGACGAATGCCATACGTCCAGATATGATGTGGATGTGTTGGATTTTGTTTGTTAGAAAGGAAGAAGGCTTGAGATAAACATGGTAAGATCCATCCTGGTGCAAAACAAACATAAAATACAAAACAAACAAAACTGCCCTCCACAAAAGGAACTCATCTAATTATATCTGCAACAACCTTATTTCCAAATTGAATCACATTCTAAAATGTTGGGGTTAGAACTTCAACATAGGAATTTGTGGAGAACAGAAACACAACAGAGACCTTCTCAGGAGCTCGTAACTTATTTGCTATTTCTTAAAATCAATGTGGCTCACTAAGGATCAATCTTGTCTATCTGATTACATTTCTTACTGTCAACAGGATGGGTAACCAACTCACCTGGAAATGAACAGAACCCAAAATGCTGCCCCCTAATGGCCACAACCGGAATCCATGGTTGGTTGTTGCATCATAATGAGGCTCAGCCTTCCAGGCTCTCTGAAATCCACATAGGAAGGAACTCCAAAGAAGTTAACCTCAAGTGGGTCCGTTTGACCTAAGGATCAAGAACTTGTTACTAGAATGGCAACTACGTGGGTCAGACAAAATACCAGAGAAAATCAGCGTGAAGGGAGAGAGATTTTTTTTTTTTTTTTGGCTCAGTTTTAAGGTTTCAACCTATAGGCAGTTGGCTTCATTATTTTCAGGCCTGTGGTGAGGCAGGTGGTCAGAGTGTGTACTAGAGGAGGCTGCTTACCTCACGGTGGTCAGAAAGTAACAAGGTCAAGAATGAGATACTGTCCCCCAAAGGGCACACCGCCAAGGACCTCTTTTCAGCTAGACCCCACCTCATAAGTTTCCATCTTGTCCCAAACCCATCAAACTAAAAAATCCACTCTCAGTGGATGGCTTCATTGATGAGCTCTGAACCCTCTTGATCCTAACACTTCCCAAAGCCCCACCTCTGAATACTGCAGCCCTGGGAACCAAGTCTTCAACCCAGGAGCCTCTGCGCGATGTTCCAGACACAGGCTGTAACAGCCACCACCCCACACCCACTGACGCTGCTCTCTGACTCTTTTGTAACTAAATCCCTGAAGCTGGGCAAACAATCTTCAATTTCCCTCGTACCACCGCGTTTCCACTTCCGCTTCGTTCCCAGGCTTCATTCGTACCTCTTCCCACACGTCTGCTTTGCCAGAAATAACAGTGCAAAGGAGTGTGGGTGGCAGGATCCCAGCACCGAAGCTTGGGCTTCCATTTCCCTCCATTGTTCACTGCAGCACTAGGCTGTCCTCAGGGCAGTTTTTCCAGATAAAGAAGGGCCTGGTTGACTGCCAGTGATCGGGCAGGTTCACAGCCCTGGCCTCCTGATGGGCATGCGGCGATTCCAACTCAGATGTGCTCTATCTCCTCTGCTTATCACTTGTCTTCAGCTGCCAAGAGATAGACAAAGGGGTAGAGAGGCAGCTCGGTGAGCCAAGCCTGGGGTATTCCCCGGGGGAGTTTAGAGGCTTCCAAACAGCCAAAAATGGCAGCCTCGCCGAGTCTCTCTAGACAGGGATTTCATTTCAGCAGCCTCGCCGAGTCTCTCTAGACAGGGATTTCATTTCAGTGTCTGCTATTTTAAAGAAGCAGGGACTCCGGGGCTCCCTGGAGGGATATGACATCTCCTTAGGGCTCTAACGGTAACAACGCACCCACTTTCTTCTTCAGACCTGCAATTTCTAAACCCCAGAATGTCAGAAAGACTCAAAGTATTCCAAGAACCTTGGCTTTGAAGGACTAGTCAGAAGTATTTCCACTTCTGTCAACCTTATTCAGTTTTGAAAGTAACCCCATGTTAAAACTAACACGGGCTGACTAACTCCAGATTGTTCTAATGCCAATCCCCAAGTTGACATTTGATATTTGTATTACAGTTTTGTTCCCCTGGGGGAAAATTGAGTGAAAATTATTTTTTTGCAACTTGTTATGAAATTAAGAGCTGCTTCAAAGGAAAAAGCTGTGGGGTTTTGTGTATTTTGTTGTGTTATCTTGGATGGACAAGATAGCAGCCAGGGAAGGAACGTGTCACCTGTCAGGTCCAAACTCTAAAAGGCAGTCCAAGTACCCACCCAGAAATGCGCTCAACCTGGACTATAGGAGGATTTCTGGAGGTTAGATAAAAGCCACCATTCCTCAGGAACTTGTAGAGCTGGTTTCTGGAAACCAAATGAAGTCATATCCCATTCCTCTGGCAGAAGGGACTTGTGGTACCTATTCGTATCAAAGCCCATGCTCGTGTGCAGGCTCCCTCAGTATCACACATACCTGGTATACAGAGTCCATACTAGCATCCCAGCTCTTCCTACCTCCTCCAGCCCCTGCTTCCCTCCCTGCAGCTGCTCCTGCTTCTTACAACCCGACCATCCCCACTATTCTCTGCTCTCGATACTCTAACTCGACTTTCTCTGTCCTCTGTCTCCTACTAATCTCCCCTCATTTGCAGATAGTCCTCACCCTGTCCAGTCTGCTGGCCATGTCTAGTCTACTTTCCCTCTGCTCTGGACTCTTCGAGATGCTTCTGGCTGTTTTCTCTCTCATATCTACAATAAAACCTTAACCATGCCATGTAACAGTCATACCAGCAGGTTTTTTTTATCGTGCCCCCTTGCATATATCTGGTGCCAAACCCATGAATATGCCACAAAGCCTGACAACTCGTTGATTTTTGGATTCTACATGGTGGTAAGAGAGAACCAATTCTCTCAAGTTTCCCTTTGACCTCAAAACACACGCACAAAAATTAAAGATTTAAATGTTTTAAGTAATTATGTTGGTTTCTCCAGAGCCCAGCCTATATAACCCAGAAAAAAAAAATAATCACAGGCTTGGTGCTGTAACTGCCAGGGCAGGAGGAGAGACAACATAAAGAGACACTTTCGCACAACCCACTTCAGCTATGGAAACCTCAAACCCTAAAGAACTAAAAAATTCCCAGGAATCTCATGGTGGGAAGGAACCAGCTGAAGCCTGATACCAGCCAGAAGAGGGACTTGCCTCCTGAGAAGAGGTTTTGCTAACTTACTGGTCTACCTTGCAGAATAGACTGAGCCATGACAATGATGGCTCAGTGATGAGCAGGACCACAGCTTGACCAGGGCTGTTCAATGTACCTCTCGATCTCTAGTTTGGCCCATACTTCTTGTCAGAACCACAAAAATGGTCACTTTACCTCATCGCAATGTGTCCACACTAATTAACTTTCCTACCTCTTATTACCTCTTGTCTCTAGTTGGCATCTTGGGGTCAGGTGGCTGAGCCTATCTTGTTGGAGCTGACAGAGGCCAGGCTTTGCCACCAAATCCTCCAGGAAGGGGACAGGCAGAGGCCTGGGCATAAATGCAGGTTCCATTGTTAATATGCTGTTTGTCCTGGAGCAAGTGTCTTAATTCCTGTGAGCTTTATTTCCTTTATCTAGAACGTAGATCTCGGTGCTTTCCAGACAGGACAGTATGAAAATGAAGGAGACAACTCACAGAGAATATCTAACAAAGTGAGCCCTGAGCCTATAGGAAAATCCCCTGGACTCCGCTGAGAGTTGTGTCTGATTTCCCTGGGTGTCCAAGCTTGGTAGCTACAGTAGGAATGAAGGAATACAGAGGATCAACTGCAAATACCCATGGAAAGATGGATAGCATTCTGCCTCAACTCCCCAAACACTGTGCACCATCCAGAGTTCCTAGTGTAGAAGTGGCTCTGTGGAACAGTTGACCTGACTGGATGTGCCGCCCTGCTCCGACCATCTTGCCACTGTGGTGCCTGGATGGGAAATGGAGTGGGAAGAGCGGAAGTGATCCCCAGCCACGAATCACTGCCCACTGCCTGACTCACGCGAGATACCTGGTTAAAAGAACTGCAGGAAGAAAGGGGACACCTTGCTTGGAGGAAAACTCTTGGCCATCCATCAACCCCATCAACCCTCCTGGGGATTTAAAAAGAGATCCAAAAGCTCGCTCTGGCCATGCACTTGCTCTCTCCCCTTTCCTTCCAGCTCTCTGCTCCAGACGTCCTGGTTACTCATCGTTTCTCAGACACCGCCTGGGCTTCTCCAACCAGACGGTCCATCCACCTGGACGGCCCCTCCCTCCACCCACACCTCCAGGGTCACTCCCTTTCTACAAATCTTCCATCAAATACTTTATCTTCCTTGAAGCCTTCCCTGCCTTGCACCTCAGAGGCCATCCCTGCTCCTTTGAACTCTCCCAGCCTCTCTTTCTCTTGGGCTGTGTCAGACTGAGTCATCAGAGATCTCCTGTATTGTGTGACAAACAGTCTGTGTGCAGCTCCACAGCTGTCGTGGTTGTGCGTGCACACATCTGGGTTGACGTTGGAGAGACCGATGCGAAGTAACCACATGAAGGAGCATCAGTAATGGTGCAAAAAGAATCCTGGTGGGTGCCTCAAAGGAACGTGATGAAAAAGAAGAGACGTCGCTGGAGATGAACGTTTAAACCGAGACTTAGTGGAGCCATGAGAGGAGAGAAGGATCAGAGCCTTCCAAGAAAATCAGTAGATCCAATGACTGGGGTGGTCTAATCACCAGCACACACGCACACACACACACACACACACCACCACCACCACCATACACACACAAACACAAACACACACACACACACATACACCACACACCACCACCACCACCACCACCATACACGCACACACACACTCACACACCACACACCACCACCACCATACACACACACACACACACCACCACCACCACCACCATACACACACACACACTACCACCACTACCACCACACACACAAACACACACACACACATACACCACACACCACCACCATACACACACACACAACAACAACAACACCATCATACACACACACACCACACCACACACCACCACCACCACCACACACACACACACCACCATACACACACACACACACACACCACCACCACCATACACACACACACCATCATACACACACACACAACAACAACAACATCATCATACACACACACCACCATACACACACACACACACTCACACACACACACACACACACTACCACCACCACCACCACCACCACCACCATCTTCACCACCTTCACCACCCTTACCACTGCCACTGCTACAGCCACATAAACACATGGAGTTCACAGGGCTAGAGAACATAAGAGAGGCCAGTGTGGCTGGGACAAAGAAGCAGAGGGAGTTAGGGAGAGAAAGCACCTTTATGTAGGGCTTGATTGAATTCTGACTCAATTCCCCAAACATCAATATATTGTCCAGAGTTCCTAGTGTAGGACTAACTATGAAATAGTTGACTGGGCAGGATGGGCCGCCTCACTCCCACCAGCCTCCCACTCTTGTGCCTGGATAGAAGATGGAGTGCAAAGGAGTGGGACGGAGGAGAAAGGAGCAGAGGTGAGGAGCTGAGGTTGTGCTTGCAATTCTGAATGTTTTCCTAGGTCAAACAGAAACCATGAATGGCTTTTAAACAAATAACACGACCTGGCACAATTTGTCGTTCTGGGCTGATAATTAAAGAGTAGAAGCTGGAGGAAGGGTGGATTATCAAGAAAAGGCTGTGGCATCTGCAGAGGTAAGAGGGTGGTGACATCAGTGACAGGGGAAGTGGAGAGCTCCCAGATCTCTGTTGGAGACCTGCCATTGTGTTAGATGTGGGACCGAGGGAGAAGCAGGTGTTCAAACTCACTCTCAGGGAAATAGACTGTCTAGAGGGCCTCAGTGCCACCCAATGGGAAGAGAAAGGTGCAAATAACCAAGGTGTGATTTTAGGCTTCCAGTTGCAAACAGAAGGGTTGGGAGTGTGTGGCCTTGTGTGGAGCATGTGCCTAGTGCATGTAGGCCTTGGGGTCAATCTCTGATGCAGTTCCTCTGGAAAAAAAAATGCAGGCCAGTCTTAACTGCCTGTATTTTATGATCATAACAACAGGCAGCTCTTTATTTCATAAAACCAAATACTTTCCAATGGGCAGTGCAACAGACATGTGTGTGCGTGTGTGTGTGTGTACGTGTGCATGTGTCTGTCTGTCTGTGTCTATGCGTCTGTGTGTGTATCTGTGTGTCTCTGTGTGTCTCTCTGTGTGTGTATGTGTGTGTCTCTGTGTGTATGTGTGTGTTTGAGTGTGTATGTGTGTGAATGTGTGTCTGTGTGTGTGTGTGTCTGTGTGTCTATGTGTATGTGTCTGTGTGTGTATGTGTGTGTCTGTGTGTGTGTGTGTGTCTGTGTGTCTATGTGTATGTGTCTGTGTGTGTATGTGTGTGTCTGTGTGTGTGTGTCTGTGTGTGTGTGTGTGTCTGTGTCTGTCTGTGTGTGCGTGTGTCTGTGTGTCTGTGTGTGTATGTGTAGTGCTAAGGCCTGAACCCCAGGTTGAGTTCATGCTAGGCATGCATTGCACCACATGGCTAAAACCCAGAGGCTCAAGAAATTGGTTTTGTAGACCGAGAAGTAGGGGAGAAGAAAGCAGGGCAAATGGCAAAGCCCAGATCAGCTGTTTCAAAGTTTCCCTTGTGTGTGTGGTGATGGGAGGGGGGCAGGACAATAGAAAATTACATTAGAAAATTACATTCTGCATCAGTTTCCTTCAGGTTGCCTTTTTAGTAAGGATTAAAGGATTAAAGGTGTAAGGATTAAGAGAGGAGGGAGTTCCTTTGCTGTATTGATTGGCCTGTTCAGGAAATTCTTCTGTCTTCTGATTTCCTAGAAGGTCAGATAATCAACAGCTTAGTGAGTTGGTAGTCTGGCTGGTCCACCAGCGGCCAGGGTAGGGTTTGTTCAACTGCAGTGGCCTTTTATAGATTTATTATATATACCATACAGGCAACTGGGTGTATTAATCTGGAAGGTTAAGACTGGAGGCATACATTTAGAAAACAACTGATCTTTAGGTTGGAGTCTCAGGAATGAATGAAGTTAGCTTACACCTCAGTGTAGTCAGGGGCCTTAGACTGTTTAATCTGCCCTTGGGATGACACTCTCCCTCTTCAAGAGTTAATCTCTTAGTAAACTAACCGCCTCCTAAAGGTTCCCCCATCCAGTACACCCCAAAAGCAATTAGCTTTATTTTTTATTCTATCTGATTGTAGCAGGATCTCAGTTTTCTGGACTGACTTCCACCTTAATGTACAGTAAAGGATGACCTTGAGCTCCTACCTCCCAAGTGCTGTAGTGCTGGGGTGCCGGGCCCTGGTCACCACACCCAGTTTTATGCAGTGCTGGGGGCAGAGCCCCCACTCTAACTTCACTTCACCTTCAGCCCAGCAATCACATCTCAGTGTGTTTTCTACTTTTCTTATCGTTTGAAACACAAAACAAAAGACTTCTTTTTCCTTCCTCTGAGCAACTTACCTCTCATTTGGTGAACAGCCCCACTCCCCAAAGCTGTATTTCTGAGGTACATTCTGGGATTATCATATTGTTATGATAAACTTCTCCTTAGGTAAACTGCTTTGGGGGGACGGCATCCTGTGGGTGTGTAGTCATGTGCATGGGTGTATGTATGTACACACGAGTGTGAAAACCCAGGTCTTTCACCCCCTCAGACACTGGCTTTTTTTTTTGTTTGTTTGTTTGAGATGGAATTTCTCACTGGCCTGAAGCTCACTGGCTGGCTGATAAACCAAACAGATTTGCCTGTCTCTGCTTCCCCAATCATAAGATAACAAACACCTACCAAATTACCTGGTGCTTTTGTCTGGGTTCTGTAGATCAAAATCAAGCCCTCATTTTTTTTAAATTATGTTATGTGTATGAATGTTCTGCCTGCATGGATGTCTATTCACCACAGACATGCCTGGTGCTATAAAAAAGCCAGAAGAGGACATTGAATCCTATGGTACTGGAGTTACAGACGGTTGTGAGTTGTTATGAAGGAATTGGAATCTGGATCCTTCTGGAAGAACAGCCAGTGCCCCTACCCACTGAGCCATCTCTCAAGCCCAGATCTTTATTCTTACAAGGCAAACAAACAATCACTTGGTCAGCTTAGCTAAGACCTCAGCCCCAGGTAGCAATTTTTACCAGTGGACTGAATTTCTTGGGGCAAATCAAGGTGTTTTATTCACCTCTGTATCCCCTACATCCATCACAGTATCCAGACAATAATATTCAGGAAACGGCTGCTTAAAAAAAATGAATGAACGAGCAAATGATTGCTTAGTAATAAAGTGCTCAGATGTGCTAGGTGCCAGATGACTATAACCCAGAGGGAGTAAGAGAGAGGAAATCACGGTCACTTCCAAATGAGGCAGCCGCAGATAAGAAGAAATGGATGCTGGCCTCATGGGCTGAGATAACGCATGCAAAAGCGCTGGCCCAGGGCCGACCTGCTGGTGGGTTTGAATAAAGGAGAATCTGGTTTGGCCACATGGAAAGGGGTGTGGAGGACTTTCCATGGGGACAGGTGGTGAAGACAAAGGTATTTGAAATTGAAAAGTACAATGCAATTTCAGGGGTGGAGGTGGGGTCAAGAGACTCCTTTGACCTTTTGGCCTGTGGCAAAGGATTTACTGCGAGCAAAGCAGTAGGGTGGGAGAGGAGGGAGGGAGCAAGGAAGACTGCACCAAGAGATGTGCGGGCAGCGCGCCCCTTGCTGCAGAGAGGCTAGTGTGCAAGAACCACATGCTGACTGCTCCTGCCTTTTCTCCCAGCCAGATGTGCAGTTGAACTTTAGAGAACCTCTGAGCAATGCCAACAAAGCGCTTAAAGAGTGCCTTCCAGGTCGTGGGAGAGGGGCAGTGTATGCTGTGGTTACCTCATGTCTTTGTGCCAGCAATCACCGGGATTAACCCGGTTAGTTTTCATTTTTCTCCACATTTCCAGTTTTGCCAGAATTAAGAGCCTCCTAAGTGACCTAGGGAAAAAAGTTACTCTGAACAGGAAATACAGCAGGGAGGAGACCGGGAAGTCTAAAAACCGTGCCAGGAGAGCGAGCGGCCAGAGCCGTCAGGCTACAAAGAATGGGGCCCCTTGTCCCACTTAGCTTCTGGTCCAATCTTGAAAGCAGCTTGCCTGCAAGACGCTTGCCAACACAGGATAGGGACAGGGTCACGTGGCTCGGAAATCCCCACAGACTGTCAGGAGCTAACACTATATTTGTATCCAGAGGAAGGGGGCTATGGGGTGGGCAGCACACGGAGAAGTTGCTCTTCATGATCTCCTGCATCCACTGCCCAAGTCAAAGGAGGCTGGGCTGCAGCAACAGAGCCAGGGAGGGAAATTCAGATTCTAACAGCAAGCTTCTGAGCTCCGGCTGGGGCTGGCGTCTATGCCTCTGTTGGCTCGCGAGGTCTCCACAAGTCATTAGATGGCTGAGAGGAAGTCTTCTACTTCTACAAGGATTCTCAGGAATAAGGGTGGAGGGGGTGGGGGGGATAAATTCAATTTCTCTGGTCCTGTTACTCAGTGCTCTGCATAGAAGCCGGCTGAGACCAAATGGATGTGGCATTTTCCTACCCAGCAAGCACTTTACGGCTTCATCAGTTCAATTTGCCTGTACTTCTGACTAGCTGGCTGCCTACCTATAAATCTGAGCCCCCACTATCCTTTCCTAGAACTGCATTAGTTTGCCAGGGTGGGTTATAAAACTCATGGAAACACCTAGTTTATTATAAATGACACGACGAATAGGGAACGATGGTGCATGCCTGTAACTCTAGCACTTAGGAGACGTGGCAGGAGGATCGGGAGTTCAAGGTCACCCTTCACTGTAAGTTTAAGACCCGCTTAGGCTACCTGAGACCTTGTCTCTAGAAAAAGCATACAGATGCAGGCCAGATGAGGATGTGGCTAGGGGAACGTACAGGGTAAAGGTGCTTCCAAACACCATCTGTCAGGAAGTTCTCAAAACCTAGTCCTTGTTCCAGATTTTAGGGCAACTTCAATATGTAGCTGTTCTTGAGTAAACCATTTGCCATTGCAGTCGACCTGACCTGCACCCGTTTCTCCTCCAGAGGCTGGAGATGTGGATGAGTTTCTATCCTTTGTGTGTGCATCAGGACTTTCCAAAGAAATCGCTCCATTAGCACCATTAGCATTAACTTGGATATGTTTGAAAGGGTACCTTGTACTGAAGATGCTTTGGAATTTACTTCACGAATCAAGATCAAAACATACATAGTTTAGCAAAAAAGGATGTGTTTCTTGCTCTAGTCTAACAGAGCCCTGAGCCAGGTACCAAACTGAAAAAATAAGCAAGCAAGCAAACAAACAGACAGAAATTGAAATATATGCAGCTGCCTCTCTGTACCTGGGCAAGAATTAGAAGTGGAACAGGGCTCTGGTAGGGTGGGGAGCAGGGACTATTTCCAGGATCTCCGAGGACACTGACATCTGGAGATGCCTAAGCGGTTAAGTCAAATGCGGAGTATTTGCATGTAACTTATATGTATCCTCTAGTGAGCTTTAAATTCTCTGTGAGTTACTTATGTAATGTGAGGAAATGCTACAAAGTTATTATACTGTATTATTTAGAAAACAATGCCCAAAATGTCTATGTGCTCAGTTCAAATGCAACTTTTTAAAAATGTATGTGTGTCTGCCACATGTGCACAGGTGCCTTCAGATGCCAGAGGAAATCATTGGGTCCCTCAGAACTGGCGTTACAGGTAGTTGTGAGCGTCCTGATTTCGTTGCTGAGAATGAAAGTCAGGCTCTCTGGAAGAGCACAAAGTCTCCTCCCACACAGCCATTTCTTCAGCCTAAGATGCAACTTTTTTTCTTTTTTTTTCAGGTATTGTCCCTGTGTGTTGTTTGAACCCATGAATGCAGAACTCATAGGCGTGGAAGGCTGTCTGCATATCATAACATCACAACAATGTGTCCAGCTCTTGAGAGTTCTATGGCCATTCTTTGACCTGACTTCAGTCTGGTCATCTGGTCTCTAATTCTTATACCCGGTTTCACTTCTCCCTCTTTTCCACCAAAGAACCTTCTCCACATTGGCCCTATCTTTTCTTTCCTCCGCTCCTAAGCTCATGTGCTGTCTTCCACTCAAGACTTCTTTGTCATCTGTCTCAGTTCCATGTTTTGACATCTACGGCTACCTTGCTAGGACAAAAACCTAATCTCACATCATGAGGGAACATCGATGACTGAGGAGTTAGGAGAAAAGAGGCGAGTACTGACTTACACTTTTCTTCAGTCAACCTGCTATTGTTTTAAGGATAATGCAGTTTTGCTGGTATCTGCAGGCTGGAGAGATCTTAGATCTAGAGAGACAAGATTTCACTTCTACCTGGTGCTTCCAGATTCTTCTTATAGACAGAGAAAGAATTTAGACACAAGGCAAGGTAAGTTGAGAGGAAGCTTTATGACAGAGCGAAAAAATGCAAGATATGAGGTTAGGCTTCTGAAAAGAGCTGCATCTCCCAGGACTTTGCACAACATCTTTTGGACAAACTTTAGTCAGGGGAGGCGTGCTAGTTAGTTGTTTTTTGTTTTTTATTTTGTTAATGTTTGAGAGGTCACATGATATCCTAATATAATACAGCTCTGTGGTCACACCAGCTGCTAGGTAACATGTAGTTTTCTTCTCTTTTCTTTGTGTTTATATAGCCAACCTCAGGAGCAAAGGAAAATGTCTCCTCTGCTCCCCAAAGCTTCTTTGAGTTCTTTGAATAAATGGCTAAAGAGACTTAACTGGAAAAAAGACACACAAACATAAGACTTGCATGGTCATAACAGTGTAGAACCCTAAGCCCAATGTGACTCAAAAGCTTAGAGACTTTAAAAACATCATTTTCCTTTATTTTGTATCTATAGGCCATGAAGAAGACAGAGGGTTTGGCAACTTAGGGAGCACTGAAATGATTTTTAGGGGAGTTCAATGAATGGAGAAGAGTGGTCTTGGAGAATATATTGATCCATGGATCAGAAAATCTTTGTAAATGATTAACCAAAACAGAGCCGAAGTCGTGTGAGGACATTCTCAGTAGGCCGGTGGCAGACTAGACTTTCTTCCTGTGATATGAATTTAGTTAATGAAAGCCCGGGTAAGGGACAAAAGGTGATTGTTCCAACTTTGGCAGGCCTAATCTTTGGAAGCTGGAGGACACTGTACAAAGCTTCTTTCTCTGCACCTGGGGATAGGGACAAAAGCAGGCAGGATGAGATAAACTTGATTCTGAGTTTGCTTCAGTAGCCTTTTCACTTTCTTTAGGTCAAATTGTTCAGGACCACTGAGCACCATAGTTTATGAGTGTTGTTCTTTGAGACCCCAAAAGGATGTCAGTCTTGACCCCTCCCTCCTTCCCTTTCTGCCTACTTTCTCCCTCCCTCCCTCATTTTTTTCCTCTGTATTTGTGTATGATGTAGGTGCATGTTCACATAGATGTAGGTACATATATGCATGTGTGCATATAGAGAACAGAGGCCATTTGACTAAGCCAGCTCAATCAACAGGTTCTCCAAGGCAGGAGCAAAGATTAAAAAAGAAAAAAGACATTTAGACAACACTGTAGCATGACCCTCAGTTCTAAGGCTGAGGCCGGTTTAATTTTTTCCAGTCTGCTTTTATATCATTCTAGGTACAAACAATATGGTCAGTCCTCGAGAGCACAATGTGAACAGCGGCTCCTTGTGGTGTCAGGTGTTTTCTGGAATGAGATGGTGTGACCATTGCCATGGGTATAGTTCAAAATAAAAACAGGGCATGGAGCCTTTATGGGGACAAACGTGTATATGGTGTGTGTGGTCATCTACTCCCACCTCCTCCCTAATGTGAGGGACACCTTTGAAGGAGGGAGATAAAGCCTTTCAGGAATAGAGTCAGGAATACAGGAATATAATAAATACGGGCCTCAGTTGGTGCGAAACTGTTGCTAATACTGCTTCCTTCCTTTGAGCCAGAGCACATGAGTACAGTTAGCAAGGCTCTGGTGAGACACAGCACGGGCTTCCTGACCACAGGGAATACTGTCTTCCATCAGGCTGGGCTACGTGCCAAAAGTGACAGTCAGGGATCCAATGAGGAATCTTGGTCACTTAAGTAAATTTCATATTGCCTTTTTTATCTTTGAGAAGTATTTGTCATAAAGGTTTAGAAACAGGTCATTCCTCCCTATTTTTCTTGCTTTGGGCTTAATAGTTGTTCATAATTAGTGCTGAACACTTGATTACAGATAAACTTATGGAACTTCCAGCTGTAAATCTAGAATTCTTGAGTTTCATCATAGCTCTTCAGTTGTGCTTACAAATGTTGTGAATATGTATATATTTTAGTTCTTTTCCTAAATATAAGCACTCCCTGATAGAAGTGACTTTGAATTATTGATAAAATTTTGTGTTTGATTTTATATAACAAGTTATTAAATATATTTTTGTGGAAAAAAAGAATATGGTCAGTCCTTAAGGCACAAACAAAATAGTCAGGAAACAAACAAAGCATAAATAAAGTAGTCAAAGAACAAACAGGATAAAAATCAAGGCAACAAATAATGTCCTGTGGTCACTATGTTTAGGGGTTTATCAGAATCATCCAGACACAAAAAATACAATAAACTCTCCAGCTGTATTTGCCTTGAGCCTATTTCATTGTCCCAGCCCGATATCAAATTCCTGCCAAATTCCAAAAAGTGGCCCCCAAAGCGCTCCAAATCTCTCCCTTTTTTATTTTATAAACAAGACTGCACCTGTCTTAGGTCATTCTGACAAGAATGTCTTCCTTACCTGTTGTGGAATATGCATTATCAAAAGCAATGCATTTCTGTCTTAGGTTAGTAAGGCTCCGTACAGACTCTTACCTGTCATTGGCTGCCTATTAAATCAATAGCTCTGGGGATCTGTTTTTAGTTTCAAGACATGTATTTTGTCTGCCAACATGTTGATGTTATTGAAGGCAAGTCTTATCACAATGGGCAGGAATAAAAGTATTCCGAGGACAAGAAAGGCTAACATGATCAAGCTATATATGCCATTCTTGAAGCTTGACCAAGATGGAAATATTGACCTCAGGCCATGAATTAATTTTATCACCAACATCCACAGCATCAAAGCTCAGTGGAGCAACATTCTTTAAATTCATAATCTCAGTATGCAAAGTTAAAACATCCAGAGAGGTACTAGAATTATGCCAGATATCCTGCAATTGTATTTGAACTTTCTCCCAATTACAGTGACTGTCATTATAAATTTTAGAAGTGACACAAATCCATTGGTATCTAGCATGACATGTGAGATGGCTTCTTACTCTTAAACTTAGAACTTCCTCTCCAATAATTTGAATAGTATCATAAAGAGCATCAATCTGTTGTTCCAAATGCCTATCTAAATCCTCTTTAATATCTAATACTCTGAGTATTAATAACATTTTTTTGCTAAATGATTAACAAGTTTCTGTCTTAACTTCTTGTATCAAAGCAATTGCAGAAGCAATGGTGCTAGCTATTAATGTGATCAAAGAGGCTATACCAGCAACAATCAAGCCCATTACCCTCTTGCTTCTGATTAAAGCCTGGCTTCTTCCAATGTCTGCAAGCTCTTTTCAGAATACCAAGGTCCTGTAATACTCACAGGCAATAAAACAAAAGCTGGTTGATAAACCACCATAACAGACATACCAGATTTCAGCACACTAACGCAATTAGAAAGTACACAATCAACACAGCTTACATTAAATACTATAGAAGAAACAAAAGTAATTTTAATATAACTAATTAATAAACTATTAGGAACCTTAACACAAGCACTAACATCTGTTCAGAATCCAGATCCTGTCCCAATTTTATCTATTGCCAACGTTAACGTCATAGAGAGCTGCAGCTAATTTCCAGATATGCCTTTGAAAATGGCCTGCTTCTGATTGCTAAAGACCTAAGGACATCTCCTTTTGCCAAATGTTTGATTAATTCCCTGATCAATCAACAATTTGCATATTATTAGAGACGTTAAATCACATTGGTGGTTGATTATGACATTCTAACATTTTTGTTAAATGCCAGGTCCACGTTCTCTGTGGGTTCTGATCCAGGGGGTCGTATCTCACGAGGATCAGGAGTAGATCCTTCGTCTCTGTGCTTTGAGTTATGCTTTGTGAAATGTTTTTCCTCCAAGTTTGAGTAAACATAGAAATACACCCACCATTCGTACTATTCTTCACAAAGCAAACAGGATCCCATCACCAAAAGCGCTGTGTCTTATTATAAGTTGACTCCCCTGTCCAGGGAGATCCAAGAAGTTGAGAATTATTATTGGTCGCAAGAATGTCTGGTCTGGACCACACTGCTGCATGTATCAGTGGTGAGTCAGAAACATAGGCCCAGTAACCTTCGCTGTGGGTGGGAACCATCACCGCCATCAGTAAGGGAATCAGCAGGATGGTGACACTGTTCCATTTGTCTCACCACCCTTTCTGGCACACCTTGCCCCATTTTCTTCTTGTGATAAAACATAAACATGACCTCATCCTTATATGAGTACAGGGTCAGGTCCCTGCCTGTCACAGGATCCTCCCATACCCTTGAAGCCTCTGTAGCGGAAATGTGAGGATGTCTGTCCACTTCGTTTTTTGATACAGGATTTCTCATGGACCTGAGGCTTAAGACTAGGGTAGACTGTCTGGCCTGTGAGCTCCATGTGAGGGATCTATGTGACCTCACTTCCCCAGTGCTGGGATTACAAGCACACACTGCCATGCCTAGTTTTTATGTAGGTTTGGGAGTTCTGGGGTTCTGAGTTCTCAGGTTCTCGTGCTTTGAACTGCAAGCACTAAGAACTAATTCTTCTCTCTAGTCCTTACGGATTGCCTTCTTGTACAACCCTACAATAGCAAGATAAAGAGAGAACCATGCCTATCATGAATGTCAGTGATTATTATTCTTTTCTACCCAGCTCTTATACCCTCTAGACCCTCTAGGCACATGTGAATAATAGTAGCATGGCTGTGGAGGCCTCCACTATCTCAAAGGCAGAGGATTTGAAAATACACATCTTCATGAGTCATTTGTTGTTTGTCCTTCCTTCTTGCTTGTTTCTCTTAAATTTCCAGTGGCCAGAAGACTTGCTAGTCAGGATCCTAAGCATGCCTCAGTGTCTACTCCACAATCTATGCATTAAGAAAGGTGCCACTAGAGATTTCACAGTTTTTGTGAACATTACAAACCTAGATGGTGTGGGAACCTAGATGGTGTTGCAGTAGATGCAATCACAAATTGTAAACACACGACCCAAAGCTCCTGTGGATCTGTTTACAGTCAACTTCATATCTAGTAAATAAGAATGTACTCTATAGTAATGATCAAATGTGTAGCAAAGTAAATAGAAAAAGCCCAGTATTGTGATTGCTTGCTGTGACTGTCACACCGTGCACTACTCATGTTTGTATTATTATACCTGATGTCGCTAGCCACTCAGAAGGTTCGTTCATACCAGCAACACACAAGCAATGACCTGTGTATTACCATGTCACCAGTTGACCATATAATCTTACACAATCACCCTCATGTGTGTGGTCCTTTGTTGGTCAAATGTTGCTACGTGGTGTGTGACTGTATTTGCAGGGATTAAAGATTGTTGTAGGGTAATTTTGACTATGCCTCTTTTTTTTTGTCTTGCGTACTGGCTCTACTCACAACCTTAACAGTTACTATACTGTATAGGCCTAGGTTAACAATAAGAACAAAACAAAACTAAACTAAAATGAAAAACTAAAAACAAAACCTTTTCCCTTGGTTTTTTTTTTTACATGTTTGTTTTTGTTTGTTTGTTTTTTGAGGCAAGGTCTCGTCAAATATATATATATATATATATATATATATATATATATATATATATATATATATATATATATATATTTGACTAGCTTGAAACTTGCTATGGAGACCAGACTGATCTCCAGTTTGCATGATCATCTTGCCTCAGAATGGTTACAAACATGAGCCACCATGACCAGTTTTCTCTGGGTTTCTGTGGAGACAAAGCTGGGGGCAAAGCTGAGGGCAAACCTATACATAATTTCTAGCTTCTCTTGCTTCCAGTTACTTGAATTTATGAGCATTTTTTTGACAACATAGCTAAACAATATGGTCCCTCATCTTCATCTCTGGCGATGGTCACTAGGGCAACAATTGATCAAGGTGTTGAGAAATCTGGAGGTAATTTAAATTACCCACCAGCCCTTCATTTGGACTGGTGTAGGGTTCAGATGGGTGACCATATGATGTAAGATGCCTGAAACCCTACCCTGTTCAGAGGGTACCAGTGCCACCATTTCCCTAGCATGCATGCATCCTAGGAAGAACCGTGACGTTTCACCAAACATGTACTAGACACTCATCACAGCTTCCTGACTCCGATCACATCCATAATCATCTCCTCGCTCATACCAGCTCATTCCTCTTTCCCACAGACACCCCTAGGCCTATCCAAGACAGACAGATTCTCTTGGGACTCCCACTATGCCTGGCTGCCTCGTGAATATGCTCTTTCTCTTTGGATAAACCCTCTGTTTCTGTGACTGGCATTTGTTGGGTAACCCTTGAGTGGGACATGTCAGAGGTCTGTCCTAGTCAGGATTGAGTTCCTCTTGGTGTCCTTGCTCTGCCTCTGCTCTCAATGGTGGTCCACAGTGCCAGTGCCAATGTCTTCAGAACTCTCAAAAAACGCCAAGCCCCAAATCTTGAAGGGCTGACTTTCCAGATGAATTACTCACTGTTTGGCAATTGTGTTTCAGCAGCCTGTGAACTACTCATTATTATGGGGAAATGTAAATGAGGTGCTCTGAAGTGGGAATCCCCAAAGCAGAAGGCCTCAGAGATGCAAATGGCCAAGAAGAGACAAAAGAGAGCCCTCAGAGCCATGGTGGCGTTGGGTCAGTGGGACCACTGGGGAGAAAGCTGCCTGGAGAACCCTCCATGTGGACTCAGTGAGAAAGGCTGAGAGAACGTGAATCTAAACCCCCTGAGGCTTCCAGGAGTTGTCAGAAGTCTAGCCCAGAGAACAGAGGCTTTCAAGGAGTCCAGTGCCCGTGTGGATTCTTGTTTTCTCTCTTCTAATAAAAGCAACACCCAATCCCAAGACTCTTTAAAGACGCAGGTGGTATTGCTAGAGTGACTGGCTCTCTCCCCATTGGAAAAGGGGCTTAAGGGCCAAGATTCATGGTATAGATCTGTAATGTAGCACTTGGGCACTTGGGCAGGAGGATTGAAAGTTTGAGGTTAGCTTTGGCTATGCAGTGAGAAGGAGAGGGGAGGGAGAGGAGCGGGGAGGGGGAGGAGAGGAGAGGGGGAGAGAGAGGGAAAACAGGAGTAGTAGAGCACTTGTCTAGCATATTCAGACCTCTGGCTTTGATCCCCAGCATCCAGGGGAGGAAGGCTTAAAGCTTCAAGCATCCAATACTTAACCAGTAGGGTTGGACATGATTTAGGAACTCCTGGGAGAGGCCCCTCAGTAACTAGTAAATATTAAACTTGAAATCCTTGTTAGGGCTGGGAGATGGCTCAGTGCTTTAAACACTTGCTGTGCAATCATGAAGACTATAGGGTTTGAATCCCAGAACCTATGCTACAGTCTGGTGGGCACTGCAATCCACCTGCAGTTCCAGCTTCTGAAATGGCGTCAGGGATCTTCAGAGCTAGTGAGATCTGTCCTAGTGACAAGCTCTGGGTTTGATCTAGAGACCATCTCTTAATGGCTAAGGTGACAGAGTAATGAAGCATGGTTTCCCAAATTAACCTGGAACCTCCAAATGCAGACACACACATGTAGACTCACACATATGTGTGCCCATGCACCCCCACCACCGCACGAAAAAAAGGGGAAAAAAGGAAAAACCCATACCTGTCCCTGGGGCTCCAAGTCTCATATTGGAGCTGCTTATTTATACATGGGTGACACCCCCTGATAATTTTAAGATCCTTGAGGGTGGGTTACCTCAGCTATATTGTCATTCCCAAAGTCTCTCTATTTTACAGTTTACTCACAATTTTGTACCTATTTCTGTGTGTCATGGGCACACTATGTCAGACTTGTAGACACAAAGATATTTTTTCTTAGAAAATCAGAATTTATTGAATAAAATGAACTCACATGCTATGCTGTTTTTGTTCACTGTAATTTACTACCGGTTCTGATTTCCCTCAAAAGTGTGGTCATTTAGCTCTTTATTTTGTTCCAATCTTAATCATCAATTGTAATTATCAGATCACACATTCTATTCCATTCAATATTGGCTATGAAAGGGTTAAGGAGGCTATAGTATTCCAAGAGTCCTTGCTGAAGGCAAAGAGCTGATACTCAAGCAAAGGGAGTCACTGCAGAAGGTTACATAAAACATTAGAGAACCCAATTGGAGAGGCAGGTTGCTCCAGAATGCAGTCTGTCAGTTGGTCCAGGCGATGCATGGGACAATATATGCAAACTGGATGGGTAGATTGGTGAATGGGAGGATCAAATGGGCCTCTTAAGTGATGAGTACCAGGTTGAGCTGAAGCCCCTGGGAAAGGTTGGGTGTTCTCTGCTGTGTCCCTTGGCTCACAGGTACCAGGTAGCTTGATGACAATGCCATCAGTGTTGCCTGTTAATCCTTTTAAAGACTAGGGGAGAGTCTTGTATCCTTTGATAGTCTGAGTTTTCTTATATGATTTTAGTATGTCGTGTGTGTGTGTGTGTGTGTGTGTGTGTGTGTCCATGTGTTTCCCATCTACTTTAGTAATGTATAGGGAATATCTTTTAACTTGTAGAAATGAGTTACTGTCGTCTGTGCTGAGAAGGTGCTAGGGTCTACACACATGACTGAAATGCAGGGTCATCGTCCCTCTGCATTTACCCTCAAAATGGAGCCAACTGGCACTTTGTAAAGTGGGGTTATCAGGGCAGGGCACAGACTCAAAGCCACTGTTTCATACACTTAGGGTAGGGCAGGAGCTTATGGTGCAGCCTGACTTCCACACTATGTAATAAGCCATTGGACTTAAAACAGCCACAGCTTTTTATGCCTCATGGTTCTCCCTTTGAGCTGCTGCATGTGGCATCTGCTGAGGTCACACATTAGGCAGCGTCGCAGGTTATTTTGGTTGTGTTAAACGACTACACTGACGTGCCTGGCATTTACAAGCTCCTCCACAATCCTCTCTCCTTCTCTCTATTCACTGGTCTAGCCAAAGCTTCCTCAAAGCCTGACACTTAGGGTCCAAAAACAAAGCTGTCAGGCTTCTTATAGGCTACACTCAAAATGACCATAGTACCTCTTCCACCTGATTCCATTGGTCATCAAAACTCAGAGGGAAATGGGGATCCATATCATGGTAGGAACAGAGACATGCTTCTATCATAGAGGGGAAGAATTATGGTGGCTATGTAGGAGGAAACCACAGAGCACTTTGCCAGTACCTATTATATTTCTTTTCCAGATCAACATCCACAAATTTTAATTTTCTAGTAGCTTCAGTCAAAATGTTAAATGGAACATGTGACATAATTTTCATATTTTACTTTTATTTAATCCATTCCATCTCATATACATTATATCAACATGTTATTAGTTAAACTTGATTGGAATACTTCGATTGTTGTACTCCGTGACATGCTATTGGATACACGTAGTTTCAATTTGGACTTAACTTTATTGTGTATTGAGTAATCCACAAATGGTTTCTAGATCATGGCTACATAGTCTCTTCCTTGTCCTGGCTTCTAAAGTAGCTTGTGTTAAAATAGATATTTTAATGCACCTGTGAATGCAAATAAGAAATATCCATGAGACCACAAGGCTGCATACCATGTGGGCTCACTCGATATGGTCTTGTACAATGTTTGAACATCTAATTGCGGAGACTAGAGATATCCTTGAGCCCGCTCATGTAAGACTAGAGGACATTTATATTCTGCTTCTGCCGGGTGCTCCAAATATTTATCAGGTTTCCCATTTCTCATAATTTCTCCAAATCTTCATCTCTCTCTGTAGCTGCTCAGATTTCTTCCCCCACTGACCAGCACCCACTTCTCCCTGCTGGTTCACCACGACTGACCAACCTCGTGATAAACTGTGACAAGCGTCTGATAACCAGTCTCCGTGCTCCACGTTTCCCAATCCCCCATTCCCAGCAGAGGTAACCTGATTGGCCCAGCTCTCACCGCTTCATGCTGCTTCATGCCCTTGTCACCTGACAATTGGCTGCCTTGCCTTCAGCCCATCCCTGTTCTAATCAGCTGTGGCTAGGAAGCACCTCCTTGTGGTTCTCAGTATGGCACCTGGAGGTGAGGGTGGTGGGTGGGTAGTTTCCCTTGGAGGAGGTTGTCAGACAGATACTAATATTAAAATGCTCTATTTCCCTCTGTCACCGGGGTTTCCTGGCTGAGCTCATCAGTCTGACCCTATCCTTAACTTGGTACTGACCTTGAGCGACACAGCCTCACCTACACTAACAGAATTTATGCAAAAGGATGAGAAAGTCTGATTAGGCATAAGTGTTCAATCAGTGGATGGAGAATGCGTGGGAGCCTTCTGGAGTTCTGAGGAACCCATCCTGGTTCAGCTACTTAGCACAGCAGATGCATCTAAAACGCCAACTTTGCTAGTATCTAATAACCAGCGTGTGTTTGCGCTGAGGGTAGAAGATGGGGACCTCATCTATGTGCTTAGCATATTAAATAAATGCTCTGTCATGAGGCTCCAGTGTGTGTGTGTGTGTGTGTGTGTGTGTGTGTGTGTGTGTGTCTGTGTGTCTGTGTGTCTGTGTGCCTGTGTGTCTGTGTGTATACATGCATGTGTGTTGAACATATTTTGTTTGCTTTGGAAACTTCTTATATGACCTCTTTGTGTTAGAACTACCCAAAAAGAAAACTGCAGAGTTCTTTTCCCAACTTCAGTTACACTGTCCAGAATGCCCAGGAATATAGCCTAGGATCTGCATTTCTGTAAATCCAAGACAGTTGAGGCTACCCTCATTTGTTTCAGGTCGTATTGGCTTATCCCCTGGGCTCTGTGAGATTTCTTTAGGACACCTGACTTGTGGAACTTAGAATTTTTCTAGAACTTTCCAGGCAGTCTGAGTCTAATCAAGTAGCCATGAAGGCAAGTGTAAGAAAGACTGAAAGTTCTGGCCATCATCTTTTCTGACCCAAACCCTGGATTCACTCAGGGAGCACCCACAGTCTGCCCCTGACTTGACATTTCCCATGGGATGGCAAAGTGATTTACCTGGTAGGGTTGTGTAATAAATCAGCACAAATCCCCAGGCACCACCCTGGTTGGAGGCCCTGCTGGCTGAGTGCCTGAGTCACAACTCAATGGGATAAACCCAAAGGAGCCCCAGGCGGGCAGAAAGCAGTACATGTGGGACTGTGTCCCTGTGGAATCACAATGGAGTCAGTGTTTGCATGAGAGCCAGCCAGACAATGACTCCGATTCAAGGCATGGAATGCCAAGGCTGAAGGGTGCTCTGGGAAGAGGGGAGGACCTGGGCCTCTTTCTTGGCTCAGTCCCTGCCTGGAAATTAGTCTACTTTTGTTTTTAATCCCATTTGTCTTTTTTCCTGTGTCTAGGAGAAGGAATAAGTGGCCATACGTTGCTTTCAGGATAATCCCATCTCTTCCACATTTGGCTCCAGAGTTTGGACACTATACCGATCCAGCCTGTCCTAGCTCTGTGTGAGCCTGTGTAGCCTCTGGAAGCTGTAGTAATCTTCTTACGGTGACTCTGAACTGACATTGGCCTCTTAAGGCCAGGAAACTAGCAATTTTGTAACAGCCCCCCCACCCCACCCCGAGTGGCTCATACACTTCTAGTTTTAGTCACCCGTGGTACTTTAATTCTTTCTAGGACTTGATAGGTTACGTGTTTCCTAGAGGGTCTTTGCACCAAGCATTCATCTTTAACTGAGCCCGAGAGGCCTCAAAGGAGGTCACATGTCCAAGTGCCACTCTTACAGAACACTTGTTCATTCACTGAGTAGAAAACTTGCCATCCCTTCTCCTTCCCCGAAATTAGGTGGATTACCTTTAGGACAAGAGCCTGGGTAGCACTCACTCTAACAGGATGACTGAAAAGCAGAAATTTAATGTGGGCCTGGGAAAGTACACTGGAACCTGAGAGGAGAGTAGGCCACCAGTCTAGAGTAAGGGGTCGATTTTTCTCCTTCGGAACTAGACTCCCCACCTTTTTTGAGTCCTGAAACCTAGCCCTGGCTGGCATGGGACTCACTATGCAAACCAGGCTACCCTTGAAATTGCCCAATCCTCCTGCCTCTGCCTTCTGAGTGCTGGGATTATAAGCATGTGCCACCATGCCTCTCTTAAAGCAGATTTTTAAAAACATGCAATCAGACTACTTTTAGAAGTGATTTGTCTTGTGTTTCCTGTAAGCAACTATTGAAGCTACCCCACTAAATAGGGACAAGGGTTTGAGAAGACAGTAACTAAATGCGTGACTTCACGGCATTCAAAATGAGACAGTTAAGAACAAATATGGAAAAGAGTCGCCAAGATCAATCCCTCCTTTTCTCCTTCCTCCTCCCTCCTTTCTCCTTCCTCCCCTCCTCTTTTCTTTCTTTTTAGCAAAACCAACCCAAGTGAGTGCATACGTGTGTGTACGAGTGCATATGTGTGTGTATGTCATGTTTCTTCAAGATAGCCAACAGTTGCAAGAACCTGAACTTTAAACCTCCCCAGTGCTACCACCCCGCCCCCAGTGCTGGGTCACAGGTGTGTGCTTGCCTTCACTAGCTAGTGTGATGCAGGGGATTGGACACGGGGCTTTAGACATGTCACCTAAGCACTCACCTGCTGAGCAACCCCAGCCCCTCTCAAATATCTTCTTGTACCTTTTACCTTTGCCCCTAAAGGAGCAAGCTCTCTGTGGCCTCTCGTTACGGTCACTGCCATCTCTCCCCAGGTCACCATCATCGTTCCTCGTGAACTCTGGAGCTAATGCTACATGAGATGAAGGTTATCGGATGGGCTGGTGAATGACTCCAGGGGTAGAAGCATCCAAGCTGAGGACCTGGGTTCAATCCCCAGAACCTACATGGTGGAAGGAGAGAAATGACTCTCCTGTTTGTCCTCTAACTTATACAACACACACACACACACACACACACACACACACACACACACACACACACAGTGGCACTGTAACCTCCTAAAATACAATAAATATAAAAAACGATTT
Organism: Rattus norvegicus; assembly: GCF_021556685.1. Classification (NCBI taxonomy): domain Eukaryota; kingdom Metazoa; phylum Chordata; class Mammalia; order Rodentia; family Muridae; genus Rattus; species Rattus norvegicus. The sequence goes on along the minus strand of NC_141534.1, from coordinate 180,090,591 downwards.
TTAAAATGAGGGTTGCCCGAACATAAGCACTGAGATACTGAGGCCTGATGACCAAGATGGCGGTTCATTGGCTATTAGGCAATATGCTGTCATTGCCCCTTCACCATGACAAATATGTCAGAAAAATATGTGGCTTCAGGATTTTTATGTTAATGAGTTCTGTAAGTATGAGAAGCCTGTGTTTTCCCTCATTCTTTCAGGCTGTACCCCCTAACCTACTAGGCCTCTTGGCAACTCTTTAGGACTCTGACATATGGAATCTAGATCTTGAGAAAAACTATCTTGAAGAAGGAAAGGCTTATTTGGAGAGGGAGGGCATTTTCAGAGACTTGGTCTGCAATCAGCCGGGATGCAGAACATCCCTGTAGCAGGGGTACACGATGGGAGAGGTGGCTCTCTTCACAGAGGTGGAGTCGCATGTCAGGGAAACAGAAGAAACCAGGGACAAGGTGCCTCATTGTGGTTTGAATGAGAAGCATCCCCTGCAGGCTCATGTCTTCATGTACTTGGTCTATAGTTGGCAGTGCTGTTTGGGAGATGTGGAACCCTTCAAGGTGGAGCCTTGACGGAGAAAACATCTCACTCATTTCTCTCTGCTTCCTGTGTGCAGACGTGCGATCCGACAGCTTCCTGCTTCTGTCCCCATGCCTTCCCTGCCTGTCACCATGTCACCTTTGTTATGATGGCTTCTTCTATCACTCTAGAATTCTAAGCCAACGTAAACCCTGTCTCCTTAAATTGCTTTTGGTTGTTTTTTTTGTTGTTGTTGTTGTTTTTTTTTGTTTTTTGTTTTTTGTTTTTTGTTTTTTTGTCACAAGTCTCCACCTTCAGGCTTCTGTCACCTGATTCCTCTAACTAGGCCCCACTACCTTCAGCAACACCATCATTCTATGAATCTATCACTGCTTTGGTTTATTGACTAGGTCAGAGTTCTCATGGTTCGATCACTTCCCGAAGCCCCAGTTCTGAACATGCTGTGTTAAGGCTCAAACCATTAACACACAAGTCATTTGGGACACATTTCATATCCACATACCAGGCTGGTTGCTTACACAGTGCGGAAACGCTGAACAAAAGGACGAGGTCCCAGGTATAGCATGAGATTTCGTCATACAGCATGAGACTTATTGAGTTTGTTTATTTCTGCAATCTCCTATTTACTTTTTGGAATCATTGTTGATAAAAGTGAAATGGTAGATAGAGAAGTGTTATACTCAAAACAGATACACACGCATTGTACAAATGTGGCCAGCAGCTTGAGAGCATGAACTATAAAGTGAAATGGGCAATTGTGTTATGTTGTTCAGCTAAAATTACCAGGAAAAGGAGCATTTCCCTCCTCACTTCTTGTACAGAAGGACACATTTGATACTTTAGTATATGACATCATGACGAAGGCAACTTCTAGAAGAAAGGATTTGTTTGGGGCTTACGGTTTCAAAGGGTTGGGGTTCATGATGGCAGAGCAGAGGTACCAGGTGCCAGGCTCCTGGAGCAGCAGCTGAGAGCTCACATCCTGAATAGCAAGCAGGAAATAGAGAGGGAACTGAGGATGGTACTGAGTCTTTAAAACATCAAAACCTACCCCTAGTGACACACATCTCTAACATGGCCACACTTCCATGCTTCCTTACTTCCCAAATAGCTCTACCAACCAGGGACCAAGTATTCAAAGACGTGTCTATGAAGACCATTCTCATTTAAACACCACAGGGGGGAAAGTTGGTGTTTATGTCTTAAGAGAGCATTAACTATGCCTCTGATTGTCTCTTATCGATTCACTGTGGGGTACAGCTGGGGGTTAGCTCTCAGCCAGGAGAGAAGATGTGCTCCTGAGACGCCACTTAGGGAAGCAGGCTGTGTGATCTCATAAGCTTCCCAGAATTACCCTCGAGCCAGCTGCTTCCCACCTTCTGGCTCACCTGACGATGATGCATGTGGTGACCTCTTCAACTCTGCCTTCCCAGTGTGTGCCAGCCCCAGTTCCTATACTAAATCTGTCAGTCTTAGAATAATTTGACAGTCATTTTCCTGACTGAATCCTGGCTGGGATGTTGGAATTTCAGAAGTCGTTTATAACTTAGTCAACACTCGTGGAACTGAAACAGAGGTCTAGCTTCCAGGTCACATAAAAAATAATAGAAGTATAACATAGAAAGTAAGCAGGAAAACACATCAGAAAAGCAAGATGGCAGGGTGGCTCTAGGCACAGCACTTATGCCAACAATGCTCGTGCTGGTAAGTCCCTTTGATAATGGGCAAGATTCTTGGTCAGAATAAACATCAACACAGCTATCCAATGGCTGCTCATCTGAGTTGATTGAAATCATGATTATAATTAAAGGATGGCAGAAATGTATCAAGTGAATGTAAACAAGAAGGAAATAAGATTTAAGATAATGAAGATTAAGTAGGAGGATTAGAATATTTCTTAAAGCCCATCAATGCAACTGTTAAATGAATTTATCTTCATTGTCCAAAGCTGAGGTAGTAGAGAATCAGCCTACATCAGCTCACAGAGAGAGCTATGCAAGCGTTCAACTCTTTTCTGCCCTTCTATCAGCAGCTAAGACTTTGCATACAGACTCCCGGCAAATCCAGATAAGCAGAAAGGTCTGTGTTTCCCTTTGTCTCTTTTTAGAAACAAGAAAATATTTCCCCAGTGTTCCATTATAATTCTTTTGTCTTATACCCATCACCCACATTGCCTAAAATATGCAAGGTGGATGGAGGGAGGGTCAAATGCAATGATCCCCATAAATTGTTTTGTTAGATTTTTGAATGCCTATTCACGTGTGTTTGTGTGTAGTTCTAGGCAAGGATCTAGCTTACTTTATTTGACGAATGTCTAAGTGTCTGAATACCATTATTGACTAAGCCATAGTTTGGTCCGTCAGTGATTTCAATGCACATTTAGTGCCACCCCTTCTCCACAAGTCTAGGTGTGTAGGGTACTAAAGTTTCCAAGGTTACTTTATGTAATATACCAAAGTCACCAACTGTATCCTGTTATCTATGTGAAAAAAAACAGCCTTTTAAAAAATATTTGTTATTGTCTTAGATTGGGTTTCCACTGCTGTGAAGAGACACCATGACTGCAGCAACTCTTATAAAAGAAGATATTTAATTGGGAGAGGGAGGGAGGAAAGGGGAGAGAGAGAGAGAGAGAGAGAGAGAGAGAGAGAGAGAGAGAGAGAGAGAGAGAGAGAGAGAGAGAGAAAGTCTGGAGATGGATCTGGATGTAGAGTTCCAAGTCTGAGAGGTTTGGCTTCCAGAAGGCTCTGCCTTTCTCAGATCTCTGACAGAAAAAGAAAATGTACCAAGAACAAAAACATTTAATTGCTCTAAAATTTCAGGAGTGTTGCTGGTCTGAAGCTATAAATCCTGTAGTTTATGACATCCATCTTTCTCTCTCCCCACTCCTTTGCCCTCCCTCCTTCCCTCACTCCTTTCCTCTCTTCCTTCCGTCTCTTCTTTTCCCAGTTTTCGGTGGTACTGTGGGTTGAACCTAGGGCTTGCACACTGCACAGTTTCTGTGAGGTAATGACCTAAGGCTTAAGACTTCCCTGTGCTGTGTACCCAGAAGTGTTTACATTGTTGTATCTAAGTGAGCTGCGCTTGAGTTTGACCAAAGATGTCTTCCTGTGACCATAAATGTCTAGAATGATGACTTTGTATCATTTTCCCTGTTACTTTCAATTTTTCTGATTAAAATAGTTTTCAGGCTAGCCGCCATGAAGCCTGGGCCAGAGGAAGACACTGTGGTGAGCAAGTCTGTGGTAGAGATGGGAGAGAAAGAGAAGTTGAACGTTTTGAGCACTGTGAAGAGAGGAGGAACTGGAGACACAAGGGTAGAGGAACAGCCTGATGTGAGTAGCCTGAGCTGCCACCTGAAGCCATGGTGATGTCCCTATGCTGCCACTGAGGCCCATGTCTGGGTCCATGGCTCATGTTACCAAAGGACATCCCTGGTCTGGGCTGCTGCCTGGGGCCTTGTTGCTATCCAAGGGCTGAGCAGAACTGACCCCACCCCTCACCTGGGCAGCATAGGAGAGCTGGCCATAAGGGTGTGAACATGTGAGAGCTGTCTTCACCCCTTGTCAACCATGTGGTGTCATGGGTATAGAAGAGATGCCCCCTCAACTCCCTGACCCCGCCTTTTGCTGCCTTTGGAAGGTGGGAAAGCTGGCTCTGCTGCTTGGGGGCTACAGCACTTGAAAGAGTGGGCCACTTCTTGCCTGGACAGCACAGTGGAACTAGACCTGGTGGTGTGGGCCTGGGTGGTGTGGGCCATGGTGAGCTGGCCCTGCCCCTTGTCAGGGCAGTGCTGGGAGAGCTGGCCCTGGTGGTATGGGTGCCAGAGAGCTAGTCCCATGGTATGAGCACAGGTGAACTAGTCCTGAGCCTTGCAGGCTGCTGCAGGCAGGAGAATGGTCCCTGCCCCTCACCTGGGCAAAGCAGGAGAGCTGACCTTGGTGGCTGGGGCACAGGAAAGCTTGCTGGCTGACCAACTCAGCTACCACTGAGGCCCAGACCCAGGGCTTTGAGTTGGCCCACCCTACATATAATACCCCATTAATGAACTGCTGGAGCGTGTGACCGGCAGTCCTGCAGAATCAAAGCTGTGGGATTTCCATGACACCGGGCAGCAAGAAGACATCTGAGAGGGGTCCTCGTGGAGATCCAGGCTTGATGGTGCAGCAGAAGCCAGAGGCCTTGAACCAGACTAATGAATGAGTCATTACGATGAACATTTGCAAGGTGAAGCTGTTTGGGCAAGAGGGTACACTGCATGACGCCATGGCACACTACAGCTTCCACTGGGAGATGCTCTTGCTTTTAATTTTGGGGTTTTTGTTTTTTCTTCTTTTGGCCAGAGGTTACAAAGGCTGATATGGAGGGACAGGGAGGAGGGGTGGGATTGGGGCGCATGCTGTGAAATTCACAAAAAATCAATAGAAAGTTAAAAAAACAGTTTTTATTGCACCCCATATAGCTTTTATTATGTCTCCACTAAGACAGTACCCAGCTATGACAATAAAGGAGCTGATGATTAGGTGACATAGGGTAGAGCCCCTCCCCCACACCGCTGTCTTTCTGCCCATCACCTTTAACTGCAAGCCTTCGTCCACATCCTGGTAACTTCCCTGTGACAAATGACTGCTGCCCTTCAAGGCCTCAGATCAACATCAAGGGAAGGAGACAAGAAAAGCAGCTTTCTTAGAAATCCATCTTTGCAGAATGGTGCTGGCTTGTTGTCCATGACTCTCACATTCTCCTCACTCCCCCACCCTCCCACCTCCCACCTCCCACCTCCCACCTCCCTCCCACCTCCCACCTCCCTCCCACCTCCCACCTCCCACCTCCCACCTCCCACCTCCCACCTCCCACCTCCCACCTCCCACCTCCCACCTCCCACCTCCCACCTCCCACCTCCCACTCCCCACCTCCCACCTCCCACCCCCCACCCCCCCTCCCACCCCCCACCTCCATGCTAAAAAATCTGGGAAAGCCGAGATGGACAGGGCTGTCTAGATCTGACCTGTTTGCTGCCTGTTGGTATAAAGCACTATTGGACAAGCCAGGACACACATGTGCATGTCACCCATGGCTGCCTCTGCTAGGACAGCAGAACTGAGCACCGGGGAAGTCTGCACACTGTTTATTGTGTAGGATCTTTACAGAAAAGCCTTGCAAATCCTTCAGCTAAAGGAGAAGGAAGGGGAAAGCATAAATATTGGAAAACTACAAATAAGTAAGGGGAAAACTGGGCACAATGCAGGCAGCCTGTGACCCCTGGGGAAGGTAAACTATGTAAATAGCTACACTCCACAGCAAAAAGGGCAGAAGTTGGAAACGCAAAATAAATACCTTCCTGTAAGGTTCCTGACAACCAGCTCTGTGGCTAGAAGGCCAGAAGTTTCATCTTCCACTCCTTTTGTATTCCCCTTTTGTTCTGTGCAATGGGGACAGACTTGTAATCTCCTCAGGTTTCACACAACCCTCTGGGGTTCTTCAGGAGGAGAGCAAGAGACTGGGCTGCCGAAGAAAGCTCTGTTCGCACACCTCCCGCCCTTGCCTTGCAAGCTAAACCAAGAGGAAATGGTTCTCACTGTATCCTAGCAAGTGTGTTGTGGTGGCTGACCAGACGGCAGTGCCCTGGGGATATACTCTGCAAGCTTTTGTCACAGGAACTGCTGCCATTCTAGGCTAGGTGCTCTGGAAGTGTCTAGGGCTCTTGACGTTGACCGTGAAAGATGAGTCCCAGGACCCCAACAGTGAATGCTGATAACCCTGCTTGACTTGAAGCAAAAGAAATCTGTGTCTCGGGCAAGCATGTTGTACTATTCTCATGCTGGTCTCTGGGTGAACTTGACAGTTGTATGGCATGATGCCAGAACAGGACAAGCAACCTTTGCCTACCAGGGAGCAGGACTTCTGTGGCTTCATAATTTGAATTTCAGATGTTTGAGGTCCTAGTTTTAGACTGAGGCTAACTCGGGAGATTGAGGGAAGAGAAGTTCAATCTTGGGTATAAAATAAAACTTTCAAAAACGGGTGAAGGTGGGGCTGGAGAGATGACTCAGTGGTTAAGAACATTTGTTACTCTTCCAGATGACCCAAGTTCTATTCCCAACATTCATATCAGACAGATTATAACTACCTATAACTCCAGCTTAGGGAACCCAATAGCTCTGGCCTCCACAGACAGGTACCTGCTCTCTCTCTCTCTCTGTCTCTCTGTCTCTCTCTCTGTCTCTCTGTCTCTCTCCCTCTCTCTCTGTCTCTCTGACACACACACACACACACACACACACACACACGGGAAATAGAGAGAGGGGGAGGGGTGGGGAGAGGGAAAAGGAGAAGGAGAGGAAGAGAGAGAACGAGAGAGAGAGAGAGAGAGAGAGAGAGAGAGAGAGAGAGAGAGAGGGAACAAATTAAACATAATAAAAATTCTTTTAAAAAAAGATTAAGGCCAGCAGCCATTGACTCATAGCTACAGGGAGCCCGCCTCCCTTATGTCTGCTGAGGTGTGTTTTCAAATGTAAATCTTATAAAGGAATGTCTGGGAGCCTCATCCAGAGTCTGAATTGTGCTCTTCTGTGTAAGCATGAGTCACTGTCACTGTGATATGCTGGCTGATACTGACTGACGGTGCCATCTCAGGCTCTTGGTTACCTGGGAGACAAGCTCATGGGCTCCTCTATGAGGGAGTGTCTCGATTGGTTTAACTCACGTGGGATAACCCACCCTAAATGTAAGTGACATCGTTCTACGGCTTGGGTCCTGGAGATGAGTAAAGAGGATGAAGTAAATGGACCACCGGCCAGCATCCCTCTCTGCTTCCTGAGTTCAGACACACTGTCCAGCTGCCGCATACTCCTGCCATGTAACTTCCCCACCACGATGGACTGCACCTTAGAACCAGGAGCCAAAGGAAAGACTTCCCTAAGGGTTTGTTGAGGAAAGCAGCTCACGTGGTTTCTGAGTGGGAGGGAGGCAGCCCTAGTGGGAAGAAGTGGTGTGGCAACTGTACACATAGCAGTTAGCAGAGAACTTGAGCTTTGTGCAACAGCTGCGCCAGCATCTCTGTTCTCTAGTTCAGACTTAGCAAAGCCTCCTTCAGAGACAACCCAACCTCAAACTCCCCATGACCCTGGTTCGGACTTATCCAGCCTTCTGCCTCTAGATGGAAACAGCACACACACACACACACACACACACACACACACACACACACACACACACACACACACACACGCCACTGCTGCAGTAACTGGCATTGCCTTTCCCTACCTGCCAGACTTCAAGAGAAACACTGTGGAAGCACCAAGCCCCCAGTACAATTCTTGCCACATCACAGACATTAAACGTGGTTGTGCCTTTAACTCCAAATTCTCTTTTCAGGTAGCTGTGGGCATTGCCTGGGGCAGAGACAGCAAGGGAAGTGCCAGTAAGATAGTGCTGAGTGGCTGCTGTTACTTTTAAATCTCTCTGCGTACACCTGCTCCTGTGGGAGCACATGCGTGTGCATTACACCAACATGTGCATGTGCAGAGGTCAGAAAACAACCTAGAGGAGACAGTGCTCTCCTTCCACTCCTGCCTCCAGGCATCACACTCAAGTCATTCGGCTCGTTCTACAAGTGCTTTTGCACACTCAGCCCTCTTGCCAGCTCCTGGCTGGGTTTTGAGGGCAAAGGAGACAATAGGGAGATGAAGCATGACAGGGAGCACTCTGGGAAGGGGAAGGAGCACTGTTTGTAAACACACTAAGAGAGCGCCAATGGGATGTGCCCAGGGAACTCTAAGGACTCTGCCATGGAGGAGCAAAGGCTAAAAGAGGCAAAGACAGCCTGAGCCAGCTTGTAGGAAATCTTCCGAGCTATTCTGAAGGCTCGAAACTTCATGGTAAAGTTGAAGAGGACAGTGGGGGGGGGGGGAGCCAGGATGGTTCCCATGTAGTACAGAGATCAAAGACTGAGTGCGGAGTGGAGAGGAACAGTTAGGTTGGTGTGTCCAAACCACAGGGTTGCTGTCTCTGGACACTATTAACAGCATCTAAGGAGATGCTCTGGGTAACTATGGCTTGGGGAATTAGGGAGAAAGTGTTGATTTTCATCAAGATCAAGCCTTCCAAACCAACTGTGATGGGCTCACACCTGTAATCCCAGCACTCACCCAGGAGGTGGACACCGAAGGCTCAGGGTTTCAAGGTTACTCTTCATGCGTGTGGAGCTCAGGGCCACCTTTTTCCTTCATCCATTCTGCATCTCCGCATGTAGAGTTCACTCTTGTCTTACTCTGAGCCCATCGGCTTCTCTCTTGCCTTCCTCCCTCTGTGGACTGATCTTGTTCTGCTCACTAATTCTCTTTTTCTTGGTCTTCACTATCCACTTTCTCTTCTTAGGGCTTTTAGGACCTCGGTTCTCTGTAGCACTTTTGTTTCTATTCATGTCTGTTATAACTTTTTAAAAGTTTTTACATTTTAAGAAAATTTTCTCAATTTTTAAATTCTCGCATAATCTCTGTTTGACTTTGTACTCATTTATAAAGCCTAGACAGGTTTAGAATCCTCCTACCTCAGTGTCTCGAGGGCTGGAAACATATATGTGTGCGTGCAAGGCTCCTTCTAGCCTGGTTGTGGCATGCCCCTGCCTGTTGTCCTACCATTCTGGTCCTTATCTGTTCAAACACTTGGAATTCCCTCCTTGGGACCTTCAGCCACACTCATTTTTCATTGCCTTTGTTACTTTGCTATTGCTGGGATGAATCACAATGACCCAGGCAACTAATAGGAAAAGGCGGCTGGTCGAGCTGACAGTTTCAGAGGGTTAGGAGTCCACTGTGGCATGGCAATATGGCTGTAAACAGCAGGCATGCTGGCTGGAGCAGCTGAGAGCTCACATCTTGATCTGCAGGTAGGAGGGAGGGAGGGAGGGAGGGAGGGAGGGAGGGAGGGAGGGAGAGAGAGAGAGAGAGACAGAGAGAGAGAGAGAGAGAGAGAGAGAGAGAGAGAGAGAGAGAGAGAGAGAGAGAGAGAGCGAGCGCGCATTGGGACTTACACCCATCCTTTGAAACTTCAAAGTCTGTCCCCTCAGTGACATACCTATTCTAACAAGACCACACCTCTTAGTCCTTCCCAGACAGTTCCACCAACTGTAGGCCAAGCATTCAAAGATATAAGTCTATGGGGACTATCTTAGTTTTTACTGGTATGACCATGACCACGACAACTCTTATAGAGGAAAGTACTTAAATTCGGCTGGCTTACAGTTCAGAGGTTTAATATAATATTGTCATAGCAGGAAGCATAGTGGCATTCAGGCAGATAAAATGCTGGATAGATAGAGTTCTACATCCATATCCTCAGGCAGCAGAAAAAGATACTGACACTGGGCCTGGTTTGAACATCTGGAACCTTAAAACCCACCTCCAGTGACACACTTTGTTTAACAAGGTCACACCTACTCCAACAAGGCCATACTTCCTAATGGTACCAGTCTTGATGGGCTATGGGGCCATTGTCATTCAAACCACCACACTCATTATTCTTCCCCCTACTTCACTCCTTAGGACCAGCTCCTTTCGCCTACCCGTCCTCAGCGGTGATGCTGGCACCTTAGCAAATGTTTTAATAAAGGTCGTGCTGAATCCAAATTCTGTCATATATAAGGTTTTCTATATCTTAAAAAGCCTACCACAGGGCTGAGAGATGGCTCAGTGGTTAAGAGCATTGACTGCTCTTCTAGAGGTCCTGAGTTTAATTTCCACCAACCACATGGTGGCTCACGACCATCTGTAATGGGCATCTGATGTCCTCCTCTGGTGTGTCTGAAGACAGCTACAGTGCGCTCATATACATAAAATAAATAATTCTTTAAAAAATACCCATCATGTTTCTTTTTTATATTTTAAGAAGATTTATTTTAGCTTTTATTTGTATACGTGTGCATGTTCACATGTATGCGTGTGTTCCGGTGTGTGTGCACATGCATTCGCACAGGAGTCTGCATGCCCACAGAGGTCAGAAGAGGGCAACCGATTCTTTAGAACTAGAGTTACAGGCTGCTGTGAGCGGCCTGATATGGGTGGCTGGGAACAGAACTCTGGTCCTCGCCTGCGTGAGCAGAACTTGTTCTTAACTGATGAGCCATCTCTCCAACCTCCTCACCTCACTGTTAATGATACCTTCTCATGTCACGTGTACCCGTGACTGTACAATGCATGAGAATGCAAAGTGGGTAATGCTTTAACTTACCAAAGAAGTTGCTGTCTAGCTTCTTTGTACCTATTTACTAGGGTGGTCAATGGAGGGTATCTGTTTTAATGGCAAGAGCAGATAACATGAAAGCTACCCTCCTACTCCATTTGGGCTAGTACCAGCTCACGAATGGCCAGCAGGACAAGAAGTCCCAGTGTTCTGCTTCACATCTGCACACAGTAGGTTGTCTGAAGGCCATCTCTGACTCCGAGTCACCTCTGTGCTTTCTTCCCTTCCTCTGTCAGACAAAACAACAAAGCACCCCAGTGTCCGGCCCAGGAAGACTGGAATGTGAGGAACGAACGTCCCTAGATGAACTCTGTCCCATCTTTGAGGCAAATGACAGTTGTTCAGTGCCATGGGTTGTGAAATCAGAGACACAGACAGACTACACTTTTCTGAGGTGTAGTTGGGGGAGGAGGAGAGGGGATGGGAGAGGCTGTTTTCCCCCTGGAACAGCAAGGGTAGAAGCAGCACAGGAGTCCTTCACACTCAGGGCTAGAAGCTGGAAGAGCAGTCAGCTCAGCCTGACTGGGGATTACTATTGCCTCTATTTTCAGTGTCACCATCAGTGCTGCTATTGTTTGGGGTTTGTCTGTATTTTGAGACAGGATCTTGCTATGTATCCCTGGATGGCCTTGTATTTACAGCATTTCCTTGAACAACCTTAAACTTGAGGCAATTCTGCTGCCTCAGCCTCCCTGAGTGCTGGGATTATAGACAAGAATGCCACCCCCTTACGTTCTTTTCAAGTATGTATGCTTTGAATTGAGTTCATTGGCAAACCCTGACTTTCTTTTTCTGCACACGTTCTTTGAGACAGTGCTGCTCAGGTCCTCTCTCGGGAGGGATGAACTGCTACCACTGGCATTAAAGGGCAGCTTGAAAAGTAGCTCACCACTTCAGATGGGAGGAGAGCTAGGGAAACCTCTCTGCAATAATACAGCACCTTTGGGCTAATGCCTTCTGGAAGCAGTGATCTGCCCTGGTCACAAAGAGCAAGATCTGGTAAGGAAGGCACAGAAGGGATTGCCTAGGAAAAACTGTGATGGTAGCTGTGGACTCTCTTGGAGGGACATAGCCAACCCATAACCACTTAGGTGCAAGGGATTCTGGGAAAGTTATTGCCTGACCTCCCTTTTGCCCCACCCACTCATTTCCCATCATTCCTCTCCACTTACAGTGTCAAACAGAACCCATATCCAGGAAGACTATGGATGCTGTCCTCTCAAGTGAGCAACCTGCACACAGGACAGATGAGGGGGCTAGAGGTGGAGGGACCAGCAGAAGGAAGTGGGCACAGCAGAGGTACCCAGATAGCAGCTCCCTTGCAAGGTTACAACAGCAGCAGATTAGAGTGCTGGGACCCCAGGTTATAGACATGTGTTGTTACAAGTCCGGGATCTTATATACTGTTGTACATGGGTAAGCTTAACAAATCAACCCCAAGACTCTTCCCTGAATCCCTATTTTTAAAGACAAACGTTTGACAAGAACTATAACTTCTAAAAGTGGGAAGTTAGTTAAATCCATGGTACATCTATGGACATTGAAAAGCAAGTTCCAAATTAGATGGTTGTCCACTGGTGAACATGTGCCTGGTGAGTGCCTGTGATATGGTATGGCTGTCCTGAACTGAGGTGAACCATAGGCATGCATTAGATGCAGGACTTCTGAAAGCATAGCATCTGGGACTAAAGATATAGTTCAGCCAATAGAGTGTTTGCTTAGTGTTTATGAGGCCCTGGGTTCAATCCCCCGCATGTTAATCAGACATAGTTGTGCATGTCTATGATCCATGCATTTAGGAGGTAGAAGCAGCTATGTGGTGAGGTGGAGGACAGGCTAGGTTGTGGGAAATTTTGTCTCAAAAGCAAACAGGAAGGACAGAATGCCAAAAATTATTTTAAAACATCCCATCAATTATTGATTAGCTAATTAATGATTACATTAATACGTGTAATCATGTATTTATTTTATGATGAAATGATAATACTTTGGATATGTGAGTTAAAGAAGATATATTGCCCTAATCAATTTGACTTGATTTTTATTGAAATTATTAATTTCAATAAATTAAAATTATTGAAAAGATTGAGCTGGGATCTGAACTCAGCAAGAGCAGTCAGCTCCCTAAACTACTGAGCCATCTCTTCAGCCCAGACAGAGCAATTCTAAAAGAAAAAAATTTACATAATGGGGAAGAACATATTTCCAAACAATATCAAACACCAGGATGTTTTAATGGTTTAATACTCTACGTAAATCAGCACACATCTGATAACAGGGCAAAGTGACATCATGGGTCTCCTGGTGAGAGTACGTAGACACAGCTTCACTCAGGAAGTGTTCTGTCCCAAATATATGGCCTGGATCTAATCAGGGGGAAACATCAGACAATTAAAATTGAGATCCACTGTGAAAAACAGTAGCCCGTGTCCTTTAAATAATCAATATCATAAGATAAAGATCTATGAGAAAGGGTAATACTGGCATGAAACTCTCATCTAAAAGGGAGTAAAGAGAGAGTTTATTCTGGAGCCCATTATAGGCCATGGGCCAGGGACACAGATTTAGGCTACCCCAACTTCCATGTCCCAATATGGAAGCAGTTTCACGAAGTTTTTCTAGTTTTACAAAGCAAAGAAAGCCATAAATCAAAGCAAATTTAAACTATGTCGGTGGGTACACCAGAGGAGGAAACATCAAGAAAGGGGAAGCTTTTCAGTAGGCCAGAGATGCTCTGATGACCTCTTGGACTGGGGAAGCTAGTGTTCTGCTGAGTTAATAGTGTCTAGGATGTTTCTATTTATTACCAGGAGGAGTTAGTTCAGATGCAGGGTGGGGAGGGGAATGGCTGCTCCAGAAGCTAAAACTAGCCCAAGATAAAATAATTAGCCTCCGAACCTTCAAAATCAGTCTCTTCATGGAACTGAAATTCCCATCTGTCCATCAGTCTCTACAGACACAGACACCTTCTAGGAGTTTTTATTCACTGTTGTAAATTAAGAATTCAAAGAAATTTAACAACCAAATGCCACATTCTTTTAATGCTTAAAGGATCTCATGAGGAAAACTGACAAAAATCAGACTATACAGTACACAATCGTCTCTTCTCCCATAGTTTAATGTCCTTGTTTGAATGACTGTGTTCTGCTTATGTGAAAAGGTGCCCTTGTCCACAGAAAGCGCACACCAGTGCTGGGGAGATCACTCGGTCAGAAAAGTGTGAGGACCTCAGTTCAGGCTCCACCCCCAAATGGAGGTGTGGCGGCCATGGTTGTCATAGCCAGGCAGGGCAGAGACAGGCAGGTCCCTGGCAGCTTCCAGGCTAGGAAAGCTGCCTCTGTGGTAAAGTTCTGGGCCATGAGAGACCGTGTCTCAAATCAAAACCCAAAACAAGTCTCAGAACCTTTACCAAAGTTTCCCTCTGACCTCCATAGGAGTGCTATGCTTTCATGAACTAGCATGTACACACACGCACAGAGAGAGAGAGAGAGAGAGAGAGAGAGAGAGAGAGACAGAGACAGAGACAGAGACAGAGACAGAGACAGAGACAAAGAGACAGAGAGAGACAGAGACAGAGAAACGGAGATGGTGAGGAACAGCTCAGCAAAAGTCACTTCAAGCACGGCAGTGTTCGTGTTTACAGAAAGAGAGAAAGCAAATAGTAATCCATTAAGCTCTTTTTGCATCTTCTCATTAAATTGAGAATGTATGAGAACAAATGTTAAGTGAAATTCTATTAAGAATGGAATTGTTTGAAAGCCCAGGAGAGGCAGGACTATAAAAAGGCACTAGAAAGTCTCCATTCTACACGGCAGCATCCTTAGGTCTAAGCAAAAGGTAGCTGTACTTTTCCACTTCCTCTGGATGTGTTTCTGCCCACACGGTGTGAGGAAGCTGCACAATCAAATGCACATGTTCCCCCACCCCCATTCTAGATCTCAATCCCCAGAACCTTGATTTCCCTGCGTGAAATTCTAATCACTTCTAGGTTGTACATGTCTGAGCCCCTTATGAGTCCAGGACTCCCAGTGTGTTCACCCCTAGACCAAAGGACAGATGTTTGGAGAGGGTGCATCACCTGAAGCTTGGACATAAAGGTGACACAAAGGACAGATAGGTGTCTGTGTGAATCTGAGGCACTCTACTACCCTTGCAGCCCGGGATGGCGGCAGGCATGAGAGAGAAGGCACTGTTTCCAGGCTGCAGGCCAGAAATCCTGTTCCTTGTGCAGATTCATATCTGACATTGTGGGTCACTGAATTTGACTGAGGTGTGTTTGACTAGAGCTGGGCTCAGTCATATTTATATGCAGTTTGTCAGCCAAGACCTTCTTCCCAAGGATTTAGACGTCTCACTAGAGGATGTGCCGAGGTAGAAGTCAAGAGAAGCTGCCCACACAATCCGGTACTAACCTGAGCCCTGGGCTGACACGGGAAGAACCTGGACTGCCCAGATAGGGTGGGGCTGAGATAACCCAGGCACCCCTGGGAAAACAAACACTTTCTAAGAAAAGCTCTCCCAGTGCATCATGGGTCAGCACTGAGAACAGAGCACTTCTGTCTGGCAGGGATCTAATCTCCCCACAATTGGGAGTGTTACCTGGAAAACACTTCAGATTCAAGTCTCACCTACTTCCACAGAGCATACTGGAGGCGGGAACAGGGAAAAGGAGCTAGCTAGGATCCCAGGGTAAGGCCCAGAGCTAGGAGCCCAGGCTGAGACCAAGCTGGCTTCTTGGATCTCATGCATTTAGAATACTGAGACCTCAATGGATTTCCAGGATTCTGGGGAGATTTTCTAGGTGTCCCAGTGTTAGTGGGAGCTATTCGCCTCACCATGAGGAGGCTTGCAAGGCCTGGAGCTGCTCTTTCCTTTGCCTCTCTTTATCCCCTTCCCTCTCTTCTCTTGCCTTCCCTGCCCTCCCCCCTCACTAAATCTTATTTGTGTGTGTGTTTGTGTGTGTGTGTGTGTGTGTGTGTGTGTGTGTGTGTGTGTGTAGTATGTGTACAAGTACACATGGCATGGCATGTGTGTGGAGGTCAGAAGACAACTTAGGACTTGGTTCTCTTCCATCACGTAGGTCCCAGGGATTCAACACAGGCCATCAGGCTTGGCAGAACGTTACTGTACCCACTCGGCCATCTCTCCCGTCTGTCTTTCTTTTCTTCAAGGTAGGATCTCATGGTATATTCCAGGTTGGCCCTGATCCCAAGATCCTCAGCCTCCAAAGTGCTGTAGTTAAGATTTTTTTTTTTTAAGAAAAAAAGAGGTGTCTTTTTGGAAGTATTTATTTTATTTTATGTCTATGAGTGTTCTGCCTGCACCATATATAAGCCTGGGACTCATGAAGGTCCAAAGAGGAAGTCAGACCCACTGGAATTAGAGTTGTGGGTGGTCGTGACCCACCATGTGGGTGCTGGGAGCAGAACCCAGGTCCTTTGCAAGAGCAGCCAGTGCTCTTAACCACTAAGCCACCTCTCCTCCCCCGTAGATTTCTAATTCTTTGCTCCTTTATTTTGTTGTATAGGTGTTTTGTCTGCATTTATGTTTGTGTATGTTGTGTTAAGCAGCCTCAGAGACCAGAAGGTGTCAGATCCCCTGAACTGGAGTTACAGATGTGTGGGAGCTGGGACTCAAACCTGGGTCCTCTGAAAGATTACCCAGGACTCTTAACCACTGAGCTATTTCTTCAGCCCTGGCTGACTTCCTTTTCATCTTAGCTTGCAGCTCCAAGACCCCCTGTCAGATGCGCCCATAAGCCTGCCAGGGAGCCCCATACCTAACAGCCTCAGCTCTCCTCAAGCTCACTTAGCCCTCAGTTCTCAGTTCCGTGCTATAATCTTTATGCCCTTCAGTTATTTTTAGTGCCCCTCTCTTTAGAACATGGCTTTATCAATGCAGATACTTTTACTTGAGTTATTTACTACCACTTGGCTCATGACTGGCAGATAGTCGGTATCTGTAAGTAATAGATTACAGTATTTATTAAAGGAATTAAGTATGCACTTATCAGCCAGCCCTTCAAGGTTAGCTTAAAATCTTTTCTCTGCGGGATCCATCAACCACTGATAGATAACCTTGCAGTGTCCTGGGATATGGCCCCAAACCAGACATTAACAGGAAATATATTCTTAGTCCAAGAAGTCAGTGGTTACATAACTTTTTTAAGAAATTCAAATTTTTCATTTATTATTACGAGTGTGTGTGTCATGGTAGGGAGGGACATGTGTGTGGAGATCAGAGGACGACTGTGTAGAGTCAGTTCTGTCCTTCTACCTTCATGTGGGTTCTGAGACTTGAACTCAGGTTGTGAGGCTTGTGCAGCAAGAACCTTTACCTACTGAGACTAGCCTTGGAGGTTTAGTTTATTAGTGCTGTGTAGCAAGCCACCAGAGTGTGGCCCTTTAGAACCTCAGTTTACACCCCAGTCTTCGTAGGTCAGGAGTCCGATGGCTTTTAGCTGAGTCTGCTCAGGGTTACATGGGGATGAAATAACAATTTAGCAGGCTGTGTCTTCATCTGGAAGCTTGGATGGGGAAGGGTGTGTTTCCAAGCTCCCCTGGTTGGGGACAGATTTTGGTTCTCTAATAGTGTGGGATGGGGTCCCTGATGTCTTGCTGGCTGTTGGCTGGTAACTAAAGCCTGCTCTCAGGACGTTGCCCTGTGACCTACTCCACCCCAGCACTAGACAACTTTCTAAACAGAATCCTTCTCCAACTTGGGTTTCTCTGATTAGTCAGTTCTGTCCATCTGCCGTGTAGGTTTCTGGGACTGAATTCAGGTCATTAGATTTGGCAGCAAGCACCCTTACCTACTGAGCTCTCTCTCCAACCCTCTCTTTTAACCATTCTTCCTCTATGGTTTATCAAGACTTCCTGGATAGTCTCCCAATCCCCTCAATCCCCAGCTTCTCCCCTCCATTCTGTTGTGACTGGCAATATTGGTAACTGTTTTGTCCTCCCAAAAAAGGGAAAACCCTTTGGTCCTGAGCAGTCAGCCCTGGTGAGGGAGAGAGCTGGTAGCAAAAGGCAAGCTTCCAGGACTTGGAAGCTTGGGGCCTCAGGGCTATTGGACAAATGAGGAAGCCCTGGGATTCCCTTCATCGATGGGCACCATCTCTATCTGCCCACTCCCACTCCACTTCACCTGGCTAGACCATTTCCTTCTATCAAGACTCCTCCCCTGCCCTAGTCTTCTTCCCACCCACTGTTACTCTATCTGCTATCCTAGCAGGTATCCATCCTAGCACAGAATCCGGTTGCCATCTTTTTTTGTTTGTTGGTTTGTTGGTTTGTTGGTTGGTTGGTTGGTTGGTTGGTTGGTTGGTTGGTTGGTTAGTTTAGAAAGGGACTTGTAGTGTACTCTGTGTTGGTCTCAGGATCTCAGTCCTCCTGTCTCACCTTCCCAAGTCAAAGGCATGTGCCATTCATTTTGCCTGACCAGGTACCCTCTTTTGAGGGGTTCTCGAACATCATGTAACCCACATTTCCACAGGCACAGAGTGAAGAGCTTTGTAGCGGGAGGTAAGATGGGAAGGAATACATTGTCTGGTGATCCAGCAGTTCATACGCAGTTGTGGCAGAGAACAGGGCTGTAGGGAGAGGGAACAAGGGCTATGTACAGATACGACTCTCCATCTGGGTACACAGCACAATTGTCCTGCTACTTCTGTGGGACTAGGAATATGGGAATCTTGGGTAAGCAAGCAAGGGAGAAAACTTTTAAAATTTGTATGTATATGGTTGTTTTGCTGGCATGTGTATCTGTGTGCCATGTGCCTGGTGCCTACAGAGGACAGAAGAGGGTCTCTAGAACTGGAGTTACAGATAATTGTGAATGATCATGGGGGTACTGAGAACTGAGATAGGTTCTCTGGAAGTGGCAAGTGCTCCTAACCATGGAGGCGTCTCTCCAGACCTTTGATTCTTAATCTTTACAAACCATAGAAGAATTGGTAAGGAGAGAGGGGGGAAACAAAGATACAGAGAGAGAGAGAGAGAGAGAGAGAGAGAGAGAGAGAGAGAGAGAGAGAGAGGAGAGAGGAGAGAGATGGAGTCTAAGACAGAGAGTCAGAGAAAGAGAGACACACAGAGAAAGAGAGAGAGAGAGAGAGAGAGAGAGAGAGAGAGAGAGAGAGAGTCTTCCAAAGTGGGTCAGGCAAGGACCCAGGCTGACTAGGAGGCAGCCAGGCGTCTCTTCAATGCCAAGATAAAATCAAGGCGTCTGTCCTGCCCCGGCCTGAGACCAACTCAAGGTCTGGGTCCCACTATTGTTTCCCAAACTGTGTGATCTTTAACCATATCTTTCAGTTGCGGGTCTGCCCTATCCCACGCATGTTTGCTAAGATTGAGGCTGTCATGGTAAAACTCTCCAGGGTCTTAGCACTTGTTAGTCCTTCAAGGACTCTGGACCCCTCCATTGACATGAATGCCCTGGAATGACCCAGAAAGTGGAAAGGACAACTCCCTCTCAGTGGCCCAAGAGCAGGCACAGGAATCTATGGAGCAATCCAAGCCTTGGGTTGCTTGGAATTAGCAACAGGTCTCAGGTACAGAGAGTACTTTCACAGGGTGACTACCTGTGTGCGCTCTGACCTGAATAGTTTGGTCTGTAATTAGCCAGGTTGTCTTGGAATTAGCAAATAAACAATCGAGTTATAGGAGGATAGTCATAAAGCAAAACAAAAATGCTGAACTTGCAAATTCTTTAACTCCATCTTGTAACTTTTATTCCCATTAATACCCGTCCTGGGCACTGTGACTTGTCTTCAGGAGCTCGGGAGAGGAAAGGGAGGAGGAAGAGGAGAATGACAGAAAAAGATCAGGTGTGATACTTCTGAGCAGATAATTGGAAAATTCTATAAACTGGGATGATTAGTGGGGTGAGAAGTGGAGGGGGGAAAATCAGCAAAGATTAATGAAAGAAGAAGAGTTGGAAAGAGCAGGAAAAAAACTAGCTCTGGATATTTGCTTTTCCTGGTACTCTGCTCTTAAAAAGAATCCAACATTGTCCTTGAAAATGGGAGGAAAAAGAGGGGCAAAGCCTACAGGGCCTGAAGATGATGAAATAACACCTGGAGAAACAACTGGCCCAAGAAGGTCCAACACCTGGAGAATACCAGAACACCTGGCCCAACACCTGGAGAAACAACTGGCTCAGAGAAGGCAGTGGGGTGCTGCAGCAGGACCCTCAGTCCTGGGTTGGGAGTGAGCTAACAGGGGTGCAGAGCTGCTGGGAGTGGGCACTGAGGGAGCCCTGGAGTCAGTGAAGGAAGTGTTCAGGCCCATATTCTACAAAAGGAAGCAAGCTGCTTTTCAGATGCAGCTCCCTTCCGAATCAGAGAAGAGCAAAACTCTTCCCAGGGCTGTAGTGTGTCTCCCAGCACATAGCAACGGAGACAGTATAGAGTGTGGCAAGAGGCGGGCTCACAGGTGGAGGAGAGTAGAGAACGTATCATGCACAGCTCTCTGTCCTACTCCATCCCCCAAACTCCCTGAGAACGTGTTTCTCCTCTGCCATAGTTACTTCGCTCTTCACTGTGACCAAACATCCCACAAGAAGCAACTCGGGAGGGAGAGTTAATTTTGACTCATGCTCCAGGAGGATACAGTCCATCATGGTGGGAAGTCAGGAGAGTGAAGCAACTGGCCATATCATGTCCACAGTCAGGAGGCAGATAAAGGACATGAAGTGGGGCCATGCTGTAAAACTCAAGGCCCACCTCAGGTGACCCACTTTCTTCAACAAGGCTTCCTCTTCTGAAGGTTACACAGCCATCCCAAACAATGCCACCAAACTTATGATTCTGTAGGGGACATTTTACACTCAAACTTCATCTTCCAAGCATCATAGACAGCTGCCTCTAAGCACATGTCGTCTCTTGTGTCACCATCCTGTAACAGTGTTCGTGGGTCTTCTGCCTCAAGTGGTCTGTCTACCTGATAATTCTTGAACCCTGAGATGAGGCCTGGTTTGCTGCTAGAGTCAGTTGCAAGCCATTTCCTGCATCCCCTGTGTTCACTTCTGCCTACGAAGTTCTAAAATATGTGCAAAGAATTTCATGTCTAGGGAGAAAAAGGCTTCTAGGACCTAGGTTTGCCCTGGGGGTTATTCTAATTTGTCCATTCTATAACCAGAATTTTGCTTTTTCAACTCAGAGAGAGGTTACCCATTTAAACATTTACATTGAACAGTATGATATACTAAAGACAAGACTGGAAACTCCACAGAAGCAAGCCTGGTGCTTTGAGGATGCCTAGGCTGTGTTTTCTAGTGAGGCTCATGGCTAGGACACACAAGGTGCTGTGATCCTCTGTTCATTTCCAGCCAATGGGCCTGTGGCCTTGATCTCATGTTAGAATATCTCCCAGCAAATTCTGATGTCACTCGAGAACCTAAGGCTTGATCTCACTGGAACTTTATTGTCTCACTGAGGTCTGAGGTCTCCCACAGACTCATGTTTGAACACTTGGTCCCCAGCTGGTGGTGCCATTTTAGAAGGCTGTGGAGTCTTTACAAGATAGAGCATCTTTGGAGGAAGTGGGCCACTTGGGGTAGACCTTGAGGTTTGTTTTTGTTTTTTGGGTTTTGGTTTTTTTTATAGACCAAGCCGACATCCTGGCCATTCTCTGTTTCTTTTTCCACCAAGATGAAGAGGTGAGGCGTCCCAGCTACACAATCCTGCCATCACAGATCTCTGTTCGCTGACATACTTTCCTGCCTGTGATGGATTATATGACCCCAGACTGGGAGGCAAAATAAAACCTTCCTCTTTTAATTTGTTTCATGTCAGATAATTAGTCGTGGCAACAAGAAGGGCGGCAAACGCACCATAGGTCTGTCTGGGCGTCAGACACGTAGGAAGGCTCCTTTGAAGAGCACATTCATCCATCTACCTGTGGACTCAGCAACCTAGGTTGTAATTCCAGGGAACAGACGTGCAAGAGACCTTCGTTAGGAGTGTTAGTTTACACCTGAGTTCAAATCCTGGGACTGACAGTCCTGATCTATCATACACATCCTTGACTCAGTCATTACCTCCTAAGCTTCACTTTCTCCATCACTGAAAATGATCATAGTTTCCAAATGACATATAGCATACGATGACAAGTATCTATTGACTTGTATTGTCTGGTCATCATCCCTTTTGGATTATTAACTGTTACTCACCATTAAATAAGGACGTCTCCACCAATAAGGAAATGGAGAAGGGGAAATCTTAACTCTCCCTCGTCTCCTGAGATGGCCTGGGCTCTCCTTAAGCTCATCCTTAAGCTAATGTCTGTCCTACCAGGAACGCAGGGGCTTCATCTGTTAGCTAGTGATAGACACACTTTAAGGGAGCTTTCTTTGGGATCTTCGCAGGTGTGACCCACTTCCTTACCCTATAGCTTGCCCTTCTGGGCTTCTTAATCTGGGCATGGTCATGCCTCCCATGGCTTTGCCTCATCTAAAAGGGAGCAGGACATTTGCCAGTGACCTCCATCTTGCATGGCTTAGGATGCAGTTGCTATCCAGCTTTGGATCCAGTGTCTGGTCCTGTAGAGGGGAGGCTCCCGCTCTAGTTTTCCCTTCGTTTCTTCATATCCAACAACAACTGAGCCAGGAGTACTTGTGGACACCTGTGTGTCCTCCATGCTCTATCGCAGGACACTTACCCTGTGCCTTATCATGTGTTGGCTCACCCTAAAGACTGGTTCTTTACCTAGGTGCCTTCTCCTGCATTCTCAGAGGGGTGACCTCCTCCTAGATAATAATAACACAGACCCTGATGGGCATTTTAGCCAGTGGCGAAGGTCTAATTGCTGACCTAGATTCTGGATCTTCCTCCAGGCTGGTCTCCTTCCTTTCCTCAGCCCACAGATCCATTTGCATACCCCTCGACCTGGGTACGGAGGTTTGCCCTGCCCACTGGTCAGGATGAGTTTGGAAGTTGTTTTTCTACCTCTATATTTTCCCTGTTTCCTTTGGATGACTAAATCCCTTATCTTCGAATAGTTTCTCTAGCCCCAGCCCACCCAGTACAGATGCATGGACTTTTAAGGATCTAGATCTTAGGTAGGCATAGTGTGGCACCCACCTCCAACCCAGTGCTCAGGGGCAGAGGTGGGGCAATCTCTGAGTTCAAGGACAGCCTAGTACACAGTATGAGTTCCAGGGCAGCCAGGGCTCCATGGAAACAACCTAACTTAACAGAACAGACCAAACCAAACTAAATCAGAACAAGCCAAGCCAAGCCAAGCCAAACCAAACCAAACCAAATAAAAAAGAATCTAGCTCTTGCTAGTGGTATGGTCTTGGGAAAGAAACATAACCTTAACACGTTTGTGTATCTGTATTTTCTCATCTACAATTGGAAACTAGGTGAGACCATCCATGTAAATTAGCTCAACACCCAGCACACAGATACCAATGACAGGCAATGGGCGAAAGGCAATTTGATCTTTGTGTGAAGAGGAGGGAATGGTGGGGGGGATGGGGAATGGGGCACAGAGCTTGGCTTTTTGTTCACAGTTCTCATTGGTCCCTGGATAGCTGGGGTGATGCCTCTCCTCCACCCAGCCTTGGATGTTTCCCAGCTGGTACACAGAACCCAAAGAGGTACGGGTAGGGCTCTGGGGCAGAATGACAAAGGTTATACTTTCAGGTGTTGGGCAGAATGGTCCAAGGGCTCAACCATCTCCTGGACCAAAGATACAGGAGCTACTCAAAACTCCAGACTAGAGGCTCTGGACAGAAATACCAGCCGTGGAGAGGAGAAGGTGTGGGAAAGGATGAGAGTCTAGGTGAGAACAGAGGAAACAGGGGTGGGAACACCCACCGAGAGAGGCAGAGGCAGCGACTAAAGGCTCTTCTGGGCAAGGACAAAGTTTATGAGAGCCGGATGCCCTCCTATTCTACTCCGCCAAGCTCACAGGCAGGGCTGAGCTGGGATTGAGCTGTTTACTCAGTGTCAGCCTCGTTAGCTTCAGCCCTCCAAGGCCTTGCCAAGCTCTAATTACACTTCCCATTAGAAACACACGTCTGTCCACCTCACCAAGAAGGAGGTGATAAAGAACAAGGAGCCTGGAGATCGGATCTGCCTCTGATCCTGGAGGCTATTGGCACAGCACACACTCCCTCGAGATCGGCAGCAGAAAGGACGGACCTGCTAAGTTCTTAAACCTGGAACCAAAAGGCACAAAACAAGTTCCTAGGATCTTGTTCCTCTCTCTGGTCTCGGAAATGTCAACTCCTGCAGAATTTATCTGGAAAAGAATTTCAACTACAGCCACGTGAGAGGCAGTTGAGGGTGCTACAACTGAGGATCCTGCCGGGAAGGCGACTGGGAGATTCCAGTTCAAGGACAGCACGGTCTTCTGCCTCCCAGTTCGAACAAGTGGAAGACCTCAACCATCATCAGTATCACCCGTCATAACACCTCCATCCTCAGCACAGGATGATGCGGGGTCATCCCGCTGGTGCTCCAAGTTTCTTGCCCATGGTGTGCCTTCTTTGTGTGGCACTAGTTCAAACCTCAGCTCCTCAAATAGTGGGTCCTGAGTGTAGGGGCTGTGAAACTTAGCCACAATATGGTGTGTTTGAATATATAATGAACAAACAATTAATTCAAAGTCAAACACTTTGACTTTACACACACATGCACACACACACACACACACACACACACACACACACACACACAGAGTTTTTTTAAGTTGTTCAGTTAATTCATTTTGCACTGAGTTCTGACATAGCCCTGAACATACCACTGCCATTTAATACTACATATTTACGCAAAGCAATGGTTTCAGCATTTGACAATTATAAAGCCAAGACGTCAGGAAGTGCTGAAAAAAATTGATGATTCTCTGTGTCCTGAATAACCAAATATTCAGCCACAATTTAATTTTCCACATAGAAATAAACACACCTGTTTCGTTAGTATGCAAATTTCTGTCTTTAATAAGTGATAAAATTATGCGCATACTAGAGAATTGTTTTAAGATAAATTTCTTTGTGATTTGTCATCAGTAATTGTTTGATTTGTGCACCTTTTCTCCATATTTAAGTATTCCATTTGTGGCCGTTGCTGATAGCACACAGTCAAGAGGGTTGGATGAGGGAATGAAGGCTTGGTTGTACAAAGGACAGAGTTTGGGCCCTCAGAATTACCAGGACCAGCTGCAGCAGCCTGGAGCTGGGCTCCATAGAGCTCTGCTCTGCCTGCCTAACCAGGTAAAGTGGCCTCTGCCTGACACTCTTTACAGTGTTTTTAGATATTAACTGTGCATAAGAACCATGAAGAAACGCTAGAAATGAACTGCCATAGAGCTTAGCTGGGACGGGAGGGAGATTTGGTATTTATGCTGTTTTGTTCTGTTCTGGTGTGTGTGTGTGTGTGTGTGTGTGTGTGTGTGTGTGTGTGTGTGTGTGTGTTTTTCTGTGTCTGTGTGTCTGTGTGTGTCAGTGTTTGTGTGTCTGTGTCTGTGTGTGTTTGTCTGTATGTGTGTGTGCCTGTGTGTGTCAGTGTTTATGTGTTAGTGTTTGTGTGTATCTGTGTGTCTCTGTGTGCGTGTCTGTATGTGTATATGAACCACATGTGGCCTGTGAGGCTTAGACATTGATGTCAAGATGTCGTTCCTTTATCTCCTCCCCATCTTAATTTTCAAGGTAGTGTCTCAGCCTCTTACTGAACCAAAAGCTTGCCATTTTGCCTGGACTGGCTAGCAGCAGGCTCCTGGGATCTATCTGTCCCTACCCCTTCCTGACCCTTGCTGGGGTTACCCAGGCATGTGAAATCCATGTCTAGCTTTGATATGGGACCTGGAGATCTGAACTCAGGTCCTCATGCTTGCTCGGGTCACACTGAGCCATCCACTCCAGCCTCGCATTTGCCTGTTTTTGAAATAGTTAACGATTGCTAATTGCCCTGCTGATTCTAATCGGAGCTGAGCTGGAGCAGGGTGAGGGAATGGGAGAAGGAGGTGTGACAAACAGGCTAGGGTGGGGGACAAGTTCACCTGGATTCCTGAAGAGCCAAAGTGATTTGTGTCTACTTATGAACACTTAAGAGCTAAGGTGTGGGCTTTTTCTTCTCAAGTACTCAAAGCCTATGGCCTCTTCTGCCTAGACCTAAAGACCTCACACACACAGATGCACAGGCACACGCACGCACATGCACACACACACAGGCACAGGCACACGCACAGGCACACGCACACAGGCACAGGCACAAGCACACAGGCACAGGCACACGCACACAGGCACAGGCACAGGCACAGGCACAAGCACACACGCACAGGCACACGCACGCGCGCACTCCAGCAGTCTGCCTAGGCTTGCTGTACCTGCTGCTCTGCTACATGAGACCCCAGATGAGGACTATAGGTGGGTTCACCTGGTTGAAGTTCCTCTTCTGAATACTACCTAGGAGGATATGTTACCAAGGACCACAAATTAAAGGCAACACATAGTCCGTCACTATGAAATGAGCCCACACTGTGGAGTAAACTATGAATTGTGTTTATAAGCATACACTTACAGTCCCCCCCCCCCACCTGGGTCAGTGGCAAAGCCCTGTCACCACTCAGAACTCTGCTTCTGCAAACTGGTCCATGGTTGTTCAAACAGAAAATCATTTAGGCTTCTTCACCCATTCCTTGAGTCATACCAGCTTCCCCTCAGGACTCTCTGGCTACTCTCGTGGGCCTAACGGATTTGCTCTGATCTAAAACTTGGCATGTTTAATCTCACATTCATGTCAGAGGCCCTCCCGCCTACTGCTGTAAATACTCAAAGCTCAGAGCAGAGATACCATAGCTGGGATGGAGGTTTGGGTAGGAGTGCTGGGCTCCTCTCCTCTTCCTCACTTTCCCTCCTTCCTGCTGTTCTTGCCTCCAGGGCTAGGCAGGGAAGTTTACCTCTGTTTTTACCCCTTTCTGCAGAAGCCCTCCTTTTTCCAGCTACCTCTCCAGGAGCCACAGGTATTCAAAGCATACTCTATGACAGGGCCATGGGTTCTTGGATGGGGGGGGGGCACCTCCTAGTCACTGCAAGTTCCTCAGAAACGTCACCCAACATCACCCTGACAGCCTTCCTTGTCGAGCCTCCACTGGCAGGCCTCAACCCCATCTGTCCTTGTTATCTTCATGAAGCATGGGTTAGGTTGGGTTTTGTTTGTTTTTTTCATTTGTTCTCTGAAACAAGGTCCCATATAGCTCAGGCTATATACCTCTCTATGTAACCAGAGTGACCTCGAATTCCTGATCTCCCTGCCTCCACCTGTGAGTAGTAAAATTACAAAATGTGTGCCGTGGCCCCAGATTTATGCAGTACTGAGCTTTGAACTCAGGAATCTGAGCACACCAGGCAAGCACTCTCTAACAACTCCCCCATCCTAAAAGGAAAAAATGCACACTTCCTTTTACACAAAAGCTGGCCTGTTTTCCACTCACTTTCTGAACGGTGGATTAGTGAGAGAGTTCAGCACCCTCTAGCCCTAAACTTTTTAGGGGGTGAGGCTGGAAGGACGCCCTATCTTTGTTCAGAAAACCCCCAAACTCCAGGGACCTAATAATTCCAGGTGGCTTCACAGTGTCTGCAGCTCCTGATGACTGAGATTTCTGCCCAGTGTTTTTCCAGAGTTAGTGTCTGTCAGCCCCTCCCTGGGTGTGGATCTAACAGGAAATGGACACACCAAGGCACTTCCTGTGAAGCTGACAGTCTTTTATCTCAGCACCTCTCCTAAACGGCCGCATTCACATTTCTTACCTGTAACTCTGGATAAGTTAACATTTGCTAGATCTATTTTTGCTAATCTTTGGGAATTCCAGTAGGGTATGGATATGCATGGCACCTTGAAGTCAATAATATGTTATCCAAAATCTATGCAAACTATGTAACTAAGTATATATGAGCACTTTGGACACCTGTGACTTCAACCTGTGGCTCATTGGTCGAATTTTTGGGTCAATCAGGGATTTCATTTGACAGTATTTTATACCACTAGCTTTGATGCCCTGGGACCCTCAAACAAAAATCTAAGTGATGATCAGTGCTGACTCTCCCAGACTCTCATGCCAGGCTGTCATGTTGCTTGTGCATTGACTGGGGACATCTGTCACCCACCACAATCAGAATCCCAGTAACTCTGGTGACTTGTCTCTCACTGGGAGATACTCTGAACCTACATTCTGCTGCTCAAGCTTCTTAGCCCCAGGGCTTTTAGGTGGCATTTTGATTCTGTTGCTTTATTAAGGTCTCTTGCTAGGTGGACCACCATAAAGATGATGGTGCAGCTCTCCGTAATAGATCTCTGTGCATCTTCTTAGACCTAGACAAGGAAGAGGGGAAACCTTGGGGTGGGGAGTGTCTTGAGCTGAATGACCCCATCTACAATCTCTTCACAAGGGCTACTTGCTTGTCTCTGGGCTGCCCAGTGTCAGCCAGCGGCAGCACTCACGGGACCCATTTCTTGTCTGACCTGAACATTGCTTACCTCCTGTTTCATACTCACTTTCTTGTGGGTGGTATGCCTCTCCCACACCTCTCTCTCTCTCTCTCTCTCTCTCTCTCTCTCTCTCTCTCTCTCCTCTCTCTCTCTCTCTCTCTCTCTCTCTCTCTCTCTCTCTCTCTCCCCCCCCCCCGTCTCTGTTTCTGTCTCTGCCACCCCACCCCATCCTCTCCCAGTTTCTGTTGTCTCTTTTTGTTTGATGTTTTTTCCCTCCTTTCCCCACCTGTGTCTAAGTGACTCAGTGAGACCAGAGACCCTGAAGGGGCCTGTCTAGAAGCTCCAGGTGATTGTACCAGTGGTTTTGTTTCTCCTGGCTGCAGGCCACATGCATGCCAAAGTCACCCTGGCAAAGGCTGTGAGTGTCTCACCTGTAGCTGCTCTGCCCTTTCTCTCTCTGTGCTTGCTAACCTACTTCCAAGTGCAGCACCTAGGCCTTGCGCCCGAGGCTTCCTCCAGCTGCGTGAGCACACCTGGAGCAGGCCAGGTGCAGAGAACCAACACCCTCCCTTCCCTGCAGCAGCAGCCTGCAGGAGCTGGTGGCCAAAAGGCCCAGTGCCCTTGTTCCTCTGGCATGCAGGGTGCTATCAGCTCACGACATGCTTCCAGAGAAATCCAAACTCAAGTTCTCTAAGTCGATTAAGAAACTAACATGAAAATATAGATGGCTCAAAAGACTCTCTGGCTCAGGCCAGCTTCCAGCACAGACACATTCCCACCTCAGCTCTCAAGCTGCGTATATAGACAGGGAATCTTGCAACCTAGAAGCAGGCAGCTAAGAAAGGACCAGAAGAGTGTGCCCTCTCATTCCCCCTTCCTCCCCTGTTACTTCATTTGACTTCTTGCCTTTTCCCTACCTCTAGAGGCTGGAAGCTAGTACTTCTCTTTCTGCCTACAGCCCCAGTCTGGTGCTGGCCTGTCTGAGGGGTTGTCTGCAACCCCTTTCTAATTCTGAGAGCCAGCCTATCATTGCCTGTGGCCCATTTCACCATGCCAACAATTGTCTTAGGCCTTTGGAAGGAAGTCAGCAAAACCATTCACTGACTAAAGACTGCTCCCAGGAAACAGACCCAAAGTTAAGCCTACACACTCTTCTCTCTTGTCAAATGACAGGCAATCCTTTATCTCTGTCAGCTGTGTCAATCAAAGTAATGACTAATTCGTTATTTAATATTGGCAAGCCTGACTTAAGGGCCTCAAATGAAGCCAAGAAAATACAAACTACAGCAGTGATGGGTCCTAGTGAAAGCATTGCCCCATCCTGCCTCCAAGCCTGTCAGAACTGTGTGTGTGTGTGTGTGTGTGTGTGTGTGTGTGTGTGTGTGTGTGTGTGTTCACATTCCTAAGGTTATGCAAAACTCTACCCACTGACTTGGGTGGGTGTGGCCTGAAGGGAAAAGACTTGTCCTTGCAGCAAAGTTACACCCATTAAAAACCAATGTTAGCTGGAAAGAATGGTAACCCCAAGGTTCAGAGACTGGAGGGTGCTGTGATACACAGACTGTTCTCCAGCCATGATTGGCATCCTGAAACTAGAGTGCACTTGACAGCTTGCACAAGATCAGTTCTATTGAGATTCTCTCAGGTGGCTTGTGAGTACTCCCCTTCCTGAGGGGAGTAACGATAAGGAATTAGCTATTGCTGGGAGGGATGGAGGGGCCACTCTTCTTGGGTGGTGTGGCTGCCTATAAATTGACCTATAAATTATCCCTCAGCCACGATCCTATAAAGAACCCTAATTAAATTCATTGGTTCAGCAAGCTAGACGTAGGCAGAATCATTTCTTGGTTCTGTTGTTGCCTTCTCTATTTTGGAGTGAGCAGAAACTCCAGAGGAACTCACAGAATGCTTGGCACAGAAACAGGAGCATGGCAGAAGCCAAGATGGGTTTGTGCAGATCAGCTGCATGGCCCTTGGGATGGATGTAGGATTTATGACTGAAATGAAGTCATCTGAGGGTGGAGCCTCTGGGGTACCAGTTCTGCTGTGCTGCTCTTCCCCATGAGGTACGAAATAATGTGCTCCCTTATAGTCCCTTATAGATCAGTAGTCGTGGCTCTGCCCCCACCACTCATGATGAGAAACACGGCTGAGACGGTTCCATTTGAAGGTAGAGTGTCTACTCGGGGATTCCAGCTGACTGTTCTAGTTTGCCTTTCTATTTCGTGTGATAAACCACCCTGAACAAAAGCAACTTGGAGAAGAAAGGGTTTATTTAGCTTATACTTCAGGTTACAATATATCATTGAATAAATTCAGAGCAGGAACCCAAGCAAAAACCATAAAGAAACACTGCATATTGGTTTGCTCCCTGAAT
Organism: Rattus norvegicus; assembly: GCF_021556685.1. NCBI lineage: Eukaryota > Metazoa > Chordata > Mammalia > Rodentia > Muridae > Rattus > Rattus norvegicus. The sequence continues at coordinate 180,060,007 of NC_141534.1, read as the reverse complement.
TATGCCCAGCTAGCTTTCTTAGACAGCCTAAGCCCACCTATGTATGAATAGAACCATCTAAAGTGGACTGTGCCTTCTCACATCCAACATTAAACAAGATAGTCTCTCACAGACATGACCACAGGTCAAAGTGATCCAATTCTTCGATCTTCTAAATCTTCTAATTCTTCAATTAAGGTTCCTCTTCGCAAGTGACTCAGGTAGTATCAAACTGATAATAAAAATTATCCAGGGACACTGTGTAATGCTAACCTCTGAGGTTTTTTTCACTGATTCAGAAAATCATTTGAAAGACACACATACACACTTAATGGAGTGAGGGTTGGAAGTCAATCCATGCAGGGTTCAGGGTCTAGGCATAGCTGTGAGCATCCCAGACATTTTAGGGTTGGATAAAGCACTGATAGTACTCAACACGGTGATGAAGGGAAACTACCATTGCCTGTACTCATAAATGTAAAAACACTGATTAAGTAATTCAAACTCAAAAGGTATGGAGTTTGTACGAGTGGGGAAGAAATCATACGCACAAATTTTCTTTGAAAAAATGAAATTCCTAGTGCCAAGTATGGGCTACCTCTATACAAGTTTTTGGCTGGGCGGGTCCTGACCTTCCTATCACCACTGCTATTGGTCACACACCAGAACTAGATGGCAAGTCTCTATTTCTGATGACACTGTACATGTTGGTTGGAGGATGAGAAGAATCAGGCCGGGACAGAGCTAGAATCTTCTTCCTGCTGGCTTGCACCGATAGTGTTAGAGGCTACTGGGGAAGAATTTTCACTACTCAGCAATAGATCTTCTCATTCTGAGAAGATGTGTCTACTGGTGCAACAGTGGTATAACTGACATGGCTGAAAACAGCTGCTCCCCGGTTAGATTGGAAACAACAAACCATGGGGACAGGGGTTAAATAGAAGGGAAGCCATGGTTAGAACCATGAGACAGAACAAAAACCTGTGTCTGGGGAGGGCATAAGCCCTAGTGGGAGAGCTACTGCTGTCCTTATGCTGAATGCACAAACTCGTGACAGTCACTGAAGACACTCAGATTGGTCAAAATGCTAAAATAAATAAATAAATAAATAAATAAATAAATAATAAATAAATAAATAAATAAATAAATACCAATTGCCATGACATGACAAACTAATTCTTAGCCCTAAATGGAAGAAAATATTCGTGCATTTATTTCATCCTCTTCTAAGGCTCAGGGAACGTTGATAAAGAGTGGGAGGGAGAAAGAAAGAATAGAAGGAAGTACTGAAGAACTCTATTTTTCTGAATACAACATAACCATGGCTGTCTCAAAATCAGAGCAGCTGTGATGAGACCCTCCCAGATTCAGACCCACTAACAAATCCCTCACGGATGAAGGGGAGGGATCAAGACACAGGCGATCCTTCCCTTCCTTGAGAATGTGTAATCGGTTAACAATTCCTGGGGGATCTGGGAGGTCCTTTTTTCAGCCATGTATCTGCTCTTAAGTTGTCTACTTAATTCCCTGTATGTAAGCCGCCGTCCACATTTCTGTAGATAACCTCAGGTAAACTCATTGCTTCACCAAGCTAGACTTGAGTGAAATCGTGTCATTGACTACTTTATTTGCAGTGACTATGAATAGACTGCCCCCAAACAGTCACCTAGCAGGGGTGTAACTCAGTGGTAGAGCACATGCTTAGAACACATGGGTTTGTTTTCCAGCACTCCAAATAAAAGGCATACAGGCTCATGGTATTACTTCCTGATAACACCATCCTATGTAAGTCCCTGCCAAAGAGGTGCTGATGAACCCACCTGCAGAATATGTGTTTGAATGGGGCACAGTCTCCAAGAACGAGTTGGGAAGGGAGGAATGCCACAAAGGTAGGCTCCCCAGCAGCGCTTCTGTCCCAGAGGGTTTCAGCCCCGAGTGCCCTGGGCAGGTCAGAGCACTGCTGTGTTCCAAGCTCAGTAGCTGGAGGGGAACTTTCCCTGCATGTTTTGCCGACACACTCAAAATTTGGCTGCCAAACACAATGATTTATTTGTATGTCTTCATTGAGGGCAATTATTTTTTAGCACCTTGCTGAGCATGCTGGGTGATCTCATCATAGGAAAGAGCTTGTCTCCTTTGGAGTGAACGTGAAAGGCACGGCCTCCTTTCTGCCTCAGCCAGAAATTCTACCCTTTCTATTTAGCTTCTTCCAAAAAGGTGAGGAAATTGGTGGCCTTTGTCTTGGGAGAGTCACACACAGGTTTAACTATAAAAACTCACCTGGAGTTGAAAAAAACAAAAATAAAAACATCCTAATTCTGCTTTTTAAGTTGAAAACAGGCCACGTAAAAATCTTAGTAAATAAGCAAACCTCGAAGGACCAATGCCTCCCATCCCCAGATAGAAATAGTGACAGGGTAGAGACAACATAGTGAGAGACCTGCAGAAATGACCAAGGGGCCTAAGAGCTCATGGGGGCTGAGAATAGGCCAAGCAGAAGACTCTAGGCAGAGAGGAAGAAAAGGAGAGGAAAACAGTCTTCCAGAAGCCTTCTGCTTCTTTTGCTGACTGACCAATTTCTCCTCAAACCTCACCCTGCTACTCAACCAGAATTTGAATCCCTGCATCCACTGTGACCTCTTTACCACAAGGAGGTCTTCTTGTCTGTGTGTGTGAAGTGTGCACTGTGGGGTAGCAGAAGGGAGAACCACTGAGAACCATAGATGCGTGACTAGGAGTCAACCCTCCCAAGCACCCACTCGTCCTGTCCTTGCTCTCTTGGCATCTCCTCTGTGATGACCATCTCCACAGCTTGCCCTTTGTTCTGTCCACTCCTCGACTCTCTCCCTCTTCCTCTGCTCACTCAACAGTAACCTATACCCGTGATCCACCAACCCACCACCCACCTATGCCATAGCCCAGGCTGGGAAGCATGAGTGTCTCCATGATCACCATGTCTTAGAAGGAATGGATGGAATGCCTGGGCTTGCTTCTGCCTAAGCAGCAGAATGAAGCATTTATGGACACACTCAGTTTCCAATCCTATCATGGATATGCTGCTTTGTGGAAATATTTTCATCCATCCACAAAATAGTCTTGCCAAAACCTGGCCAAAACAGGCCATGATTCCTTGCCATGCAAATCACTAAAGGGCAGCACCCAAGCTGAGAGGCCAAAGAAGCACATTCAGGGCCTGAGATCCTGGAGCATTTTTAAGCACCAGAGACTGTGGGACCCCAAGGGGATGATGCAATTGCTGGCAAGGGAAGGATCTAATTCAAGGGAGTTGGCAAAATAACATGAGGATACTGAGCACAAACTACGGAGCCAAAGTTTGTCCTTACCACTCACTAGTTGTGTGATTTCAAGTTCACTTCCTAGCCTCCCTCTGTCTTGGTTTCCTTGCCGAAGAATGGGAATCAGAGCAATTACCTCCATGGAGCTGACGTGAAAGATTAAACGAGTCAGGTTGGCATAAGCTGCTTACAACAGTGCCTGGAGGGAAGAAAGTACCAGGTAAGGATTTATGAAGCAAATGCTATGTTTGCTATGAGTGGAATTATTGATCAAAGATTGCATATTTATTTCTACTCATAAGGGATGTGGAAGGAGGCTATTTCATCTTTCTTTGTACCTAATCACCTCTCTTTGAAGTGACACCAGACAGAAGTCCTCCTCCCTTGCCTAGGAGGCCTGGCATCAGCCACCTTCTGTGACCCATATACATCCAGGCCAGTGACATCACCAGGTGAGATGAATGTGCTTGTACAAGCAAAGGGATGACGTGCAGGGAGGGCTAGAGACTCCTCTGGACCTGCTTCCCTGCCCTTTGATGTACGGCAACATCCCCAGGTGACTCAGCTGCATGGCATCATGGGTCACTGTAGCACTGAGGTTACAAGGGCTGAAGAAGGACAGAAATCTAGTGGAGAGAGGAAAGTGTTGTCAGGGACTTGGGCCAAGGGGCTAAGACTAGGATGGTAAGAGGCTTGTCTTGTAGATGAGGTCGTTCTTCATATAAGGGTGTGGAGGAGAGATGGGCTGTGAGCTGTTTCACTTGACTTGCAATGGAGCAGAGTCCTGGCAGCACAGCCTATGATGAATGTGTTAGGGACATCTGCCAACCTCTCATCTCAGCCATACAGTGCCCTGTGGAGGGTCAGTGTCTCCCCTGTGATATTTTTGTGACTGTTTGGGAATGGTGGCTCTCGGAGTGGTGCCACATATCACTAGCTGGGGGCAAGATCAGAACTCAACATGTGAAATATGGTTTCTACTGAACTGATGTTGCTTTGGTGCCTTGTGAAGTCAACAACCCTGGGTAGGATCATCTGCGTGCGCACCCGCGCGCGCGCGCGCGCGCGCACACATACACACACACACACACACACACACACACACACACACACACACACAGTCTTTTAAAGGGACATCCTGTTACTTGTGACAGGATGGTTGGACCTAGAGAATATTGTGTAAGTTCAGTAAGCTGGACACAGGAAAGTGGATAGCATGTGATCTCACTTCTATGTAGAACCATAAAAAATTTCAGCTCATTAAAGCAAATGGTGCATGTGGGGGTAGAGGTGATAAAAGTTGTATCCTCAGTGATGCAGGACCAATATGCTCTGAAGTATAAAATGGAGCTCTAACGATCAGTATTGCATTGTATAGCTGACACTTGTTCTTACCCACACCCAAAGGAAGCTGCTTTGCAGGCCGATGGGTAGGCTCACTGGCTTGAGAGAATAAATAGTTTCATACCATATGCATAAATTAAAGTGGACACCATAAATTAATACAGTTTCTATTGTTCAGAATATCTCAAAGAAGCTGGATAGGGAGCGAGGGGAAAGCGTCAGAACTGGAGAGAAACCGGAAGCTATGCTCATGAGAAATCTAGCACCTAAGGTTGGGACTGAAGGTCACTCAGAAATAATGAGGGTGGCCAGGATTAAATGGCAGTGGGAGGTGGTTGTGGGGTGTCTGATTTTGAAGGCTGACACCTTAATTTCTAACCACAGTAATTTCCCAATCCCATCCCTGCTGGATCAACCATCTAGAGCAGCGGTTCTCAGTCTGTGGGTCATGGCGCCTTTGAAGGTTGGTTGAGTGACTCTTTCACAGGAACCACTTAAAACCATCAAAAAACACAGAGATTTACGCTGCAATTCATAACAGTAGTAAAACTACAATTATGAAATAACAATAAAAATAGTTTTATGGTTGAGGGTCACCACACCATGGAGAACTACATTTAAGGGTCCCAGCTATGGGAAGGTTGAAAACCACTGATTTAAAGAAACCTTTTTGATCTAGGTGGCTCCACAAAGGGGAGTGGCCAAAGAAACTAAAAATCAAACAAACAAACCAAAGCCCCTCTGAACCCTACTGCTGTAGCCCCAAAGCAGCCTAGGCTGTAGAGTGGGAGCCTGGACAAGGATGCATCATGGCTGAGCAGCATCTCTGTTATCCCAGGAGCCCTCTGGGCCCAGCCCCTGTGGGCCTGCAACACTCTTTCAAACCTGAACCTTCTGCGGGGTATGAGTGTACATTTTACCTTGACTAATGGGAATACAACTGCATCTGCTTCTGTCCCTCTTTCCCAGCCCCAAACCCTACAGAAGTGTCTGCAATGATCCTGCCTGTGGTTTACACATCTCTTCTCTGCGGCATGATCAGATTCAACCATTGATCCAAGTTCCGCCATGATTGGCCATGGCCTTGGATAAGTTGCTTCTCATTCAGAGCCCCATGAGGCTCCCATTTGGTCAAAAAGAGCTTGGCTTCGGAGACACCAAAGTCAATGGCAGACACATATTCAGATTGATATGACTCCAACTTCTCTAGTGTCTGCCCCAAGGAGAGGTGGGAATCTCAGCAAACACACTGGGGTGTCTTCGCTGCTTTTTACCTCTGACCATTTGAAATACAACCAAACTCAGTCTGCCAAATTCAACCAGCAGCCACCTCGGTGTGCTAGGCAGAAGGACTGAGAAAAGAGCCCTCACTATCTGCTCAGGCCACTGGTAACAGTAACTCTGTGAGCCTCCCTCATGAGTCTGTGACGTCTTTGTGCACATGCACACGCTCTCTGTGGGAAACTACATGTTCACATGTATGCAGGTAGGTACGGAGACCAGAGGACAGTTTCAAGTGTTCTCGCCATCTTACTTTTTGAGACAAGGTCTCTCCCTCCCCCTTCTCTTCTACCCCTTTCTTCCTCCTCCCCCTCTGAACCTTGAGCTTTCTACTTTGGCTAGATTGGCTAGCCAGCAAGCCCCAAGATCTGCCCGTGTCCTCCACCAAGGGCTGAGATGACAGGGTAGTAATGCCACACCCAGCTTTTTATATGAATGCTGGGAAGTCAAACTCAGATGATCCAGGTACAGACGCTAAAAAATGAAAATTCAAGATATTGCGGCTGAGGTGATCTGGGTGCTCCTGAGAAATAACACCTCCTGTTCTGATACAGTCTCAGACATCCTCTTGCCCTGGAGGGGGAACTTTTGGAGACACACCTTCTGATCATCACCCACTGGACTGTGCCCTAGCCTGTGTCTCCCCTCCAAACCATCCTGCTAAAACCTTCCTTCTCGTAGGAAGAGCCATGTGTTGCAGCATTCAATTGCAGAGTTCAAAGAGTAGCATCCTGTCACTCACTCATCTCCCAGTCACCCTGGCAAGCAGTAAAGAAGTCTCAGCAAGCAAGTCTGAGCATGGCCCCCGCCCTACCAGGCTCCAGGGAGTGACAGCTTTGGAGGCAGGCAGGTGAGGCCTTCCAGTTCTGCTAATGACAATCAGATCATCTCACCCACCCCTAAACTCCCTGAACCCCAGGTCCCTCAGGTCTGAGATGTGCACAGTGATGCCTGCCTCCTGGGACCCAAGGAGAGTGGAAAGATTCCGTGAGGCCAACAGGAAAGGGGCCCAGCTTACCAGCAAGTTTCCATCGAGCATTTCCTACGAAGGGTGACTATCACTAATGACTCCTCACTTTTCCATTCAGGAGGCTTCCTTTGCCTGACTTTCTGGTGGTGCCAAAAACCCAAGCGTTATTTTTCAGGGTTTGTTCTGGATTGTGATAGCATTTGAAAGACCAGTTTTACTAAGACACAATTCACATGCTGCACAATTCACCCAAGCACTCAGCTCAGCGTTCACACAGATGTCCTCAAGATGGCACGGCCATCATCAAACCTCAGGACATTTCTGCCTCCTACTGATTCTCATTCTTTTTTTTTTTTAATTAACTTGAGTATTTCTGATATACATTTCGAGTGTTATTCCCTTTCCCGGTTTCCGGGCAAACATCCCCCTCCCTCCTCCCCTTCCTTATGGGTGTTCCCCTCCCAACCCTCCCCCCATTGCCGCCCTCCCCCCACCAGTCTAGTTCACTGGGGGTTCAGTCTTAGCAGGACCCAGGGCTTCCCCTTCCACTGGTGCTCTTACTAGGATATTCATTGCTACCTATGAGGTCAGAGTCCAGGGTCAGTCCATGCATAGTCTTTAGGTAGTGGCCCAGTCCCTGGAAGCTCTGGTTGCCTGGCATTGTTGTACATATGGGGTCTCGAGCCCCCTCAAGCTCTTCCAGTTCCCTCTCCGATTCCTTCAACAGGGGTCCCATTCTCAGTTCAGTGGTTTGCCGCTGGCATTCGCCTCTGTATTTGCTGTATTCTGGCTGTGTCTCTCAGGAGCGATCTACATCCGGCTCCTGTCGGTCTGCACTTCTTTGCTTCATCCATCTTGTCTAATTGGGTGGCTGTATATGTATGGGCCACATGTGGGGCAGGCTCTGAATGGGTGATCCTTCAGTCTCTGTTTTAATCTTTGCCTCTCTCTTCCCTGCCAAGGGTATTCTTGTTCCCCTTTTAAAGAAGGAGTGAAGCATTCACATTTTGATCATCCGTCTTGAGTTTCATTTGTTCTAGGCATCTAGGGTAATTCAAGCATTTGGGCTAATAGCCACTTATCAATGAGTGCATACCATGTATGTCTTTCTGTGATTGGGTTAGCTCACTCAGGATGATATTTTCCAGTTCCAACCATTTGCCTACGAATTTCATAAAGTCGTTGTTTTTGATAGCTGAGTAATATTCCATTGTGTAGATGTACCACATTTTCTGTATCCATTCCTCTGTTGAAGGGCATCTGGGTTCTTTCCAGCTTCTGGCTATTATAAATAAGGCTGCAACGAACATAGTGGAGCATGTGTCTTTTTTATATGTTGGGGCATCTTTGGGGTATATGCCCAAGAGAGGTATAGCTGGATCCTCAGGCAGTTCAATGTCCAATTTTCTGAGGAACCTCCAGACTGATTTCCAGAATGGTTTTACCAGTCTGCAATCCCACCAATGGAGGAGTGTTCCTCTTTCTCCACATCCTCTCCAGCATCTGCTGTCACCTGAGTTTTTGATCTTAGCCATTCTCACTGGTGTGAGGTGAAATCTCAGGGTTGTTTTGATTTGCATTTCCCTTATGACTAAAGATGTTGAACATTTCTTTAGGTGTTTCTCAGCCATTCGGCATTCCTCAGCTGTGAATTCTTTGTTTAGCTCTGAACCCCATTTTTTAATAGGGTTATTTGTTTCCCTGCGGTCTAACTTCTTGAGTTCTTTGTATATTTTGGATATAAGGCCTCTATCTGTTGTAGGATTGGTAAAGATCTTTTCCCAATCTGTTGGTTGCCGTTTTGTCCTAACCACAGTGTCCTTTGCCTTACAGAAGCTTTGCAGTTTTATGAGATCCCATTTGTCGATTCTTGATCTTAGAGCGTAAGCCATTGGTGTTTTGTTTAGGAAAATTTTTCCAGTGCCCATGTGTTCCAGATGCTTCCCTAGTTTTTCTTCTATTAGTTTGAGTGCGTCTGGTTTGATGTGGAGGTCCTTGACCCACTTGGACTTAAGCTTTGTACAGGGTGATAAGCATGGATCGATCTGCATTCTTCTACATGTTGACCTCCAGTTGAACCAGCACCATTTGCTGAAAATGCTTTCTTTTTTCCATTTGATGGTTTTGGCTCCTTTGTCAAAAATCAAGTGACCATAGGTGTGTGGGTTCATTTCTGGGTCTTCAATTCTATTCCATTGGTCTATCTGCCTGTCTCTGTACCAATACCATGCAGTTTTTATCACTATTGCTCTGCAATACTGCTTGAGTTCAGGGATAGTGATTCCCCCTGAAGTCCTTTTATTGTTGAGGATAGCTTTAGCTATCCTGGGTTTTTTGTTATTCCAGATGAATTTGCAAATTGTTCTGTCTAACTCTTTGAAGAATTGGATTGGTATTTTGATGGGGATTGCATTGAATCTGTAGATTGCATTTGGTAAAATGGCCATTTTTACTATATTAATCCTGCCAATCCATGAGCATGGGAGATCTTTCCCTCTTCTGAGGTCTTCTTCAATTTCCTTCTTCAGTGTCTTGAAGTTCTTATTGTACAGATCTTTTACTTGCTTTGTTAAAGTCACTCCGAGGTACTTTATATTATTTGGGTCTATTATGAAGGGTGTCGTTTCCCTAATTTTTTTCTAAGGACCATAGAAAGAATCAACAGAACTAAAAGTTGGTTCTTTGAGAAAATCAACAAGATAGATAAACCCTTAGCCAGACTAACGAGAGGACACAGAGAGTGCGTCCAAATTAACAAAATCAGAAATGAAAAGGGAGACATAACAACAGATTCAGAGGAAATTCAAAAAATCATCAGATCTTACTATAAAAACCTATATTCAACAAAACTTGAAAATCTTCAGGAAATGGACAATTTCCTAGACAGATACCAGGTACCGAAGTTAAATCAGGAACAGATAAACCAGTTAAACAACCCCATAACTCCTAAGGAAATAGAAGCAGTCATTAAAGGTCTCCCAACCAAAAAGAGCCCAGGTCCAGACGGGTTTAGTGCAGAATTCTATCAAACCTTCATAGAAGACCTCATACCAATATTATCCAAACTATTCCACAAAATTGAAACAGATGGATCACTACCGAATACCTTCTATGAAGCCACAATTACTCTTATACCTAAACCACGCAAAGACCCAACAAAGAAAGAGAACTTCAGACCAATTTCCCTTATGAATATCGACGCAAAAATACTCAACAAAATTCTGGCAAACCCAATTCAAGAGCACATCAGAACAATCATCCACCATGACCAAGTAGGCTTCATCCCAGGCATGCAGGGATGGTTTAATATACGGAAAACCATCAACGTGATCCATTATATACACAAACTGAAAGAACAAAACCACATGATCATTTCATTAGATGCTGAGAAAGCATTTGACAAAATTCAACACCCCTTCATGATAAAAGTCCTGGAAAGAATAGGAATTCAAGGCCCATACCTAAACATAGTAAAAGCCATATACAGCAAACCAGTTGCTAACATTAAACTAAATGGAGAGAAACTTGAAGCAATCCCACTAAAATCAGGGACTAGACAAGGCTGCCCACTCTCTCCCTACTTATTCAATATAGTTCTTGAAGTTCTAGCCAGAGCAATCAGACAACAAAAGGAGGTCAAGGGGATACAGATCGGAAAAGAAGAAGTCAAAATATCACTATTTGCAGATGATATGATAGTATATTTAAGTGATCCCAAAAGTTCCACCAGAGAACTACTAAAGCTGATAAACAACTTCAGCAAAGTGGCTGGGTACAAAATTAACTCAAATAAATCAGTTGCCTTCCTCTATACAAAAGAGAAACAGGCTGATTCTCATTCTTAAAACTATTCTTCTGGTCTGAATCTGCAGTTTTGATTTTATCACACATGTACTATTTGGTGCTTATTTATTCATTTTAATTGACTAATTAATTTTTAAGCAGGGGCTTATTATATAGCACTGGTTGGCACAGAACACACTATGTAAGCCAAGCTGGCTTCAAACTCACTCAGATCCTCACCCTACCAGCCAAGCGCTGAGGTGAAAGGCATGTGCCACCACGCCTGACTTAATGTCCTTCCCGGCATGAAGGTTCCAGTGTCTGCAAACTTCATCAGCACTAGTTAATCTATCCTTGGTTATCTTCTGACTAGAGGGTCTGAAGTTACGATACCTCAGTGTGATTTTGATTTGCATTTCCTGATGACTAATACTGAGCATCTTTTTATATGTTTATTGACCGTTTATTTGCATATTTTCTCTGGGGAAAATGTCTACCATAATCCTTTGTCCGTTATTGTTACTGCTGATTGATTGGCTGGTGCCTGGAATTGAACATAAAACTTCATGCATTCCAAGTGAGTATGCTCTCACTGAACTCTCCAACCCCTTTTGCCCATTTTTAGTGGAATTACTTACCTTTTGATGAATTGTATTATTTATCATATACTTTGATGCAAGTCTCTTCTCAGTTATATGCTTTGCAAATACTTCCTCCCAGTTTCTGAGCTACCATTCAATTTATCTATTTTTCTACTGTTTCTTATGATTTTGTTCTTATCTGTTAGCACTAGTTCTTAAATGATTCTGCCTTATTCACTTATAGTCAGGGTCTCACGTAATCGAGAGTGGCCTTGAATCTGATATCCAGTCAAAGATGTCCTCTTCTTCCTCCTCCTTCTCCTCTTCTTCCTTCTTCTTCTCCTCCTCCTCCTCCTCATTTTCCTCCCCTCACTGTGTAGTCTTGGTTGGCCTGTAACTTGTTATTTAGCCTAGACTGGTCTTGCATTCATAAGAGATCCTCCTACCTCTGCCTTCCTAGTGTTGGGATTACTGACATGTGCCACCATCCTTGGATTTAGGTGGTATTGGGGATGGAACTCAGGGCTTCATGAGTGCTAGGTTCTAGATGTAACCAACTGATTATATCTCCAGCCTTTATGTGTGTGTGTGTGTGTGTGTGTGTGTATGTATGTATGTATGTATGTATGTATCTCTTCCCCCCCCCACCCCCGGGGGCCTTTATAGAGCCAAAGGAAAAAATCAGTTGCCTCTTTAGTCTTCTCTCCTCTACTTTCCTCTCTCCTTGGCTTGCAGGGCTTCCTGTATACCAGAACTCCCCTCTGTCCTCACTCCTCAGCTGTCCACAGCAGCCAGGCTCTGCTTAGTGCTGGGTGGGGGAAGCTGACACGTCACTGTTGCACATTGTGCTACTTTTACTGGTAACATTTCAATCCACGTAGCCAACAAGTGTCAAGTTCACTGTCTATGGAATCACCTTCAGGTCACTTGATTTATACTGTGTCAAATTCTCTCCTTAACTGAGTGAAGGACCCCAGTCTTCTGAGCTTCCCTCAGCTGACTTTCCACTCCTGTCTCTGATGCTTAGGATAGGGGAAGAAGAAAGGCTTGCAAGCTCGAAAGTCACTTCTGGTCACAGAGCAACAGTCAGTCCACACAGGAAGCTGTGAGCCTGCCTCACTGCCTTTCTTACTTCCACTGGGCCCCACTCTTGCTCCCCGCTCACTGTTCCTGGAACAGAAAAGGTGGCTCCCTAAGGGCTGCCATTACTCCTGTCCTGGCTGTTCTCACATTCCTGAGCCCTCCTGGTTCATTCCTCTAATCTTTACCCAGAATTCTTCTGTTTGTTGTTCCGATGAAGTGTAATGTATGTATAATGTACCTGCCACTCACTTTCCATCCAACGCTCCAATCCTCACAGATTCCCATTGTGGGCTTTTAATATGTACCACTGCATTCAAAAGGGAGAAGCAATGAGCATATATAAAGAACACAGGCAAGAAGTGACACTCAATTAAGTGACATCACAAGCAACTAGACACGGACCCACTGACTGAAAATATGCTATATGTGGTTTCTTTCTGTTATTTTACATTGTGGGGGAGGGGAGTGTGGTACTGATCGCCATCTGAAATTGTGTTACGTTTGTACTTGATGGATGCGTCTTTGTTTTCTGTAATTCCTCCTGAAATGTAAATTCTGGCATCTGTCTCATGTGCTGCTCTCTCCTCTAGAGCTTCCAGAAGTACTTAAATACCAAAACTCAACTTAGGAATGAGTAACTGAGGATCAGGCTGAGGTTGGAGGCATGGGGTCCTGCTGCTGCTGTTGCTGTTGCTGCTGCTGCTGCTGCTGCTGCTGCTGCTGCTGCTGCTGCTGCTGGCATTTGGAATTTGTCTATCTCCACACAGAGACCCACCAAGTCCAGAGAGCCCTGCAGACAAGCTCCTTCCCTCCTGTTTCTCCAAAGTCTAATCAGTTTATAGACATCTGACATGCAGTATCTGGAAATGCCCACAACACCCCATGGTTTATTTTGGCATTTTAAAGACTAAGTCTATGTCTCTGGCAATAGTAATACATGTTTGCAGGATGCCTGAGTGGAGACAGGAGTTCTCGACACAGTATGTGCCCAAATGCAGTTTATGTAAGTTAACGAGATGTTTGGGATAAACTCCTCGTATTCCATGGACCAACAGTGATGCAAATGGACCTGGGAAGGCATGCACTGCCACAGGAGGAATACTACTCAGAGTGGAATTGCAGCTAATTTAGTTCAGGGTTTCAGTAAGCTGAATTCTCTTTAGTCAAGGTCCCTTCCGGTGAATTGCAATGATAACACTTGTGTCCTCACACGCCACACTCAGATGCTCAGCTTCCAACAGCACCTATTTCTCAGTCTGCCATCTTCCCCTGAGAGGCTGACCTCATGAACAGCTCTGCTCTGAACTGGCTCCAGACTCCCTGCCTGCCCTGGAGGTCTGTCACTTCCCATATCTGAGCCAGCCTGTGTACAGCAGAAACTGCCTTGCCAACAGAAAGGGTGCCTTTGTCTTTTTCCTGCTGCAGATGAGTGGCCCTTTTAAAGAGGCTGGAAATCTCTCCACAGTGACCCAAAGCTTTCTTCATGAAACCTAGGAGGGCCAGTCCTCTAGGGACCAGGTATGGCCACCACTTTTTCTGCAGACTGAGGTAAGGGAGGCCTGCTGGCTTGCATGGCAGATTCTCCTGACTGCTCCTTTTCATAGGAGATTGTGTGCCAATATTGGTCAAGATCATAGACCATAACCAGATGGCGTTATATTTACTGTGCTGGGATCTGGGTATCTCTGCAGACGGGTGCTGTGTGAGCAGAGCCTCTGGATTAACAATTATCCTCGAACGTTTATGCTGCTTAATTAGAGTAGAAAGAAATACTGCACGACAGGCCGACAGGAACCGGATGTAGATCTCTCCTGAGAGACAGAGCCAGAATACAGCAAATACATAGACGAATGCCAGCAGCAAACCACTGAACTGAGAACGGGACCCCCGTTGAAGGAATCAGAAAAAGGACTGGAAGAGCTTGAAGGGGCTTGAGACCCCATATGAACAACAATGCCAAGCAACCAAAGCTTCCAGGGACTAAGCCACTACCCAAAGACTATATATACATGGACTGACCCTGGGCTCCAACCTCATAGGTAGCAATGAATATCCTAGTAAGAGCACCAGTGGAAGGGGAAGCCCTTGGTCCTGCCAAGACTGAACTCCCAGTGAACGTGATTGTTGTGGAGTGGGCGGTAATGGGGGGAGGATGGGGAGGGGAACACCCATAGGGAAGGGAAGGGGTTGGGGGGTTTTTGGCCCGGAAACCGGGAAAGGGAATATCAATCAAAATGTAAAGAAGAAATACTCAAGTTAATAAAGATTTAAAAAGGGGGGGGGGGGAAGAAATACTGCACGAGTTGAAAGAGCCTAACTGAATCCATTTAGGGGAATTTAGGACCAGGAAAAGATTCCAAATATAATTCCAGGTGCTTACTTGGAAAGAGGAAATAATTGTCAGAAATCTTTAGAACAAGAGAATAAAGGCACTTAAGAATTCATTTAGCCAGCACTGCTCAAACTTTTGTGTTCAGTGTGTGTGTGTGTGCGTGTGTGTGTGTGTGTGTGTGTGTGTGTGTGTGTGTGTGTGTGTGCTCACACATGCATGGCATGCCACATGTATTTCCTTGAGCTGGAATTGCATACAGTTGTTAAGTTTTCCTGCTGGGAATTGAACTCAGGTCTTCTGCCAGAGCAGCAAGCACTCCCTGACAAGACCATTCTAAAGCTGGGTTTGTTCTTTGGAAACAGTTAGGCATTTTCACATCTTCCCTCTGTGACTCATTAGAGGGTCCAGAGCAATGCTCCACACTGGGTTAATTACTTGCTTCTGAGGCAACACCTCGAATCATCTGCTCACTACCTGGAGAATTGTGCATTACTCCTGCAGAGCATGGAGAAGCGACTGTGCACACTGGGAGCCATTTCACTGAGCATTGTGGATACCCTTCCTCCAGATTGCAGTCTTCCCCTCAGGGGTACATGACTGCCCTTCCTGCTGATTACCTGAGACCTGCAGAGCTCAGGACTAGGGAGGCCTATGTGACTCTAAGCTGGCTTATCTAGTTTCTCTTTCTCCCATTGTCTGTTATCTGTCTTCAAAATTATTCCTTTATATATTTATGTATTTTGTCTTTTCTTGAGTCTTCTAAGCAGGAGGTAGACCCAGTCCCTCTCATTCCATCCCCATCAGAGGTGGCCTCTCCAATTCTCTCCCTTTCTCTGAAATATAACTTATATAGGAAAAATGCCTTCGAATCCATCTATAGGAGCTTTGAAGGAAGTCACTGCTCCCCATTGGCCCTGAATAATGTGGTCTTTAAATTTTCATCACTGTGGATAAAATCCAGGGCCTTACACATGCTAGGCACTTGCTGCTCCATGAGTTACATCTCTAGCCTGACTACATTTGATTATAACAACAACAAAAAGGCTCTTGACTCTTCAAAGCTTGACCAGTTTCTAACAGTTATAACACTTGTGCCAATGAGATGGCTCAGCTGGTAAAGGGGCTTGCTTCTAAGCCGGACGATCTGAGTTTGATCCCACAATTCACATGGTGAAGGGTGGGACCTAACTCCTCCAAGTTGTCCTATGTCCTCCAAACACATTGCGATATGTGCACGTACACATACATTAAGTAAATAGATAAAATGCAATAATTACTTTGAAGCTAAATCACTTAGTCACTGACATCCAGAAACTCAAATCCGGTGGAGCCTTGGCTATATTTTAAAACTATGTCTAGCAAGACAAGGTATTCTGTCATCCCAAGAGTGAAAAGCTAGGTGTGGTACTTCTCCCAGTACCCTGCAGGTTCTGAGCAGACTGGGCAGGGCCTAAAAGGGCACCCAATCCAGCAATTCATTCTTAAACTAACTGCAAACCACGGGTTTACCTGTGATGTTTATCTTCAAAGATTTAGAGCAAGCACTGATTCAGACGTAATCTAGTTTCAAACAGTGTGGTGGCTGAACCTGAGATCTGGGGCAGCTGCTGGGCTTGGTGGGTCAGGGGCTGGTGAGACACAGGTGACAACATGGCATGCATGTGAGCAGGAGGCCTTGAGGAAGACAGTCTCAAGAGAACATCTTGGTGGCTCCTTTCCTTCTGGGCAAACCAATAGTTATCTCAGAGTTGGCTTCCCCAGGCTGTGTTTTCCTAGGCCTGTTGGCATCACTCTATCTGGCATGATAAGGGACATCAGTAAGGCCTCCTCCTTTGAAGTCTCATTAAAAATCATCTCACCTCTGAGGCCTGGAGAAAGAACATGATGCCTGCAAGCAGAGTCCAGGACGTCACTGGGAATCTTCAAATCCTTGCTTTCACAAGCTAGATGCTCAAGATCACACAGCCCTCTTTGTCTTTTTAATAAAGCCATGCTTAGACTTAAAAAGCAAATTACCTCTGTTAGCAATCCTCTGTAGTTTGGTAGTATGACATACGAACAGTAGTTCAATTTTTAAGTTTTTTATTTGAAAAATAAAAGTTATTCAGGCTGATAATTGTTTCCAAAGCCTGCCTGGAGCTAGGCACAGGAGTGAATGCCTAGCATCCTAGCACCTAGAAGACTCAGGCAGAAGGATCGTGAGTTCGAGACCAGACTCAGTGACATAAGAGACCCTACCTCAAGAAACCGAAACAAAGGCGAGAACCTGAGTAAAGAGACCTGCTCCTGTTGCCATTGATTTGCAAATTAATTTCTATTTTTATTGAAACTATTTCTTCATACATATGATATTCTGATCATAGTTTCCTCTCCCCAGACTGCTCCCAGGTACTCCACAACTCCACAACTTCTCTCTCTCCCTTTAGAACAAACAGGTAAGCAAAACATAAGCCCAGAATTTTAAGAAAAAAGAATAACACAAGAAAGACATCACACACACACACTCACACACACACACACACCCATAAAAATCACAAACTATAATGCACAAGCAAAAGATCAGTAAGACAAAAATTGCCCTAAGTATTATGAGACAAATCGAGTTCACTACGTGTTGGGCGTCTACTGCTGGGCATGGGTCTACCCTTAAGCGGTTTATATACCCAGTGAGGCCCCATTGGAGAAAACTAACTTTTCCTTCGCAAGCAGATGTCACCTGGAGATAGCTCTTAGTTAGGGGTGGGAACTTATGCCCGCTTCCCCCTCTCAGTGTGCTGGGGGACCCTGCCTTGCTTTAAACCTGTGCAAGTCCTGTGCATGCTGCCATGGTCTCTGTGAGTTCATATGTGTGTCGGTCCTGTGGGGTCTACAAGGCACCTAGTGTCCGTGGTGTTGGCCATTATCTCTGGCTCTTACGATCTTTCTGCCTCCTCTCTCACATGGCTCCTCAGAGCCCTGAGGGAATATATTTCCCATTTTCACCAACCGGGAAAGAGAGCTCTGAATGGAGGACTCCCTGTCATTCAAGTGGGTGGTATCAACACCTTCTGTACTGAAGGAAGCAGAGACACGAACAAGGTCTGACAGAATGTCACGTGATGTGAGGTCATGTGATGTGAGGCCACGTGATGTGAAGTCACGTGATGTGGAGCCTGGAAAGGGTGCACCTGGCCTGGGTCAGAACTGAAGGTCAGCAAGCTGGGAAGCCCGGGTCTCTGAGAGCAAACGCAGAACGGAGACAGAGTCGCCGAAAGAGGGAACCTGTAGGAAAGAAATGAGCCTGTGCAAATCTTAGGCCCAAGAGATGTTTGTTCTTATGACACAACCAAACTTGTTCTTACTGATACAAACATCCACACCTGCACACATATTTTTGCTTAAATTTGTCATTTCTATCATGTGTGTTGTGGGAACCTATTCAGATTAGAGCAGAAGGCGGCGAAATCTGGAACATACAGTGAGAAACACGTGATTTTGTTTAAGTGTGTGTCTGTGGTATGTATAGATGTATGTGTAGTGTGTACGGATGTGTGTGTGTGTTTGTAGTGTGTATGGATGTGTGTCTGCAGTGTGTGTGTGTGTGTGTGTGTGTGTTATATGGGTATGCATGTGGGTTGTATAGGTGTGCAGGCATGGGTATGGATGTGTGCGTCCTTCCATGTCTATGTTTGGAAGCCAGAGGAGAATATCAGGTGTCTCCTCTATCACTGCCCATCTTATATCCTTAAGAAACTGAATCGGAAACTAGACAGTTTCCAGCTAGGTTGGTGACCAGCAAGCCTCAGCGATTTGCTTGTCTTTGCCCAACCAGCACTAGGATCATGAGCACACGTGGGCACACACTGCTCTTTGCATGGATGCTGGTAATACGGCTTGGAACTCGGGTCCTCATGTTTGCACAGCAAGCACTCTTTCCCAGTGCACTATCTCCCCAGCCCCTAGATGGTCTGTTTAAGAGTGAGATGCAAGCAATGCAAGCATGTAACCACAAAGCACGTGTGCGTGCGTGTGTGTGTGTGTGTGTGTGTGTGTGCGTGCGTGTGTGTGTGTGTGTGTGTGTGCGTGTGTGCGCGTGCGCATGTGTGCACATATGTATGAGTTCCCACATATGCACATACATGTGTTCTCAAAAAAATCAAGCCCGGAGACACCACTGGAACCTGAAGGAAACAGACCGGATAAACAGTTCTCTGCACCCAAATCCCGTGGGAGGGAGAGCTAAACCTTCAGAGAGGCAGACAAGCCTGGGAAACCAGAAGAGACTGCTCTCTGTACATACATCTCGGACTCGAGAGGAAAACACCAAAGGCCATCTGGAACCCTGGTGCACTGAAGCTCCCGGAAGGGGCGGCACAGATCTTCCTGGTTGGTGCCGCCGCAGAGAGCCCATGGGCAGCACCCCGCGAGGAAACTTGAGCCTCGGGACCACAGGTAAGACCAACTTGTCTGTTGCAAGAAAGCTGCCTGGTGAAATCGGGACACACAGAGGCAGAACTCCTCTAGGACCGGGCACGTCCTGTGTTTACCGGAAGTCCCACACCCGCGGATCCCGGCCCGAAGCAGCTCTCTGCTCCCAGACCCCGTGGGAAAGAGACCTCACCGCCTGGTCAGGAGGACACTCCTGAGGCTGCATAAGCTCCCGGAAGGGGCGGCACAGGTCTTCCTGGTTGCTGCCACCACAAAGAGCCCGTGGGCAGCACCCCACGAGCGAACCTGAGCCTCGGGACCACAGGTAAGACCAACTTTTCTGCTGCAAGAAAGCTGCTTGGTGAACGCAAGACACAGGCCCACAGGAACAGCTGAAGACCTGTAGAGAGGAAAAACTACACGCCCGAAAGCAGAACACTCTGTCCCCATAACTGACTGAAAGAGAGGAAAACAGGTCTACAGCACTCCTGACACACAGGCTTATAGGACAGTCTAGCCACTGTCAGAAATAGCAGAACAAAGTAACACTAGAGATAATCTGATGGCCAGAGGCAAGCGCAGGAATCCAAGCAACAGAAACCAAGACTACATGGCATCATCGGAGCCCAATTCTCCCACCAAAACAAACATGGAATATCCAAACACACCAGAAAAGCAAGATCTAGTTTCAAAATCATATTTGATCATGATGCTGGAGGACTTCAAGAAAGACGTGAAGAACTCCCTTAGGGAAACACAGGAAAACATTAATAAACAAGTAGAAGCCTACAGAGAGGAATCGCAAACATCCCTGAAAGAATCGCAAAAATCCCTGGAAGAATTCCAGGAAAACACGATCTAACAGTTGAAGGAATTAAAAATGGAAATAGAAGCAATCAAGAAAGAACACATGGAAACAACCCTGGATATAGAAAACCAAAAGAAGAGACAAGGAGCTGTAGATACAAGCTTCACCAACAGAATACAAGAGATGGAAGAGAGAATCTCAGGAGCAGAAGATTCCATAGAAATCATTGACTCAACTGTCAAAGATAATGTAAAGCGGAAAAAGCTACTGGTCCAAAACATACAGGAAATCCAGGACTCAATGAGAAGATCAAACCTAAGGATAATAGGTATAGAAGAGAGTGAAGACTCCCAGCTCAAAGGACCAGTAAATATCTTCAACAAAATCATAGAAGAAAACTTCCCTAACCTAAAAAAAGAGATACCCATAGGCATACAAGAAGCCTACAGAACTCCAAATAGATTGGACCAGAAAAGAAACACCTCCCGTCACATAATTGTCAAAACACCAAATGCACAAAATAAAGAAAGAATATTAAAAGCAGTAAGGGAAAAAGGTCAAGTAACATATAAAGGCAGACCTATCAGAATCACACCAGACTTTTCGCCAGAAACTATGAAGGCCAGAAGATCCTGGACTGATGTCATACAGACCCTAAGAGAACACAAATGCCAGCCCAGGTTACTGTATCCTGCAAAACTCTCAATTAACATAGATGGAGAAACCAAGATATTCCATGACAAAACCAAATTTACACAATATCTTTCTACAAATCCAGCACTACAAAGGATAATAAATGGTAAAGCCCAACATAAGGAGGCAAGCTATACCCTAGAAGAAGCAAGAAACTAATCATCTTGGCAACAAAACAAAGAGAGTGAAAGCACACAAACATAACCTCACATCCAAATATGAATATAACGGGAAGCAATAATCACTATTCCTTAATATCTCTCAACATCAATGGCCTCAACTCCCCAATAAAAAGAAATAGATTAACAAACTGGATACACAACGAGGACCCTGCATTCTGCTGCCTACAGGAAACACACCTCAGAGACAAAGACAGACACTACCTCAGAGTGAAAGGCTGGAAAACAACTTTCCAAGCAAATGGTCAGAAGAAGCAAGCTGGAGTAGCCATTCTAATATCAAATAAAATCAATTTTCAACTAAAAGTCATCAAAAAAGATAAGGAAGGACACTTCATATTCATCAAAGGAAAAATCCACCAAGATGAACTCTCAATCCTAAATATCTATGCCCCAAATACAAGGGCACCTACATACGTAAAAGAAACCTTACTAAATCTCAAAACACACATTGCACCTCACACAATAATAGTGGGAGATTTCAGGGGCTGGGGATTTAGCTCAGTGGTAGAGCGCTTACCTAGGAAGCGCAAGGCCCTGGGTTCGGTCCCCAGCTCCGAAAAAAAGAACCAAAAAAAAAAAATAGTGGGAGATTTCAACACCCCACTCTCATCAATGGACAGATCATGGAAACAGAAATTAAACAGTGATGTCGACAGACTAAGAGAAGTCATGAGCCAAATGGACTTAACAGATATTTATAGAACATTCTATCCTAAAGCAAAAGGATATACCTTCTTCTCAGCTCCTCATGGTACTTTCTCCAAAATTGACCATATAATTGGTCAAAAAACGGGCCTCAACAGGTACAGAAAGATAGAAATAATCCCATGCGTGCTATCGGACCACCACGGCCTAAAACTGGTCTTCAATAACAATAAGGGAAGAATGCCCACATATACGTGGAAATTGAACAATGCTCTACTCAATGATAACCTGGTCAAGGAAGAAATAAAGAAAGAAATTAAAAACTTTTTAGAATTTAATGAAAATGAAGGTACAACATACCCAAACTTATGGGACACAATGAAAGCTGTGCTAAGAGGAAAACTCATAGCGCTGAGTGCCTGCAGAAAGAAACAGGAAAGAGCATATGTCAGCAGCTTGACAGCACACCTAAAAGCTCTAGAACAAAAAGAAGCAAATACACCCAGGAGGAGTAGAAGGCAGGAAATAATCAAACTCAGAGCTGAAATCAACCAAGTAGAAACAAAAAGGACCATAGAAAGAATCAACAGAACCAAAAGTTGGTTCTTTGAGAAAATCAACAAGATAGATAAACCCTTAGCCAGACTAACGAGAGGACACAGAGAGTGCGTCCAAATTAACAAAATCAGAAATGAAAAGGGAGACATAACTACAGATTCAGAGGAAATTCAAAAAATCATCAGATCTTACTATAAAAACCTATATTCAACAAAACTTGAAAATCTTCAGGAAATGGACAATTTCCTAGACAGATACCAGGTACCGAAGTTAAATCAGGAACAGATAAACCAGTTAAACAACCCCATAACTCCTAAGGAAATAGAAGCAGTCATTAAAGGTCTCCCAACCAAAAAGAGCCCAGGTCCAGATGGGTTTAGTGCAGAATTCTATCAAACCTTCATAGAAGACCTCATACCAATATTATCCAAACTATTCCACAAAATTGAAACAGATGGATCACTACCGCAATACCTTCTACGAAGCCACAATTACTCTTATACCTAAACCACACAAAGACACAACAAAGAAAGAGAACTTCAGACCAATTTCCCTTATGAATATCGACGCAAAAATACTCAACAAAATTCTGGCAAACCCAATTCAAGAGCACATCAGAACAATCATCCACCATGATCAAGTAGGCTTCATCCCAGGCATGCAGGGATGGTTTAATATACAGAAAACCATCAACGTGATCCATTATATAAACAAACTGAAAGAACAGAACCACATGATCATTTCATTAGATGCTGAGAAAGCATTTGACAAAATTCAACACCCCTTCATGATAAAAGTCCTGGAAAGAATAGGAATTCAAGGCCCATACCTAAACATAGTAAAAGCCATATACAGCAAACCAGTTGCTAACATTAAACTAAATGGAGAGAAACTTGAAGCAATCCCACTAAAATCAGGGACTAGACAAGGCTGCCCACTCTCTCCCTACTTATTCAATATAGTTCTTAAAGTTCTAGCCAGAGCAATCAGACAACAAAAGGAGATCAAGGTGATACAGATCGGAAAAGAAGAGGTCAAAATATCACTATTTGCAGATGATATGATAGTATATTTAAGTGACCCCAAAAGTTCCACCAGAGAACTACTAAAGCTGATAAACAACTTCAGCAAAGTGGCTGGGTATAAAATTAACTCAAATAAATCAGTTGCCTTCCTCTATACAAAAGAGAAACAAGCCGTGAAAGAAATTAGGGAAACGACACCCTTCATAATAGACCCAAATAATATAAAGTACCTCGGTGTGACTTTAACCAAGCAAGTAAAAGATCTGTACAATAAGAACTTCAAGACACTGAAGAAGGAAATTGAAGAAGACCTCAGAAGAGGGAAAGATCTCCCATGCTCGCTCATGGATTGGCAGGATTAATATAGTAAAAATGGCCATTTTACCAAAAGCAATCTACAGATTCAATGCAATCCCCATCAAAATACCAATCCAATTCTTCAAAGAGTTAGACAGAACAATTTGCAAATTCATCTGGAATAACAAAAAACCCAGGATAGCTAAAGCTATCCTCAACAATAAAAGGACTTCAGGGGGAATCACTATCCCTGAACTCAAGCAGTATTACAGAGCAATAGTGATAAAAACTGCATGGTATTGGTACAGAGACAGGCAGATAGACCAATGGAATAGAATTGAAGACCCAGAAATGAACCCACACACCTATGGTCACTTGATTTTTGACAAAGGAGCCAAAACCATCAAATGGAAAAAAGAAAGCATTTTCAGCAAATGGTGCTGGTTCAACTGGAGGTCAACATGTAGAAGAATGCAGATCGATCCATGCTTATCACCCTGTACAAAGCTTAAGTCCAAGTGGGTCAAGGACCTCCACATCAAACCAGACGCACTCAAACTAATAGAAGAAAAACTAGGGAAGCATCTGGAACACATGGGCACTGGAAAAAATTTCCTAAACAAAACACCAATGGCTTACGCTCTAAGATCAAGAATCGACAAATGGGATCTCATAAAACTGCAAAGCTTCTGTAAGGCAAAGGACACTGTGGTTAGGACAAAACGGCAACCAACAGATTGGGAAAAGATCTTTACCAATCCTACAACAGATAGAGGCCTTATATCCAAAATATACAAAGAACTCAAGAAGTTAGACCGCAGGGAAACAAATAACCCTATTAAAAAATGGGGTTCAGAGCTAAACAAAGAATTCACAGCTGAGGAATGCCGAATGGCTGAGAAACACCTAAAGAAATGTTCAACATCTTTAGTCATAAGGGAAATGCAAATCAAAACAACCCTGAGATTTCACCTCACACCAGTGAGAATGGCTAAGATCAAAAACTCAGGTGACAGCAGATGCTGGCGAGGATGTGGAGAAAAAGGAACACTCCTCCATTGGTGGGATTGCAGACTGGTACAACCATTCTGGAAATCAGTCTGGAGGTTCCTCAGAAAATTGGACATTGAACTGCCTGAGGATCCAGCTATACCTCTCTTGGGCATATACCCAAAAGATGCCTCAACATATAAAAGAGACACGTGCTCCACTATGTTCATTGCAGCCTTATTTATAATAGCCAGAAACTGGAAACAACCCAGATGCCCTTCAACAGAGGAATGGATACAGAAAATGTGGTACATCTACACAATGGAATATTACTCAGCTATCAAAAACAACGAGTTTATGAAATTCGTAGGCAAGTGGTTGGAACTGGAAAATATCATCCTGAGTGAGCTAACCCAATCACAGAAAGACATACACGGTATGCACTCATTGATAAGTGGCTATTAGCCCAAATGCTTGAATTACCCTAGATGCCTAGAACAAATGAAACTCAAGACGGATGATCAAAATGTGAATGCTTCACTCCTTCTTTAAATGAGGAAAAAGAATACCCTTGACAGGGAAGGGAGAGGCAAAGATTAAAACAGAGACTGAAGGATCACCCATTCAGAGCCTGCCCCACATGTGGCCCATACATATACAGCCACCCAATTAGACAAGATGGATGAAGCAAAGAAGTGCAGGCCGACAGGAGCGGGATGTAGATCGCTCCTGAGAGACACAGCCAGAATACAGCAAATACAGAGGCGAATGCCAGCAGCAAACCACTGAACTGAGAATAGGTCCCCCGTTGAAGGAATCAGAGAAAGAACTGGAAGAGCTTGAAGGGGCTTGAGACCCCATATGTACAACAATGTCAAGCAACCAGAGCTTCCAGGGACTAAGCCACTACCTAAAGACTATACATGGACTGACCCTGGACTCTGACCCCATAGGTAGCAATGAATATCCTAGTAAGAGCACCAGTGGAAGGGGAAGCCCTGGGTCCTGCTAAGACTGAACACCCAGTGAACTAGACTATGGGGGGGAGGGCGGCAATGGGGGGAGGGTTGGATGGGGAACACCCATAAGGAAGGGGAGGAGGGAGGGGGATGTTTGCCCGGAAACCAGGAAAGGGAATAACACTCGAAATGTATATAAGAAATACTCAAGTTAATAAAAAAAAAAATTTAAAAAAAAGAAGTTTCTGTTTTAATAAGACAAAAAAAATCAAGCCCTAAAAATCCCTCCGTCTTTCCACTGCTCGTCTTTGTTCTTTTATGGAGGTCCACTCCACCTGTAAGGCAAAGCCAAATTCTGGAAGCCACCACTGACACTCCTTTTCCTGCAACACAGTCCTCTCACTGCACCGACTCCATCAGGTCCTGTTACCTGACGCCGTCCATGTTTCTGGGTCTCCAGAGCCACAAACTGGCTGAGTTCATCATCATCTTAGTTCTATTGCCTATTATGGTGGGTCCAACCTATCTCCACTGTGTACAGCCACCTCATTCAGTCACACCCTTCATGGGGTGTCACATGCCAGGTGTCTGACCACAATGGCAGTTTGCATCAGCCAGGATTCCCCAGCAGGATGGTAAGAGCTTTCGGCCTCAGCTCTACCTAGGGTCTCCTCCTGGGGAGCCCAGGCTGCAGCACATCTTTTCCCCTACTCCCCTCTTTCCGCACAGTGCAAGTGTTATACCAAGAAGGTGAAACACCATCACTCTCTTGCTTAAGCTCCTCAGTGCGACCTCAGTGCTACAAGGTGAAGAGCAGCATCTTGAGCAAGGGTGGCCTGACCTTTGCCATCTTCCTTCTCCCCTCTCCATAGCACGAATCAGGCATGCTGATTCCGGGTGTGACCGTAACAAAGTTCCACAGACTTCTGGAGGCTGTCAGTCATCAATCAAGTCCTCCGTGCACTGCAAGGAGACCCTTCCTCGCTTCCTCCTAGCTCCTGGTTGTTGACCAGCAACCCTTGCCTTCCTTGACTTGGATGAGTATCACTCCAGTCTCAGAGCCCTGTCACCTGCCACTCCCCTGGCATCTCTATTGTCACATGCCCTTCTGTGGGAGGCCTACGTACTCCGGAGTGCCCTAACTAATTACATCTGCAATAATCCTCTTTCAAAGTATGTTGTGATGGAGTGCGCATGCCTCCCAAAGTTCCGTATGCTAGAATCTCGATGCTCCCTGAAGTGACATGAGAGGTGTCAGGGCCCTTAAGACATGGGATTTGTAAGAGAGATCATTGGCTATTATATTTCCTTTTCTGGTTTCTTAGTTATCGTGTGATCTATCTATTTGTCTGTCTGTCTATCTGTCTGTCCGTCCGTCCGTCTGTCTATCTATCTGTCTATCTATCTATCTACCATGAGATTCTTAGAGAAGAGCTGATGCCAATAGCATGACTTTGAACCTCCAGAACCAAGAACTAAACAAACATCTCCTCTTTATAATGTTCCAGGCCTTGTAGCAATGGAAAACAGACTATTATGAGGAACTGGAGCAGTTGGGACTTGAACATGTCACTCTTCAGAGGATACGATACAACTTACGACACCAACATTCATCTGGATCCTGAAACAAGCCCTGCTCCTCTTGCCTCCGGTCTTTTGTGCATTCTGCTCCAACCTCCCCACCCCAGAGTCTTCAATGTCTCCCTTGTCAACGCTCTCTTTCTGTTCTGTACTCCAGCTAGGTCAGCTCTTCCCATTCATAATACCCTGCATTTAGAAACGGAGTGCAGGCTACAGTGCACCTTCATAACTCAGTGCTCTCTTATGAGAGCTCTCGACCATCTCTGTCTCTTTAACGTATAAACTCCATGAGGGCAGGGTGCTGGATTTCTAGTGCCAAGCATGGAGCCCGGCACATATTAGGCTCTCAGTAACAAGGTGAACAATTTCAGAAAGCTACGGTTGGGTTGTTTAGATTCATCCCTCCTTGTCTTTGAAGACATGGCTGTTCCTATTTCCCAGTAAATCAAGACAACAGGCTGGAGAGGTGAGGAAATTATTCCTGGAGAGTGTTTTGAAGTTGATCTACAAATGGGGGAGGGAGAGGGGGACCATATTCCTAGTAGACAGGGCCTTCTTCAGGGAATCAGTTGAAACTCTTTGCTCCCACCTGGGAGGGTGGGCAGGACTGACTTTTCTCCCAGCATTGGGATCTTTCCTATAGTCAGGATTCTATAGGTGGCCGGCTGCTCACTGGGACACCAGAAAGCTGGTAAACAAGGAAACTAAACAGTTCCTTCTATATCCTACCAAGGGAGAAGAGAGCATCGCATTCTAGAAGGTTTTATAAGGATAATGATTTCAAGTAGCAAGCTAGTTAGAGACAACTTAAAGTTCTGAATATTTATTAAACGGAGACCTACTACCTAGCAGCTGTCAACCCTCACATAAAGAGAAGTTCTCAATTATTTACACACTGGGCTTATTGAAGCTCCCCTCCCCCACATAGGAAGAAATCTGTGATACATGTTTTTTTTTTAAATTCATATCCAACCCTTAGCCATGCCCAGCCTGCCTGCCCATGTGGCACCAGGTGACTTCCATAGTGATGGGACCTTTCCACATGTGTCCTGTCCTTGGCAATACCTGTAGGGGTGTGCCAACAAAACTGTCATTTAAATGACTGAGTCCACAATATATGGTGAACCCTGCAAAGCTGTTAATTTGAGGATAAATATAGTTACACCAGGCAAAACAATGGCACATAATTAAAACAAACGCATGGGTCTGGTGTTCACTCCATGTTCCTCCTATCTAGGGCAAGCCAAAGAGCAGCAGTCTGTTACCTATTTCTGGTCTAAATTCTGTCTGCAGTTACCCCTGAGGCCCTTCCACGTGTCCTCCCCGTGATGTGTTGGGCTGTAGGTCACTGTGTTCTGACTATACTATTGGGTACATCTTTTCTTACAATTGAACTGAAGCAGAAAGAGCAGAGGCTGTTGGCCCTCTGGTTTGCAGAGTCTTTTCTTTCTGCGACCCTGCAGGTCCCCATCCTTGTTTGTGGTCACCCAAGGAACTCACAATAGGAGCTTTGTCTCTTCAGTAGAAACTTGCTAATCAAGCTGTACTGTCAAAGGTTAATGCTCATCTGCTTGGCCTCACACTGGAGGCAAGGTCGGTGTAGACCTCTAACTGCTGCAAGCAGATGGAGACCCCCAGGCCTCCAGCCTACCCTCTAGCCCCATGTTCAGAAGCTTTTATACCAAAGTCTCTGCACAACCCCATCACTAGGTGCTCTGTTGTAAAAGGCACAAGGCTTTAACACTGCCCACTTGTTCACTCAGTGTTCATTCCTGTCTCATTCTGCAGTTCCCTGAGCACACAGGTGACACCCACTCCTACGTGTGTGCGTGCTTATTGTAGTGATACTAGGTTGGTAATTTTTAAAAAAAAATATTTATTTAGTTATCTATTTATTTATTATTTTGGTTTCTCAGGACAGAGTTTCTCTGTGTAGCCTTGGCTATCCTGGAAGTCACTCTGTAGCCCAGGCTGGCCTCAAACTCACAGAGATCTCCCTGCCTCTATCTCCAGAGTGCTGGGGTTAAAGGGGAGGGAGTGCCAAGATTGTCCGGTTCCACCTTGACATTTTAAAACTTGCCAGGCATGGTGATACGCCCCTGTAATGCCAGCACTCAGCAGGCAGAGGCAGGAAGAATCACAAATAAACAAGAACAAACTTTAAAGCCCGGTGTAGTAGCGAACACCTTTAATCCCAGTAGGAAGGGAGGAAGGTCTCCTTAGCCCTTCTGCTGCCTTGGGAATTGTGGGCGATTCTGTATTCCCTGCTGCTTGACGGAAGATGCTTTTCTGAGAAGTTATGCGGCAAGCAGGCGACGCTGGATTCAAACCTGTGCTCTGCTTTGTGCTGAGGCTCCTTTCCTCAGCGTGGCTGCTTAGCCTAGCTGCTTCCCAGTAATGGATCTGGGCTTGAAGAGGTGTGACTCGATCCAAAGGAAGTCCTTGGGTAAAGAGGTAAAAAACCCAGCTTCCTGGAACAATGTTTGGAGATGCCAGCCTGTGACCAGCACTACTAGCCCAGCTGTTTGCAGTTCTCTGACTGTACAACAGAGCAGGTCACTAAGGCCTCCCTCCCTCCCTTCCTCCCTTCATTTTGTTTTGTAGAGGAGTCTAGCCATACAGTCTGCTCAGTCTTTGAGCGCTACCTTTCCAATTCTGCTTCTATCACCAAGATGAGATGGCATAGGCACGCAGTATCCACTGCCAGTCAAGCAGTTTCTGATACACTTGATGAGTCAGCTTGACCTAACTTGTGATGCCTGCCACAGGCTGGAGGCAAGGGTCCTGGGCCCAGGCTGAGAGCATCAGCATTGACCCTTAATGCTAAGGTGATGTGGAATCTAATCTTCCAACACAGGGAACACGGAGTGAGACTGGCCAACAGACCCTCCCACACTCTTTGTCCATGATGGTGAAGAACTCCAGGTAACAACATTTGAGCAAGCCATGGGGCCGTCCATGTTTGTGTTACATTGCGCTTAAACAGATAGGACAGGGCAGTGGTCAACTAGGATCAAGTAGGCCTGGCCTTCTAGCATATGGGCTGCATCTGACATATAGGTATTTGACCAATATTGAATGAATGATTGAAAGGAGGGAAAAAGAACCAAAAGACTTGGGAGGAGCTGTGTACAGAAAATCTCCCCTGCGAGGAGAGTCTACAGTTAAGCCTTCTCTTTTTACAAAGTACCCCTACCCTCTTGTACCTCATCACACACCCTCTTCAACACTCATGATTTCCTGCAAAGGTGTGTGTGCTGGGGGTGGATCTCTGCCTGATCTCTTAAGTTTTGTCCTTATGCCTGCACCAACTTTTCCAAGGGCAAGAAAAACTGGTCTATCCAGTTCCCCTTGGCTGCAGCAGAAGCCACTGTCTGCAGCTTCTGAGCCATGGGCTTCTTCACCAGTAGCTGGGCACTTCCTTGGGGCTGCCTTAAGCTTACAAGGCAAAGACTGGTCTTAGGTCTCCCAACAGCAAGTTTCCTACAGCAGCCGAGCTCTTAGGTTGGACCCCATGCTCACCTGGTGATAGGTCACAACCCTTCTGAACTTAGCAACTGTCCTCCGATGCTCTCCACTTTGTCCCCGAGGGAGTCTGCAGCACATGTGGCTAAGAGTTTCACAGCCCTTGGACCAGACTCAAGTTTCTTAACTTGGCCAAGCCTTAACTCTCTTATCTATAAAATTGGAATAACAATGGTGGCTGCCTCTTAGGATCATTAGGAACACAAGTAAAAGAATATGTGAGTGGATTTAAGGGTTTTTTTTTAAGACTTGTTTTATGTGTATCATTGTTTGTTTACATGCATGCATCTGTACCACGTGAGTGCCTGGTGCCAATGGAGGCAAGACAAGGGTTTCAGATTCCCTGAAACTGGAGTTACAGATTGTTGTGAGCCGCCGTGTGGGTGTTGGGGTTAGAACTCCAAATCCTCTGCAAGAGCGATTTCTCTTAACCACTGAGCCATCTCTCTAGCCTTAAAATACGTACGTATTAGCTATGCTTGCTTCCACCAAACCACCTGCTGGAAACAATTTAAGAGAGGAAGGTTCATGGTTTCTGAGGGCTTGGATTCCTCGTGGTGAGAAAGGCATGGCAGACAGGTTCAGTCTAAGGTTATGGTAGCGTGTGGCAGAGACAGTCCACATCACTGTAAACCAGGAAGCAGTGTGCATGGCAGGAACCCAGGACTGGGTACAACCCCCACTGACCTACTTATGTCCCCTAAGCATTTCAGAGCCTCTCTAAGTAGCATCACCATCTGTGAGATAAGAATTCAAGTCACAAATATGTAGGGGACATCTCAGATTCGAAGTGTACTATTCTTCCCTAACTCCCAAAGGTACACAGCCAACCTGTAATCCAAAATACATTTAGTCCAACATCAAGCATGGCTGCCATCATTGCATTGCATTGTCTATTTAACTAGACTGAGATATCTAAGAGATTGAATCACATCTCTGGATGTACCCGTGGTAGGATTTCAGAGAGGTTTAGCTGAGGTAAAGATCCATCATGAGTGTGGACGGTACCATCTCAGGAGCCAGAAGCATAGACAGAATAAAAGCTGGGAAAGGGGGAAGTGGACAGAGCGTTCATCTTTCTCTGTCTCCACACTGTAGGCAAAGAGGACCAGCTGCGTCACCATGCCTTCCTCCCCATGATGATCTGTCTGTCTGTCTGTCTGTCTGTCTGTCTATCTATCTATCTATCTATCTATCTATCTATCTATCTATCTATCCATCCATCCATCTATCTCTATCCCTATCCCTACACACACACACACACACACACACACACACACGTCTCAAACAGTGACAACATAAATACTTCCTCCCTTAGGTTGCTTCTTCTCAGGTTTGTGGTCACAGCAAGAGAAAAGTAACCAATGCAGTCTCCAAGGTCTTAACCAGGCCAGTATTATTAAAATTCTCAGTATCTTCTGTGACTTGGGCTATCTCTTAGCTGTGAGTGAGCCTCTGCAAAATAAAAAGCATCGTTTCATACCTCTAATGTACCACAGCCAGAGTAAGCATTTAGAATCCCTAAGGACAGACAGGACGATGGCAAGGAAAGTTTGGGCTAAAACTAGACTGAAATTTGCCAGCACAGACACTAAGTTCTGTAGTTCCACATGTAGTACCTAGAGCATACATGTCTAGAGCATATACTGTCATGATTGAGTTTCATCAGACTGGCAATCCTGGAATGTCGTCAAAGCACCTTTTCTATCATTTTCCTACAGAAAATTGGTACCAGGAGTGGCCTTGTTGTGTGACTAAGTCTGACAATGTGGTTCTTAAGCCTTTGGGACTGGTTTGTGAAATGAATTTGGAATACTGGAGCTGTGAAATAAAGTAGTATAACATGCTTTAGATAACTTTTACTTAGCACTATAGAAGCACAGTTATCTAGTCTTCCTTTGGGCTTCATCCTTGTGTATGGCTCCCATGTTTCTACACATTAATACATTTTCCATGCATTTCAGTGCACATTGCTTGGTCTTTAATTAACAACGCTAATCTCTTTGAGAACTAAGGACTCTTCTTCTGCCACTACAAACATGCTCATTTTTCCACCAAAGTGTACTTTAAAAAAATCTTTCTGCTCTTCTTTTCGATATTCACTATAAATCTAGCCAAAAGCAGCTAACGGTAATTATGCCACAGACTGAATTATATGGTTTCTTGAAATTCCCTCTAACCACATTAAACACTAACTTTTAAATTCAGCTCCACTCACATTTTCAGGACATGGACAAAACAGACCCATCTTTCCAGATTATAAAACAAATGGTCTCTATCCTAATTCTCAATAGAATCCTTGTTCCAATCTGAACCCTCCTGAGCTTGGCCAAAACTGCACATTTCTATCAGTATTCTGGTTGTCCAAATCCAACAAGTATTGCCTCTTTTTTTTTCTTTTTTTCGGAGCTGGGGACTGAATCCAGGGCCTTGCGCTTCCTAGGCAAGCGCTCTACCACTGAGCTAAATCCCCAACCCCAAGTATTGCCTCTTAAGCTTTGCCTACCACACATAGATCTTTTTTTTTTCTTTATTAACTTGAGTATTTCTTATTTACATTTCGATTGTTATTCCCCTTCCCGGTTTCCAGGCCAACATCCCCCTAACTCCTCTTCCTCCCCTTCTATATGGGCCTCCCCTCCCCATCCTCCCCCCATCACCACCCTCCCCCAACAATCTTGTTTACTGGGGGTTCAGTCTTGACAGGACCAAGGGATTCCCCTTCCACTGGTGCTCTTACTAGGATATTCATTGCTATCTATGAGGTTGGAGCCCAGGGTCAGTCCATGTATAGTCTTTGGGTAGTGGCTTAGTCCCTGGAAGCTCTGGTTGCTTGGCATTGTTGTTCATATGGGGTCTCGAGCCCCTTCAAGCTCTTCCAGTCCTTTCTCTGATTCTTCAATGGGGGTCCCGTTCTCAGTTCAGTGGATAGCTGCTGGCATTCACCTATGTATTTGCTGTATTCTGGCTGTGTCTCTCAGGAAAGATCTACATCCGGTTCCTGTCGGTCTGCACTTCTTTGCTTCATCCATCTTCTCTAGTTTGGTGGCTGTATATGTATGGGCCACACACACATAGATCTTTATCCTGCATCTCTGAACACTTCCAAATTCTTCTCACAAGCCAGTTCCAAAGTCCTAAGAACCACACTGTCAGATTTAGTTACTTAACAACCCCACTTCTGGTATCAATTCTCCACATTAGTTACTTACATATTAGAGATCAAAATATCTGATAGAAACCACTGAAGCAGGAAAGATTCATGATTTTAATCTACCCTGGTGGGTAAAGACACAGCAGAACAGGTTATGTCACAATGAGGAAGAATGTGACAGCAGCTATTCATATCACAACAGACCAGGAAACAGACAATGCAGCAGGAACCACAGTCTAGTTATTACTTTCAAAGGCCCACCTCCAATGATCCACTTCTGCCAGCTAGACCTCACCTCCCACAGCCTCCAAAAAGAGTAGCACAAACTAATGAACAAGCATTTAAAACATGAGACTATGGAGATCATTTCGGGTTGGCACATAGTAAGAGCTCAGTAGATGCTAATATAGAGAGAACTTAACTTTTCTTTCTTCCCTCTGAAGGTTCAATAGTTTTACTCTGAAATGAATTGAAGTTGGTTATGAGACAGGGGTCATAAAATATATTAATGTACAGAAACATGGGAATCATGCCCAAAGTATGAATCTCAAGAGGGTTGTATTGATGCTTCCATGGATGTGCTATGATGGGTGCCCAAAGAGACTAGGTACATAACATTAAGGACTGTCTTGTCATCCAGATAAAGATGGAGGGATACAATTGCCATAGAAACCCCAGTCTTCCAGAGGAAAGATGTCCCTCAGGTGGGATAGTTGACTTCTCCCACTTCAGCTGCCATTCTTTCTGTTTGATATGGTTTGCCCCTATTCTTTTGTTGTAAACAAACAGAACACACAGGTCCATAATCTAAAAAAAAAAAAAAAAAAAAAGGAAAGGAGACAGCCATCATTATCAATACATTTAACAAAGACTCTTCTAGGTCCAGACAGGACCTGAAAAGTTTGAAGAATATTGGCAAAGAGTTTGAAGTCCCCTGAGCCTCACATGGGTCGATCCCTGAAACAAATAACACATTGTTCATTTACCTGTCTCACTTGAAGCTTTCCTAAACCCAGCCTCTGCCTTTTCTGGCTAGTTGCACCCCTGGTTTCATATCCTGGGGAACAAATTCCAACAGTGGTGCATAGGAAGGTCCTCAGCAGTTGTTCTTGGCCTGGGTAACTGTTGGAAAGAGAGAAGAGCTGACAAAACAGGGAGGACTGTGCACTGTGAAGTGACTTTGGAAGGCTTCAGTGACTTCGTAGGCATGTCTCAAATGAAAAGGAGGAGTTGGATTTCATGTGCCCACGTGGATAAATCCCTGGGTACAAGCTACATGTGGAAGGTGTGACCTTGAGGAAGATGGTTTCCCATGAGTAACATTTGTGTGGAGGGATCTGCAACCTTCCTAAAGCTGTGGGATGATTCAGTCTTTCTTGAGAGGAGACATAGAGATACAACTTCTCCCTTGCCACAGCCTACTTTTGATTATTGATAAGGATGTGTTGATATCACCCATTCCAGCCCTGCATCTGTCTCTCAATCAGGTAAGAAAGAAGGTAAGGAATTGCAGATTTCTGCACATGCAGACCCACTGACATCCGTGCAAGAGGTTCTCTCCATTTCCAGCATCCTGGGCCTCTCTCTACTGCTAAACCCTCCTGACATCGAGGCAAGACATCTGCAAAGGAAGGGGCTTGCAATCAGTAAAATGAGAAAAATGTAGAAGAGGACTCAAGAAATCACCAGGAAGGAGTGGCCTGGGCTTGGCTTGTTTTCCAGAATGGTCTGGACCTATTTAGGACAGTTTGTGGTTGCCTCTGCTGCTTTTTTTTTTTTTTTTTTTTTTTTTTTTTTTTTTGATGTAAGAGGAAGATGGTTAGATTTTAGCCTCTCTGAGCAGAAGGAGGATGAGGGCCTATTTCCTTGAACTCTCCATTCACTGCCGTGAGAAGCTCGGTGCAGCCAGTCATAATGAAATGTGGTGGGTGGACCTGCTGTCTGCTGGCGTGCTCCAACAGGACACCGTAAGATTTACTGAGCCTAAGTGCCTGTTGGAGTGAACTCTGGTAACGAACAGTGTATTTGCAAACATCTTGTCAATTAGAAGTTGCTCCCGGGAAACTCCAGTTGCCTTCCCACCCCAGAAAGAAAACACCTCAAATCCAGTAGCATGATGTGGACTGACTTGCATTTATGACTGATAACAGGTTGTTTCTTTTTTTAAAGATTTATTTTACTATTTATTTCAGTGTGCCTGAAGATGCCCTCGGAGACCAAAAAGGCTGTTGTATCCTCTATAGCTGGAGACACAGAGGTTGTGAGCTGCCTGAATGGGTGCTGGGAAGTGAACTCACTTCTTCCAGAAAAACAGCAAATTCTCTTAACCTCCAAGCCATCCATCCAGCCAGTCCTGATAACAGCTTTTAAGTGGTTCTAAGTTCTTAGGAGGTGGTGATTGTTGTTGTCGTTGTTGTTGTTATTGTTTACAGATTGTTCACAATTAACCACTAAAATTTCCATGAAGTTTAAAACAAAGAACAAAACATACATTCCCATGAGTTTGTACCATGATGAGACAGGTGACAGGTGACAGGTGAGAGTGCTCCTACACAAGTGTGTATGTAAAACTGAGGAATGTGTGAGTCCTGCCCACAGGAACAATGCTGCATACAGAAAGGGCTTATTCAGGGTTGTCGGGAAGAGAGACAAGATGAACCTAACATATCCTAGTGTGCTAGAAACCAAGGAAGGAATGGGGGAGGGGAGGCATCACGAGGACACAAGAGCCAGATTAGAGGGACTCCATTTGGCCCCATCAGTTAGGGACAGTAAAGAATTATATATAAAACACTGAAAGGAAGAATTCCAGGTTCTTCACTAACAGTGAATAAATGAGTGAAGGGGGTAGTAAAATGCCAAGTTAGATGCTGGCCAAAGTGGAGAGAGTGCTACAGTTGGCAAATTGTTAGCACCTTGACAGAGTTAGACAAGAACCACCAATGAAAACTCAGGGAGATATTTGGACGAAGAGTGAGATATTCTAAACCATCCCTAAGTGTTTCCCTCAGACCCATCACTAGTTGTAAGGAGAGGAGAGAAGGGGAATAAGTCGGAAAATCAAACAACAGCCTAGCTGGTGACCACAGTTAATCTCAGCATGGGGAGAGGGGGACATCACGGCTCCTGATACAATCACATCACGTACCATCTCTACAGTGTCCTCATGAGCAATGCCACTGGGACAAATCCATCCTACTAACACAGAGAGAAGAAGGGTGTGCACTTTTAAAATGTCAACCTCATAAAAGACAGGGCAAGCCCTGGGCAGAGAAGACTGGGAGCAGGGGTTGGGGAGGCAACTCGATCTGTAAAATGCTTGCTGCATAGGTTCTGACTTCCCCACAAGCATAAGGAACTGATTTTATACTCCAGCACCCGCACGAAAAACCAGCTGGGAAGGTGCGCTGGCCTGTAGTTCCCATACAGAGAGGGAGGGAGGTAGAGACCGATCCTTGACGTTCATTGGCCAGTCATCCCTAGCTGAGCCAAGACCAGTTTACTTTTCTAGCAGCATTTCTGACCCAACTCAGGGTCTAGAACACCCTTTCCTCCTCCACCATCCGCCCACTTCCCCGTTTCCATCCTTGAAATGGGAACAACAAATGAGAGGTCTGTTTCCTGGTGGAGCAAGGAGACTACACAAGCTACAGCCCCTCACAGGGCTCCGCCCTCTGACCGAGGCCCTCCTTCAAGAGCTCATTGTCCCCTCAGCAGTGCCAGGCCTCCACTCAGGTCTCATGAGGGGGCCTGAGATCACATCCAAGGCAATTCCTGTGAAACAGGTGGAGATTCGCCTCCCTTCCATTCATGCCGGGACTGGGCCCGCCTCATACAGCAGCTCCCTCAGGATTGTGTCAGACTCCAGGCTTCACACGGCCTTTCTTCTGTCTCATAACCTTACATAACTTTGGCTCATGTACAAAATAACTCCCTGGGAGGCCTCTGAACTTAGATGCTTGGGGATTTGGGAGAAGAGCAGACAAAGTCAGGGAAATGCCAAATTCCCATGGCTGGGCAGGAGGTTTTCCCAGCTGTCTGTCATAGGCTTACCCAGCAGACACCTCTCAGGCTGAGTGTGTATTTTCCAGGGGCACGGGAGTCAGAGAAGGTGAATGACACCTGTAGCAGGGAAATCCTCAAGGTTGTGAGGCCTCCTCCAGCTACTCTCTTCTGACCTCAGATAATGTGCATCCGTTTATTTTTAGGTTCTCCCACTCAGTGGATAGAGCCATTCAGTGGGTAAATGTATACTTTTCTTACTCAAACAAACTGGCAGCGTTTAAGTTAGAAGCTAGGCACAGTGGCCCCCCACTTGTAATCTCAACACTTAGAAAGCTGAAGCAGGAAGGTCACAAGTTTGAGGCCAGCCTGGGGTATCTACCTTGTTTCTCTGCTGTAATGGGAGAGAAGGAGAGAGGAAGCAAGGGAGAGAGAAGAAGAGAGGGATAGAGAAGACGGAGGAGACTCATCAAATCTAAAGCCTCACTTCCCAGTGCTCAGGCCTGTTTTAAAGTTGGGGAGTCTAGCTGTGTCTCCTGCACCTGGACTCCAGAAGTAAGCCAACTAGTTATTGTCTGTTATTGACAGATGAGTCCTTAGAGACGCCTCATATATAATTAGTCAAGAAGACATCCGATGCTAAACATGTCAAGAAACTTAAACACAGAAGTGTTGGTATAATACGGACCCTAGTGGGCATTCGTTTCTTGTTAGTCTTTTCTCTGGTAGATGAAAAATGAGAAATCTTTTTTTTCCAGTAACTGTGGTGATTAATCATGACTGTTAACTTGACAGACCTAAAATCTTATAGGAGACAAACTGCAGGGCATGTCTGTGAAGGTGTGACTAGAGGTCTGACTGAAGAGGGAAAATCCATCCTGAATATGGGTGACCACAGCCCATGGACCAGGGTCCTGAACTAAACTAAAAGTGGAGGGAGGGCGGTGAACTAAACACCTGTATCCATCTCTCTCTCTCTGCCTCCTGACCAGGGACAGCACAGCCACATGCCTTATACTTCACTCACATCACCTTCCCAGCCATGATGGACTCTATCCTCAAACTGCGAACCAAAGGAAAGCCCCCTTCTCTGAATCTTCTCTGTAGGGTAATTTTTCACAGCAACAAAGTAACAACAATAACAATACAGCCCTGGAACATCTGCTTCAAAACTGAACTGGCTGGCTGGGTTACATTCTCCTTCCCTCCCCCATGCGCCAGTGACCTGGATGTGGTCATTCTTTCAGCACCACGGTTCCATCTTCTAGAGAGCAGAGTCAGCAACTACATGTGCGGTATGCTGTGGATTGAGACGACAGCCGCTGGTGTGTAGTAGGTGCTTAGTGATCTTAACCATTACACTCCAGAGGCTGGGAAGTATTGGGAGTTGAAGGGTAAACCTTCTACTTGACTTTGGCATCATGAAGAACCATTTCAGTTTTTAAAAAGAATGCACAGATGTGCACACACCCAACACACACCACACACACACACCACACACACACACACGCAAACACACACACACATGACTGTTGTCCATTAAGGGGCTACTTGAGCTGAAATGTGCCTGCAGGAGGCCTGGTTGTGACAAACTCTGGAAAGTTCCGTCTAGCTCTCAGCCTGAGAAGTGAAGTGATTTACGCTCCCATTCTGAAAAGGTTAGTGCCACAGGGGCATCTCCAGGGACAATGCCCGCTTTTGTTGAGGAGTGACATTTAAAAGTGTTTGATTGTTCAGTGCGGGGTGTTTGAAGGGTTGCCTTACTACAGATTAATGGCAAATTCCACCCTGGATTTCCTGCCAACAAATGTATAAAGCTTTGTCTGAGACTGAAAGCACTAAGAAGTGTTTGTTTTTCTGGTTTTTTTTTTTTTCTCTTTCTTTCCCCAGGAAGGTTCTGGGTGAATATTAAAGAGAAAAGAAGCAGAGGAGGAAAGCCCTCTGTGCTTAGAGTATTTGATGGAAGAACCAGCTGGGCCCGGGATTCAGGGAATTGTGCGCAATAGAAGAGGGAAGTGAGGAGGTCCGTCCTCCCAGCCTCTCCAGCCTCCTCTGTGCTCCTCACCCAGCCCCTTTCTGTTGTGAACCAACAGTGATGATGAAGCAGCTTCTAGAACCTTCTAGCCATTATGTAACATTACGTAACACTGGCTCTGCCAGAGGCTGCAGGTGTTGCTGTCAGTAGCCAGAGCCAGCATTCCTGGTCTAGGTCAGGAGAAAACAGCCCAAGGCTTTCCTCCCAGTGTTCTTGAGGTACCTGGTGAGGGAGTACTCCAGGCTTCATCTCTGAGGCCCTCTTCATGCAAGCCACCCTCTGTTCTCAGTGATCAACAGTGTGATGATAGTCTTCATCACGAGAGCACTCACTTTACTTTTTAAAAGATTTACTTATGTGTGTGGGGATTTGCCTGCATGTATGTCTGCATCATGTGTGTGCCAGGCCATGAGGGCTTCGGATCCATGGGACTGGGGTTGCAGAGAGTTATGAATCACAGGTGTGTGTGCTGGGAATTGAACCCACTCTGGAAGAGCAGCCAGGCGCTTAACTTGTGAGCCATCTTTCTACTTACTCTTTTAAAGATGGATAACTATAGTGAATGTGGTATCGAATGAAGAGAGTGGATTGCCTTTAGCCATTGAACCACTTACCAGTCTCCTAATGGGAAAAATTAAATAATATTACGTATGTGAGGGGGGCCCCTGCAGGTACCCTGGCAGGAAGGGAAATGATCCATGAAGAGGTAAGAGTAAAAACTCCATTCAGCCTGACTAGATTCAGTCTTCCAGGCTGGATCAAACTTCTAGAGAGTCTGATGCTAAGTGGTTTATTGCCAGTATATTTAAACACAATATAATTTGGAAAACAGTCTTTTGGCCTAACATAATCCCCGGTGCATAAGAAAGTAATAATTATATTAAACCCTAATTGAAAGTACATGCCACTTCTTCCAAGAAGATGGGTTCTAGAGATAAGCTACGTGTGCTAGCTTAAGGGCCTAAAGAAGCATCTGGCCTGGTCTCAGTCACATGACTACTGTAGAGGCCATTGGGGCTAATAACCACCTCTCATCCTGGTTGTGGGAACTTAGGGGATCCCCTGGCCATAAAAGTCATTGAGATTACTAGCAGCCTCTGACCCTGGTTGTGGAGGCTTGCTATGGCCTGGCCCGATAGGTATTGCAGATCACCAGGCTATCACCTACCTCCTATCCCCCAGCTACGTGGGAAAGCAGGGTATGCATCCTCCCCTTTGAAAGGACAACCCTGGGTGTCTAACACTCTTAATTTCCCTGGAGATCTTTGGGTGCAAGGATCATTGTGCTTCCAACACACACAGTTTAAAGAGACAACTTTGATAGTGCTTAGAAAACCCAAGAGTATGGCCCGAAATCATGTTAATCCGTCGGCACTAAAGAGCAGGGAGACAGAAAAGGGCAGAGAAAGAGCAGGGGCTGAGCTGCCCCCCAATCCCTCAAGTCAGGAATAGCATGGTCGGGACTAGTATACCTGCTGAGCCTAGGCGTGTGGGTCTCTACACTGTAGATATTTGTATTTTTAAAATCTTCACAATTTTAGATGTCAAAAGCACTGGTGTATTTCAAAAGAATACCACATAGCCATCTAAAATGTTAAGGGGGCTCTGTGCAGGTTGTCAGAAATGTCTACACAGAATATTTTAGATCAAGAGAACAGGTTGTGTCATCTGTTGGTACTAAATATCACATATATACAAAATCTCTTTAAAATGTGTGTGCCTAGTCTAAAATATCCCCACGGGCTTCACTCACCTACGTCCAGGAAACATCCTCAGGTGTGTGTGGTTTCAAATGCAACTAAGGGAGGAAGAGGGTTTTTTTCCTTTTTCTTTCTTTCTTTCTTTCTTTCTTTCTTTCTTTCTTTCTTTCTCTCTCTCTTTCTTTCTTTTCTCACAGTGATGTGAGAGGCATGGGGTGGCTGGTCACGTAGCAT
Organism: Rattus norvegicus; assembly: GCF_021556685.1. Classification (NCBI taxonomy): domain Eukaryota; kingdom Metazoa; phylum Chordata; class Mammalia; order Rodentia; family Muridae; genus Rattus; species Rattus norvegicus. Next base: position 180,018,563 of record NC_141534.1, on the reverse strand, counting down.
CTGCTGTCAGGAAACAGAGAAGGATGACTGCTCCCTGATGTTCCCCTGGTTTGTTCTCTCTTCTGTTTTCATTCATGCTAGAAACACAGCCCACAGGAATGTGGTACCCACATTCAGGGTGGGTCTCCACTCCTGAGCTATATCTCTGGAAATGCCCTCACAGACATGCCCCATGGGAGCCCCCTGATTCTAAGCCTAGTTACGTTGACAACGGAGATTAGCCGTCACCTCACCATTCCAAACCAACACACAGAGGTCCCCTCTGCCATTCTTCCTCTTCACAGCATAATGTCACCTATTGGTCCAGTAAAATCCCATGGGCGAATGGTGGGTTTTCCCTTTCCCTCAAGCCCTGACCCTTCCTGTGTGTATCAGTTACTTTTCTGTTGTGTGACAAATACTATGACCAAAGCAACCTATAAAAGAAAGTTTATTTGGGTTTGTGGTTCCAGAGGGAAGATCTATTTATGTTAATATGGAAAACGTAAGACCAATAAAAGCAGAGTGTGCGGCCTGCTCCCAGGAAAGACATTTGAATCGCAAGTTTGGGTAAATTATGGTTACAAAAGCCAAGACAGATGAGCAGCAGTATCTGTCCCTCTCTGCTTCCTGACTGTGTAGTTATGGCTGTGAACTCTCAGAGCCTACCCCAGTGACATCCTTCCGCCAGCTGCACCATCTTCCCAAACAGACTAGGGACCAAGTATTCAAATACCTGAGTTTATTTGGGTCAATTCTCATTCAAACCACCACACTGTCCAACCTCTAATCCTCCCCTACCCGGCCCCCTTACCCTGCCCCTCATCACCATCCCTGGGAAGCCTACAGCAGTTCCCAGCACTCACTCCTGCCATCCACAACTGCTTTTTATCGTCCATCCTTTATACCGTGGCTGGTGTGGTCCCAAGAGATAGAAATCGTTCCTATGGAAACTTCAATATCTCCATTATTCTCACTCTTTGATTCCTAGTCTGGTTCTCATCTCATTCCCTGCTTCAGCTGATGCCCATCTCCCCATTGGCCCCTGTGCTTCATGCTGGAGCACTGGAATTTGCCTGTGCACATGGCCCTCTGTGCTGACAGGGACACCTTACATGCCATCTGCCTGCCAGTTACCTGTACTCTCTCACACATCCCCAGGCCGACCTCAAACTCCATATATACATATATATATATAGATATAGATATAGATACATATATATATGTATGTATATCTGGAGATGGTGATGAGCTTCTGACCCTGCTGGTATCTCCCGAGTTCCGTGATTAAGGCATGTGCCATTCATACACAGTTTATGTGGTGCTGGAGATTTATCCATACAACGAAATCTGCTCCCTGGAAGAAGATAGCACACTGTGTTTTTGTTGGATTTCCGTATTTACTATTCCATTGACTGTGGTAAGCATGGTTGACTCCTAGTCCTGTCCCAGAGCTGGCCTACATCCTGCTTCCCTGCTCAGCAGTAGCATCTCCACTCCCACCCCCACAGGCTTCGCTGGAGGATCCTGTGGATTCCCAGTCTCTAATACATAACGGGAACTCCATAGTAGTGTAAATGCTCTGTCATTTCTCATAGAACGTAAACTCTTTGGTTCTAATACTTGGGGACAAGGCTAAACATCTTCTAGAATCCCGTTTTCCTCCTAACATAGCTATAAGTCTAAAACCAAGTGAACTTCACTCCATCCCATAGACTGGTCCTTCTGAGACTTGTGCCTTCCTCTGTATACAGAGCTTTCTAATGCTAACTTTTACACCTAGAGAGCTCCCTAGAAATTTGCCAGAGTGCTCCGTGGTTGGATACCTCTGTACAGAGTTTCTGCCGAGTCCCCCATGCAGGATATATCCTGCCTGTCCACACAGCCTTATCTCCTGGGGCACAGTCCAGATTCCTGGCTCATTTCAAAATCGTTAGGGTCAAAATCTACAAAAAAAAAAAAAAAAAAAAGGATCTATGTAAAGTTCTCTGGGTTGATTACTGGTATTAAGTCAATTTGTTTGTTGTTTGTTTGTTTCCACAAAAGCTCTGGTAGACAAAAGAGCATTCAGAAAACATTTGATTGTGAAATAAGTGGAGGTGAGCTTAGCCTAGTGTTGAAAGCACAAGGTAGGCATGCTCCTTCCTTCATAACCAGACCTTGTGCTTGTAGACAAACTCCACACATCCATCACCTCACACGTCACTTCGGGGGGAAAAATATGCTCTCAATGCAAGCAACCTAAGGAGGGAGCTTTTCTTCTTTACTGTGATTCCCAGAACACACCTACTATTTCTAGTTCTTCACTAGCCGTACTGCCTTCGAACCATTCATTCATTGTGTCTTCCCATAGAATAACGAGGTCCTCTAAGGCCAGAACTGTATTTGTTCCATCAAGCATGAAGCTTGTCCCATGTAACCATGGCCAAGTAGGAGCTCTTGGGAAAAAGGGAAAGCAGGTTCCAATTCCAACATTCTACTTCTGGTTTGGCCACGGAAAATCATTTCCTCTCTCGTGTCTAGAAGACAGCTACTTCTTGGGGTTGTTAAGGCAACTGGAGGAGGCAGTTGCGGCTGGGCAGCCTGGGAAAGTCACCAGTTTGCAGCTCATGGCAGGAACCACAGACAGTTGGCCCTGGAACAACGTCCCAGCTCAGAAAAGCCACGGGGCTGGGAAACAGGTGGGAGTAGAACAAGGGATGGGCTCTCTGGGGCTGCTCGTAAGGACACAGCTTTCAAACTTCTGTTGTGAATGTCTTTCCATCTCGGGTGCCCATCAGTAACTGAACTTAATGCCGGAGGAATGGGAAGGCCTAGACCCTGCTTTTAGGCTTTTTTTTTTTTCAGAGATCTTACACTGCAGAATTGTGGCGGACTGGTTTCTATGGGTCTCACACTGCTGAGACAGACATGTTCACCTGTGAAGCAGAACAAAGAGCCCTGGATGTCTGAGGGAGAAGAGGCATTTAACAAAAGGTTCAGAAGAGTTCTGGCCTTTGCTCCTGAGTCAGAAACTCAGAGAGACAAGCCACAGGAATAATGGATGTTTCTCTTGCAAATGCACTCCAGAGTTTAGAAGAAAGCATTGGATCCCATGGAACTGGAGTGGTGTCCTCTGGATCCTGGAAACCAAACTATGATCCTCTGGAAGAGCAGCTAGTGCTCTTAACTGCTGAAACATCTAGTCTTCAGCTGATGACATGTGCACTGGTGAGGCAGAGGCAGGCAGATCTCTGTGAATCTGAGGCCAGCCTGGTCTACATAATTAGTTCCAGGTTAACCAGGATAACAGAGTAAGTAAGACCCTGCCTCAAAAATAATAAAAATTATATTTATTATTATTATGATTGTTATTGTTGTTGTTGTTGTTGTTGTTGTTATTAAATAGCCCTGTGGAGGAGACTTGATAGACCAATTGTTCTCAACCTGTGGATTCCAGTCTCTTTGGGAGCCAAACAACCCTTTCCTATGGGTCCCATATCCTGCAGGTCATATATTTACATTACAGTTCATAACTGCAGCAAAATTACAGTTGTGAATTAGCAATGAAAATAATTTTACAGTTGGGGGAGTCACCACAAGACAAGGAACTATGTTAAGGGTCTCAGCACTAGGAAGGCTAAGAACCACCATGCTAGATAAAAAGCAAGCTGACTCCTTTATGGAGTCAGCTAATGCAAATAGTCTTCCCTAGACATTTGGAAACAGTGACCAAAAATAAATTCAAATCGAACACTTAACGTACCTGGGGTGTTTCTCTGAGCACCCTTCTGTGTTATAGTCATCAACCTTATCGCAGCCTCGGTTCCTAACACACATGTAACACCAAGGAACACTGCCTGAGACTCCTCAGCTCAGATCGGAGATACTGTACATTATAAACAGTAGTGTTTATACTGTATGCACAAAGTCCTCTGCTCTTATAGAAACATTTAATTACAGAGGATACTGACTTTTAATATTTCCCTCCTGCCAGTCCTCAGCCTGTAAGTATTAAATTAGTATATATTTTGTTTGTGTTGTATTAGAGTGTTTGATTTTAAAAATTGCTGTTCAAGTAGTTGACTTGTTTTTTTTTTTTAATTGTTAAATGAATGCTAGTTTGGAATTAGGACAGAATTTCCAACAATTTCTGAAATGGCCCTAGACACACTCCTGCTCTTTTGTACTAGGTACTTCTGGTAAGAGGACTTCTCAGCACTGACTGTTATAAACATTTATTCACTCTGAAAATGGTGAAGATGCTCTGTGTCCTGTGGTATCAAATGTTTAGATAGGATTTAACTTTGGGACAGGTTCAAGTAGCCCAGGCTAGCCTGGAACTTGCCACATACCTAAGGCTAACCTTGAACTCCTGTCTCTCCTGAAGCTACTTCCCAAGCCCTGGGATTAAAAGCATGTGCCAGCACACCCAGCTTTCAAATCTAGTTCTTTCTTTAAACATTTGTATTTATGCTTTGAGAATATCATACGTGTACAAAATGTCGTTTGATCATGTCCTCATCCCGCTATGCTCCTTAAACTCCTCCCAGATACCTCACTACTTCATGTCTTTTTTTTTTTTAAATAACCCACTGAGTCCAGCTAATGATGCCTGTACGCACATGAGTGTAATGGCCATCATGGTTGGCCTACCAGGAGCCACAACCCTATCTCCCTGAAGAAAACTGATTCTCTTTCCCCAGCAGCCATCCACATCCCTAGCACCTCAGCTAGGGAGTGGAGCCAATCTTCCATTCCCGCTGGGATGATGATTGGCTTGCTCTTGAGCCAGCCTTGTGCCACAGCTGCTGTGAGGTCCTGCGTGCAGTGGTCCTGTCCGATGCAGGGGATACTTTTGTAGCAGCTCTGCTAACATCTGGCTCTCTCGATCTGTCTGCTCTCCTAAAGTGGTCTGAGAGCCTTGGGGGAGGAGCTGTGACGTACATATCCCATCATCTGTTCTCTGCACTTTGGCCACTTAGGAGCCTCTACCTTTAGCAAAAAGAAGAGTCTCTGATGACATCTAAGAGCTGCACTAACCGAAGAATTCAAGACAAGTATTTAGAAGACAGTTTGATATGGCGCTAACAGTAGGTTCAACCCTAGACCGATAAGTTTCCCAGCCAGAGGTTCTTGGTCATGTCTATAGTATCAGGCATGAACAGTAGTAGCCTGGCCTGTGTCAAGGGCCTTGAGTCTGATGATTTAATGCTTTCATATCTGTTCTCTCTCTCTCTCTCTCTCTCCCTCTCTCTCTCTCTCTCTCTCTCTCTCTCTCTCTCTCTGCCCTCCCCCCCTCCTTCCTTCCTTCCTTCCTTTCTCTTTTTCTTTTTTTCTTGAGACACGGCCTCTCTCCATAGCTCTGCCTGGCCTGGAGCTCAGGCTGGCCTTGAACTCACAGCAATTGCACCTACCTCTCCTCCTAAATGACGGAATTAAAGGCATGTGCCACCACACCCTGCTCAAAGATTTCTTTATGTAGAAAATAAAATAGCTTATGCATTACATTAATATACAAATTCACCTTTATCTTTAATCAATGGCAAAATTACATATATACATCAAAGAACGGTTTTAAAATATTTTCTAATGGTTTATCATCAGAAGATATTTGATTCATGTGCCTATTTTACATACCTACATTCCAAGAATTGTGTGAAAATTTCTCCAGAGAAAAGAGGATATGGAACAACAACAACAAAAAGAAACATATATGCAGTCTGCTCTCTCTCAGCAATTACCATCCCTGCCAGGCACTGTAGTGAAGGTGTTGGAAGGCGGTTTCATCTGGCCTGTTGGGGCAAGCGCGTTCTCTCTGAGAGCCGGCAGGAGACGGCTTAATTGGTGGTCATTAGAATAGATGCGACTGATTACGAATCACTTGAAAGCATTTCAGCTGCTTTTGCACTTTGTAATCTTCTTCCCTTATCCTTCCCTGGCAACGTTTCTGCTTACTCCTCATTGAAGTTTCCCAGATAGACACTTTATGTATATATATAAATTTATAGCCTGTTATTCTGCCGGGGGCTCTTCATTCTTCCCTTCACTGAGACCATAGCGGCAGCTCCAAGAATGCCTACTGTGCGCCTTGAGAATTCCTACTGTGTGCCCGTGGGCAGTGTAGGGACTGGAACCCTAGCCTAGCCATGACACACAGAGTTCACTGTCCTGGCTTTGTTTTGTTTCCTACTATATCCCCAAAGAGTACACGCATTAGTTACTTGTCCTGTTGCTATGACAACACACCTGACAGAGGCGGCTTAAGGGAGAAAGGGTTTATCAGCTTGCAGATCGTGGCGCAGACCTTCGTGACAGGTGGGCGTGGCAGCAGGAGCAGGAGACAGCTGTTCACACTGCATCCACAGTCCGAATCAGAGCTCTGGATGCTGGTGCTCGCCTTGTCTTCTACTCTTTAATCTAGTCCAGGACCCCACCCGTGGGATGGTGCCACCCACTATCCTGTAGAGGTAGACCTTTGAACCCTAATATAATCTGGAAACGCCCGCCCCTAGATGTGCCCAGAGGTTTGTCTCCTAGGCTATTTTAGAGCCTGTAAACCATAGAATATCAACTACCACAGTAGAACAGACAATATGTAACTTGAGTAGAATAGCTGTCTAATAAACCAACCACCTGATGCACCCCAGTTATCTCACCACACTGAAAGCACTGTCTCTCAGATTGCAGCCACTCTAGCTGCCACTCTCTCCTCAAACTCAAGCCACACCCCTATGTAACTTCTCTCTCTTCACGTGGAGAGTCGCCATGTAGCATATAATCTTGCTGTAATCTTCCTCCCCTTCCCCGAGCACCTACGGTCCCCTTCCCTTCACTGCCCTGTCAAAGGTGGTCTTGGTTATAGCTAGTCCCTATCAGTGCCTACCTGACTCCTGACACACAGGCTAGGTCATAGCAAACCTTCCCCAATCCTGCAAGCCTATAGAAGGCAGAAAAACCTATCTTCTTCCTTCAGTCTGTTAGTTCCTGAGAGCTGTAACTGAGTTCCACAAATAAGATAGCTTCAAACAACTGGAAAGGTATTGTCAAGTTCAAGGGGTGATAGTGGCACTCTGACAACGCTGTCCCACCAACGGGGTCAGCTGGTTGGCCTCAATGTCTCTGGAAGGCATAGTGTTCTGGTTCATACCTTCCTCCCCTGCCATGTCTCTGGTCCAAACTCCCCTCTTACAAGGACACTGAGCGTATGGTCAGGGTCTTCTTCCCTAGTCACCTTAATTTTATGTAATGCTCTTTATAAAAACCCTTTTTGCAAAGAAAGTTCTCTCCAGAGCTGTAGCCACAAACTGCCAAGTGGGATGAGTCTAGGACATCACAATCTCTTTTAATCTGGCCTAGCTATAATAGTTAAATCTCTCTTCCTTCACATAAGCGTTTTGTCCTGCAGAATTTCTTGAAACATGAACTTGGCTGATTGTGTACTGAAAATCACACCCCACATGTTCCTCTGTTGCCAGACTCCTCCTCCTCAGTAGTATCACACTCCTCGTTGGGTATAAACGCACCATATGAGAAGAAAATTTGTTGGCCAGGGTCCAGGACTCCCCAAATTATCAGACCAGGAGACGCAGTGAGACTAGAGAGGCCCGGGTCTCAGTAGCACACGCTGACACTGTAACTCAATGTCTCTGTGACACCTGTTATTCTCCTTGATGATCATGCAGCCACACAGAGGACATCCAGCTTACCCCACCCCCTCCACTGTGGGCTGAAGTCCTCGTGAAAAGAACTTATCCTTATCAACTGTTTGATGACTTAGAAACAGTGTGTGTTCAGGAAAGGCAGAATAAATGTTCTTTTTACTATTGATGTCAAGAAAAACAACTTGGTATCCTAGCAACCCCCAAAGGTAATTAAGAAGCTAATTTCTTTTCTTTCTTCGGGTCATTTAGAAGCTTTATGTTTTTATATTTCCGGATGAATCCATTACAGCTGTCACGATCACTAAAAGTCAATTTTTCTCTCTTTGAACCATCAGGAGCCCCTTAGGTTGACCTCAAGTTCTGCAGACATAAAAACAGTTTTGTTTTACAATTATGTATTCTGTGTGGAGGGGTAGGAGAGCTCGGGGGCTGAGGTGGGTGTGTGACAGTCAGAGGAGCATTTACAGGAGTCAATTCTCACCTATCACGTGGACTCCAGGAATCAAACTCAGATCCCCTCATTGGCAGCAAGCATCCTAACCTTTTGAAACACAAAGTCACTAAGTTTCCTAACTTCCTAGCACCCGGGATGCAGGAGCCCACCTCAGCCCCTTTGTGCCTTAGGTTCTGGGTAGGTCAGACTCAGGGCCCCTTTCCCTTGTCATGAAAAATGACACTTAGGTGCCACCATGTACGTGTGAGGGGTGCTGGGAACTGGTGTACGAGCTTTAATTCCAGGCTTTCTCAGAGAAGACCGCTAAGAAATATAAAATTGGTAGAGTTTAGGAAATCAGGGGTGGATTTGTGCCATGCCCACCAGCTTGTGTTCTTGCTTAACGCATAGTAGAAATGGTCTCCATGTTCACAGTGTAGACCCGTGTGATTCCAGAAGCCATACAGTGAAAAGAGCATGCTTATAGCAGTCTGGAGAAAGTCTTTCCCACTGAGGTGATCTCTCAGTTTTCTCTGTGACACACAGCGATTCAATGAGCCTTGTGAATTTGCACTTGTGCACATGCAAATGTTCTGAGAGGCTCTTCAAAGTGGAATTGCTGTTTTGAAACTGTGAAGGCGATGGACTGGAACTATTTTAAAATTCCAGTACCAGGCCAGGCATGGTGATGCATACCTTAATTCCAACTCTTGGGAGACAGAGGCAGATGGATATTTAAGTGTGACATAAGCCTTTTAATCAGCCTGTTCTACACAGTAAGTTCCAGGACAGCCAGAGCTACACAGTGACACTGTCTCAATACATGAGTGAATGAATAAATATGTCCCCAAACACCAGAATAAACACCAGAATCTTTAAAAAAAAGTTTTAAATTACATTTACATGTGTGTGTGTGTGTGTGTGTGTGTGTGTGTGTGTGTGTGTGTGTCACAGCATGCTTACAAAGTCAAGAGGACAACTTCAGATGTCAAGCTTCATTTTCCAGCTTTTTGAGGCAGAGTCTTTTGTGTAAGACTGCCTCCTCTAAGCTAACTTACCTGGGCGCTTCCAGAAATTCTCCTCTGTAGGGGGTTGGTCTGGTGCTGCTTTGTGTTCAAATACTCAATGCTGGCCCCCAATATCTGGTTGGTCCTGTGAGGAGATTCTCATGTACACCAAATGATGCTTCTTAAACTTTGCCCCCATGTTATCCCTGATTGGTTAAAAAAAAAAAAAAAAGATGCTTGCAGCCTGGGCTGGGCCTAAGAGAAGGGGCAGAATGAAGTTTCCTGGATGGAGTCTCAGGCAGGGACCATGAAGAGAGAGGAGGAAGTCGCCATGGAAGAGGTAGATGGTGAGCCTGCCCATAAGAACTGGCCTGTTGGGGTAGGAGCAGCCCAGGCAGAACCTGGCGAGTAAGGGCAGTAGACAAAATAGCTTAGAGGACTGCCCAGCGCTAATGCTTTAAGGCTTATTATAAACTAGAGGTTTTGCGTGTTTTATTTGGGAACTATACGGGCTAAGTGTGTGTGTGGAAGGGAGAAAGCAGAATAAAATTTACTTTAGCATTTTTGGCGCCAGTGTAAAATATTGTCAACTAAACTTAACCCCTGTCTAGCTTCAAATGAACAACTCTCCAACTATAGTTTTATTTATTTATTAGTGCACAATTACTGGAGGATTTACCCCTAATTTAAATCTCTGAAGCCTCTCTGCTACTACCCCAAATACTTGCTGTTTGCAATTCTCTGGGTTATGTCTACTCCAGCAGTCTGCCCAGCGGACTGGGGGCATTTCACTCTGGCCCATGCTGCTGCTCCATCATGAGTAATGGAGACCTGTTCTTCTGTCTTCTCCTCCTCTGAGCTCCTTCTCTGCCTTTCTCTTTTCTCCTTCTCCTCGTGGTCCCTATCTGTGACCCTAATGTGGTAACTCAACCCACCCCCACCCCCACCCCCACCCCCACCCCCACCCCCACCCCCACCCCCACCCCCACCCCTACCCCCACCCCCACCCCCACCCCCACCCCAGTGATTGGCTGTTGCCAGTTTTATTTAACCAATAATTTTAAATTGGGGACCAAGGTTTACACAACAAAGGCTGGTGTACTCAATCTATTCTTCTTGGAGCAACCAGATCGTGGGGCACAGAATTTAGCATTTGGTTACAAGAAGCACCATACTAACCCCCATGCTCCTATCTTAGAGCTCCCCTGTGGGTCCTGGGGATTTGGCCTCAGGTCCTCATACTTGCATGCACACATGTTGTCCATGAAGCCACCTTCTCAGCCTTGTTATCTTAGTTTTGACTTGAATGTCTCAGTAAAACAGGAAGTTATCGCTTTGTTTAAGGTAGTGTATACCTTCATGTAGTCCCAATAAAATACACTGATAGAGGCTATTACCAGCTAAGGACAGCTTTCTAGAATTACAATTGAGAATGATACCATTATGAAGACCTAGAAACTAGAGACAAGAGAGTGGGTCGTTAGCCTGTCTCCTCTTGCTTAAGGGCAAACATAGGCTCGATACGTTTCTAAATTGGTCAGACAGAAGAAATGTAAGTATGGTTCTCGGTAAGTTTGGAGAAACAGAAGAGCTAAATTAAAGACACTGCTCTCAAACTGACCAAAGAAAATTCTATCCATCCCATGAAAGGGGAAACAGAAAACATCCTGTTTAGTGTGGTGGCAGAGAGGGGCACAGTGAGAACCTCTGAAAAGCCACTTGTCAGGAAAAACAAGATATCTCCCAGAGTACAGATTCCAACAAACCAAAGAGATCTGTAACCTCAGAACTTAGGCAGGGGAATCACAAGTTTGAAGTCGGTCTGGGCCTATGTAATGAGACCCTGAATCAAAAGAAAGGGATGGAGAAAGGAAGGGAGGGGAGGGGAGGGAAGGAGGGAGGGAGGAGGAAACTAATTGAACGAGAAGATCCAGCATACCTGTGCTCTCTGGTGTTTGCACTTACACTATTCCCATCCCCCCAGCTCCACAGAAGCCCTGAAAACCAGTAGCCCCAGAATCACAAGGACACACACACACACACACACACACACACACACACACACACACCTGCAAGCAATCACAGTGCAAACCAGCAGCCCTGCAATCACAGAGCAAACAGGCAGCCCTACAATCACAGGGCAGAGCAGCAGCTAGGCAAGCAATTACAATGTAAGCCAACACCTCAGGAGGGACGACAAGGGACCAATGGGTTTCTCTGAGTGTCACCATCCTTTGACCTGTCTGGTTGGTTTTTACTTCACCAGGCACCTTTCCCCTGCAGGTGTTGGTCATGAAGAGTTACAGATAACTGTTCAAATCACAACTGCTTGGAGCAGAGATTATAACAGAAAATCAAAAATCACACACACGCACACACACACACACACACACACACACACACACACACACAAGTAAAAGGAAAAGCTAGTGAATAAAATGCCCACAGAGGTTTGGGGGGGCTCTGGCACTTTTCTAGGAATCTCGACAGTCTTCTCCTGTATATGGAATGCAGGTGACCAGGGAAAACCTAAGAGCGCTCAGCTCTGGATGACCTCTGGGCTCAGAGCCAGGGGAAAGTGAAGTTCACCAAACCCAGCCCCTAAGGTGAAGACTCAGCCCCTGACTCACACAGAGCCCCTGGGAATTGCTGAGAGATGAATTAGCATTTAAGGAACTCAGTCCAATCATTAACAGCCACTACCTATGCGGACTTGTGGCCACAGGATACTTTACAGGATCAATTCAAGAAAGTCACTAATAAACAAGCAGAAGCTGCAAACCAATGAAACTATCAAAGACAGCAACGGAGACTCTGATTTCCAGAGTTAGGATGTTATATATAGTGTTTATAATGTCTGGGCAGGCAAAGAGACAAAGGAAAAGAAACATGGTCTACAAGCAGGAAGGATAGTACACAATAGAAACTGCCCACTACATAGTTCTGGTTTACAAATTATTTTTTAAAAGACAAAATCATGTTGTTGATGTTGTTGTTGTTGTTATTATTATTATTATTATCATTATTATCATTATTATTGTTGTAGGATTTTTTTCTATGTAGTCCAGGTGTCTTAGTTTGGGTCACTACTGCTATAATGAAACACCATGACCAAAAGCAATTTGGGGAGGAAAGGGTTTATTTCACTCCCAGTTCCTTATAATAGTTCATCACCAAAAGCAGTGAGCAGGAACTCACACAGGAACTCACACAAGCTGATATAAACACCTTGGAAGGATGCTTCTTACTGTTTTGCTCCCCGTGGCTTGCTCAGCCTGATTTTTGGTAGAACCGAGAAGCACCAGCCCAGGGATGGCACCACCAACTGTCTGGCCTCCCAGATCAGTCACTAATTAAGAAAGGCTCTACAGGCTGCTTGAAGCCCGATCGTATGGAGGTATTTTCTTAGCTGAGGTTCCTTCCTCTCAGATGACTCTACCTCGTATCGAGTTAACATAAAACTAGTGAGCACACCATGTTAGCCTGGACCTCTTGACCCTCATGTTTCTGCCTTGAAGTTCCTGGGATGACAGGAGTGGGCTACTTAGCCTGGCTTAAAGTCAGTGATTTTAGAAAGTCTTTATCCAGAAACAGTGACCTGGTTATATAGTCCCAGTTATTTGAGAGACTGAGGTGGGAAATTCATCTGAACTTAAATATTCAAGACCAGATAGTCAAGGCAGGGACAACCTAGTGAACCCCAACCTCCATATAAACAATTAGATAGATAAACACTTGGAAATGGTGTCACAACAAATAAAGAAAAAAGCTCATTTTAGATTCAAACACAAAAAAAATATTCTAAATGTGAAATAATAGAAAAATATATTACATATAAGTAGCGATCAAACAAGAGCTGGAGTAGTTTTGTTAATACCAAAAAAATATGGACCTTGAGTCATTATCTGTTACAAGAAAAGAGAAGGATGTCAAATATTAATAAGAAGATTAATTCACGAGTCATAGCAATTATAAACAAGTATCTGAACCCTAGGGAATGAAGCAAATGAATGTCAGCAAAATAAGAGAGAGGAAAAACTCCACAATAGCTGTATAGTTACAGCAAAAATCTTTGACAGACTTCCTTCAGATAGAACGAGAGAAAGGACATGAGCTCTTGAACCAGTCCCTGGGTCAATGATGCCCAGGAGAAATAGACTGTCATTCCCACCAAGAGTCCAATGTACATTTTTCTCAAATGCACATGGAAAATTTTCCAAGGTACATAATGCATTTAAGGAGATTAAAATCATAAAAAAAGAATGGGTTGGGGCTCAGTGGTTAAGAACTTGTACTGTTCTTCCAGAGGACATGAGTTGAATTCCCAACACCTACATCAGGCAGCTTGCAACTGCCTGTAACTCAGCTCCAAGGGGACCTGACACTCTTGGCCTATAGGAGCACCTGTATATACACATATATAATTTTTTAAAAAAAATCTTTTTATCACAAGTACAATAGGCAAAAATAACAGAAAGAAAACTAGAAAATTCACAAGTATGTGGAGACTAAACAGCAAACTCCTAATGAACACATCAAAGAAGAAGTCACAGGTGAAGTTAAGAATCCCTGAAACAGATGAAAACAAAGCCCCATCCCCAGCAGGGCTGTGTAAGTAGGGAAATCAAGCTGACAAACAGGCAAATAGATAAGCATATGAGCATTCATTCTGCCTCTGCTCTGGACTGTGGCTGTGCTGTGACCAGCTCTTTGGAGTTCCAATCATGACTTCCCATAATGGTGGGATGTAATCTGGTATTATAAGGTGAAATAAATCCTTTCTCCCCTACCCTGCTTCTCATCGGGGAATTTTATCTCAATGGAAATGAAACAAATGCTGAGTTATCAAAGCACCTGGGATGCAGCTAAAGTTGTGCTAAGAGTAACATTCATAGCACTAAACACATGTGTTGGAACAAAAAGGTCTTGGATTGGTCTCTTAACTGTCTACCTTAAGTGTCTGGAAAAGTAGGAGTAAGCTAAGCTCAAGGCAGAGGACAACAAAGATGAAAGAAAGCATGAGAGACATAGAGACTAGGAAAGTGTGGGGGTGGGGTTGGGAAGCAGCTGGAGAGATACTCAGTGGTTAAGAGCTCTTCCAGAAGACATGAGTTCAGTTCCCAGCACCTACAGCAGGCAGGTCACTATAGCCTACAACTCCTGCTCCAGGGGATCCTCCATGAGTCCTTGTACACACATGCATCTCTGTGTGCATATAAACACACAGAGATGCATACATAAAAACAAATACGGTTTTTAAAGAACAGTGGTAATGGGAGGAAGAAACTAAGAAGGGGTCAACCCTACACAAAGAATTACAGGCAGCTAAGGAATGCTGTGAGCAAGAGAAAAGTCCTTCTGGAGAAAGAGCACAGTAATTGGTTATCCAACACCAAATGGTGAGCCCTGAAAACATACATACAAGTAACATTATGCACTAAGCAGATTATGCTTACATATTTAGGAATATACATGCAAAATACATATAAATAAATTATATATATATATGTAGATAAATATATAAATACCAAGAAAATAATCAAGAAATTGAAATAAAAATAGTCCAAATCAGAAAGAAACAATACCTCTTCTTCCAAGTGGCACATTCTTACATACACTGTCATGAAGGCCACATTCATATGCAGGCACGCAAGCATGACTGACCGATAAGTTTAGCAAAGTTTCAGTAAATAGAAGTCAATATACACTCTCTTCACTAACAGTGACCATCCCAGAAAGTAAAGTAAGAAAACAGTTCCATTTGCTATAACATGCAGAATTTAAAAAAATATATTAAATAAAATACTAGGAATGATTTTAGCAGGGGCAAAACTTTTGATACAGAAAACTTTACAATTGCTATGATAAGCTAAAGACAACATAGTTAAACAGATATAAATAGACAGACAGACAGACAGACAGACAAGCTGTTTACAGAATAGAAGATTAATAATGTTACCATGGTTCTTTAGTTACTTTTCCTGTTGCTGTAATTAAAATACCCTGGCAGAGAAAGGAGAAGGGGGCTCCTTCTGGGTCAGCCGTCAGGAAGCAGAGGGTGATGAGTGCTTGTGCGTGGTTCACATGCTTCTTTTTATACAGTGCAGGGTACCAGCCTAGGGACTGGTGCTGCCCTCTCTGACTGGATTTCCATCTTGATTATCTAGTCACGATAACCCGTCACAGGCACGCCCAGAGGGCTTCTCTAGCAGGTGATTCTAGACTCTAGAATCTAGAGCGGCTGTTCTCAACCTATGGATTGAGACCCCTTTGGGGGATCAAGTGACCCTTTCTTTCACAGGGGCCACCTAAGACCATCGGAAAACCCAAATGTTTACTTTATGATTACTAACAGTAGCAAAGTTACAGTTATGAAGTTTCAATGAAAATAATTGTATGGTTGGGGGTCATCACAACATGAGGAACTGTATTAAAGGGTCTCAGTGTTAGGAAAGTAAATCCCTGGCCCAGAGCCTTCAAGCTGATGGTTGAGGTAAGCCATCTGAGATGGCAATGCTGTAACTTAGATTTGCAGTGAGAGGCTTTTGGGGAGAAGCCTCTGGGACCCATCACATTGTTATTGGGATGTTGTGGAAACTTACAAGGGTAGATTTAATGGAAAGTTTGGGATCCTGAGTGGAATGTCCCCAGAGAGATTGTGGGATTTGGCCATTTCCTATTCCTTTTTCACTTTACTTCCTGGCCATAAGAATGAACTGTTTGTTCCACCATGACCTCCCTGACACAATGTGATTTCTCCACACAGGTCCAAAACTGATCATGGATCGAAACCTCCAAAACTCAGAGACCAAATGGACCTTTTGTCTTTTTAAACTGATTTCTCAAAGTGTTTTGTTACAGTAATAGAAGGCCAGCTAGCACAGGGAACATGCAGTCAGATAAGACAGAGGAATGTCACTGAGTATCTTTGGGGGTTGAAATGTGATCTGAATGCAGAAGTAGAATGGACTCAATTCTGCAGTCTTTACTGAGGGTCCTGTTGGCCTGAGGAAAGGGTCTTTAGATGGTATGATAGTTTGTATATGCTTGGCTCAGGGAGTAGCACTCTTTGGAGGTGTGGCCTTGTAGGAGTAGGTGTGTCTTATTGGAGTAGATGTGTCATTGTGGGTGTGGGCTAAGGCCCTCATCCTAGCTGCCTGAAAGCCAGTATTCTGCTAGCAGCCTTCAGATGAAGATGTAGAACTCTCAGCTCCTCCTGTACCATGATTGGCTGGATGCTGTCATGTTCTGGCCTTAGTGATACTGGACTGAACCTCTGAACCTGTAAGCCAGCCTCAATTAAATGTTGTCCTTTATCAGACTTAACTTGGTCACGGTGTCTGTTCACCCTAAGACAGATGGAAAGCCAACAACTCCAATCCAGCTAAGAATGTAGATGTTGTCCTAAATGCTCTGTGGACATCCTATAAGTGTTCAATGATTTACAAAGGAATGGATAAAAAGGAAGAGTGGGACAGTGGCCTTTGGGTCTTATTCCACTTATGGGGGGCCAAGGATGTCCTTAACCCAGCTATGCAGGTTTAAATGCGTGGGAACAGGGTCTTGTAGGGCACAGTAACTCCTGTCCTCGTCTCTTCCCTAAGATTCCTGTATGGAGTGGCTCACCAGAAAAGATTCAGTAAAAAGCGCTGGGTGGACTGGGGTGTGGCTCAGTTGGTAGAGTGCTTGCCTAGCATGCAGGAAGCCCTGGGTTCTATCCCCAGCTCTACATAAACTGCATAGTGTTGTATGCCTGTACTTCCGGAGATCAGGGAGTCAGGAGTTCAAAGTCACTCTTGGCCACGTAGAGAGTTCAAAACTGGGCTGAGCTACATGAGACCCTGTCAATAAAACTAAAAAGCTAGGGACAGCTCTGTCACAACTTGGGTTGTCACCACCAAGGATTTCATATAGCTGGCCACACAGTTCTCTCTCTCTCTCTCTCTCTCTCTCTCTCTCTCTCTCTCTCTCTCTCTCCTTTTCCCTCTTCCTTCTCCTCTTCTTCTGTTTGTTTTTTGTTTTTGAGACAAGGTCTACAGAGCTTTGGCTGTCCTGAACTCACTATGTAAACCAGGCTGGACTTGAACTCACAGAGATCCACCTGCCTCTGGCTACCAAGTGCTGGGACTAAATGTGTGTGCCACTGTGCCTATCCTTCTCTCTAATTGTCCTTGCCACTCAAATATTTCCTGGGAATTTCTCACCTCTGTCTTGTGCTAAATCTTCACCTGATAGATAATCACTAGCTCTGGAGTATGGGGGAGATGGTTCCCTCTCTCCGGGGGAAACAACAGAACAAGATCTTGCTAATCGCCAAGCCTTTCCAATGCTGGGGCCTTTGAATCTCACAGGTCTGCCAAGCTCTCTGTGCAGGTGTCTGGTGTGTGCACAAGCAGGGTGCTGGCTGTGAGGTCAGGCTTGGACTGGAATCTACTGTCAGCTTTGTGTGTATGTGTGTGTGTGTGTGTGTGTGTGTGTGAGAGAGAGAGAGAGAGAGAGAAAGAGAGAGAGAGAGTGTGTGTGTGTGTATAGTGTGTGTGAATGTGTGTGTGAGAGAGAGTGTGTGTGTGAATGTGTGTGTGTGCACATGTGAGAGTGTGTGTGTGTGAATGTGAGTGTGCGTGTGTGTGTGTGTGTGTATGTGTGTGTGTGTATGTGTGTGTGGCTTTTAGAGATGGGGTTACCCTGGAAACTCACTCTATAGAACAGGTTGTCCTCAAACTCACAGAGATCCACCTGACTCTGCCTCCCAAGTGCTGGGATAAAGGTGAATGCCACCGCCATGACCAGCACTCATGTCAGCTACTGATCAGAGAGACAAACTGAGTTTTTTTTTTTAAACATGGAGATCCAAAAGGCCCACCTCCCAGGGAAATACATGTCGTCCTATGATGTAGTCTATTGGAAGAATTCAGACAACAGTGTCTTCCCTATCTACCCTCTTCCTGTAGGGAAGTACACTGGGCAAACATTTCCACACTGGAGACTTCACTTCCCTTTTCAAAAATTTAAGGATGGGCTGGCAAAATGGCTAGGTGGATAAAGAGCTTGCTGCCAAGCCTAGTGTCCTGAGCACCACCAGAACCCACATAGTGCAAGAGAACTGACTCCCACAGATTATCCTCGGGTTTTCATACATAGGGTGGTGTGTGCCCCTCCCCAAATAAATAATAGGGAAACGAGTCTAAGAACTGGAATGATACATGGAAACTAAACTCTTAAATTAAAAAGAATTTAAAACTGAGTGCAGGTGCTAGAAAGAAAACCCCAGAGAAACTTAAACTGTTAGCAGCTGTTAATTAGCAACTTGGCCTGTGTGTTTATTGTGTTTAGGTTTAATTTTCGGTAAAGGTTTGTAAAGAGAAATACCATGTATTCATGACATCACCTTCTAAGAATCACTGTTCCGCTAGACTCAGATGAAAACGATAATTGTCTGTTTTTATAACTCTAGTTCTTCTGTTATCCTCTTTGTCCTGCTCCTGTGGAGCATTGGCCCCTCCCACTCTCACACCATTGGCCAATTCTGATAGGAGACACGATTGCTTAGCAGGTAAATCTGCCCAGAGAAGAAAGAAGAAAATGAAGGGAACACTATGCCCTCTTCCTTCTCTTCCTCCTCCTCCCCATCCCCTCCTTCTCTTCTTTACCTTTTTTTTTCTTTCTGTCTTTCTTTTTTAAAAACAGAATCTCATGTAACCCAGGCTGGCCTCAAACTCATTGTATGACTTTGAACCTTTGACCCTCCTCCTTCACTTGTTGAGTGTTGGGATAACAGTTATGAACCACCGTGCCTGGTTTTACATGATGCTGATGACCAAACCCAGGGCTCCTACCTGCGAGGCAGCGCTACCAAGTGAGTTATGCCCCTAGGCCCTGTCATGTCATCCTAAGTCTTATAATAAAGGCTTCAGTCTTGTTGTTGTGGCTTGAGAGCAAAGCCAGGGCCAGGAGCATTTACACAAGAGCTCTAGCACCAAGTTACTCCCCAGATGACTGAACACCTCTACCAACTGCCCCAGCTCGTTACAGGGATATTTTAGGATGACGATGCCCAGCCCTGACTTCAAGTCCATATGAATTAATAAGTTTTGATGAAACTATTTTTAACAAACAAAAACAAAAACCAATATCTAATGACATTTAGGATAAAGTACCTTTATGCATAGCTTACTTTAATTAGAATAAATTGTTTGAAACGCAGCGTGACAAATATACACGAAGCTTATAAATGTGTCTGCTCCTTAAGGTAAGAATTCTCCTCCCAGGGATCTCTTGAGGGGGAGCAGGAGGGAGTCTCCAAAGCAGATGCCTTCATAAAGGAGCTTGGCACAGAGTTATTTTACAGTAGTTAGAACATGGGTTAATGGCAAGCGCTGTCACAGAAACCATGAAGCTCAAGCGTGGTTGCTCACGGTATGGGGCCAATGCACACAGCAATATTTCAAAATTATCTTGCAACAATAGAGCAAACTAGGAAAACTTCAAAGTGCACAAAATGTACTGACGGGAACTTTGGCAAATTTTAGCAGTGACAGGCTTCGTGTGGCAAAAGCCTTTCTTTCCAAAATTTAGGTTGTTTCCAAGTTCTTCATCAAGACCGTGCTCTGCAGCTTTTTCTAGGGAAGAAACTATTAATAAAAATAATAACCATTCTTTTAAAAAAGCATTTGTGTGTGTCTGTGTGTGTGTGTGCGCGTGCGCATGCATGAGTGGATATACATGTGCCCACTCACGTGAATGTACATTGTGTACTTGTGTGTGGTCGCAGGTGCAAGACCAGGCACCTCTGAGAAGGTCAGGGGACAATTTGCAGGAGTCGGTTCTCTCCTTCCACCACATGTGACCTGAGAATCAAACTCTTGTCAGGCTTGGTGTCAGGACCTTTTACCCACTAAGCCCTCATCTCGTGGACCTAATGACCATACTTTATAGAAGGAAGTAAGAGCACAGTAAGGCTACATGGGATGCTGGGTTTGGGAGAGCATTCTGGATGGGATGCAGAGGACCCCATAGGGTCCATAGGATCCACACAGTGGATCGTCCAGAAGAAAAATGGGGCTGGCTGGGAAGGAGCTTATGACATTCTCTTCGCAAGGGTGCTGGATTACCATAAGGCCTGGAAACCATTAGAGAGCAGGAGCCCCTCTCACAGGGATGATGTCTCAATGTTGACTCACCTCTAGTGTCACGGGAACTATGCATACGCAGGAAAATGGAGCACACTCATTCATCAGTGAAACTTCAAGCCTACACATAAGGTTGTGACAAGAACTTTTCACAAAAGGAACTACTGCCTCCCCCTCCCCCCCAATTCTCCTTTCTCCTACTCACACAGAGAATATCTCACAGGAATAGAATTGATTGGAACAAAAGGAAAAAGGAGAAGACTAGACTATCCTTAGTCATAAGCAAAGCCCCCCAGCTGTCTGAAGAGTTTTAAGCAGGGCAGCAGCATCATGTGTTAGACAGGGAATGTTCTCCAAACCCCTGCAGGCCCTCCTCCTGTGATGTGGTGTGTTTGCTTTGCAGCTTTCAGGCATATCTGCTGACATCAGCTACCCATCAAAGTTTAAAATAATAATAGTCAAAAGGAAAACAGGTCCTTTCTGCCAGGCAGTCGCACTCTGCCAACTTCAATGTTCCTCCTGAGTTAATAAACGGCCAGGAACCACCTCCCCTACAACCCCAGGGGCAAGAGAAAAAAGCATGTTAATTTTAAAAACCACCAGGTCAGCCCATTGCCAGCATAAACCATTCAGACAGGTGGCATTTGTCACACTCTAATGAGGATTTTACCTCTGCCTCAAAAAGGAAGGCTGTCGTTAAGCTCTGTGTTACAGAATCAAATGATTGTCTGGGGACCAGGAGTTTCTTCTGGTGGAGTTTCTTTTCGTCCCTTCCTCTTTTGAACCGGACCAAGTGTGTGGATGTTCTCTGCCCTGGATGAAGCTAAGCAACAACAATGTAACTACACCAAGTAAAGTCTTTCAAAAAGTATCAATTAAGAAAAGTGTCTTTTTACTTGAACATCCGAGAATGGTCCCGTGTGTTATAATTCCACAGTGGCATCAGTGTGGGGACAGTCTGTGAAAAGGGGACATTCCAATAGCGAATTGAGGAGTTCGGGAGGTCGTGCTCCTGTTGGGGACCCTCAGACAGGTGATCTCAAAAGGGAAGAAATAGTTACAAATCCCAAGCCGCTGAACTTATCTTTCATGTCATTGTGGGAATGACAGCCAGCCACTCAACTAGTTTAGTTGATACCAGCCTTCTGTACCTCACTGGCAACACACACACACACACACACACACACACACACACACACACACACACACACCATTGTTAATACTTCCTCTGGACAGATTAGATCCACATTCCTCAGAAAGTACAGGGCTCCACAGGGAAATAGACTAGCAGGTTCCTTCCACTGGCCCAATAGCTAACTACAACTGATAAGTTTAAACTGAAGTATCTGGAACAATTACACTGAGTGGCCCCCCACACTGTCACCAGCTAGAGGAGACAATGCTACCCTTCTATCTCCCCTGCCACACGCAGAGGGATGTGGCCAGGCAGGAGCAACTCAAATGCTTAACCCAGTTTCATGTGCTTTCCCCACGGCTCCCTGCTATGGTCAATCTATTTGTTTACCCCTGGTGGCCTATCAGATTGCTTCATTTTTTTTCCTCTTTGGGGCCTTGCTAGTAAACCCTGCTGTTTGCACTTGAACACTTTCAGTTTACTTGAACCAGAACCTTATCTCCAACCCAAGCTACTAAAGTTGGACTCAGGTCTGGGTAAAATTCGTGAAGATCATAGTTGGTTTTAATAATGGAGCTGTATTTAACAGCTAAACACTGTGCCAAGATTCTTGCTTCCAAGTTGTAGCTGACACCAGAATGTTCTTTGAAAACAGCAAAGGGGGCCGAGGCAAGTTCCGCAGCTTCCCTTTTTAAACTGTAATTGAAGCGATGAGCAGCACACACCTGCCTTTGCAGCAACACCCCAAAAAGCCAGACTACACTTTTACCTGGATTATGTATGCCAGGATGTTATAACGCAAAGTGCTATGTTTGGGGTGAAGGTGGGGAGCCTTGAACACATCGTATTTAGTAGAGAGAAGCACAGCCTCAGATCGCAGTGCAGTTTGGCCTTTGACAGAAATAAAAGGCAAAGGATTTGGCACACGGGTAATTCCCAAACCTGAAGAAATGTAAACAGCGAGGATTTTGATGCCTATGGTTTTATCAAGATGTTAAGCAAGGCAGAGACCAATACACTAGTGCGTCCTCTTTGGCTAGTTTGAACACGTTTCCAGTCACAATTAACATTCAAGGAATTTCCTTTCCATCCAAGTGTTTTCTTTTAGCAGCACTTTATGACACAGACCACAGTTCTAGCTGTCATCGGTCCTTCCCATACACAGGAGTGGTAAAAATGTCCCATAATGTTTTTCTTTTCTCTTGTTTTGAAAATGGGCTTGGACCTCGTCACTTACCTAATGCTTTTTTTAAAAACAGGGAGGGATTCTCACCTCCTGACTCCTCTTCCCTCTAAAGCTTAGGAAGTTTAGGGCTTCCCTGTCCAGGACCCCCCCCCCTTCACACTCACTCTCCAGACCCACCCATGGGAACTCTGAGCTCACCCCCATGGCCTCACTTCATGTCCCTGAGCAGGCCAAGCAAGTGCATGCTGCAAGCGTCTAAGCTAGCTCCCTACAACTTCTACACAAGGGATTCACACACAGGGGGTACCGAGTCTGAGTCTTGGCTGTGCATGGAGCTCAGCCCAGTATCTGAGTCCTCATCGTTGCCGGGGCAACTCTTAGCCAGTCCGCGAGCCTGGTCTACCCACATTTCTGCACACGTCTGAGGCTGAGGTTCGCGTGAGGGTTCACCTGAACCCAGAGTCCCATCACGCACCACCGTCTGCTCAAAAGTACGCAAACTCTGGAGAAGGCCTTGAAGCTCGCGCTCCTTAATGTCCCTCTGCTGTTGGCTGTAATCCAAGTCCGCCTTGACGGCCTCTAGGTCCGTGCTGAGCCTCAGCCCGATGTAAAGGCTGGTGCTGAGCTGCGTCCTGACCCGCTCCTGCTCTAGCAGCAGCTCGCCATCCAGCCCGCCATCGGGCTCCGGTGACTCCTCTCGAGCCGCCAGCTCCTCATTGCGCCTCTGCATCCAGCGCTGGTTCAGTTCCTCCTGGATCTCGGCGGACAGGCGCTCCAGCAACTCCTCCTGCTGGGCGCGCTCCTCCTGCAGCCGCACCAGGTCGTCACAGCGCCGGGCCAGCTCCTCCAACGCTGCCGCTTGCGCCTCGCCGTCCAGGGGTGCCGCCGCCTCTGTCTTCTCCTCCAGCGTCGCATCCTCCGGTTCCTTTTCAGGAGTTGGCCGGTCGAGGTCAAGGTCGGCCCCCACTAGATAGGTATCCTGCACGTAGTTGACTCCATGCCTTCGCATGCGGTCTAGGTGCACCTTGGCCTCGTAGCGGTCTATCTCGCGGTCCAGCTCCCGGAGCCGCTGCACCTGCTGGCGGATCGTGTGATCCTGCGACAGCACCAGATGCACCAGCGTCTCCATGCGCTCTACAGACGCGCTCTCGTGGGTCCGAGGAGACGACGAGCAGGACGAGGCGGTGGACGACGACGTGGACGAACAAGGCGACGACGGCTGCTGCTGGCGCCTCCGGTTGAGCTTGGCCAGCTTGCGGAAGGCCTTGCGTACCACCCGCCGCTGCTTCTCCTGGGTCAAGGCTAGGCTGGGCCGCGCTGGGGCTCCCCGGGCCAAGCAGGGGCGTTCTCGGCTGAGCACTACCCGCGCCTCGGCGCTTCGCGGGCCGGCGTTAGGCAACGACGCCTCGCTGCGCACCAGCACGAAGCGTACATTCTCCTGCTCGTCGCCCCAAGCAGTCCAGAGGCGCAAGATCCGCGTCTTGTTGGGCAGGATGCGCTCAAAGCCGCGCCACTTCTCCACGATGCAATAGCACTGCGGGGGTCCACATAGCATGCCCTGGGGCATCGCGTCGTCATCGTCCTCGTCGTTTTCGTCCGGGGGTTCAGGCAGCCCCAACTGGCCCGAAGGGTCCTCCGTCAACCCCCGTCGCTGGCCCCGCCGCTGCCTGCAGCGCCGCCGGCAGCCGTCCTCCAAAAGCACCCGCACCACGTCCGAGCAGGTGGTGCGGCGGGAAAGACCGGACACCAGCTTCTCCTCCTGGCAGATCCACACCGATATCTTCTTCTCCGAAGGATCCATAGCGCAACCAGGACGTGAGGAGCAAGTCCGGCTAGGTGCTATTAGGGCGGCAGGGCCAGCGGAGACAACCTGGCAGCTCCAGAACTGAAGTAGAATCCGTGGCCCGGTCTCCGGCCTCACTAGCCTTTCTCCTGGACTGTGTCGGGCAGCGGGTGCTTTCGGCTCGGACGGCGGACTGTCCCAAAGCAGCGCGCCGGGACTCTGGTTCCAGCGGCTCTGGCTCTGCCCGCGGTGCCCGAGGCCTCCGGGTTTTGCTCCTCCCCACCTGGCTCCACCCCTTCCCGCCCCTAGCGCCCTGAGCCGAGGCTGAGAGCACCGCAGGCCGGGCGCCCAGACTAGCCCCTCCCAGCCCTGCCGCCTGGTCCGGGCCCCTGGCTCGGGTTACTGGTGTCCAGTTTCCTCCTCTCCGAGCAAAGAACTTCCGTATCTGTCTGCTACAAGGCCTAGACCCCGCACCTCACCAGGTATCAGCTCTGCGCCACCCCGGGCTCGGCTACGCCTTGCCTTAGTGTAAACTTGGTTGGAAACACCTTAACCCGACTTCCTCCTTTTCCAGCGTCCCAAGATGTGTGTGGTCTTGTGCCCTCTGTATATTGCACTTTGCGCAGACAGGGAAACTGAGGCACCCAACAATTTCTAGTAGGGGCGTTATGATTCATTACCTGACCTGCTCAGATTTGTAAGCGCTGTCTCTAAACTTTCCAGTCTTCCTCAACCACAGTGGAGTACATGATCAGATATGCAATGGTCTAAAGATGGTACCCAACTCCTCATAGGTCAGATCTATAGGTCTCCACCTTGCCCCTCCACTTCCCACAGCCTCCTTGACAAAAAAAAAAAAAAACAAAAAAAAAAAAACAAAAAAACCTTGGGGCCAAACCTATATTGATCACCAGTCCTGATTCCAAAGGGGAAACTGAGGCCGTTACTATGACTGTTTCTGCTGATGCCTGGCATTCTAAATGTGGTCCCGAAATGCTGAGAGTCGAGTATCAGAACACAAGAAATTCAAAGCCACTCGAATCGAAGCTTAAAATTCCTCTCAGTAAAAAGCTTGCCCTGAGCTTGTTCTGGGAAGCCCTGATCTGACAGCTCACTCCCCTGCCTCAAGACCTTGGATGCCTCATTATTTCTTGTAAAGTATCTTGGTCGATTGAATGATTCCTTCCCGGAACATTGGCTGAGGTCCCACTGTGCTTTAAGTCCAGTGCAAGAGATGTGGTGATGAGCCTCCTGGCCTGCCAGCAGCTCACCATAGCTCACCATAGCTCATCATAGCTGTAAACATTTCCAACACTGACTAGGGAAGTCACCATATATTAAAAGAATGTGTCTGGATGCTGCACAGCAGCCTAGACCCCATCTGGGAGATTGGGTACCCAATCTTTCCATCAAGGTACCATCTGAGGCAAGACAAAAAAAAAAACCAAAAACCCGAGTCATTTGCAATTGCCAAAGAACTGAGAGATGGGGTACATTGAAGGCAGAAGGGATCGGATATGCAAACTCAAAGAATCAAGAGGCTACAAGGAGTTAGGCAAAGAAGAATCTGAAAAGGATAAACTGAGAGGACCACGGTCAGGAAGGGTCCTTAGTTTCACACATGTGCTTTCAAATGTACCTGAAGCACAGTCAGACACCGGGGGAGGGGAGGCTACACTGGATGCTTTTACTTACTGTGATCCTTAGGAAAACTGGATAATACCTCGGAATCTTATCTGTAAAATGGTGATAATTTAAGAAGTAACTGCTATGATATTAAATGTCAGGTCCCGGTAAGTGTATAGCAGAGGTTTTTATTGAAAGGTTAGAAAGCTTGGAGGTATAAGATTTTCATTGCTATAAAATGGATTACCATGAAGCTGAAAGGAACACCCACACTTCATTCCACTCGTCTCAGGTTGACTGCACAGAGTGGCCCAGACTAAAGGTGGGGTGTTTCTGCTTGCAGAGTTTCGGCTGGAGAGGGACGTCACTTCAAACCCATTCAGATGTGTTTCCAGAAACCACTTCCCTTCCATGGTGGCACTGAAACCCCCACCTTCTTAGTGGCCTTCATCAGAACCTGTCAGCCTCTCATGGGTTCTTCCCATGTGTGAGTGTCTGCCCCATTTAAAGCAGCAATGGCAGGTCGGAGCCACCCAGTCCTCTCGGCATCTAATCATCCTGGCATCATCCTTTACAAACAGTGAGAGAAAAATCTACTTGAAAGAAAAATCTACCTGGCATCGGCAGGATCGTCCGGCAGACCCACCTGGAGAAACTATATTAAGGTCGACTGATTAGTCACTGTGCTGGCTACATTTATGTCGACTTGACACAGGATAAAGTCATCAGAGAGGAGAGTGTCTCAACTGAGAAAATGTCTCTGTAAGATTGGATTGTAGGAGACTTATAGGGCACTTTGTTAATTTGTGGTTGATGGGACAGGGCCCAGCCCACTGTGGGCAGGGCCATTCCTCTACAGGTAGTCCAGGGTTCTCTAAGAAAGCAGACAGACCATGGGGAGTAGACAAGCATCCTCCTCCATGGCCTCTGCATCAGCTCCCCCACCCCTCCAGGTTCCTGCCTGGCTTGAGCTCCTGCCCTCAGTGTTTTTGATGGTGAGCTTAACATGGAACTGTGAGTGAACTAAACCGTTTTCTTCCAAGTGGCTTTTCTCATGATTTTTCATCACAGCACTAGAAACCCCATCAAAACAGTCATCGTAACTATATCTGCACAATCACTTTGATTGTGTGATGTCACAGTCACCAGAACAACGACCAGAGTGGAGGAAGTAGAGAACCATGGGCCAGCTTGAGAGACTTCCCACTGCGGTGCTTAATAACATGGCCAGACCTTCATGTATGGGAACCATAGGGCCCTTAAAAGAATATCCCACCCTGCCCAGTGGTGGTGGTAGATCCCAGAGCTTGGGAGGCAGAGGCAGGTGGATCTCTGTAAGTGCAAGGCCAGCCTGGTCAACAGAGCAAGTTCCAGGACAGAGAAACCCTGTCCAAAAAAAAAAAATCCCACTCATGAAAAGAAGAGATGGTGGGCTCTATTGCTTCTAGAAAAATAAGAAAAAAAAAAGAAAGAAAAATAAGGAGATATGTGCATGATCATGTAGCAGTATTTCAGAGTGTGGGTTCTGGAGGTCACCTCAACTCATTTGCATTGAGGATAAGCTCTCCTGTCTTCTCACTCAGCAGTGGTAGATATTGGGAATAAAGGGCTCTGACTCACTAAGCACTGAACAGGCAGTGGTTCTAGAAGCAGCAGGCTCCAGAGCTGGGCACCTTCTAACTCAATTTCATTCTGATGCTGTCTTCCTGGAGGGATGCCAGGTCGGGAGCACAGTCCCTAAGACTGCCTCCTACCCTACCTCAGACAACAGCTATAAGCCCAGGCTTACACTGAGGGTCAGATGGAGGGATGCAGGGCAAGATGGAGGAGGAGGAGGAGGGAGAGAAGGAGGAGGAGGGGGAGGAGGAGGAGGGGGAGGAAGAGGAGGAGGAGAGTGCTTCGGTGTTGCCCTCCAGGGACATTTATTCAGCTGTCCAAAGTTTTCCAACCTGATCATTTGGGGAAGTCCTGTCATTAGACAGGCATGGCGGATGAAGGCATTGGCCACTGACTTTCTGCTTTTCTTTCCTCGTAGGAGACTGAGGAGCAGGAATTAGGACTGCGGCCCCCCGAATCTGGCTGGCTGCTCTCCTCCACCCAGTATCCATTCTAGAGGCTTCCCAAACATGATCTCTCATGTGCTTGCAAGGGCGTCCACAAACCAAAAGCTTGTCTGTCCCTGTTGTCACTCTGGAGCTTCTGGCAAGAACCAAGGACAAAAGAACAAATGTCTGGCCCCCAAAATGCCCTTTCTGCTCTAAATCATTTAGGAAATTACAAAGACTACAATGGCTTAAAGCCAGGAGCTGGTAAGCAAGAGGAAGTATGTGCAGTCACGAATGACAATGACATTCCTGCCGAGGACAGGCCACGTATAGGGTAGTGGTCTCATGAGAGCAGAATGGAGGAGAGTGAAGATTCCTGTTGCCTAGGGATGCTGTAGCCACCCGCCTATCGCCACACACTATGTGAGTCACGTGTCTATGTAAACAAGTCTGCCATGCTGCCAGCACTATGAAAGCAAACCATGTACAGTTACTACTCGATAATGGAAATTAAGAACTGTGTTTGCTTTGCATTTGTGGTTTGTGTTCTTAGTATACTGCACTCTTGGTTGTTATTTTAGAGCGAACTTGTACTTTAAAAAAACACAGTTGGCTACAGAACAGCACATTGCCCTGTGCAGGCAGCAACTCAGACAGCTGTTCACCGAATCACTCCAGGAGAGGCTTTCGTCTATGTTTGATTTTTTATCTTGTGTGGTTTTGTCTCAAATGACCCTAGCAGCCACAGGTGGGGGCGGGGAGTGGGTATGTGATCTGTGTGTGTGTGTGTGTGCGTGTGTGTGTGTGTGTGTGTGTGTGTGTGTGTGTGCCTGCGTGTGTTATCAGCTATATCATCTAGGTAGGTTTAAGTGAGTATACTCTGCAATGTTTGCACAATGACAGACTCTCATGTTACTGCATCTCTCAGAATGTACCCCTTTATCCTGTTGTTCAGCAATGTAAAACCATATATCATACGGACTGGAGAGATAGTTCGGTAGTTAAGAATGCTACTACTCTAGCCCAGAACCAGAGTTTGGTCTCCAGCACCCACTTAGCGGCTCAAAATATCTCTAGCTTCAGTTTCAGGAAATCTGACCATAATATCATAATAGCCAGAGGTTTTGTAAGCCCCTATTTTCTGATCTCGGTAAAGTATGAGAAGAACATTACAGAGTGGGCATTGTATGGAACAAAGCAAGGTTCAGTATCTAAAATACCTATGTCCAAGTTAATCACTGTCAACCTCGCTGGGTTTGGAATCACCTAAAAGACACACCTCTTGCATATCTGTGAGGGGCCAATGAGTAACCGAGGGGTTAAGACCCAACTGGAAATGGACAGCACCATCCCACAGGCTGGGGTCCAAAATACAAGTCACCTCAGAAGCATTAAATAAAGCACAGCACACGGAGGTGCACAAGAGCAATCACTGTTCTTGTAGCGAGTTAGTAGAGAGTATGGGGATAGAGACTCCACGGACAAGGAGTTGCCCCAGCTCTGAAGGTTTACCGCAGTTGAGCCAGGCAGATCTATCTGTCTGGGCAACAACGAGTCTCCAACATGTGTTGGCCACTGCAAAGTGCCAGCTTCAGAAAGAGTCATCCGAGAGGATCTTGTTTATATTTTAAAGGACATACACAGAGCACATGTGCATACACATAAGATCCTCTCCGTGATTTCAGGAGTCCAGGTACCTGTCCAGGCAGGCATAGGAAATGGTCCTGGTGGACATTCAGCTCAAAGTAGTGACTCCCTGCAGAGGGAGTGTTAAAGTCAGCCTACGTCATAATGGCTTTTATAAGGATTTAGTCATCTATCTATTCAGTCACCAGGAATAACTTTTACTTGTTTGCTTGCTTGATTGACTGATGATTGATTGATTGAGGCAGGCTCTTACTCTTTTGCCCAGGATGGCCTTGAACTCAAGGTGAGCCTCGTGCCTCAGCCTCCCAAGTGCTGGTATTATAGGCATGTGTCACCACAGACATCTCTGGAATGAATAACATTCAAAAATGGAGATGCTGGACTCGGGATCACTACCCACTGTCGGCTCTTCTTTATGCCTCTCCCTCGCCTGCCTGCATCTCCTTTCTGTGGCCCCAGCCACTACACAGCTGCGTCTGCTCCCTGCTCTCTGCAGGGCATTAAGTAGCAATGGCCATGAGAATAATGATGCTTCTGGCAGCGGAGGGAAGGCACCATGAATCCCACAGTGTGTGCTTTACACAGCTCTGCTCCTCTCTCTCCAGCGACACTTTCCAAATACATCTCAGCTCTCAGAGAGGTGGCAGGGCCTTTCATTAAATTCCCGAGTTGGCTCTCAAAGGTAGCATGCCATTCGAGCCTGTGGGCGTTTTTTCAGTCTTTTACCTTCCTAAGACCTATGAGAGGTAAGGCATAGGTCTCTTATCACGAGAAAACTGGGGCCAGAGAGGAGGGATTGGCTAGTTTCCCAGCTCACACGGCTCTGTGGAAGTTGGCATTTCTCTGGAACTTTCTGCCTTTCCAATCTGTCAGTCAAGGTTCACAGCCGTCCGGAACACCCCAAACAGGAACTTCCGACCTTAATTATGTTGAACCACACAAAAACGTGACTGGATTTTATTGACTGAATCAGGCTCTTGTAATGATTAGCTTCAAAAAACAATTTGGCAAACTGTGTTTACAGAAACTTGCGTCTCCTCTCAGACTCTGTGGAGGAAGCTGAGAACCACCACTCGTATGCTCCTTACGAACAACCTTTATCCAACTCAACTGAGCCCAGGGCTGGGGCAGAAATTCTGTGTTATTACTCCAGTAATATATGGCTTCTTACAGTGAGGGGAAACCTGGCATAGTGCTTTTAGTGCTTTTTAAATTGCAGTTTGCTGGGCTGTATTCATGGGAGTCCCGGCCTGTAAACCCAGGAATCTGTCTTCTCTGATGGTTATTTTTTATAAAGTCAAGATTAATTTTAAAACTTATTATCATTATTATTAACATGTGCGTGTATGAGAAGGGGGCACATGCATCCCACAGCACACATGTGGAGATCAGAGGTAGTTTTGAAAATCTGTTCTTGCTTTCTACAGTTCCAGGGACTGAACTCAGGTAGTCAGGCTTGCATGCTCTCGCCTAATGAGCCACCGTCTGGCCTTCCCTGGTGACTCTTAGGTCCACTCAACTTGGCCCAGACATATGGGGATCTAAGAACTCTTCATGAGGACTCCACATGAGAATGTGCTTTGTCCATTCTGCCTTCACAGATGACAATGATATACATTGATACACAGGATAATGACAGGAGCATGTGACAGACTAGCTCAGGTGGAAAGGAGATAGCAGAGCACGGGCAGGATGGGAGGAACTGCTCACCCATTCTCCTCTTCAGACTGATGAATGGTTGGTAGGAGTCAGGGCTATACTGCTATGAGAACATAGCAATGTTCAGGTGACGGACGCTAAAGCACTGGATGCTCCAGGTATGGGAAAGGCATTCTGTAAATGAGTAAGCATGCTTGGTCTTTGTTCCAAGCAAAGGAGCCTGGCATCTGAGACCTCCTGGGAATTTACAGTCCATACAGAATGGGGCTGTCACCTATTCAAGGTTGGTGACATCACCCCTGAAGACTATGTCAAAAGGGGTTTTGTCTGATTAATTTTCATTATCTGTCGTTACTCAGTAATGAAAGGTGATCCTATTAATGAGTGTGTGAACGAGACAGTGTCTGCAATGCCGTAGCTGAACTATTCCCAGCTTTGTCAGGGTAAAATAAGCCCTGACCCAAAGAGTGCCCTTTCTTCATTGTAGCGAACACTACTTTTTCTCTCCAAGTGTCCCCAACACCAACTTACTGTGTGTCAGCTGCTCACTTCGCAGAACACAGTGTGAGGCCTGTACTTGAGTTTCTGCCATTCTCTGTGTGCAGAATGCTAGCTTTCTTTCCGAAGTAAAGTTGATTGAGTCAAGAGGCATTTCAATACCAGATTGATTGGCTTGGAAATGAGGTTCTTTTAGGAACTGGTACTAACTGCGAGGACTTGGGAGTCCACTTAAGGAATATTGTTTTGAAGAAATTAAGTCGGACTGAGCAGAACTTTGGATGCAAATTACCCTTAAATGCTGAAACCATCATCATAAGATGTTCTGATTTTTCTCCACCAAGGAAGACATGGGGATATCTTTCAATTGTCATCACAGCCATCCGGCTAGAAGAGGAAGGAGGCCGTGGGCCAGATAAGGGAACTAGGTTACATCTGGCATCCTGGCATTCTTTTCCGTGCCTGCTGAAGAAGCTTCCCTTTGTCTCATTCCTGAAGTGCAGCCTTGTTTTCTTGGACTGTGCTCTGGGTTAGACCTGGGTTAGACCATGGATCTCTTACACTTGATCCCGTGACTGGGAGACCCACACAAATGCAAGCCCAGGACACAATCGGACCCCTATTAGCTGAAACCTCCATGAATAACACAGAAGCTACTTGATTTTACAAAACTCTTGTGCAGTGGCTTTCTCTCTCATGGCAGTTAAATTTCAAGATGAAATCAGATGGACTATCAACCTGTGGGTGCTGGCTGCTTTAGAATACACCTTTTAAGCGTTTTGCAAAAACTATGCATGCTTCAAAATATACTTCCTTCATCGGGTGTAGCAATAGTCTCTGAATAGGTACACGCCCCGAAGGACCAGGAGCAGGACCTCAGAGACGCTCACAATCTGTTTCATCAACTACAATACCAACAGTAGACTCAACTGCGGGGTCCATTGATATACTGATGAGTAGATATCATGTGGTATATACATATAATGACTTATTATTAGATTTAGGAACCTTGAGAACATAATGCCAAACAAAGGGAGGACATTACAGAAAGACAATTGTAACTCTACTTATGTAAGGTACCCAGGATGATCCGGTGCATAGAGCCAGAGAATCCAATGATTTACAGGACAGAGGGAGGAAATGGAGGGGCTCTCTTTCACATAGCCTCACTTTTGGGGTATGAAGACACTTCTGGACTCTGATAGGAGTGATGGCAGCACAATAGGTTTGCATACTCAATGCCACTGAATTCACATCTGAAATCGGTCGTGAGGCTCTACTGGTTTGAATGAAATGTCCACCATAATACTGGGCATTTGAATACACTGTTTCCAGTTGGTGGTGCTGTCTGGGGAGGTTTAAGAAGTGTGGCCTCTTTGGGGAAAGTGTGTCACTGGAGGCAGGCTTCGAGAGTTTAAAGACTCAGTGCTTCCACCTCATCTCCCATGCTTATGGTTCAAGAGCCTCTGGCCTCTGTCCTCAAGGTGTTGTCTGCTGCATGCTACCATGGTGGTCTTTCAACCCTTCGGAAATGTACGTCAAGTAATAAGGCCTTGCTTTACAAGTTGCCTTGCTCCTAGTCCTAAATCACAGCAATAGGAAAATAACTGATGTTAAGTTATGTATATTTCACTACTTTTGAAAATAATAACAAAGGGTTGAGAGGTAGTTTGCAATTGGGAATACTTATGGCTCTTGCAGATGATATGGGTTCAGTTCCGAGCACCTACACTGGGTGGTTCACAACCACCTCTAACTCTGGTTCTAGGTGTCCTCAGGCACCTGGAGCACACAACACACATAAATGCACACACACACACACACACACATCATAACACACACACATACACACACACACCATACTCCCCCCCTACACACACACAATCTTTAAAAGAAAATAATATTTTTTCTTTAAAAAACAAAAACTTTATGTGCATGGATGTTTTGCCTGAATGTATGTCAGTACAACTTTCTTGTAGTACACAAAAGCCAGAAGAGTTAGATTCCCTGGAATGGAGTTATATGACTCTTGTGAGCTGTCATGTGAATGCTGGGAATCAAACCTGCGTCCTCTACAAAAGGAACCAGTGCTTTTAACTGATGAACCATCTCTCCAGCCCCAAATAACAATAGTTTGTAAAGACTTTGTACTGTGTTTCTTATTAAAAGAGCCTTCAACTAATTCAAGGATGTGTAAAATACTTTTTACCTGACTTTCAAAGTAAGTATACTACTTCATTAACACTCCTTCCCTTTTTGAGACACAAAATTCCTGGTCACTACTCACTTGAGTAAAGCATTTGTCCTCCTTCTCCCTTCACCCCCCCCCCCAGCTCTGTGTATGAGTGAGCGTCGTTAGTCATCGGTGCTTTTTGTGGCTTCGTTGCTCTGGTCTTCATCAGAAACTCAAGTAGGTACATGCACACACATTGTTACGCTTGATAAATGATGGCTGGGTACCAATAACTCTGCGCTGAGGAACCTGTATTTCTCTATTTTAACAAAGCATATTTTTATTCTTATTAAGATTGATATTCCTTCCTCCAAAGCTATCCACAGAATCAACAGCATGCAGACTGCTGAAGTGCCTAGAAACTGCGGCCAGGAGCACACGCCATCCCAGAGGGTATTTGCTGATTAAGCAGTAATACAAAAGAGAGAGAGAGAGAGAGAGAGAGAGAGAGAGAGAGAGGTGGATTCATAGGCTCTTCATCCCTGTGCCCTGGAGCACTAAGTTTCTAAGCCGGTTTCCTGTCTCGGGGTGACAGGAACCAAAGCTAAGCCTTCATTTCTAAGTCAGCTAGTGAGACTGCATTTGTGTGTTTGTACAGTCCGAGTTGTTTAACCACGAGGACACTCCAAGAACCTCCTTGGGTGACGTCATCACTGAAGGAAGTACACCTGCACTGACCCCCAGTGGCATGGGCTGGTCACCGAGTATGACCTCTTGCAATCAACAGGCAAAGCAAACACAGGTACACAGGGTGGCTTGACACTAATTTGGAGGTTCAGAGGACACCTCTCGTGGGTTCTAGGTTTTTATTTCCAGAACAAGAAATTGAGCAGAGAAACCTAACTGCAGCAGAAACAGGGGGGCAGTTTATTAAGAAAAGCTACACTTCCCAGGGGGGAAGCAGGCTGGAACATGACAACAGAGTTTAGTAGTGCAGATGACCCCAGTACATATGGGCAAATATGCGTGTGTGTGTGTGGGTGTGTGTGTGTGTGTGTGTGTGTGTGTGTGCTTTCTCATGCATGCTGTGTTACATGTAACCCAGCTTGCATTGTCATGTGTCATGTGTCTCAGTAGCATTTTTGATCTCCACTCAGGGTGAGCATTTCAGCACTATAAGGGGCTGCAACACCTTCAGACATATGAGCTGTGCTAAGAGCAGCTACTGGGTATCTTTTCCTACCATCTGTCTCTCACAGCTGCACCACTGGAAGCAGGTAGAAGCTCCTGGTCCATCCATAAAGAATTTAGTCGGGTGAGTTGCAGAGTCCGGGTTTCAAATCCTGGTGCAAGGCTAGCTGCAATAACTCAAAGACAGACAAAGACAGAGCACCTCCTTAGCGTGCGTGAGGGCCTGGGTTCAATCCCCAGTGCTACAAACAAACCAAATAGAACCAAGAAAGTCTTAGTGCTGTGCCAAAGCTTTCCTTACACTGCTGGGGTTGGCTGATAGGTGACATGTGAGGCCTCCTCCAAGTGAGACAGAAAGATGGAGGACCTGGCTCCCAACCCCCACCCCCACCCCACACACACACACACACGCACACACACCTGGAGACTTTCGAGGAAGGAAAGGCGTACCAGGGAATCTAGCTATGATGCCCATCAACTGGAATCTGTTAGGGGAAAGGAGGCATCTGTACTTGTGGTTTAACTGTGGGAAAACTGGAAACTGTCATTGTCTACGGTTTCTGAAGGTGAATCAGAGCGGCTGACAGCTCAGGCCCAGAACTAGATTTCTATATGTGGGGATCACTGGGGCTCCCCCACAGCCTTCGCCAGGCCAGTGCTGACACTCAAATCCACAGATGCACACTCTGCAGTCGCTTCTGTGGAGAACCCACTCACAAGGCACAGCCAAGGCTGCTCAGGGCGCCTACTGTGGCTTCTGAATAAGCAAAGCCAAGTGGCCACGGCATCCTCTGGAGAAACAGAGATGTCAAGAGGCTTCAGTGACAGATATGGGAAATGGTACTTAGGAGATGTGCTTCTTAGCCATGTGACACACTGTGGGTTCCATGGGGACGTGTCTGCAAGGACAGTAGTCCTTATAGATATTCAGAGCGAGAAGACTGGTCACCGAAACCATTCCATTTAGAAGTGGACAAGGCTGGTGCACTGGATTAGTGGGTGAGGGACTTGCCCAAAAGCCAATGACCTGAGTTGGAGTCTTAGAAGTCAAAAAGGTGCAAGGAGAGAACTGATTCCACAAACGTGTCCTCAGACCACCACGTACACACTTTGGGATACTCATGCTCATATATGTGCACACACATGATGATAATAAATGGCTCAGAGGGTAAAAGCACCTGCCACAAAGCCCGACAGCCCAAGCTCATCCCTGGAGCACATGTGGTTGAAGAAACTGACTCTCACAAGTTGCCCTTTGACCTTCACCCTTGTGCTGCATGGCGCACACACATATCCATATGAATAAATTAATCTAGTTTAAATTTCTTTTTAAGCCAATGAATGATTTAAATAATCAAGGCAATTATTAATCAAGTAAATTAAGGTAAAGCACAGGTCAGAAGCCCCGGGCCCTGTTTGCTTTATTTCCTCCTCTAATGACCGTCCACCCCATCCAGTGTCTGGGGAGCCATCTGTGGTTGAAGAAGGCAAACAGGTTGACCTAGAGTCTAATTAGAGATGCCTGTCTTAAGGTTGGAGGAGGCCATTGATGAGCTTGCCCAGAGATACAGGCCATCTGTCTGGGGGATGCTGAGGGGGCCGGGAGACAAAGCAGGTAGAATTCACCACTGAGGCAGATGGTCGGCTTGGCTGATGATAAGGGAAAAGGAGCCATATCCATGGAGAGTATCAGTGGATTCGAAGTCAGACTCTGAAGTGCACAAAATAGTCTAGAAGCTCTCGCAGACAGCCAAGTGTGGCCTTTAGATGGTAGCGTTGTGCTCCATCTGCTGTAGCACCAGAATCCGGGTGCCTGACACTAAGGGCAGGTCACACTGGGGGACGAGGATAGAGCACAGAGCACCAGGCAAGCATCAAGAATCCTGTCTGTCACCTGTAGTTCTGAAACCACTCTACCCTGCATCCTGGGAAAGTTGCTCTCTGAGCTCCTCAACCCCCACTTTAATCTTAGTTTTCTTCGGTTTCTGTGACCAGAAGCCAACCTCTATTCTTGAATCCTCTGCTGTCACAGTTTGGGTCTGAAATGCCCCCCACGGGCTCATTTTGTGTTTGAACACCTGGTTCCCAGTGCTGTTTGGGAAGGCCTTGGAACCTTTAGGAGGTGTGGCTAGGTGGGGCAGGTAGTCACTGGGGGCAGCCCAAGTTCTGTTCCGGTGCTGTGTTCTCTGGTCTAACTAGCACGTAAAGAAACCTGTCGTGTGCGCCCACTTCACAAACTGAACCCACCCCTTTGCCATGATGAACTGAAAATGCTCTGAAAACTTGAGCCAAAATCAATACGTCCTGCTGAAGGGCCCTGCTGGAGCATCCTGCTGAAGTGGCTCTGTTGGATATTTTGTCACAATGTCATCACTATCACCACCACTCTACCACCATCACCACCACCATCAGCATCACCACTACCACCACATAGTAGTTTATAGTAAAAAAAAAAAAAAAAAATATTTTTTTTAATAACTTTCTACATGCCACCGTAGCAAAGGGTGCTGGATAAGGTGTAAATGGGCTAGTTTGTGGGGATGGAGAGTCTAAAGCTGGAAGTAGACTGCGGAGGATGGCCAGGTTCATGTCCCTGCACCTTTGTGTCTCACGCAGAGCTTTTCTGGTCCTGTTCAGGAGCAGAATTTGGACCACACGAGGTTGCCACTTCTCTGGTGCCTTTCCTCATCAGTCAGCCAGCATGACTGATGTTGTCCTTTCTGTCTGAGGAGAATCCTTGCCTAGAAGTCAGAGAAGCTGAGGTCCATGCTCAGCTCTGCCATTTGATTGCTAGATTCAGTCCACACAGTCCTCACTGTCCTGACCCAGAGCAGAGCAGAAACAGCCTCTGTCGACCTCTGTAGGTCTGTGTGAGCTTCAAATACAATAAACTTTTCTAGAAGAGTGAGAAGTGTTCCAACGCTCAATTCAGGAGTCTCTGAAAGGGAGCACACAGCCCTCATGTTTCCACACAGCAGAACCAGGAATCTGCTTACATTGCTTCAGAACAAATCAGCGTGGTGGATGCTGACCTCCATAGCACATCGGTGCTGAGCCAACCTTGACCATCCCCAGTCCATGTTTTTTCCATGGACCAACTCTTCGTCTCACACCCACATCTGCCTGTGTCTCATTTAAGGTAGACATTTCCTCCAGGGATATTAAACACTTTTGCTAATGACCTATAGTCATACTCAGAAAGATAAACCAGAAGCTCAAAGACAGGAAGCATCCCTCGTGCATCATGGAAACCAGTATTAGGGGATGGGGAGGTGGCTCAGGGCTTCACAGCAGCTTGCTCTTCTTCCAAAGGACATGACTGAGGTTCCCAGTACCCTTGTCAGGCCACTTACAACCTCCCAAACTCCCGGATTCAGGGGAATCAATGCCTCTGGCCTCCTGGGGCACCTGCACTCATGCGCACATATTCCCACATAGGCACCCACACATACACATAATTAAAAATAATTTAAAAATAATTTAGAAGGTGCCAATGTGGGCTGCATTAGGATGTTAACACATTTTTAAAAAGACGAGTGTTAGGTGAGTTTGTGGAGTGTCCTCTGACTCTATCTTGACTGCCTTCTTTGCCCTTCCCCTGAGCTATGACCCTTTCTTTTAAAGTGTCTACTGCATCCTGCCACGCAGAAGCCAGCATTTTCATGGCACTGTCTCCAGCCCGGTGTCCTGAAAAGCTCTTCAGTCACTGCTCCTCTCCACTGTGGTGTCTGAACTCCTGCTTCCTGGAAGATTCCAAGCTGAGCCCGGAGTGCATATTTGTAATTCCAGAAGTAGTGTGGCAGAGTCAGGAAGACTGCTAGTTGGAGGCCATCCAGGGATACATGAGACCCTGTCATAAAAAGGAAGGTAAAAAGGAAGGAAGGGAGGAAAGAAGGAAGAAGAGAAGGAGGGAGAGAGGGAGGTGGGGAGAGAGAGAGGGAGACAAAGGTCTGATGAACCTCCATGAAGCAATGGGGTTTGAAATGTACCCCTTGATGAGAATTAATATTTAGAGAGCCTTGCTGGGTAATAGCACCCATGGACTCCAGACACTAGCTTAGAAGGCTGCATATTTAGCAGCAGCAGCAGCGAGGAACTCAAACCTTAGGCCTGCAGGACTGGGGGAAGAAATAACCTCTGGGCCAGTAAGAGCCATTCTCAGAGCGACCACATAGCAGGAGCTGTGGGACAGGAATGCAGCTGCTGCCTAAGGCACAGACAAGTGGAGAGGAATCTGTAAGGAAACCCTCTGGCTGCTCCTGTGCCTACCCTTTTGGCCTCTAAACAGTGACTCCCTGGCTTCAAAGGAAACAAGATGGCACTGAGAGTCTCATGATGCTTCCAGGGACTTGCCCTCCGGATCTCGACTTGCCCTTGAGATGGAAAACAGAAGGGTTGAGGGACCTGAACCCTATACTGATTTCCTTATGGGAAGGTCCAATAGAGTTGACATGAATGTCTGTAGAAGCAAAGACCTGAAGGGGCTTGGCTACCCCTACTCCCTGCACAGACACCACTCAAGTTATTGATGACATGACTGGTAGTGCGTGATCTGCTAGTCTCTTAAATGCTGGTCGTGTGTTAGAAATAGACTTTGAAAGAAAGTTAGATCTTTAGGTTGACAGCTTGTTGTTATGGAAAGAGCTGAAGTCTCAGAGTCAGACAGTTTTGGGCTTCCTGGTGTCCACTGTGTGAGGCCCTTCATGCGTATTCCTATGTGTGAACAGGGTAGAAGCATGTCCAACACTTCTAACACTTGGAAGTCAGGTCAAGAAAGGCACAATGGTTTCTGACTTATTCTCCCTTGGCGCATTCTGCAGAACTCACCATGTCATTAGAAAAGGCCCTCGTTGGCGAAGAGGCTAAACTTCCACATCAGCCACTTTCTGAGCTGCGTGAACTTTGGGCTGGATCCTCTAGCCCCATTCAAGCCTTCAGATGTCTGCAATTCCTCCTAACACCAGACCTGTAGCCTCATTGGGAACACCTGTGGAAAACAGACCTCAGTCCTTGCCCTACAGAACATGGACTGGTGAGTGTTAAAGCAGCACATTTAAAATACTGCGATAGTAACACAGGCTTGGGGTTGTCTTTTTCGAAGTTCCAAAGTTTCCAACCTGGGTCTTGAAGGATGAGTGGAAGCTCGCCTGGGGAGAGGGAAGAACACAGCCCATACAATCATGGAGGCAGCAGCTTAAGGATTTGGACTCCTTGAAATAACAGAAAAGAGCTCTGCAAAGAGCACGCGTATGTGGGAAACAGAAGTAGAGCAGAAGGACCACAGTGTGGGACATTGTTCATATCATCTAAGACATTGGGACCCTATTCTGTACACAATGAGGAGTTAGCCCATGGCCACTAGCTATGACAGACCAAAGCCATGACAAAGATAGATTTTTAATTTTATATAACTTTCACTAATTCTTTGAGAATTTCATACATACATACACTGTGTGTTTGTATCATATTTACCCAAAGGTAGACTTTTTCCCTCAGTGTAGTATATTTACTATTTTGGGATTTCATATCACGTACACCAAGCCAATCACATTCACTTCCCAGTCATCGCATGTCCACTTGCCCTCCTTTGTGACCTCCCGAATCAAAAGAAAAAGAAAAAAAGAATCAAGAAAACAAAGTCCATTTTGTGTTCTCCCTGGAGCAGGGTAGATCTCCCAGTTGACAAACCCTAAGGAAAGCTGAGCCCTTCTCCACCCACACCCCTGCCAGAAGCCATCAGTTGTGGAGAGCTACACTTCAGCATCCACATCACGATGTTTAATAGTTCTCTTTGATGGCTTCCTGTTTATGCTGCTACTTTTGGGGTGGGCTGGGCTGGGGGGGGGGTTGTCACAGAAGCCTTCCATGTCCCTCTTCTTCAAGTGTGTGTCTGCAGGCATTGCTGCCACTGCACTAGGAGCTTCCTTACCCTTCACAGTCAGTGGAGCATGGATCCTGGGCTTCTACATGATTTCTGATAACAGAGCCCCCCAGGACCAGTGTATGCTAAGGACTTCCACTTGGTCTCCAGTGGCAATTCATCCAGACATCAACGTGACCTTCTGCCAAAGCAGCATGGCCTCTAGAAATATGGACCATGGAGGTCTTTCAAAAGGGTTAAGTCCAGTAAACGAGCCATTCTTAACCTCAAACATTCTGTTGCTGTTCACAGCCAGGGTGAT
This sequence comes from Rattus norvegicus, assembly GCF_021556685.1. NCBI lineage: Eukaryota > Metazoa > Chordata > Mammalia > Rodentia > Muridae > Rattus > Rattus norvegicus. The sequence continues at coordinate 179,977,247 of NC_141534.1, read as the reverse complement.
TGATATGGCTGGGCAGTTTGTTTGGGGGCGGAGTCCGAGTGAGCTCCAAGCTCCTGAATACCATCCTGCTGAACCTTCTGAGTAATCACCTGTTCCCTCATCATCCACAGCCTTCTCCCACACCTGTCACATCTGCACACCCCCGACATCCTCCCGCCTTCCCATCACACTTCATTTACTGCAGTGGCATTGGAAGCTGTACTGTGTCTTACGGTCTACCTTTTTGCTCAAACAGCTTTACTTGCAATTTGCACGAGTCATTGGTCTGGTTCAAGGCCTCTGGCTTCTGCCACACCATCAACACTGGACGCTCACTAAGACCTGCCATTGCCCAGAGCCATGGAGATCCTGCAGCTTTGATTCTGCACAACCGGCTCCTTCCTGTGTTCCAGCAGTTCATAGACTGAGTAGAACTGAGGTGAGATAACTCAAATTCCTGGGTAATAGCTAAACTGGTCAGCTCTGGGCCAACAAGAGAGTAAACCAGCCTTCTAGATTTTCTTTCTTCCTTTCTTTCTTTCTTTCTTCCTTTCTTTCCTTCCTTCCTTCCCTCCTTCCTTCCTTTCTTTTTAAGATGTAAGAAACTGGGCAAAGTGGCACTCATCTCTATTACCACTACTTGGTATTTGAAGGCAGGAGAATAAGGAGTTCAAGGTCACCCTTTGCTGCATTGTGAGTTCAAAGGCAGCCTGGGTAACATGAGACTCTGCCTCGATTTTTTTCTTTACTTAAAAAAACCAATAAATGGTATAAGGTCCTGGAGGTGGGAAGCTCACCAGAAGTCTATTGTACAGTGAGAGAAACTGAGAGGGTGGATCTGGGAAAGGAGGGGGTGGGGTGGGCAAGATAGAGCCAAACCAGCAGAAAAAAAAACAAAATCTGTTGAAGATAAAAAAGAAAGGAGAATGAGAGAAAAGGAGGAGAGAGAGAGAGAGAGAGAGAGAGAGAGAGAGAGAGAGAGAGAGAGCGAGCCATGGAACAAGAGACCCTGATTTGCTGGTGTTTTATTATTAAGTCACAGGACAAGCCCTAGAATTAGCACATCAAAAGAATCTACTTCCTGCCTTTTCTGTACAGGAAGAAAAATCTAAGATCTCCTCTCTAAGCATGCAAGGATAAAAGATTTTTGCTTGAGAACAGTCTGGAGACTCGTGGTCTGTTGAGATCACGAGGAGAGGGAAGGAGGCCATTCAGTGTCCAGGGAGAGGTGGAGTATGCCTTACGTCTCCATCAGCAGTGAGGCTTAGAACTAGGAGCAGAATGCTCTCTCAACTCTCTGGGCTTCAGCAGGACACTGGAGAGGAAACCCCTGTCTGCCACCAGCATAACTTCACAGAGTCCTCTTTACTTAAAGACTTTTATGTGGTCTCAAGTTCCTTTGTCTACACCTCCGGAAGAGCCAGCTGTGGAAGAGAAGCTGGTTTTTATTGGTGACTGCCTCACCTTGGCCTTGATCATGGTCCAAGCTCTGTTTTTATTTCTAAGAGGTCACATGTGGAGAAACCTTGCTGAGTCAAAATGAATAAGGAGGCAGAAATGTGTCTAAGAATGAGCAGGTAAAAAATGTCAAAACTTAGAGGAAGAACATGGGTATATGTCTAAATGAAGTCTCTCAAAGAAGTGGACAGCAGAGATCACAAATTCGGCAAATATGTCCTTAGGCCTTTGAGATGGCCCTCTGGATAAAGGCACTTACTGAAAATCCTGAGTACCTAACTAAGTTCAGTCCTCAAGACCCATGAGGTGGAAAGAGAAAACCTAATTCCTGAAGGATGACCTGTCACACACACACACACACACACACACACACACACACACACACACACACAATTTAAAAATAACAAATCTAGAAGATAAAACATTCTCTCCCATCTTTTGATAGCCATGGTTCACAGAGTGTCTTTGACCAAAAGCGTTGACCACTCTAGGGGTACCTAGAAGCAGAATGAAGGAAGGCCTGGCATTTCTGCAGTCATTTGATGTGATGCTGATCTACTGCACTTGAAGACACAAAGGTAAGTCATTGTCCTAAACCTGCCCTCACCTTAGATTCTAGGGACAGCAAACTCTTCACAGGGCTGACCTCTCCCCCAGAGGAGGACAATTATCCATGATGGTGATGCTGGAGTATAAGTGGTGGCCTCTGGAGAACTCTACTGTCCTCTTAAGCAATGACTTCTTTGGATCGCCTTGAAGAACCAGGTGGACTGGCTGGGGAGAGAATGGCAAACAGGAAAGGGCTGGGATACAGGGAGTTGGTAAAAATCAAATGCAAAGGGTATCAAGGCCACACCCTAATTAGTCAATTCAATTGGAATTTGTAATGCCATCATGATAGAGGTCCACTGTCAACCTACACAGACTCAATTCAGCCAGGCTACTGGGCTCACTGAGTTCCCCAGGGTCAGAGAAAGTGCACTGGGAACTTTGCTGAAGTTCCTGGGGAAAAGGAGGGTCACTACAGACGACATCCTGGGAATCACAACTTAATGTCAGCTCTGGACAAACCTGACTTCTGTTCTGCCTCTAATCTCATAAGTACCAGGCCAGAAAGGAAAGGCAGACATGTGGTTCAGCACCCGTCAAATGACTTGGAATTGTGTTCATTGGTTTTACAGGGCTTAGCACATTGTGGAATACTTCACTTCAAAGATAAGTGAGCAGGGTTGGAAAGACGGTTATCCATAAAGCACTTGTCACACAAGCACGCACACACACAGACACACACACACACACACACACACACACACACACACACCACACGAGTCCTTGTAATCCCAATTCTGTCACAGTGGAGACAAGAGGATCCTTGAGACTTGCTGACCAGCTAGTCTGGCCAAATAGGAGAATTCCAGGGTCAGCAAGAGACCCTGCCTCAAGAAACAACGTGAAGAGCAATAAAGGAAGATATCTAACATTAATCTCTGTCCTCTACATGCACATTCTGTATGCACACATACATACCTATACACATGTAACACACACACACACACACACACACACACACACACACAAATGACAAATCAAGAAGCTTTAACATTTAAACTAGAGAGGGGAAATAGATATTCTACTCCTTCTAAACTTCCAGATCTGCCATAGCACCTAATCACAGTTCGTGATGGTTTCTAAGCTTCCTGCCCACCTTTTCCAGTAGACTGATCACTCTCTGTGTGGGCCAGGTCTGTCACCTATGTGCTAGCACATGGTACGAAGCCCAACGTAGACAAAATGACCAAGTAAGAATGGGAACTGTTCAAGTGGTGGAGACGTCGGGTTCAACGTACATTTTGAGGGCAAAGCCAAAAGGATTCCTTATTGAGTTGAAAATACAAGAGAGAAGGGAAGGGAACTCAATGGCTCTGGCTTGGGAGCCTGGAGGGTAAACCATCATCAGAGGTGGAGAAAACTGGAAGGAAGGAAGAGGTTCTCGTTTGTACAGGTGCCTTCTGGGTATCCATATGCCATCCAAGTCTAGAGACTGAGTAACAGTGAGATTTGAGAAAGGTTTATATTAAAGACAAAAAACATTGAGAATTCTTGGGATAAAGATAACCTTGAAACTATTTGCTTTTACCAGAGAGTGGGTGTGGAGTGGTCCTGAAATATTACAATAACAAAAATCTCAGGAAAGATAGAGACACAATTGAACAAAAACAATGAACAGTGACCAAAGATATAGCTAGGGAAAAGGAAAGGGAAAAAAAAGAGGAAATATAGAAATGGCCTGACGGCCAGGAGGAAAAAGTCACATCAGGGAAGAGTGGTGTTCAACAGTGTCAAATGCTTGTGAGGAAGCCGAGGGGTGAGAACCACCCACTGGACTTAGCAGATGGAGGTCACAGTGAGATCGTGTGTGGGTTAACAGCTGGCGTGGGTGAGTCCGAGAGAGAGGAGAGGCTAGGCTGGAGACGAGAAAGTCTGCTCCCTGTAGGAATAAGAAAGAAGCAACAAATCGAGCACTGGAATCAGCAGAAGTGGTGGGAAGTCACACACATGTCACTCTTGGTGACTATCAGCAGGTTGGAGTGCTGGCCTCTGTTGCCTTGACAAGGCTATGGCTAGACTTTCCTCAACTCAGTTTTCTCTTTTCTAGGTCTGACCCCTAAATTGTCTCAAGGATGGGGATCACATGGCCTTCCTTGATTCTTATTATATCAATACTGGGTAGATACAAAATATTTATCAACTACATGCACGACTGTGTATCTGAGCCAACAGTCAACTCTGAGCCACAATTACTTCTGCCTCTAAGGATTAGATAAGAAGAGGCACGCCAGTGCACAGAAAGGGTCTGGTGCTTGGCTGGTACCCAATATTACTTCCAATAAACCCAGCTAATCCAATGTCTTCATGTAATAGATCATGTATCTGATGTTCAGAAAACTGTTTAAGGTTACCCAGCTAGTGACAAAAAGTCTCCTGAATTCATCTTGAATTTCTTACATAGGACCAAAAAAACCCCTAGGTGACATGGATTGGGTATATATGCTCAAGCTTCTGCAGACCGAGGTGATGAGAAGCTTAGACATTCAGAACTGATAGCAGTTATGACATCTCCCCGTGACCTTCCTACGTGGCCAGCACGCACCTTCCTGCGTGACTTGCCAGCCCTGCCATACCTCCCTCCACATCGCTCTCTCTTGGCTTGTTTCCTTGTTTTACCTTCATTTCATTTCTAATGTTTTAAGTAGCAGCCCTTGCTATTCTTCTCATCTTCAAGTCAGGGGACCAAGCCATGACACGAGCATTCATTTCATTTATCATTAATTGTTCTCTAAGCCCCGGTGGCTGGCTCTTCTAGTTCCAACCACAGGTGACCATTTCCATACAGGGCCAGCATACATTTCTGAACATTAATGGCCATGGTTGTGGGCTAGGAACACACCTCTGTCATTGTCCTTGCAAGAGATGCACAGCCTACCCTTTCCCGGATGAATGAAGCCTGTTTACTTTGCCAGCATTTATCTGTGGAGTACTATATACAGCAATTCCTTTAATAAGGCAATAAAGCTTTAGCTTGGTTTATAGCTGTCTTTCATCCAAAGACCTCAAAGAAATTTTACTCACACCGTCATTATTAATCATCCAGCTTGCCCAGGGAGGTGAGCTGTGATTGTTTCAAAGAGAGAAACTGAGGTTCCAACAAGGTTTATGTGACTTCTCAGGGTCATGAACAGGGTCAGAAGAAAGAACTGGGCACGGAGCCCACATTCCTTTCTATCAGGCCAAGAACCCAGCCCTCCCTTCGAAGCTCTCCAAACACTCCCTTTTGGTAGAAAACATGATTTGTTACCTTGATCTATTGAGCAGGAATGAACTCGGAACTCTTCTTCAATGACACCGGGAAAGCAACATTTATTTTTGAAGTTCCTTCAAGTCATAAAAAGCTTGATTCACTGTGTTAAATACTAACACTGACCTGAGCCGATAGCTTTGTAGTCCTAATGATACCCTGGATTTAAATGATGCCTTTGCAGTGCAGTTCACAGGCTTCTGAAGACCTTTGGTCTCTTTGTGATTTCCAGTATCTCCTTCCTTTCTTTCTCCTCGGTCTTCTCCACATCCCTCTTCCCTCTGCCTCCCTCCCCTTCTCCCACTAATCACATCTGTCTGCGCCCCACACTCTCAGGAGAAAAGGAACTCTTCGGGGTAGACACCAGAAATCCTCCCAGGACCCTGCAGCGGCTGTGCAGCGGGAATCCACAGGGCTCCACCAACAGATTTATGAGATTAAATCCTGCTTGCAAGGACAGGTAGCAGTGGGGAATTAGTTGCTTGGCTGTTGTTTGCCGACCTCTGATCTAGGGTGTTTGGATAAGAGGATCCTCAGTTTGTTTGACTGCTAGCTGCATGTGGCAAGGAATTACAGTAAACGTCTAAATTCGGAAAGTGTTGAAAGGTCTACAAGGAGAAAGCAAAGAGAGGAACTAGAACTTTAGGTCTCCACCTTCGGAACTCTAAGTGGTCTACAAATGCTGTGGAGCCCTTAACACCCACTCAGATGTAGGAACAAGGGGGGTTGTTTTTGGAAAACAGAACTTGGAGAGCAGAGCTCAGTGTTTAGTGAAGACTTGAAAAACTGAAGAAAAGGCGGGCAGGTGTGTGCAAAACAGAACTGCACCAAGTACAAAGGCCCAAGGGCAGAAGTATTCCTAGTATCTTCAGGAAATGTGGGTTGTCAGTATGAACTAAGCAGATGAAATAAGGGGGTCGGGGTATTGACAGTAGTAAGGCAAAAGGACGACAGACATGGGGTGGTGTTGAGAGATCACACGGACTATTGTAACCATCTTGAGGATGCTAGTTTTTAGCATGAAATGATTCAAGAAGCTGTTAAGAGTATTGGGGTGAAAAGGGACATACTCTCACACTCTGATTTATGGTTTCTCTTTTATCTTTCTCTCATTATTTTCCTTCTGAAATAGAATCTCACGTAGCCCAGACTGGCCTCAAACTCACTGTGGAAACAAGGATGAGCTTTAACTTCTGACCCTCCTGTCCCCATTTCTCCAGTGCTGAGATTACAGGTTTGTAACACTGTGCCTCATTTCTGAAGTGCTGGGGACCAAATCCAGAGCCTCGTGGATGCTAGATCAGTACTCTACAAACTGACCCACATTCCCAGCCCGGGACGTATGTTTTCCAAAGATTTATCCTGGTTAAAGGGCTGAGAAAGAAGACAAAACCAAACCAAAAATAGAGGGCCGAGAAAGAAAACAAACAAACAAAGCAAATTATCCATAAACATGCACATACATGTGGGAGCAGGCATGGTGATGGAAACTTTTACTCCCCAGGACTTGGAAAACAGAGGCAGATTGATTTCTGTGAGCTCAGTAACAAAGTAAGACCTTGTCTCAAAAAACAAACAAACAAAAGAGAGGAAGGAGTGTTAAGTAATAAGACTAGCCCAGGGTTCTTGCAGTAACGCACACACCAGTTCATCCACTCAATGGCTCAGACACTCACTGCATAAGCTCTTCTTGACTCCACCTAGAACAACGTCATGGCTGGTGTTTCCCACTCACAAGGTTATCATAAGGGACTTCCATCAAATGACAGTGCTGGATCCTGTGGGAAACACAGCTATCACAGCGAGATATGGTATTGGAAACCATAAGAATGTATCCCTTTTATCTGGGCATGGACGTGCGTGCCTCTAATCCCATCACTCTGGATGAAGAGCATCAGAAATTCAAAGTCGTGCTTGCCACCAAGCATGTTTGAGGCAGTCTGTGCTATTTGAGATTTTGTCACAAGGGGGGACTTTCACTAGTAACTTTTAGAACAATATCCTTATTCTTAGGACTGGAAGTTTAAAAGATTAGGGGCACACACAGTAGAAAAGCATATTGTATAGGATGTATCCTTAAGGGCTCTGAAAAAATACATACTCTAATGTATGTGCACGTGCGTACGTGTGTGTGTGTGTGTGTGTGTGTGTGTGTGTGTGTGTGTGTTTATACACACCTGTTTGAGAGAAAGAATAAGGCAAACACTAACACAAAGCAGAACCTCTGGAAAGAGTGGCTGGGGTTACATACATGACTTTAAAAAACAAAAACACTTTTCTATTACATTTGAAAAATTCTATTACATTTGAAAAATTTGTAAAGGTTTTTACCCAGGCATGGAGGTTTGTGCCTATAATGAGTAATCGAGAGGCTGAAGTAGGGTGCAAGTTTACCCTGTGCTGTATAGTGTAAGTCTGAGGCCAGCCTGGGCTTACACAGAGAGAAGTAGACCAAAGCCAAGTAGACAGTTGAAAACAGGGCTGAAGAGATGGCTCAGCGGTTAAGAGCACTGACTGCTTTTCCTAGAGGTCCTGAGTTCATTTCCCACAACCACATGGTGGCTCACAACCATCTGTAATGGGATCTAATGCCCTCTTCTTGTGTGTCTGAAGAAAGTGACATATAAATAAATTTTTGGAGGAGGAGGAGGAGGAAGAGGAGGAGGAAAAGGAGGAGGAGGAGGAAGAGGAGAAAGAGGAGGAGTTGTTGAAGGCCAGCCTGGGATAAATAAGGCCCTGTCTCAAAAAAGGGGGGGTGGAGGTTGGGGTGGAGAGATGGCTTAGTGGTTAAGAACGCTGACTGCTCTTCCAGAGGTCCTGAGTTCAAATCCCAGCAACCACACGGTGGCTCACGCCATCTGTAATGGGATCTGATGCCCTCTTCTGATGTGTCTGAAGACAGCTACAGAAATCATATACATAAAATAAATAAACCTTAAAAAATAACATTGAAGACAAAACCAATCAGGTTGGTTATGCTGTAGCTCCTGCCGTAAGGAGAGGGGGGCATTCTGCTTCAAAGGACACCCAATATTCAGAGGACAGGAAGAACAATAAGAGCCTCCTCAGTTCCCAACCAGGAGCAGTAAGCCATCTCTTGTCCCTGCTGCCATAGAGCAAGAAATCTCAGGATTGTGACAACCACCAGGCACCACCGGCTCCCATACACAGCAGGCCCAAGATCACCAGAGCAGGAACACGCATGGCCTTGCTTGTCCCACACTGGGGTTCTGACTTACTGTGGAGAGCCAGGAACCATGGGAGGGACATGAGGCTTCTGAAATAGGAGTCTGGCCAGTTGTGTGTCGCCTGTACACCCGAGACCCTGATTCATAATACCATAGCTCCTACTCTGAGCTGAGGGGGGTTGGCACAGGGGCATGGTTGCTACTCTACTCCCCAAATGCCAGCTCGGATGCTGTGGCCCTGAGTGTAGGAATCCCAGAAGAACAAAGTCCCTAAAGCCCACATCACCCAAATCACAAACCCCAGGGCCATGCTGTTCCTGTGAGCTCGACCTATAAACTTAAACCTCGTATTTGAAGGAAAAATACTGCGCCAAATCCGTGTTGGAACTAACTTCTTCAGCTGATGAGATGCCAGGAGATCCAGCCTGGGTTTGGAAAGATTCTGTCCAAAGGCTGGGAGGCTCACTCTAGTGCTTCAGGACTCCCAGCAGAGGTAAAGCGGTGTGCCCAGCCGCCACTGCTCCAGTTTCTGCCCTGTCTCCCTGTGAACAGGGTTCATCTGCTCCTATTGGGCACTACTGACAAACCTGGGTGTTCGCTATCTTTATAGAAAAGTGAGACGATTTTCTATCTTAACGTGTGAAATGCCCTCTAAAAAAGCTTTTTCATGTTTTCATTGATCAGATAAAGCTTTTCAAATTATACAATTTTAATATAAACATCTTTTTGTTGTTTTTTTGTTTTTTTGTTTTTTTTTTTTGCACATGCTCATTTCTTTTTTTTTTAATTAACTTGAGTATTTCTTATTTACATTTCGAATGTTATTCCCTTTCCCGGTTTCCAGGCAAACATCCCCCTAATCCCTCCCCCTCCCCTTCTTTATAGGTGTTCCCCTCCCCACCCTCCCCCCATTGCCGCCCTCCTCCCAACAATCACGTTCACTGGGGATAAACATCTTTTTAAATAGAGACATTTTTGCTTTTTTATAACAGGTCCTCTCAAAGCCAGGCATGATGGTGACTCCTGCCTGCAATCTCAGAACTTGGGGTTGGAAGCAAGTGGAGCAATAGTTCAAGGTTAGTCCAGTCTGGGCAGCATGGAACCATGCCACAAGGAAACCACATCAAAAAGGAAGAGAGAGAAGGAAAGACATATAGGTTAGGTAGAGACGCATAGATATAGAGATTAGGTAGAGATTCAGGTACAGATAGCCATAGATACTCTCCTTCTGCAGCCCTTGCAGACCTGAACCTCATTATGTAACCCGGACTGGTCAAACTAAGTGATCTCCTGCCCCAGTCTCCCCAGTGCTGGGATAACAGACATGAAGCACCACACACATTTTGTAAATCTACTCTTTTTTTTTTTTTTTATTAACTTGAGTATTTCTTATATGCATTTCGAGTGTTATTCCCTTTCCCGGTTTCCGGGCAAACATCCCCCTAACCCTCCCCCTCCCCTTCTTTATGGGTGTTCCCCTCCCCATCCTCCCCCCATTGCCGCCCTCCCCCCAACAATCACGTTCACTGGGGGTTCAGTCTTAGCAGGACCCAGGGCTTCCCCTTCCACTGGTGCTCTTACTAGGATATTCATTGCTACCTATGAGGTCAGAGTCCAGGGTCAGTCCATGCATAGTCTTTAGGTAGTGGCTTAGTCCCTGGAAGCTCTGGTTGCTTGGCATTGTTGTACATATGGGGTCTCGAGCCCCTTCAAGCTCTTCCAGTTCTTTCTCTGATTCCTTCAACGGGGGTCCTATTCTCAGTTCAGTGGTTTGCTGCTGGCATTCGCCTCTGTATTTGCTGTATTCTGGCTGTGTCTCTCAGGAGCGATCTACATCCGGCTCCTGTCGGTCTGCACTTCTTTGCTTCATCCATCTTGTCTAATTGGGTGGCTGTATATGTATGGGCCACATGTGGGGCAGGCTCTGAATGGGTGTTCCTTCAGTCTCTGTTTTAATCTTTGCCTCTCTCTTCCCTGCCAAGGGTTTTCTTGTTCCCCTTTTAGAGAAGGAGTGAAGCATTCACATTTTGATCATCCGTCTTGAGTTTCATTTGTTCTAGGCATCTAGGGTAATTCAAGCATTTGGGCTAATAGCCACTTATCAGTGAGTGCATACCATGTATGTCTTTCTGTGATTGGGTTAGCTCACTCAGGATGATATTTTCCAGTTCCAACCATTTGCCTACGAATTTCATAAAGTCGTTGTTTTTGATAGCTGAGTAATATTCCACTGTGTAGATGTATCACATTTTCTGTATCCATTCCTCTGTTGAGGGCATCTGGGTTCTTTCCAACTTCTGGCTATTATAAATAAGGCTGCGATGAACACAGTGGAGCACGTGTCTTTTTTATATGTTGGGGCATCTTTTGGGTATATACCCAAGAGAGGTATAGCTGGATCCTCAGGCAGTTCAATGTCCAATTTTCTGAGGAACCTCCAGACTGATTTCCAGAATGGTTGTACCAGTTTGCAATCCCACCAACAATGGAGGAGTGTTCCTCTTTCTCCGCATCCTCGCCAGCATCTACTGTTACCTGAGTTTTTGATCTTAGCCATTCTCACTGGTGTGAGGTGAAATCTCAGGGTTGTTTTGATTTGCATTTCCCTTATGACTAAAGATGTTGAACATTTCTTTAGGTGTTTCTCAGCCATTCGGCATTCCTCAGCTGTGAATTCTTTGTTTAGCTCTGAACGCCATTTTTTAATAGGGTTATTTGTCTCCCTGCGGTCTAACTTCTTGAGTTCTTTGTATATTTTGGATATAAGGCCTCTATCTGTTGTAGGATTGGTAAAGATCTTTTCCTAATCTGTTGGTTGCCGTTTTGTCCTAACCACAGTGTCCTTTGCCTTACAGAAGCTTTGCAGTTTTATGAGATAACATTTGTCGATTCTTGATCTTAGAGCATAAGCCATTGGTGTTTTGTTCAGGAAATTTTTTCCAGTGCCCATGTGTTCGAGATGCTGCCCTAGTTTTTCTTCTATTAGTTTGAGTGTATCTGGTTTGATGTGGAGGTCCTTGATCCACTTGGACCTAAGCTTTGTACAGGGTGATAAGCATGGATCGATCTGCATTCTTCTACATGTTGACCTCCAGTTGAACAGCACCATTTGCTGAAAATGCTGTCTTTTTTCCATTTGATGGTTTTGGCTCCTTTGTCAAAAATCAAGTGACCATAGGTGTGTGGGTTCATTTCTGGGTCTTCAATTCTGTTCCATTGGTCTGTCTGTCTGTCTCTGTACCAATACCATGCAGTTTTTATCACTATTGCTCTGTAATACTGCTTGAGTTCAGGGATAGTGATTCCCCCTGAAGTCCTTTTATTGTTGAGGATAGTTTTAGCTATCCTGGGTTTTTTGTTATTCCAGATGAATTTGCAAATTGTTCTGTCTAGCTCTTTGAAGAATTGGATTGGTATTTTGATGGGGATTGCATTGAATCTGTAGATTGCTTTTGGTAAAATGGCCATTTTTACTATATTAATCCTGCCAATCCATGAGCGAGCATGGGAGATCTTTCCATCTTCTGAGGTCTTCAATTTCTTTCTTCAGAGTCTTGAAGTTCTTATTGTACAGATCTTTTACTTGCTTGGTTAAAGTCACACCGAGGTACTTTATATTATTTGGGTCTATTATGAAGGGTGTCGTTTCCCTAATTTCTTTCTCGGCTTGTTTCTCTTTTGTGTAGAGGAAGGCTACTGATTTATTTGAGTTAATTTTATACCCAGCCACTTTGCTGAAGTTGTTTATCAGCTTTGGTAGTTCTCTGGTGGAATTTTTGGGATCACTTAAATATACTATCATATCATCTGCAAATAGTGATATTTTGACTTCTTCTTTTCTGATCTGTATCCCCTTGACCTCCTTTTGTTGTCTGATTGCTCTGGCTAGAACTTCAAGAACTATATTGAATAGGTAGGGAGAGAGTGGGCAGCCTTGTCTAGTTCATGATTTTCGTGGGATTGCTTCAAGTTTCTCTCCATTTAGTCTAATGTTAGCAACTGGTTTGCTGTATATGGCTTTTACTATGTTTAGGTATGGGCCTTGAATTCCAATTCTTTCCAGGACTTTTATCATGAAGGGGTGTTGAATTTTGTCAAATGCTTTCTCAGCATCTAATGAAATGATCATGTGGTTTTGTTCTTTCAGTTTGTTTATATAGTGGATCAGGTTGTTGGTTTTCCGTATATTAAACCATCCCTGCATGCCTGGGATGAAGCCTACTTGATCATGGTGGATGATTGTTTTGATGTGCTCTTGGATTCGGTTTGCCAGAATTTTATTGAGTATTTTTGCGTCGATATTCATAAGGGAAATTGGTCTGAAGTTCTCTTTCTTTGTTGGGTCTTTGTGTGGTTTAGGTATAAGAGTAATTGTGGCTTCGTAGAAGGTATTCGGTAGTGCTCCATCTGTTTCAATTTTGTGGAATAGTTTGGATAATATTGGTATGAGGTCTTCTATGAAGGTTTGATAGAATTCTGCACTAAACCCGTCTGGACCTGGGCTCTTTTTGGTTGGGAGACCTTTAATGACTGCTTCTATTTCCTTAGGAGTTATGGGGTTGTTTAACTGGTTTATCTGTTCCTGATTTAACTTCGGTACCTGGTATCTGTCTAGGAAATTGTCCATTTCCTGAAGATTTTCAAGTTTTGTTGAATATAGGTTTTTATAGTAAGATCTGATGATTTTTTGAATTTCCTCTGAATCTGTAGTTATGTCTCCCTTTTCATTTCTGATTTTGTTAATTTGGACACACTCTCTGTGTCCTCTCGTTAGTCTGACTAAGGGTTTATCTATCTTGTTGATTTTCTCAAAGAACCAACTTTTGGTTCTGTTGATTCTTTCTATGGTCCTTTTTGTTTCTACTTGGTTGATTTCAGCTCTGAGTTTGATTATTTCCTGCCTTCTACTCCTCCTGGGTGTATTTGCTTCTTTTTGTTCTAGAGCTTTTAGGTGTGCTGTCAAGCTGCTGACATATGCTCTTTCCTGTTTCTTTCTGCAGGCACTCAGTGCTATGAGTTTTCCTCTTAGCACAGCTTTCATTGTGTCCCATAAGTTTGGGTATGTTGTACCTTCATTTTCATTAAATTCTAAAAAGTTTTTAATTTCTTTCTTTATTTCTTCCTTGACCAGGTTATCATTGAGTAGAGCATTGTTCAATTTCCACGTATATGTGGGCATTCTTCCCTTATTATTATTGAAGACCAGTTTTAGGCCATGGTGGTCTGATAGCACGCATGGGATTATTTCTATCTTTCTGTACCTGTTGAGGCCCGTTTTTTGACCAATTATATGGTCAATTTTGGAGAAAGTACCATGAGGAGCTGAGAAGAAGGTACATATCCTTTTGCTTTAGGATAGAATGTTCTATAAATATCTGTTAAGTCCATTTGGCTCATGACTTCTCTTAGTCTGTCTACATCTTTGTTTAATTTCTGTTTCCATGATCTGTCCATTGATGAGAGTGGGGTGTTGAAATCTCCTACTATTATTGTGTGAGGTGCAATGTGTGTTTTGAGCTTTAGTAAGGTTTCTTTTACGTATGTAGGTGCCCTTGTATTTGGGGCATAGATAGTAAATCTACTCTTTAAAGAAACAAAAACTACACAAGTGTCTGTGGTTTTAAGAAATTTTAAAATTTATTTTTTTCAGAATTACATATTGTTTTAGACTTTAAGCTTTCAATATTTAAATTTTACGGAGTCAGATCTTCTGAGCTTTCAGCAATGCAGGGTCTGTGGATCAAACAGGCTTGTAAAATCTCCCAGGTTGCCAGCATCCTTGACTGCAAGGGGCACCCTTCCTTGATTGACAGCTTCAGGGTCTCCATGGACTGCAGTGACTCTGGAGTGCTTGGAAATTTGTCCTTGCAGCATTGTCCAAAACACTCATTTGCTGCAGTGGGCGGTCTACCACCAAGCTCAGCCCTTCCAGGGCTGGGCTCATGGCTGTGGGAAGAATTAACAGGAAGGTAAAGGGCTTTGGGGTCAATTCAGAACCTTTCAAAGAAAGTCATTCACTGTAGCCTGGGAAGGCTAGTTTGCAACAGCCCCCCTCCCCCATGCTGTGGGAGGTACCATAGGCTCTTTTCATCTCTAATTGGTCCTGCTCCCCAAGTTCAAGATACATTTCCAGGTTCCTCATTCGAATGGTATTAAATGCTAGAACTGAAGTGTCTAATGGGTAGTTACTTGGCTTTGAAATGTTGCCCTGAAGAGTTAAACTTTCTACTTGACTGAAAATAAGGAGGGAGGTGGATGTCCTTGTGGGAGGAATTTTTAGCCCCTGGAATTTTATGTCTGATCTCCCTCCCAAGCACAAGATCAGTGGGAGATTGCCGGAGAGGGAGGGAGGGAGAAAGGGCTGGGGCAGTTTTGGGGCCTGCAGGTGTTCCTTTCCATGCCAACCAGTGAGGGCTGCCACCCCCTTCTCAGCCCCCAGCAGGCAGATGCACCAGCCAGGACTTGCCAAAGTCAGCTTGCAAATGACTTTCCACAGCATCATTCCTGGTTGGATCACATGCGAGAAGCTATGGAGGTGTGGGAGCCAGGGCTGCAGGTGGAGGGTCCGCAGAAGGAGCGCCATCGTGCGAAGGTGCAAGGACCACCTGTGATGACTCCCAGACAGCCCTGCTTCTCTCCTGTTCCCTCGTCAAGAGCAGACTAGGCTGAAAGTCGGGGAACTGTACCCTGTCTCCAGTTTCAACTGCGATTACTGCCCTTTCCCTTTTATAGTCTATTGGTCTATCTGTCTGTCTATCTATCTAAGACAGGGTCTGAGGTAGCTTCACACCCACTATGTACAGATGATGATCTTGGACTTCACTTCCAGAGGCCTGTGCTGCTACACTTGGTCTATGCACTGCTGGACATCCAACCCATGCACACCAGAAGCTCTCTGTCAGCTGAACTACATTCTCAGGGCTCCATCTCCCTTTCAATAAACATCCCCTGAGTCCTGTACCTGGAGCAGCCCAACACCGACCTCCTGGAAGGCTGTAGACAGTAACTACTCAATACAACAATTTGCTCCATAGGTGGCCGTTCTTAGTTAACTGCTTGGTCCTGGGAGTGATGTCAGGAGGTGGGGGGGGGGGGGGGAAGGGGGGGAGAAAGAGGCACCGGGGACATTAAGAAGGCTAGTGGCACATTAGAGTTGAAAAGGGGCTATAGTCATACCAGCCAATTACCAAGGACTCTCAGGTCTGGCTTCTCTGTGGATGGTTCCAAGTTTAAAGGAATGCTCATGGATCAAGAATTTCGGAGATGTTTATAAAAGGAAGATAAGATTGGAGGTAAGGGGGCTTGTCTCCATTAGAGCAAGGGACAGGAGAAAGAGACTTCAAATTTCCACTTGAGAGTGGCAGAGACCTGAGGTAAGGGGCGGGGCGGAATGCCACTTGAACCCTTTTGGAGTTTCCAAGGGGCAAGGAGGGAGAGCTGGAGAAGAAAGAGCTGGAAGAGGGGAGTCAAGGGTTAAGTCTTCAGTTCCTCTTCTCTGCTTCTGAGAACAGCAGGCTCCTCTCAAGGGCAATTCAGTCCCCTTCAACTCCCTTCCCCCTGTGGACTTAACCTCATGGGGCCCCAAAGTCTGCCCCAGGCCACCCACCCACAGAGACAGGCAGTTTGAGAGGAAATGTGCCTTCGAGATCCACCCCAATGCCTCCCCTATCGAAGCTCCACATCTGGAAGTCAGCGCCTCCATCCCAGGATCTTAGCACTTGGAAGGTTTTCTTCTTTGCCTGCACAAACCCCTTCCTGCCTCCTTGTCTCAGATCCCTTGACAGTGATCTACACTTTCACGATAACGCTTTCATCAGATTTGTTCTTATCGACTTTCATACCCATTCCAAAAAGGACTGGGGGCAGCTTGTGAAGCTGCAGGTGGTGACTGCTTTGATAAAGGCAGCTCTCCACCCTCTTCCCAGACACCTGCGCACAGCCCAGAGTACAGAGTACGGATGCTGCTTCTGGTTTTTAGCGTAAAACCAGTGGGAAAGTACCTTTGAAACCCGGCTCCAGGGTAGAAACCACGTACACTGTACTTAGTCCTCTGAGATAATGCACACTGTTAAGAGGAGCGTCTTGACCATAGAAAATAGCCTTGGGGGTGACGATGTGGGGGAGAGGTGTTTGTAAAGTTCTGTACTCCTCAAATGTGACCCCCAGGTGTGGCACAGCTCCCTGGCCTGGGGTTTGGATTCTGAGTTCTGAACTGTAGGACTGCATTGGAAGGAGGGATTTGGGAGGAGCAGGGTTTCCCTCCCCCAGAACTCTGCAATGTTCACACCTCCTCAGCCCCTTTTCTGGCCAGACTTGCACCACTGCTCATAAAGGATCGAACCTACAGGAGCCAACTAATCAGAGCTGGCTGAAACCGGAATCTTTTGCTAAAAGGCCTCCTGGCCACTGCCCAGCTCAGCAGGGGAGGGTCCAGCTTTGTCCCTAGGGAGCGGCTATGAGAGGCCCCACTCTTGGGAAATCCTGAGTTGTGGGAAACTCAGTGGTGCTCCCCCCACCCCATTTCACAGAGACAGGCATTTGTTTGGGTCTACCCTGGGAATGAGCAGGGCTTTTCTCCTCCGCCAGGAACCCAGGCAAGGCCAGCTGTGTCAGCTCAGGAACACAGTGGGGACTAGGAAAGGGCTTCTGGGCTCATTTTTGTTTATGCTGGTCATGAGCTTACATGGCTGCCTTTCTTGTGAAAACAGCTGGGGGGGGCGGGGGTTGAGAAAGCATGGCATGAGACAAGGCATCCTCCGCCGAACTGATGTTGTCGTGCTGTCCAAACAAAGAGATGAGCATGGAGAGAGGAGCAGCCTGAGGACTCCTGGGTGTCACCTCTGCATGGCACCCACACTCCCTTATGTTTTTACAATCCCATGGGATAAACATCACCATTGGCTCATGGGTGCTGCAGAGAACATCGAGCCTCAGCTACGATACCAACAGCCTGAAACAACCCCACCAAAGTCCAACTTCGCCAGCCAATGTGTCTACAGAGCTTACTTACAGGGCAAAGGTGAGAGGTTACTTACAGGGCAAAGGTGAAACATTATCTGAGTGCCTTCAAGGCCACACATTACCAAAAAGCCTCACACCCGTATGGATGATGACTTTCCTGTAGCTATGTAGATGGAGTCCCCTGTTGGCTAATATTCCATACTCTATCCACCTCCAGAGACCCTGAGACCACAGGCTTCTGGTTGTAGGAAAGAGTGGCTAGAATCTCAGGTGAGAGTCTTGTAGAACCCCAACAGGTACTGCAAAAGCACAAAGGGGTGTGGGTGCCAGGCAGAGATGACACAGAGACCCTCTTAGGTTAGTCCCCTCTCTGTGTTCAACTTCTTCTATATTTTAAGATTTATTTATTTATTTTATATGAGGACACTGTAGCTGCCTTCGGACACACCAGAAGAGGGCACTGGATTCTATTTATAGATGGTTGTGAGCCACCATGTGGTTGCTGGGAATTGAACTCAGGACCTCTGGCAGGGCAGTCAGTGCTCTTAACCACTGAGCCATCATCTCTCCAGGCCCCCATGTTTAACTTCCTTGGACAGCACATCCTCTGCTTGGCCAGAAACTGCTTCATCTCATTCAGGGACATCTTGACGGTCTCTCGTGTGTCGTCACGTTTTGAAGATGGTAATGGCTGCTTTGCTCAGAGAGTCTGGTTTGAGTACAGACTAGGTGACATCATCCCTTACCCCCCCCACCCCGTACAGCTGCCGCTGTCAGACATAGCCTTGCTTATATCTACAACCACAAAGGCAAAGCCGAATCTATGCAGGCCATGAGCACGGCCTCAGTTCCTCAGCTGGGTGACAATCATTGACTTGGCAACGACATGTCCTGTCTCTCATACGGACTCTGCTTGCCTCACTGATGAGTTCTACCTGATATGGGTATGCCTTGGAATCTGGAGTCCGTTCCTAAATACACTTCCATTCCATATGAACTTACAGCTCTGTCTTCTTTGGACTTTGATTCGCTTTGGGACTACCTCGGGAGTGACTGAGTCTTCTACATAGCTTCTAAATCAACCCACTGAAACAAAACTGCCCTGGGTTGCTATAAACAGGAGAAAAATCATTTTAACAGGGTTCCAATGGATGATGAGCTTCTGAGAAACACAGAGCTCTGGGACTGCAGAGTGGACTGAGGCGGGATTGCAACCACCAAAAGGTTGCAAAGGCCTTCTTACTGCTCTAGTCTTCTTCCTATTGTGATAAAACACCAACCAAAAACAGCCTGGGGAGGGAAGGGCTTACTTGCCTTTTATGTGTTGATCCATCATTAAGAGAAGCCAGTGCAGGAACTCAAGTAGGACAGAAACCTGAGGCAGGAACTGAAGTAGAAGCCTTGAAGGAATGTTGCTTACTGGCTTGCTCCCCATGGCTTGCTCAGCCTGTTTTCTTATACAACTGAGGACCAGCTACCCAAGGCTGGGACCTCCCACAGTGGCCTAGTCCTTCCCACATCAATCATGAGCTAGAAAAATGTCCACACAAACTTGCCTACAGGCCAGACCTCATGGTGTCGCTTTTCTCACAAGGTTCCTTGATGTCAAATGGCTCTAGCAGTGTGCTGTGAGCAAAAATCTACTCAGCACACTTAGTAAAGAAAGCTGAGCCAGCAGAGCACCGGCATACACTGGGCACCAGTGATAGAACAAATTATCTGACAGAACTGGGGTACAGCCTGAGGGATTGCTGTCTTAAACATACTTTCACTTACAGCATATGGAGACCAGCTGACATTCTTATATCTATTTTATTAGAGACTAGATTTGTGGGGGGAGCAGACATCATTTTCGGAACGTCAGTAGATAAGGGTTGGAATCCATATTCATCCACATCAAAGCTGTGAGGCCTTGAAAAGTGGCCTCAAGTTGGAGTCCAGTGTCCTCCTGAGGAAAGGAGAGACGCCAATACAGATACTTGCTGTCAGGATGAGAGGCGACCCTGTGGAGACTCGATGCCAGGTACTTGGGAAGGCTCTATAATAGGTCTGTCTGTTTCAGCAGCAGCATGGCGGTGGTCCTAGAGAACCTTCCCTGGCTCCCAGAGCTGTGGGAATGAGTTCAGGTTTTGCAAGGATAGTAACCACATATGACTTTACAGAGGAGTTCTGGGTTTTGCTTGTTTAGGTTTTAGGTTAGGTGGAGAGCATTGTTTTATCTTGAGACAGGGTCTCATGCATTCTGGTCTAATCTTGAAGTGGCTATGTAGCTGGAGATGTCCTTGAATTTGTGAACCTACAGTGCTGGGGTTACAGGTGTAGGACACTGGACCTGGTTTACAATGTGCTGAGAATGGAGTCAAGAGTTTCATGTACACAGGAAAGTGCTCTATGGCCTGGGCTACAGCCCAAGCCCTTGGCTTCAGGGTGTTTTTGTTGTTTGGCTTGTTTTAGACAGCCAACTGAATTTGCTATGTTGCCCAAGTTGTCCTTGACCTCATGTTCTTTCTGATTGGCCCCCAAAGTTCTGGGGTGACCAGCATGTGTTTGTAATGCTTAAAAACATGAAGCCAACCAACCCTCGTAGTTATCCCTGTTACCTGCTGTCTCCTACCTAAGCCCTCAGCAAAGCCGCCATCCTCCAGTAGTGTTGACATGGGAGTTTGCTGCCCTCTGCTGTCCACAAGAGGAACTTACTAAGGTTTTTTTGTTTTTGGTTTTGTTTTTTAATTTCCAAGAAACCTGTGGCCCCAGGTGGCCTAGCTATACAGAACTTGTTCTACTCTTCTGAAAATAGCCCCAGAAATGGTAGGACCAGGCCTGGATGCATAGTCTGGGGGGCCCAAAGGCCTTCCTAAAATATTACGTTGCAAGTTGTCCTCTGGTTTCCACCTGAGTGACACCTCCACCTCTCCTCCTCCCTCTACTCCATCTCTCTGTCTCTGTGTTTCTGTCTCTCTGTCTCTCTGTCACACACACACACACACACACTAAAAACTTTAAAAAAGAAACACAGGAGATGGGACATGGTTTTAAGCTAAGTTTTGGACACTTATGAAGGTAACAGCTTTTTGTGACTTCATTTCTACCTTCTCCTGACATTAAATGGACCACTAATCCCCTGAAGGATTTTCAGACCTTGAAAGATAGCGGATGGAGGTAAGTCTCTAACAGGACGGCTTTGTAAACAGACTTCTCTTGAGTAGACTGTATCACAAATCCAGTCTCTTTCCAACTCACTATTAAGACCAGGAGGGACCAAAAACTCAGTACCCCCTGTCCAGGCCCTGGGAGTCACTCAGTTTCAGGAGCTGGACCAATAGGGACTCAGATGTCAACTCCAAACATTAAGGACAGCTACATTAGGGACAGAGGTGACTCAAGTTCTCCAAGAGAGATTATTCCAAAAGAGAGCATGGGCCCATGGTTGTCATCTGCTACACGGTAACTCAGTATACATCTGAGGAAGAAAAAAGAAGCAGAGAAGGTGCCAGGAGGGCTGGAGGGGGGCATGGTGCGGGTATCTCTGTGAGGGAATCATGGCAGTGAGTCAGGGGCAGCCTGGAGTGGATTCAGAACTGGTGATGGAAGGAAGGAGAATGAAGCTCAGATTAGCAGCAGTGGAAAATCACTCAAACTCTAGATGGAGACATAAGTGGATGTACCCAGACCCAGGGACTGCACACACCAAGCATCCCTCAGACTGGACCTGAGGGCATCAGAAAACACAGAAAACAGATCTGCTGGTTCAGAGAAAGGACAGAATCCTGGCTTCTGCACAGCTTCTATTCTTAACTTCTCCTGGCCACACAGAACTGACAGGCAGCTGTCACAGGAGCCAGGGGAGGAGAGCTCATAAGGTCAGAGTCCAGGTGACAAAGAGGAAAGGCAAGGGTTGGGCATGTGCACAACTCACCGAGCCCCTGAGCTCACCGAGCCCCTGAACTCACCGAGCCCCTGAACTCACCGAGCCCCTGAGCTCACCGAGCCCCTGAGCTCACCAAGCCCCTGAGCTCACCTTCAGAGGCTATCGCTGCAGCCATGTGGAAAGGCCCTTAGCCTTGCTTCCTTTTCCTGGGGCTCTCTGTGGTCACCGTTCTCACTCTTCCTCCTCTGCCTTCTCTCTCCCTCCCCTTATCCCCCACCCCTCCTTCTGTTTGTTTCTGTCTTTGCTTTCTCTCCCGTTCTTTTCTAACTTTCCATTCTCTTTCTTCTCCGCCTTAGTTTCCCATCAACGAGATCATTGACGTCAAGGTCATTACACGTATTATGTATTACTTTCCAGTAAATATTTCCGTACAGCCAGCGACAGTAGTCCATCTCTGTTGGTGGATTCAGCCCCTGTGGTTTTTAATCACTGAGTCAGCTGCAGTTGGAGAAGAGCAAATGGACAATTTTAAAAATAATCAGCTCATGAGGTTTTTGAGTTGTATCCCAATTTGAATACTGTGATGAAAGCTCCCACTGCTCCATCCTCCCTGGGACATGACTGTTCCCTCTGTCCAGGTCACCCATATACCCCACCGTTTGCTACTTAGTAAGCCATCACCTTAGCTATGGTATATCTCCGTGCTTTTGTTTAAGTCACCTTAACTCTACCTAACAAAGATCGTGAAGCACAAGAACATCAGTTGTGGAAGGATCGATCAACTGTGGGACTCCGCGGTCATGATATATTTAGGACATATTGGAAGACACTGTGTAGACAGGGATCCATACCACCTGTGGTTTCACACACCCAAAAAGAATCTTGGACAGTGGATTTCTTGAATAGAAAGAGGGTAGACTATGAAAACACAGTATGACCCCTGTCCCCATTCCCACCGCAATGCCCAAGAAGCCCCAAATCCAAATGTCCAGATGTGTTGATAAAAATTAATCCAAACTTTCTTTACTCTGTGACTAGAATCAATGTACTGACTTCATGAGAAGACTCAGCAAGTAGAGAAAGTAAAAGACATCTACATCAAGAGAACAGGCATAATGTACACTTAGTAAGACTCCTGCTCACAGAAGTGATTACGGACACATCTGCCGGGTGGATGTCACTTGAACACAGCTACCCAAAGGCACTGAAGAGTGAACTCAGTAGGCAGGTTCGGGCATGAGGCAGAGTTGTTACAGAAGTGAGACCTCTCCCTGCTTCTGCTCTTTGAGCCCAGGGGTGGGGATGGGGTACCCCGTGGTGTATGGGCTACTGCTATTACCTGTGAAAAGCAGCCAGCATGTTGGTCCCTGAAACAGAAGGCTGCATTCAGAGCAATGACAGCAGAAGAGAGTCCAGGAAGGTAGGGAGCCTGAGTTACCCCACCACCAGCCCTCACCAAATGCTAACCTGCTCCTGCCGCTGGCTAACCCCTGAACTGAGCATGCCCAGGAAAAGATGAAGCATCTCGGCTAAAGACAAAAACACTTTAGAAAAAAGTCACTGCTACAAAATAAGACTGGTCAGAAGTCAGTCAAGTAAACCCCCATGAAGGTGGGCACGATGGTGCAGCACCCCAGGAGCAGGGGGGAACTGCAACAAATTCGGGGTGAGCTGGCTGCTGATGGGTGCCAGGCCAGCTGGGTCAGATCCTGTATTAGAAGTAAGGGAGGAGGGGCAGACAGACACATTTATCATGAGGGGAGAGGCAAACTGTCTAAATTTGCATGACGAGGTCCTGTAATTCTTTACAAAAACTATTCAACCCGATAAACAACTTTACCAACAGTGGATACAGGGTCAGCCCACAAGTCAACTAAATTCCCATGTATTCACAATGGGTAGATTAAAGTGGGATTTAAAAAAGAAGAAGAATCACATCTTTTAAAAAGATGAAACAGACTTCACTGAGGTTCAAGGCTTTTGCCCCTCAAATGGTCAAGCTAAGAAGCTGCAAAGACAAGCCACAGACTGGGAGAAAAGATTGGCAGTGGATCCGTCCAAGAATGGGCGTGTATCCGGACTGTGTCAAACCCTCCCAAGACTCAGGGACTAAAAGAAATAAACATGAGGAAAAGACTTGAGCGATCACTTCCTAATGAATGAGGAGCTAAGGGGCATGTGAAAGGCACTTAGTCTCACTGGGTCATCCAGGAAGTTCAAGTGAGAATCACAAAGAGATGCTATTACCTACCCACTAGAAGGCTAAATAGTGAAGAACGGCAACTGCCAATTCCGAAGAGGGCGTTCACTGCTGGGAGGCCTTGGGAAACGGCACGGTTGTGTGGAGAAATAAAGGGACAAGCTCTTATAAAGACACACTTGTCAATGACTCAACGATCCCCTTCTAGAAACACGGACACACGTCTACCAAAAGGCTTAGTGCAGACACCTCCCACAGCAACAGGCTACACTCAAGTACAACAGGTGGGAACGACTCAAATGCCCATCAGCTGGGGATTAGGAGTGCTTTGGGACGCCACTGTCAGAGATGAAAACGGAATGAACTGTTTATCGCTGTAAGAAATATCATTAATGACCCTGAAACACATTATTCCAAGTGAAAGAGGCGAATAGAAGGGACTTCATGCTGCATGTCGCCAATTACACAAACTCTCAGAGAAGCCAGAGGTAGAGAAACAGGACACAAACTGGTGCCTGCCTGCCTGCCTGAGTCTGGCGTTGTCCGGGGAGGGGATGGATGGCTTGCAGAGGAGTGGGAAGCTCGTGGTGGAGGTGGCGCGTTTGTGCTGTACTTTATGTGGTGATGGTTATGCAACTCAGTACAATTTTCCAAACTAATTATTTACTTCTAATGACAGCAAATTACACTTCTGAAAGGCTGGATTTAAAGACAGCATGGGTTGGGTGATGGCCCAGTCTGTAACCCCAGTGCTTTGTGGGGTGGAGGTGGAAAGAGGAGGCTCCTCAGAGCTGGCTGGTCAGCCAGTCTAGCTGGCCAGGGAGCTCCTGGTTCAGTGAGAGATCCTGACTCAAAGAATAAGGTGGAGAGCAGCAAAGGAAGCCCAGTGTCAACTCCTGGGACTACGTATGCATGTATGGGCGTGTGTGCTCATATACATTAATGCATGACTCCCAATTAATAAACACAATCACAGCTGAGAAGCTTGTCCTCATAGTTACAAGATACAGGTTCATATCTTCATGTCCTTTAGACTTGTGTAATGGTCCATTCTGTCAATAAATAATTAATGGGGATGGAGAAGAGATTCAGAGGTTGAGAGGCTGCATAGAACCCTAGCTTGGTCCCAGTACTTCTGTTAGGTGGCTCAACAACTCCCTGTAACTCAAGATCCAGGGCTCTGATGTCCTCTTCTGGCTTCCACAGTGCCTTTCTTCTCATAGTATGTGTTTCTCTCTCTCTCTCTCTCTCTCTCTCTCTCTCTCTCTCTCTCTCTCTCTCTCTCTCTCTCTCTCTCTCTCCTGGAAGTAGCAGGTGAAAGAGGCATCTCCTTCCTCTAAAACTGAAGAACAGAGAACTTATTTTTTGATAGCCTTATATAGGTTCAGAAAGGGTCTTTCTAGTCCAAAGGAGGAGGAGGGGGGGGGAGGAGAAGGAGGAGGAGGAGGAGGAGGAGGAGGAGGGGGAGGGGGAGGGGGAGGGGAGGAGGGGGAGGTCTATGAGTATTTCGGATTAAACAGAACCCATTTAATTCTCACATTCCCAGGTCTAGACCATGGTGTCTAGAGATTCTAAACGCTGATAACAGCCTCCCTATTGTGCAGATGGCCTCCTTTGTCTGTGATCCTGCATAAAGAAGGCCCTAACCTCTCCTGGTAAAGGCCCCAAAACCCCTTCACAGGGACCCTATCCACATAATTTTGTGCAACTGTGATCACCTCCCAAAGGCTCTGTCTCTGAATATCATCACAGTGGCTTGGAGTTTCAACATGGGAATGTGACAGGGTTGGGGACACGGCGGACACTGGATGTCATTGGATGCACCGGTCTATCTCATGTGATTTTGCTCCTTTTGTCTTCCATGGGAGTTATGTGTGCTGCTTTTCTAATGTTTAACCAAGCTTGCATTCCCTGGAATGGGAACCGTTTTGTCACCGACCATAATGTTTGCCCTCAACTTGCTGGTACTTTGACCTGTTTATACTTAGTAGTGGGATTACCCTATGGTTTCCCCTTCATTGCCCTGTGAGTGTAAGGCATTCATCTTAAACAACTGCAGGAGCATATTTAGAAACAAGTCTTGTGCACCATCTCAGATGCCCTTGGTTACCCTTCTCCCCCCTCCCAACCCCCATACACTTTCTACACCAGCCTTTCACTTTCAGACTTTTCACGGCTCACGACTCAGGCCATGGAGGACAAGCAGTAACAGCCCTGTTGGAAGACTGTCAGCCAATGGCAACTAGGAGACGGGGCCTTACCTGAGAAGCCAATTGCTCCCTTTTCTTTCTTCCATTGATAACTACAAGACTTTCTTCCCTCCTTGCCACATTTCCAGAAAACCCCAAATGCCAAGAATCATCTGCTGAGTGACCTCAGGTGAGTAACTCCAGTTTAAATTGCCAAAGCTGAAATATTCTCATCTATGAAACTTCCCAAGTACTGACATGAGGCTTCAGGAAAGAAAATCCCCATCTGACGAACAATGATGGGTCGGAGCCAACACTTACAACCTGTAAATATACTAACGATGTAAGAAAAATGCATGTGGGACAACGGTGAATCTCCTGCTGAGATTTGAGTCCCTTCTTCAATTTGTCTCATTATTACAGCCAAAAACTTAAAAATCTGAAATACTCTGGGTCCTATATGTTCTGGGTAAATGACATGGGCACCTCAAGGACTGTAAGGTGGCAGTCCAGAGTGACACATGACCCATGTCAATGATGTCTACTGACTTCGGTGTCCCTCTCGTTCACCCTGCCCTGAGTGTGCATCTCCTATACATTAGCAGCTACACTCTTATTCAGACTCCGCATTCTAGAAGATCTAGGCTTTGAATCCTGTATAGAAGAGGACAGGATTTTATCTGTATTTTAAGCTTTCTTGGCATAAAAACTTAGTAGTCTGCTTTTACTATCTGTGGTATTTAGTGTAAACTCTGTAGCGACGTCCCATTCCCCTGTTGTTGTTTTGGCACTGCTCCAAAACTGAGGACTTCCCTGTGTGATATCTGAAGGATAAAGTTTGAACTCTGTTGACCTATTTGATTCCTCATTAGCTTGCCACAGTTACCACGAGTCTTTTTCTCTCCCTTTCTCCACCTCCTCCTTTCCTTCTTGTATTTATTTTGCTCTTTAACTTTGGGAAGTGAACACCTGGCTCAGTCTTAACCTCCCTTTTTTACACAATGTTCTAGAAGTATTAAAATGCATGCATCCCAGAGACTAATTTGTCTACAACACACACGTGCGCACGCGCACACACACACACACACACACACACACACACACACACACACACAGTGGGGCCGGGGGGGGGATCCCCCTGCCTCTGTCTCCTAAGTGCTAGGACTAAGGGTGTACGCTATTACCACCTGGCTACATTCTATATATTTTAGTATGCGACATTTCCTTAACTTTATTTTTGCTAGGGTCTCACACTAGTGTAGCCTATGTTGACCTCCTAACTTTACTAAGACTATGCATGAGCTATCAAACTCCAAGGCTAATTTAATTCCCGTGGCGTATTTTTCTTATGAGTTATAATTGTTTACACACACACACACACACACACACACACACACACACACACACACTCCTTTAAAGACCCTCTCTATATTGATTTCTACTTCAGTTGCATTAAGGCCAGAAAGCATTCTACTCTAGCAATACTTTACATGTAGAGATGCGCTTAAATTGCAAGTATATGGTTTCCGGTTGCTCCTTTAAATTTGAAAAAGCAGGGATAGACTGTACAGTGTTCACTAATGCAAAATCTCTATACACTTCTTCACATTGCCTTGTTTCATTGATGACTTAGGAGAAATGTGTTTGATTTGAGGTAGCTTCTTATTTTTGTCACATGCCCATTAAGACACAATTATCAAGAGGACACTTAAATTTGGAACACTTCCCCCAAGATCTGCCCCAGTTCCTATTACTGCTTCTACACTAAGGGGTAAATCCTCACTAAGGTCCGGTCAGAAAAGTTGGGTTCTTGCTTATGGAAGATGGGGATCGGCAAGGGCTACAGGACTGGCCCAGTCTGAATTCCTCCCAACAGGAACTGGGAGACTGCCTTGGAGCAAGTCTTGAGAACATGAATCTGGGCTGGATTATGGATAGACACAGGTAAACTGGGTGCCCTTCTGCAATTCAGGTATTAATGTTCCAATGGAAACCAGGCGCTGTTTCCAATGTGCTGCTGGGAAGCCCCTTGATGCTTGAAAGAAACTATGGTCAAGACCATACTCCTGGGACAGATTGATAACTAGAGTGGAAACTAGAGTGTCCACCTTCCTATGTGCCAAAGACCTGGACACTGCATTAAAATTATAGTCAGTGGGGACCTGGTGCTGAAACTTGGTGGCTTGCAGTCAGGGACTTGGTGACAGAGGATACTGATATGGAATTGTATGGAGCTATCAGATGGCAGCACTCAGCTGCCGGACTCAATGCAGAAATGACTACAGGGGTCAGGTATGTAACCAAGGAGTGCAGCCACAGTGATCTAGGATGACACTAAGCAGACAGGGCAAGCCAGGGGCGAGAAAGAGTGCCAGCCACTGGATGCACTGCCTGGCTGCTTTAGAAATCAATGTTCTGCCTGGGTGAGGAGATTAGCTGCTGCACTCAATCAAGGCCACCATTCCTCAGGTTGGAGGGATTACTGAGCTCATTTGAAGGACCTGAGTTTGACCCCAAGAACCATCACTATAAAATGAGATAAATGTAGCAGGATATACTTGGGAGCCTAGCCCTGGAGGGGTGGAGACAGGAGGATCTCTAGGACTCACTGGTCAGCCAGCTTCATCAGCAAGCCTTAGGACCAAGATTATTCCAAAGGAAGCGAATGGTCCTGAGGGTGATACTGAGGTTGCCCTCCAGTCTATGAACACCCACAGAGGCGCCCCACCCCCCACTTTAAAATACCTCCTTTGTTCAACTTGTCCAGAGCTGAGCTTGTCCTGTTGATGGAAAGGGAAACTGGGTGGCTTGAGGGAGTTACATCAACCACTCACCAGGGCATCCACTGTGCACCAAAGAAAGAGAAGCTACCCTAGGATTATTGAACATACGGACTTTTTTAATGGTGCATAGTGGGGTGGAAAGTTTTCCCCCACACACTGCAAAAGGCCAGAAGGAATTCTTTTAGATTCTGTGCATTACAGGGTCTTTGTCACAGTCAGCTCTGCTATGGGCGTGAAAGAAGTCATGGCAGTAGACTAACAAACGGTAATGTCTGTGTCCCAGTGAGACACTGCACGGGCCAGTTTCCTGACCGCTGGCTTTGGGTATGGCCAATATTCATAAAAATTCCGTACGTACTTGAAAATAGTGTATAGCTGCCAGCTGTGCACTACATCACTTTGTACTTAAGTCCATTAGAACATGCTTATCCAATTGTGCGTGCGTGCGTGCGTGTGACCGTTTACACCCACTATGACTATCAGTTTATCCACTTTACTCTGTAGCTAGGCTAAGGGGCACATGTTAGTTTTTGCACTTTATTCCACACCAAACTTGTACCAATGGGAAGTAATCCTCACTGGCTCTAGTCAGAATTTATACCATGAGTGAAGATTAATGAAGTTATATTAGTTTTCTTGTTGGGCTTTGCTTTCTGTATTTTTATTCTTTTAAGATTATTTACACACTAATGGAAATCCATTCGTTCTCTCCTTCCAACCTGTGGGTCCTGGGGATTGAACTCAAGTAGCCAGGCTTGGTGGCAGGTGATTTTACCCACTGAGCCATCTTGCTAACTCTATTTATCTTCAATCTTTCTCTGGTTTTTACATTTTTATTTGGTCCTTTAACAATAGTACAAAGTACACATTTTAAGTCTTATCCTCTTAGAAGTTAGAGTGAATGAAAACATTTGCTGGAGTGTCAGGCTGTTTATGACAACCGGGACGAACTCGATGAAGGCTTTGGCCAGAAGCAGGGCATCTTTGCAAAGTTTCACAATTTCCCACTATGGACTTTGACTGGGTTTCTGTCAATCACTCAGTAATTCTACCATAATAGCTAATTTGGCTTTCTATGCTTGTGCTAATTAGTACCCAGAGGCAGTGTGGCAGGAATTATGCACCAGGAATCCCCAGTGATGCTTTGTCCCCTCAGATCCTGGCTTGCCCTGCCCTATGCTCCTCACTGCTGTTGGTTCTCCTGCTGTTTCACCACCCAGACCTCAGTGCAGTTGGGGCCTGAGCTCAGGACTCAACCAACATTCAACTGCAAGAAAAGTGGCACTGAGTCGGAAGCTCACAGTGCACTTATCTCTGTCCCGGACTCCCTGTTCCACCGTCCCTGACCCCTGGCATGCGCAAGCAAGTTAACAACCTAAGAGCGTGTGCCTTTTATTCTAAGGCTATTGTGATTCAGAGGAGAGAAGGCTTCTTGGGGTGTGTCTGCCATCCACAGACATGCTAAGCTACTGTACAAAACTTTTGTTGATTTTGGAAGCAGGTTATCCTCAAAACTAAATATGTAGCTGAGAGTGGCTTTGAACTCCTGATCCTCTCATCTCTACTTCCGGTGTGTCGGGATCAAGGGCGTGGGGCACTTCACCTCAGGTATTCTGTGCTGAGGTCAGAACCACAAGGCCTGTGTGTTCACTAGGCAAGCATTCTACCAATGAGCTCCACGGTCAGCCCACTTTAACAGCACACGGAAGACAGACAGAACAACTGATTTGGGGCTAAGAAACCCTGTAGGGAATACCTAAAGCTATAATGGTCCGGCACAGTGGACACAGCCACAGCTCCAATCCCCTTCCGGCCACATATTAACCACATACAGGGCACATTTGAGTAGGCAAGATGGCTCAATGAGGAGAGGCACTGATGACCCAAGTCCAATTCCCAACACTCATACAGTGGAAGGGGAGGACTGAGCAAGCCATTGACTGATGTGGACTCCCCACCCCAACAAAAGTAACTTAAGAAAAAAGAAGGCAGATTTGATTCTTAACTACACAGACTATTGCAGATAAGAAAGGTGACCCACACTTTTATTTTCTTTATTTTTTCATTGATACCGTATGGATACAAAGTTTCTAGAAAGCTACAAAATGTCTACCACTTTATCAAGAAGGCATCAAAATGTGTCACTTTGCAAAGACATGAAAACACCTGCAGGAACTGACACAAAAATAGCATTTTTAGAGCGATGAAATAATTGCACTTAAACTGTCATGGGTATTAAAGTTATCACACATATGTACCGCCAAAGCTAGAATACATTTGTTTTGTTTTGTTTTTTTTACAAAGCACTTTATAAAAAAATTCTCTGCACACAAACCCTATAATTTTCATATAACTATCATACTAAAGATAAATTCACTTTAAAGCCAACACTTAGAACATTTTCTTAAACAAAAAGGTACCAGTACCTAAACACAAACGTTAACGAATACAAGAATACTGTACTGCTGGGAGGTTTAGCCGATGCCTTTTGAAGTTTCTGCGAACAGTTTAAGAAACCCTGGATGAGCCACCTCACCCTCTTCTCTCCAATCTCCCCCAAGAGGAACCCGGTCACCCAAAGGTTCAGGCTCTGGCCCAGTCCCAGCAGCAGTACAGCATCAAAAGAGCCACTGACCAGATGAAATGCTTATGCCACAAGCCCATCCTATACACTTTACACGAGAGACAACAGAGAAGCCATGAAGTCACTTAGAATATGAAGAAACACACACGTGGCAAAAACCAATTTACATAAAATTTGAGCGTATCAAAGAAGTAAAGGCTTTTCAGGTTTTTTAAATGTTACAAAAAGAATTTTTTTTTTTTGTCATTTTTCAGGCACGTACTTTTTTTGTTTTTACTGTTTTTTTTCCTTGTCTGAAGTCATAAGCCCACTGAAAAAGGTCTAGAGAAGTTGATCTTCCAAGGAGGTAACGGGAGACGTACATCCTTTTTTTTTTTTTTTTTAAAGAAGTGCAGTTAATAATCTACTTTACACATTGAAACTAATCACAGAAAACAATTAATTTGAAAAATAAAAACACAAAACTCAGACAGGTTTTCTAACATGATGGATGTGTGGGTTCTGCCTGCCTCTCTTAGAGAGAGAAGAGAGAGAATGCCCGTGGTAAAAACGACGAGGGTCAGACTGAGCAAAGCTGGAGTCTAGTGGGACCTGACCCCATGGCCGTGAATGAATGAGGGCGGGAGACACACACAAATGCTGCTTTTATCTAAAATGATGTAGTGTGGGGCACAGGACCCAATGCAGATTCACAGAGAAAACAACTTACGGCTTAGGAAGGAACAATAAATACAAATATCTCATCTTAGTTAATGGTGCATGACTTCAGTGAGGCCTACCCTTTGCAACACAGTAAATTTAAAACACAGAACCTTCATTTTTAAAAGATATAAGCGAAGAGTTGAGGAGAGAAAACTACCGCAAACAAGACAGCAATGGCTAGAAAGAGGCACAAGAGAACACGCATTTGACTAAGTTCTTCAAGTTGTGGTGTGTCCCTGCCAGGGAGGAGTACAAGACAGCAAACTACTAACTCTAACCTGTGCTGAGAAATTGTCCTTTTCATTTGATAGTTGTTTTTCTTTAAAACAAACAAACAAAAACAACAACAACAAAAACCCAAAACTGGACTTTTATACATACTCACAACTTGGGGTGGATACAAACCACTTGGGCAGCTTCAGGGCCCAGAGTGGCTATTCCTCAGACACCAGAAGAGACCGAGAGAAAGTATGGGGTAGAGTTTTGAGGCTAACTTTCAAAGTTGTCTGTCATTACTTTTAAACTTAGATCAGCAAAGGAAGAAAAAAAACAAAACACCTATTTTTTTTTCCTGGCTTCTTTTTGCCTCCTTTGTTCTTTTTCCTTACTGTATGGGGTTTCCAGGTGCAGAAAGGTTTTACTCTAAGCTGACACACACTTCACAGAGTTGGCTGAGGACTAGAACATCCTTGAAAATGCCGAGTTGCAAATGGTGTGCTCTTCCAAAGTCTCTCACAGCACATTCGGACATCCGGAGCCAGCAAAACTGCCCAAAGACACTGCAATGACGCAATGAACCCATTTTTAATTTTTGTTCTGCACTGTCATCTCAATTCGAGGCTTCCAACAACCAAACGTGTAGGCAGGCAAGTGCGCACTGTCCTTCAGGTGGACGGGAGTCTCCACAGTCTGGACATGGACACAGGGGGAAGGCAGAGCCATGGTGTTCGCCCACTGGCCGGGATTCGGGTGCTTGTGCGCAGATTCCTTCCCAGGGATGCAGAGCTGGGCGATGAGTTGGTGGACAAGCCGGGGAGAGGTGGCACACACAGACACAACAGTTCGCAGGGCTCCCGGCTGCCACGCTGTGCTGTATAGGACAGTGGTGGCAGGGTTCCCCGCTAGCAGGCAGGGACCACACGGCAGGGACTCACAGCAGGCAGGGACCACACGGCGCTCTCATGAATACAAGCCTGCAGTTGGTTATCCATCCCGGTTAACCAAAGGCATTATGGTGATCTCGAAATATTTTTGGTCTCTCTACAAATTGTCGTTATCATGGTGGCACTTTCTAAGCTGGAATCTCGAGCCAAAGGCACTTTCAAGCTGGAGTGCAGAAGATTCGCAAATAGCTAAGTATTTGGTCATGGACTGAAAAAGGCATCGATGAAAAGGACAATGCTCTTCAGGGTGAGCTGCGGAGCGAGCTGCCGCCTTTAGTTTTGGTATGGATGTGTACGTGAGAGCAAGGTCAAAGGGCGGGCTTGGGTTCTGATTCAGGTTGTTTGAAACCAAGTCATCCGCTTCCTATAGAGCTGGATTTAAAAAACGGGCGTTTTTGAAAAAACAAATGGGAACGATTTTGGCTTGTCCTGCTTCTGATACGGGGCCAATTAGCAAGTGGACACCCAGAACAGGCTGAGTAAAGGCTGGCGGCTACAAGGTATTACTAAGGCACTGCTTTACTGGGAGGCTTTGGCAGCGGTGAACTGAAAACTATGAAGAGTAACAGTAGTCAGAGAAACGCTTCCAGCTTACAAAAGGGCTCACGGTTCCCAGGCAGCCTGCCACACCGGCACCCTGCGACGCGGCTTCTCCAAGGTTTAAGGCTTTTCAGAAATGACACGTGCAGGGCTTAGCCACAGAAACATCAACATAGAAGCCAGCAATTCAAGCATCCTCCTAATGTCACAGCTGAGGACACCAACAGGTATTCTACCCTTCCTTAGGACAGGCGTGGTACGCCAGAGCACATACAAAATTATACAAATTACAGGTACCTGGTTTGTAAAACTGACCATCGTGTGACTTCAATAATATATGGTTGTATAAAAAGGAAGGCTAATGCCACCGTGGTATTGAAGCCTAATGAAGATCTGGATCTAAAAGTCCCCTAAAGAATTTTAACACCAAGGGTTCTCTTTTGGCTGGTGTGTGGGCAGGACTTTGCTGCTGGGATGTGTGATAAAAAGAGATTTGACTCAAAGCCTGTGGCTGGAGAACTGTCTTCTGAGGAAACAAAAGGAGTATCAGCTTCGCCATCTGCTTGTGGTCCCCAGACAGCTACAGGATGTCTGAAATGCCCCTGTCCGTCCATTCTCAGGGGTCACTTAAGCACAGAGCACCAAGGAAAGATGGCTTCCACCCAGGAGAGGCCAAAGATGAAGGAGAAGCCTTCCCCCTTGTCCTGTGACCAATTAGCTGGGAGTCTTTGGACCAGGCGCCTGTCGGCCCTTCAAGATGAAGGGGGATGGACTGTGCACTCTTTTAGCTTGAGTAGGGGCACCTTCTGGAACAGAGCCAGACATGCTCCGCCCATAAAGAGGGAGGAGCTGCAACAGAGGGCACGGAGCATGAGGCAGACAGCACAAGCGGGGGAGAGGAAGATAGAACCAGTCGGGAAAGGATGAGGAGGAGACCGGCCGGGTCAGGAGAAAGAACCAATTCGGGGAAGGGATTTTCTCTTTTTAAGCCCTGGGAAAGGGTAGGCTCTAAGCCAAATCAGGAATGCTCTTTAAATGTCAGATGGCTGCAGGGAGGGTGCTGGCTAGTTGTCCCCAGCTGTCCCAGACAGGAGAGAAAGAGTGGCAGGAAGAGGTGGTGGCTGTGCAGGGTAAGCCTCTAACAGAAGAATGCAGATGGAGTAATGTGGCTACTTGCTTCTTCCTAACTTAAAGGGGTGGGGGGTGGGGTGTCACGTAATAGGAAAGATTTCATAGATCCGAGAAAAACTGGTTTTCAACATGCTAATGTGACCAGAAAGAGAACGGGCAGCCATTTTCAACTGAGGATGAACCTTGCACGACCCAGGGCAATGAGCTGTGAAGACTCGGAAGTAGCCAGAAATTCTATATCCTCTTAACCACACACAGGGCATGGCCAATTACCTGGTCCAAAATGTCCCTGGCCTCCAGTTAGGTGAACTCTGGGAGGGGGGGGGGGGGGTACTAGGACATGTTCTGAAGAAGCTTGGGTTGACTTCATGTCTCTTTCATTGGAAAGTGGCTAACAAGATGAAGACATTATGTCCATGACAGATCTGTCCCAGTCACTGTGAGACAGGACTGGGGTGGGGAAGGTGAGGGCAGGGCTCAGCAATGGCGTCCATAAGCTTTAGGAAGCTGTAAAGAGGGCAGATTAGAGCCTGGGATTAGAGGTTAGAACACAACCTCTCACCCCAAACCCAGCCTTCCACCTAGGAAATAAAGCAACTTTGGGATGACTGGGCCACTGATTAGACAGGGAAACTCTAGAAGACTTACAGATATAGCTACCAGCGCTGAAGACAGAGCAGAGAGCTAAGAACAGGAGGTGGGGTGGGGTGGGGTGTATGGAGCAAAACAGTGTCTTCTGGATGGGACAGGGCCATTGTATTCATAAACTCTAGCGACCATGAAAGCAAGCTGATCAACATTCCAAGGCTGAGGAACTACTGACAGTTGATGGTTCTGGGGGAAGAGAGCTCAAAGAATGTGGTTCCTGGCAGGCTTGACTGTGTTCCAATGGAAGTCCTGTCACCCATGAGTATATGTGCAGCATAAATTGGCCATGGTTGGTGTGCTGGCAAGTTTTACGTCAACATAAGCTATAGTCATCTGAGAAAAGGGAACCTCAATTGAGAAAATCTCTCCCTAAGAAATGGCTGTAGGCAAGGCGCAGGGCTTTTTATTAAAGCAGCAATGGGGGGCGGGGTGAGAGCCCACTGTGCACAGTGCCATCGATGAGCTGATGCTGCTGATGGTCCTGGATTCTATTAGAAAGCAGGCTGAGCAAGCCGTGAGGAGCAAGCCCTCCTTCATGGCCTCGGAATGAACCTGTGGTCTGAGGTTCCTGCCCCAATTTCCTTCAGTGATGGACTAGGATGTGGAAACGTGAACCCACTTTATCCTGCAACTGGCTTTGGGCACTATTAACATCATAGCAATATAACTCTAACTAAGAGTAAGGTTATTTTCTTTTTAAAAGCAAGAAAGACAGAGAAGTTGGGAGGGGTGGAGATATGGGTAGGGTGCAAAATAAGAAGGTAGGGAGGGAGTGTGGGGGTGAATATACATTAAAGAACTTTATAGCTGCTTTAAAAGCAAAAAGTAAGTCAGGTCATCCACACCCCCACCTCCTACGGCTCCAAAAGTTGTTAGGAGGAGGACCAGACAGTGAGGCCACCCTGGCTCTGTGAAGTCTTACTCTCCCACTGCCAACCACTGTCCTCTAGCTGGTACGGAGAAGCAGCTCCTCTCCTGAGCAGCAGACCTCTCCCCATCACATTCTGGGATGACCTATAGCCATAGAAGATCATTTGTACCCACTGATTCCTATCTTCCTGGTCGAGAGACATTGGGGGTTCCCCCTGAGGAAGGACATAGGAAATCAAAGCTAAAGAAACCTCCCTAAGAGGATTGTCCAAAGATTAATGTCACATCCAGAAGACATCTTTAAACACCTGGTCTGTAGACAGATAAAGGGGAGAAACTCAGGGTAGCCATTCCTTTGAGGGCTGGCTTAGAAACAGAACCTAGGCAGTTCTCCTGAGGAGAAAAGGTGCCCCGCTGGCTTACATAAGGGAGGCACATTGCGAATGGCAAAATCTTCTCTGGTCTTCCCAGGGATGAGGGATGCTGCTGGGAGGAGACAGAGTCAATCCAGTGTGGCTCCTTTAACTACATGCCAGCCACACCCACCCACTGATGACCAAAAGCTGCCAAATGTGATGTAAGCAATCAGAGCCGATGCAGGGACAAAGGCGTGTGTGTGTCCTGGATAGAGCAGGTGTGGGATTCTATTTTATAGCCTTAGTGCAAAAAACAAGCCATGATTTTTATTTTCTTAAGGTAAAAAGTTTGTACCATGTTCTAATGTGTTTACATACTCCTAGCAGTGCTCACACGTGTGAGTGTGTAAAGAGACCCTTACTTTCCTCTTACCTTCCCTGGGAAGTGGAGGGTAACCTTTCTTGCTTCCCCAGTGAAGAAGCACTTAGGGAAGTAACCCGAGGCTGGCCACATCAGACCAACTCTGCTGGGCAATGCTTTGGAAGATTCTCCTGATAAGAGAATGGGGGAATCTGCTTCAAAATGAGAGAGAGAGAGAGAGAGAGAGAGAGAGAGAGAGAGAGAGAGAGAGAGAGAGAGAGAGAGAGAGAGAGAGAGAGAGAGAGAGATCAGGCGAGCGAGCCACTGAGGCTTATGGACAGATGCCCTTAGAGAATATATATCCACGTCTATAATGCAGACCAAGAGAGGCGATGAGCAAACTGACAAGAAACAGGAGCTCAGAGAGCTGAATATGCACATGTGTGTGAACACACAGCTATAGTCACAAGGGCCGACATGCACACTGGGTTACCAGCAACATCCTATTCACAGGCTGGGGAAGAGGCTTGTGACAGTGCCATTCCGGGGAGCAGAGACACCAAGCCTGAAGAGCCTTCTGCTTGCTCGGTTGATGACAATTTTCTTCCAGCCACAGGATTCTGCAACCTTTGCAACTCACAGTGCAGTATTCATGCCAATTTTAAATTTTGCTATTAAATTTCAGTGGTTCAAATGTGAACTTGTCTCGATAAAAAATGCGGTTGACCATATAATGTGACTGCACACACGAGACTGTAACATCGTAAGCCTAGACTTGTTGCAGTGTTATCTACTTATTGCAAAAAGAGCCATCTCGTCCTTCTCATTAAATAATGAATCATCACATTAGTACAATACAATCTTACACTTTTAAATAGACTATATATGTTAAGGAAAAGGGGTGATGTTTTCCTCCTTTGTAACACCTGTTTCAAGAGTTTAATGAATTAGGGTATTAGTTTTAACCTTGGGGGTTGGGGGAAGGTACAAATTTGTCTCATTAGGATATTTCAACCAAGTATGTCTTAAGGCTATAGTTTAACATTTGGTTTTAAAAAGAAAGAAAGATTTCATTTAAAAAATAATTTAGTGAATTACATTCTTCCATAACTTCCACCCTAATTAGTTACAAAGATAAGTCTAAAGAATCTTAGTTTTCCTGTACTAATTTACATTTATATTTAAAGATTAATTTTACTTGTATCTTAAAACAAGAATTTTATGTTGGAAAAACACGAAAAGAACTAAATACATTTGTATAAAGGCAGTCAATGCCCCACGGCCAATCCTCTGCCTCAGTATTTTCTACCACAACATGAAACAGGTCTGCAGAGAGGCTTAGCTTAGGCTGGTAAGATTCACCTTCCCCAAGGGATTGTGGTTTGCAGATCTGAGGAATACACAAAAAACTGCATCACAACTTCACAGCTACAGTGATAGCATGAACACATGGAAAAAAATAAGTTCACTCGAACAGGATTTAGAAAGGTCAGGGTGGGACCCGGGGGAGGGCCAGGGTAGCACCCTGTGTGGTGAGGTTTACAGTCAGTCGTTCGATAATGGAGAGTGTGTGTGTGCACATATGTGTGTGTATATACAGATATCTCTCTATATAAATAACCGGTTCAGTCCTTTACAAGCCTGTAGATGTGATGCTGTGCTCCATGCTCACTATTCGATACTTCAAACACACAGGCCATGCAGAGCAGAGTCTCTTGTGTATCCCTGTTTGTTACCACCTGTTTAAAAAGAAAGACATATGTACCATCAGGCCACATAGATGACAGCACGGTCAATCTGTGCGACACGCAGATTACAAGTCTCACTGGGACCCCACGAATCCCACCTGCTGCTGTTGCTGCTGCTCTCAGCTGACACAGGCTGGCCCTCTCACAGTGTGTTAGGAAATACCCATTCATTGCCCCCATGGGTTTCTCTTCCTCACATCTATGATCTTAGAGCCTCTTTCAGATCTGAGCTCTGGCTCTCCTCCTCATACTGGCCTGAGGCCCCCATGCTACCTCAGAAGGAACATTTTGAAGGACAATCTGATCAAATGTACCTCACAACACTTCAGTGGTTCTCTGTGACTTTCATGTTGAAAAACATTTTGAGCTTGAGTGCCTTATCTAGCTTGTCAGGGGCCTAATTTCCCCTCTGCAATGGTCTGTTTCACCCATGTAAGTTTCTCTTGCCTCCAAGCTCAAGGTCCCTGACCAAAAAGAATAAAGGCTCACTTCTGATTTTCTCCATGGAGTTCTGTGATTCATATAGACTGGTGTTTTCCGATCTCCAGCTCCTCCAGTGAACTGTGAAGAACTGAGACCATGTCTCTGGCTAACCAGTTCAGGCATGGTGCAACATGATCAAGCATCTGCTGAGCGAATAAAACCTATGACGGCCACCAATGCTGTGTGCCCACTATGTATCTACCCCAGTATAAGATGCTTGGCACAGACCTCACAACTCTGTGACTGGATGCTACTGTTCCATGGCGCAGAGGAGGCTGAGGTGCCATCTGCTCAAGACTAATGGGCTCTAAGCTGCTACCTCACCTACAGGTCTTCCCCACCTCTGAGCTAGGTCACATCACCTCAGTGCTATGCCCATGTCTGCAGGACACTGGTGATAATTTTAGTTTCCATCTGTCTCCTGGATGAATGCCTGCCTCCCTCATCTGACCCTGGGATGGCTGCCCAACTCAACCAGTCCGTCCCATTATTCCTAGCACCTGATACCCAGGTATGCACTCAGGAAAAAGTCTTACTTGCTTGGTAAATATGGAAAACGTTTGCTTATCCTTCAACACACACACCTTCCTCACCATTCCTGAGAGTCCCTCCCCACCTATCTCTAGACTTTAATGGTGTCTCATTCGGAAATATTCAACAATCTAAATGACTGTGTATCTATCTTAATCTGCTCATTTTCTTCCTCGACTCAAAGGCCACAAGTTAGCATGGCACACTGTGATGGTAAAATCACTTCTCAGGAGCCCATGGTGCAACGGAGGGAATTTAAAGATGCTCACTGGTCATCCTGGAGGTGAAGAATACAGATCTGAGTGAGCCATTTACTAATGGAGACAGCTATGGAGACTTTAAATAGCTTATCTGGGCACATAGAGAAAGCTTCAGTTCAAGCTTTCTGATTTCATGACTTACTCACCATGTCATAGGGATTCCTTAGCCACAAAAATGATACTGTAGTTCACGGTGAGACTTTTACAGTAACAGTTACAAAGGTTCCTGAATTATCAGATATATCCATTTTCTTGTAAATCCACTCCGTCAGTCCATCCATCCGTCCATCCTCAGGAGTTAAAAACCCAGGAACTGATGTATAGTAGGACAAGTTCCCTACCACTGTGAATCCCTAGGCTTCTTTTCATTTTGCTTATATTTTATTTGATTTTTATTTTCTATGTGTGAGTAGTTACCTACAGGTGTGTGTGTATGCATAACATATACCTGGTGCCCTCAGAGGCTACAATCAGAAGACTGTTAGAGCCCCTAGAACTGGAGTTACAGATGGTTATATGACAAGTGTAGGAAACTGTAGGAGCAAGTGCTCTTAACGGTCAAGTCAGCTCTCCAGCCCCATCTGTTCATTCTTTTTTTTTTTTTTTTTTTTTGGTTCTTTTTTTTTTTTTTCGGAGCTGGGGACCGAACCCAGGGCCTTGCACTTCCTAGGCAAGCGCTCTACCACTGAGCTAAATCCCCAGCCCCTAAATTATTTAGTAGTAGTTTTTTTTTTTTTTTTTTTTTTTTTTTTTTTTTTTTTTTTTTTGGTTCATTCTTTATTTTAAGGCAGGGTCTCACTAAGATGCCTAGGCAGACTTGAATGTGCAATCCGTCTGCCCTGGCTTCCTCAGCAGGTGACATTTACAGGCCTATTCCACTAGGGCAAGAAGGCAGCAGGCACATGGTTCACCTTTGTCCTTCCCGCCTCTGCTTGGGGCTCTCACTGCCTTTATGTGTTCACCTCAATCCCAATGCACAGGATGCAACCAGACAGCCTAGCCTACAGGTCACGGGGATCTTAAATTGGCCCAGTGACCCACTTTTACTTAGCAAAGTGGTGGCCAGCAGCTGCTAACAAGAGCTAGAAAGTACAACTTCTCCTGTCTATCAATTGGATGTTTTGGAATCCTGAACTCCACTGTTTTCTAAGGCAATGATATTATTTCTAACAAATGTTTCTTGGAAATTATTAATTGCTTATATCAAAATACTTTAACTGCTTAATGACACTTTGCTGTTGTTTTGAGAAGGGTTTCCTATAGCCTAGCTTGGCTTTGAACTCCTGACCTTCCTGTCTCCATTTGCCAAATGCAGGAATTATATGTCTGTGCCATTATGACTGGCTTTAATGACTCATTTTAACCAAACCCAGTGAGGTCGGGGATGGTGGAAGTCATATGTCCCAGAGGAATGTTTGCTGACAGGTACCTAAGCTCTCTGACAATTAGGGGCCTGGCTTTGACATCTGAGGGCCACATTCAATTCCGCCAGGCCCTCTGAGGCAGAGTCCAGACTGGTGCTATCATAATCCTCGACCTGCAGTCACAAATTCCTGCTAAGAGAGGTGGGTGGCTACCAGCTAAGAATTCAAGTCACTGCATGGTTTTAAAATCTAGAAAAGAAGACCACACTCCCCACCTGCTCCTGAGTGTTAAGGCCTGCAGTGGCACGCACATGTGTGTGTGTGTGTGTGTGTGTGTGTGTGTGTGTGTGTGTGTGTGTGTGTGTGTGTGTGTTTAGGCCAGAGTTTGATCTTGCAAGTCCTCCTTGCTCACTCTTCTGTCTTACTTAATTCAAAATTTCCCTTTTGAAGATGTAATCTCTATCTAAATACAGAACGCACTGATTAGACTAGGCTGGCCAATGGCCTCCAGCCAATGAGCTACCCATTCCCACTCTCCCAGGGCTGGGGACTAGAGGCAGTGCCAGGAGCCCTCACCTTTTGTGGGGCACAGAAACAGTACTCAGCCCTCATGTTTGTGTGGCAAGGTCCTTACTACTGAACCATCCGCCCCAGTTCCCACAGTCTTAGACTGCAGCAGGATACAGTTCAGAGACTGTGCCCTGTCACTGCTGACTGGTCGTCTTTTACCAAAACGATACTGGGGACTCTGAAAGACGGTTTTCCCCAGACTCCCAGGCTCTAAGCTTCAGGAGCAGAAAAGCAGTAAGTTTATCTCTAGACAAAGTCAAGCTTGTATGCAAAATCCATTCACAAATGCTGATCCTAGGTCTGAGCTCTGAGATACCAGTCTCTGATGACAGTGACTCCAAACGCTGACTATGCCATGACCACCTAGGTTTGCATGGCAAGGGCCTTTACCTGTGCCACTTTGTTGGCCTGTCTGAAGATAGGGTTTCACTATGTAGTCCAGCCTGCCCTCAATCTCCTGATCCCCCTGCTTCAGCCTCCTAAGTGTGGGGATTACAGGCAAGTACTGCCACATAAGGCTTAAA
This sequence comes from Rattus norvegicus, assembly GCF_021556685.1. Classification (NCBI taxonomy): domain Eukaryota; kingdom Metazoa; phylum Chordata; class Mammalia; order Rodentia; family Muridae; genus Rattus; species Rattus norvegicus. The sequence goes on along the minus strand of NC_141534.1, from coordinate 179,934,930 downwards.
TCAGTCTGTCTTCCTTCCTTTCTTCTCTCCTTTCTTTCTTTTTTAAAAGGGAAGGGATAGGTAGAAAGGAGTCTTTCAAACCAAACCAAAACAGTACACATCTGATGGAGAACCAACACACCAAGTAAGGGATCCCCTGGATAAACACTCAGGCTCCCCGTTCTCCAGCAGAGAAATGTGGGCCTTCAGAGGTTGTAGGACCACAGGGTGCCCTTACCAGCCTCTCAGGAGAACTGGGTTCACTGAGTGTACTTTGGCATCCTGACCTTCAAATGTACCCTTGCTGAAAACCTGGCTTCCTTCCCACCCACCTTCTTCACTGTCCCCAACAAGCCTCAGTGCAGGCTCTACCAATGCCAACCGGGAGAGACAAATATTACCAATAAAATGGTGAAGTTTTCCAAAACGCTGTTCATCATATATTTCTCTGGTAGGTGTTTAAGCTTGTGGATGAAGTTGATCATATATTCACACATTGGTGAGCGGTTTATTCGGTACACGAATCGGCCATTCTCGAACCTCGCATACTCCGTCTGTGAGGAAAAAGAGGTTTGAGTATCTTTATACTTCCAACCAGAGAATGGCTGCTTTTGAAAGGACAAACTTTTCAACATGAGTCATCTATTGACAAGCTCTGTCATTTCTGTGGATTACTTAATCAAAAACAAACCTTACCTCTAAATTTACAGTCAGGCACAGAATCCATTATTTTTCAAGTTTAAAAAAATGCTGTAAAGGGTGATCTTTAAAGCAAGACAAATCCTTTCAGTAAAAGTGTGCGTGGGCTGGAGAGATGGCTAGGGCTGGAGAGACGGTTCAGCGGTTAAGAGCACCCGATTACTCTTCCAGAGGTCATGAGTTCAATTCCCAGCAACCACATGGTGGCTCACAACCATCTGTAAAGAGATCCGATGCCCTCTTCTGGTGTATCTGAAGACAGCTACAGTGTACTTATATATAATAAATAAATAAATAAATCTTAAAAAAAAAAAAGAAAAAGAAAATAAATTTAAAATATTAAAAAAAGTGTGTGTGTGTGTGTGTGTGTGTGTGTGTGTGTGTGTGTGTGTGAAGGGGGGAGAAAGTGTGTGTTCCAATAATCCTAAGTAAGAGGCAAAGAAACACAAACTTAAGAGGACACAATTCTGGTCCAGAAAAATATAAATCGCTAGTACTGAACCGGAAGGGTCTGCTGAGCATGGTGAATGGAAGCCATAGGAGTGACCAGTAGGCCTGTATACATAGAGCTCAAAACCTTAAGGGAGGAATCACTGGTTAAACTGGAGAATCTGCTATGTTGGATACTCTGAGGACAGATCTTCTTTCGAGACAGACCTCTCCATGTAGCCCTGGCTGGCCTGGAGGTAGCTATGAAGGCTAGGCTGGCCTTGACTGCTGGGATTAAAGACATGCACCACCATGCACAGCTCTGTAGAAAGGCCTTTGGTAAGGATCTTTAAATCAGGCTCCCAAACCCAAAGCCCATCTATTCTAGAAATTAGAATCTAGGAATAGGAATCCAACACAAATCACAAAGTATTCAGAATTTAACAAGAAACAAAACAGACATGATAAAAAAAAACATAAAATTCTAACAAAACAGAATGAGACAGAAATGCAAATAAATTTATATTAATAATACATCATTTTAAATATAAGTATATTGTTCAAACCGTATGCCTTTCTCTACATTAAATGAAGTGCACATTGTTTGGAACTAGGCAGGCTGACTCCTAGCTAAGCAAAGATAGAAAAAGAATAGTAAGAACAATTTGTTGCACCTGACCCTAGAACCTAGTTATAAAATCAGGGCCCAGAAGCTCCTAGGATAAACAGGAATGTTACAGAGAAAGATTTGGCTGGAAAAAGATTACTACTTAATAAGTATATCTATTTCCACTTGTATTTTGTATGGATAGTGCACGTGTGTCACTGCATGCAGGTGGAGATCAAAGGAAAATCTACAGGACTTGGTTCTTTCTCTCCTTTCTACCGTGTGGATGCTAGGAATTGAACTCAGAATCTTAGGCTTAGCAGCAAGCACCTTACCCTCTGAGCCACCCTCCCCACGCAAACCCCCCTTTAATCCTAATTCTGTGCTCCTGCTACGCTGTCAGGGCAGCCACACCACCAACACCCCAATTTCACTATCCTTAGTGTTCCTAACTGATATTTCCTGTCTCTCAAGCCTTCTCTTGTATCACTAATTATCCCCTATTTATCCCTTCCTGGTCACTGCTGCTGGCAAGCATAAAGAGTGTGACCTTGGCTCTCCTCCTCTTTAAGCTTTAATATGCAGTTACTAAATTCCATTTAAAACCTCTTATAAGAGCCATTTCCTATGGGAAGGCCCATGACCCTTGTTAAATTCACCATCAACTCAACCCACCTGTATCCTTTCCTGCCATTTTAACATCAGTCTTGCAAGGCCAGAGCTGTGCTTAGGAGGCTCCAGGGCAGCTCACACCCCCCAGAGCTGCCTAAGCTCTTAAACCCACCCATCTCCTAACAGGCAGCCTCCAGGCTTGGCTAGGAAGCTAGAGCCTTGCCACAGGCAAGTTGAGGCTCCAGGATGGAGCATCCAGAACTGATGCAAAAATAAACCCTCAATCTTAGGTTGGGGACCCGACTGCCAACCACAAACTTTATTTGATAAGACAAACAGGTCTCCAAAAGGTGCACGTTGACTGCAACTATTTCCTAACACAGGATAGAATGCCTTACTTTTCTGTATTTGTTTTGAGACAGGACTCTAGTAAGTAGCCCAGGCTGTCCTAGAACTCAGGAATCTTATGCTTCACCCTCTCAAGTGCTGGGATTACAGGCAACACTCCCTTCTGAAATTTAACCTAAAAACAGTTAAAATGAAAACAGAAAACAAAACAAAAAAAACCTCAAAACCAAAAACACCCCACACCCCAAGAAACAGTATCAGACAGAAGGTGTCAGGTTTCAGAAGGAAACCGCCTTGATCATTAGCCCCAAGGCCTGCAGCTAGGAAGTGGGGAAGCATCTGATCTAGAAGACCAGCCAGAACCCCAGGGGGGCCTCTCACAAAAGAAACCAGTACTGATGAGCTGGGCAGGACTCCCTCAGAGAAGGCTAGCACAGAGCATCCTGGGATCTCAGGCGCTTTTATTATGTAACCAGGAAAGGTACAAAGGGAAGGGAAAGGACACCCGAAAAGGTCCTTGCTGACTGGAAGGTAATGGGCTACCGACTTACCTCTACTTTTTCTACTACTTGTTTCCCAAAGGAGCACACTTTGGTGGAACAGGTAACTGTCATGTTTTCAGAACTCTCGTATTGACTGCTCACACCATAAAAGGCCCCGGCGTCATCTTGGATATTGCAGTTTAAGTCCGCCTGTGGGAAGGAAGTAGGGGCAGGTTATTCTCTCATCCTAGGGTCACAGTGGCAAAGAAGCACTCTGGTAAGCCATTTAACAGAAAAGACAGCTTCCTCTCTACCAATACCAGTTTGATGGAAAGCCACTTCCTTCCCAGGTGGGGCCGAGCTCGCTGTGTAGCTGAGGATGACCCTGAACTCCAGTCTCTGCCTGCTAAGAGCTTACAGGAATGTGCTACCATACCCAGTTCCCAGGTGCCAGGGGTGGAAACCAGCCAGGGCCTCGTGTATGCTGGGCAAGCACCCTACCACCTGAGCCTGCAGTGGGGGTACACATCTGGAAAGTGTTCCCTTGAGGACATGCTACCAGGATGCATTCAGCCTGACTTCCCTGCATTCAGTACTAGAACAGAACTGTACCCTCGTAACGAAAATTCTAAAGTTTCTAAAGTGTGCAAAGTGGGGCATGAAATGACTGTCCTCTGTCAATCTTGTGAGAGACTTAAAAACAAAAATAAACAAAAAAACACAAGTCCCTGCAGCTGACTCATCACTGCTACAAAGACGATTACCACATGCCAAAGTCTTCCTATTAATGACCACCCTAAACCACAGCTACTCCCGTAACACACTCTTATGAATGGCCTAGCATGTAAGGCTCACATTGGACATGATGGCACCAGGCTATAAGCTAATGCAGGAAACAAGCACAGAGGAAGGCCTATGCAGTCCAAGTGTCACACCCAGGGTTAATGGAGGTCTTATATGCAGAGAGAAAGGAGGTCTGGAGGTTTCTTCCCAACTCATGTGCTCATGCATGAACCAAGGAAACGAAGAGGCACACAGATGTAGCTCAGGCCGTGGAGGACTAAATAAAAAGAGCAGGTTGCATCTTGGAGCAAATGGGAGACCAGGAAATTCTGGTGCCAGGATCAGAGCACAATGTGTGTGGGGCATGGCACCACCGAGGAACGCCATGGCCGTGGGCGTATGCTGTTGCCGGGGCATGGCACCACCGAGGAACGCCATGGCCGTGGGCGTATGCTGTTGCCGGGGCATGGCACCACCGAGGAACGCCATGGCCGTGGGCATATGCTGTTGCCGGGGCATGGCACCACTGAGGAACGCCATGGCCGTGGGCGTATGCTGTTGCTGGGGCATGGCACCACTGAGGAACGCCATGGCCGTAGGCGTATGCTACTGCTGGTGTCTGACTGTGGTGGGTGTGCAATTCCCACAGGAAATGTTAGGATGTGAGGCTCTGGGGGATGTGATCAGGAGTCTGTCCTTGTAAAAGAATGAACAATCACAGGAAAGGACCACGCCCTCCACTACAAGAGGCCTTCTCAGACACTGGTATCTGGACCCTGGACTTTCCAGTCTCCCAAAATTCAAATGATAAATCTGGTTCTGTATATCCAGAGTTCCCAGCACACTGTTTAAGAACAGCACCCAAGGAGCAGGTTGCAACCAGTTGTTGTCTGTAACAACTCAACAGTACATACATGCCTGTGTAGGAAAGAAGGTTCCAGATTACTCTTCCTCAGTTTCAGCTTCAGAAAGTCCTATCTTTATAGAGGAATAACTATAAGCAGAACATGCCTATAATCCCACACTCAGACACAGAGGCAGGAGGCTCACCGTAAGTTCAAAGCCAGTGTGCACCGCATAGTAAATCGCAAGCTAACCACACTACACAGTGAGATCAAGTCGGGGATGGGGAAGGAAAAACAACAACAACGAAAAGTGTCTATAAAACAATGATGCAGCTTAATATTCTAAATTAAACAATCTAGGTCGTTTGGATTATTCCTTATTTTGGAATAAGGAGTAGAGGAAACAGGAGATGAAGACTGGGCAGATGTAGGGCTGATGGGACAGTGACTACTTAAAACACCTATGATGACTTGTCAGTGTACATCACATTTTGAAAATATCAACCAAATTAGAACTACAGTAATGGTTTGACATCAGCAAAGCCTACGGCAGTGTTCAGTGTTCACACCTCCATCCTCACGAGCTGAAGGGAAAGACACCCCTACTGGCTGCAAATCTAGACCCAGAACAAGAGTGAACTGGGTGTTCCATCTCTTTACTCCCCGTGTTAACTGGTAGTCTATGTCAAACTCTATAAAGAGAGAGGGAGAGGCCAGAAGTGGCTGAGCCTGCCCTTCATCCTCACCATCACTGAGCAACTGTCATTCACTTACAGGCAGGTCTGTTAACAGAAACCAATGCATGGGGTTGTACCTGGGGCACTGCCTGTTCAAGCTAGAGCTGCAATGTAGGAGGCTCAGACATCTCTAAGCCATTACACACTTAACTCCAGAGAAGACCCTGTAGTGCACCTGTGCGTTTTGAGAAAGGCTAATAACACGTGTTATTAGCTAATGGATGCTAATTTAAAGCACAATGTGCTGCGTATATAAAATAAGCCTCCAATTTATCATTTCCTTTATTAGGAATTAGGTAAATAGTATGGGGGGGGTACCAGTAGGATTACTTAAAATGGTATGCACCCGATACTAAAAAGAAGACTTTTTAAGAAAAACAAATGGTTTCTGCCGCTGTCAATTCCCCACAGACCAGCAAGCCTCTTAGCTTAAGCCTGCACAAGATCATGCTCATTTGTACCCTGCCTTGCATCACTGCTGTGTCTCAGGGCCATGCAGATATGCTGATGAGCTAGATGACCAGGTTGACCGTCTACCATATACTGATCCTGGAAAATGAAGTTATTGGTCAGGTGTGGTGGCACAGCCATGCAATCCCAGCATTACAGAAGGACAGCAAGTTTGAAGAGAGTGGTCTCCAGTCAATTCAAGGACAGCCAGGGCTACATAATGAGACCCAGTATCCCCCAGGGGCAAGAAAAGAAGTTACTAAAGGTCTAGAGGAACTGGGTGGTAGTGGTACACTCCTTTAATCCCAGCACTCTGGGAGGCAGAGGCAGGTGGATTTCTAGGTGTTTGAGGTCAATGTGGTCTACAGAAAGAATTCCGGGATAGCCAGGGCTACACAGAGAGAAACTATGTCTGGAGAAAACAAAAAGGATCTGGAGAGATGGCTCAGCAGTTAAAGGCTAAAAGCACCACCATGTTTTTCTAGAGGGCCTGGGCTTGATTCTCAGCACGCACATGGTGGCTTACAGCTGTCTGCAGTTCCAGTTCCAAGGGATCTGATGCCCTCTTCTTGCTTCCTTGAGTACCAGGCACTCATGTGGTACATAGATAATTTCACAAGAGTGGACACAGGCAAAACATCCAGACACAATCAATCAATCAATCAATAAATGGAAATTTTAAGAAGGAGAGAAAACTTGAAGGTCTTGGACTTAACTTCAGTTGGTAGAATGCTTACCTAGCATGCACAGGACAGATCCCTGGTTCAATCCCCCGCACCTCAGAAACTGGACACTCATAAGGTAGAGACAGAAGAATCAAAAGTTCAAGGTCATCCCCTGTTACATGGTGTACTTGAGGCCAGTCTGAGATGTATGTGATGCTCTCACAAACAAAACCAATCAAACTTCAAGGCAGGGCACACGATGTTCACCCTGGTGCTTTGCTTTTCTGACATTTAACTTGTGATGTTCAGTCCTGGGATTCTGCACGGTTCATTTACCCATTACTTCAACATACCGAGAGAACCTCGAATTGGATTTGTAATTTCAGAATTTAGATTTTAAAAGGTTTCCCCAGAGAATGGCGAATCACCTAGTTACAGGTGACATCAGAATTGCTTTACAAAAACTATCTATCCACGTGAAAAATAATTCTGCAGTCACCAACTGTATCACAGATGCTCTTTAGAATGTTCTAGAAGGTACTAATGGCATTGGAACTATTCTAGAAAGACACATAAGTCATAACTACCCGAGAGCAAAGCAATGTAAGAAAGAACGGGAGCAACAAAGAAGACAGCTATTCATGAGGCTGAGGCTCACAGGAACTCACTACTTGCCCCAAGAAGTTCAAGGATGACCTTGGAATTCTGAAGGCAAGAAGATAAGGGAGAAAAAGTATGCTGCCAGGTTTTTGTTTTTGTTTCTTAATCTAACCACAGAGTATTTTCTAAAGGCAAATAAACACAAAAACACAAGGAAAAAAGAAAGCCATTCCTCTGGGTGCATACCAAACTTAAAATGCATCTCGTTCCCTGGTTAGTTGAACAGGTTTACTATGGAGAGGGCTCTGAAAGGGAAGCAGCCCAAGGAGGTAGCCCTTCTGAGAGACGCACTCAGCTGCCCTATGGATGTATGAATTTCAGAGCTCGACTCTTTCTTCTCCATGCAGAAACCCCTTTCCCAGCCCCCTGGCCCAAGATACCCAACGTCTAAGTGTTTACACATATTTCTTCAGTACTACTCTGGATACAGTCAATGCTCTTCTTCGCTCCCTCTCTGTCCAATTAGCTTCTTACCAACGCTGCAACAAACTGTTGTCAGGGCTTCTATTGCTGCAACCGAACACCATGACCAACAAGCAAGTTGGGGAGGAAAGGGTTTATCAGCTTTCACTTCCACATTGCTGTTTATCAGCAAAGGAAGCCAAGATAGGAACTTAAAGATGACAGGAACCTGGAGGCAGGAGCTGATACAGATGGCACAGAGGGCTGCTGCTTACTGGCTTGCTTCCTCTGGCTTGTTCAGCCTGCTTTCTTCTAGAACCCAGGATCCCCAGTGAATGTCACCATTCATAATGGTCCTCTCGCACTGATTGCTAATTGAGAAAATGCCTTGTAGGGAGATCTCATGGACACATTTCTTCAACTGAGGCTCCTTCCTCTCTGATGGCTCTAGCTTGTGTCAAGTTGACACAAAACCAGCTAGTACAAACTGCCACAGATTGGAGGCTTAAAACAACACTAATTGATCTTGCACTCCAGGCAGTCAGAATCCCTACTGGGTCTCACCAGGCTAAAAGCAAGGTATGGATTTGCCAGGCTGTCTCTTGTTGGGAGACTGTGGAAATCTGATTCTTAGCCTCTTCTAGTGTCCAGGATCACTCAAATCCCTCCTCTGTGGCTCTTGGATCCATTCCTTCTGTTCCTTCAACATCACTCTTACCCCAGGATTACACTGGACTCAGGTGGAAAATGTGAGCTATCCTCCCTGCACCTTGTGGGTAGTGTGACACAGTCACAGACCCCATAGATGCAGGCATGGCACTCCCGGGTCCATCAGATTCTGTCTAGCACAGATGCTGACAAGGCAGCCATAAAGGCCTGTTATGAGAAAAGCTTCTCCTTCAGTCAAGTGGACGGAACCTCTGGCCTGGCTGTTGACCTAGCATTCTGCTTGGACAGGGACAAGAACCTGGCTAAGGGGCTGCCCTTCAGGAAGATGGTACCAGTCTTAGGAAAGGATTTGCTTAAAGTCACACAAGAGAGAACAGAGAAAAAACTAGTGCTTTAATAAGACATTATACTTTTCCTCCAGAACTCCTGTCCCTAAGGCAGCCGTGGACTGGGGCCACAACTTGGGCTCCAGGACCCTGCCCACTTTCCTGACTTACTAAGAAAAGCTTCATCTTTCCTTTCCTTCTTCCGTTCTAACCATGCTTCCTTGTGTACCTTGGGCTTCCTTATGCTTTCTCTGAAGCCCCTCTGGCTAACCTCCATAGCAGTTTAACTGAAGTGGCGTGGCCCCATCCCCTTCTGCAAGCAGTGCTGATATTTGCAGTTTGTCTGTCCTGTGGATCTCATTTTAAACTCTATAAAGTAACTGTCTTCTAATTCCCTTTCGATCCATCCTTAAATTCTTGTATTAATGAGACTAAGAACGCCAAGAGGAGCCTTCAGTTTCCCTGTATCACTGCTTCTGGTAGTTTCCATCAGATCTCCAGGTGCTAGAAGACAATTCAGACACTCTCTTCAGTTTTGCCGCGCTCTCCTATTCTCTCCCAGACTCTCCTGCGGGCTACCCCAGGGCTCCAATGACAAACCTGTTCTCATTAAGCCTCCCTCTGGTATTAGAGTTCCTTCTATCTAGTCCAGATATTCCAGGTGCCACTTCACCTGTCACTGCCTCGTCTCTGTCATCGGGACAATGGCACGGGCAGCGGGCCCTCACATTTCTCACCTTTACTGGAGAAATGACATGAGCAGCTGCTGTGAAGAGGACTGGGTGCACAGCAATGCGCGTGCAAGCTGCCGCAGTGATGACGGTGAGAAGCACCCACTACTCCTCCTGTCGACCCCACAACTAAAACACTGACCGGGACAGAGCCTCAAGTCCTATCTACAGACACCTTCACTTGGATTATAAGTATATTGATTATACTTGATAATCAATAAACATGATGGTGACCACCAAGACATCAAGCTTAGCCTCGGTCCACATGGGTGAACAGCAGCCAGGATTTTCCCAGATAAACAAAGTAGGATGTGTCCCTGGGTTGTGAGTTTCATGGCATGTCTGGCACACTGGGTTTAACTACTCAAACAGGTACAAACCCACCACTCTCTACCAAGGCATATGTAGAGACACATTATGGAGTCTCCTCCAGAAACCAACAAAAAAGAAGTCACTAACACCCTGGGTGGATTAAAGGCTCAAAGATCTGTTTGTAGGCAAGTTCTGGAAAGCAGGGTGAGGGTAGAGGCAGGTGTCAAAGGCAGATCAAACAAATACCAAAAAAAAGTACCCCTGGGGCTGGGGATGTGACCCAGTTGGGAGAGTGCTTGACGATGACGCATGAAGATTTGGGTTCAGTCTTCAGCCTTCATAAACCAGGAATGCTGGCACACGCCTGTGTGCCATGGGATGTAAAAATAGCAGGATCATGAGTTCAAGGCCAGTCTTTGCTACTTGAGACCCTTTATAGATCTATTTATTCAAAGCTGTGGTTCACTGTTCAATTTCATGGCTGGGGGGTAGGGAGTACTTTGGGGTAAGCATTATAAATGCAATTATCAGTCTAGCACGGTAGCCCACACCTTTAATTCCAGCACCTGGAAGGCAGAGGCAAGTGGATCTCTGTGAGTTCAAGGCCAGCCTAGTTTACAAAGACAACCAGGACAACACAGAGAAACCCTGTCTTGGGGGGTGGGGAGGAATCTTAAAAATGAAGCCTGGTCTAGGTGTGTCAGATCCAGACTCTGAAGAGGGGACCGGGCCATGGGCTAGGCCAAGATCAGAGAAACTGTCCCTGTAAAACCTGTGGCCCCTGGAGAACTGGCTACAGGGGCAAAACCAGGAAGAGAGAAAGGTCCACGCTGTCAGTGAAGCCTGGAAGCTAACAGCCCACATAGAAAGGACACTCGGCTGTGTCACAGGTTGACAAGGCAAAGCTGCTGGACTGTGAGTAAGCGAGAGCTCTTAAGGTAGGGATATAAAGGGACAGGGATGGACTGTGGACATTCCCTTCACTCGAGAGTGCAGAGGGCTGGGCAGGAATCAGGAGGCTGCAGAAATGAAAATCACCCAGGACTGTCCTTGACAAGAGCCAGTGTAATAGGAACTGATGGAGGGGCCCTTTTCAAACCACTTTGAATCTCTCCTCTGCATCCTCTCTGAGCCATGATCAAAGGACCAAGATTTCAAATTGTGAAGCAATTTTTTCCCAATGGCAGCATCTGGCTGCTTGGCAGGCGGCACCAGGAACTGGGTCCTGCTGTGGGCGGCTGTCCAGGCCTGCCACATGGTGAGGCTGGGCCAGGCAGGGCACGCCTTGCGGGCTTTGCAGCTGCTCCCACAGGCGCCAAAGGACAATTGCTCTGCACAGGGCAAAAGGGCCCTGAGAGACTGGGCCTATCTGGGGATTGAAGGGGTAGGTCTGGAGAAAGCTGGCAGCCCCAGAGCCCTCCCAGACTGCTTCATTTGCATGCATCTGTACCTTGGCTCAGACCAGTTTCAGGGCTTTGGGCAGGGGAGGCCTGCGTTGTGCAGGACACTTCTCCAGTCTGACAGCCTGCCTATGGGGACAGGGAAGGAAGGAGCTGCCGGCAGGAAGTGGCCCCCTGAGTGCACCATTCACTGGAGCCTTTGTGCCCTGGCACAACACCCCAGCAGCAGAGGCAGCTCTCTGGCCACAGCTGTTTTAAATAAGAATAACAGGGATAAGCTCAGCCAGCCCAGCTCTCCAACTTACTTCCCACTAATTATGGCATATATTTACATCCACAAAATAGACGATTTTTAAAAACTCCACCGAGACCCTTTATTGTGCAGACTGCATACCCCCATTTGAATTTCATAAACATTTAGTACTTCAAAGAATCTTAAAAGCTTGCTCTAATTACAATAAGCATAGTTTGAAAGGCTGTCTGTTTGCATTGCAAATTTCCCACCAATACCAGCATTCATTTACAAAAAAAAAAAAAAAAAAAAAAAAAAGGCAACTAATATTACCCACACAACTCCAGGTAAGGCCCACGGTAGACTACAGACTGGAACTGTGACAGAGGCAAGGTCTTAGCCCTACCATCAAAGTCTCTTCTCGGGCAAGGGCTTTTCAACTGAGTCAGATGATGAGTCCTGGGTTCCCGGTGGTGACCTGACCCTACCTAGTTCAAAGACGCTGCCACTTGTCCAGAAATGGAACTGTTTTCGGGATTGGAGTTTCCACCCATGAAATGTCCCTCTTAAATAAACAACAACCATCAGGCAGCCAATCACGCACAGGGAAATGGCAATTGTATGTGAATAAGCTATAGGCCACCCAGTGAGATCGGAATGGCACATAACCACCAGCACTTTGGTATACAAAGGTTCCCATGCTCTCAGACACTTGTGCTGGAATTTAAACTTAAGTGGGAAGCCTTCAGTGTTAGTTACTACACCAATAACTCTTCTACTGCTAATGAGTCCTCTCTACTAAGAAGAAAAAAAACTAAAACATATCCTCAAATTCTGACAGCTGTAAGAAAATGTTATAATTGTAGTAAAAACACAAGTATCCATGTACAGTCCTCACAGACTTGGTTGACAGGTAACTGGGCCAAGAGTCTGTCTCACATTTTAAACTGTATTCTTGTATCTGCTTGAACTACTTGTAAATAACTTGTATTACTTTCAAAAGATTTTAATTTAATAATTTTCTTGACTCTGTGTGCGTGTGTCTGCACATGAGTGCGGGTGTACAGGGAAGCCGGGGGTGTTTGACCCACAGGAGCTAGAGCTAAGAGGTGGAGCTCTCACCAATTGGATGCATGGGATCTGAGCTCTGATCCTCTGGAAAGCAGTATATGCTTTTAACTGCTAACCTCCAAGCCACCTCTCTCTAGCCCCCTACTTTTAATGCGAGTGAGAGAGTACTGACAAGGAATCTCGACTCAGCATACAGCAGATTGGAGGGTTCCTTGGATTGGAGGATGTAAACTCGGTATTAATGGAACTACAAACAACAAAAACCAAAACAAGAATGGGAAGAACAGTGCCACTCTGTCCCTGCCTGGCCCCCACCCCTCTGTTCAGTGGCAGCTCCCCTAAGACATCGATAATGTTTAAACACACACAGGAATGGCTGCACCCTGTCCTTGGTTTTGCTAGCAAACACTAAGCCCAATGACCCAGGAGAGAAAGCTGCTGAGGACGGAGGACTGGCCAGCTGGCAGTGGGATTCTCCCAGTGTGGTAAAGGCAATCCCCACAGGAAGAGATTCTCTGCGGCTTCTACAGGCTGGCACCAGGCAGACAACTGGCTCGCCTTTTCTCGGGTTCATAAAATTCTCTCACATCCATATGGTATGGTTAGTAAATTAACCTTGCCTTTTAAATTCCTTTAAAAAGTAGTTATGAAGGCATGGTGGTATACACCTTTAACCCCAGCACTTGGGAGGCAGAAGACAGCAGATCTTCATGAGTTCCAGGCCAGCCATCTACACAGTGCGTTCTAGGACAGTCAAGATTACATGGTAGTTAATAAGGTAAAATTAAGTGAACATAAACACACTGTTATTTATAGTGAGAAAAGCATTATTTAAAATATAGTGAAGGGGCTGGAGAGAAGAAAATCTTGTTTCAACTCCCAGTACCCAGGTAGCAGCTCCCAAGCATCTGAAGTTCCAGTTTCAAGGATCTGGCGCCCACAGACATGCCTGTGGGCAAAACACCGATGCACACAAAATAAAAGTAAGTGAATAATTCTAAAAAACACACAGGAGAGACATATGTCTTAGTCCTAAGATATAACTACTTGCAATGATTTGGAAGAAAAACAAATTATTAAATGGATCATGCCTGGCAAGAAGATACAAAGTTATACATCTATAAGTTTCATAAAGATTTATTGTATTTTGGACTGGGCATGATAGCGCATACCTTAATCCCAAGATGTTAAGACATAGACTCAGAGGGCTTTCTGTGAGTTCAAGGGCAGCCTGGTCTACAGAGTGAATTCAGGCCAGTTAGCCAGGTGACACCTACCTCTCAAAAAGAAAAAGATTTTACTTTTATGTGTGCTTATGCACATGCATGCAGATTTATTTTTTTTTCTTTTTTCTTTTTTTCGGAGCTGGGGACCGAACCCAGGGCCTTGTGCTCACTAGGCAAGCGCTCTACCGCTGAGCTAAATCCCCAGCCCACCAGATTTATTTTATTATGTGTGTGCGCACATGTGCACTCAGGCCAGAACGGGATGTCAGATCCTCGAGCTGGAGTTACAGAAGTTGGGAGCCACCTGATGCAGGTGCAGAAATAGGAGCCCTAGTCCTCTGTCAGAGCAACAGCCTCTCTTGGCAGCTGTCTTCTCTCCAGCACCCAGCTCATTACTCTAATTACGTTTAAGAATAAGTTTTCATCACATTAAACCGTATTATGAATAGTTGGGTTGTAAGGTGAAAACAAACAGCTTTCTTTACACAAGTATTTCCAATCTTGACACTCCTGAGATCCTCTCAAAGATACTAGCTTCATCTGCCTTCTTCACTGAGTGAAACGCTAACATTTACTTCCTCTTTAAATGTCATTTGGTGAAATTCTGCCCAGCCCAGCTCAGCATAAGGCTTCCACTGCCTGGGGTGTCCACACCGGTGTTCTGGGTTCTGCCATTTGCTTTGTTTGTGAGTCAATGAAATCACAGCACAGCTATTTTTCCATAGGAAGCACCTCAGGCTGTCTTGCCTTACTGAATGAACCCAGGTTAGATGCTCTGAAAATGGAATTTCAACAGTAATCAAATGAGCAAATTAAGAGTCCTCCTGATTTGGGAAAGCGGCAAAAGGGAGAGTGGTTGGACATGGGGGTCTCTGTTGTAATTTACTGAGCAGAGAATCTGCTGAATGAATTGCTAATATAAAGGCTGTTTCAAGGGGAGCATTAAACCTTCTGAAGCATCCTCCACGGCACGCACCTGCTGATACCCAAGGATGGAGTTGCTAAGAGCACAACTCATCCTCACCAAGTCATTATAGAAGCCGGTGAGACTCCAGGCTGCACCCTGATTGAAACTGCCTTCCCTCCTCTGCCCTAACAGTTCCGAGTGAATTTCCTCCTGAAGGTTGAGGACTCCCAGCAGTGGTGCTGAACGAGTCACGTTTTCTATCATAGTCACGGAAGTGCTCGATCTTAATCCTGTAAATCTGAATAGAGCAGGTAAGAGGCTGGGCTCACAGACTAACATTCAAAGTTGCACACCACAAGCCACACACAGCCGCAATCCAGGCCTCCTTCTTAGGAGACCTTATCAGGCAAGTCATGGCCCAAGGGTCCCTCAGGGAAAGCAGCTAATCCACTGGGGGAAAGGGGCAATTTTTGAAGCAAAGCCAAAAAATATCTGTTCAAGCACCTTCTACACCAATTCACATTCAAACGAAATGTTAATTATAAGAAATCTTATCATCATTAAAACCCACTGCTGTTTAAAAGTAGTGAAAGTGGTTCCTTCGAATTCTCTTACGCTTTCTTATTAACTTGGGTAAACAATCCCCTCTCCTGCCTTTAGCAATAACTGTCAAACTTGATTCAAGGACCATTCAGGCTTAAAACCCAAATTTTGTTTTTCATAGCTCACATCTGTTATCTGTGCTATAGACAGTTCTTACCTTACCTCCTGGTAGCCTCAAAAACCAAATTATATGTTAATATACACCTTTTAAATTTTAAGCATGCATGTATAGACAGACAGACAGACAGACAGGCAGACAGACAGACAGACATAGATATCAGTATTTTTTTCCGAGACAGGTTGCTTTTCTTTTTCTGTGTAACCCTGGCTGTCCTGTAGAGCGGGCTGGTGTTGAATTCGGAGATCCGAGGAGGGGCTGCAGCAGAGCTCTACTGGTGAAGTGCACACTTAGCCAAGCATGCATGGAGCCCTGGGGTACACCTCCAGCACCAAACAGGCAGGTAGCACACACCTGCAATTCTAGCCCTCACAAGTGAAGGCAGAAGAATCAGAATTTGGGGTCATCATTGGCTACACAGGCAGATCGGGCTAGGATAAGGGGGGATTTGCTGAATTAATGGAACAAACAAGCGGGATTCCAAGGAACCCAATCGGTGCTAAGCTTACAAGAAATCCCTGAGCACTCACTCGAATCCTTACAAATAACCACCACTTAGAAATGTGGCTAGTGTAACTTTCTCAGGCTGCCCTGTGTTAATGTGGCCACACCCATCCAAGTCTCAATGCTGATGGCACAGTCGTGTAACCTAGTCACCATAGAGGTTTGGAAAAGTTGAATAAATTTAATATGCAAATTCCTCAAAGGAATGTAAATCATACATTCTTTTCTTCAATCTACCCATTTGTTTCCACACTGGCTAGACTTTTTTTCCCCTAGGACATATGCTTGGTATCACAAATATGGAGAATCTTAGGGTGACAAACCCTGGGACCCATAGGGAGTTAAGCTGCCTGGACATAGGGAGGCGTATTGAGGTTGACAGATCTGATAGCAAGCGCCAGGCCCCGAGCCTCAAGCAGTTGGTCCACTGTCATGCCCAGGTCTGCCTCTTTAGTTGGATATGAGACAAATTCCACTTACAGCATGAAATCTATGTAAAGCACTCAGCCCGCTCCTAACACACAGCAGGCATTCAATAAATGGAAGCCACTCTGTGAATAAGGTCCCCTGGGGGCATTCAGAGTCCAGAGGGAAGCTGAACACATGTTCCAATAATTATGACCCAGCAAGAGAACTGATTAACCACAAAATGGAACAGGGGTAAAGGGGAAAAAAATCAATGGCCTGCGTCAGAAGGAAGGGGCTGAGACAGGAAGGAGCTGGCTTGCTGGCCGCAGACGAAAAGAAAATGGTGTCTGGAACAGTACGAGGGTATGTAGGTACACAGAATGGAAGGGAAGTCTGAGGGCTTGCACGACCCAGGAGGAAAGTGCCTTGGAAGCAAGTCACTGGAGCCTTAAATGGCACACAAAAGGACATAAACCTTGAAGCTTCCTGTTGTACACTGGGTACTCACCAACTCTCAATCCTAGTGGTTTGTCTCCCATGCTCCCCACCCAGGACCCACATACACCCATGTCTATACTGGCCCACACTGGACCACTGGGAGCAAAGAGACTTAGAGCTTCTTCCAGAGGTGACAGGACATCAGCCAGCCCAGGCACCAGGGAAAATTCAAATGACCTGTGTCCCGTGCAAACAGGAACAAATTTTCTTTTTTTCTCTTTTGGTGTGTGCAGGCCAGAGGACATCCTCAGATATGGTTCCTCAAGAGCCATCCCCCTTGGTTCTTTGGTCTCTCACTGGTCTGGAGCTCACTAAGCAGGTCAGAGAAGTACACAGAGCCTCCTGTCTGTGCCTCCCCAGGATGAGACACAGGCTCCACGCCTGTCTATCTAACACGAGTGTGGGGGATCATACCCAGATCCCTGTGCTGTATGTATGGCTAACACTGCACTGTGGAGTCACTTTCCCAGCCCAGGAAAGAAGTGGCTACTGTCAAAGTCACTGTGTAGTCTCTCTGACACTTAGAAAATCTTGAGGCACACAACTCTATCTTCCAGCAAAAGTCAGAGATCACTTGATTGATGGGGTGAAAATCAGAAGAAAGGGGGCAGGCAATGTCTCAAGTTTTGCATTCTGACTCCAGCCACCTGTGAGTTACCACATGGGCAAGCCCAGGACACACCCAGCCAGTCAGTGTGGGGCCACGACCGGCTACACTGCACCTCCTCATAGGAACCGGGAAGCATGGTCTACTCACCCAGAATTTGACAAGGAAGAAGGCGTTTTGAGGGCCCTTTCCAAACAGTTCTTTCAAGCCACCTTTCTTTTCAGGAAATTTGTCATATATCTGACGAATGTCCACGGATTCGAGCAACGGGTCGCTGTAAGAATGGTTGGCATGCCCGATGTGCACGAAGAGGTGTTTGTTGTACTGCAAGAAACCATCGGAGACATTCCCATTACCAACTTTTTCCATAAAATGGGAACTCACCTGTGTGAATGGAGCATGAGTGGGAATCTTCAAATTCCCCTCTGAAACGATTCACGCACTTATAGAAAAGTCATTAGAGCGTAGAGAAAAATGACCGTTGTCTAACCATTGTCTCCAGGCAATGGTAAGTCTCCCAAACGCCTAAGGAAAGCCTCTCAGGACATCAACTACCAAACTAAGAAACAGTCCTACTATCCAGCCTCATCTGGCTCACTCTTTACATCTCCTTACCCACGACATAAACTGCCTATGATTACAGCTGCTGACAGCATCACCCACAATGCACCCTTAGCCCCGCTTTTCAAGTAGGGGTGGGCACAGCCATCTGGTTGATGGCACACACGGCAAAAATCAGAGTCCTGAGCCTCTGGGTCAATAGCCATCTTAGGAAACCATACAAAACCTCTGTGTGATGGGCTGGTCACACAGCTGAGGGCAAAGTGAGGGCCAGGAATAAAGAGTCTCCAAAGCCAAACAGGGACAGAAAGAAAAAAGCAGAGGTCAGCAGGGAACGAAGAAAGTCATTTACTCACAAAGAGCACTCTCTCTTCCCTTGCCTTGCTATAAACTCTCATGTGTTTTATAAGGTTTGCTGGTTGTTTGGGAAGAACTGTTGGTACCACTGTTGGCACCACACCTGGCGTAAGACCTTGTACAGGAAATACAAAGGCATGTATATGTCCTGATCCTCAACAATTATTTAGACCTCGCCAGTGCCTGGACCCCACTCTCACTACACTGGAATCTCTGAGAATTGACACCTAGCACAGGCCATTTTTAAAGTTCCTTTGTGAGGTCAATATTTAGCTGAATACAAAGCTACTGTCTAGACTCTTGATACCAGACACTTCAGGCCTGCATTTCCCACCTAGTGGCATGGCCCAAAATGTCCAGGAGTGCAGGGGCTCCATCCAGGAGAACTCAGGGAATCACAAGGGATATTACAGCTCCAGTTCTTCACAAAGGAGAGTCCCTCTCCACCCTAACAAGGCTTAAGCCAATTGTTTACCAACTATGACCCTGAGTGAGACTATGACAGTAATATTCAAATTGTTGAATGTTTCCAAATGTTCTACCGCCCAGTGGTGATAAAGAAGGTAGAGTCCAGATTCAGCCATTTCAAGGACAAACCCTAGGCCCCGTGTATGTTATCTGTGGCAGCAGCCTTGCCTCTTTAGTGTCCCATGAGTGGTAGCAATGATGGAATGATTCTCACAGTGTTGTCAGAAGGTTTAAACGACACCATACTTCAAAGTTTGTCACAGATCCTAGAGCCAATGAAAAGCAAGCACTCAAATGGAACTCTTGAGATTCACAGTGAATACTTGCATACTAGAAGTACTGCCATAAAGGAAGTGTTTTGGGGCCATGAATAATTCGGTTTCCTCAACTGGACTTGCTATAAACTCTAGAAATACACCCTGAGGAGTGCTGGCTGGTATCCTGACTTTTGTCCAAGAGAAGAACACTGAGAAAGAGAAGGAAGGGCGTCTCATCTGATGCCAGCATCCCATACACAGTAAGACTGGGTGGATAAACTGTCCCTGCACAACAGCTGATGCCAAGAGGTCAAGAAGGTGAACTTTAACACACTCCAATGGTGGCCAAGAAGGGACAGCTGTGTTGTTTGACCCTAAAAGACACTACCACCTTCATGAGAGCAGCTGGGATTGCCTCCTAGAGACCTTCAAGATCTGGCTTGTTAAGGTTCCCTTCATCAGACCCTTGAGAGCTCTTTGCTACTACTGCACTATACACAACCCCTCGCAAACACCCTTTAAGTGAGCCCAGTGGATTCAGGGGTTGCCAAGTTGGACTTGAATGACATCTTTACTGATTTGTTGTTGATGTCTAATCTGGGGTCAGGAGATGTTTTCATTTCCCCAAAATGGGTTCATACAACAAGTTTGAGAACCACGGTGTGGACCAGGCATAACAACGGAGACCTCTGAGCTTCCTGTGTACACTGGCAGTGCAGAGCTGGTACAGTAGAAGAGTTTCAAGATGTGAGGCAACTACAGGCAGGTGGACCTTGGCATAAAGCCTGCCAGACACCAAGCAGTCGATAAACAGGCTGTGAAGACCACCAATGGTCTGGGGTAGGAATAGTCACTGCATTCTGAAGGAGAAAGAAAATATCCACCCAGCTGAAGGTTTAAATGCTGGAGCTGGACCCTTAGAGTCAGCTGCTTCAGGGGAGCCTGACCTCTTGCCTGTGCAGAAGGAAGTAAGGACCAGGTCTGGTGTCCCCAAGCAGTTGTGAGTCATACCTTTCCTTGCTGCAGTGGACTTCATACTCTCCTTAAGAGAGGAGGAAACACGAGCTGAAGTTACACACTGCTGCCTGAGGCCACACATTCAGAAATAGGTCTGGAATTAAGAATAAAGCTTGGGCCTTTGAAAGCCAGGTTTTGTTCTGCACAAGACACCAGCACTGTCTCCCAGAAGAGCTACCTATGCTTCCAATGTGCAGTCAACTGCTCCTGAAAGCTGAATGAGGAGAAAGGCTGAAGCGCATTTCCCAAGTCCGTGAAATTAAATTAGAATTCTAGATCAAGCCCTAAGTGCAGTGGACCGAGTCTTCAAAGCTTTCTATTTTGAGGATGTGACCTCTATGCCTGAGGGGCTGAAAGGGACAGAGAAGAGACAGAGAAGCCGGAGCTGTCTCCCCAAGGCTGGAGATTTGAAACCAGACCTTGGCCAGGGCTGTCTGCAGGCTTTATTGCTGCCAAGGGGTGACTCTATTTCTAAGAATACAAAGGACTGGAGAAGGAGACCACAGCATGGAACAAACAGACCTAGCTCTCCCCTCAACTCAACCTGGGCAGGTCATGAGTCCTGGCCGAAATTCCAAAGGGCAAAATGAAGGAAGCCAACTGATGTGCTTGAGCTAAATGAGTTTAAATGAAATCAAAATTCTAAAGAACACCGGATGATACTAGCTGCCTCCTTCCTGAAAAAACCCAAAGGGTGGTGCTCTCCCTAAAAGTGACACACACACCCAAAAGGCAGGGCAGGGAAGCACTTTCAAAAGAAGGCAGCTGCTGAGTGACCTGCCCCAAGGCCCAGGACTGTGTATGATTCTAAAGAACACAACCAGCTCAGATGAAAACAATAACATGTAAAAAATAAAGGTGGAAGGAGAGAACTAAATGCACAAAGCTGTCCTCTAGCCTCCTCATGTATCCCCCAGCACATGCCAACCAGCGCTCACACACAAACCACAAAAAATAAAACATTCAAAAAATAAAATTTCACAGGCATTTAACAGCTATAAAGAGTCACCCCAGGGGCTGGAGAGATGGCTCAGTGGTTAAGAGCACTGGCCTTTCTTCCAGAGGTCCTGAGTTCAATTCCCAGCAACTACATGGTGGCTCACAACCATCTACAATGTGATCTAGTGCCCTTTTCTGGCATGCACGTGTACATGCAGACAGAAAACCAAAAAGAAAAAAGTCACCCAAAATGTAGATTTTAGTAGAACAACCAACATGCCTATCAGCTGGTGTCTGTCCACCAGACACTGAGCTAGCAGCACTGATCCATAAGCAAGCACTAAAGCTGCTTTTCTTCACAGGCAAAGCTGAGAGCCTACAGAGCAGCTCGCAGTCATCTACAACTCGAGCTTCAGGGCTGCGGCCTCCGTGGGTTTCAGGCTTCTACCTGTACCATGCATGCAAAACACTTGCACACACAAAAGAAGAATAAATTTATCTACAAAACAACAACAACACCTCCCACACATCTTCCATGAACCATAGTGTCTTTCCAACCAGTATCTGGCAGAGTCCACCCAGAAAATATGAATGATTTTATAAACTTAAACCATACAAATCAGGTTACCCATTTACGTGAGAGCAGAGTCCACATTCAGAGGCAGGAGGCTTCAGAAAACTGACCATTCTGAAGTTTTTTGGTAGCTACGGGATACATTTCTAATATTCAGAGAAGGGCTCATCCCAGAAGGACCTGGCCAGGAACAGGGTCAATAAGGATGTGGGGAGTGCACTCATGGATGGGTCGTAGAAAGAAAAACGGGCCTGAGATTTCTCTATTGGAACATCCAGAGAAAGTTGTACTAGAAGTGGGGTGTGTGTGTACACGTGGAGCAACTAGGAAGACACTTGTGTAAATAAAAAACAAAAAACAAAAAAAAAACAAAACAAAATAAAAACTAGACAGATTAAAAAAAGAGGCAATCACACTGGGAGCAATTTTTAAAAAAGAAAGGGTGCTAACAGATCAGATCGTGGTATTAAAAATAAAAGCAGTTTGTAGGGGCTGGGGATTTAGCTCAGTGGTAGAGCGCTTACCTAGGAAGCGCAAGGCCCTGGGTTCGGTCCCCAGCTCCGAAAAAAAAAAAAAGAACCAAAAAAAAAAAAAAAAAAAAAAAGCAGTTTGTAATATAAAGGCAAAGTAAAATTAAACCCAAAATTCTGATAAGCTACATGAAAGAGTTAGGAAAGCAGACCGTAAGCTGGAATTTTAAATGTAGCACTGGCTAAGCATAGGGTTAAATCCCTATTCACCCACAGTGAGAAGTCAGTGAGTGTTTTCCCAAACAAACAAACAAACATTGAAAGTCTGAAGACCTGAGTTCTATCACACGACAGAAGGGAACTGATACCACACACTCACACTCACATACACACACACACATACACACACACTCACACTCACACACACTCACACACACACAGACACATACACACACAGACACATACACACACACATACACACACACTCACACTCACACACACTCACACACACACAGACACATACACACACAGACACATACACACACACTCACATACACTCACACACACAGACACATACACACACACTCACACACACACAGACACATACACACACTCACACACAGACACATACACACACACTCACACTTACACACACACACAGACACATACACACACACTCACACAGATAGCAAATTACATCTAAAAAAAAAAACAAAACTGAAGAAGTGACTGCAAGGGCTGTCCATAGCTGTCACTAATAGGGGGACTGGCAGGTGAGAACACAAGGTGACACATGGCTGTGTCCGTGGGCCATGTGGTTGAATCTGCCTTAGCTTAAATAAATAGTCCTTGCAAAACAGCCATGCAACATGACAGGTGGGATGAGGAGGGGACAAAGCAAAAGGAAAGAGAAGCGTGGTTTTCAGGACGTCTGTTATGCACTGGCTCCAAGCTTCCCGGCTGGGTCACCCCATCGAGCTCTCCTGTGTGCATGTGAGATTTCCAGAACAGGCAGACCACTTGGGATCTGAGGAGTTTCTCAGCTCCACTTTCTACCGCTGTGACCCTAGTCTGTCTTCACGGTCACGAAGAGCCTGAAAGGGTGAATGAAGGGTGGACAGTCCCCCTCGCGGAAGCAAGGTTTCCGTCTTCCAGTCCATGTTCCATTTGCCCTTCGATGCCTATGGAAACCATCGAGACCTGGACCTAGAGTTAGTTGGCTGAGATCTCGGTCTGGATTTGCTGCCGACTCCATCCACTTTCTAGAAACTTCCGGCTGGGGCTTTCAGCCACTCTATCCTAGCTGCCTCCATTCTAAGGAGGTTGCTGCCCTGCATGAGCATCCGGGGATTAGTGAGAGAACGCATGGAAGCTGCATTATCAACCCGGGCCTGTCCAAGAGTCCGTCATGAATACTCTTCATTCCATAGTTGTGACGGTCCCCTGCTTCAGCAGAGATAATCAGTGTGGTCCCTTAAACAACAAGGAAATGGAAAGACGGCTTAAACCAGAAATGGAGGGTGGGAAGCTCCAGGCTCATCAGGGTGATTCCCACTGTCATGAGGTCACTCATTATCACTACTGGAGCTGAGGTGGGCTCTGAGTTTCCCTTCAGATAGCAGACTCCATCCCTGGAGACTCCTTTAGAAAAGGAAGCAAAAGAGGTCTGTCCTCCAAAATGAGATGGAACAGCTGGGGTATACTCAATTGGAGACAAAGAGGGACGTAGATCGCAGTGGCTACTGGGGCTTCACTGCTTTCCTCTCTCTCCTCAGTAATAGAAAAGAAAAGGAGGGAGGAGAAAGATGGGGAGGTGAGGGAAGGGGAGGGGAGGGGTGGGGAGGGGAGACCTTACAAATAACCCTCTGAGCCCTGGGATAGAAGTGAGAGCTGCACTACACCATACCACCTGCAGGTGGCAATCTTTTCCTAAACTTCTCCTAAAAATTTCAAGTATTTGAAGAACTTAGTAAAACCTTGAAAAATGACTGCTGTCAAATAATACCAAGAGAAAAATTATAATCCACTTAGGAATTTAAAGAAACCAAGACAAATAACTCATGTCGAAGGATACTAACGTCTAAGCTGAATCAGAATGAGGACAAATCACCTGCATTTGCTTCCTGTCACGCTCCAGCCCGGACTGTCTGTCCAGGCAGCCTCAGGGTGGCCTGGGCAGCCTTTGATGGCAGGAGTGGGAATGGAGTCAAGCCAAGAAAGTGACTTGCAGATTCAGCCAGGAGAGGATGGGGGATTGCATGGGTGTCTATGGGGCTGCCAAGAGAAGGTGAACCAGGAGTTTCCAGCAGGCTATGTCCCTTGTAGTTTCGGGATGTGATACCTCCTGCTTCCTATTTCCACCCAGTGTAGCTGAAGAGATGCAAAGGCTGAAACGAAGGGTACTCACCGGGAAGGCAAGCGCATGGTGGGGGAGGGGGGTGACCGGCCAAGAAAAGCAGATGGAGCCTGGCTGGGCCTCTGTGAAATGCCTATAAAACCTGCATTTCCAGATGCTTTCAATTGCTTCTTCCCCACAGGCTAATGAAGAAAGAGGGTGAGTTCCCAGAGCAGCTCAGAAAATATAAACCACCCAGAGGACAGACTGCAGCCATGGGAAACTGTGCTGGTGTGGGACAACTTCGCATCATCCAGTGTAGTGTGAGCTGAGGGACCACACCACGCCAGGCCATCATGCAGAGCCTTGGATGATACCCCATCTCTCAGGTCCTCCTGGAAGAGACACCCACCCAGACCCAGCCGACCATCCATCCAAGCTGCAGCACCCCTGCCCCGCACCCCCAAGGTCTGGAGGGCTAGATGTGCTTTGGGATGATGCAGTTTGTGTTAAGGATATTAAGAATGCACAGGTAGGGATCTATGTGCGAGCTGTGCCACATGACACATGTTGCTCATCATTCCACGCTGTGTCATCTGAACACAAAAATGACACCTATGGCTGGGTCTCATCCAGGGGTCAATGTAAAGGTCAAGTGAAAGAGAGAGATGCAACAGAGTCTGAAAGAGACCTGCCCAGCTGGCCAGACCCCTCAGTGAGACAGTAAGTGCCCTAGCAGCCTCTACACAGTCTGGGCCCGGAAGCTTCAGCTGACACAGTACCTTGTCCCAATCACCCAGGCCAGACGCAAGGATAGTTAGAAATCTAGAAATCCAGCCCGGGGCCCCATCCTCACCCTCAACCCTCCACCCTCCTCTCACACAAAGACTCCTAGATGCTCATTTCCTTTTACTTGTTCTGATGACATTTCCCAAACCAACCAACGTCAGAACTGCGGTCTGACAAAGGAATTCTACAGGATCTGGGAATTTAAGCTTTTGAAAGGAGCTATAAAGATAAGAAAATTAAATCATCTTTGGGCCTATGCTGGCCCAAGCACTTTACTGGAAGGAGTCAGGTTATCTGATGGTACATCTGTGGAACATTGGTAAGAGCTGGGTCAGTGGTCAGTCTCCTCAGAGAACTCGGGCTCCCTTAGGCAAGGAGGACTGATGACTCACACCACAGCCCAGGGCCCCAGCTCCAGACTCACAGAGAGATGAGGAGCAGAATCCAGGCTCTGCAAGCTCCCCAGCCTAGGCACGCTTCAGCAGTTCTCCCATCTACAGAACCCAAGTGTCTGAACTCTCCTCCCCCTGTACCCATACGATCATCTGTGAGCTGTCTATCCTCTCACTGAAAAAAACTCTGTGGGAGGACACTTGTCCATGTAGCGACCTCCTAGTTATTAGTAATTGATTGCTTGGACTTTCCCTAAAGTGCCTCAAGCCATTGGCTTTTGATTCAGAGTTCAAACAGAGCACCCTTTCATCCACGTATGAATTGCTTCAATGCTACCTAAGCTCTCTAAGGCTGGGTCCCAACACCAATGCCAACATCTTGCTTAGTTTGAGGCTGACAGGAAACTGCATTAGGAGCTTCCTCTCCTGCTCAATGCTCTTCTGCATTTCATCGGTATGCTCAGCCATTCCAGGTACCTGCTCTCTCTTGCAGCAGCCTAATCCCCAAGGTTTTGTCCTCACTACCCACCATCTGGTCCTATTTCCCATGATCTCATTTTTAAGACCAGTTCAAAAAACATTTTGGCATTGTTTGATTTACCTAAAGACAGCACCAAAGTGTAACTGAGATAGTCAGTTATTCAGAGACCCTACACCAAGCCTGGAGACAGGCTCACACAGCGATAAGAAGTCAAGGAACCCTATCTTTGCATGCAATACGTCATTAGAGTGAGGCAGAGGAGTTCAGGTGAGGACATTCTTTGTTTCTCGGCTTCACAGAATGCTGGAACACTGGTTCCTCTCTCCATCCACAAAGGGACTGGTATCACCAAGCCTTTCTCCTGGAAGGCTCACACTTTGGGGACAAAATGCCTAGCACAGTGTTGATGGTGTGTCCAAGGAAGGACTGGTGATGACTACCACACAGGTACACAAAAGGCAAACTCAGGAGGGCCTGACCTGGTCAAGGGTACTCCAGTGACACATCTGAGAGGGCTGGACCATGTGTCAGCCATCTCCTCTCCCCGTGTCCCCTTCCCTAATACAGCCGTCACTTAAGCAACCCTGCACACTCCCCTTTCCTGATCTCGGCTCCTGGTCATTCCAGCACTCAGACCACAGTAGACATGAAACACAGAACCCGAGGGCCAGGGAAAGACTGACAGGGAGGGGTTGTGCTGTGGGTGAGTAGAGGGCAATGCTCAACTAAAGGAACCTTCCTTGTCCCAGGACCAAGATGGGGCAGGGACTGAGGAACTATCCAAGCTTTACCAGGCACACAGGATACAACGCACAGCTTTCCTACTCTGAGATTTTGTTTATACAAAGAAGCAACTGCCAAACACTCTCTCAAGACACTGGCCCCGATTGCAGGACTGGCCCTTTAAATTACCTGGCTACGAGCAGGAGACTACACTTCTTAAGCCCCATGAAGCACAACTGTGAAACCATGTAGAAAGTGTATTTTCAAGCATCCACAACCATTTCTAAAACAGTCTTTGTTTTTTAGGTTCTTCCTTCTTTTCTTCACCCTCTGCTGTTTTTCTCTCAGCTTTTAGTGGAGCCAAAGGTAACAGAGGGACTGCCTTGCTGGTTTTCTACCAACACAAACAACTACCAACTTGGGGAAGTGCTGCCATCTGCTGCACACAGGACCCGATGCCAGCAGGGGGCGTGCACCCACCCATTATTCTTCCATTAGAGCCTCACAGCCTTCGGCCACAGACACAATTCCTCAGACATAAATGGACCAGACAGCCTTCTGGTCACAATCTCAGGACTCAAGATTCATCTGACCTGGATATGAATCCCATTTCTAGTATCAGATGGCAACCTAACATTAGACAAACTACTTCATAAGGATTAAGTAAGCTAACACACAGTGTGGGCACACAGGGAAGCTTTAAGAGGCACTGGTCATAACTGCTCATTAAAGTAGCACTGTGCATGACTGACAAACCTGAGAAGTCCCGAGGTGAGCCAGCAGGGTCTCACACAAGGCTGGTACTGAATGTGCAGCCCTGTACCAGGGAGGCAGGCTAGGTTCCATTCTCTTAGGCAGCCAAGCAATCACAGTACACAAGACCAGGGTTCAAAGCAGCCTAGGAGACAGAATCCGGTCAAGCCTCTTATCCAGGAAGAGGTAGTGACCTATTTCAGTGGCGAGCTACAGAGTATAAACTAGTTCACCAACACTGTGCCTGGCTGCTTTGTTTCTGTTTTGCTCTAGTGAGAGCGGAAGTTCTCCTCCTGTGAATATTCTTCAAGATTATTTTATTTCAATTACATATGTGCACGTGTGTCTGTGTGTAGGATGTACAGAGGAGCACAGGTGCAGAGCCCTGGTGAGCCACCGGATATAGTGCTGTGAAGTTAGCACCAGCGCTCTGTGAGAGCAGAGAGTATCCTTCAGCTTAGCGCCATCTCGAGCCTGCATGGCTCACCTCCCTGTGATGTAAGTGAGCCCACACTGCTGCAGAGAAACGGAAAACACACACCTGCAAGTTGGCATGGAGCAAAGACCTGGAGACTCCAACTGCAACATTTAATTTGGTTATGGTCCTTGAATTATTGGCCACTTTGCTGGTTTCCTTATCAAATTAATGTGTTTAATGGTTTCACATTGAATTTTAACTATTTCCAAACGTTTTTAAAATATACCAATAGAGTATTTTAGATGACCTTAATGTTTCTATCTTAGAACAAAAATGCAATGAAGTTAATGTCACTGAAAGTCTCAAGAACCAAAGAAATCATCCACATGTTTCAAATATTTCAGCCTAATCTTAATTCTGAAGCAGCACTCGGGCCTATCATGGGACAGCACAGGGCGTTTGCCTTGTGAGGTCATTGCAAAGGCTGGTGCTTGAGATGCTGTCAGATGCTTTAAATAACTTGGATAATTCCCTTTTACTTCAACGTGTCAATTACCACTTTTCTCAGAACAAAAAGCATACGTAGGGCCTTCATGCTTTCACTAAATCAAAGGTACACAATTCTCAGCTTCTACACATGCTACTCGAGGTGGCTTACAATTCCTGATGGATCCACAGAATGACAGTAAAGTCCTGATCCTCCTGTCTCTATCTCCCAAATGCTGGGATATAGACACACACCATCACACTCAGGTAACATGGTGCTGGCAATCAAACCCAAGGCTCCACGCACGCTAGGCAAGCACGCTACCAACTGAGCCTGTCCCTGTATACTCATCTGCACACACTTAACTGCAAAGTGGGTGTGCAAAGAAATGAAAGAGTAGGGAACACAAAATTATGATTTCAGTGGGTGAAATTATTAAACATTATACCCCAAGTCAAAAATAATCAAGATACATTAGAAAGTATTTTCATGGTCTGAAACTATACTGTCTTGGTGTTAAGATGCTGTGGGTAGAATCCAGGGCCTTGCATGTACATACTAAATAAGCGCTCTCCAACTAAGCTACATTTCTAGCCTTGAAAAGGTGGACATTTTAAACTAAGATCAAGTAACTTCCATTTGTAAAGATTTTAGTTTTCACTATGTTTCTGTGTGATGTCTCTTTCCGTACACGTGCCTTTGAGGGCCAGAAGAGGGCACAGAAGAGTTGAGGATGGGTGAGTTCTCTACAGGAGCAGTACATGAAGAGCAAGCAACGTTCAATTGTGAGGAAAAGGAGTAATTTTACATCGGCACTTAGTAGGCCCTGGCAGACTACGCTTAGTTGGCCCTCAGTGTACTTTTTTATTCAGTTTGGGAGCTCAGTCTATGGAACGGTACCATCTACATTTCCTGAACAGTGAAGTATAAAACCACTTATATGTACATAATCTCTGATTTAAATGAAGGGGAGGGCCTGTGTAGGCTCTAGGGGAATTGAGCATCTGAAGCTTCTAGAATGTTCCACCCACACTGAGGGGCCGTGGTCATAAGGCATATTTCAAACATCAGCAATTGGGCACAGGGCGAGAGCCAGGCTCATCGGGGACTATCGAGGGCCATGCATGCAGTTCAGAGGGCCTTCAGCATGGGTGTGATGAGAGAACACTTCAGAAAAGTGTAGTCTGGTCCTTCTGTTTGCTAACTACATACCGTAAGTCACCAAATGTGCCTGACCTGTTTCCTCCTCTGCAAAATGAGGAAAACGGAACCTATCTGAAAGAGACAAATGATGGACTCAATGGCAAAGCACTCTGAAACAAACACAGACACAGGGGGAAGGCCAGTCCAGTCTCCAAGCAGACACTACAAGGAGGTGACCTATGTCATCAAAGTGCTCCCACCTGTGTGGACCATTAGCCCAGCAGGCCATTCTTCCTGGGTGGCTTCCTGCACTGGAGAAGAGCACACCAGGCAGCCTCAACCTTGCGCCGGTCTCAAGAGCCCCAGTTTTTGTGTCTACTTTACGTCATCGCAGCCCTGTTTTCTGACAGCCCTCAGAGTAACAGGTGGATATATCAGAGGCCCCCATACGAGCTCTCGGTGTACAGTGGTAACATGTGGTACACTGCCTAACCTTGGGCACCTCTGCACCCAGTCAAGCAGAAGCTTGGAAGGTCACCTCTAAGGCTCACCATTAGAGTGACTAGTACATGCAGGTATGACAAACTGTGTGCTCATCTCTGTGCACCTTCCTCTCCGCCCTCTCTTACTTCTCTCCCATAGGGTCTCACTATATAGTCCTGGCTGCCCTAGAACTCACTATATAGACCAGGCTAGCCTCAAACTCAGACATCCACCTGCCTCTGTGTGTGCCACCATGGCCAGCCTCTGGTTCTTTCTCTAGAAAACAGATGATAGCAAGACCCACAAACCTAACATGTCCCCCGAAGAGGTCAGTGCTGGGAGATACAGAGTGTGGAGAAAGGAGTTGGTGAGGATCCCAAACACTAACTCATGATTGTTTCAATTGCTGCCTGGGGCTCACCCACACACAGATGCAACCCTCACACTCAGAGCCAAGGAGTGGGCGCGAACAAAGGGTACAAGCTTATGGGGGGCGAGGAAGAAAGGAGGCTCACATATGCATGGGATGATGCGTACAAGATGGAGTGGGCGGGGAAGGAAAAGAAGAAAATGACAGACAGAGTCCAGATGCCTGTGTTTCTGGTATTTACAACATGACAAGGCGCTGCAGTCTACAGTAGCTATCAAAGCACCAACATTACTTCTGAGAAGATAATTGCGTTTTTCACTTTTTTAGGGTGTGGGGTGTGGGGTGTGGGTGGGGCTTAGAAATACCAGATAATATGATTGGTTGTTTAGCCTTTAGCCTTTTAGGATGAATGTTTAACCCAGAAGATATAACTATGTGACTAAAGAAGATACTAATTCAGGGTTCACACTTCTAACTGTACAGATACTTTATATCCCATCAGCCACACAAGGCTCAATATGTACTCCCTGTTGCTAAATTTTATGATACAAGCCTGGTGAGGCCTGCCCTCCAGCCAAGGTACCCCCTGGAGCTTGTGGTCTACACGGCAATAAACACTGACCTCTCATATTGGAAGATATGAGAAGATACCTGCCAACAGCCTCCTTCTCCCTGGGTGAGGAAGTGTGGCCTGGTGGCTCCGTATGCTTTTACACAGGACATTTCACACATGTGTAAGGGAAGGGGTCAGTAAGGGACAGAGCACAGGGTGAAGACATGAGCAGGCATGGAAGCATTTCCTGCTAGCCACACCCCTCTAAGTACACTCACCGAGTCTGGGTCTCTCTGCTGCTCAAGGAAAGCTGAGAATTCCACCAGGCGAAGCTTGGTTGTGCCAATGGATCGGCCCTGCCAGGCAGGAACTGAGGGAGCTGGGGCTGATGCAGGCTCAAACCCTGAAATAACAATTGTCACCTTTACACAAGTCAACCTGCACCTCCCTCCAGACCTCCATGGGGCAGAATTCTGAACACAGAGGACCAAGAAGGGAAGGACACATCCTTCCACTGCTGGCACTCAGGCTGGGTGACACTCTAGCTGGGGCTTTTGCAGATAGTGACAGCTAAGCAGACTGCATGAAGTGCATCATGAAGCCAGCCTCAGGTAAGCTTCAAGAGGAGCTGTGGCAGGGGACAATGTGATGATTCAGGTCTGTTGTTGTTTCGATTAAATGTGGAATCACCATGGAGAAGCATCTGTGAAGTTTAACTGAAGCAGAGGAAAGACCCTCCCTAAGTGTGCACAGCACCATCACACAGCTAGGGTCTTGAACAGCGAAGAACAGAAAGAGAGCTGAGCATCAGCATTCACTCTGCTTCCTCCAGTGGACATGATGGGACACTCCTCCCTCTATGATGTCACTGCCATGACGGGACTATACCCTCAAACTATACGAACCCAAACAAACCATTCCTCTCTCTGCTTGCTTGTATAGGTATTTTGCCACAGCAACCAATATTGACAGCTAATCCTGGGTAAAGGGGACTGGCTGGGGAGCAAGCTAAGAATGGTGGAAACATCCAGGGAAAGGTTTGTGAAGGCATCCTGTGAAGCCAGGACCCAGAGTACACTGCTTGTATTGGCTCATCTTCTATCTCAAGACCATGCTCACCAGCACTATCGAACGTTCCCTGAGAGAGGGGGCTCAGGAGAAGGAGAACCAGATGGGTCATTCAGATTCACTTTCTGCTATGAGCTTGCATGTAAGCCCTCTCTTACAGGAGGGAACCAACAGGGAACTGAACTTCACTACCTAAGAAAGCTTAAGTAGGGCTGGAGAGATGGCTCAGTGGTTAAGAGCACTGACTGCTCTTCCAGAGGTCCTGAGTTCAAATCCCAGCAACCACATGGTGGCTCACAACCATCTGTAATGAGATCTGATGCTCTCTTCTGGTGTCTGAAGACAGCTACAGTGTACTCACATACATAAAATAAATAAATAAATCTTAAAAAAAAAAAAGAAAGCTTAAGTAATCTGTGCCTGACTCAGTGACATGATTTGGCAGCTTCTGACCACAACAACTTCCCCTTCTAAGTGGGGCCCAGCGTCGTAAGTGAAAGTGGTCAGGCTTCCTGTTTCCTGACAGTCCCACAGAAAGAGCTCTTAGAAGAAAGGGGTTTTTTAAAATCTTTTTTTTTTTTTTTTTTTTGGAGCTGAGGACCGAACCCAGGGCCTTGCGCTTGCTAGGTAAGCGCTCTACCACTGAGCTAAATCCCCAACCCCTTAAAATCTGTTTTTATTTACTTACTTTGATCATCTAAGTATGCCTGCATATATGTACGTGCACCATGTGCATGCCTGATGCTTGCAGGTAAGAAAAGAGCATAGACTATATTCCCTGGAACTGGATTAAGAAATGTTTATAACATTCCCATGTTGGTACCAGGAAACAAACCCAGGTCCTCCACAGTGGCAATCCCAGCTCCTGAGCACTAGCCATCTCTCTAGGCCCCAGGAGAAGGAACTCTTGAGTAAAGAAACCCAGGGCCTGATGATGAGAGACCTCCCTTAGGGAAAAGAAGAGAGGCAGCTGCTGACTAAGACCTGTATCACTGCACTGGGACAAAAGAGGCCCCACTGCCCCTCACCCCTCATCCCAGAAGCAGGAAGACTCACCTGGAATGGGGGCTGTGACTGCTGGCTGGATGGGGTAGGCCTGCTGCACAAAGGGCTTGACGCTGGGGGAAAAAATGGTTAGCAAGAGTCAAATTTACGGGATGCAGTGGTGGCTACTGCCCAAGCCTGGCCCTGGCCTGCAGTAGACTTCCCCATCATCCCTTCTGCCTGGCTCCCTCCCTCCCTGCAGTGGGATGCCCATGCCACGCAGAGCTGTATCCACCTAAAGGAAGTTTCTACTTCCTTAGGAGAGGCCACTCAGCAGGCTGTTGAGTACAAACACCCTCAAGGATGTGGTGTGACTGGAGTGGGCCTGGCTTCCCACAGTGTAGCAGATACCCATGGAGTGTACTTCTCATCCCTGAACAGACCGATGTCAACTGTCATGGCCGGGGGGTGTTTAAGGAGGCCATGAGACAGGGTCTCCCGCCTCTAGACCACTAGGCCAAACATATATAAAGAAAATTCCTTTCTGTTTTACCCCCAAGCTTCCCTTGACTCCCGTGGGCTGAGCTTGCTCTTTGGATTCAAGGGCTCTCTGGAATTTTCTATCAGGCACTCCTATCACAGGGTCATCCACAATGGAAAGAGACCACTCTCTCTCAGATGAGGAAGACCCTGGTGCTGCAGCCAAAGTCATGAAGGATAACAGATCTAATTCAAGTGCCTAGCTGTGTTGTTGCTAATACTGCAGGTGGGAGAAAGGAATCTATACCATTGCTAACTCTCAAAGGTGGGTCCCTTTCCACGTCCTGGAACATGGGGACATAAGGAGGGTCAAACTTCTGATTGACTGTCTCTTCTCCCTTAATCCCTGACAAAGCCTGGTACAGTAAAATGTCCCCCAGGGTGGGACGCCTAGCCTCTGTCATCTGGGGCCTTCAAAGACTTACTCTTGTGAGGATCCTGGCTGTCCTGTCTGTATCATCCCAGGCCAGAACTGGAAGGCAAAAGGCAAAGGCTTTAGGGTTATGAGTTCTCATCAAAACACACTGTAACATGTTCAAATTATCTGCTGAAGAACACCAGATTCCTGGAGTCCGATGTGGTCAGTGCAGCGCTCAAGACCATAGCCTACCCCAGGGAGCTTCCTTCAGCCACTGAGTCCTGAAAACTCTCGTAAGGCCAAGAGGCAATGTGGAAGCACTGCAGTTTGTACTGCAAGGGCTTCCTGCACAACCCACAGTTGTGTAGCTCCCAAGGTCCAATGGAGCAACACAAAGACTTGAAACGAAAAAGTCAAAGTGTGGAGAAGCAACTAGGACACTTGTCTTTGCTGTGAGCATTCCTAAGCCTTTGGTAGAATCCTGACACCACTGCTTATCTAAATGACCAAGTCACATCTAATGGTGCCTCACAACGAGTAACCTCAGCCTTGTCACCTATAAAATGGGCATGGAACTGAGACTACTGCAGATGGCTCTGGGGTGAAACCAGATGTATCAGCTGTCAATCATCCACCTATTTATCTATCCACCTACCATCTTTCATCTATCTTTTATTCTGTCTACTCATCTGTCTACCTATCCATCTATCCATCTATCATCTACCCAGCTCCCTGCCCATCTACCTATTCCATGATATTGTCTAAGGGCCTCACTCATGACAGGCAGGTGCTCTACTGAGCCACATCCTCAGTCCCTTTTCACCCTAGTTTTAGACAGGGTTGCATCAAGTTGGGCAGGCTGACCCTGAACTTACTATACAGTCCAAGGAGGCTTTAAAACATGTGAGCCTCCATGTGAGCCTCCTGGGCACTGCGCTGCTACGCCCACGGTGGCCATCGTTTGTGCACTCAGGTACTAACTTACCCCCGGGCCCCCTGGGAAGGTGGGGCGGGGAATCCCAGGCAGCCCCAGCTTGTTGTGGATGGCGGTAGCTGAGACGATCTGGGCTGATGACATGGCAGCCATGTGCTGCAGGGCCTTGTCCTTGGCAGTCTGATCCTTGAAGATGACAGTGACACACTGACTTAATAGAGAACACATGTCTACCGTGCGGGTTAAACAGTACGAGCACAAAGACTAAAATACAGAGTCACACAGGAGCCATGAAAGCACACATGCACAGAGAGAAATCAACACGGCCAGGAGGCAGTGACTCTGGCTTATGGGACTAGGGCTACTAGCAGGCAACAGCTAGTGGCAAGCTTGGGTTTTAAACCCGTGATCCATTTTTCCATTACACAGGAAGTCAAACAATATAATCACTGTTTCTACTTCCAGAAAAATTCTCAATGGCTAATCACACCAAAGGTAGGGGTGACCCTACTTTCAAGTGAAAGGTCACCAGCAGGGGTAGGGCCATCTATAGACCGAAGAGAGCACTATTTGGGTGCCTGCTGTCATTGGGCCACAGTGCCAGGCCCCTGCTGGGGTCATCCAAGGCCCAGGAACCCTGGCAGACATCTGTGGAGGGGCAGCTCAAAAAGCAGCAGACGGGCAGGGGAGCAGCCAAGCAGCATGCTGTCGGGGCACATGCTATGGGGCTAAGGCTACAGTGGTTCCTTTACCAAAGCTCAGGGTGTGGGGGATGCTACAGTGTTTCCTTTTGAAAATGGATCTTTTCTACAAAGCCAAGATTGGTAACATAAAACTAGCCCAAAAAAAAGAAAAGAAAAAAGAAAAAGAAAAGAAAGAAAGAAGAAAGAAAAAGATAAAAAGATAAAATAAAATTCTGCCAAGCACAGCTAAAATACAGAATACTCAGTTCAAAGAACATACTTACCATGCTTGTTACCTGGATACAATAATAAACAGTTTGTTAAAAGGATCACATACAAAGGCAGGGTTACTTTTCTTCTTCAGTTAAAAAAAAGCATGTATCACAACATTCATGTGTATAAAAATGCATATGCGAATGTGTCGATTCTTATACTTTAGGACTAAGCTATCCAGATGCTACCTAACAGCCAACACTCACAGAACTGACCACCCAACTCCCTGGATGTGGGGCTATGTGGTGTCCCCATTATGGATGGAGCAATGGTCAGGCCTTGTGTGTGGCAGGACCCACGGGAGCATGCAGAACTGAGGGGTCTAAACTCAGAACCCAGAGGTCACTGGAGCAGGAACAAAGTAGTCACAGCAACAAAGACTGTGGTGCCTCCCGCCAAGCTGCCACTCAAGAGTCTACGGGTGAGGACACAACAGTGGCTGAGACACAACAGAAATGCCAGCCAGGAGGCAGCTACCATGTTTGCAGAGCTAACCAAAGGTGAGGAACAAACAAGCCGAGCTGCCAAAGGGAAGGTCAAGAGAAGCTTGAAAAAGGAATCAGACTAGAAAACAATTCTGGAAGCTTCTGGCAAGGATACATTCGCTTCTCCAAAGTGTGGACAGCACGTTGCCCCAGCATACCAGGAACACCATGAAACGTTTTTAAAGTCAAGGGACAGATTCTCAAAGAATAAAAATATTCTATTACAGAATATTTTTGAGAGGGAAGAATGAGAAGGGGGAGTAGGAGGAGAAGGAGGAGGAGCTAAACGTGCACTTTTACATTTCTGCACTTTGTATCTGAAAGCTAGTGAGTCCGCTCTCCAGGCTGTCCCTGCCTACTGGGAATGTCTGACAGGCTATGGCACTTTCTGCATCAAGGACACAGTGAAGACCTGGGGATGCTTGTTTGCTGGTCCCTGCTAGAATGGCCTAGTGTGGTTAGAAATGTTGTTTCATATCTCCTCACTAGCAGGCACTCTTTAAGCCAGGCCTTATTAGCTACCCAGTAAAACCTCTAACCTGAAGCCTGTCTGACTGAAGCTGAGGCAATTAAAATTTAAAATTTAAAATTACACACGCGCGCGCACACGCACACACACGCGCACGCGCACACACACACACACACACAGAGATGGAATTTTTTTATTATAGGCTGGAAGTATCATAGTATCCTAAAGCAGAGCTTACTTAGGGGAGCACACACAGGTGTCAGTGCCAGTTCGCTCACTTTGAAAGCCCTGTGGCTTCAGCTGGCCCCACCCACCCCCTTAGCAGGAATGGAAGGGCAGTGAGCATGGCTCTGCTCTACACAGTAAAGAAGGCCTGACACCAATACACACTGGCTAAGTTTGCTTTGAACCCATCACGTTGGACTTCAGCCCTGAAGCCACTTAACCCCTAGTGAGAGGTTATAAAAGCTCTCTGGGGTAATTTGCTGTGACTGAGGTAATGGCAGAGGAATGGCCATGGGTGCCTTCCCCAGGCATCACATCTTCTTCCGGCTGGCCCCAGAATGGGGTGGTTTGGAAAAGAGAAGCCCAGACTTTTATCCTGCCTGGCTGTTGTGAATTCTGAAGAACTACAAAATTGTCTCATGAGAAAGCCATGCAGCCTCTCAGAGACCTAGGAGTTCTTGTGTTTATTAGGTGCTTATGAGAGGTGGTTCTGTCTCACCAGTGTGGAATATGGTTGGTGCATTTTAGTGAGAAACCATAGCCCAGGTAGGGAGAAGAATGAGCACCTTAAACCTCTAAGACCTACTGACATGGGACCTGCTGGAAACATTTCTCGTTGCCAGGTATGTTCAAAGGTTCTTCAAAATGTCCATGAAGGATTGATAGTTTTCCTTAAAATTTTTGTAAAGCATTTACTAGGTATATATTTACCTGCATACGGAGTCAGAACAGCTTGTAGGAGCTGGTTCTCTCCCTGGGAGAGCCCGATTGAACCCAGATCAGGCCTGGGAGCCAGTGCCTTTTTCTTTACCTGCTGAGCCATCTCGCCAGCCACACTGAGGAAGTCGGTGAGGGCGGGGGCCGGCTGAGTGTGCAGGAGACCTCGACTCTCTTTGTTGCCTAACTCTCAGAGCCTCAGAACATGATCTAATTCACCTATTTAATGGCTACTGGCCACTCTGTCTAGAAGGTGCATAAATAAAAACAAAGTCCAAAGGCAGGAGAGCAGAGCTATTGTCTTCTGTGATTTCTTTAGCACCCCGTGCTTTCCAGAAGCCAAGCACACACAGTTGGGAAGTCAAGTGCCTGGCTTCTTCCCTTCCTAGGGCAAGTCACATGACACCTTTTACTTTCTTCACTTACGAAGGATTTCACCTTCATAGCTTACATCTTCTGGTCTCATTATAGATGTGTGCATTTGTAACTGTGAGGGTGGCTAGTGAATTCCATTATAACCAGCACATCGTATTCTATAAGGCCACTGAACTAACGACCAGCAGCAACCAAATAGTTTTTTCAATCCTGGGCACCTCTTGGCTTTCTGTCTGTCAGGACAGGCAGCTACGTGTGGGACGGAAATATTATCTCAAGTAGTGGCTCCTGCACTTGACCCACCTGCCTGTGAATGGGCAATTTTCTGTAAATGGACTAAAATGTCCTCTCCCGATTCCTACCTATTCGTTGAATTTCACAGCAGTAGCCCTTCATCTACAATATACGTGTAAAAATTAAGAGGGCTATGTTGTGTGTGGCTGGGGGTGAGGGGGCTAAAATCCTGAAGTAACCCTGGAGACAGATAATAAGCACTGGCAGGGTTCTGTGAAAAACAGGGAGAGAGCTTGTCCTCAGACCCTCTTACCTTAGACTGGAGTTGAGAAAGATGATCTCTCGGCTGTCGTTTACAGCCCCAAGATCCGGGCCTGGCTTTAGAAAAATTATCACCCTAAGTGTCAAACCTGGGTAAATTGCCTGCCCGAGTCACTAATATTCTGGCCTTTTATCTGTTGGCTCCTCTCACCCTTATTAAAAAGGAGAGGGGCTGATGGACCTAGTAAGTCTTGGTGCAGGCAAGAAACGTGAACCACACTCACACACCAAATTAATTTCACTCTAAGATGTATTTACATCTCTCAGTGTCTCTGAGATGAGGATGAGATTTACAAAGGGTAAGAGAACTGTTTTATCTTAAAACACTGTAGGAAGTCAATAATGAGTTATGTTCCATGTGTGTGTGTGTGTGTGTGTGTGTGTGTGTGTGTGTGAGAGAGAGAGAGAGAGAGAGACAGAGAGACAGAGAGAGAGAGACAGAGAGAGAGACAGAGAGAGAGACAGAGAGACAGAGAGAGAGGTCTAGAGAGAGACAGAGAGAGTGTGCATGCGTGCGTGTTCAGGAAAACAGGAGAAGAATAAAAAGTCTCAGGGGAAAACCTAGGACAAGTTCATACTCTGCTCCTCTCAAGCCTGTGGCCTGCAGAACTCCACCAGAATAGCAAACACTGCCCAAAGACGCTGGTAAATTCTAGGTTAGCAGTCTCATTATCTACTTTCTTCCTCACCATTCAATTGATGCCACCTAGAATCCCTGCCCCTGTCCAGTTCAGCTGAGTCTCTCATAAACTCCTCGGCCTGGAACTTTGCAAACTGTTAGCAAGTAAACGGGCTTTCATGTTTCATGAAGCTGAGCTCTGTTCTGCTGACTGCCTCTCCTTCATGATCACAATGGATGTGGTGTGAGGGAAATGCCTGTATGGAATATACATGTTGGGAAGGCAGCAATGTGGATGCACATGGCTGAGGAGGACTGTATGAACTAGCCTCTGGCTACTGCACAGATTGATCCCTCCTTGCTCATTGCGTTCCCAGCACCCATTGGCTTGCAAATGATCTCATCTCTCCACATTGCCCACAGACAAACTTTGAGGGTAATAAACATAGAGAGAATGCATGCTCCCATGTGAAGTGTCTCCCGGCTGCCATCCATTAATGAGTAGCATGCTAAACACAGCATAGAGAGAGCCTGTAAAGTTCTAATACAGAGATTATACGGTGTGTATATACAAACCATCTAACAGGCCAATTTATTTATGAACTATCATCTCAGAAATTCATATGGAAATATTAGTAACACTACAGGAAAAAACATGTATAGTCACAGAGACCATGGAGTAAAAGAGTTGTCATAAGCTATTAAATGTTTTCCTGTAAACATATTTTCCCCAGCAACATAAAATTGTAATGGAAGGGAGGGAAAACAGCAATTTGATGAAAAACCACACTTTTTCCCCAGCAGAAAAGGACAAAACACAAAAGATACTTCTCTGAGAATTACTTTTGCAGATGTTTCTAATCAAGCATAGTGTGGATTCACGTGACCTCTGCAATAATTAGCCGTGACTCTTGAGCAGATAAACATCACAAAAACACAAGGTGGTCTGGGGAAACGATGGGGCACTTGAATGTTTTCTAGCCATGATCTCTAATTTGCTTATCAGTGCAGAAGGCGGGAGCAAATACAATAGGGGCGACTCTGGTCAGACCATAGCCGCTGTGGAGGAGGGAAGGCACATTCAGCACTGGCCTGACTTGCTGCCTAATGAGTAGCAATTAATTCATTGCATTGTATTTCGAAATGCCGAAGACTCCATTCACATCAAAGAAAAAATTTTCAAGGCTTTTACACATTGTTCACTTTCAAATGTACAGAGCTATGTTTAGCACTGTGTCATTGTCCACAGCGGTTCTTTTCTTTCTGATGTGGGCCTCCAGCTCTCACAAAGAACTACAGAGGAGGAGCCAGGAAGGTGATCCTCCAGACTGTCCTAGGAATGGAGGATGTAGGCCAGCTACTGACAGGGAGCTAGGTGTTGAGGGAAAGATGCCTTCCTGTTCCTGCCCTTTTGTCTGGGGGCTGGCATCTGAGTTCTAGGGTGAGAGCTATCTTTGCCATATCCTTCACAGAAAGGCCAGCTGTGGGGAGCCCATGCACCCCACCTTCAGTCATGGATGAGAACCCTTCTGAGTCATTCTATGAGGAACTTAGGCTTTGGCGCCAGACAGACTAAAAATCAGGGTCAGATCTGCAATCCCATGCAGGTCACAAAGCTTTTGTAAGCCCTTATTGCTCCTCTTTGCTAAAGCAGGGACAAAGGCAGCTCAGCTCAGACAAGATGGTTTCCCACTGGCCCACCCTCTAGGCTTCTTCTCCTGCTATGACTTGCTGCTCAGGAGCTCTGGTCTTTACTGCACAATTTTAGTTACAACTTTATTCTAGAGTATTCTCTGATAGACACTGGAGGCTTCTTAGCAAGCAAGAGATCGCTCAATTCAGAATAGGGCTGCCTCCGTTTACCCTACAAAATCTTCTAGGCTTGGCTCAAAACAGAAAGGCAAACAGATCTAGTGCTGGGTTCACACTCAGCCCCGCACAGCCACATTCCTGGTGGAGACTCTGATTCCTTCCTGCATCAGCTAAAGTACCTATGAAGTCATAGGACTCATGTCATCATGTCATGATGGCGAAGAACCTGAAGACTGGAACCTGGAAGAAGGTGACATGGTTTCCCAAACCCAAGAAATGGCCAAGAGGATGCAGGTTCCCATCAAGGCTTGGGACCTTGTGTTCTGTTCAAGTCCTACTCCTCATGTGCGGCCTAGGGAGCACAGCATGTCTCCCTCCCCTGGAGCAACAACAACAACCGTATGCAGGTTGCACTTAAGCAATGCCCCCATGACGTTCTTGAACTTGGAGGAATGAAATCAGCCATTTGAACCTTAAGCTCTCTGCCATGATCAAGATAACTCTTCACTGTATGATTTCTACTGTCATCCTTCAGCCATCTTCATGGGCTCCTCTTGAGCGTCTCCTGGAAGTGGCCCAAAGCATCCTTCCTGCTCTGATGCACTGTTTCTTGGTGTCTTCCCTATTTCTCTTCTTTTTATGCAGTTAGAGAGCCAACCACACCAGGCAAGCCCTCAGCCATGAGCTACATCCCAGTCTATCTCACTCTCTTCTTATATCTCTCCATATGATCATGGCCTGCATCTGGGGTCATCTCGAATGACTAGGTCAGTCTGCTGACCGCCTTGTCTTGTGTCAGTGTTGAGGGCACCAGCAAGAACTCTTGGTAGACAATGAGTGACCACCAGCTGAATTCAACTCTGTCTGGGGCAAGAGGAGGACGGAGTTCTCAGTTGGTTTATTTTCTCAAGGTGACAAAGACTTGAAGGTGCGGGAAGAGGGAGGGGGCTGAGTTTAGTTAAGAAAGAAGAGAGGTTGGAGGAAATTAGAAAGAGTATACAGGATGATGTTTCTCTGTTTGATTAAGTGTTTTGTTTTTTTTTTTTAATAAAAAAAAAAAAACTCTCCTGTGAAGTAGATGAACCTGGGTGTTATGTTTTGGTTTTTGAGACGTAGCAATGGTCACCCTCGGAGGCTGACCTTAAATCCAGTCCTCCTGCCTCCCAAGCACTGATTACACATATGAGCAAGCACACCTGAGCAGGTACCAACTTTTTACACTTAAGTAACAGATTCATAGTTCATTTTGATACACTCCAAGCTTTTAAGAAGCTGGGGGGGGGGTGTCTCTCGGGCTGTCTGTCTCTCTGTGTGCCTCTCTCTCCTCCTTCTCCCTTGCATAGGTGCACCCACCCCTCCTTCCCTCCCTCTCCACCTTATTATTCTGAGACAAGGTACACTGACTGCCTGAAGCCAGCACATGGACCCCGAGGGATCTATCAACCCAGCACTAGGACTGTAGACACATTGCTGCTATGAATCTAAATCTAAACTCGGGTCCTCCTGTTTGCTTGGCAAGGGCTTTGCTGATTCAGCTACTTCGCAGCTCTTAAAAAGCTATGTTTTAAGTGTGTTACTGAAAATCTTGTTCAGGGGTCTGGAGAGATGGCTCAGCAGCTAAGAAAACTGGCGGATCTTCCAGACGTCTGAAGTTTAATTCCCAGCATTGACAAGATGGCTCATAACTGCCTGTAAGTAATCCAATGCCATCTTCTGGTGTGCTGCCAAACATGTAGACAAAATTCTCATATACATAAAACACACAAATAAATCATTTTTGTTTAAAAAAAAACCTAGTTCAGAAGTTCTATCATATATTTTACAAACTTATGAACAGAACTTGTATTCATAGCTCTTTGTTTAAAAACACTGAGGAGGAGATCCAAGCAGACATAGCGGGCTGAGGTGGTGAATCAGTGGAGGCCGGCCATAAGGGACAACTGAAGGCCACTGAGCAGGGCTCAGGCTATAGGGGAGCCCCTAGCCCAGGCGTCAAACACCCTTTCCATACTGTCATACTTCAGTCACTAAGTCCCTTCCTCCAGCTTGTCCTCTCTTACTAGCCATCCTCTTAGAGTCTAGTGAATGTTCCCCAGGCACCTGGGCAAACGTTCCCTCTTCAGTTAGGTGACAGAGCCATTCCAATCACTGCCCACGGTCTACCCCCATGGTACACTTCAGGGTAATCCAGATAACCACTCTTGGATTAGGTATTCTTTCTTTACTAGGCCCTGTTTTCTGTCTACTGCAGAGTCGTAGCTGTGGGAATTTGACAAGGGAATTAGCACAAGGTTTAGTATTTACCCAGAATACCAGCTCCACGAAGTCAAGGCCTAGGATGCACCAGATCTGAAAAACCCCAGAGGCTGAGTAAAACATCACCTCCTTGCTTTTAAAGTTCAACAGAACCTTTTCCTGCTTGTGAAGATGAAAACAGACTTAGAATCTGCATATCTGGGGGATGGTTGAGCCTACAGTCCCTCTGAAAAGCAGCCAGGAGCAGCGGCTGACCTTTAGAACTGACAGGAACACCAAGGGACGATGCATTGAGACTGCGGTAAGGGAGGGAGGTACAGTCACCTCTCTGAGTCTTCTGCTCAGGGAAAGACAAGTCAGGAACCAGCACTATAACTGAAACATTGAGACTAAAAAACACCCTGGGATTAGTGGCCTCCTTGGCCTTCTGCCTGAGGCAGGGATGGTGAAGGCAATTTCCCAATCAGTATTCCACAGAACAGCCAAAGGACAAAGTAGAACGAAGGGTTTGAGAGTGTGGGTTTCAGTCAGATCCACCT
The DNA here is from genome assembly GCF_021556685.1 of Rattus norvegicus. Classification (NCBI taxonomy): domain Eukaryota; kingdom Metazoa; phylum Chordata; class Mammalia; order Rodentia; family Muridae; genus Rattus; species Rattus norvegicus. The sequence goes on along the minus strand of NC_141534.1, from coordinate 179,891,158 downwards.
TTACTATTTCAGGTCATTGCTTCCCTACGATTTCCAGCTTAAGACATGTGTTTTGGTGCTGGAGAGGTGACTGTGAGTAAAGCACCTGCCCTGGAGGTCTAAGGAGCTGAGTCTGAATTCCTCAGTACCCACATGAATATGGGAGGAGGTGAGTGGTGGCCACTTCTGTAACCCAACACATAAGAAATCAAGCTGCATCACTAGAGTAGCCAAATCAGAGCTCTGGAGTAAAAGAGAGACTGTGGCTCAAGGTGGAGAGAAATCAAGGAAGATACCCAATATCAACATCTGCCACATGGGAGACAGACAGACGGACACACCCACACATACACACCCACACACTGGGGGGGGGGGGGGGGGTCCTAGTTGGTTTTCTGTCAACTTGACACAAGCTAGAGCTATTAGGAAAGAGGACCCTCCATCAGATTGTCTTGTAAGCAACTCTAGGAGCATTTTCTTGATCAATGATTAATGTGGGAGCACACGGCCCACTAGGAGTGGTGTCATTCTTGGGCAGGTGGTCCTGGGCTGTGTAAGAAAGCAGACTGAGCAAGCCAAGAGAGGTGTCCTTCATGGATCTCCTTTAGCTCTTGCCTCCCAGTTCCTGCCCAGACTTTCATCAGTGATGGAGAATGACCTGAGAAATGTAAGCTGAAATAAACACTTCCCTCCCCAAGTTGCCTTTGGTCTTATCACAGCAGACAACAGGGTTGCTGGAAAACCAGTAGCCTGAAGAATTCTCTCACTCCCTGTTCTATAAAAGGAGAAGTAAACAGGCTTGAGATGGAGAGATTATCTCACTGGACAAAAACACTGCCTCCTAAGAGACCCATATTGTTGGAAGGAGAGAACAGATGCCTGAAAGTTGTTCTCTGACCTTTAATAAGTGTGTCCCCCGCCACACACACACACACACACACACACACACACACACACACACACACACACACACACTTTTAAAGCAAACAGGCTTATGGGAAAGTGTACCCAGGAGGGACCCAGCTCTACATATGCCACTTTACCTACTCTTTAGGGAGACAAAGAAATGAGACATTGGTTTCAGTGTTCACAGGACATGCAGACAACTGCTCAACCCACTACAAGACCCACCCCATGGGTACCCCACTTTGATTTCTGGATATGTGGAAACATGGTGGCTAGCCAGGAAGAGGCATTACCACTGAGTACAAACCAGCAATGACCAAGTGATCAGTCACCTTTTCCAACAAGCCTCCTTCTTACACCTTTTTCAAGGAAAACATAACATCTCGTGTAGTCTTGGCCATTTCCTGCCACCTCAAGGCATACCCAGGAGTGACCTGTGACATTTTCAAGATGACTTCAAATTGTATAGTGAATTTATCTCCTCAGTTATTGTGGGAATTCAACTAGGACAATTAGTCTGTCCCCAGGGTGAACTCTATGAAGATACCTGTCACTGTGTCTTTCAAATGTGCTGGTAGATACCAGAGCCCAGCAGAGAAAGCTGAGACAGGCCTGAGACCACCTACCTGCTACAAGATCTGCAGACATGCACTCATGTTCTGCCAAGGGATAGTAAATCAACTTCATCCACAGGACAAATGACCGGCAAGCAGATACACCAATGCCTATTTTTTACTGTCCTACTACCCTGAGAGAATGGACTACCATCCGACTAAGTTACTAAGGACCACCAGTGTCTACTCTAAATTATCTCCATGTATTAGCCACAGGCTCAGTGGTACAGGGTAGACACTTAAGGGAAGTACTATGTGTCCTGAACCAGAGAATGAGGGGTGAACACTTCTCTACACTGTGCTGTCAGGAAGCATTCTTCTGGTTTAGGATTCAGAAAGAGCTGAGTTCAAACCCTCTCTTTGCTCTTTATGAGGCTTGGTAGCTTTTGTTAAATCAATTATGGACTTGACCCACTGAGCCATAATTTATTCCATATTTCTTCTTGAAATCAAAACAACATAGCACTAATTTGTGAGTTTCAATGAGAGAACACAGAGGGCTCTGCATGAGAACACGACATCTGTCCTTGAAATCCCAGGCTCCCAGACACATTCTCCAGGCATATGGTCACGCAGCTACTTCCACATCAAACTGTGGCTCTCTGCTAACAGCCAACAGTGTCCTGTATCTCAGAGTCCCATTTATACAGCTAGCTCTGAGACAGGGGATTGGCTATCAAGAGCGCACACATAAGTGCCATGCCTGGAACATTTGGTAGGTCTAATGGAGAAAGAATGCAGAGGACTCCATTTCTGCAAGAGTCATGCAAGAAAAGAATTAAAGAAGCCACTAGAAGTTCTTCTGGGGGTCAGATGTGGAGCCCACCGCCATCCTACAGCCTCTGCCATCCTACAGCCTCTGCCATCCCACAGCCTCTGCCATCCCACAGCCTCTGCCATCCTACAGCCTCTGCCATCCCACAGCCTCTGCCATCCCACAGCCTCTGCCATCCTACAGCCTCTGCCATCCTACAGCCTCTGTCATCCTACAGCCTCTGCCATCCTACAGCCTCTGTCATCCCACAGCCTCTGCCATCCCACAGCCTCTGTCATCCTACAGCCTCTGCCATCCTACAGCCTCTGCCATCCTACAGCCTCTGCCATCCCACAGCCTCTGTCATCCTACAGCCTCTGTCATCCCACAGCCTCTGCCATCCCACAGCCTCTGTCATCCTACAGCCTCTGCCATCCTACAGCCTCTGTCATCCTACAGCCTCTGCCATCCCACAGCCTCTGTCATCCTACAGTCTCTGCCATCCCACAGCCTCTGTCATCCTACAGCCTCCGCCATCCTACAGCCTCTGCCATCCTACAGCCTCCGCCATCCTACAGCCTCTGCCATCCTACAGCCTCTGCCTCACACCTGCTCCTAATGCCTGCTCCAAGTGGGTTGAAAGTGGAGACAAAGCATTGCTTTTCACTGTTTAGAATAAACATATAAACAACTTTATCTGTCTGTTTAGGTGTTATGCATAATACTGTGACATCTTTTTAAAGAAGAAAGTTGAAAACCCCCAAGTGATTCCTCATATCTTGAGAGAATCTCTTCAGTTTTTTATTACCTTCAGAGGTTTCCATTCAGGTCCCGCCCCATCCCCACTCCCACCCCTGCCCAAAACCCACCCCCACCCCCACGTGCCTATAGGAAACACACACACAGTGGAGAGATAGTTTGTAACATCAGAGATGGAAATATAAAATTGGTATCTGTAAACTTCTTTGTACATCATTAATTCATTAGCCTACAGAAACTAGAATCAGAGTGAGAATTTGAGCAAGCACTGGGGTCGTTACATACATGGAGAGTATAGCACCTCTGGTTAAAAAGCAAGATCTAGAAAGTTCCTTTAGCCTTTCAACTGCTCAGCCAGTGCAGCTCAAAGCCAGCCACCATCAGCCACACGTGCGTGCGAGCGAGCGAGCGAGCAAGCGAGCGAGCATGCTGCCCACTGCAGAGCGCATACCCTATGTTCTTCCTACCTAGTCCTATGCCAGTTAGCCTGGTTGGCATGGTTAAAGTTGGAAGGCTTCTGTTTCTGCTGGGGGAGGGGCGTGCCAGCATTCAGCACTATGAAATGGATGGCTCTGTTTTGTTGTGGAACAAAACCACAAACATAATAAGTGGGTGGGGGAAGATGCATGAGAATAGCAACAACATGACCCTAAACTAATTTTTACTATGAATAAATAGTAAATAAAGACCTTCCCAAGGGGCTCTGAATTACTGCATTTCAGAGAAGTAAATGTCATGCATACTTTACTATAAACTGGAGCAGGAAAAGGAACTCAGAATTAAAAATCGTCAATGGCTTAATTTTTAAGCTCTTATTTCATTGTTTATTACTGTGGATGGTACTTGGTCATAAATGAGGCACACATAAAAAAGCTCCACGTGAACCAAGCTTGATCGTTTTACCTTCAAGACCCATCGTTTGGTTTTGTTTTATTGTTTTGTTTTTGCCTCTGGCCATATCTGCAGATTTCTTTATTTCTATCTCTTTTCTGTGTTTATTTTGTTTTTTGAGATAAGGTTTCTCTGTGTGACAGAGCCCTGGCTGTCCTGGACTGGCTTTGTGAACCAGGCTGGCCTGGAACTCACAGATATCCACCTGCCTCTGCCTCTTGAGTGCTGGGATTAAAGGCGTGAGGTACCATGCCAGCGCTCTATTCTGTAATTTCAAGATGGTGTCTCCTTACAAAATTGTGGCAACCCTCCCTGACTGCCTCTTTCCTACTGGGATCCCAGGTATAAGTCACCACGCCTGGTTTACACTTCTCTACTAAGGAGACCCACTAAAACAACCAGCTTATCAGACAACGTGGAAGATATGCTGGAGAGTCATATAAAAATATATTTTTTTAATTATTATTATTTAATGTGTATGTGTGTTTTGCTGGCAGAGGCCAGAAAATGGCATTGGCTCCCCTGGAACTGAAGTTACAGACCGCTGTGAGCTGCCACAAGGCTTCTGGGACGTGAACCAGGGCTCTCTGGGCTGGCTCCCCAGTCTTCATGGTAACTGGATTATAAACGTCATTTCACAATACCTCTGAGAGAACTTCTTTCTTTTCAGTTCTTTTTTGTTTTTTAGGTATACTAGACACCAGCTGTTTCTCTGGGGACAAACTGCTAGCCCAGGACAGTTATTAGAAGACGTTTTTTCTTTTCTTTTTCTTTTAATCATATTTCTGTGCTGAAGTTATCAAGATCAGCTCTCTGCTGCGATTGCATTGTTACTGGGAACTTGCACACACTCACACACACAGAGTTTAATGTGAGGCCAGGACAGAAACAGAGAGTTAGACACAAAGAGATGTAAACAGCCCTCACATGCTAGGAAGCTAGGTTACAAGAATCCCAGCACCAGGCATTCACCAGTCACCATGGAAAACAGGAAGTGAGGTGCATAGCAACCACGAGCCAAAAAGCAGAAAAGCGCATACCTTTAGCTTGGAATGAAAATCACGAGATTTCCTTCTGGCAAGAACCTGAATGTGACTAGACACCTGCAGGGTAGGGGAAGGGAGGAAAACAAAGGAAAAGCCTGTAACCATGGAGATGAAAAGCCCCCTACAACTGGGCAAGCCAGACGTACCTTAATGGCGGCTTGAATTTCTCGAACTTTCTTTCTTGCTAAGACCTGTATATGACTAGACACCTACATTTTTCGGGTTTATGCAGGGGGTGGGGTGGGAACAAAACGAGAAAAAAAGAAAACAAAAAACAAAAACAAAAAAAAAAAGGAAATCAAATATAAAATCTCTATTCCTTGGGAGGGGTGGGGGAGGGGAGGTTATTTGCATCTCAACGAAGCTCTGCGGTTAGGAACATACAGTCCCAGCCAGACACCAAGCCCCCAGCACTCAACTCCAAAGCTCTAAGGACAGGGTCCTCACTGCTGTGACTTGGTTCAGAAGTTAGCGTGGGCTCACACCTCCAAGTTCCCACCAGGAGACATGACAGGTGGGTGCTGGGGGAAACCTCATTTGGAGAGCCGAGAGAGGAGAGACGAAGGGTGCTTTCTTTATAAAAATTTTTTAAAAGGCGGGGATAGAGATAAAAGAAAATATTTACAGCTTCTTGGTATCAGAAGGGGAAAAAAAAATCCCCCTTTCTCGATTTAGAGGTAACCGCCCTAAATTAGCATGCTCTACAGAACGGAAGCCGAGGCCTCGCTCTGGACTCTGACCTCCTGGTTCTGTGGCAAGCGCTGAAATAACACTGGCAAGTTAGAGCTCAAAGAAAACCGGGACCCGGTTAGCAGAGCCTCCCTACCCCGACCCCTTCAAATTTTTTAATCCTTCCAGTCTTTTGGAAATCAACTGGGAGCCAAGTGGATCTGCATATTATTACAAAAAGAAATGTGTGAGTACAACCAGCCAGCCAGTTAAAAATCTGGTCTGAAGCCACTCAGCTTTGCTGAACAACACTGGAGAGGTGTCGCCAACTGAGGTCTACAGGCACCCCCAGGGGGATGCTGGGTGTGGAAACGCTGCCAGGCGGGCCTCTAACACACAGTGATTCCACTGGGCAAGCAAAACTGCATCGATTTCAGTGGGAGGTGATTAGACTTAGAAGAGCCCCCAATGAAGGGGTCACTGGGCAAGTGACCAGAGCTTGCCGGCCAGCAGGCCAGTTCGGCAGTTGCGATGGAAAGAGAGCCTGTTGTCTGCATTGGGAGACTCTGAACCTTCTCATTACAAGTTCAGAGACTTGGGCTTTGTGGCAGTCATCTTATTTCTAACTCTCCAGTGACTCCAGGTTATTAAAGATCTTTTGAGTTTTGATAATTCCCTTTCTTCCCGTTTCTAGGAAAGCAGGGCTCCCCCATCCTCTTTGCCCCTTCATCTGGCTCCCGCTGTTACTCATTTGCACCCAGAATCGCTTCTGATTCTCTGCCTTGATGAGGGCCATGGCTGGGTGCATCTGCAGCAGACAGTGCCTGCCTGCCTCCACTGGCAGGAGGCCACCCCTTTCTGCTGACTCAGCACGGGGCCAGCATGGGCAGCATTTCTGAGGCACAGCCCAGCCCCCTGATCCAGACTCCTGAAAGGAGGCTTCCTCCCCACCCCCACCGGGGCACCCTAATGCCAGTCAACCTTGAAGAGACACAGGTGAATTGACTGCACTCAGGATTCAGTTATAGCCCCTTGCCTCACTCACGTTAATTATTCTGCCATGAAGTCTCTATATTATCCAAGTGGTCTTGAACTCCAGGGCTCAAAAATCCTGAGGCCTCAGACTCCCAAGTAGCTGGGACTGGAGGTACACTCCACCATATCTAGTCAGCTGCAGCTGCCTAACCCTGTGCTGTGCACATAGGTTAACATTCAGAAATAACTGTTTTCCTGTCATGGGCCCACCCATCACATCGGTTGTTTGTTTTCATTTCCTTTTCTGTTTTTAGAGACTGATTTCCGACCCATTTCATTTGTGAACTTGGTCACATTAGAGATCTGGGCTGCTCTGTGTCCAGAAAAACCAGGGAAGGCAGAACCCTGGCCAGCGTCAGAAAAGAACTCCCATCACTGCTCTGCGGCATTTAAAACGTGTACCTGCTTCACAGCCACAGCAGAGGCTGACAAAGAGCCATTGCTAAAGAAGCCACAGTGCCCTGGAAGTGTATCGCTTGCTCAGTGTTGAGTTTAGGCCACTGCTAAAGGCCACTGGTGTGACTTCATTGAAAGCATGGTAATTACATAGCCATTGCAGGGAATTAAAATGCACAGACCTTCCGAATCTCTTGCTTGCCAGGGTGAGTGCACCTGCAGCCTTCTGCAACTCTGGCAAATGTTAGGGAGGTGGAGGGGGGAAAGACAGGATTGAAAACACAGCAAGGGGAAGTTCAGACACTGGCTTGGCAGGGAACTTTCCCACGTGTGTATGACAGTGCAGTAGCACATGCTTGGGCCACAGAAAAACCACTACACACCACAGACTCCTTACAGGGCACTGGGACTAGGGCTCCTAGAGCCAAAGCACAGCAGCCAAGGCAGCCCACTGTCTCCGGGCCATTCGCTGACATGCAAACCTTGCAGGCGGGTACTGTACCTGCTTCCTAGTCCTTGTCTTTCCCGTCCTCAGTTTGATGTATCTGGCTATCAATTCATTTCTACCTGCAAGAAAAAACAATTTACAATGAGTCAGGACCTACTTAAGAATGAAGAAAGAACGCAAGGCCCTGGGTTCGGTCCCCAGCTCCGAAAAAAAGAACCCCAAAAAAAAAAAAAAAAAAAAAAAAAAAAAAAAAAGAATGAAGAAAGAAGCAAAAGCCCTCAAAGCTAAGAACAGAAACATGATCCAAGAAGTCGAAATCGCTGAGGTCGCAGAGATGGCTCTGAGGTTAAGAGCACTGGCTGCTCTTCCTTCCTGAGGTCCTGAGTTTAATTCCCAGCACCCACATGGTGGTTTACGACCATCAGAAACTGCAGTTCCAGGGGATCTGGTACCTTCTTCTGGTATCCATAGACACCTACATAGGTAGAGCACATACATATATGCACATGGACACAATATTCATATATAAAATAAAAACAAATCATAAAAGAAAAGGCAGGAAAGAAAAAAACAAAAACAAAAGAAAAAAAAGGGTTGGGGATTTAGCTTAGTGGTAGAGCGCTTGTCTAACAAGTGCAAGACCCTGGGTTCGGTCTCCAGCTCTGAAAAAAAGAAAAAAACAAAACAAAAATAAAAGGCAGGCTTTTTCATTGGAATGGGTGGGAGAATTGCTTGTGGCAGTAAGCATGGTGCTGGACACCCATAATGCCAGCATTTAGGAGGCAGAGGCAGGAGGCTCAGCACCTTTACAGACCAGCCTGGTCAAGGTGAGGCCTTGATTTGTTTTCATTTTCTTCTTCTTCTTTTTTTTTTTTTTAAATTGGAGCTTTTTCAGTTCATTCCTGACAGAAAAACAGCACAATGTCTGGAAAAATATTTACTAAGGAAAATAAGATAAGAACCTCCACTGAGATTGAAATATGTCTTTTAAGAAAATGCCAGTATAGCTAAGCATGATGACCATACTTTTTTTTTAATCCCAGAGCGCAAGAGGCTGAGGCAGGAGGATCTCAGAGGCCACCCTGGTCTACAGAGTGATTTCCAAGATAGACAGGGCTACACAGAGAAACCCTGTTTCAAAATGATCAAACAAACAAGCCTGTGTGATCTGGTTTGCTTGCATATCAAACTGCTGAATTGGAAAGGAGACACGGGGAGACATACGGAGATAGACAGACACAGACAGACAGACAGACAGACAGACAGACAGACAGACAGACAGACACCCCCCCCACACACACACACACACACATTTTTGAGTCTGGGAGAACCCAGGTCTTCTGTTTGAGTCGTTAATTCTAAATGGCCATTTTCTTCTTCATCCAAGCCTTCTCCCTGTGGTCACCTCATTACAGACACAAGAAAGCCAAGCTCATGGCTGCCAAATACAGCAGCCAAAGGAAGCTCAACAGTATGGAAGCACAAGATCCAAAATGTGGTCTTTGCACCCTCAGCTAACTACACACAAGACTGTTCGCATGCCTGTGTGCTGGGGCGAGTGACTCAACCTTCTCCAAGTCTTGTAACCTTGAGCCAAGAAAAAAACATCTGAACAGAAAAACTTTTCATTCTTTTGCTGCTAGCAAACTGAAATTTTAAACAGTTATGACGGGAGAGAAAAAGCATTCCCCCCAAGAAGCTGAAGAGGCCAAAAGTACCACAAAGCTACCGGAAGAAAGAAAACCCACTCCTGAAGATGTGGATCCTTCTAAGAGTGGTCCAATGAGTCACTTTCAACTGTTACAGGAACATACACACTCTACACCACACCGCTTCATCAACTGTTACAGGAACATACACACTCTATCCCACACAGCTTCAGATTATAGTTCATAATCTTTAATCAGTCCCACAGGCAAGATCAGGTGTAAAGGCAATCGCTCTGGCAAGTGTCTCCCTGTCCTGTTCAGCATGTAACAAAACACCAGAGCTATGGAAGCAGTAAGTTCCGGTCTTTCCCCTCTTAGCATGCACGTGAATTGTCAAGGCACTGTCTACAGAGCTTGTACTCTGTGTCTCGTTTTCCAGACACATTGCACACCTGAATAGCACAGGAACTGTTTTCTCTTATACAACTGTCCTGGACAGTCCACACCTTGCTGGGCACAGAGTAATGTAAGAAAAAGAGTGCTTTGGTTTGAATGTGAAATACTCCCCAAAGGCTCTCACGTTGGAACACGTTTCCCAGCCACTGGCACTGTCTAGGGAGGTTGTATAGCCTTAAGGACATGGACTCTAGCTGGTGGATGAGGTCAGCAAAGGCAGGCTTTGAGGGTTAAAACCTAATGCTGTCTCTTTCCTGAAGGCACTGTAACCACAAAGAACTAAGGCGAGCCAAGCACGAAGCTTTTCCTATTACCAGGGATGTGCCCTCTAAACTGTGAGCCAAAACAAATCCTGCTTCCCTCAAGTTGTTTCTGTCAGTTATTTGATCAAATAGACAGAAATCACTAACATATACACTGCCCCAGTGAGTCAGTGACAACACTCCTGCCTTGGTGAGCAGCTGACCCCTTGCCCTGACAGAACACACCAAACTATGCTCAGAGATGCCGTGATTCAGACAACTCATTGCAGCCTAAAACTTCATATCCTTACAGGGACCTGAGCCCATCAGCTGCCTGTTTTAGGACCTCACAGAATACACGGAGCACAGAAGACAAAGGTGTCCTGGCACCGCAAAAGTACTCCTGGGTTACCGGCTCTTTTTTCTGAAACCATAAAACACCCCCAAGCGTGAGCCAACATGTTTAGAACAGGTGAAGAGGCCTGCTGGATCTTAAAGCAGATTTACAAGACAAAGGTCCTACTTACACAGGGTTTCTTCTAACTTTCATCTTTAGACTCTTCTAGGTGTTCTTAAAAGATGTCTAGCTGTCTTTCAGGGATCTTCTTGGATCCTTAGTCTGTCCTTGTCTACCTTCCTTTCAGAAGAGTATGCAGAGCTAGAAATGGTCCTGCTGTGAGGTGTACCTATCACCTTAAAATTGTATGTGTATGGGTGTTTTGTTTCCATGTCTGTGCATGATATGCATGCCCACAAAGGCCAGAAAGGCCTGTCGGGTCCCCAAGGACTGGAGTTGAAAATGACGTAAGCACTATGTAGAGGCTGTTCCTCACATACACCCTCACCCTGTTCCTCGTCCATTCAAATCTGCTGGTATTTTCAAGCCCCCAAGATAAAGCTTTCCATTTATTTCTACTCCCATTTCACCCTATTAAATTGAGCCTATCATTCCAGCCTGTCAAAATCTTTTCAGATCTCAACTCTGTAACTGAATGTACCTTTTCCTGAGCATTTAGAAGAGATGGGCTTCTGAACTCAGCTTGGGGATGGCTTCAGCGAGCATCCCCTTTCAAACTGCTCGCTGCCAATATCCCCTGTAGTGTCATCGGGCCTACTTGTCCATCTCTCAGAAGGCTGTGCAGATTTCGCAATTTGTCATAAAGGCTCACTGACAGCCGAGACCAGCCAGGAGTGCCTAATTACCAGGAACCAGACCAGAATGACAATGTCCACAGATCAACTGAGTACTCTCCAGCCCCAGGCCCTCTCTGGGCAGCCATTCGGGGCTGTTTGAGTGGCCAGAGCTCTGTGCAAAACACAATTTCATCTGGATCTTGTCCAGGTGGCACAAAAGAGGCTCTTGCCCCAAACTTGCTTATTATCTGTGAATACAGAAAAGATGGCTCAGGAGAAGTGACATGAAACCAACATAAAGACTTTCGATTTCTCAGAGCACCAGGCTGAAGAAGTAGGAAGTCTGGGAGCACAGCAAGTGTGCAAGATCCCCAGAGCCTATGCAAATGGCACTGCACTTTAATCACACTGAAAAGCGATTCTAAAGGTCACTTCTTCTAAACCACATCCTTAACGAAGGGATGTGCTAAGTACGCCTTTCTGGTCATTTCGCTGAAAGCTTACTTTAAGCCAAGTATGGAGAGTACCTGCTTGGGCTACGCAGAGATCCCGTATTACAATTCTAAGAAAGCTCATGGTCTTACTCTCGCATCCTTGCTGCAGAGATAATCAGGGCCACTTCACAAAGCCTGGGTTTTATCTTTCATGCTCTGCTCCAGAATTTATGTCTTTTAGATATTAAAACTGCCTGTTTTAACTTATGAAGAGAGTGTCTTCCCCAAGAGAATGCATAGACGCCTTAGCAGTTCTCTAGCTAGGAATGTGCTAATATTAATATGGCTTGTAAGCCTGTGTGACTTCAACCCACTCCATCTAATTCAATTACCATGCTGTATGGTTTAAAGGGGAAGCATGAGCTAATCTACCAACCTGATCGTTTTTATTGGGAATGGGGGTGTCACAGCAGAGCATTTCTGTGTACCCTGGTTGTCCTAAATCCTCTGTAGACCAGACTGGCCTTAAACTCACAGAGATCCACCTGCCTCTGTCTCCAAACTTCTGGGATTAAAGGCATGAGCTGATAAAACTTATTTTAAATAATTATTTGAAAATAGCAAATAGAAATCCTTTACACCAAAATAGACACCTTATGGTTGAGTTTAAAAGTTATTAAAAGTTAAAAAAGTTATTAAAACTTCTGACTTTAAAATTTTTTTAATTTTCTTCATTTATTTCTTTTTTTTAAAATATTTTATTTAATGTATACGAGTACATTGTAGCTGTCTTGAGATACACCAGAATCTGTTACAGATGGTTGTGAGCCTCCATGTGGTTGCTGGGAATTGAACTCAGGACCTCTGGAAGAGCAGTCAGTGCTCTTAACCACTGAGCCATCTCTCCAGCCCCCTCTACATTTATTTCTAAATCTCCCCCTAAATCAAAATATTCTGACTTACTAGGGGAACTAGGGTGGCATTACAAATGTCTGTGTTTCTCTGTGACCTCAACAGGACATCCTGAGTGCTACTTCTCTTTCTTTTGTGTTGGTGAGTGAGTGCGTACACACATGTAGTTCCTCAACCCACGTGCATGCACACACCTAGTCTTACAAGTGCTTCCATTCAGAGGCCAGAGAATTCATATTGTACTGTAGTCACAATCTCATCTATTTTCTCTCATTTAAACCTGAGCTCAGCTCTCCATTTCACACCTAGGCTAGCTTGCCAGCAAGCCCCAGCAGTCCTCCTGTGTCTGCTCCACTCACTCTGCCCCAAAACATGTTTGTTGTTTGTTTAAATGGGGGTTCCAGGTATGGAAACTCAGCTCGTGAAGCTATCACCACAGCCCCCACTTACACCTTCTCTCAAAGCACAGTGGGTCTATAAAACCCACAACCCTCAACTTGAACTGTGTAAGTTTCTGATTCAAGAGCCAGGATGCAGTAACTGGGAAGGGTGACCAGTCTGCTCTCTGAGGTCTTTGACAACACCCAGTGTCAATGAGAACACTGGCCAATAGAAATGCTTGTTCTGGCTTCTGCTCTGCCACCCCACCCCCATCCCCTGCCACCATGCACAGGCACATGATCCCATGACATTACCTTGTAAAACTGACTTCCACAAGGTAAACTTAATTTCCATTGTACCCCACATAGATTCTGCATAGAAATGCTTGGAAGCAATCATGGCTTTGAATTGTGTATTTTTCTGAGATTTTTTTTTTTTTTTGCAATACCTAATTATATAAGTGGAGCATCTTGTAAACTGTGGGCAGGACCCATATCTATACATGAAACCCATGCATGCTTAAAATAAATGCTCCTCTTAATGACTAGCTTGTGGAGAATGTAATACATGTGAAAAAGGTAGGTGTGTGTGTGTGTGTGTGTGTGTGTGTGTGTGTGTGTGTGTGTGTGTTGGGGGAGGGGCTAGTTCTAACTACAACCTTTCACATGAGGTAGACCTGAAATTTTACAATAAGATAATAAGATTCAGGATAGTCAAGATATAACTAATCTCCTGTTTCTTTAAGGTTTTTGAGACAGGACCTCATGTAGCCAACGGTGACCTTGAACTTTAACCTAAACCTCCTTTTCCACTTTTCAAGAGCTGAGCTTAACAGTGTGTAAGGTACCACAGGCTCTTGCTTGCTTTCCCCAGTCACCAAGACAGGTTATTTTGTTGTAACATGAAGGCATCTAAAGTTTCTCTGGAATACCTGAATGAAGGTATCATTACCAAGAATGACAAGACCACTGTGGACAGATAAAAGCTTTTCTTAACAAGTGGCATCTAGGGGGCTGGGGATTTAGCTCAGTGGTAGAGCGCTTACCTAGGAAGCGCAAGGCCCTGGGTTCGGTCCCCAGCTCCGAAAAAAAAGAACCAAAAAAAAAAAAAAAAAAAAAAAAAACAAGTGGCATCTAGGAACTCTTGTTTTTTTGGTTTTTTTGTTTTTTATTAAAAAAGAAAAGATCACACTGGCTGCCCTCAGACTCCCTGAGCTTGCTAAGCTACTCTCTGTGCTTGTCTGGGAAGCCACAGGCCACACACAGCATTCCTAATACAACTCTGCTCCTTGAGAGCTTACAGAGTTGAATGGCCATGTCATATTTCATTATTAAATGTCGCCTCATGTCACAACTCCTGGGTGACACACACACACACACACACACACACACACACACACACACACACACACACTGAGCTTACTTCTCTTATAGACAGGAGGGCATGGTCACAACTCACACAGCTTGCTTAGCCGACCACACCACCCTCCCCAGCCCTTAGATCTCTAAATTTAATGTTTGACAGCAGTCCTGCCTCTGGCTTAAAAGTAGAGTTCATACCGAGCTTCTAAACCCAGAGGAGACTGGTTAACATTGTTGTGGGCTGTATATGCAAAGGAAAGTGGCCTCGAGGTCTTGTTTGAGGCTCAGAAAATGCAGGGTCTGTGGCTACAAATTGTAGCCCAGAGACACTGAGCTTTAAGGAGCAAGAGCCACTTTGTTATTGAATGGAGTCGTCTGCCAGGGAGGACAGAATGTAGATCTTCCCAGCTGCAGTCAGCCTCAAGTAAACCCAACTCCAGGCAAGGCTCTGGGAATCTCACACGTATGGAAAGGGCTCTGGCCCAGTACTGGAAGCAAACCTCCTTTCAATGTCCAGAAGAGCTATGTGAGGTCCCCCACCACAGTGGACCTATGTGATGACCCCCACTCCCATCCTCCTATTAGCTACACAGAAGTATGGAAAGCAGGGATGTAAGCTGTATCTGACCTTTCTGTTATCATTAAGGCACTGGCCCATGGGTACAGCTATAGGGTTAGTGATACCACCCCAAATCCTGTTCTAGCCCAAAGGGCTCTAGTAGGTTACTAGAATGTTCTCTAAGAACATGTTAAGTTTCCTATGTACCTGGAGTGTCCCTGCCGATTTCTGCACATCTAGAGTCCATCTACCTATCTGATGGCACCATCTTCCCAGAGTTTTGACCTGACACAAGGTGACCAGACCTTCCCTTCTCTAGACACCCATAGCCTTTGAAATAGCAGCATGCAGGTTTTCTGTGGCAGCCTTACCCAGCACTCAGTGCTAGTGGGCATGCCCTCAGATGGGACATAAACATCCCTATAGACATTTGCTCATGGACCAGTACCATTAGGCCAAGGAAGAGGCAGTGGGAAGCTTTCCAAGAGGACCATGGCCATGGGCTGAGGGAAGAGAGGCTCGATGGAAGCTCTATCCTCCAATGCCAGCAGCAACACACAGCACAGACAGAGGACTCGTGCGGGGATTGGGGAGTGGGGAGGGATTTTCTCAAACAGGATGGTATTAATATAGCTTCTAGCCCTGGGATTCATTTTCACTAAGCTGGAATTCATCTAAACGAGAAGGAAAAGCTAACCTAAAACCAACTACATGGTGGCTCACAACCATCTGTAATGCAATCTGACGCCCTCTTCTGGTGTGTCTTAAGACAATGACAGTGTACTTACATAAAAGGTATGTTTGTGTGTGTGTGTGAGAGAGACAGAGAGAGACAGAGAGAGACAGAGAGAGACAGAGACACACACACACACACAGAGAGAGAGAGAGAGAGAGAGAGAGAGAGAGAGAGAGAGAGAGAGAGAGAATGAATTTAAATGATGAATGCTAACAAAAGGCACATGAGTAGGGGATACTGCAGGAGCCAAGTGTTACCAGCTCAGCAGAGGTCTGGGGTATGTGCGCCTGTGGACCTGGCTAGAGTCACTGGCCTTTCTTTATTAACTTCAAGGCTTAATAATTAATTAGCCACTACCACCATTGCAACGTGTCCTGGCATAGTGGGAAGTGGGGGCGGTCTAGCAAGTGGGGAAGACACTCACTGGTCAAACCCAAGTAGGTGTGCTTGATGGAGGACAGGCAGCACAGGAGAGAAGCAATGCTACCTAAAGGACTTTATAATATTTAAAGAATCCCCCAAGAGGACCTGGCTGGGTCCTACTGGGTGTTCACAAGGTGCCTAGAGTCTCTTCCTGATTACCAGGCTTTCTGCATAGTTCAAACACCCCACCTCCCCACACACACCAGGCAGGAAGTTCTCTGCTCACTGTTCCGAGGCAGGCAATGGGTAGGCACCAAAGGTGGAGTGAATGGCTCCATGGGAGGGATGCAGGATCAGTGTGAGCAGGTGACTTCATAAAAGGGGGAATTTCAATCAGTCCCAGAGCACCATCAAGGAGGAAGTAGCTAAGCCAATGGCTCAGTTAATCTCCAATATAAATCATTGACCAAAACCCAGTGCCGACATGGAAAATCACCAGGAAAGGCCAGGGCACCTTCCTAGGTCGTTGGGTGCTAGCACTGCATGTTCCTGAGCTAAAGGTCTACAAAACGGACTAGTAGAAGTTCCCTGAGATGACCGGTCTCTTCATTCAGGGTACAGGAGAACAGCTCACACTTGAAAGGAGAGTAAACAGAGAAGGTTGATAGACCCCTGCTCACTTAGAAGTTCAGTTCTTCTAGAATCTCTTTAAAAGTACTGGTAATTACTCAAGCTCTAGCTTCCTGGGAATGTCATCGGTCCACCACCTTGACAGCATTATCAAACGATAGCCCCATAAAATACCTTCATCTTGGGAGTAAGAAAGCTTATAATACTTTTGCATGGAATTACAGAAGAGCAGGTAAGCGTGGACTGCTGTGAGCTGAGCGTGACAGTTCTGATTCTACATACACACAATCAATGCTATCACAGCTCTGTAGAAGAATAAAAGGCAAGATAGCTTCTAACAGCTAATTCATTATGAAGCAATGAAGGCATACCAGTCACCTTCTTAACCCCCCAACGGATAGCGAGCATTCCCCTCAGTGCTTCAATGCACTATCCGTGCCTCACTGACCGGGGCTTACAATATGGCCGTGGGATAGCCAATCCACAGCTTCAAGACCTTCAAGGCTCTGCCATCTCTTTAGCGGGGTGTCTTACACTGTGTCGCCATCTGCTCCCCCACTTACCCTTTTCATGGCACCCTCCCACCATCATTTAATTCTCTTTACCACCCTGCTGTTCAAGTTATTCACAGCTTCACTATGCACCAAGACAGGAAGACAGTTAGTGCCAATTGTCAACTCAACTGAACACCCGAGAAGAATATCTCAGTGAGGGAGGACTATCTATACTGGGTTGGCCTGTGGTTCATGTCTGTAGGAAGGTCCACACCACAGTGAATGGTACCACTTTTTATGCACAAAGTCCGGGACTGATTAGGAGTAGAGAGACTGAGAGATGAGAAGCAAGCAAATTACTGTGCAGGTGATGGGCCCAGCTGTTTAAAGTCCTGCTACTTTAACGTCCCTGCTACGATGGATTAAAATCTGGATTTATAAGCTTATTTTCTCCTTAATTAACTTTTGTCAGGGTAACAGATAAAAACAGGACTGTCGATCAAAATCCATCCAGGTCCACCTCAGTGTGTGTTTTCTCAAAGAATGCCATGAGAAACACACAGGTCATGGCATATGGGAGTAGAGGTTGGGGGTATGAGTGGTGACTCAGGTAGCGGGAGATCCCCTCCAAGAAGATCATGGGATTACATACAAAGCAAACTGAGAGACACAAGAACTTTGAGTTCAAAACAAGTCACTCAGTGCACAGGAGGAACGATGATGACTTAACTGCCACTGGTAAATCAGCCTGAGAGGCAACACATCATCCTAGTCTTGCAGCTCTTCTTCCCTTCCTTGTAGGTGATCTGAACATACTCCTCTCTAGGGCCTTCAGAACGAAGTGGGTCCTGATAGTCCCTTTCAACTCTTTCAGGCTCACATCTGTTTATATTGGGTTCTGTTAATGGGTACATCATAATACTTGATCCCCAGATGACGACGTTGTGGGGTCTCATTAAGAAAGTGGGTTGAGGAGCTGGAGAGATGGCTCAGTGGTTAAGAGCACCGACTGCTGTTCCCGAGGTCCTGAGTTCAAATCCCAGCAACCACATGGTGGCTCACAACCATCTGTAATGAGATCTGATGCCCTCTTCTGGTGTGTCTGAAGACAGCTACAGTGTACTCCTATATAATAAATAAAATATTTAAAAAAAAAAAAAAAAGAAAGTGGGTTGAGGGGGTAGAAGGGATATGAGGTTACATCCCAACCCTATCCCTTGCCCCATCTCTGATTCAGGTCAGGACCATTAAGGAACAGCACCGAGGGCTGGAGAGATGGCTCAGCGGTTAAGAGCACTGATTGCTCTTCCAGAGGTCCTGAGTTCAATTCCCAGCAACCACATGGTGGCTCACAACCATCTGTAATGGGATCCGATGCCCCTGTCTGGTGTGTCTGATGACAGCGACAGTGTGCTCACATACATAAAATAAATAAATCTTTTAAAAAAAAAAAAAAAAAAAAAGGAACAGCACTGAGGCATTCTTGCCACGATGCTGCCCCTCCCTCCATGATGGACTGTGTTCCTCAAACCAGGAGCCACATAAATCTATCCAGTAAGTTGCGCTAAGCCATCAAAGCCATGTGAAACGTAACAGGAATACCCTTCCGGTGTCAACTCTGAGGAAAACACTTGGTCCTCCTCACAGCATTCCAGTACAGGGGATCTTCTACTGCTAAAGGATGATGAGGGAGCTTCTCCACATGGCGACTCTGTTTTCCATGCCTGTCTAGGCTGACGTGTAGCCGTTCTCCCCTGTCCTAACTGCCTTGTGTCTCGCAGGTGGTCCAAAGGCAGCAGAAATGAAATGGGTTATTTATTTACTCCTTTGCACCCAACAGGATGTGGTGCGCCCTGCTGTGCCTGCATTCCTCACTTCCTACAGCAGAGACTCTACAGAGTCCCCTTGACCCCTCTGGCCCCATACTCAGCACCTTCCAATCACACACGCCAGAACACGTTTTGTTTTTAATTAGGTAAATTAGTTAAATAATCTCCTCCCTTTTGTATGAGGAAGAACAAAGAAAAAGCTCAAGGACATGGAAGCTGGGAAGTAGCATTATCACCTGGACTCAAAAGTCCTTTCTGTTCACAATTTCAGGAGATGCACACTTTTGAGACTTAACACTGCCAGTGTGGCCACCACTTGCTCCTTCCTTCCTCGCGCCCCACCCCCCACCTGCCACAGAAACAGGGATCCAGTCCAAAAGGAGAGCTAATCTCAACATTAACCCAGGAAAGCCTCGTTAATGAAAAACTTCGCTAAGAACACTCTGTCTGTTTGTTAACTATTTGGCCTTAGAGAAGTGTGAAATCCACACATGAGAAGTGCTAAGAACCACTGGTCTTCACGGAGACTCTTTACTGACGCACTGGTTCCCACTCTGGGTGTGTCTGCTTCCAGGGCTGAGACTTCAGGCAGGCCCACTCTCTACCTAGCTCAAGTTTGCTGCTTTCTTCTTGTCTCTCTCCCACCCTTCCCCATCTCGCCTTTATTTTTTTTTAAGACACGGTCTCAATATGTAGCCCTGGCTGGCCTAGAATTTGCTATATAAATCTCAGAGTCCTAGACTGAGGCAAGATGGTAAGCAGTGCTACTATGGACCAACTATGGCCGGAGGGAGAGCTGTGCTAAGGTACAGCCTGGGACACAAGTGCTGTCTCCCAAGGTTGCCCGGCTCTGGGTCATGTGACCTAACAATGCTTCCAGGCCCTGTGAGGCCAAGCTAGAGAAAACCCAGAGGCTTGGAAATTGTCCTTCCCTGTTAACACAGTGACTGATCACATTTAAATACATCGCCTCTCTAGAAGGAATTTGAGATTCAGAAGAGTCACTCACTTATTATATTTCTAATTACACAGGTACCACAAATAATCCTCTTCACCTTGCAAAACAAAACAAAAACCTAGATGTGTTCACTACCTTTGGCCTTCTTACCTGCCACTCTCTGCACACACTTCCGTGACACATCCCACATCCTGCTGGGAGTTGTTCCCTTTGGATAAAATGACTAGACCTCATTCTTTCCTGCCTCCATCCACCCAAATCTGCTGAACAATAATGTCAAAGTTCCTAAGACACCATGGCCTAGAACATCTTGACTGGCTCTCTGATACCCTGCCTCTCTGGATACCCCAGAGCACTGCACAGGAACTGCCTAGTGATATGGTATATGGATTTGCCCAATTTCCTTGACAAATTGTGGGTTTCATGAAGCCAGGGACCATATTCTGTTTCCAGTCTTCCTGGCTCCCAGCAACCTGAGGAGAAGCTACGAATGGCAGTCATACGATGCTGGTTTCCCTTCCTTCCTAGGACACTTTTATTCTGAAGGGCAACGAACAGCGAGGAGCATGAGAAGCAGTAATCAGATGTGTTCTTGCAGCAGGGAACATGAAAGAGCTCCGTGCTGGCGGAAGAAGGGAAAGCCAGGGCTCCTGTCCTTAAGGTACAACAGGATCTGGGTGGAAAGACTGGAATGCTGAACTATCTGTGATATCCCTTCCCCTCTGAGAGGCAGTTAAGTCAGAGGGTCACAGGTAGGATGAGCAGCCTGCTCTATTTTCTAGTGGAACGAACTCAGAAAACTTTGTACCTTCAAATTCCACCCACCCACCCATCCACCATCATCCACCCACCTACCCATCCATCCGACACAGGGTCTCCCTATGATGCCCAGGCTGGAGTTGAAAATTGTACATGAAGTTATCTTTCCGTCTTGAGCCTGGAGAAGTTGGCTGAGAGGCTTGTACTGGGGCATCTGGCTTCCCTTTACTAAAATTCTGGTGGCCTTCACGGCTTTTAGAAGAATCAGCCTGCCTCAATCCATCAGACAAAAAGGGTAAGTCAGCCTTTGAGAAAATGCTTTCTAGGAAGCATCTCTTCTTTACAACAGGTCAGACGGGTAAGAATCAACTCACTCCTCGGGGCCATATTCTGGGTATCCATAATGTTCTCTAGATAGAAGGACTATACATCTGCGAGCTCACCCACTACACTCAAGAGCCCATACGTCAGTCATATCCTTATATAGCTCTAGCCTTGAATATTGCTTTGTAAAGATATCTCAAAGTGAAATTATCCAGCAAACCCTTGTGTGGATAGAAGGTTCCACAAGTCAACAACCGCTTAAGCAGTTTAAACCAACAAGCAAGATGCCTTCTATTTAAATGCTATGAGCGAATCTATTTTAAGCCTTTAAAAATCCTTCGGGCAGGTGTTTAAGCTGTGTACTGACTGCGCCTG
Organism: Rattus norvegicus; assembly: GCF_021556685.1. NCBI lineage: Eukaryota > Metazoa > Chordata > Mammalia > Rodentia > Muridae > Rattus > Rattus norvegicus. Next base: position 179,870,065 of record NC_141534.1, on the reverse strand, counting down.
TGGAGGCTCTGGGGTGGGGGATGGCAGGCTCTACTCTCCACGCAGGCAGCGTTTTGTTCAGACAATCTTCCTGCTGCAGGTCATGTGACAAAGGGCAAATAAACAGCATCTGGGGATTTTCAATTACAGACCTTCGCCCAGCATGCCTGCACTGTAATCTCTACCAGATGAGGCCCAGGCCTCCCTATTTTCAATAATTCACACACTGTGTACACAGAACATGACAATAAGGGCATTCACGGTGCGGCCTGATTCGCAGATCAAAGCTAGCAGAGGGCCAGGAGGGCCAGCTGTAAGCAGGCTCGGCTGCTGGATGCTCCGTGCTTTTCACAGGCTTGGAACGGCTCTCCCCAGGACCTGGCAAGCCAGCCTCTTTCCTGAGTCGTATTGCTGAACAAACTCTGAACTGGAATGGGGTGCCCTTGGGGACTGCCAGAGAGGCAACCGATCCATGTGCATTTGGGAATACTGGGAAAGCTGCACAAAGATGAGTCCCTCACAGAGCTGCCTCGTGGCTGGCTTAAGATCAGTGTAAAAGTCACCCCAAAATATTGCAATACCCAGACAGCCTAAACCAGGTCCTGTGTCTTCCCAGTTAGCCTGCAAGGCAACACTGAGGCCAGGTGACACAGAGTCATATTTTCAAAGTGTGTCACAGAAGCCTAGGTATGGGAAATCAGGACACTCTGTTGTTACTAGTGAAATCTCTACAGTTGATTGACTTAACTCACATGTGGAGACCAGTGCACTTAGCCACTGTGTGTATTGCGTGCATGCACACACCTCGCTCGATGTCAACTCTCTAAATGCACAGGTTTCTCAAGTCCACAACATTCCAGATGCTGCGGGGCAAGACTCTAGCAGGGACAGGGCTTCCTCTTTTCCAGCTCTCACACTCACACTGAGGGCAGGAACCAGGAGAAAGCATAATGGTGACTTCCTCTTTGCAAACACATGCTGCTCACCAGCTGTGACTGTAAGTCCTTCCCCCTTTTCTCTCATTCAGAATGGTTTCCTCCTAATCACAATAATTCTGAAAGTGCTAAAACATATCAATCGTTGGCTAAGCCTCGCCTACAAAGGGGCCAGCCGGCTGGCTTTTATGGCCTTGTCCAACAGCAGCTGATACTTCATTCAGCGGCAAATCCAATTTGGCAGTTACAAGAGGGTTAGCATCCCTGAAAAAATATTGGGGTTGATCTGGTGCTCTGAGTCGGCACATGCTCCCGGACGTGCTGCTTTGCCAGTCTGTCTGCTGCCATACCTGGATGTCCAGAAACAATCGTCCTGCACCCCTAAACACAACCCCTACTCCTGCACAATCTGAGGGTGGTAGTGGTGGTTGATGCAAAGTGAACAGTGGGGTTTACGGACAGACTCACAAACAAGGAAAAGTAGTAGCGGTTCTACTTGTCGCAGACCCCTAACCCGGGGGAAAGCAAAGACCCAAAGGGAGTTCGCTCTTGAGCCTTTGGATTTCAAGTCAGTTCCAAGGATGAGAAAATGTTAAGATCTTTACCATTTGAATAAAATCTACTTTGTAATAACGACTCAGAACTAACAGAACCTGAAATCAAACTGCTCTTTTAAAAATCATGCCCCATGGGGAAGAACAAAAAATTGACAGAAAGAATATCCAATTTTAAACGTTTACATTCTTTCCAGATGACTATCTAAATTCAAGTTAAGAAAATGACTTAAATAATGCATTCATAAAAAGAATACCACTCCACCACCAAGATGTCATTTTAAGCCACAAGGTGATTTATAAAGATAAAAAGGAAGTGATGTAACAGGAACGCGGGCTGGTCACTCCTTAATATTAGGCTTTGTAGTCAATCGTTGGTTATTTATCCCAGCTACAGTTTTAATGATATGAAAAAAAGTGAACCACAGGGACATCTGGTTTAAAAACATAAAATTTTTTCCGTGCCATAAAAGAGACACATGCAATTGTGGCTGGCAAGTTATCAATGATGGAATATTCCATACATGGAAGAGATATAATTTTCTGTAGTTTTAAAGAGCTTACTCTTCCCTGTGCACTTTAGAAAGAACAGACTGAAACAACAAAACACTAGAGGATGCAAATACATCATTAGATTAATATTTTGTCAATGTCACTTGTCACAACAAAAGCAGCAGCATTTCTCATTTACTTGAAGACTGGTTTAATTAAAATTCAAAAAACCGCGACAAACCTATATTGAATTTCATTGGCTGCATGGTAATTACTCACTTTGTAGCTGACTATAAACAGTATTTTATTACATCCACAAAAATGCATTAAAAAGCTAGCAGGAACTATGACACAGACAGAGAGCAAGCCCCGCCTCTTCCACTTGAAATGAGGAGCTACTTCCTATTAATGTGACCTAAGAAAATGAGGAGCCCTTAGTTTCTTTTCCCGATCCACGGGGAGGATGGACGTGACTGCTGGGCCCTGACTCACACCAGGGCTCAGCTCTACAAGAACAGATCTGGCAGAGCAGCATGAACGAATCCCCTACCCCACCCCCTCTACCAACAGAAAGAGTCTGGCTTGGCTCAAACCCAAAACTGAGACAATGGAGGCTGCCAGGCATGATGGATGACTTAGAAGACTTAAAACCACCATTTGCATTCTCCCAGATAAACAATTAGCTGGGGGAAAACGGAGTGGGGCTGTGGGGGAGGGGCGTCCAGGGGGCTGAAAGCAACTAGCAAGTATTTCTCATCTGCCTGGATGAAAAGACTTGCTTAGTGAAATCAGGCTGGTTTACTTTAAAAGCAGCAGAGGCATTATCTTAAGGTGTCTCACTGGAATGAGAAAAAAACAAAGGGTTAGGGAAAGTTTAGAACAGTTCAAGTCGGGAAAGGTTCACAAGGGTAGAACAACCCTCCAGCATCAGGTGTTCCAAGCAGGGTGTGCGTGCTGCCCCATTCCTTCTTCCTTTATTTTCAACCCACATAATTACAATAGGCAGCACAGTAACTTTTTAAATCATTCATGGCACAAGGCGGGCGGGAATAAACGTGATTTAAACATGAGGGAAAGGAAACAGATTTCAGACATTCCTGCCAGGCAGAAACCAGTGGCTCTGAAGCGGCACACCATTTCTCCAGGGTAAGAGATGCCTGACAGAAGACGGAGAAATGTCTTAAAAGTCAACCTTAATTTCTCCGGAAAGATTTACAGGCCTGAACATGAGTGCCTCCGGAAGTCCACCAATTCTCCATTAATGCAGAAGGCGGCAGTGTGGTTTCCATGGTAACAGAGACTCTAGCTCTCCAGCAAGCTTGGTGCATGCTGCCAAAAGTTTCTCCTCAAATCTCAACTTCCTGTTTGCAGGTGCTAACAAAACCAGACAGACTTTTAAGTACCAGCAAGCAGTGCAGAGACTTCCCACCCCACTCCGCCCCTAGGAGGAATTCTAAATCTTGCTCTTTGGCAAACGTGGCCTGGCAGGTTCACAAGGCTTTACAGCTAGACCTTGCAGGAGGCTCCGAGAACAATCTGAAAGGAGTTAGGAGCCTCCTGAGAACATTCAATGAGTTAAATGTATTTGCTGTAATATTATAATGTGTTATGACAAGCTATATATGAACATAATAGGCTCTTGTGATTAACGCTAGTCTGGTTTTTCTTTCTGTGTGTTACAGGGATGGTTTGAGGGGTGGCAACAGTCTGATTTACCAGAACTCAATGACTAAAGACATCTGAACACACTGCTCACTCTCTCTGGCGCCCCTCCCCTCTCCCCCCTTCCGTCCCACTCCCTCCCTCTCCCTCTCTGGTTATGTGCATTGGCACTGGGTGTCTTCTTCAATTGCTCTCTGCCGTATTTTTGAGATAGAGCCTGGGGCACACATATTCAGCTCCAAGAATCCCCATGCCTCTGCACCAGCCTTAGTATTGTCAACAAGTGGCTGAGCCCAGTTTTAATATGGGTGTTCAAAATCCAAACTCAGTTACCATGGATGCATAGCGGTTACTTTCCAACCTGGGCCGCTTCAGAGCCCTGACTCTTTAACATCTATAATCCTGACATCTGCATTCTTTCACAATACACCTTAAAAAATACACTTTTCCTCCGTGTGAGGAGAGAATTACAGGTAAGTACAGACTAGAAATCTCCCATGAACAGTGTTAGTTTGTGGCAAAGTTGCTAACCTTTTTAGTTTTAGTTTCTTCTTGGGTCTAATTCAGTGCTGCTGTAACTTCTGAGCGCTTTTGCACACTCTCCCCCAGACACATGTAGACAGCACCAGAAAGCAGTCCCCGTTTTATTAGGGATCATGAATTAATAACCTCTTATTTTCTTCTGAACTCTGTGTTTCAATACTGCAAACCAAGGAACATGTATCTCCCATGCCAGTGGCCCAGAAGGCTTGGGGAAGGAGGCTCCTACCATCTGATATCATTTGAAAACAAACTATAAAACATCATGGAACCGACAGTCTCCACCCCCAGCTTCTCTTGGGGGAATGAAAAGCTCTGGAGAAGATGGAGTCTATGGTAACACACTCCTTATTCAGGAATCATCTTGCCTTCACAAGCACAGTGCTCCATAGAAAGACTCAAGTACCAGCAGTCATTGACTGAGGCTCGAGGCATGACTTGGGAGAAGGCAGCTATGGGGGGTGGGAGTGGGGGAGAGAGGAAGGGCCTTCTGTCCTTCTGTAGCCACGGAGTCCCATCTTTGCACGTCACAGTGCACAGCAAATGTAGGTGGGGAAAAAGCACAGCACAATGGCTGTTTTTTTTAAATCTCTGAATAACCTAGTTTGATAAGTCCCTCTCTGTAACCACAGGATAGGGTAGTGCCCCACCAGATACCCTCACATATAGCAGGTTCTCAAGTTAATCGGCTCTATCAGACAGCAAGTGGCTACAGTCATTATCACAAGGGGAAGAGTGTTCCGATTCAATTTCAGACATGTCTGTCTCTGGACAATCCAGCTTAAGGACAGGAAGTGTCTCTCCTGTGCACGATCCCAACCTCTGTGAAAGTCAAAATGGTACCATCAAGAAGATATGGTGCTGTCAAATATCAGAATTCTGAGCACCACTGCATGTAGACCATGTTCTACTCCACACAAGGGGTCATGTGCAGGGGCACCACCATTTCTAATAGAGTCGGTGTCTCAATTCATGAAGGGCATACAGCCAACCTTTAGACTCTGAATTGACAAAGCTTCTCATTGCTCTAACAAAAGCAACTTAAGAGATGAAGGGTTTGGTTGGACCTGCATTTTAAGTGGAGGAAATGTCCTCACAGCTAAAGGGGCCAGGAAGCACAACTGGCTTCCTCCTGTCTATCCTGTACAGGACACCAACCCAAGGAACAGAACCATTCACATGTCCTCTGAGTCTATCTACTACAAATGGCTGGATCTGGAAATTCCAGATCTGTCGAGATTTGATTCATCCTGTCAGGCTGACAACCAATATTAACTATTAGAGATGGACACTTCACTCATGCAAATATAAACATGTGAGAGTTAAGTGGGAACCATCGCCACAAACAATTACCACAGTTTAGGAATGCTGACTGAACTTTCTCTGCAATTTAATGAGATCTTTACAAGAATGCAACTGAGTGCTTATATAGCTTCATGCAAAAGCAAGGCAGATGAGTCCCAGACTCCCTGAGTATCTTCAGCACAATGTTTCTGCTGAAAAGTAGAAGGTGAACTTTGGAAAAGCCACGTAGGAGGTCAGACTCCATCCTGTGAATAGGGACTCGATGCAGATGATGTTGTCAAGAAAGGAATGCCCAAACACCTGGATGATAGAGAAAGTAAGATTGGGGGACTGAACTAACTTGTATGACTTACAGTGTAGGTACAAAGAAACGACATCAGCAAGGTGGTGTAAACCTTTAATCCTTGCATTTGGGAAGCTGAGACAGGAACACAGCTGTGAGTTCAAAGCTAGCAGTGGCTAAACAGTGAGTTTCAGGCCACTCTAGAATGCAAAATTAGACTACGAGGTAAGACAGAACAAAACAAGAGAACTAAGAAAAGGAAGGGAAAGAATGGAGGAAAGACGGATGGATCTCAGGGGCTACTGGTATTTTTAGCTCCACAATTCTTGGAAACAGAATACCACAGGAGAAGGAAGCAAGATCAGTGGCAGAGACAGTGAGTTGCATCTTGAGTAGGCAAACTTGAGAAGAAAAGCCATCCACGAGGAGCTCTCCAGGAAGCAGCTGGCTGTGCAGAGGGCAGAATCTAGCAGAGCAGACTCCAAGGTCACATAGCTGACAACAAACCCAAGAGAATAAAAGGTAAGCCTGGCAGAACGGAGGAAAGAGGTCTGAAAGCAGGCAATGGTGGCTCAGGGGATGGAGAAAGGAATAACGAAGTTATAGTCTTTAGAGTCCAAAAGTCTACAGTGTGATGCTGGGCACCAGCCACTGTGAGGCTGCTGGGGAACATTCCTCATGACACCTCTGCTAATTCGTGATGTTCTCAGTCTCACTGCATGTAAAAAAGAAGTCCAGAAGTGACTAAGTGGCGGTATGCAGGTAGAGAAAGAGGTGACACTGCAGAGCCTCTTGGGTAGAGGAAATAAGTGGAGGGAACACACCCAAACATGTGTGAGCACTGAGGACATGTGGAAGATGTCTTCGCATGTCCAGGAGCTGCCGAACTACTTGCATAAAATTTTTAGGGAAAAGGAAATCAATGTATTCTGTGGCAATCAATAGCCTATACAGAAATTAGCATTTGAAAATTGCAAGACACTAATGCTTGACAATAGTAAAATGTTAGCCAATATGTAATGATTAGGGGTGTGTGTCTGTTATAAAATGTCAGCACCACTACTACCTAGAGCCGCTGAACTTCAGGCACTAGAAGTTTCAAAGGCAGGTTTCCTAGTCTGTAAGTAATATCTCATACGAGTCACTCCCCCTTCGCCTGGGAGTTGCTCAGAGTGAGGCAGGCAACAGCTAGCATCAGCTGCGTACCCAGCATGGCTGCTTCACAGCCTTCACCATTCTGTCTGCTCTCAGTAAGTCTTGCCTGTGGACACCCTCACTTCTTACTCATCACTAGAGCCCCTAACACACACTATCCTACATCACGAACACTACAGAGAATGTCGGCACTCCTTGCGACCTGCAAGCCTCCATTCACCTGCCGAGAACCAGCTGAAATAAAGCCTTCCCTGGGTGCTGTTTAGGAACCCTTCTGATTCCAAAGCCTCAGTTGTTCTTGGTGTCAAAATTTTACTTGTCTACCCATCTGCTGCTCTACAGCAAGTGTGTTTTCTGTAATTTCTATATCCCCAAGTTTCCAGCACTACCTAGCAGAGAGCACATCATCAACAACTTCCCTGAAATAATGAAGCAGAAATAGGAAGAACAGGTAGTACTAAGTTTAAGGTTCTTTTAAGTGTGTGGGTTTGTGGGGTTTTTTTTTAAATGAACTTGAAATGAAGATACTATTTTCAAAAAGGGCTTACTTAGGAATGACAGTATTCAGAGGATTTTGTTTGTCTGTCTGTTGTTTTTCAATGAGCTGCCTCTGTGGTGACGTGGTTTCTGTCAAATGACATTTATCCAGCTACTTTCCCAATTTGAGCCACACACATTCTTTCTGCTGAGAAACGCTGTAATTGCCTGTGTGTGGATCTCATCTCTCCAAGCTTCCTAATTACAAAACATTATCACTAAAAAAACCAAAGCGAGAACAATCAGAGTATCTGCGACTGAACTGGGAGGAACCCTCTGGAGACAGAATGACTGACTCCAGAGGACAGCTGAGGTCCAAGGACCATGCCAATGTCAGAGGTAAAAAGATTAAAGTGAAGAGACACTGATCCCGGTGACACTGAGGCCGGACTGAGTTTGGGAGTTTCTTCTGTTTTATGCTTGTGTTCCCCTTCATTTTGGGGTATGGGGATAGGATCAAGAGAGTGCATGTGCAGGTCCGAGAATAACTTTGGGAAGCTCAGGATGAAGGAAAATGTAAGGAGAGGGGCTGTGATCAGATAGGGATGGTGTCCTTTACAGGAAAAGGGAGAGTTAAGGAAGGGGCAGGCCTCTGCTCAGAGCGAGGACCATAGGAAGTATGCAGAGAAAAGGCGAGCAGAATGGCTTCCAGAAAAGGCATCTGCCTTTGGCTTCAGCCTGCAGAACCAGAAGATGGCTGTCTGTGGGTTTCACTAGGCTCACCTTGAGCTTGCATGCAGCTGAGGATGCCCTCGAGCTCAACAGCACCACTCCATGACAACCTGGCTTCTGTAGCAGCATGGCACTGCCTTCCCTGAAACATTCTGGAGGATGTCACCACTTAGCGACATTTGGACACTGTGCTGTTCTTAGGTCATCAACAGTGTGGCAGGCCCACAAGAATAACCCAAGGTATCTATACCTTCTTCACAGATTCAAACCTCAATGATAAAGACACCCAAATGCCCAGCCCAGCACAGCCCACTGCACACTTACTACAGTATGGGGACCAGAGAAAAGGGTTTTTCAAAAGCCTTTGAGTATTTGCAGTGGTTAAGAACGTAAACACAGCTCTATAGTATGATGTGAAGAGCTCACTTTTTTGTCATGTTGAGATGGTTTTGTACAGCCTAGGCTAATGCCGAACTCGTTCTGTGTCTGAGAATGGTCATATACTCTTTTGCTTTTGCATGTCTGTAGCATGTGTCTGTATTTAGTGTGTGTGGCATGTGTGAGAATGTGTGCCTTATGTGTGTATGATGTGTGTCTATGTATGTGTGCTTACATGTGTGCTTTACATGTGTGTGGTTTGAGTCTCAGTGTGTATGTATGTGGTGTGAAAACCAGAGGCTGGCACTGGGGCCCTCAGACCACACAGTGTCCACTAATCTAGCTACCCCGCTTGCTAGACTAATTAAATGGTCAATTTTCTGGTTATAAATTAATTCTAGCATTACAAATAGCTACTCTCTGCCTCCAAAATTGTGGGATCACAGGCAGACTAACACCGCACATACCTGCGCTAGGAATCCAAAATCCCGTTCTCATACTTGTATGACAAGTTAGTCATCTCCCTCTTAGTTAAACTTCTGATGTCCTGCTTCCACTTCCCAAGCATTTGAGATCAACAAGTGAGAAGGCGGAGAGAAGAAAGAGGGAAAATAGCCATGTTGGTTCCTTGTACCCCTAAGCACATCTGAAAATGACTAGTGGCGTGCACGCCTGAACATTATAAATGGTTCATTTTCAGATGACCGACAGTGGCTGGAGGTAAGTTAATTAAGCTGTTTGCCTTTGCACTAGGGTATATGTGGCTGCTTGGCTAGAGGGAAAGAGTCACTACGGGATGTTCAGCATTAATTAACTTCTGATTAATTGCTAAACATAAAAAAAACAGACCGAAGAGTTAGTTGGATTAAAGGAAACTGTATTTCATAATACAATGCCTTCAAAGGTTAACTTTGCAAAGGGAAAATAGATCTGGGTTGGGGTTTCTTTGTTTGTTTTGTTTTGTTTTAGAGATCTCTTTTCATTCTTCGTAATTCACTGCTCATATGAGTATGTAAATGCAGTATGTATGATCAGAGTCAGAAGAGTCAGATCCCCTGGAGCTGGAGTCAACAGGCAATTGTGATTCGCCTAACCTGGGTTTGGGGACCTGAACTCTGGGCTTCTGCAAGAGCACTGCTTACCCTTAAACACTGTGGCATCTCTGTAGCCCCAAGAAACAGATCTTATTGTGACAAACGTAGCTTTTACTCTGCCATGTCCAAGATGTGGTAAGAGATTGTCAAACCATTGTCAAGGCAGAGAGGCAGCCTAAGGACTACCAGAGTAAACCTAGACCGTCTCAGCTGGGGAGCTCAGCAGAGAAGACCTGAGTACAAGTCCTAGCTTCTGGTAAACGCCAATGTGATGGAGCGTGCTTGTGAGCCCAGCACCGCACAGGCAGGCAGGCAGGCGACACAGCCTGACTGGCAGCTGGTTCACATCACCTTCATGAGCTTGCAAGTGCAGGGCCGAGCCATGAAAGCATGTCTGCTCCAAGCACTGAGGGGATAAGGGAAACTTGGAAGGCAGTCACTTCCTTCTGATTGCCTCTTGGTAGGTACCAAATACCCTAACCCAAGTGTGTGCTGGACTCCAAAGGCCCTCTCTGCATTTGGACCTATTCTCCCATCCTGTACTCCCAAGGAGCCCATTCTGGCTGAACTCTGTCACACTACAAAACCCCATTTATTACCCAACAACAGGTAAGAGGAGCAGGCCACAAGACTTTGGGGGTTTTGTCTACTTGCTTAAGAAACTGTTTTGGTTTTTGATTGATAGCTTTATGGTGAGGTATATGGTACCGCTCTGACGCACACTATAGGATGACAGCATTGGGTTAATACACACCTGTTCATTTCACCATTCAGATCTCACTGAGGAACAAATGGAATTTCATACCAGTATGAAAACACTCTGAGGAGTAATGTCTAGCCTAACACTACTTAGTGCCATTGCTGTTGCTACATCGTCCTTGCAACAGTGCCCCTCAGATTCCGTCACACAGAGGGGTGCATGTTTTCCAGTAGGAAAAGCAAGGTTTGGCAGGTCATGGTGTGTGCCATTAACTCCCAGAAGGCAGAAGAGGTCGATCTCCATGAATTCCAGGCTACCCCCTCTGTAAGAATTCCAGGAGAGGGCTGGAGAGATGGCTCAGCAGTTAAGAGCACTGACTGCTCTTCCAGAGGTCCTGAGTTCAATTCCCGGCAACCACATGGTGGCTCACAACCATCTGTAATGAGATCTGATACCCTCTTCTGATATGTCTAAAGACAGCAACAGTGTACTCATATATGATAAATAAATCTTTAAAAAGAAAAATTCCAGGAGCGGCAAGGCCATAGTCTGAGACCCTGACTCAAACAAACAAACAAACCCCAGAAAAGCAGTTTGCTGGTTCCCACAGTCAGTGCAACTGTTGGGTCCTAGATAAGAAAGCAATGGGAGCCACAGGCAACTAGGGGTAGGATTTAAGGAGGTAGGGACATAACAAGGTTAGTAGACAGCATGCCCAGTATGCACTAGGGCCTGGGCTCAATCCCCAGGACCACACAGAACAGACACAGCAGCACACACCTGTGGTTCCAGCACACAGGAAGGGGAGACAGGAGGACCAGGAAACAGATCATGGTTCTCTTCAGCTAATGAGGTAGAGGTGCTTGTAGCCAAGTCCAAAAACCTGAGTTCAGTCCCTAGGTCCCACAAGATTGGAAGGAAAAAACAAACCCCCAAAGTTATCCTCCAACAGCCAATACATTCTGTGGCATTCACCCAAGTGTGCACATACAGAGTAAGTAAAATGTAATTTTAAAAAATGTAACTTCACTGCAATGAAGACTCTTATGTTTAATCAGTAGAAGCACTTGTGGTGTGGAAAATCTGCCGTGTACCCTGAGGTACTCAACACCCAGCCCATCAGTTCTTCACTACTGTTTAACAACTTGAGGCACAGGGCGTGCGTCACTTTCCACCTGACAGGTGGGGAAGCAGAGTCTGAGATCTGTGTTCCCCCACAGCACAGCTGATCAACTGATGCTAGCCTGGTCTATCAGATCCTGCTACCCATGCTGAGTGCCAAGTGCCCACGGATACCTGTCTCATACAGTCTACACCCATAGCACGCATAGGGTGAACAGTCTAAGCTTATCAATCATCAGGAAAAAAAAAAATCAGCTCTGACTTATACCTCATCTTGTCCTCTCCTTTCCGCAGAGACACTGACTTGTCTCCCATACCTCAAATGGTTTTACTCCACACTGTAATAATGTCCCAGGGCTGGTGGCCAACCATTTACTCAGAGGATTTCATAATATCTAATTTGATCCAAGCTGTCCTTCTTGGACTTAAACTTCAAATTCTCATTCCTCAAAAGGTAATGATTGCAACTCAATTGAAAAAAACATTTATTAAGCCCTTACATAATTACATGTGTCATGTCCTCAAACACAGCCCTTGCCCAAGGCGAGCTCCAGGTACTCTCTGTGAAACAAGTAACCATCCTGTGAGCACAAAGGAGGACCTGCTGATTTGGTTTAGAAAACGCTGTGGAGGCTCAGGGGCTTTAAAAACCAGAGAATCAAGAATGGCTATTGTGACAAAGACCATGCCAAGTTAAAAGAAAAACAGGATAAATTAAAATTGCCATGTGTGACTGTACCTTGAATATGAATGATTAAGCAGCGGGATTAACCACACAGCTATAACAGTTATAAACAGTGTTTTATTTTTGTTCTTAAAAGATGTATTCAACATTTGCATGTGTGTATGTACGGGTGTGTGCAGGTGACTGTCAAGGGCAGGAGACGGTGCCAGATCCCCAAAGTGGGCACCAGGAACCCAGCAGTCTTGACTGCTGAGCTGTCCGTCTCTCCAGCCCCACTGTGACACAATTTTACACAGAAAAAAAGCTCTATCATAGTGAGGTGGGGGTAGTGTTTCCCTAGAAGAGTGGTGACAGAAGACAACTGAGTTTCAGGAAGTTGATAGAACATTCTGGATATCCTCCACAGCAAGAGACTTGAAGATAAATTCCACATGTTCAGATTTTAAAGGCTCTGGATGTCACGTTCCTAAGGACGAATTTCACAAACAGCTGACTAAGGATCTCCCTTATGTCACCTTGATTCAGGTACGGAATATCCAGCCCTGCATAGATTAGATCCTAGAGGATCACCTGAGGACCAGGGAGAAGGCCAGGCTGCATTCGGTTGCATCTCTGCAGGCTGGAACGTAATGTTCATAAATAAGACTATATGAATTCCCCCTTGAATCTTTCTCTCTCTCTTTTTTTCTTTTCTTCAACTCATTGATAAAGTCCTGATTAAAAATACAGACATTTTGTCATCCTTACTACATTAACCTCCTCTCCAAACTCTCTTGGCTGGATGAGAGCTAATGCCGCTGCCTCTGTCTGGTCAATTATTGCATGGACACAAGGGACCAATTAATGCCATCCATAAAAGCCTGAATCATTCTGTCAATTAACGAGAGCTAACTATGTCATCAGATATATTACTGGTGAGCAAGTCTATTTGGTTGCAGTATGTCTTGGAGGAGAGCACTATCAAATGAATCACAATTGACTCGGACAACTGCTAGCATAATTTCGAAAGATGAAAAGACAGATGTGGTAGTTATTAGTGGTCCCCTGAGGAATTACGGCCAAGCAATTGCGATGTGCGAAGGCTGCACTAGCAGGTGCCTGCAGTAGGAACCAGGCGGAGGGTTAAATCAATATTTTCAATTTCTTAGGATCAATCTGGTGTTTGAACGAGATGGAAACTTGTTAGCAATTGGCAGGATGTGTAAATGAAAAGTCAAACTTCTTATTATTTGTTAAAAGGGAACAAGTGTACTGCCTCATGCCCTTGGCACAAGCTAACGCTTTCATGATCCAGTAGCCAGAGCATTTGCTGGGAATCAAGCGGTTCTTACATTTTAATAGAGTACAAAAGGTTAGCTTCATAAAGGTTGAACATTTGAGATCTTTACAGAATGATTGAAGTGTCAATGGGAAAGTTTTGAGCTGTGACAACAGTATAGTTATTAATGATTAGTGCAAAACGCAGAAGGAAATGTCAGCCCAGCTAGCAAGAGAGGTGAAGTGGTCAGCGGTCTCACCAACAGTGTGGAGATGAAGCAGAGCTCTGGGAACGCCTCTGCTTTTTCTATCTCTAGAATCAGTCTTTTCTCCCCAATCTTCTATAACACTTATGAACATCTTTTTTTTTTTTTTTAAGATTTATCTATTTGATGTAGATGAGTACATTGTTTGTCTTCAGGAACATCAGAAGAAGGCATCAGATCCCAATACAGATGGCTGTGAGCCATCATATGGTTGCTGGGAATTGAACTCAGGACCTCTGGAAGAGCAGCCAGTGCCCTTAACCACTGAGCCATCTCTCCAGCTTCCAACTTTTTTTACTCTTAAAAAGTTTTAATTATATTGGTTGGAGATAGATAGATAGATAGATAGATAGATAGATAGATAGATAGATAGATAGATAGATAGATAGATAGATAGATAGATAGACAGACACACACACACACACAGAGATAGATAGACAGACAGACAGACAGACAGACAGACAGACAGACAGACAGACAGACAGACAGACAGAACCTGCCTCGAGTCATCCAGTTTGGCTGCACAAGGACCTACTGCATCATCCCATCAGCCTCTGAACTTCTATCTTAATTGAGCCACCTCTGACAATGTCTCTTCTCATGTTTGCTTGCTTTGAATTTAGGAATAATCTTTGAAGGACACAAGTATTTAGGTGCAGAACATTTAAAGAAAGTTTGGAATAAACAAATAAAAATTTGCAACCTAATACATCTCTGTGAGCCAACAATGGAATGGCTAAAGATAGGGCCAGTGTGCTCCAAGGGAAAGACAGTAAGAGAAAGGGCATCTACCTGGTCCCGCCACTCCCTTCCCGCTATGCTGCAGACCTGTTGAGGACAGGAAAGCTCCTGCCTGGCATATCAATTTAAAGGTGCAAAGGTTACATTCGATTTAATTATCTATTTCAAAGTACCGGTGAAAGTATTAATAAGCGAAATTTAGAAATTTAGACTATCATAATTTTTCTATGGGGGAAGATAGCTCTCTACAAACTCTATAAACAAAAACTAATCCAAACAAGGATTTCATGACTATGCTGGAGCAAGATCTCAGAGACAGGAGGATAATGAGGTAGAGCATCCGCCCAGAGGGTGAGAGGGGAGTATAGGCCAATTAACAGTAAACAAAGCAGATGTCAGACCAGAGGCCTGCACTGGGGGAATTCCGGCAGGAGGAAGCTTTCAGCTGGAAAGGACAAGGAAGGGCTAGCTCTCCATAGGCCAAGGCCCTGGGTTCTAGTCCTCACACTGCACAAACTAGGCACATACCTGTCTGACACCCACCTCTCGACAGATAGAGGCTTAAGGATTACGGATCAAGAGAGACTATCCTCAGTTCTATTGCAAGTTCAAGGCAAGTCTGGGCCAAGAAAAAAGAGGGAGAGTGCTATCAGAGATGTCAGAGAAAGACCCACATGAGGGAGAAGGGAAGCCATCAGCTTCCTCTCATAGCACTGTGCCCTGCAACTGACACAGGGGTCTGGCAAAGCTGGAGCTCTGCCAACAATAGAAGAGAGAAGAAGAGAGACCCAGTGGGTGAGTGGGATGTGTACTGCACACTCTGCCCATGCCAGCTAGGTGGGTTTCTCTTTGAGCTGGCCACAACACCTCTTATATATGTTTCATTTCAAAGAACACGATGCAGGCTGGCTTTATTAAATCACATAAGCAGCAGGTACCTAACACAAAGGGTTCAGTCAGTGGCGAGAGACCAGCACTGTCCCCTGGGCCAAGGCTCTGGGACCTGATGCATCACTCCCTGATCTCTGAGGATGAGGGGAGACCAAGCCCCAGCCTTGAGTCCTTACAAAGCCCAGAATGGCTGTGTTATCAACACTGCAGGCCAGCAGCAAGGCACCCAGTAGGGCAGCCAAGACCATCAGGGAGAAGCTACCTTACTTACTTCCTGAAAACACAAAAATACAACATAAACTAAGAGATAAGAAGGTGAGCAATACCAACTTGTCCACAGGTTTAGATATTAAAAGGCTGGGGCGATGGTGATGCACATCTTTAATCCCAGCACTCGGGAGGCAGGGACAGATCCCTGAGTTCGAGGCCAGCCTGGCCCACAGAGCAAATTCCAGGACTACAATAGAGAAACCCCGTCTTGAAAAAGAAATAAAAAACCAGAATCTACTAAAGTTGTTGGTGAAATAAGCACTAGAATTTGCAGGAAACTGTAAAGAGTGAGCCAAGTCCCCTCAGACATACCTAGGGCTCCCCACCTGCAGGTCACATTGCCTATCCACTAGCTGCTCCTTCCCACAGGCTAGCCCTCATTTACAGTGAGGGATCCTATCCGTAGGTTCCCAGAACTCTCATTTTTTTGTTGTTGTTGTTCTTTTTCCCGGAGCTGGGGACCGAACCCAGGGCCTTGCGCTTCCTAGGCAAGCGCTCTACCACTGAGCTAAATCCCCAACCCCCAGAACTCTCATTCTTTAGCTCATCTCTCTCCCCCTCAACCAGGACATCATTCACTGGGGCTCTGTTCAATTTCCAAGGATAATCTCCTGATTGCCAAAGTACAGGGGCTTTTGCCCATCCTCTCCTGGTGACTCCCTGGACTCTATGTTCCTGTGTCGAGCCCTCTTTAACGCTCATTCTCAAGACTCAGCTTCACAAACCCAACCAGCAAACCTCTCCCTCATCCAAAGTGTCCATTAAAAGCCCTTGGATGTCATACTGAGTGGTTCAGAGACCTGGAAATAGTCTCTGCAGTCTGATGATAACAACATATGTTATGTTCCCATCTCAGGAATTATGTAAGAACAAGCAGGTGCAGACTCCAGGGTAGGGTAGTACTGGAATACGCTGATGCCAGTGTTTTGTACATTGTGAATCCTGTCTATCAAGGGGTGGTAGGGGCTGCAGACCTCATGTTCATACTTCATCATTTCTCGTGCAACAACAGAACTCAATGAACACAAGGATAAAGGGATAATCTAGAAGGGCATCAGTAGGAACATTACTAATTCATATGCAAAAATCAGCTAGAATAAGAACTAACTCTCAGCACAAAGGCACTGGGATGAGAAACGCCTTATGTTCCAATCACAGTTGGCATTTATGACTCACCTTCCAGGTCCAGGGCAGGCCCCAGTGAACTGGGTAAGACAAACTCAAGGAGCTAGGAAGGAGATGCTGGGATGAGTAACTCCTACATTCTCACAGATTCTGGGCTGAGTACCATGAGAAACTGCGGGAAGTCAAGGGTATAGCCAAGACTATCATGTAGAAACTTGGGGTATTCTGGATCAAAATAGACCAGGGTAAATGTTGTCTGCTGTGTTTCAGGTTGGGAAGCCATCAGGACATGCTCACCAGTATTATCTAAGTAAAGGCTTGAGGGATCAGAGGGAGCTGGGCATGGTGTGGGCATGGTGGTGCACACCTGCAATCTCAACACTTGGGAGGTAAAGACAGGAGCAGGAGGGAGTTCAAGACCAGTATCCGCTACATGAGCTCCACCAGACTGTGTCAAAACAAACAAACAAACAAACAAGCAAACGACCGGGAAAGTGGGGTGTGTGTGTGTAAATTTTACTTTCCAATATTTAAACAGCAATATAAACTTTTACAGTGACGCCACGCTGCGTACATCCCATAACACTATCATCATGGTACAACTGGTTGGTGCCTACAATATACAGACAGAATTTAAGCAGCTCATTCTACTCCCACTTGTTCCCAAGTATTTGAGGCAGGCTCCAAAAACCCAAGATGAAAAGGCAGGAGCCCTACCTACCAAAGAGGAGATGGCTGTGGGGTGAATAGGGAAAAATGAAAACCAAGACGGTTGCCTGGACTGACACCAATGAGGGAGGGGGGGGGGAGGTAAGAACTATTCACTTGGGGTGTGTGTGTGTGTGTGTGTTTTGCATGTACACATGCCTGCATGTATGTGGGTACATGTGTATGGAGACCCAAATGCTGTATGTCTTCCTTGATTATTCTCCATTCTGTGGAGTTTTGAGGTGAGCCTGGTCTACAAAAGGAGCTCCAGGCCAGCCAGGATGAGACTTTGTCTTTAATGGGGCTGGGAGTGAGAGGTAGAGTTATATCCATTGAGCCAACTTCCTATCTTTCACTTCAAATTTTTACTAATGTATGTTTCTTTTAAAGCACACACACACTTCCACATACACCTCATATTTCTCCTACTTCCGTCCTTGTTGCTGTTGATTAAATGTGCTAGGCATTGAAACTCGTAAAAAAAGGAAAACTATGCCTTTAAGAAATTCAGCTCATAAATACCAGGCTTTGGAAACCAGGGTTCAGCCAATAAAAACCCTGTAACTTGAAACCAACCCACACAACATAGGAAGGAAGGAGCCCAGCAGCGCCCAGTTTGCAGGACAAGAAGCTAATTGACCGGGAATGTCTGCTGCATAAGCTATAAAGTAAGTACATAGAGAACAATATGAACACACAGTTAAACAAAAAGGCCCGACTGTCCAACTGCACACTGTGCACTACACAAGCGGGATGATTGTTTGAGGAGCCGCTGGAGGAAGCAGGAATAATTAGCGCCCTTGTGAGTCAAGTGTCTGCCAGGAACAGGTCTCCATCCCTGGGGTGACCCTGGCGCAATGGCACCTTTTGCCCTCAAGAGTCAAGCTGGGAGGTTAGGGGAATGGTTTGGGCAGAAAGAAGGGCCCTAGTTCAGTCACAGCACTTAACCTGTGGGAGTGAGGCCTAGATCCCAGAACTAAGAGACAGGACACCCAGGGCTCACTGGCCAGCCAGTCTAACTGAAATGGTGGGCTCTAGGCCCTATGTGACACCCACCCTGTCTCAGAAAATAAGGTCAGAGATCCAATAAGGAAGACACCCAGCATCAACACAGGCAGGAGACACAGAGGGCCAAGGCTGGGTTTTTACTGACAACCCTGAAGGAGGTAGACATACTCTTCAGTCAAATGAGCTTCATACCCTACTGTGGCCACCTCTCCTTCTGGAACATAGTTCTCCTCAGGTTTCACCAGCCGCCACTTTCCTTGACTGGGAAGGGTCATTTTTACATTGCTTTACTGGCTAGGAATATAACAGCCTGTGACAAATGGGGGGAAGGGACCAAAGCATTTATCCACGTCATCATGAGTCACCATGACAACAAAATAGCAAGGCCAGGGAAGTTTATCCAGGGCTCAGAGAAATGGGGCCTAGGATCTGTCTTCCTCTCACTAAGCATGGAAGTGGGTAATCTTCACCCTTCTGGTGCCTCCTATAGCCTCCAGAAGAAGCTGCAAGTGTTCCTCAGGACCCAGAGTTTGCAGATCCAAGTTCCAATCTCCACCCTCCCTGAAGAACAATGTCACCAAGTTCCTCGTTTACAAGGGCTTTCCTTTTCCCTCACACCATCCTGCTCCAGCATCATGGAAAGCACACAGAAGAGATTTTTAAGCCTCTGAATTTAACACAGATGTGAGCCTATTACTTCATCTGTGATACTCAGGAAATGCCAGGCAGAGGCCCCTTGCTAAGCAAGAGATGCAGACAGACAATCGGAAGGTGCAGTTCCCCCGCTGAGAACTCGCATGCTAGTTGAAGTGAGACTATACAGGCTGAGTGACAAGGCCAGGTAAGGCAGATGTCACTGGAGATAATTAAGTGTTATTATTCGACTCACTTAATTCTTCCGCAAGAAACTCCACTGGGTTCTACCCAGAAGGTTCGCAGCCAGCAAAACAATAACAAGAGATCAGTTGAATGGTACCTCCCAGCCCCACCAAGGGGATTCTTGGAGACAGAGTTGAGAAGAACTCCCTCCTGGGCTTTAGTTACTCTATGAATTTAAGCTATGGGGATAGCTACAGCCCAAAGGAAATTCCGCCTGCAGTGACAGGAGACCTTGCTTCAGACTTCGAAGTGCATTCTATAAGGAAACACTGAGGAGCTGGGACCTGAATCAGGAACCTCTAGGGTATGACCCCAGGAAACCTGAACACCAACTGCTTGGCAGTAAGAATAATGGGTTTTTATCTGCCAGGTCCAGCACTAACCCTTTAAACAAATTTTCTTCCAGTTCATGCTCAGAGCAGCCCTACAGGAAAAATAATTTCTTTATCTCTCTTGTATGACATCAAGTGATGAGCCTCAAGTTTGAGCAGTTGAGAAGGGAAACACGCTCTGAACCCATGCTAATTTTTATCCCATCTCGATCGCTTGTTTGTTTGGGCTGTGTCCAATTCACATTCATAATGTCTTGAAAATCACACATATACTGTTCTTTGCCAAAGAACCAGAGATACTACGGATCCCCATACTCTGGGAGTTCACAGAGAACAGAAAAAAAATGTAATCCAACATATAATGCCCACCTGCTTTAATTTCAAGTTCTTCTGCAAGTATTTTCTCCACCAAGGCTTTGTGTACTTAAAAAATGTATGACAGAAGTCTAGAATAGCCCAGATAGCTCCAATAATTCACACATACATTCATTCATACATACAATACATACATGCATGCACACATACATACATACTCACTCGCTCAGGGGGTGTGGCCAACTGTCCTACTTAGCCCTACAACTCTGTTTTTAACTACATTCTGTATATATGAAATGTAAGATAAGGTTATAAAATTATCTTTGTGCGTATGGTGATCCAATTTCCTAGCAGTGTTTGTAAAGACTACTGAATTAAACTCTACAACTTCTGAATTGCATTGGCTCCTTTGTAGCAAGAATGAATAATGGCTTAATTTTTGCACTCTCATCTCTGCTCAACTATCTAGACTTACACCACTAACACACATGGCCTATCGTTATAGTTGTGTGCTGTTTTGAAATGAATGTTTATGTTTTCTAAGCCTTTTCCAAATCATGCTATCTTGGGTCCTCTGCTTTATATGGTGATTTGGGAAATGGCTGCCAGCTTCACCTTAAGGAAACAAAAATGTTTGGATCTTTCTAAAGCTCAAACTGCATCTTAGTCAATTTGGGGAGAATCAGTCATATTGGGTCTTACACTCCATGAGAATCGAACAGATCTGTTTGGTTGCATCTCCCCCCAGCCACAAAGCTCGACTCCTTTCACTGTTGACGTCTCATACTTACTTCATTAAATTTATTCATAAGAGTCTGTTCTTCCAGGCACTGGTGACCCACACCTTTACTCCCAGAGCAGAGGAGGTGGAGGCCGGTGACATCTGAGTTTGAGGTCAGCTTGCGCTACAGAGAAAGCTGTAGGCGGCGCCACACAGAGAAACTCTGCTTCAAAAACCAAGCAAACAAAAAACCAAACTTATTCTTTGAGCAGAATTGTGTGTGTGTGTGGGGGGGGGGGGGGGGTGTCAGAGTCGGAGTGAAGCCAGCAGTCACATCTGAACATGCCCTCGCTGGGCCATCTAGACTTTGGCCTTTTTGAGAGGGGAAAAAGTCTCTGGAACCAGTTTGTTCTTTCAAGCAGTTTTTGATGCTGTCTGATGGCTGCTGTTTCCATCCTAGAATCCAGTTTTGTTTTGTTTTAAATTCTGGCTGTTGGGTAAGTTGCAGACTGTGGTGTAGAAGCTGCTAAGTGAGGGGTGTCCTGCTGGATGTTCCTTGCTCTCCCGACCCTTCGGACTCACTCCCGGTTGGCTCCTGTCTGTCTGTCTACATTTCTCAGGACTTCTCAATACCAGCCCAACTTATCAAGAAATAAGAACAGTGTCACTTCTTTATAATCTGGAGAACCATAATTTCTGAGTCTGCAGTGTCATTTTGGTGAAAAGTACCAAGAGAGGACGTTAGCACTTTGTGTTCCAGGATCTAGGCGGAAGCTGCCATCATCATCACCATCACCATCACCATCACCACCACCACCACCACCACCACCACCTGCATGTAGTCAGCTACCCAAGTATTTCTCTAGAGAACTGGATAAAGTTTCTTATACTGATGACCCTGAGCACCCCACAAATGAAAAATATATTTAAAAACTTAAAAAAATAAAGGCATGTTCTAACTTTAACAAGAATCTAACAAATAAGTACATGAAAAAACTGAGCATCTCACAGGCCAGGGCAGCTGCGAACTGAGAATAGGCCTGCTACCCACAGGTTCTCCAACAAGGTCCAAGATGGACTAGTCCTATAAAAACAGAAATGGGGCCCCAAGCACAGTCTCTGCTGTCCACACATGTGGGTGTCCAGGACTGGGTTTGCAGAGGAGGCATCTTTCCCACTACCCTATGAGCCAACCGGGAGTGAGTCCGAAGGGTCGGGAGAGCAAGGAACATCCAGCAGGACACCCCTCACTTAGCAGCTTCTACACCACAGTCTGCAACTTACCCAACAGCCAGAATTTAAAACAAAACAAAACTGGATTCTAGGATGGAAACAGCAGCCATCAGACAGCATCAAAAACTGCTTGAAAGAACAAACTGGTTCCAGAGACTTTTTCCCCTCTCAAAAAGGCCAAAGTCTAGATGGCCCAGCGAGGGCATGTTCAGATGTGACTGCTGGCTTCACTCCGACTCTGACACACTCAGACTCCCTCCCTGCACAGACAACCACTATTTACACGCTAGACAAGCTGCTCACTGCAGCTGGATACCTTCCACACTTAGAAACCCAAACCCCCAGTGTGTGCATGTATCTTAGGGCCATACGTTCTATTGTACAGTGGAATAAATCCGAGACAGAAACACAAGAATGAACAAACGAACCAGACACTGCAGCCAAGGATCCGGTAGAAAATAATAGGGATGTAAATAAATGGTCCCTTAGGAGGAAAGGTGAAGGTCTTTAGAAGCTGGAAACAGGAACAGAACTCTACGGCTTCCTTCTCCAGTTTATGGGAGCTCACACTTCACAGGGCCTTGGAAAACTGAGGAATCATTATCACCCACCCTGTTCTGTGCTCCCTGGGTGTGGTGGAAAGTCTCCGACTTCTCAAGAGCCACCTGCTCCTCCATGAACAAACCCACTGTGTTCTACAGGCAGTCATTCCTTAGCTTCTCACCCCATCCACTCCCAATGACTGTCACTGCAGCACCAAAGCCAGTGCCAGGGATACAACCAGGGTCCAGGAATGTCCCATCTTCCCTCTCTCTGGAAGCATATTGCCAGGAAACACTAATGCCATCCCCAATGGTTTAGGAGGAAGAATACATTGTCCAGAACATGCGTGCCTGCTATGGGAACCCATCACTTACAAAGGTCCCCACTACAGAAAGCTCCTCTGAATGGGGAAGTTCTGTGACCAATCAGGGTCACTTAAGAGATCCCCAGCACTCCAGCAGGCAGCTGTCAGGGAAGTGTGTCTCTGGCCTGTTTTACAGATTACTTCCAAATGGCTTCCACAACAGTTTCATACATGGCCTTTCAAAGTAGGCCTGGTCTAAGAGATGGAAACATCTTCCAGGCTCAAGAGACCTAGTAACTTGCTCCAGTGACACAGTACTTTCCGAGCCCCACCACCTCCACCACCAAGTGCTCAAAGGCTTTATTTGCCCTTAGTTGCTAAAGAGGCTCAGAGATTAAGAGAACACTAGCTGCTCTTCCAGAGGACCTGTGTTCAACTCCCAGTATCAATATGGTGGCTCACTTTCTGTAACTCCAGCTCCAGCAGATCTAACAGGCAGGCATGTGGTGAAGGCAAAACATTACTACACATTTAGTAAAAACATATTAAAATTTCTAAAAAGCTCAGAGACATTCACTGGTGAGGAAGACAGGGATAACCGACGGAGCAGCTCTCCAGTTATTACTGCCACAGGTGAGGTATGCTAAGGGGGTGGAAATTTCAAATGAGAAAAAAAAACCCTGACATATAGTCTTTAAAAAAAATCACTGGACCATTACCTACTAAAAATGTTGCCTTGAAATTCGAAAACTGAAAATTAAACCCAGGCTAGGTCCTGAAGAGCTTTTTCAGCTCACTTGTCTGTACAACATGTAATCAGGCATGCTTGGAAGATTACCCCAATAAGCTTTGAAAGGAGCAGTCATTAGATAAAATCATGAGATAATTGCAGGGTTCTCCAGGCTGGGTGTTACTAATACGGATGCTAATCTCGTCTGTGCAGCCATACTGATAACAGAACCAGGGTGCTCCTGAAACTCAAGTTGCTCCACGTACCCCTTTCTCCAAGGTGCATAGCAGAGAAAAGACATTTCTTAGGCTTCTGCCCTGTGGCTGCTGAGATTGGAGAACACAAGGCATGGTCTCGGAAAAGAAAGGCATTATGGCTCTCTAGCTACTCCCCTCTGTGCTCATCATAGTTAAGACTCCACATGGAAGCTGGGCAGGTGGCTCAGTAAGCACTTGCCCTACACACATAGGAACCTGAATCTGAGTGCCTGAGGCCCATGTAAAAAGCTGGGCATGCCTATAACCACACATCAGGGAGTGGAGGCTGGTGGATCCTGGGGGCTCACTGGTCTAGCCAAAAGTTCTATCTTGAGGCAGTAAGGCAGACAGCAACAGAGGACAACCCATCCATATCTTGCCTCTGGCCTCCCATGCATGTGCTTACGGGCACACACACCAAAAATGGAAGGTAAAAAAAAAAAAAGCAGAGGGGCAATCTGAGTACACACTGGGAAAAAGTGTTCCTCTTGTGGTGACATCACGTTTTACAGGTTGTCAAACGAATGGGAATGCATCAGGTGGGGGAATTACACCTTGCATATATGGGGAGGGGTCTGAAACCAGAATGCCTAGGTTCAAATCCAGTTCCAGGAGTACCAGAGATACCACAATCTGAATGCTAACATTTCTTCTGCAGAATGCTGTCGTGTGTGTGTGTGTGTGTGTGTGTGTGTGTGTGTGTGTGTGTGTGTGTGTGTGCAATCTGAAAATTCCTTATACACTTTAAATGGCCCTTAGATCACTCAGAATGCCTAGTATTGTGTAAATACAAGGTAAATTGTTACAAGCTCTTTTTCCTTAGTAATTCTGTAGGTGTTTGAAGAACCCTGTACACAGATGACCATTTGTACCACTGTTTCCTCAATGCCAAGGGTAGGGGCAAAACAAGCCAGGTGGGAAAGAATGGGGCACACACAACAAGGGCTGCACATGCTCCCTCTCCTTCAGTCCTTCCTCTGCCAACAGCCAATGTCTGAAAGAGAAGCAGCTAGAATTGTATACACTAGACACTATACTTCCTGATCCCACCTGATTTACAATATGATTCTTACCAGCTTGAAACTGCTTAGATTTATTTAAGTTCATATGTGTACATCCACAGCACAATGAAATATGATGATAAGGAATAGAGTTAATCTGGGAAGACAGCACTCACGTTCCCATAGCCCAAACAAACCAAGGGTCCTCACCCGTCTAGCCCTGGCCCCCTGGAAGAGCAGCCTTGACTGTGAACAGTCACTACTTTGTGTCCTGAGTCTTCCTGTAATTGCACTTCCCCTCTCAAGCCAAGCATGTCTAATAGCCCTATAAGTTCCAACTCCAAAGCCCTCTTTTAGGGTGCTGCGATCTCATCGCTAATGGAGACAACTGCTTCCAAACAGTTCCGTGACATGTCTGACTTGTAAACCTCTGAGATCATGGTTTGGGTGAGAAGGAAGACGCTTTGGGAGTGGGATAAGAGGGAAGGACATACAACTGTGTCTTTCTTCTCACAAGACAAAGTGCTATTAAACCAGAGCTCTAGAGGGCCTGCGGGTGAACAGAGTGGGGGTGACATAGAGCCATAAGGGTTCCATGAAGAGCCTGCTCTCCCTCCCTGACAGCAACGGGGTCTGGGGGACTGAAGGAAATTATTGTAAGGCAAGAGCCTTGAGCATTCGGTATTCAAACTGGGCCATGACCCATCCACATCACACTTTTCCTTTTAAGACCTTTGTCCCATGGCTCTGCACTGATGAAGGATTTTAAATGGGGTGGCATACAGCACCCTTCATAAGCTGTCATCATGACCCCTCAGCCGATTCACCCCCTTCTCTGACTACACGGGGCTGAGCGCCCAAAGACTGGCTCACTGGGTCCTTTAGTAACAGTAAGGGTGAGAAGCTATCACTCCCCTCAAGAAACTCCCATCAGAGCAAGAAGAATGTGTTAGCATTCAAGAAGCAGTAAAAGCAAGCCATTTCCTTGTCGGGGGGGGGGGGGGGGGGCAGTCTTGATGCATTAAGTCCAATGCTGTAAAACTAACCCAATGGATGACAAAGTGAGGCTACTCCTTTAGGCTTCCATTCTCCTATAACATACACAGAACTAAGATGAGAGAAACAGAGTGTAATGTGTAAATGAAGGATTAGAGGGCTGGAGACATCCAACATGACACTTGTCCACTGTGATTCCCCAGTACAGGAGAGGAAGAGGAGGAGGATAACAAAGGGAGGAGAATAATAGAGGGGACTGAAAGGAAGGGAAAAAGTAAACAAATATCCAAATATGTAGCCAATTTAAAAAAAAAATGTTAAGTCCCCTAAGTGCCAGCAATAATGCCACCACCGTGTAGCCATCCTGTACCAGGGAGATGCAAGCCTGGCTTTCACCAGCTTCCCACCTGCATGGCACACAATGCCCACTGTCTACATCTTCGTCAAGATCTACCCCAGGTTACCCAAGACTGTGTCAGTTTCAAAGTTCAGGTTCTCTGTTCTCTAGAAAACCTCAGTGATGTCCAGAGGCCTACGAAGCTCCCAGACTTCCAACAATGAAAGCCTGGAAGTCCACAGCCTGTATGTCTGCTTCCTACTTGTCTTCTCCCAAAACCTGAGAGGACTCAGTTGTTTCACACTGGTACCAAGTCAGCGTTCAGCTGAGTCATATGGGCTTTCTCATTTCACCACTGAGCTGATAAAGGTTACAAGAATTTCCGGTGCAATTCTGAATGGCATCTGCACACCCCAGCTTGTGAGTGCCCCGCGGATATTTCACACTGCTCTGGCTCTATGTCTCCTCCCTGTTCTCTAAGCTTGAGAAACCCATTGATAATGAATCTCACTTGACAGCTCAGGCAATGATGGTGGGGAGTCCACACAGGAGGGCAACTCTATGGAGTCAGATGTTACAAAGGGTTTACATACCCAAGAAGCTGGACACCTTGAGTCATGACTAAATGACTCCATTCACCTCCAAGGCTGTCTGTCATATTTCCAGGACACTCTCAAGTCTTACTGCAATTTTTTTGTCTCTGGAAGAGTTTAATAGGGTGTGGAATGTCAGAACTATACAGACCTCATCTGTGTATACACTTGCCTATGTATTAGATAGTACTGACTGGGGATCGGGATAACTTGCTTCTTCAATGGCCTCTCCACCTTATTTTTTTAAACAAGATCTCACTGGACTCCCCTCTCTCTCTGAACTAGACTGCCTGGTCGGTGATTAAGGTCCCAGGGATGCCCCTGTTTCCTTATGCCAGTGCTGGGGTTTCTAGATCCATTCTAGAGAATGCCACAATGGCATTTCCTGAGTTCTAGGGATTGGAGTAAGTCCTTCATTGCTTGTGCGGCAAGCACTTTTCCCACTGTTCTATTTTCCCCAGCTCCAAAAAACAGAGTCTCTCAGAGATAAGTGGTACCCTGAGCACTGCAGTTGGGCACTGTGAACTCTGTGGATGAAAGTGCATGTGCACTTTCGCCATCACAGGAGTTTGGGGCAAAGGTTAAAAATCAAAGGTGTTAGGGGCTGGGGATTTAGCTCAGTGGTAGAGCGCTTACCTAGGAAGCGCAAGGCCCTGGGTTCGGTCCCCAGCTCCGAAAAAAAAGAACAAAAAAAAAAAAAAAAAAAAATCAAAGGTGTTTAATGGCTATCGTACAGTCCTACCCACATGTATGAGAAATAATGAGAATGTGTCTTCTAATTTCCTATAGGTTGCCTGCCAAATTCCTGCCTTCTTCCTAGGACAGAATCTGTAGTGTTTTCTTTGCCGCACTGATATACCCTGTGTCATTATAAACAAATGCTGCTTTCTTTGCAGCTAATAACCACAATGTGTGGGTAAGAAACCTCTCCAGTATAAATCCGTGGGGACAAGGCTGCATTGTGGACATTAAATAATTATAACAATCTGACATGAGTCAGAGGATTGTTTCTCAATGGCCCAACTGCACTTCTAACGTTAAAGTCAACCCGAAACCCTCTTTTCCTGGCACTCTGTCCATGCGCTCCACTATTGGGAAACAATTCCCATTCTTTATAGCTGAGTCCCATTGCAAGAAGCTGGCAACGTGGGCATTCATGAAATATTAACATGATACATTGATTTTTTTTTAAAGTGTGGCCAACAGTGGATCAATTATATTACTATGAAAAGCTTTTCATAATTCATTTGGGGGGCACTGGGATCTCATTGCTGGATGGCACTCGGGTGATGAAGCAGACAGCTCTGAAGAGGCTGGAACTCACAGGCAGAAAACACATGATATGTGACAGCTGTGTGAACACAGTGTCCACAAAGATGGGAGATGTTTGCATCTGCCAGGAAGACTGAAACAGGGCCGAACAGATCAACAAGTTGGTTATGAGGTCTAATGCCAGTTTCTCTCCACAAACAAGAACAGGAAAGAAATATCCCAAACACTGGATATTTATTCCCCTTATGTCAACCACGATATGTCTACCCTCAACTCCCTCTGAAGTAAGACCTGCTAATTTCTAGATTTGAGAAGGAGGGAGTCCCAGTTGCTGCTTCTCTGAACTTCTTTTGTTCCTAGAGGCTTACTGTAAACATAGGCTTCAAGGGTTTTTGTTTTTTGGGTTTTCTGGGATAAGGTCTCGATATGCAGCCCAGGCTGGCCTCAGACTTACAATCTTCCTTCTCTACGTTCCTGGCCAGATGACAGGCATGTTCCACCATGCCTGACACACACTAATTTTGGACAGGTGAGATAGCAACAGTGCCAGGGTATGTGATTCAGCCCAGGGACCCTATTGATCCCAACAGTGCCCAGCCCCAGGTGCTGATCCAGCCACTAGTGAACATGTATGAGCGTCTCTTTCAGCTTGTGGTTTGCATAAACCTCACACAGATTTGGGGAAAGAGTTCATCAGTCACAGGAATAACCAATCCAGGAGGCCTGTGGCCATACATACTGGCCAGGCAGCCACAGAAGGCATCAAGGAAATAGGGAAGGTGGGACCACAGGGAAGGGACACTGCAAGCTCTGCATCTTCTCCTTTCTCGTTCTGATGCTGTTGTGGTCTGTGGCCGGCTGCCCCAGAGTCATCGTGACCTTTGCTCACCATCCTTTGCTGACTGGGAAGATGTGCACAGATGTGGCGAGCCAACAGCCACAGGGTATGCATTCTCCCGTCTGTGCTCAGAGTCTCACATGCAGAAGGTCAACGCTTCCTCTTCTTAAACTACCCCAATAGGATTTTTACAAATCACCCACATGGCCTCTTCCTGAGCTCCGGATTAGGGCCTCCCATGGAAATGTCCAGAATACACAGACAAATGCTTTCAATTACTCAGGGGAGGTGAGGAGATTTAATTGTTAGTGGAGTAACCTTGGGATCCCAGGAAAACAAGTGTGCAGAAGAAAAGGGGATCCCTTGGTGAGGAACAGATGATCTTGACTCGGGTATCCTGAAAACTAAGCCATGTTTAAGACAGACATCCTCAGGATGCTTCTGTAAAAAACTCTGAGGATTTACTGATGACACAAGGAAACTGCGACCAGAAAGACCATGAGATGAAACCTGGGGGTATCAAGAGCAGTCTGCCTGCCACCTAGCCCCATGTGAACACAGATATTAAGAATTTGCCGGGGTTGGGGATTTAGCTCAGTGGTAGAGCGCTTACCTAGGAAGCGCAAGGCCCTGGGTTCGGTCCCCAGCTCCGGGAAAAAAAAAATAAAAAAGAACCAAAAGAATTTGCCAAGCACAAGCATGGCATCAATCCCCTCAGTAGCTTACCACCAGAGAATGGAAGACAGGGTGGTCCCCAGCTGTCCCACCTCAACACAAGCCATGCCTGGATTCCTAAGAACCCATTGCGTTCTGAAACACTGAAGATTTCACTCAGGAGCCAATCAAAACCCAAAGTATAGCAATTAGTAGGTAACTGAAAAGGGCCAGCCTCTATGCTTCCTCCTGAGCCAGGGTTGTGCCAAGAAGGAATTCATTGATCTGTAAGGCAGTCAACAACTTCCATGTCTGTCTGTCTCTCTCTCTCTCTCTCTCTCTCTCTCTCTCTCTCTCTCTCTCTTTTGAGCTGGGAACCGAACCCAGGGCCTTGTGCTTGCTAGGCAAGCGCTCTACCGCTGAGCTAAATCCCCAACCCCCCATGTATCCCTTGCAACCTGTGCCTACTGCCGTACACAACCCAAGGCTAAAAATACACAAGAAATGTGTGACCTCCTCCAAGGTTCTGAAAACATGTAAGAAAGAGATATACCTGATTCTAAAGATTACCTAGTCCCTACCTAATGCTTCTGAATATAGTACAAATCAGTGCACCATTTCCCCCAATCACTTTTGGCTGAATTTTTAACCTGGAACCAGTTTCAGAGATACAGCATCAAACTGGTGTCCAGGATTGATGGAGGAACACAGTCCCGGCACACACACCATGGGAGAACACTGGTGGGTCCTAGTTTGGTTATTATCTCTGGACCCACTTCCAATTTAAAGGTTTTTTTGTTTGTTTGTTTTTTACGCCGAGTGCTGTGTGTATATGTGCCTGAGTGGACACCTGTGCCTGCATGCTCACACAAGATCACTCTGGAGACAGAGTAATAGGAAGAGTAACAGGAAGTTGAGATCTTGACCTGGGTACCACATTCAGGCCCTCTGCAAGAGCAGCCCAGGCTCTTAGCCACTGATCCACCCCTCCACCCCCATCCTCTATGAATAACCACGCTTTTCAGATTATTTTAAATGTCCTACAATAAAGGATGACTGGAAAGTTATCACTTGGAGACAGGGTCTCTTTAAGCTGGAAGCTGGCCTTGAGGTTGCCACCTCCTGTCTTAGCTTCCTGATTTTAAGACTACAGGAGTGTGTTGCCATGCCTAGTTGTGGACTGGAAAAAAAAAATCTGAAAACCAAACCAAACAGAAATCCCAAAGGAAGGGGTACTGGAAGCCCTCCCCATTCCACACACAAATGAAGACAGTGGTGTGGCCATCCCAAAGAAACAAAGGCTCCCCAGACCTGGCAGCCTCCCTTTCAAAATCATCTTGTCTTGCAACTTGGAGAAAGGCCTCTAGAGCCACAGAAAGAAACCTACCCTAATCTACAAACAAAACTTGCTTTGATGTTGCCGACTGCCTGCATCCCTTTTCAAAGGCGACTTATCAGCAGCTGCATCTCCATTAAGCACTTAGTCAGCAACCATTAGGGGGCCCAGTTCTGCACCAGGTGCCTGGCCAGAGAGACTGAAGGGAACAAGCATAAGCATTGCCCCTCCTTGCCACAGACAGACAGACACACACACACACACACACACACACACACACACACACACACACACGGGGTAGCGGGGGTGGGACCGAGAGACCAACAGACTGATGATGACACACAGACACGGACTGACAAGCTCTGAGACTGCTAGAGCTGTCAGACTTGAGGTCACACTTCCCCTCTCTATCTTCCCTGCTGATGGGATTGAGAGAACCAGGATGGAGACTCCCCACAGCTATTTGGCTCTTCATTGATTTCTGAATTCCCCTTCAAGTTGATCTTCCCTCCTTGACATTTTTAACAGGTTCCCTGAAGCCCACAGATGACCTCTTAATCCAGGCTCGGAGCTCCCTTCCATGTTAACTTTTCTGGCTAGGACAGCAATGACTGGGGGCTGGAGGTGGGCAACTGCACCTCTTTAGTGCAGGTCTATAAAGTGCCCTCTGCACACTCCAACTACCTATCAAGGCACTGTGCACACATCCAGTTCAAAGAGCAAACTGCCTCAAGAACAAGGGTGGAAACCAGCACTGGGGACAATCCGAGCAGCCCAGAACACCATGCACTCAAGGCGGGAGCTCAGATGTACTCTCTGTGCACTCAGGTACACAGAGGCCTCAGCTCTAGTCACCTCCCTCTGCCAAACATTTTCCACCCATGGAGAGTGCTCACCGTGACCTATGCTGTCACTTCTCCCACATAGTGAGTCCTTGTGACCAGTGAGGGGGACGAGCAACAAATGGGAGGTAAAGGGGAATAAGAAAGTTTCCAGAACAGTCTGCTTGTGTGTAGTCAAGTGTTCAGAACCAGGATGCTGAACAAGCCAGTGCAGAGAGATACACCCCTTCTGGAGTACTTCCTCAGGACTAGGAGAGCCAGACCTGTGATGGACAGCAGCTTCTGTCCTTTCATCCTTAAAGTAACTCAAAACCCAGCCCAGCCTAGACTGAATAGAATCTGGAGAATTCAAAAGTGAACTCTGAACTCAGGGTGCATTCACCAAGCACCACGCAACCTGGATAGAGTGGGGGGGGGGGGGGCGTGGGGCGACTATGCAATCAAGCATCCCTTCTTAGCCACAGGCATGGCAGACTTCACCTCCCTAAGTCTCAAAGGGCTCTGTAAGGTTCATGAAGCCTGCATGCTGAGGTTCTCGGAGAAGTGAAGGGGATCACACAAATCCACGTAGCTTATATTTGGCTTTTGTTTTCTTGTTTTTTGTTTTTTTGGTTGTTCTAAGCCAGAATGGTAAAAAATAAATAAATCAAAGTCCATGGCTTCAACAGTACGATACCTATTTAAAAGCACCTTTGGGGTAAGAAAAAATGAAACATACAGACACAGACAGATTAGCATGAATAGATGGGGATGGACAAAAGGACAGAGGAACAGACAAATAGGCAGGGGCCACACACACACACACACACACACACACACACACACACACAGCTATTCTCCCAGCTCCAAACATGGGGTGCAATAGAGAAGAAGACACAGCGTACCCCACAGTACTTCCTCCAGCATCACACTTCCCTCCAATCTTACCACAGGACTCACTTGAGCCTCCCTCAACTGCGGACATCCTCATGGATGAATGAAAGCTGTAATTTCCACAGTTGCATAATGAAAAAAGCAAACAAAACAAACAACAACAAACAAACTTGTCTTGCAGAGCTCCCACCACCACCTCTCACTAGCCTGCCAATAACCAGCAGTGTGCTTTAGAACTCCAGGGCAGCCCCCAGCCTCTGCTCTGCAGGCACAACAAACATCCTCACTGGGTCCAGCCTCCTCCCTCCAGATCTAAACCACCCTAGGTACCCTGGCCCACCAACGTTTCCCAGGAGTAGCTAAATGCCAGCTTCTCTGAATGGACCAGGTGCTTCAGTGGTCACCAGCAGAACCCTGGTTCCTCAACACAGGCTCTGAACTCTGTCTCTCCACGAGGCCTTTGCCCAGCCTGGCCTGGAACCTTCACAAAAGGCATGGTTCTGCTCAGTGCATAGAGATGACAGCCTGCCCTGAAACCTACATGGAGGGGTCTTCCAGATCAGCACTCCAGAACCCAGATGAAAACTAGCTCCACTTTCCCAATTCAGTGCAGACACAGACCCGATGACATCTCCCCTTGGGGTTTCTAGTGGTGGTGGTGGTGGTAGTAATCTTTGAGTTTAAAAAATCCCACTTAGCCTGGTTGTTCTGGAACTCCCAAGAGATGGCATTATGGTCGGTCGGTGTCTTCACAATTCTGAGGATTTAAGAAAAACCTAAGACTAACCAAATAACTAGATTATACTTTCTCTTAATAAATTTAATGAACTAACAGCCCTGGCTGCTATATTTGAAAGAAGACTAATGACCATGAAGTGTATAGTTTTTTGGTTTTTGGGTTTTTTTTTAAATAATCTGGGCTAGTATTCAGCAATCCATCTACTGCCCCTATAATCTGTCATTTTCGATGACATGAGCTTGGTGGGATTCTAAAAGCTGTGTCGATGTTTTCTTCTATGGCAATCAGCAGACTATGTGATTTATTTTTGAGATACACCCTTGCTCTGTAGCCACTGTCTGCCCTGGAACTCCCTGCATAGACCAGGCTAGACTCACACCTTCAGTGATCCTTTGCCTCCTGAGTCTGACCAGCTACATGCAACTCAATTTTAACTGTCACCATTTTGGAGTTCTAATGACACAATCCAGAAGGGATCAGATGCTGCTGCTCTTCCAAATTATCACAGCATTCCTGCCCTTTGCTCTCCTAGTCCCCTGGCACTCACTCAGTAGGTGGTAGCAAAGGAGTCCTTCCCCTCCTTGCAAACACAGGAAGGGGACTTCTTCACAAAACCCATGCGCATCAGCTTGGCCCTCACCGGTGTGAAGATATGTGAGTTACCGGGCCAGTCACAGGTATATGTCCTGGAAACCCAAAAATCACAGCAAAACAAGCAGAGAGTACCTATTGCTGCTTCCTGACAAGCCACAAAAACCACGATACAACTTCTGAGACACAATAGAACTGGGGCTCCCCTTCCCGATACACAGAGGTACACGTATAACCTAGGTAAGGCTGGGCTCTTTCTGGGGTCTCTGGTTCACCTGGGGATACTCCAGAGTGAGCATAAGCTCTCACAGATCCATACCAATCCCAGTCAGCCTTTCCATGGGGATCCTGTCTAACTGACTCTTGCTTGGAAGGCCCCTTTGACATAGGGTAGAATTAATTCAAAGGAAGACCCTGGCTCCAGACTCAGTCAGGAGGTCAGGGTCATCCTCAGTTATGTGGTCCCAGCACAGAATTTGTACAGGCTGTTGTTGCAAAGCCACTGGTTCCCAGTGGAATGAGTCTTTGTATCACGTGACCACATGCTTCCCAAAACCTGTGATGAATCTGGCTTTCAAGCAGAGGGGGTGGGAGGAAGGTTGAATGACTCATTTAACTAACAAGTCTCACATTCTAGCAGCTTCTGTGGTACCATGAGAAATCTTGCTCCCTCCAGACTCATTTTCAGCAGTGACCGAGCATGCACACCTTCCATATTGCAGACTCACAGGCTTCCTGTCCTTAGATTCAGCCATCACAGGAGGCAGGCTGACTTTCTCACACTCCAATAAGGGAGAACTCTTCTCTGCCTGAAGCCATAGCAAGGCAAATCCTCTTCTTGTCACATCATCCCTCAACAGTCATCAAGGGCATGGCTGTCTGACTTGTGTACACTGGAACCCACATCTGGAGTTCAAATGAGGCCAGAGCTACTCAGATCATCCGCTATACATAGGAGAGGCTGGCTTTGAGTAAGCAGAGGAAAATGGGGGCTGTAGAGGCACCTGTCCTACAAAACTGGGGGACACCAGGCACCTTCAGTCACCTCTGCACAAGTGCCTATTAGCCTCCACTGCCAAAATGAGCTTCCTGAGCTAAAGAAAAAAGTGTAGCTGCCACTAGAAGAGGAGTGGACAGCAGCCCCAAGAACTCATTTCAGGGCCAGGCATTATGACAAGAAGTCCCTTCAGAGACACTGGCTGAGACATCTATGTCCAAAGGTCATATGCACAGAACATCCAGACAGTGAGCAGCCCCTGCAGAAAGCTAAGAAACTGAGCTTTAAAAAGGAACCTCAAGTCAATGCAGTGTGGAAACGAGGCTGCACCACAAAGTCACTCCAGCACGGATGATGACGTTCCCATAACTTCACAGATGAAGCCCATCAGTTGATCTTCCACACTACATGTCACACACACACACACACACACACACACACACACACACACACACACACAGGTACATGACCAAGAGGCCACATGCAATCAGAGCAGAATCACATAGAAACAGCTAGGGTCTTAGTTAAGGGGACAATGACCAGCCCCAATCCTTCTTCTGCAGGGAAAGGCCAACAGTCAACAACATGTCCACTCTAAAAGGTTCCTGGAAAATCATCTCCGCCGGGCATAGCCTCTACAACACCTCAGCTCAATATGCACATGGCATTACCACTCCCAGGACCTTTCCCTAGGAGAGCGTGCTTTCATACTTGGAGCTTTTATGGTGAAAATTAGCATAACATCTTTTCACTGTGCTGTTTCGCTACATTTTCTACATTTTTTTAAAAAACCTGCAATGAGATTTGCTTCTACAGAGAGAGTTTTTTTAGTTTAAGAGTATGTCAATCTCCCACACACCAAAAGCAGCTTCAGGATTTTGCCTGTTCAGGCCAACTACCAATTCATTTGACTGCTTGGTGCATCCTGCAATCTTTACATGTGACTTCATAGTTGTGGGGATTGTATAGCCCATGCCTGTGGGTCCAGAAACTGGAGAACAACAGCGAACTCAAACGACCAGATGGTAGCTGCACATTTGCCACTGAACACTCAGGCTGGAGTAAGGTGGGGTAAGGTACAACTCCTTGACTACAGCTGGAAGGAACCGCAATGCAGAAATGGGGAGCACACCTGTGATCCAGAACTTGAGGCTTTTGATCTTGAGCCAAAGTGGCCAGGAAAAGCTTAGGCACAGCCAAGGCAGTACAATCCCAGGAGACAGAGGCAGGCAGATCTCTGAGTTCAAAGTCAGAGTGGGACAGAACAAGTTACACTCAGTTCCCAGCGCATCTGTTGAACCAGACTTCTTCGGGATTCCAGCTTGTTCAGAAGACCGGCTGAAACATCCAGCCTTGTGGGACTGAGCAACTAGTGGACTCTTGGATTTTCCACTCAGAGCTGCCCATTGTTGGGCTAGTTGGACTGAGGGCTACAAGTTATTCCAATAACTTGCCTTAATATTCAGAGACATCCTATAAGCTGTGTGACTCTAGAGAACCCTAATACAGTCTTCAAATCTAAATGAATAGCGGAAATCATGCCGTCAACTTTGGAATCTTAATTGCCACAGTCAACCCAATGCTGGTTGTGTTTTCACATACATTCAGAACTAAGACCTGAGCGGAAGGGCTGGCTGCTCAGTTAGCCATACTCCTCCTACAGTGGTACAGAGACTTTGGGGATCAGGAAGATCCTCCCTTTCATGTTTTAGGCCAGGGATCTAGGACAAGATGCCAGGATTTCTGGCCCCAAACTCTACCATACTTCCAGGGCTGAAAAAGGTCAGCATCCTGAAGCTCAACCGTTCTCACCACTGTGTGCACAGAAGTGGCCCAGGGGACCCGCTGAGGTGGGCCCTGAATACTAGGGAGCAGGTCTGGTCCTATTCCAAGGAGTACTATCATCTGAACTAGATTAATAAGAACCCTACACAAACTTTCACTCAATCCATGAAATTAAATAAATAAATACCCTCAACAATTGTATTGTAAGAAATAAAAGAAACTTCCTGAGGCCACCTAATCAGCCTAGAATAGCAATAAAGAAGCTATAAAACTAACCTGATTTAACTAGATCAATACTCAAGAAGGTACAAGGTACCAATCAATGCTTCCACAGGTTTCTGTGCCGACTAATCTTTATCTAATCACAGGGCACATGGTTCTGTTGACAGTCTCAATCGCAGAACCTCCGTGTGCTGTCTTTGAACCACGCTGCATGGCAAAGTGGCACGACCAGTTTATCGCTCACACTAAGATGGGCACATATGAAGAGCAACCATATTGCAAATTAAAAGACACCAAGCTGTGCAAAGAACGGGAGCCCCAACTTCAGTGAGTCTACATCAGAGGTAGGTAGGGTTTTCTTTTTTTTTTTTTTTTTTTGGTTCTTTTTTTTCGGAGCTGGGGACCGAACCCAGGGCCTTGCGCTTCCTAGGGTTTTCTTTTAATAATGCTTTTATAATCACTAGGATGCATCTCATCATCTTTACTTCTAGAGTAAAAAAGGAATTAAATGCCCATGATGCATAATTATGACATAACACAGCAAGAGTCAAGTAAATAGGGCGAAGTTGGTTCTTTGAGCTGTCCTCTACTGAAGAAACAACTATAATCTCTGCCTGCTCTCTCTCTCTGAGAGGGCAGCTTCCTTTTGCCTCCATGTATGCCCAACATATTCAGAAGTAACTAAGCCTATGTACCAAGGACGTGAAGCAAAGCACACCAAACTCCATGTGTCAGTCAACAGAAGGCATCCTCTCCTCAAGCTATGCAGCCTGAGACGAGGTTCGCTTCTGTGGGCGTGATGTGTATGAACCACTCACTGGGCCGCTGAGTTAACAAAGCTACTGAGTCTGGTGGTCATGTTTGCATTATACCTGGACGTTTAGACCATCTCCTTCCTTGGATGACCCCACTCTTCCAGCACTATCAAATTTCTTTCTGCATTAGGAGTCAAGTACAGAGGAGCAAACTCAAGACACCATGCAAGGCCCAGGTATTAAAGAAAACAGTATGGTCACCCCCATCTCCACCCCCAAAGGCTCTACCACTTCCTCACCTGCTCTCACCCCTGAATCCTAACCAGCTGCAATTCAGATCAGTCTCTGCATTCAGCCCATAAAATGTGTCTATTTTTAACAAGGAGGCATGATTAAATCATATCAGATGTCTTGTTTACTACATTAACCTCAGTTTCTGTTTAATATGCTTCTCAAAGAAAAGAAGACAGCTTGCCTGGAACGGCTGGGCTTTAATGAGCCTATACTGGGTATGAGAGATCTCCGCTAGGGAAAAGCCGGCCATATTTAAAGGCATTAAATACTCATGAATGAGCCATAGAATTTAATTTAAAGCTCTGGAATACAAGCTCAGGCACAAGCACCGTCCTCTTCAGGTCCTTTAAAGGACTGAAGAATCATGCTTGTTGCTGTTAGGAGGCAGTGTCAGGAATCTGTCAGTTCAATACCAGCCTGGGATACACAGCAAGTTCCTCACCATCCTGAGCTTTATGGTAAGATGGAAAGAGGAGAATGTAAAGGACCCAGGGAGGGGGACATCATAGGATGGTCTTTGTTTTGAAGAAAAATAAATTTTAGCATAATCTTGGGGATACCTCAAAAAACATTCTATTCTTAGATTTGAGGGTTGATAGGCATGAAACACCTGTACCCGGTTATGTCCTTGGTACACAGGCCCAGGAGTGAGTCACCTGATCTGACTAGCTAGGTGGGTGTCTCCTCCCATCCTCATTGCTTGGCATCTGTCCCTCCAAAGGCTACACACTGAAGTGAACCACCTCCCCAGACAAAGGAGCACCTTCCTACCCTCCAGGGTGTTCTGAGCTACTCCCCTGCCAGAACCTCCAGCCAAGGCCTCAGGCACATTGTTCTCTGCTATCAGGTGCTCTGGGAGAGCTTGCAGAAAGGTTTCATGGCTTCCCCCTAGACCCAGCCTAAGCACTGCCACTAATTCCATCCAGCTTGTATAATGTTTTAAGATTTACTTTACCTTATGTGTATGAGTGTTTTACCTGAAAGAGGAGTTGGATCCCCCTGAAACTGGAGTTGTGAGAACTGAATGTGGATCCTCTGAAAGAGCAACAAGTACCCTTAACTTCTGAGTCACCTCTCCAGCCCCTCTTACCTTTCTTAGCAAAGGTGTGCAGCAGCACACTACAGTCTATAATATACACAGACTAAACCCAACAACCCTGTGGAGCACCGCTGAGTAGGGGGCCAAGTTGCAGGGTCACCAGGAGCAGCCCAGGAGAGCCAGTTCCACGAAGACTTGTTCAGTGTCTGTGAGCCACACGCAGCAGGTGCCCAGGATGGAGCCTTCCTCCCTACACACCTCCCACCTCGTCTTATCGGGTGGGCCACACACACAGCACTCAATCAACAAAAGCCATGAAAAGTATTATCATCTTTGTGGCTTATGAAAAGCCGTAATTCTTCTTCCTGTTCCACTCAAAGACACCTGAAGTTGCCTGGTCTTAAACATGGCCCACCTAAGCTACCGGAGGCAGGAAAGAGGATGGAAAAACAAAGTGGTTCTAAATTCGCACACACATTTCTAAACCCACCATCCTTCAGAAATGCCCACAGGAGGAAGAAATTTCCTCAACTGTTCTGTGGCTGAGAACACCTGGGGTTTCAGGATCAGTGATAATGGGAAATTTACCATAAACAGGGAATGTGAACAAAATTAGAAAGCCTTTCAGGAAAGAGGGAGAAAGCAGCCCCCGGACGCCGGGGCAGGTGGGCAAGGACAGCAATTTTCTGCCAAGCAGAAAAATATAAGTAAAAAGATTAGTCCTACGCAACTTTTGTTTTCTACACATCCAGCACCCAGGATGGCCCTGGTCAGAAGGCTGCTTGGCTCCTGGCTACTGTGGTGTTTTTTCTTTCTTGACAATTCACTTCCCCAACAGGCACGGTGCCAACTCAAATGAGACTCGGAGCACTGAAAAGCCCTTCAGGTAAACAGTGTGATAAGCTAAACTGAAAAACTAGACAATGTTTTTGGACTATGAGGTAGTTGCTATGGAGACAGTTGCTAATTAACTGCTTTCAAGCAGGAGAACAAAGGGCTCAGGGCAGGCAGGCCTTTGTATCTCCAAGCTAGCAATGCCTCGAGCTTGCGCAACAGCACGTCGTTCATATCTGGAATACCTGAGACCCGGCTGGTCTGCTAGATGCCTGGGGAATTGACAAAAGTACACTTTCCTCATCTTGACCTGGATTAACAGCACCTGGCCACCAGAACCTGTCAGGGAAGCACGAAATGGCAGACTTCAGAGAAATCAACAAAAGCCTGGTCCTTTCCTAAACAGTTATCTCCATTGCTGCCTGAAGACAATGGGGAGGTGGTTGAATGAAGGGCTGGGCAGAGGAACGTTTTTTGTTTTGGGTCCTGGGGTTGAACCCAGAGCTTTGCACATACATGCTAAGCGTGCATTCTATCATGGAACTACACCCAAGAGATAATGCAGGAGAATGAGTAACTTGTATGTAGGCATGTGTTTCTGATGAGCATGCATGACTAGGTGCTCTTGTCTTATATTTCGAGACAGGGTCTTTTACTGAATATGGACCACACTAATGTGGCCTAGCTGTCTGGTGAGAGACCCTATAGAATATTCTGTCTCTACACCCCAGCACTGGGGCTCAGACCCACGCAACCAGTCCTATCTTGTGCATGGGAATCCAGATTTGGGTGTGTAGCGAGCACTTTTACCACTGAGGCATCATCTCAGTATGCCTCCACTCCAATTTATAAACGTTCAGTTTAACTGTTCGTGCTTTATTATAGACCCCAAAAAAACTCATTTCAAAACAGACAAATCTCTCCTCTTCTGGGATTCAAGTTCCCCGTGGAAGACTTATGTCTGGATATAGCTCAAGACCCAACAATAAACCACAACCACACCATGCGCCTTAGCCACACCGTACACCTTAGCCCAACACCATGTACACTCAATAAGCGCGCACAAGAGCACAACTGAAACGTGTGTATCTGTCACCCGCTCTTTCCTCCTCCGTCACCACCCCAAAGTTACTGGGCTTATCCCAACGCAGCAATGCTATACTCTGAAGGGCTGGCCCCAGTGCCACAGCCCTTTACCAACATCAACACTGAAGCAGCATTAGCACATGACAGCTAGTGACCGCCGGGTCTTGGAAAGACTCGAAGAACTCTGATACCTCCACTGAGACCCAAGTACTTGTTTATGCCAGGTTACATGAAACATATCTGCATTGCATAAATGCCCAGTAAGCTTCGCCTCAGAGAACACATCAAACACTCTTTATTCTTAAGAAGAACCTCAGATCGATGCGACCTGGAGCATCTACCTTCATTAGCAGAGGCAGAGTCGGGATTAAGCAGGCCATGATTCTCAGAGACACAATAAGAGAATTCTCAGCTGGATTCTGGGTGTTCATAAACAACCTCAGAAAAGGCTGATGGTGTTCTGGCATGGCTGACATCCAGCAAAGGGCACGAGCTGTCAAAGCAGGCATGCTGGATCACACCCAGGTCCTTGTGGTACGGTCTTTTGCAATACTGGCCCCTTTGAGCTCTGGCTTTCACGTTTGCAAAGATACCAGTTTCAGAGAGTCACTGAGCTGGCTGCCCGCTTGCTCCAGCCCCTCGTCTACAGCGAGCAGTCAAGAGACCACAGCTGCTTACCGCAGTCTCCATTTATTAACTGCTTCCCTTTACAATGGCATAAAGCTGCTGGAGACTTTAATTCCCCAGTAAAGGAAATAGGTATTTTCAATAGGGACTTGTGACTCTCTGCCCACAATACAAATGACTGTGTCCAATGTCCAGAGTGAATGGTGGGCACTGGACCTGTCACACTCAGGCTCAGTTGCTGGTATAAACTGGCTCTGTTCTTATGAAAACAAGGAGTTAAACTGTTCTGCAGCAGGCAGTTTTTAAATAAGGCT
The DNA here is from genome assembly GCF_021556685.1 of Rattus norvegicus. Classification (NCBI taxonomy): domain Eukaryota; kingdom Metazoa; phylum Chordata; class Mammalia; order Rodentia; family Muridae; genus Rattus; species Rattus norvegicus. The sequence goes on along the minus strand of NC_141534.1, from coordinate 179,828,367 downwards.
TGCAGCCTAGGCCCCTCCCTGCCTGGGTTAAATTTCATCAGCCAGTGCCCAGGGGCATCTCACCTCATCTCATTTCAATGTTTCCTCTACTCCTTCCAGATTGTCCCCATCCATCCATCCATCCATCCACTCATTCAACAGAACTTACCAGCCATGAAAGTTGTGGCAGACATAGTATGCTAATGCAGAGAACACAAAAACCTGATTCCAACTCACAAGAGGTTCAAGAGGTTCGTAAGCCAGTATCACTGACGTAGGACCCTTAAAAATCTATGAAAAGGAGCTGGTAAGATAGCTCAGTGGGTAAAGGCTCTTACCAAGCTTGGCAGCCGCTATCAATCCCCCAGAGCCCACATGATGGAAAGAGAGAACTGATTTCCCATGTCATCCTCCACCGTCCGCCCAAGGGCTGCGGCAGGTACTCCCCCACGGTGAATAAGTAACTGTGAGAAGTCAGGCATGGTTGCGCATGCTAGTAAATCTAGGGATATGGGAGGCTGAAGCAGGAGGGTTAAGAGTTCAAAGCCAGCCTCAGCTGCCTACTGGCCTGAGCGACATAAGACTTTGTCTCAAAAACAAACCAGGGAGATTGGCCTTCTAAGAGTACATGTGCTGAGGAGTGGTTTTCCTAGAGGAAGAAGACAGGGATGTCGGGCACTATTCCTTTTGGTACCACCATGCACATCCACCACTTGTATCCCAGCCTGCAAAGCCAAGAGGGGCCAGTATAGGGGGAAAGGCAGGAAGGCTGGATATCGGGTATGATATTAGGTAATATTATTCTCCACTCCCTCTGACACCTAATTCCTTGGCCTGGTTGTCTCCCACCACTGAGTCAACTCCATGGGCCAAGCTCAAGCACAAGGGAACAAGAAGCGTGTCTCCCATCAGCCACCTCTGCTGGTATAAAAACTGCCGCCCCCCCCCCCCCGCCCCTCCTTCAGAAGCTTGCTCACCTACCCTCTGTCCAGATGCCACCACTATGACATGTAAAGTCTCTACGCTGAAATAGCTGAAGTCTGAGATCACAAACACAAAGAGAGTAACCTTAGCTGAGAAGTCAGGCTCTGACTCCTCACTCCCGACATGAATGGCTGCAGACCTTTCTGGGTAGAGCCTGCCTGGCTCTGGAGGGAGAAAAATGATCCCCTACACTCCAATCACAGTGGAACCATGGTTCACCAACTGCCCAGATCTCCTCTGAAAACCAGCTCTCTACCAGGAGAATTTCCCGGTGACCACTATGAGTAACTCTCCTGAGGCTTCTCAGGCCACACAGCCCAAGAAAACTCTAGAAATTCTAAAGATTTTTTTTTTAACCAAACTAGATCTTTAAAAAAAAAAAAATCATTGCATCACCTGTTAATTTTCCCACTTCCAAAAAAAAAAAAAAAAAAAATTCTCAGCTGCCTACTTCTGCTGTTTTGCATATGTACACATGGGATTCCCGGTGGAAGGAACCAAGACAGAGACTCGGGTCACACACAGCTGTCGGAGCAAGGGCTGGGAGTTCCTATGGTTCAAATTGCAAATGTTCGTGCTGTTCGACTAAGGGATATAGTAACCATAAATTAAAGTGATACATGCCTTGAGTGGTTGGTTTTTTTAATTTAACACACAGATACACAGACAGGCACACACAAAATCCGACAAGAGAGAGAAAACCTGAAGTTATGTCTGGGGGAGCATACTACAGCCCTGGCACTGGGAGGCAGGAAACAGAGAGTTCCTGGCCAGCCTAGGATAAGGCTATGCAAAATAGAGATGAAAAAAATACAAAGATTTGTGAGACTAAAAGGCATAGCATTGGATATTAAATTGGTAATAATGAACTAATTGTCATCTGCATAAATATTGGGGTCCATGGAGTTTTAAAAAGTGCCTTTTTCAAACAGGTTTTTCTTTTATGTATGTCTATATGTGGGTTTGTGCATGTGAATGTAGTATGGACAGAAGCCAGAAGAGGGCACCAGATCCACCCGGGGCTGCAGTTAGGAGCAGTAGTGAGCTGCCAAACTTGGGTGCAGAGAGCCGATCTCAGGTCCTGTCTGCCAGAGCAGAGGTGCTCTTAAGCTGCTGAGCCAGGTCTCTAGCCTTAAAATGACTTTTAACTGCACTGACTGGCATCTGTGAAAGGAGGACAGGTACACATACTTCTCAGGGGTGTTTTAAGATGTCACTCATTTAATAATTTTAAACTTAAATAAGTTGATCTATATTAAGAAACTGCAAAACCAGTTCACACTTGTTTCTCATATGACAAGTGAAACCCACGGGTAAATTACATGCAAACAGTGAATAAGCACTTCTTCTAAAGCTACTCTCTCAGGTTTTAGTGAACCATTAGCAGCTCCCGGTTAAAACACAACTGTGCCACTGCTCTGATCGGCCAAGCCCATCTTTCTACTTTGAGCACCGTGCCATCGAGCCAATCACCAAGTCTGTGCTTTTGTTCGTTGCTTATTTAAGGTGAAAAAGGAAGGGAGAGTAAAGATAAGTCAGTTGGTGAGCTCACATCCCTACCCCTCCCCTAAGAGTGATGGGATTTCCAGGAGACATCAATCACTACCACTACAGAAACTCAGGCTCCTTTTATGGAGACCTGGAATCCAGAGTCTCAAGCATCTAAAGGAAAATTGGGAACCAGGGCTGCTTTTGAGCTAAGCTCAACTGCAAATGCAAGATGTTTGCCTCCAGTGATCACACACAGCACCCTGTGCTCTACATACCGGAAGGCCTTTCCATGTGCTTGTTTCAATAAACAAGCTCACTGGCTCCAATTCCCTTCATGCATGTCTTTGACCTGAAATCTGAGATTCTACTAAGTGTGGACCAAATCTGATGAGGAAAATGGCAATCGAATTCTAGCCTTTAAAGAAGACAACTTAACCCCACTTGAACCTGACTTCAAGGAGCTGGGCTAACACCTGGGTAGTATGTCAATCAAAGTACATCAGGTTACAACAAAGTTAAAGAAACATGCTAGACGAGACATACTCTCCAAGTCTGGAGGAAAGAAACCAAAATAAGACTGAGCGGTCCAGTAAGAGCTGGTGGAAGCCAGAGGACAGGCATGCATCACTTCTGATCAGCAACCACCAAGCGTGTATGGTGTGTGTATGTGTGTGTGTGGTGTGTGTGTGTGCTCTCACAACCGTCTGTGTAATAAGATCAGATGCCCTATTCTGGTGTGTTGGAAGACAGCAACTGTGTACTCATACACATAAAATAAATAAATCTTTAAAAAAAAGGAATTAGTGCTAAGGAAATTACCAACTTCATCATTCTATAACATTTATAATAGCTATTTATGGAAGGAAAAATGATTAAAATAAAGCATATTTGAATATGTAACACACTTCCTGTTTATATTTCTTGATACACAAAACCATTTTTTGAGTAATTTCAGAGATTTTTTTTCAATGATGTGTGGTTATGTAAGTTACAATCTTGAGCTGGGAGTAGTGGTACACTCTTTTATTTTCAGCACTCAGGAGGCAGAGGCCGGCGGTTCTGAGTTCCAGACCAGCCTGGACTACAGAGCAAGTTTAAGGACAGCCAGGGCCACATACAGAAATCTGTCCTGAAAAAAGTATTTTTATGAAGCTATAATTTAGATTAGGTGCTCCTTTGCTAGCAAAGATGGCGGCAGCTGCTGCAAGCCCAGTAGTCGGTGCAAAGCCAGCATTGCATGAGATTCACATTCACTTATGCCAGCGTTCCCCAGGCAGCCAGGGTGGGAGGGATTTCATCCAGCAATGGTACGTGGAGCTGAAGAAGGTACACCCCGACCTGCCCATTCTAATCCGCGAATGTTCAGAGGTGCAATCCAAGCTCTGGGCCCACTATGCTTTTGGCCAAGAGAAGAACGTGTCTCTGAACAATCTGAGTGCTGCTGAGGTGACCAGAGCCATGGAGAATGTGCTAAGCAGCAAAGCTTGAAGGAAGTGTCTCCACTGAGGACTGAACAAGCCCACCAGAACCTCCCAGACTGAAGACAATGTGGGGAAATGTGTTCTTTTGGTCCTTATAAAGCTTACGCTGTACAGTGTTGCTTCAAAAAAATTTTAAAAAAGAAGCTAATTTAAATGTCAGTTATATAAAAAGTTGCGAGCTGGGGGCGATGGGAGGGGTGAGATAGGATATATACCAAACTATTATTAATTAGGCTGTGGTCAATATTCCTGGCAGCTCCTTGTACTACCTCCTATTTGGTCAATGTCTAAACAAATAAATATTAACTTGACTAATTTCCAGAATAGGAACTTAATTTTAATGTTTTTCAATTTCTTCTAATGCTACGAGTAAAATGGAAAACAAGTATACTTTAAGATTAGAAACTCTGACTTACAATTTTCACTAAGAATCATTTGCATAGAAGATAATACGGTCACTAACCCTGATGGAGCATTTTACCACAGTCCAGCGTACCAACCTTCCTATGTCTCATTTAATCCTCACAGCAGCAGCTGTTCCCCAGGCCTGCCCGGTGTTAAAGGGTTCCCACTAGGAAATGGGTACACAGGCTCTGCAGACAAAAGCTTCTCAGTGCACATCCCAGCCTCACAGTCTAACCCCAGGACTCCTGAGAGTCTAGCATTTGGAGGGGTCCCCAACAGCCACGTTGTAAGCATGTGTGAGCATCACCCAGGCACACTCTCCATTAAGACAAAACAGCAGCGTCTCCAGACTGGCCCCAAACCTTCTTCACAGTACTGCACACTGCACGGGGCTTACAGCTTTCCTTTCCTTGTTGCCCTCAAGAGTCCTTAGAACTCGTCCCCAACCCAGTGAAAGTTCCAGGCCAGAAGAAATGCCCCAGAGGGGATGGGCACTGTTACCTACCAGACTGTGATGGAAATCAATCTTAAAAATACCTACTTTCATCTTAGGTCACTCTAGGTCACCTACCAAGGGCTCTAATAAGGAAGGCGAACAAGTATCCCCACGCACTTTCGGGAGTGTCCCCGACACACCCAAGGTCAAGCCTGCAGCCTCACCTCCCAGACCCTAGCCTGAGTTTCAGGAAAGAATCCACAACTCCAACTGTTCTCTGGTGAGCATTTCTAGGTCTCATAGGTGTTTAGAGCTCTGTGGTTTCCTGGGGCCATCTACTTTATCCTAGTAGCCATTACATAAGTATGAGTATTATATGAATATGAGTGTTAGAGAACTCATATCCCAAATGTGGGAGATTGTTTGATCCAGACTATCCTGGTCAAAAGGCCCTGAGGCTGATACTTAACGTAACTCCTACCCTTCACTCAACCACCTGTCACCTAGAACTGGTTGGAACCAGGAAAAGCCTGTTGTTCCAGTGCACGAGAAGTTCAATCACTGTAACTTCTAAAAGAAGATCCCACCCACCTCAGAAACTGACAAGTTTTTATCGCATCTCAGTATTGACAGAATTTTCCATTAGCCAGGAATCTCTCTTCCAAAGCCTGCAACCCACATAACCAGCAGAGGTCCACCCACGCTGGCTCAGAGGAATGTAGGTGACTAAGGCCCGGGAGACCTTAGACAGACATCTTTCATGGATAAATGTTTCCACCACCTTTCTCAGCTTCCGGAGCCCCAGGCTTAAAGGCATGCATTCCCAAGACCAGACAACCAATATTCTTTCTTGCAACACAAAGGTTGTAAAGAAATACCTGGCATTTGTTAGGTACAAGTCCCACTACACAAAACCATCCCGGGAACATCTTGGCAGTGTCCTCATACCCAGTCCCTAGGAGGCCACCTGTGAAAGCAGTGCTCCTTGAAGTGTGAGTATGCATATAAATGTGTTTGCTTCTCTTGGATAGACTGACTCAAGCAGAACAACTCTATGCAGAACATCTAAGAACTTCCTGGTTGCTGTCCAAGAAAGCTCACTTCTCGAATTCTCCCCACTTATGTGAGAGGAAGCCCAACTCCCCGGTCTTCCCCACTATCAGGCTTGCTGAGCACAGTTGTCCTAAGGACTGGAAGGTGTCTGCAGCAGACAGTGGAGTCGGTGTTCCTGTGTGCCTTTTGGCAGTTTTTATGCCCTTCTTAAGAGAGAATGCCGGCTTAGATCCACGAGCGACATTGGTGAAAGTTTGGGTTGGTAAATGAGACACACACAAGAGCTTCTCTTTGAGCCTATGTCATATCAGAGAGAGTAAATGGATACAAATGTCCCTTCACTAGAGTCCCTTCTGCCCCAGCTTAAAAGAAAAAACAAGTTACTTGCACCCTCCTTCTCTCCTCAGCCTCACATAGGGGTGAGGACACTTTTGTCCTCTTTGTCCAAATTTAACCAACCAGTCTTTTAGTGGGCAAATGGTTACCCCAAGGAGCACAGAGATAAATACTTGTGCGCAGCTTCCGTACGATGACTTCAGCAACATGTACATGTTATGCACAAGTAAGTATCAAAGTAAAACCGAACCAGACCATCTCTGGACATGCTGGGAAAAAGGGTCCCCTGCGGCAAGTAACAGGTACTCGAAGAGGCTTCGGAGCATCTCCAGCTTAGAACTGCCCCTGGAGAGTAAGGTCTGCAATCACGGTTATCCCCCAGACCAGAGCCCTGCGGAGGTAATGAGCTGAAACCTGTGGCTGGCACACGCGCGCGCGCGCGCGCGCGCGCACGCACGCACGCACGCACGCACGCACACACACACACACACACACACACACACACACACACTGCTGAGGTAGGAATCTGTCACCAGCCAGTGACAAATTTAAATAGCAGTGCAGGGATTCATGCAGCTCAGGCCTAACACAGGCATCAAAGCGGCTGGAGGCCACAGCCCCCTACCGGGGCCCTTCTGCTCCCTTAGCCCAGTGGGCAAGACCCAGAATGTGAAGTGCTGTCTGTGTACCAGCTGAGCCCAGCATAGGCCCAACTCAGGGTGATGCCTACAGCAGCCCAGCTGAGCCCAGCTGCACCCCCAGCCAGACACAGACCTCTACATGCTGCGTGCTCCATTCTCAGCTTACATTTGCTGATGCTAATTATCAAGCTAGCTGGGTAACCATCTGGAGAGATAGCAGCCAGAAAGGCACGTTCCCTGGAACTTAGGGCTCCCACCTACTCGGGGCCTATAACTCTACCTCACCTGCTTGCTCCCCCTCAAGGCATTAGAATTTGAACTGGCATGTCCGTGGATAACAAATCAGCAGGTCTCAGGCAACACATAATGGGGCTAGAGAGATGGCTTGGTTAAAGGCAAGTGACTGTTCTTGAGAATCAAGGTTCAGCTCCAGCACCCACAACGGGACACTCACAACTCCCTGTAACTCCTGTGCATATGCACACAGGCAGGCAGGCAGGCAGGCAGGCAGGCAGGCAGGCAGGCAGGCAGGCAGGCAGGCAGGCACACACACACACACAATTTTAAAGTAATAAAAATGGCTTAGCAGGTTCCATATAGGGATGCATATACACATTTGTATGTGTAACAATTAGAAGAAAAGGTAGGGTAAGCAAATGGGTTGGAAGGGAGAAGCAAGGCAATATTTTAATTTAAAAAATATTAAACAAAACAGCAAACCTTTAATAACAAAAGCAATTCTGATAAGGATGATGTTGGCCAAGACAGACCACCAACTTATGTGAAAAGCTGGGTACTGTGGAACGGGCCAATACAAGCCACCTCACCTCGGAAAGCTTCCATGTTGGCTTTATTAGTCACAATTTTTAATTTATTTATTTATGGAGGGAGGTGGTTTACCACAATGTGTGTGTGGAGGTCTGAGGCGGTTTGCAGGAGACAATTCTCCTTCCACCATCTGAGGTCCTGGGACAGAACTGAGGCCGCCAGGCTCAGCGAAGAGAAGCCTTACCAAACCACTGGGCCGTCCTGCCAGTTCCATTCTACAAAAGGGCTCTATGACTTAAAGAAATCGGTCAAGAGTGATGGGCAATAATACTAGATCTTTCTCCTCTAAAGTAAGTACTCCCTCCCTCACCACAGTGAGTAGCCTCAAATACACTTGAACACTTTTAAATTGAGTTTAAATATCTGACCTGCTCCCTTACCAAAAATAAGCTGTTACCATACAGAAAGAAAGCTATTATAAACAACTGCCCTTCTTGTTAATTATGCACACACACCTGGATTTTAACTTCACTCCAAGTAGTCAGCCCTTCCGTGTTACCTCAGCTTGTGCCTGAGGCACCAAACACTGGCTGCCGGGTCAGCTCAGTTCTCATGTGAGATGCCAACTGGGCCTTCATAGCAGCTCCTGAGCTGGGGGGACCTGGTCTGTTTTCACATCTGAAACTGTGGGAGGTTGATGGGTTCAAGTGTGCGCCTTCTCAGATGCACTTCATGGGTCCTCTGAAAGCGCTCAGTGAGTCCTCAGCAAAGCTGCTCTGCCAGGCTGCCAGTAGTCAGCAGGCTTGTCAACAGTTTCTGGAAAATATTTGCCTGTACTGTCAAATTCCCATCAAAACTGCTGACATTTAGAATAATTTTCATTACTTAAAAGCCAAACCTGTATAGACTCGGTACTTCCCCCCCACAAAGAACATATTTTATGAAGTCAAACGAATATCTTTACTTTTAAATATAATCACTATTTGTGTGACATTTAAACATCTTTCCCCTCATGTCTACTTGTCTTTATGCGCACTGGCATGTGAGCCACAAGGCAGGTATGGAGGTCAAAGGACACCGTACAGGAGTCCACTCTCTCCTTCTACTGTGTAGGTTCCAGGGCTTGAACTCGGGTCACCAGGCTTGGCAGCAAGCTCTTTACCTGTGATGCACCATACTGACCCTGTTCACACTGCATATGAAGTCGGTCTGGATATGTCGCCCAACTGGCCTCGAGCTCTCTACCCTCTCACCTCAGCCCTGGGGCTGGGCTTACACCTGTAAAGATGGCTCCTGGCTTCTCTGAATCTCCAAGCAGGCTGCCCCTGCAGGTAAAGCAGAGTTCCTTATCTGCCTTTTCAGACTGGAAAAGAAAGAAGTTGTCAGGCCCATCGGTTCTCTGGCAATTTCAATTTTAGTCAATTAGTCTACCAAAAACAACTTCAGGGCTGCAGAGATGACTCAGTGGGTAAGAAAGAGGGCTTCCCAAAAAAGCATGGGATCTGCCACACTTCTAACACTGTGTAAGGTGGAGACGGGGGTATTATTGAGCCTTGTTCTAGGTTCAATGAGAGGCTGTTTCAGAGTGTAAAGGAGAGAGTGGTAGGACAGGCTCAGTGTGGCCTCTATGAAGGCACTGGGGCAGACAAAATACCATGATTTCTGTTCGGAATTTATATACATACTTTATAAATACGTATATACACCTATATACAGATGTACATTAAAGTAGGAGGGCCTGTTTTCCAGACAAGCAAGAGAAGGGGAGAGAGGACCATGGAGGAGTGGTCAATCTGTTCTGGCTGTTTCTTCTTAACTGGATATGGGGCTAACATATTAATATTTATCCACCACTCCCTCAAACACTCCACCACACTCCACTGTAATCTCCACGAATCCAGGAGCTCACACCTGGTTTTACTCACTGTAGTCTCCACAGTGCTTGGGACAGCCTCGCCATATGTTGTTCCTGACACTCCACAAACTGCCACTGGGCTAAATAAAAGAGCAACATGACTGGCTTCCCTCTGCAGTGAGCAAACCTGGCCTGTCCATCCTCACTGGGGTTGCCATGTAAAACACAACCTTTGCATAGGACATGCTTGATTTAGAAAATGACTTATGCCCAATTCAAATCTAACTGGGCACCTCGCATTAAACAAGGAAATCTTAGTATTAATTATAGGAGAGAATGGTCAGACTCAGCCCACCCAAGACCTCCAGGGGAGGCAAAACTCTAGGGTGCCATCTGAAGACCCAGTGACCTTTTCTGTCCTTTATTACAGAGGCCCTGTGGTGACCGAGTAGTGCCAGATTTGGATGAGAAAAGGCTTGGTGCTGGCTAAGGCAGCCACAGGACGGAGCCCTGGCGTCCACCTCTTCTGCTGTCAAAGATCCTGCTCTGCCAAGGGTTGAGAGGCCCAGCTGCTCAGATGGAAACAATACAGGAGGGGCAAGTAACCAGCTCCCCTCTCCCTCCTGCCAGGAGCCTGCAGCCTCTGGCTTAGCTCTGCACCTGCATAATGCCTCCGATTAGGGCTTCAGCTAGTCAGGACCCTGGAGGAGAAATGTCTCTTGTGACTCATGTGCCACCAGCAGGTCATGGGAAGCCCATGAGCCTGTTTAGAATAAAAAGAAGCTACTCAATGTTAACAGATCCATCCCAAGTCCTGAAAATCAAATTATCCACACCTAGATGCTGCTCGATCATGGATGGGCTCTCAAAGGAGCAGTCTTCAGGGTTTCCTCAGGGTTCCTATCTGCTTTCCTGGGCCTCTGGTGTGGGAGGGGTCTGAAGTCTCTGCTCCATAGACCATACCTCAATCTAAAGTTCCTGGTACCCAAAATCCCGGGATGGAGGCTGGTGGGTAAGTCAGTGTCATCGGTCCAAAGAGGAGGTATGGGAAGGAAGGTCCCACTTGAGGCGCTGCCTAACATGGTCCTGCTTGATTCTGCTTCTCCTGGTGTCGTTACAATCACCACCCACTTACTCTCCAAAGTGTTTCTGTTTGGACTTTAGACAGGACAGCCAGCTTAGGCTGGGGACACACTGGGAACAACATCTGAGCCCTGGGACTAGGATGTCAGAAGGGGACAGCTATGTGGGAGCAGCTGCAAACAAGGCAGCCAGTGTGTCCCCAGAACTGGAACTAGGAAAGGGCCTCACTGGAAGCATCACTTCTCTGAAAGCTGAGGCGGCCAGATCTCTTAGCCTTAAGTTCCAGGGGCAGCTGCTGTGAGCCTGCCCTGCCCTCCCCTCCACCCAGCCCACAGGAGCACATGCAGGCCTACACGTCCTCAGCTCCCAGGCCCCCAGAAAGCCCCAGCCATCTTCACATGAGGGTATCAAATGACTGGGAAGCTACCTTTGATCTGATGCAGAGAAAGGGCAGGCCCTGCGACTCTGACAGGACCCGCCTACCAACCATCTCTGGGTTTTCTCTACAATTTTCAAAACCCTGAGGTTGGATCCAGAACAATGAGTCAAAGAGGGCTTGGGGACTATCTCCTGCCAGCATCTCCACTTAGTGAAGATGGAGCTGCAAAAAGGAAACCACATAGGGAGTCAAACTCCTGGGGAGGCTGGAGCAAGGCACACCCCTCCACCCCAGGCACTGGGTCCAGACAGCTTTGGTGTTAAGAAAGGCTAGGCTCATGGAGGGTTGGGGGAGCCCCTACAGTAGAGCAGGTCAGGGCGTTTACACGCCGAGGCTTATGGGAAAACCATCATGCCTGCATCCCACCTGGCCAGAAGGTATGTCTCAACAGTGAACGTGTTATGCAGCCAGCACAGGACTCCAGGCTCGTCCACCATCATGAACCATCAGATACTTACTAAGACTTTGCATGGCTTAGCTACATGGAGTTGAGACCATGGGTGGCTCTGACAGCCTCCTTAGGGCTCTCTCTCAGTCTTCCTCTCTATATATCAACAATACAATCTCACCCACTTCCAAGATCCTAACCCTAACTGTGTTGATGTCTCAAATCCTTAACTGTACCTGCAGAAAGCCCCACTGCATGGAAACTCCCCAATCCAAATGCACCACTCCTGAGCTGCCCACTGAAGCCTGCTCCTCCTTGCTGCCTACCATTCTCTGCAAATGATAGTCAGCCATGTGGATGAAAGGTCACCATCCTACGACCCCTGCACTGTAAGCTCAAATAACTAGTCTCTGATATAAGACCTAAAGTCCCGGGCTGGAGAGATGGCTCAGTGGTTAAGAGCACTGACTGCTCTTCCAGGGGTCCTGAGTTCAATTCCCAGCAATTCAACACAACCATCTGTAGTGTCAGTCAATGCCTTCTTCTGGTGTATCTGAAGACAGCTACAATGTACTTATATTAAATAAATAGATAAATAACCTAAAAACCCATTCCCACCTTATATCCTGTCCTTGTCACTCCCTTAGCCTCAGTCCTCATGGAAGAGACCCACGAGCAGTGGAGTCTAAAAGTACATCTACGGTATTTCCTCCCAGCCTTGGCTCTCTGGACTTTACCATGCCTCCAGTTCTGTCCTTCTAGATGCATTACATCCTACCTCTACTCTCAATCTGTACACTGCTGACTCCTATGAGCTGGCTCACAAGTCCCTAAGCCAGTGGCCAGTCAGTACTGCAGTCTGGTAAATTACTCTAACCCAAGCTGAACCAGATTACACACACACATACAAAGTCATCTGGGAATGGCCACTCTTGAGAGTGACTCTCAAACCCAGAGTGGATCAAGGGAATGCAGCATGCAAGGGAGCACCTGCACATGTGCACCCACCCATTCCTGTCATGTAAAACTGCCCCAGGCACACAGACGGACACAGCCACCAAAGCTCCACTGCAAGCTTCCTCTCACCAGAAAAAACATCCTGGGCTATCCTCAAAACTTCATCAGAATATCCTTAAATGTGATTTTTTTTTTTAAAGATGAAACTGTAATAAAGGGGATCCTCTCAGGATGCATAGTGAGCTCTCTGCTAACACCTTCCACTCGGTCACGCATGTTTTCAAAGCCTGCAGTGGAGCAGCTGCTGTGCTGAGGACAGAGAATCAGAGAGCGGCCGATTCACAGCATCTGCCCTGGAAGAGTCCTAAGGGATTGGGGACAGACAGACAGGCAGGCAGGCACAGACACATGCGCGTACGCGCGCGCGCACACACACCCCAAAGTGAACTCAACAGTTCCTGGCATAATTTAAGAGAGTCAAGTCTGCCAAGCTCTTTGACAGATGCTTAATGATGTCTTAGAAAGATCCTAGAAATCTAGCCTGAATGACAGGCTTCAGAGACCAAGAGTCTTCCTTAAAAGATTTCTTTTTATTTTATGAATACCTGGGAGTACCTGCATGCATTTGTGCGTGCGCGAGTGTGTGATGTGTGTGTGCTTGTGTGCGTGTGTTTGCGTGTGTTTGCGTGCGTGCGTGCGTGCGTGCGTGCGTGCGTGCGGGCCCACAGGCATATACATAAGTATCAAGTACACACCTGGTGCTGAGGATGCCAAGAGTCAGATCCCCCAGGAACCAGAGCCACAAGCAGTTGTGAGCTAACACGTGGGTGCTAGGAACCCAGGTCCTCTGCACAGGTCACCAGGATTATTAACTGCTCAGCCACCTCCAGTCCTAGATGAAGTATTTATTTTTATAAGGCCTTGAAGTCCAGTAGGAGTTTAGCAAGCAGGAGAGCAGGATCAAGGATGTCCCCAGATCTAGAAAAATTTACTCTCCCTCTTACACTATTCCGTGGATCCAAACCACCAGAGCGGGTAGCAATGTGGTGACACTAGACTCCTGGGACAGCAAAGAGATCAGAATGCTGGCTCTGGACCCAAACTCAAACTGAGCCTCGTGACTTGGCAGGAACGGTAACCAGCTATATAAACCTAGGCAAGGTGGTAGACTTTTCTGAACCGTGCTAATGTGTGAGGCTACTTTAGATGTATGAATGTCCTTATCCAGACATTGCCCACGCCCTCGATCTCTTCTCAGAAAGAAAATGGACAAAACCAGTGAGCTCTCCTAAGAAAGTCACATGGTCTATGTATTATGAAATGATGACAGTAGTCATTTGTAAAGATCCAGAGGCTTAAATGTCAGGTATTGGAATAGTATCAGGCATACTGCACACATGATAATAATAATTAATGTTGTTCTTACTAGTATTGCTATGATTCCTTGTGATAACAGCCGCCCAGTTCAGGTCAGGCCTTAGTAGCATATATTTCTTTCACTTTTCTTTTTTGGTCAAGGCTGATCTCAAACTCAGGTCTGCTTGCCTCTACCTCTGAAGGACCACCACACCCAGCCATAGTAAAATACCTTTCTAAAGGCTCTTATCACTATGCCAGTGTTCAAGCTGCACAAGCTACACAAGAAGCCTCTGCAGCTAGAAACACTCATGGGAAATGTTACAGGGCACCCAGCCACTGAGAATGCTGCCCACACAGTTTACAACCCTAGTAGCCTAAGTCAGATGACTGCATCTTTCATAGTCAACATCTATCTCCACTGTAAGTTGTGTGTTGCTGTAAGACAAAACACAAGCACACATCCCAGTGAGTAATTTGAAAGCTAAATAAACACACAATCTGGTACATAACATTGGGCATGCAGCCTCCCAATACCTTTTTCACAATAGCTACTTGGAGGTATGCAAGTTCTTGACATCGCCATGCATGCCCTAGACCTTACTCAGGAAAGTGGCTATGAAAAGCTAGCTCTCCTAAAGCTGTCATGGAAGCAACTGTGCTTGGAATAGAATCGTTCATCTGGGGACAGCTGCCAGAGCTATCTCAACGCTGCAGTGAACAACTCACAGGTGATAAAGAGGACAGGCAAGAGCAAGTCACAGGGAACACTCAACCTATAAACAGGATAAATGTTACCCGCCACTGGGCTCATCATTAACATCCTACAGAGAAGTCCCTTCTTTAGGATTCTGTGATACTTGCAAAAAGAACAATGGTCTGCAGAAAATTTTCAGGTAATGACTCCTAGGGAGGGAGGGAGGGAGGGAGGGAGGGAGGGAGGGAGGGAGGGAGGGAGGGAGGGAGGGAGGGAGGGAGGGATGCTGCCCCCTCCCCCATTCCTTTCCTCTCCTCCTTTTGAGACAGGGTCTCACTGTGTAGCTCTCACTATCCTAAGACTAACTAGGTAGACAAGGCTGGCCTCGAACTCACAGAGACCAACCTGCTAAGAGTGTACACCTACTCCTGGCAAATGTTTTCAATAAACCTAAAGACTCAGGCACCAGGCTTCATGGCCACACCTTTCAGCAGTTGTTCTAGAAGGCCAAGAGGGAGAGGAAGGACACTGAGACAGGGAGAAAAGTTGAGGAAATAACATCCGGACCGGCTTCAAAGTACAGATTTGACTTTGTTGTTTGCCTGAAGTGGTAGCATTTAGGAAAGGGAAGGAGGGTGGATAGACTCTTAACAGAAGCATCAGGTCAATGAAACCCATCTGCAATGAACTATAATCTAATGAGTGATTAGAGTCAAGTGAGACTTTGCAACACGCCATAAAGTCCCTGAAGCATTTTCAAACGCTAAACGCACCAACTGTGCCCAAAGGCAGGGCAAGAAGATGATTACTTGCCAGGAATCTGTTACAAAGAATAGCATGTCATCAGAAAAACTACTGGCATTTTAAAAAACAGACACTCCCCCAAACACCCCCAGAAAAAAAACAGGTCTACTGTCAAGTACAGGCTGAACAACAGAGAAAATCCTAGCTAGGCAGAGGTCCAACTCACTCTGTCGGCACCCAGCCCCCAGCATCCAAAGAAAAGATATGAATGTTCCCCCAGCCACCCACACCAGCACTGTACCATACACAGGATATGGCTGACTGCTGGTCTGGACAGCTGACTGACGGACCAAGTGGTGGGGCAGCTGTTTAACTCCGCACTCATGCTAAGAACACAATGCTGTCTTCTCCATCCCAGGAGAAGACCTGCAACCCCTCCCCTTGTGCCCAAGCTTGATATCCCAACCACCCCAAGTGAGGGAAGAGATGCTCACTAAACAACACACTCCCACCCTGGGACCCTGCTGTGTCTGCCCAAACCAGGACCCCGGAGACACCTTACCCAAGTGCACCCAGGCATCATGGCTCCCTTTCTATCCGTGCCTCTCATCACAATTGTCTTTAATGAGTAGTTCTTACTTGGAGGAAAAAATAAACTTGATATAATTATCTCTTTTCCTCTAAGTCCAAAAGTAACATATGCTCACTATTTTTAAAAGCCCATTAATACCAAAGCCTATAATAGAAAGGAGCGCTGCAATGCCATTCTCCTCGGCAGCCACTGTGAGTGGTTGTAAATGACTCCAGATTGTTTTGTGATCCCACCCACACGATGCATTTATAATACTTCAAACTCACTAACGCTGAATGATATCAAAGACAGAACCTTTACTTAGTAATCAACAAAGCAGTGCAAGGATTACGTATAAATGGTAATTTACACTTGTTGACAGACTTCAGCATCAATGGAATGGGGTGCAAAAAGATAAACTAAACCACACACTCTCGGGTGAAATGCAAGCTATCACTGTGCAAAGACCTGGGGTTTTAGAAGGGGTTGGCAGAGAAGGGCAATATGGCTGACAGCTCGTACCCTCTTCCTTCTCTCTGAGGCTGCAGAACCCCCTGCCCCTCCCATCACACATAACAAAGGCCCATGAAAGTCTGCTCTCCACACACTCCACTATCTGCCTTTGTAGAAAGTCTGCAAAATGAAAGCTCAGACCAATCTCTCCTTAACAGAGCCAAGCGTCCTGACAGACCCTAGACCAGTTCTGCTGAAAACATGTTCTCACACATGACTGCATTCTCCCCAGACACCACCAAGAAGTAGGGAGGGATACCCCGGTTTTCTTGTCTCCAATCTTCTGATGACAACTGGCCCAAGGAGACCTTCACACGTACTTTATGGTCTGGGATGAGAGGGGAAAAAAAGGAGAAACATGTCTTCTGACCCTAAAATCCCTCCTGCCACTTGATGTTTATTGGGTCTATGCTATTGAAATCTATCAAGTCCTGCTCATAGCTGAGGGGTCACCTACAGTCCCCCAGGAGGGTTACTCAGGTAGCAAATTTACAAATGTGCACTGTGCCTCTTCAGAAGGAAGCAGTTAGTCAACCCAACTCACCACAGAGCGCTGACAGCCCAGATGCTCCTCTTCCTGGTCTCCATGGCCATGGCCCACACTCATATGTCCTGGCTATACCACTCAGGAGCCTGCAATCCTGTCCCCATTCCCAGACCCAACAGGCCTCTAACAGTCTCCACCAGTCATGACTGGCCCCTCGGGTTTCCCAGTTCTCCATCTGCACTACCACACACACTATCTCCTACCCTGATGCAAGGCTATGGGTAGACCCAAGATGTTCAACCAGCCTAATGGCCTCTCTTGAAAAAAAAAATAGCTCTTCACCTTACACAGAATTTAATTCAAAACAGATTGCACAATGTGGTTTGAAACATGACACTTTCAGAGTAACAGAACAGAGAAACTCTTGGCTAGGCACAGAGCGTGACGGCAGAAAGCAAGGCTAACCCCACAGACGGTGTGAAAACTAAGCTTCTACTTTTTTGTTATAAGTTTTACCCAACTGAGCATGGTGGCACACACATTTAGTCTCAGTACTTGGGAGGAAGAGGCAAAGAATCAGGAGTTCAAGGCCAGCCTCAGGCCGGATCCTGTCTCAAACACCCCACTCAAGTTTCACTCACCTGGAAGTTCTTGTTTGGTTGGATTGGTGCTCACCCCTCCCACCCCAATGTAAAAAAGACAGCAACCAAACTACAATATGGAGAAAATACTTGTAAACCATGAAGCCCTACAAAGCCCTGTCTCTAGAAGATTCTCCAAATGTCTGGTTGTAAGAGAAAAAACACCAGAAACGACGTTACCAACCAGGAGCATCCATAACCTGAATGAACACAGGGAAAAGGCAGTCAACTTCCGAGGTCACTCGGAAATGCAAATAAGGAACACAGGAGCTCCTGACCCCACACTGTTTACAATGTAGAAGATTTAACAGTAGAGCCAGGGCATACCTTCAACCCCACACACTTTTAATCCCAGCACTTGTGAGGAGACAGAGGAAAGTGAATCCCAGTTCTGAGCTCATGACCAGACTGGCCTAGAGAGTGAGCTCCCAGACAGCCAGGGCTACACAGAAAAACCCTGTCTTGAAATAAAAGATACAGGACGAATGGTGGTGAGGGATACAGAGAATACAGACGAGAACCTGTGACAGTGCAGCCATCCTGGAAAACAGCAGAGCTCCACATCCTCTGCCCCAGCTATTTACCCTTCAGAAAGAAATCTGCCCCACATGCTCAAATAAAAAACCCAAAACAAATGTCCATAGAGGAGGAGGAGAGGTGGTAAAAGGCTAGTCAACCGAAGAGGCCCTCCAACATATGTTTACCCATCTGAACCTAAGATGGGGAGATGGGTTTGGTGGCTAAGAATGTAACTGTGCAAGCACGAAATCCCAGCACCCATGTAAAACTCAAGGCACAGCAGCACACACACCTGTTGACTGTGGTGCAGGGGACAGAGACAAGAGCATCTTTAGGGCTCGCTAGTTATAAAGGTAGATCTAGATTCCTCAGGGGGACATTGTCTTAGGGGAATAAAGCAGAGAGCAATTAAAAAAATGCTTGATGTTACCTGGCTTTTAAATGTGTGTACATAAGTGCACATGCCCACAGGTACATGCATATCACACCACATACACAAACACACAGAGGTTAAATGGCTTGTTGCTCACACACACCAGAGGATGCTTCTTAATGATAAAAGGGCATATGAACATACAGATGGATCATCTTCCCTAAATGACTAGATGGGGTGAAGTAGAAAAACACTACTGTAAAAGACAGTGCAGAGCACAGTCAATTCTACTAATAAAAAAAAGCTTAAAATGATAACATCTAAGAAGTGGTGGGCAGATTGGTGGTTGTCGGAAGACAGAGATGGATAAGGAAAGGGTAGGACAGAGCATAGCAAGGTCAATAAGGAGCAACCCAGGACTCCTTGTGGTGCTGGAACTACTCTGTACTCTGACTGACAGAACAGGAAAGACACTATATACAACCCAACATGCCTAAATGCATGTGCACACGCATGCACATAAACATTCACTCATGTGCTTGCACACACACACTGCTGGGAAAATCTAAGTAAGCTCAATGGGTTATACTGATGTAACATCCTGGCTGTGGTATCACAATTGTGCAAAAGCTAACCACTGGGGGAAATGGGCAAAGTACACACAAAGGAACCCGTTGTGTATTATTTCTTACAATTGCATGTGGATCTATAATTATCTCAATAAAATTTTCAATAAAGAAAGAAAGTACTAGCCTCCAACTTCCCTTGGGCCCGTCATGGTTCGGCCAGCAATTCTGCTCACCCTGTCTGTCTAGGTCCCATTCTCCCACAGCTGTAATAGGCCTGCTTCATTTCTCCACAGCCTATGGGCCAGCTCAGCCATGTGGCCTTAATCACTGTCAGCCCTCAAGTCCTCTCCCCTCCATTGTGCCTGGAAACAGAAGAAACCCTACCCTTTAAAGTTCCTTCTGGCTTTTGCTCCATCAAAAATGCCCTTAATTCACAAACTCCTTTCCCCAGCTCACCAAGTGGCCAAACCTGTCCCTGCCCTAAAAGTTAAGTCTTCTCTTAACTTGAAAGCCACCCAAAGTATCATGTCTCTTCCCACCTGTGGTCAAAGATCACTACCTCACTGCACTTCAGAGCCTGGTGGGAAAAAAGCAGACTGAATGGAAAAAGTCAACTCAGTTAGAAACATGAGGTCAGGAGCCCCTGTGCTCCCCTGGCTCTTTTACCACCTTGCAAGACTAAAGTGCTGCCCAGCCCTGGGGTTCTCAAAGTGTGATCACCACCTAACACACCCAAATGCTCGGAGCTCAAGGACACTCTGAGCACTTGTCCTGTCCCCTCTCCCCCTCTCAGCTCCTCAGGCTTCTGCTCCTGGTAATCAAGCAGAGAGGAACCAAGGGCCTAGTCCTTTATTTCTAAAGGGGCACACTGGTGTGCTTCTCAGCATGCATCCTAGCCTGAGCTCTAAACCTGCGTTCCCAACACCCCGAAGGGCAAGCCCCACTGACAGATACCTGGGACAACCACATGACGCAAGGCACTTCCTTTCCACCCTCTCCCAAACCTGCCTCTCCTGTCTCCACTCCCCACGTCATTTCATAGTCCACCTACCTCCCCACCACCCAGGGGTACAACCCCAGCATAAACCTAGGCTTTCACAAGCCACCTAGGAAACACAAACCATCCCCAAGCCATACTCCAGCATCAGTGCCAATGCCAAGGAAGATTGCAAGAGCCACTGAACTCATCTTTGCCTGCAGGTTTGGTGTTGTAACACACGGACTGAGCTGTTACCTTTCCTGAACCACTGCAGAGGTTTTCACTGGGAATGAGCACCAGACATCTTGGTATGGTGTGCGTGCCCTCCACCACACAGTACCAAGTTACACAGCAGCATCTCTAGCAGGTGCCCAGGTGGCCAACTCATTTCCCTGCTCAGAATTGTGCCTTTTCATGGTAAGGAGCCCACCCCTTCATCCCACCATTCTGAATTAAGGCTCCACAAGTCATGTGATGTCTCCTGCCAACATCTAGGGCTATACCACTCTGAATGAAGCTAATTTGTGTGGTCATCTACCACAACTTTGACTATCTACAAACATGCCTTCACCATCTCTGGCCAGAAGAGGTCTATAATCCAAAGAAAACCATTAAATGGTTCTTTTCCCAAAATTCAAAGTTAGAGCAGAAAACTGCCTATCTCTCATTCTCACTTGCCCTCTCACCCACTCTCAAATATACATACAGAAATTCCTGATCATTTTCGCTCCCTCCCTCCCCAACTCTACCCTCCAACACTAAACTGTGTATCCCTAGAACAAATATACTTCCACTGCACACTTATTGTGATTGACTAGCCTGGTTGGAAATGTCTACCTCACAGCTCCTTTGCTGTGTGACCTTGAAAAAAATAATTTGACCTCGATGGTGATCGCAAGCTTCCTCATAGAATTCATTTGTCACTGGGTTGTTAGGAAGACTAAGCAAGACAATGCCATTCTAAGGCAAATCAAACAGGTCATCGGTTTTCCTTACTCCCTATATGTTGCCCCACTCATGTTCAGAGTGTACTGCAGCCCTCAGCCAGTGATTTCTACATCTGAATCTTCTAAATCCTGGTTGTCCATTGTCATGGCAAAGACATTAAGAGGTAGAAGTTGAGAATGACTTAGCATTTTTTTTCCCTTTTCCTCCCTCATGACCCATTCCTAAGCCACACACCTTGGGAATAAATTTCTGCCCGCCTGCCCCCAACCCCTCCCCATTATTTCCCAATCGAAATACTAATGACACTGGCTAGTCTCACAGGAACCAGGCTGGGTCAAAATCCCCTATTACTCATCTAGAACTCACCCTGGCTTCCTCCCCTCTGTCCCTATTCGAATCATAATTCCTTCCTAATACTTTCATGAAGAATTGCCCACACTAGCTGCAAAGACAAAAACAAAAACAAAACAAAACAAAACAAAACCAGGAGCTCCTCTGCCCTGATATATGCAACAAAATAAGCAAATGCTTCTCTCTTCTCTTCCCCTTTCCCAGCATTTCTTCCCACAGAAGAAGTTCTCAGAGCACAAGAACCAAGCACTGACCCTACAGCAAAGCATGCAAGAAACACAGAGTTGCGGCTTCCTGCTTGTTCCAGGGTAAAGATAAGCTTTAGTCTAACCGCTCAGCCAGAAACAACAGGTCAAAAAGGTGAAAGACGCCATTGGACGCCCAGATGAGGAACTAGCAAGAGTATGCTCAACTCAGGCCCCAAGAGACACTTTAAGGACCAGCAACTGTGGTTCACTGGTGTCATTCACCAGACTCTGAGAGCTCCACAGACTTAGCCTCCTCCTCACCCCAAAATGAACCATGAGAGAGAGCAGCTTTCCTGTGGAAGCACACAGTTGTTTCTCCTCAATGGTTCTTAGTGCTGGGCAGCCCCTGGACTCTAACAGCATCCTCCCGCTGCCGCCAAGCTGTTTGACTGACACATAGTTGCAAGCCTCTCCCGCTGATTCCCTGATTCACTAAGCAAGCCCCTTCCTCTTGAAACCAGGCCAGCAGGCAAGCCATACGTAGCCTGTGCATGACTGTCAAGGCACAGGTCAGCAATGGGGCAGAGGCATACATACATCTTACCCATCCTCCTGAACAGCTTTCTCTCTAGGACTGACCAGTAGTAGGTCTAGTATCCCAGTAAGAAACAATGGCTTTTCCCCAACCCCAACCCCAACCATAGATCACTTGACAGAATCCTTGTCTTGCAATCATGAGATCCTAGGTTCACCCCCAGCAAAACAGAAAAAATAACCAAACATACAACTAGAGGTGAGGGTTCCCTGCTTCCCACCCAGCTATTCTCAAGAAGAAGAGTACAGGCATCTGCTCACAGGAAAAAGCTTACCAATGGCTGTGCCCAGTCAGCCTGCAACGACCTAGGACACTAGAACCTTCCAGACATCTTCCTGGCCAGCTCCAGGGCCAGCCTTGTGATCTGGACCCTCCCTGCTGTGTTCTCTTCCTGCCAGCAGCAGGCCAGGTGTCCTGGACTTTGGTAGCCAAGAACAGGCTTCAAAAGGCTAAGTGGAAGGTGACCATCTTCAAAGCGTCCTCAGACTTCCCAGAAATCTCTGGCACCCAGCCCTGACCTCAGGTCAGATGCCGGCAAATGAACTTGTGACAGCTCCATGAGGGCAGGGACTCTGACTGTGTGTCTCGTTCCCAGCCCTCATCCTGGCCACCCCAGCATGAGGCTGGCGTACAGCTCATGCTCAACAGCAATGGCCTCTACCAAGGAAAGACAGAAAGCAAAGTAGGGGTAGCCCAGGCTCTGGAGCTAGACAGGCCTGGATCTTGATCTTCCAGCTATCTTAGTTAGCTTCAGACTATGCTGTCCCTCTCACCCAACCCTTCACCACAACACCTCAGAGAGCTCTTAGGAATGTCAGCTGGAAATAACACACTAGTCAGCAAAGGCAGAAACCTCCACTCTGTTTTCAGTTCACAAACACTTATTTAGCACTCAACTGTACACAAGGTGCTGTTCAAGCATCGTAGGCAGTCCCTCATCACAATGGTCCCACATCACAATGGTTCCTCATCACAATGATCCCACATCACAATGGTCCCACATCACAATGATCCCACATCACAATGGTCCCACATCACAATGGTTCCGGTTAACGTCTGTGACACTCCTCTGAAGTTGGGTCTATTTAGCACTCTCTTTTGCAGTTTCAGGCTTCGAAGCACAAGAGAATTAAGGCCCCTTGCCTGAAGCCTGAGACCTAAAAGTGCTGGGCCAGGATTCATATTACTTACACAGTCTAAACTGCTAAGGTGCTGTACCTGCCTGCCTCTAGGGCAGACAATCACTGCAGCCTGACCTGTCCCAACCCTTGAAGGACTCCAAGGACATGTGACCACACTGTCTGACTGTGTCTTCAGTTACAGAGGGAACAGATGAAGTATTCCGGTGGATCGCTTTTTTTTTTTTATTCGTTTTTTTTTTTGGGGGGGGGGGGGGGGAGTCTTGTTTTCAACTGTGGTGTCCAATTTCAGAGAAGCATATTCACTAAAAACTTCCCTCCTATCCCATCCTTCCTCTCTACCTCCCAAAAAAAGAAACACACAACTATGCAAAACTGAGCTAAGAAATGAAAGAGAAAAGACGAAGGCCTGTGCACCTTAAGAGCAAAGTCAGAGGCAGCAACCGAGAGCAGGCACTGTAGGGAGCACAGAAAAGGTCTAGACACACAGAAGCAGGCGGGCGGCTACACAGCCTCAGCTGCCCAACATCCAAGGTAACAGAAAATTAAGTCATTTCTCTTCCAAGGGACGAAAGCTTATCATAAAGAACTCTCCATTTACTATCCTGCCAACCACGATGGAAATCTCATTACCAAAATAAATCACTTGACCTTGCCTCTTGCGGTGTTTCAGAGCTAGTGACATCACAGAGAGCTCCGTAAATGCTCAGAAATGGAGGGATGAAATCCTCAAGCAACACATGCCAGGCGTTTTCACTTGGATATGACTTTGACTGACTTCACATTGCATTCATTTCCAAAGGTCTTAGAGAAAAGGAATGCTCTAGGGACTGCTGACTCCTGGTCTAGCCATGTCCAGATTCATGTGTGTGATGATAGCAGAAGCTTGATCAGAAAGGGTAACCCTGGCCTTACAATGGCTCACATGTCTCTGTCCCCAACTGGCTGAGATAGCACTGTGGAGAGTTAACTTATCTCAAAAGTCCCTGACAAGATTAAAGCAGATCCAGTCTCCAACAGGGAGACAAGAGGAGTGTTCCTCCCTGGAGAGATGGAGATATTGAAAGGCCAGTGCAGAAAATCCATCTCTTCCTGATGAGGGAACAGGTTGTGTACTCTCTTGCCCTGTGAAAACCCACAACTGTACTAGACTCTTTCTCCCTAGTGAATTGTGATTTCTGAGACTGCCTGCTCAAAAAAACGGTTGCCTCATTTTAAATCTGGCTGGCCACCAACACAGACAGTAACCGGATAGTGTTGACTTAAGGAAAAAGACACCCAAACTCAAAAACAGATACAACTGGAGAGTACTAGGAACTGAGTTACCTTGGTCCTAGAGACATGTCCCACAGCCAACACCAAACTTACCAATGTCCAATCACCCTGCTGAATTCCATACCCCAAACCACAATAACCAATATGGCAAGTCCCCAAGGACCCATGGTCATCATTTATTTGATCATTTTTCCCAGAAGCCCTAGACTGACACCAAGCACAAAAGCGATCAAGTTAATTGTTGACAGAACAACTCCAATCTGAAGCTTCCCGTGATTCAGTTGCCAGCAAGAGATCCTAACAACCATTTCCACATAAAAAGTTTACAACTGAGCTATAGGCAAGGTGAGCAACTATTCACAAAGGAAAATAGAGGGGGGGGGGGGGACAATTTCCTGAGGAGATATGATCTCACTGGATAGCTTAAGCTGGCTCTAATTCCCACCTTCCTCCTGCCACACACTCCTGAGTGTTGGGACTGAGTGTTGTACACTACCAAGTCTGCCTTACGCCATCAACTTAGATTAAAACAATTCCTGAGCAAACAAGTGGGAGCCTCACCAAAGCTACACTTCAGCACAGCTAACAACCCCATCTTCAAATCATCTTCAAACAAAAGCTGAGGAAGGGGAAGCAGGGAAGAAAGAATGCAGGACACCTGAGGCCTGGAAACTATCCACCTGCAGCCACTGAGCGGTTTGGGTCCGACTTCTCTACCCTAGATAAAAAGAGGATTCTCTGGCTGCTCACAAGAGCATTAAAACAAATGCCACAAGTCTGGGTTCTCACTCCCGGGTGCATGACAGGCTGAGCGGCTCAGTGCCACAGAAAGCAAAAGTGTCTTTGTTTCCATTACATCATCCGTGGTGAAAGGGGAGGGCAGGCGGGGCACAGCTGGTGGCAGCTGTACTACCATCTGCTCTCCCCTCAGAAGCCTTTGCTGGTCTGAGCACAGCCTCCTTGGGCTCCTGACAGAGACACCCAGGGTTAAAGGTACAACACCCTATAACAGAAATAGTGGGAATTACTGAGAAATAAATCACTCCTCTGTTGAGTTAAGAGCCACAGGTAGTGGATGAGCCGGTGTTCTTGGAATTTATGCTGGCTACATCTCTTTAGACTTGGTGACAACACAAACTCTGTCAACTCAATTAGACAAGCACTATGTACAAGCAACCACCTGCCATCTGCTTCCCTGAAGGTAGATAGCCAAAAAACCGCAGGTCTGCAGCGGGGAGCACTCTGGAAAGGAAAAGAATACCCCAACTCTGTGCAGGTAAGTTTTATACTAGCTAGGGCGTGGACCTTCACTGTTGGCATCTAGAGACATTTGGTTAGCTGGGCTTGCCTTCCTTACCCTCACACAGTTTCCCTCAGAACCTACTCAGAGGACAGTCATTGAGGGAGGGGAAGCTGGGCACATGCATTTGGAGATTGTGGGAAAGACAGACGGAACAGGACAGGACACACAACAACACCTCAACTAGCCATTCAACTGCAGGTTGGAAGAATGGAAACAGGCCAATCAAGCTCGTGTGTGTGTGTGTGTGTGTGTGTGTGTGTGTGTGTGTGTGTGTGTGTGTGTGTGTGTGTTTTATGAGGCCAGTAAGGATTGTTCCTATACTGGGGAATTTCAGTATTTTTACAGGGGCGTAATGTTGACACAGGGTCTCGTGTAGCCTAGGCTAGCCAAAGCTCTCCATGTAGTAGAGGAAGACTTTGGTCAACCTACCTCCGCTTCCTGAGTGCTGGAATTACATCGAGCACTGCCATGCCTAGTTTCCCGTGTACTGTGGATTAAACCTAGAGACTTGTGCTGCTAGGCACAAGCTGAGCCACGTCCCCAGCCAATAAAAAGAATAGATTTCAAGTACAAATCTAAATCACAGGATCTTCCTGCAAGAGTGGGAAGGACTCCAGAGACTTGGTCCAACTCCTGACGCCAGCCACGGAGGGCTAAATGAGCATGCGCTCTTGAGATAAAGGGAGCATGCTGAAGAACTTGTTCTCTCCTGCATCTGTACCACCGTGGGCACCTAAACCTTGACAGCATCAGCCAGAAGGCCTGTCAAGCATGAAGAGAAAACCCCAAGGGATGGTATACCACGATCCTCTCCATGGTGGAGTCCTGGTCTCTGGGATAGCCAAATGTCATTCTACAAAGATCATCCGAGCCGGCTTCAGAGAACATCCCCTCCCGCTGCGGCAGGTTGGAGGCCCTGAAAGGAATGTTCCAGGCCACTTACCATACATTTTGCCTTCGTCTGATAAGATGATTTTCCTCCTCCCACAGGGCGGATAGATAGCCAGGGCCTCCTGGAAACTCTGCTCAATGTCCGGACTCCAGACCCCCTCTGCGTCGTTGTCAATCGGCTTGTCTGCCGAGTCACTCATCCTCTCCATGTTGTCGGCAGGGCTCTCGCTGCCGCTCCAGCTGCTCGGCTCAATCTTGGCGGTTGGATTTTCCAAGCCGAAGCCTGGAGCCTTTTCAAGAAAGCAAACCTAGAAGAGATCATAAAGTCCTGTGAGGCTGAGGTAGCTATCAACATTACAACTACAAGCTGCACTATGGGTTCTCGGGTCATAGGTAGTGTTATGTGGGCAATAATTCCTGGAGGAGACTATGGAATTCTGAGATCCCAGATGATTTTGTTCACTGTGTGCCCTGTTAAGTACCCTACAAAGACACTAATGGCTGACTGCAGCTGGGTAATCTTCCTGGATGAGGGAAAACTCTCAGCAATGATGGCACTCACTCAGAGCTACCCATCAGCAAGACTCACCTGAAAACCTGTTACTAAGTGCTCACACCGACAAACAGACCTGTGCTCAAGGACAGCCAAGTCCCCCTGGCAGAACAAGTTTATAAGAAATTAAAAGATGTCAGACTCACTCTAGAAACTGACAACTTGGGTGAAATGTCAAGCCATCTCAATAATGGCCGTCGAGATGCAGGAGACAGAAGAAATGAGAGCACTTCAGTGCGGCAGACTTTGTCCTACGGAGGTGCAATGCCAGCTGACCTAGACCTAGGCATCTGTCTTTGTGGAACCTATCCTGTGGAGGCAGGTCACAACGTTATCCCTGCAGGAAACAGAGACCAGTCCCGTCCTCTCCTATACCTGCCACTCTTGTGGGAAGGTCCCGTCCCCATGGGGCAGCAGCGCCCTGTAGCACACTCTGAACATGGAACCTGTGGAGCAATCTTTCCTTAAGTTTCAGGGCAATGAAGATAACTGAACCAGAAGAAATCTTTCCAAGACGTAGATGAATTCCCCTTCAATTATACATGCCCCTCCAGCCACAGGGGGATAAGCTTTCTAAACAAAAGTCACACTGGCTTGACACCAACCTGAAAATGATCAAATCCAGGACTCCCGCTGGCTGCACACTAACATATCAATATTGCTTTGTGAAAACCACATCAGATCATTAATGCAAGTGACTCCCCAAAAGAAGGAATAAGAAATGAACTGCAGTGTGCTGAGCAGGGAAGGTCTCGTGTGACCACTGCTGCTCCCTCCCTTACATCCCTGAAGTATTTCAACACAAGAAACCGGAGGAAAGCATGGCCATGTTCCTGTCAGCTGAGCAAAACTGAGTTTCTTCCCTGACTCTACTAACTGCACCCGATCACCTGCTACCCCAATCCCAGGGACAGAAACTCTCAATATTGTGAAATCTGTGCTCTAACTGATGGCTGGTTTTGGACTCCTCACCTTGACTTTCTCAACTTGGCAGCATTTGCACATTAAAAAAATTAGCGTGCTTCCTTTCAACTGTTACCGCCAAGCCATCATTCAGAGAACATGTCAGCAAGATACATACTGACAGCCCCTTACCAACACACATATGCTTACAAAGGACTTCAAAACATGCCAATGTTAAGGTTTAAATTATCAAACTAGAAAGGGTTTTGTGACTGGCCTCAAGATGAACTCTGGGTGCCTGCCTCGTGGGCCTTTTGAATTTTCAAGTGATTATATTTTGGGTTGCGATCTGAGAGTTCTATACAATTTGAGCGAAGTTGTAACTACCACAGTGCTTGCTTACTGGAGAAATCACAAGAATAGGAGGGAGCGCTTTGACAGTGGCTGGCCTCTCTCCCAACAAACAAAACAAAGCACACAACATGTAAAGCCATGGGCCAAGCCAGGACAGATCACAGTGAAAAGAATTTACTCAAGGAAGCTGGATTTAAAGATATACATAAGACATGTGTGTGCTCAACTGGTATGGCCAAGGGATGGAATTCAGCACAGCAAGGGAGGGCTGAGGAGCCTGGGCCCTCGCAGGCCTGGGAAGAAGGTTCTTTCGCAACCAAAAATAAAATCTCCAGAAGAAAACATACCAACAACCCCCACCCAAAGTCTTAAGACCATCCCCCAGCTGGTCACACAGGTTATGCTGGAATGTCACCAGTGGGAGGACACTCACTGGTTCCTCAGCACCTCCCACCATCACGCTGCTGTGCTGAAACTGTTCGGCCAATTAGGTCAAAGCCATTTCCCCCGTTGACTTTAACCTATTCACCCAAGGGTCTATCCATCCTTTAGGTCAGCTTCTCCATTTCCCATGGCCTGATCAGCCCTTGGGATCCTTCCGGACCTTCATAACTCTGCTCAAGGGTAATCCCAAGGGAGGAGTCAGCGCATCGCTGTGATTCGAGAAGGGGCCATGGTAAAAAAAAGCCTGTCCCCTAGCCCAGCTGTCCACAAAAATGGCTCACTGAGAAGACTAGCAGCGAAGTCTTCTGACAACATTCAAAAGCTGCTTCTTGGGCTCAGCATCCCACACATTAATTGATCTATCCACCCAGGATGCACACACACTGCTCTAAACACTCCTACATTCTGGTTCATTTCCAGCTAAGAGAAGGACGTCTTGCAATCTGCTCAGCAGGATGGAGTTACCTCCTCTGGGCATGAAACAGAAAACACCACCTAGAAAATCTAGAGCTACTCAGGCCCTTGGTTTTACAACCCAACTGTAAGATGAGCCTCTGTATGGGCAGAGAGTTTCCGATCACAAGGCTGGTGGGGTTGGCTGAGAAAACTCCCCATACCAGGTACCAAAATAACCATCCTGGCAGTTCACTCCTCGGCTCCAAAGCCACCTCATCCTGGAAACTGTCCTTGTCACTCTAGTGACTCTGAGAGTATCAGTCACATCTTATGAGCATCCTACATATGTAGAGCTGGTTACTGCTCAATCCAACTTGATTTGAATGCATACAAAAAAAGCACCTGCCTACTATTACCAACAGTAAGATCTAATCAAGTCGGGCACAGTGGCTTACATACACCTGTCACCTCGGAACTCTGGGGTGGGACTGGGAGGATCCTGAAAGGAAGGCCAACGTGGGCTACATGGTGAGACCTGGTCTCAATCACCACCGCCATCACAATCAATGCTGCTGCTGCCGCCGCAGCCCCCACCATAGAATACAATGGATTTCACAGACAAACTGTGGAGCTGATGTCTTTCTCTCCCCACACAGCTTCTGAAAGTCTAAGTTCAGGTTCCCTCAGTTCCTTCCCTCAGAAGGAAGAACTCTCTTTCTCTATCCTCTGCGATTGTAATCTCCCTCCCTCTGTGTGTGTGTGTGTGTGTGTGTGTGTGTGTGTGTGAGAGAGAGAGAGAGAGAGAGAGACAGAGAGAGAGAGACAGAGAGAGAGAGACAGAGAGAGAGAGACAGAGAGAGAGATTGATTGATTGATTGATTGATTGATTGATTGATTGATTGAGACTGTGATCTAGAATCCAATCTTGACTCACAAGCCACGTGGCTCAAACAAATAATCTTTTTTTTTTAAAGATTTATTTATTTATTATATCTAAGTACACTGTTGCTGTCTTCAGACACACCAGAAGAGGGCATCGGATCCCATTACAGATGGTTGTGAGC
The DNA here is from genome assembly GCF_021556685.1 of Rattus norvegicus. Classification (NCBI taxonomy): domain Eukaryota; kingdom Metazoa; phylum Chordata; class Mammalia; order Rodentia; family Muridae; genus Rattus; species Rattus norvegicus. The sequence goes on along the minus strand of NC_141534.1, from coordinate 179,798,218 downwards.
CACCATGTGGTTGCTGGGAATTGAACTCAGGACCTCTGGGAGATCAGTCAGGTGCTCTTAACCGCTGAGCCATCTCACCAGCCCACAAATAATCTTTTTAAAGCTAAAGTTTTCACTTACACACAATATTAGATTCTATTCCTAATGCAGAAAACCAATGGGAAGAGGGCAACTGCACCATGATTGCCATGAGATTAAATGGGATAAGAGGAAGAATTCTGACATCTGAAATCCATGTGCCCTCACTCACTCATTATCCAGTCTGTCCTCTCCAGACAGCAGCACGCTATGAGGCCAAAATACCTGCAAAACACAGGACAGTGCCTCCCCTGAAAGCTCACTTAATCGGGAAATCAATTCGCAAAAGTTTTCAGAAGACAAAAGAGAAGTTTCAGATTGTTGACAATAATATCCATCTAAGATCAGCCTTTCTCACAAATTACAGTTTCCATATTCTTCTGGGCAAGGTGGTTCACTGTCTCCAAGGAAAGGCTGTTAAAACCAACAAAAACATGTGTAAGCAAGCGGAGGACCTCAGGCTCATCAGGAGCTCCATCCAGTAGGCTCCTCATCTCCTGAAATGTCCTAGCGTGAGATACTTAAAACACAGCTGTTGAATAACCCAAGTAGCCTGCTAATTAGCTAAACAGCCGCCCTCCCATCATAGACATTCCTTTCCTAGAACCCACGGACACATCAAGAAGGGTCACAAGAGCATGAGGCAGGGGGAGTTGTCGAGAGAGCACTTGACCCACACAGCCTATTCCGAGAGCCTTGGGACAGAAGGAAAGGGAGGGCAAATGCAGGCACTTCTGACACCAGCTCCACTCTTCACAGGGTGACATGTGACAAGAGAAGGTGCTGTTTCCTTCACAGGTTCCCAGGAGGCCTCACCATGTAAACATCTTACTCCTTCATTAAAATCAGCCTCACTGAGCATGAGGGTCAAGTTAAATTCATAAACCTTGTTTTAGCCAATGCCTTAATCGTCTATGAAAACAGAAATGGAGCCAGCCTAAGAGTTAGATGTCTCCCTAAGTACCCAGGACCGTATCCCATGAGCCTCAGTGCCCACTGTTAACTATGAAGAAGGCCAGTTTGTCCATCTACCCATCATCTTGTATTCCCACAGACCGTGCCTACAACAGAACTATGCCCTTTAACTGCATCCCAGTGTACTTGAAGGAAGGGACCATTATGCTCACCGTAACATCATCTTTTTCACCCTGGTGGTGCCACAACACTGATACAGAAGCAGCTAATAAAGGAGTGGACATCACCCAGATGACCCGAGCATGCTTTGATAACATGACTGCTCATGCCCCAAATTCATGCTAACTAAACTTTCACTGAGTAGCAAGTACTTAAGAAACCACTGGGGTGGGGCTTGGTGATGGAGTGAATAGCAAACATGTTTGCGATCCTGGGGTCATCCACAATACCACAAGAAGATAGGTCACCATATTAGACACATGTCGAAGAAAACAGAAGGCAGAGAGAGCACGCACAGTCCCACTTCCTGTGCACCAGTCATTACTCCTGACAACTAGCAGTTATATACAAAAGACAACAGGGTCCTGATGCTAAGGGGCAAGCTGCTTGCATCACACACCTTATTTAGGAACTTCTAACATTCTCCAGTTCCCTCTTCTTTGGACGGCCAGAGAAGAGAGAGAACCAGAAGGCAGTGCTGTAAGGAAGGCAGGGAATGGCAAAGTGATGTGAAGCCAAGTGGCCAAGAAGCCCTAGAAAGGACTTCAAAAAGGGGTGAACTGGTAAGGCCGACCTACGACCTACGAGTGAGGGATCAGGGAGGAGGCAGGTGGGCGGGAGAGTGGAGAGCTGATAGGCAAAGATCTTCACTAGCTCAAGAGGTGCCAGAAGCAGGAGCCATTGAGGGAGGGGGGTGTGGGAAAGGGAATCACAGAGAGAGGTATTTATAGCCCTCAGCTTGACCACGAATTGGACAGCTTGAAGGTCACAGTGATCTTCACAAAGACCCAGATGTTTTATGTAAGGAAAAAAAGCTATATGGAAAAAAAACACAAGGTGGCAAGGAACTTTCCTTCCAATATGATCTCAGTCAGCACATCTAAATACATTTCTACAGCTTCCCAGGAGAATAACAAGGACAAAGAGTCTGTGTCTGCAGGCCCTTTATCACTGCATTAGCCCCACCTTAGGAGGTCCAGAGATGGAAGTTGCCCAAAGTCAAGAGCTTCACAGACGGAGTCTCTTGTCCAGATGGAGTGAATCCATAGGCATATCAGACCGACCGACTTGCCATCCTCAGTAGGTGGAAGGAAGGCAGTGCTGAATTCCCAGCTCTGTCCACAGCTGACATCACCATGCAGCCTAATTAATTCCTAATGAATAGTGAGGACACTCACTGACTCACCTCCCTGGGCAGTGGGGAGGAATTTCGGGCACTAATGACAGTTAATTGCTTTTGCATATGTAAAGTGGGACATGTAATTATTTTCCTATCATTTCAGACACTCACAAACCTTGCTAACAAGTAGCCTAATCACGTAAGGCTCAGCAGCCAGAGGGGTGGAACTAAAGACTATGTGTAATTGTCAAGAGAAGGCAGAACTCCCTAGAATGAACCAGTGTCGGCCACATAGCCAGCAGCAACCAGTGAGCAGTTTGGTGTCATGAGCTCCAATAAAGAAAGGCTAATTATAATTACTCCTTTCAAAATTCACCTTCCTGTCCCAGAATCCCATGCCAATACCTCTTCCTCCATTCCTGAGTATCCGACCGGCAGGCTTAACATTACCATCCTGAGATACTCCATTTCCCAGCTCCTCCAGGCTTGAGTATATGCCCAGGTAAGGCTCAAGAAAACCTGTGACTCTATATGATACAGCTCCTACCTCACTGCTACTGGTCACTAAAGGAACTACCTTCTCCACTCATGACCCACTAGGAACAGCAACCCTGTCCCTTCCTCCACCTCCACCTGAGGTGACCACAGTTCCTCCTCCTTTGTAAATTCCTCAAAAAAGATGCAGCCACCTACCCAGTGTCATGCAGTCTATCCCACCCAGCCCTCTCCAATGCAAAAACCCGACATAAAGACACAGTGAACACAGTAAGATGCAGGCAGCAGACTTCTCATCCAGAACCTCTAATGTGAGAGTTGATACTGATTGCCAACTCAACAGGGTCTATAATCACCCAGGAGAGAGATGGCCTGTCTGTGACAGACCATCTAGATTGGACTGTGTGAGATGTGAAGATTCACACTAACCACCATGGACGGCACCATCCATGTGCTGCGGTCCTGGACAGAGTAAAAAGGAGAAAGCTCAGAGCATATTTGTTACTCTGTTTCCTGGCTGCGGACCTGGTGTGAGCAACTGCCTTGAATTCCTGACAGGGTGCCTTCCTGGCCACGATGGGCTAACCCCTTGAAATGTGAGCCATAAGAAATCCTCCTTCCATAAGCTGTTTTTGCCAGCTACCTTGTCACAGCAAGAGAAGCGTAATGAATACGCCCAGTACACAACTCTCCCGGAGAAACAGACTAACACGCACACACACAGATCTTTCCAGTTCCAAGAGATGACCACAGTATGAGTTCCCCCTCCAGCAGCCATTACTGTCTGGAGAAGAAAACTATGCCCAGAGGTTAACAGACAAAACCCCAGGAGTACCTCTGAATTCTAACAGGTCTAACAAACAAATGCTGCTCAGGTAGACAGGTCAACCATAACTCATGCTAAAAATAAAAACCAGTAAGATTAACACTTCCCAGGCAGTAACCTATATATAGCCATAACCCCACTTGCTCAGAAAGTCTGGTTCACTCTCAGACTATCTTAGCACTTAGTGAGACTGGAGAGATGGCTCGGCCGTTAAAAGTGCATGTTACTCTTGCAGGGAACCAGAGTTCGGTTCTCAACACCCATGTCAGGCAGCTCACGACCACCTGTAACTCCAGCTCTGGGAAATCCTACACTTTTAGATCCCAAGGGACCTGGACTCACGTGTGCACACGCCTACAGAGATGCTACTCATGTTCTGCTTTGTTCTTTTAAGATCTGAAAGTAAACAAGCATTTTTTTATTTTAAAAAAAGTATTTTAAAGTATTATTTAACTTTGTTTTTATTGTATGAGTACTAGTTGTTTGTCTCTATGTATGCATGTGCACTACACGCATGCCCAGTAACCAGAGGCCAGAAGAGAGTATCAGATGCCCTAAAAGTGAAGTTACCAACAGTTAAAAGTCAACATGTACGGACTGGAAATTCAGTTCTCCGAAACAGCAGCCAGTGCTCATACAGCTGACAATACAATCTCTGTACCCAAAAGTTCATACTTTAAGACATACCAAAATAAATACGTACAAAGTGTTGGACTAAACCTTGTATGGAACCAGCATTCCCAAAGAGTCTTCAAGCACACACCTCAAGTGATGCCTGTAGAGAGAGAACTCCCGGGTCTATAGGAAAATGCCTCAGGAGTCACCTGATTACAAAATAGATTCACCCAGTGTCACTGCTTGCTGCCAGCCAACTTAATAATGTGTTGGGGCTCTGGACTCAGCCCAGCAACTGACCTGCGCAGATCACCCCCTCCCCAGGTGATTTGGGAGGCACATTCTCAGCTTCAGAACTATCACTCCCACTATATTGGGGGAACCATCCTTGTCTTTCTCTCCAGCTTCTGGGACTCATACTGCTTCTCTTTCTCTCTGGGCCTCCATCAGTATTGATGGGTTTGACGCACATGCTACGGGGAACAGAGAGAGGGAGGAAATCCACAGCTCATCTCTCACTGGGTCATAAGTCAGACAACAAGAAATCTTGAACCAAGGTGGCATTTTGAGCTATAGAATTAAGGAGCCCAAGCCCTGCTCTAGTTCACCTACCACAAACACTGGCCTCAAACCTTCTCTGAAGACCCAGAGGATCCTCATGCATCACCCAAGCACTTGCATTAGATGCAAACATCTAGGCTCCAACACACCCAAAGGAAAACATACCTGCCAAGAAGCTAAGGTAATCAAGAAAGGATCTGTCACTGCTAGTTCTTTCTCCTTCCCAACAAGCAGGTCAAAAATCAGGCCACCACTTCCTTGAGGATCCATTTCTTAAAGGATCCGAGCAGACACCTTGACAGTTAACCTAAATCATGCTTGAATGTTGGTTTTGAGTCCCAAACATGATCCCTAAACACCAAGGGTACAGAACCTGATATTGTGCGGTCACTAGGACCTAGGACAGTGGCTGTTAGGACACTAATAAAAAAACGGAGCTAGATAAAGCAGTGGGTAAGACTTACCTGGTGTAACAAATCCTCACCCATGCAATTCTGAAGCCCAAGCAGAATGGCTTACAATGGCCTATATTAAAACTCCCACGTCAGGCACCATGGCACAGTCTGTAACCCCAGCATCCAGAAGGCTGAGGCCAGAGGATCCTGTGTAAGAGGTCAGTCTGGGTCACAAAGCAAGTCTGAGAGCAGCTTGGGTTACACAGTAAGTCCATGTCACTAAGGTATACAAAACAGAGCAATGGCTCAGGGGTCCAGGAACAACCCGATGCATGTGTGTGCACATGGTGTGAGAAGGGAGCATTGTGTCACCTTTGATAAAGTGCAACTTTGTCAATACATGAACAAGGGTAATCCATATCCATGACCAAAATAAATGACTCCGACCTCATGCCATACTCTACATTCAACCTAAGGGACTTTAAATCTGAACTTCAGAAGCAAGATTGTAAGACTTTAGAAGAAGGCCCAGAAGATTACCTTAACATATCAAACTATTACTGTAAAAGGATAAAATGAGGCTGCAAATTGGAAAGGTAGGTAAAGGTACTTGGAACCAAGCCCAATTCTCAGTTAACCTAAATTCAATTCTGAGGCTCAACACTAAGGACAGAGGGAACCCACTCTCTCAAGTTGTCCTATGACTTACATACCTGCTCACCTGTGTACATATACACTACAGACAGACAGGCAGACAGACAGATCTGAAATATTCATGCATGGGGTTGGAGAGATGGCTCCTTGGTTAAGAGCACATACCGCTCTTGCAGAAAACCTGAGTTTAGTTCCCAACCTGTAACTCCAGGTCAAAAATCCTCAGGTCTCACTGGGCATTTGTTTTCATGTACACAAAAGTAAACAAAGTTAACAGTAATAATACTAAAAAGAAAATGTGGCCAGAAATAGTAAATACTTGGTCACTTGAACCCAGGAATTCAAGGCCAGCTTATATCGAACCAAGACTCAGAAGGAGGAAAGAAGGGAGGGGAGGAGGTAGAAAGGGGAGGAGAGATGGAAGGAGGGAAGGAGGGAGGGGCTGTTTTAAGTAAAAACTTGCTTGTTAAGGAAATAAAATCACCAGGCATGGTGGAATACAGGCAGGTCTCTGTGACTGAGGATTGCAAGTTCCTGACATCCAAGGCTACACAGTAAGACCCTGTCTCAAATTTTAAGAAGAAACCATATCTGCAAAGTCACATAATAGACACTCATCTCCTTGATACATAATAAATTCCTACCAAATAAGAAATCAGACGGCAAATTTATATAAAAAAAACAAAGGAACAATAAACTTACTACACACTCCACAGTGAAGCTATGTGTCCCATGTGGAGTCGGAGGACAACTTTTACACTCAGGTCTCTCTCTCCAACGTCCTTGAGGTCTTTCCAGTTGTTTCTGCAGCTGTACTGCATGTTCTGGGCTAGCGGGCCCGGAAGCCTGTGGCTGACTCCCGTCTCTGCCTCCACTGTGGAGGAACTAGGAACCCACTAGTTACAGAAGCGACCTACACATCAGGCCCCACAGCAATCACTTTTACCTGCCCAGCCATCTTCTCAGGCCAGAAAATAAAAGGCTAATGCTGACAAATGTTGTCAAGGATGCTGAGCACCCAGAACCCTCACAGAAATCTGATGAAGTATAAAGTAGTCCAAGCATTCTAGAAAACTGTTTGACAATCACCATGTACCACTAGAACTGACTCGATGCACACTTGCTGACTCAGCCCTTCCTTCTGTCCGTCCTTTCTTCCTTCCCACCAACCTCACAGGAGAGGTTCTTTGGAGGATGGGTATAAGAACGTTTATATGCTCACTCATCAGGGCAGCCCGAAATGGCCAAATTCTTACTAACTACAGGATACACACATAGCCTACATCATATTCATAAAATGGATGCTAGAAAAACCCACAGTCCTATATGGTCCACGTTAGTAACAGGAACGTTTAAATGTCAGTCACTAAGATTAAAGTGGCAGCATTTCATGAGCTCAGGAGCCACCTGTGGCTAGTGGCTACAGTGTAATACAAAACAGCTAAGAAGTGGTTTTGCTACTGTGAAAGTCCTACAGGATGCTGCTAGTGCACAGTGATTGTGATGTTTGGTGGCATATACCAGATACAAAGAAAAATGTCCTCCAGGCATCCATTCACAAGTTCAAGCACTAACAAGACTAATCTATGAGCCAGGTGTAGCAGCACATGTCTGCAATTCTAGCATTGCAAAGTTAAGAAAGACTTCACATTTAAGGTCAGCTTGGACAGCATAGTGAAACCTCGCCTGTCTTTAGAGTAAGATAACTGAATTACAAGAAAAGCCTAACCAGGGGTTGGGGATTTAGCTCAGTGGTAGAGTGCTTGCCTAGGAAGCACAAGGCCCTGGGTTCAGTCCCCAGCTCCGAAAAAAAGAACCAAAAAAAAAAAAAAAAAAAAAAGCCTAACCAATGTTATTAGCAGTGAGTACAACAGCCCACCCCTACCCTGGAGGTTGAGAGTAATAGCACATGCCTGTAAGAGGAGCATAAATTCTTATTTTATACTTGGTTACAAAGTAAGTTTGAGGCAGCCTGGGCTACAAGAGACTGACTCCAAAACAAAAAGATCTGGATGTGTAAGTGTTCTCAAAGGAAAAATACAGGGACTTAAACCTGATGATGCATGCACTTTTTCTAAGCGTGTTAGTTACACTTCAATAAAAAGCCTGTGGGGGAGGGGAGAGGACCCAGCCAAGCATGCCCCATGTACCAAAGGTCACAAATTTGAAGCCAACCTGGGCTATACAGAGAGATCTTATCTCCAAAGAAAGATGAAGTGCACGCGCGCGCGGGGTGTGTGTGTGTGTGTGTGTGTGTGTGTGTGTGTGTGTGTGTGTGTGTGTGTGTGTGTGTGTGTGTGTGTGTGTTGGGGGGAGAGGGGATGAAGATAATGAAAACCACCTGTGTATTTCAGGACCATTCTTATTCTGGGTTACTCAAGAGTCTATCCCAGTAGTTCTGAGCACAATTGTTCTGACTGTGAGGTGTAGGATGTGTTGCCATGAGCACCCAAGGATTAGCACAGCAGAACTATCCAATGAGATCAGGCACTGGGTTCTCCCCAGTGCACGCTCACACTTGGGCGGGCTCGGGCTCGGGCTCGGGCACGCGCGCACGCACGCGCACACACACACACACACACATACACACACACACACACAGTTTTTTACAAAGATCCTTAAAGAAAGGAAAGAGAGGAGGGGCAGGGGGGAGGGAGAGAAGGAGAGAGGAAGATGGGGAGAGGGGAAGAAGGGGGTGGAAGGAAGGAGGGAGGGAAGGGGGAGGGAGGGAGGAGGGGGGGGAGAGAGAGAGAGAGAGAGAGAGAGAGAGAGAGAGAGAGAGAGAGAGAGAGAGAGAACACCACAGTCAGCAAAGGCTTTACCCTCCACTCCAACTGCCAGAATGCACTGAAACACACAGGAGTGCCCCAAGCAAACCGGAAGGCCATCTGGGTCTTCAAATTTGGGTTATTTCCTGAAGTCTACTTTGGTCCTCTATTCCTATTCCATAATTTACTTCTTTCTGTGCTTTTGCTATACTGCATTTTTTTTAAGCTCTCTTAAATTCATTCTGAGGATGGGGTGTTCATTTCTAATTTCTAGTTATTCTCATTTAATGTAATAAAGTGTATACTGAATGAGGCCTACACTCTGTGCCTCCTTATCCACGGCCAGGTACAAGAGATGGGAGATCACTAAGGATACTATGTGTGCTAACTAGCTTGTATGTTAACAAGACACACAGGCTAGGCTCATCTGGGACAAAGGACTCTTAATCAAGAAAGTGCCTCCATAAGACTGAACCACAGACAGGTCTGTGCACATTTCCTTGACTGAGGACTGATGTAGAGGGCTCAGTTTTCTGTAGGTAGTGCCATCCCTGGCCTGGGAGTCCTGGGTGCTAAGCAACGGGATGAGCAAATCATACAAAGCAAGCCAATAGGCAGCACCCCTCCATGGCCTCTGCATCAGCTCCTGCCTTCAGGTTCCTACCTGAGTCCCTGTCCTCACTTCTCTGGATGTATACTTATAAAATCGATCACGTAAAACTCTCTCCTTGCAAAGTTGCTTTAGGCCATGGTGCTTTATCACAGCAACAGAAACTCAACTAAGACTTCAGAGAGCACACTATGCTCAGAAGGCATAAAGGAGACTAATTATCCTTCAAGATCCCCTCCTTCCCTAGAAGCTTGACTTGACCCTCCAGCTTGCTCTGTGTTCCCACGAGTAGTTTATAGTTGGTGTATAAACAGGATAGTTTGTCTGTCTATCACCCTTGCCAGTTTGTAGACCTCTGTGGATCTTTCTGTCCTTGATATCCAATAGAATTTTTGGCACATGCTAACTGACTTTCCAGATATTAGTTGAAGGAATAACTAATAAACTGAGCTCAAGGGGGAACACATGAACAAGAGACTGAATGACTCGTGCACGCACGCACGCGCACACACACACACACACACACACACACACACACACACACCCCACTATTTAATGCACACAAGAGCACAGAAATGGAATTCAACTCTGTGACTCAAATCAACAAAAGTTTCTTGGAAGGAGATAATACATTCTGTAAGAATACAGCAGCACTAATGTGTTGAAGTCACAGCTAAGAATGAAAGCAGAAAGGCTGAAGCCAAGACACAGTAACAGAGCGCCAAACTCCCAAAGGCTAGGAACAGAAACTGTTCACAAAGCAAGCCAGAGAACACCAGGACTGGGCAAACAATTACAGAAGGAGTACATAAGAGTGCACACGCGTGTGTGCAAGTGTGCATGTAAGTGTACACACGTACCCGTGCGCATGCACTGTGTGCTTTATGCATGTGTGTATAAGTGTCCACATGTATCTTTGGAAATGTATATGCACGAATGTGTATATCTGTTTAGAGGGAGAAAGGGTAAGATTATTTTAATCAATCTGAAACCACAGTTTTTAAATCAAACGCATTTTCAGTGTGGTCTGAGACCAGGAAAACCCCTAGATCATCTGAGGAATAACAGTGTAGGTATTTCTTAAGAATTCCAAATTTACAAATGCATGAGAGTGACAACTCAGAGAGACAACTCAGGGAGACAGTTTACACAGGTGGCTTGTTTGAACAGCCACAGGCGTGGATTGATTCTGCTGGAGGAGGGGGCAGTCAGTCACCCAACTCTGTCTTCGATCTTCCAGCATATTCCCCTGGTCCCTACAGAGAGCTTGAGAATGAGTGTGGTGATTCAAGCCTCACCTCTCCAGGGTCCTGTGCTAAGGCCAGCAAAGCCAACACAAACTAAAGCAGGAGCTAACCAAAACCACAGCAGGGAGTGACTATTGTCTCTGTGACAGCACTCATTGAATACTTAGTCTGCGTGAACTTTTAATTCTACACTTAATAACTGTCCCCAGCTTCTTTTTCCTCAAAGGTAAACTATAACCACCATGATAAATAAGTGAGATGGTATAAATGAACAATCCTATAATGATAAGAATCATTATAAATCCTAAATAAACTGCATGCCTCTGTCATTAACAGGCAGTTATGGGCTGGATGTGTATACATTGGTGTGAACGCACTGGATGTGTATACACTGGTGTGAACGCACTGGTGTGAATGCACTGGATGTGTACACACTGGTGTGAACGCACTGGATGTGTACACACTGGTGTGACCGCACTGGATGTGTACACATTGGTGTGAACGCACTGGATTTGTACACATTGGTGTGAACACATCTTTTCTTTCTGGAGACTCAGCGGATAGCACTGCCACACCTGGAGTGGGCTATGCTGACCAGCCTGGCCTCAAACTCAGAGATCTGCCTGCCTCTGCCTCCTCAGTGCTGGGACTAAAGGTGTGTTCCTCCACACCTCAGTGTACACGCATCTTGACTTTGTCGGCAGGCTGCAGGATTCTCAAGCAACTGCTGAATAAATGCACTTAACAACACTTGATAATTACAGTTTAAATGTCACCTCTATATAACCGATTTTCAAAGGCAGGTACTATTTACCATTCTGTTTTGTACCCCTCATGACACCTAACACAATTCAGTAAATAACCATCCAATTTATTTAAACGTCAGATATTAATTCTTTTTTATGACTTTTAAGAAATCAAGCCAGGCTGGACTGCACTTCAAGGCCTGCTTGGGCTGTACACTGGGGGGGGGGGGGGGGGGCTTTGCACACAAAATTTCTCCTCATCTAACAAATTTCAAGGATTGATTCAGGCATACCCTACCTAGACTAGACCCATAGAGCAAAAGCGGTAGCTTGCTGACTTAAAAATATTCCTCATTTCCCCAAATCCCAACTGGATTCAATAACTAACCAACCCTTTCCTTCTTGACTCCAAGGCCCCCACCTCCCATCCCAGTAGGACCAGCTGAGCAGGGACCTGAGGTCTGTGCTAGTGACCCCACCCCTCCCCCAAGGCAGCTGCTTGGCCTGCGTGACTGCAACAGCATGGGTCTGAGCACCATTTTCAATTTAGGGCCAGTCTGAGTCCCGAGGCCAGGGGGCTGCTCTAAGTGTCCGGTTACTACAAAAATAACAGCAGAACAGTCAACACCCCTGCCAAGAGCAGGAGGGGAGTGTCCAGGAGGTGAGAAAGAGGAGCCCCAGAGGAAAGGCGGCAGGCCTGTGAATAGGTTTAGGAGAGAGTGAATCCTCCACCTTAAGAGAATGTCAGAATTCCTACCTGCCTTCTCCATATCTCCACTGTGGACCCCACAATTTCTAATTCCCTCAGAAGCCAGGGGAACTCTGTCTCTATGATACTTCACCATTTGGAAGGTGCTTTTGAAAACTGTTTCAGGGGCAAGCTGGAGAGAAGGTTTTCTTTCAATAGCATACATAAAAGTCAGATTGGAGTCAAAGGTTTGTACAAGGATTATCAACTCTACAAATCCCTGATGCTGCTCAGCTTTAAAGCAATGTTCTCAAAACCAAATTCCAGCACCACAAAGCTAATTAGGTCTACGGGAGGAGAGGCAGGCCTTCAAGAAAGAAAATGCTAGTAAAAAGGCATTTATTCGATGTTCTGTTCCTTTCTAAGATGAAATCAAAGTTCGCTCCCGTGCCGCTGCCCTCGTGCACACAGGTGCACAGTTGGCTTGATGTGGTCTGGCCCAGCCTGGCCATTTCAAATAAAGTGAACTTCAATCACTCCTCAGAGTCCGCACATTATTGATTCTCCATCCATCAGGCTTTCATCTCCGTTTGCTCCCCGCACGGCCTCTTTAATTGGCTCCTGGAAACTGTTTTATAAGTGGGTGGGTGTGGACCCAGCACCAAGGCTCCTCTCCTTTGGACCCGGCTGGTAACCCTAAGAGCAGGCCATCGATTGGGCGGGTTAAGTCTCCCACTGAAATCCCACAGGTGGGGAAGAAACTGGGAATACCAGGAAGGCTGAGCTCGTTCTAAAAAGCAGGAGAGACTCCCAAAGTGGGGGTGTAAGGGTGAGCAGACCAACACTCATCAGCATCTCAGACTTTTTAGAAGGAGCCCTGTGTTTTGGGTTTCGCTTTTGGGGTTTAGCTTTCTTCATATTCTCGGGGTCCTCACGAAGCTCAGGAGAGCCTCTGATTGTGTGAATAGGCAGTCGAGACTGGCCTTGAACTCCTGGTTCTTAAGTCTCTACCTTCTGAGTACTGGGATCATAAACATGCACTGCCTGGCTCTAAAATTTCTTTTTAACTTAATTTTGAGGGGGGTGGGTCCCCCAAAAACCACACTGCTTTGTAGTTGGTTTATGTTTTATATTAAAACAAAGGGATGAGTCTCTAAACAAGGAACTACTAAAAATGCTCAAAATAAGAACAATTTTTAAAGAATATTTAAGTGCAAGCAACAACAGCAGTAGACATGCAGACAGGCAGGAACAGTGGGATTTCTGGTTTTGTTGGTTTTTTTTTTTTTTCCTTTTTTTCCTTAGCTTGTAAGAAACAGCCCCTCTCCCAGTTAAATCAGTGAGGCGCTTCAGAGGGCCCATTACCAAGAATCCCATTTCACAACCCATGCCTCCATTCCCAAACCCAGGATCCCATCTACCTGCCCCAGTGGTCGTAATCAAGACACTCCATGCGGAGCTCTGCACACCATGCATATATCAACCAGCTCAAAGTTCTGTAAGAATCCTGGTGTTTACCATAAAAGCTCTCATTATTATCCCCGCTCTCTTTGCTTGGTCAGTGTGCCTGGCCACTTACAGGAGGATGAGAAAAATACACAGGCTCAACTCATCTTTCCCCAGCCGCGTCTCCCAGGGAGCCACTGATGTCTCTGCAGCACAATGCCACCGCACTGGCTGGCTAGGTTTAAAATTAGCTGAGCCCTGGAGGGCCGTGGGTAACCTTCTGACAAGGTTAGCCAGAGAGCTGAGCACGGCTCAGAGAGGGACATTAATAAGAAGCCAAGTGGGGCCTTTCAACAAGCCCATTAGGGCCTCTCGGAAGCCTGCATCTGGGAGAGCCAGGTGGCAGCATGGGGAGGCTGACCTAGGCTCTTATTTTTATCCCATCGAGTCAGCGGCTTCCTTCACAGGCTATCCACACAACCTCCGATGTGCCTCTAATAGGACAAATTCAACACATCCTTCCACAAACCGGACGGTTTGTGCTTCAGACATTTAATGGGATTTTTTTTTCCTCAAGTCTAGTATTTGAGGAATAGCTCTCACTATAAACATTCATCACATGGAGAAATGTACCAGAAAACACTAACTACACTGTACCATCAAGATATTTGGTGTGAACCATGCACTCGGCAGTTTTTGTTTTGTTTTTCTGCATTAATACTTGCTGTCACCCTGCCTTGAAGATTGGGTGTAACATCTTACGGTCAGCATTTCCGGTCAGCATGAAGACCCTTTCTCCCACTGCTGGAAAAGAAATATGCTTCAAGACCATACCTGTTTCAAGGTTTCATTCTGTATCACAGTCAGCTTTTTGTCCAAAGTTTTCTTGTTGTACCAAACATTTCCCCTAGAATCCACACAAACCCTGTACACACCTACACATCATAAGATTTCTTTGTGTAGCCCTGGCTGGCCTGGAACTCAGAGACCTGCTTGACTCTGCCTCCCTAGTGCTGGGATTAAAGGCCTACTCAGCGGTCACCGCCACCACCACCTGGCTGCCAAACATACCTAGAGTCACAGGGCAGGAACAATTGGAAATAGACTGAAGACCACTGCCCATCACCCCACAAGAAGGAACCATGTGTCTCCCACAGTTCTGACATTAAGTGCTTTCTGCATAAATAAGAACATCTCAGTTGATCAGGACATCCCTCAAGTCTAGGCACAACATTCAGTTCTTCAGCAATGGGCTAAGAGACCTCCAGCCCTTCTGAATCCTGCTCCAGACAAATCAGGTCCCCACTCATCCCTCAGCATACTTCTTTGGTACAGCAATGCTGGCTGCCTAAAACAAACATACATACATACATACATACATACATACATACATACACACACACACACACACACACACACACACACACACACACACACACACAGCCCCACAAGGATCCTGCCCTCTCTCCAAGTGCCAACTCCCCTGCCCTACATTGAAACAGTAAAGGGTGAATAAAAGCCCAGCATACTATGGGTCCTATTATTGGGACACCCTTACAGAATGATGGATAATACTTTAAATAACCCTGTTCACAGGCACTTTTACTTAAGACTTGCTGTATAAAATCATGCTAACATACGAGCCATTTTTCATTGTTAAAGGTACAGAGATGAGGCCTCACTCTTAACCCAGGTTAGCCTAAAACTCACCATAGCTAGGCTGACTTCAAGTTCACAGTGATTCCCTTATCTCAGCCTCCCAAGTGTTTAAAATCTTTATCGGCATCACTTTGACGTGGTTTCTTAAATTCCCTAATACTTCCTTTTTTTTTTTTTTTCCTTTTTCTTTTTTTCGGAGCTGGGGACTGAACCCAGAGCCTTACGGTTGCTAGGCAAGCGCTCTACCACTGAGCTAAAACTCCCCAACCCCAATACTTCCTTTTAAGAAACAAAAATAACAATCATTAAGACACTCTCGCCAACACACCTCACCGGCAACTGTTTCTGCTCAATGCAAAACAGTCCCCTTAGACAGAAGAGTAGTAAATCTCAATGGCATGGAGAGCCCAAGGGTCTTCTTGAACCACACGGGACTTCAGGGAGCTCGCACATCTCCAACTGGCCTCTGAGCGAAACCTAGGCAAAGGCTAAGAGATGCTGGGGTTTGGGGCTGAGCAGGAGGCAGACAGAGCCCAGCCTTCTGCCAGAACCCTTCCGATCTGGACTCACCCACAGTAGCACTAGAAGCAAAGCTGACTGGACACAGCCACGGGCTGGGCACACAGCTACGGGCTGGGCACACAGCTATGCATCTGGAAACAACTCTCCCGCTACTGTAGGCAAAGCCTGGTGCTTTCCCGTGGAAAGGAATAGATAATAGCATGTGGACTGAGTTTCATTTCTTTGCAATGTTTTCATCTGTCCTCTAGTGGGGATGCCAAGGCAGGAAAACCAGCCAAGGAGGGAAGAGAGACAAACAAGGGGCCTGTATAAGCAGACTTTGAAAGCAGAGAAGATGCAAACCTGGATGCAGTTCAGCCCTGCCCAGCCCGGGGGTAGGTCTCAGCCCCAACTAGAAGAAGCTCAAAGAGAGTGCTCAGCAGTCTACATTGTGAAGGAATAAACTCCGAATGCAGAACCACTGTGGAAGCGAAAAGCAAAGCTACGGCTCTGGCACCAGCCTAGCAAGATGCTAAGCGTCTCAGCTTAGTTCCTGTTGATTCGATAAAAACCAACTTGGGGAGAAAGGGACTTTATTTGGCTTGCATATTCCAAGTCATAGCACCAAGGCAAGCCAATGCAGAAACTGGAGTCAGGAACTGAAGCAGAGACCATGGTGGAATACTGTTTACTGGCTTGATCTTCATGGCTTCCTCATATAATCCAGGACCACAGAAATCACACACACACACACACACACACACACACACACACACACACACACACACACACACACACACACTATCCCCACCATGGGCCGAACCCTCTCACATCTATTACTAACAGACCAATCTAACGGAGACATTTTCTCAACTGAGGTTCTCTTCCCAGATGAACGTAGCTTGTATCCAGTTGGTCAAAACCTAATCAGCACCTCACGCTCACAGTGAGTTTCTGCAACCTGTACCTGAGGCATAAGGACTAAGAAGTTAATTTCTAGTATCGCACAGGATCAATATCGACCTTTGGATGCCTTACTCAGTGTGTTAGAATGCTATCAGGTCTATCATCTCAAATATGTTATCATCTCTGTCTAAAGTTCCAGTTTTGTCATTTAAATATATACATTAACCTTTTAAAAATAATTTCTTTAGCTCTGTTTACTGTACCTGTGTGCATGTGCACGCTGGGGCACACCTGAGGAGATCAGGAGGCAGCTTGTAGGGACTCTGTTCTTTCCTCTCCTACCATACCGTGGGTTCAGGGGAATGGACCTCAAGTTGTCAGGTTTGGTGACAAGTACCTACACTGTAGAGCCCTAAACAGACATTAATCTTAGCTACGGCCATAGAGCTGTGAAATAGAGGGCAGAGTCTTGGCTTCATCCCTCCCTGAACTCCGACCACCTACCTGCCGTCTCACTGTCCAGTCCTCCTGTGCTTGATGCCCAGCCTGTGGACGAATACCAACCTGCCTTCTACTCCTCTAAGTCCCAATTTCCACATTCTTGGATCCATCATGGTTTCATTATTTTGTTTATCCCCAACATTACTGTGAGGTAGAGATGTAATCTTTCTTCCCAGTATTTGAAACAACAAAATAGCTTTTAAAACATTAAATTACTGACTTCAAGTCACACAACTGATAGAGGTAAACTTGAAACTAAAGCCAAGTCCTGTTACCTTGAACCTAAGGTCTAACTGTATTATGAGGTGCTAATGCTCACATCACTGGACATAATCAATAGCTACAGGCTGTCTTAACGGGAATATATGAGAAAGACTGGGAAAGGGAAGGTTGTCAGGGGCGATCTGGTCCATCTTCTGATCCACAATGGCAGAAAGGTTCTGCAGGAGGTGTAGCCATTCTGGGAGACGTGCTGGTGGGAAACAAAGAGCCAGCAAGGCTACATATGATGTGAACATACCTTAAACTAAGATTACAGGACACAGCACCTTTCAGCTCTCAAAAGGCAGGGAAGGCCAGCCAAGCACTGGGCAGATGGTCCAATCAGCACAGAGCTTGCCACACAATAGTAAGGACCTGATCCCTAGAACCTATTAATAATTTTCTAAAAAGCTGGGGACATTAATGCACACTTGTAATTCCAGTGCTGGAGAGGCAGCTGGAGCCTAGAGTTCACTGGCCAGCCAGGCTAGTCTACTGGAAAGATCAGGGACGACTGAAGGACTGACTGTCTCCCAAAGAAGAAAGTGGGTGGTACCTAAAGAAAAATACCCAAGGTTTATCTCTACTCCCCACACACATGCTCTCACATGTACACATATATGTATACACACACACACACACACACACACACACACACACACACACACAAATAAAACCTATTTTTAAAAGCAGCTGGAGACAAACCTGGGAAAAGGCAGCTTCAGAGCCCAGCTGATCACTAGAATGAAGATACAAGCAAAATGCACTGCCCTCTTCTGCTTTTCCACACCCTCAATGGCCAGGAAAGTCTGACACTGCCTGCCTAGGACCCTGCCTCTCAACTTTCTTCCCACACAACACCAACCTCTGTGGTGATAAACAATTAAAATCTACACTGGAAAATACACACAGAGCTCAAGTGGAAACAGATGGAGAACCCACAGCGGGCAGTGGGCGCATCTGCATCTTCACCACGAGAGAGGGGAATGAGCCATATCCAGCACACTTACGGCAGGGCCTTAAAACACATCAGCAGACTCACATGTCCACGGCACAAGGTGAAGAAATCCCACTAACACTCTGAGGGTAACTGTGGAAACCCTACGAGCTACACTGACAACAGCCTCAAGAGGCTCAAATCCTGTGACCTCCTAGGAAGTTACCAAAAAGAAAACTCAACAGGAAACCAGAATGAGTGCAAAAACATGCACTAATGCACTACAACTACTGGCCCGGTGCTGCAGAAGGCAGGAGAGAAGTGACACCTGAAAGCTGTCACAGCCCTCCACACCTGTGCGATGGGGCACATGTGCACCCATACTGAAGCACAGCACACACATGTTCAAAACGAACCAATTTCTAAAAAGTATTCTGGCTGCTTCTAACGAAGGTTTGGGTAAATGTCAGATCTTGAGACAGCTGAGCGTCTGAATAGAAGAAAGCTCAGAGACCAAAGATAATTAATGGTATCTTCAATCCTTCTCTTCTACACTCACTGGTCCAAGCCCTCTGTTTTCTTCACATAAACATGCATGAAGGGCTTATCACCTACTTTATATAGCTGAAAGTCAGGAAGAGAGGCAGACACTGGTGACAGGAGGAAGATGACGAGTGTGCTGGGCAGAAATACTTCACACATGCTAGGGGTAAGAATAAGACCTGGAATAGTCATACTTGGAAAACAAGGTGATTCTGACAAATGCTACAAGAGGACCCTCAGTGAAATAAGCCAAGAACAAAAGGACCAGGACTGTAATGACCTCGCTCATCCGAGGTGCCTGGAAGAAATCAGACCATATCAGATTTGTATCACAGGCTCTAAGCATGAACTCCTGCCAATGGAGGGATCGGCATCTAACAGACGCTTGATACATTGCCGTGAGTCTGTCCATCCATCGACAGACCTGCATTTCTCCTAAAGCCTTCCTGGGCACCCAAATCCATCTGAACAGTACTGCTACAAGCTCCCACCCCACCACAGCCTTGATTGCTGCATCTAAGCATCTCCCTGTCACGACCACTGTCCAAGTTAGGTTCATTTTTGCTGTGATGAAACACCGTGACCAAAAGCAACTTGGGAAGGAAAGGGTTTATTTGGCTTACATTTCCACATCATAGTCTCTATCACTGGAGGAAATCAGGACAAGAACTAGAACAGGGCAGGAAACTGGAGACAGGAGCTGATGCAGAAGCCACATGGGGTACTGCTTATCATGGCTTGTTCAGTCTGCATCCTTAGAGAAACTAGGACCATTGGTCACAATAGGCTGGGCCCTCTTGCATTAGTCATTGAATAAGAAAATTCCCCATAGCCAATCTTACGGATGCATTTTCTCACTGAGATTTCCCTTCTTTCAGATGACATCTCATGCTTTTGTAAAACCAGCCAGCACAACCACCTTCCCAGTGTCAGTTAAGGCAGCATCCTGTCTTCCTGTCCTTCCTTCTGACTCAGCTCGGAACCTCTCCTCTTTAAGCAATACTGAATCCACACAGAAATTGCTGAAGGCCAGAGAGCAGGGGTGGGCTAGGGGGCTGATCTTCAGAGCTCACACACATGGCCTCTTACAGGGTGGTGAGTAAGGTGATTAAAGACCCAGCAAACAGACAAGAGCTTCACCCGAAACCCAATGGAAGAACATCCCACCACAGAGGAAGCATTCTGTCTCCTCCATTTCCTCTGGAGGGGGGGGGGGGGGGCTCGCATGTGTGTGAGTTAGTTGTTTGTGAGCTAGGTGATTTCCAGAATGTCCACGTTCACAGAGGTCAGCCCCCAAGCACTCATCTGAGCCCAGGACTAAGACTCAGATGCAGTACAGGGAGCTTGACAGGTGCCGCCCTTCCAGTTCTCTAGGATACAACTGCATTTCCCTCTTTGCAAGAATGGAAGTTTAAACTGAAACTTGATCCATTGTCAGACACCTATTCTTTGGACTAAACTCAGAAAACCTGTCACAGCTGCTAAAGCACTAGTGTTGCTTACAGGTCAGCTCTGAAGGGACTGGGTGGTGATTACTTTCCTTCCTGGATTCAAGTCCTTTCCATCCCTTAAGGCTGCCATCGTACTCCATCGTCCATGGTTCCCGCCATGTCCCCACCCAAGCTATTCCAGGAACCACACCTCCAAGCTTACTTCTGGTTTATGTTTTAGGTAAGAGAAACAGAATGTCTGGATCTGCCACTGAGCAAGGTACCTCCCTTGTTTCCCCCCAACCACTAACCACATAGTTAAGATGGACGCTAAATCTGCACCAGAAAACCTGGGACCCGAGTCCACCATCCAGACTTCAGCCCAGATCGCTGAGAAGCATGGACACCTGCCAGCACATGACCCTGCTATTTCTTTCCTTGGTGCACACCCAGAGAACTCCATCCCCTCCCAGAGGTATTTGCGCTTTATTCACTAAGGTGAAGAACTGAAATCAACCTAGCTACCCATCAACAGATGAGTGGGCATGAAAACGCTGGTGCACAGAAGAAAGTAAATACTACTCAGCTCTAAAGAGAAGTGAAAATTTAAAATCGGCGGGAAATGGGTGGACTTAGAATGTGGAACGTTGAATGAGATCACATTGTCTCAGAAAACAGCATGTCCTCCCTCATAGGCAAACCTAGCCAATAATACATGTACACATGAAGAAAAAAAGAGAATAAAAACGGCCAAGTACTGGAGAGTAGGGATGGGCTGAAGGTAGGAAATCGATATGGTTATGAAAGAAAGAGAAGGCTAGGGGTTGGCCTAGCGAGCACAAGGCCCTGGGTTCGGTCCCCAACTCCGAAAAAAAGAAAAAGAAAAAAAAAAAAAGAAAGAAAGAAAGAAAGAGAAGGCTAACTACTCTAGTTCTAATGCTGCTGCCTGGATTTTTTCTGGGCTTGGTCATGGATAAGTACATAAACATATTGATAAAGTATAAGGTCCTATGTAAAAACCCGAGGCTTCAGAACCACTATTCCAACTGAGATGTGCAGACTTTGGGTCCTGATAATTTTGGTATGTGATTGGGGGGCGGGGCCTTCTTAAATAATAAGGTTTCAGTCAAAAAAATCACACATTGGTTGTCCTCGTATAAGACTAAATCACCCAGCAGGCACACAGCCAGATTCGGGTCACACTAGGTGCTATGTGTAGATAATCACAGGCTGCTCCTTCACAGGCCTCACCATGAAGTGCTAGAGGCACAGCAGCAGGGAATATTAAGGCGCCCTGGCCACAGTAATGGTGGAGGGGGGCAGGAATGGAGAAAGCAGGAGAGGCGGGGGCGGGGGGTGCATGTCAACACACATCACGCAGGTATCTTTCTGCCTTGGTTACACCTGTAACCCCAGAATCAAGGACAAAGAAAAATAAAAACACAAGAGGGAAGGTACGAGAAGAAAAGGGGGTGGGGGAAGGGGAGGAGAGACAGCCTGGAAGCAAAAAGGAGCTGCAGAGAACTAGAAGAAAGGTAGAGTGGGACATGACCCAGACCAAGAGGCCACATTTTGCAGCTGGGCTCCAGGGTACCACAGTTGCCTCGGTGAAACTCAGTGTCCTGTGTGATCTCGGGAGGCCTGTGATGTAAGAAGTACAGAGAATACAGCCAAGGCAAAGGCATTCACCCCAATCCCTGCTCCTGGAAAAGCTTCAGGGCTTCCTTGTGCTGCTCACTGCCCAGAGCGGGGCCAGAAATGACCCAGAACTACAAGAGGGTAAGAGGGGAAAGGAGGAGCTGTTTGTTCAGTTTATTTTCCTTTCCTTCTCCGTGCTCCTTCCCTAGTGTGAAAATCTTGGGGAATGAACTGAAAAGGGACCCAAGGAAAGGAGTGGGGTGGTGACTCCTTGGCTAACTGTGCACTGTGCGGCAAGGGAAAGACTGCATATCATTAGATGGAAGTCTTTGTACTCCTGAACCTAAAGGATAAGTCCTTGGAAACCTGGAACATTCCAGCTCCTACTTTTCTGGACTGTTCCCAAGTCTGGACACTGAGTTCTTTTCCCCTAATCTCTGTATTTTAAATTCCTTTATTAAAGTGTAAGGGTAACTGCAGAATGTTAACACTTGATCAACACAAAAGCTCTAAGCTAAATGAACCTAATTTTACATCTACCTTCTTCTAAGAAACCATGTCTGGGTTCTGAGATGTTTCTATAACAGAGGTCTGTCTCCAAACATTTGTGTATGCGTGTACACTCCCATGTATATACCTATTGGGTAAATCAAGTCAGCAGGAAGAGTGCAACTTTGCCTGCTCATGGCTGAGGGAAGTGGGACAGGCACCACCATGCACACAGGAAAAGTCAACTTCATCTGCCTCACACACTTACAAGCTTGCCTGCATACACTCCAAGTGTCCACCCAATGACAAGACCACTGGGCAAGGTTACATAGGTTAAAACTCTCCTATAGGTACAGTTGAACCCCTACAGGCCTGCCTCAGGACAAGTCTTCCCGTCAGCCAAAGGAGTGAAGCTATCCGAGAAGCCCATTCACCCCTCTAGCCTTCCTCTGACCACCTACCCTACCAATCAAAAGTAATGGAGTTTCTCTCCGGTTTACATGGATGGATTGTGACTTTTTTTCATCATGTAAGGCTTCCCCCTTTTCCCATAATCCAGAGTGCACACTAGACACTTACTCGAGATATAATGATGACAGTGTAACTAATGACTGGGCACTGCTGAGATGGTCTGAGAGCGTCTGAGAAATCAGATGCTAGAGCCTGTTCTAGACCCAGAGTCCAAATGTGCCTTTAGATGCACACACACTAAAACAAGGCAGGGCTGATGCTGCTGGTCCACAGACCAGGCCTGGGGAACCCTACTCATTGGCTCATTCACTCAGCCCTTCACCAACTCAGGAACTGCAGCTCCTACATCTTGCCATGTCATCTCTACAGGTCCCAAGCATCTCTACTGGATGGGAAGAAGACTCCCTCAGTGACACTCATGCTGCCTGCCCTCAGAATTCAGCTACACATAGAGTAAGAGCCATGGATTCCAGACCCTCGAAAGCCTCAGGTGTCAGGCTGAGACACGCCCAGACAATAGCCAGGCCCCACGGTTTGAACAGAGCTCCTTCTATTTCTGCAGGTGCCACATTCCAAAGATGCTTCTTCTTCTTACAAAGCATAGCAAGAATTCTACACTGAGGAGGAAAAGAGGTTAACTAAGGGCCTGCCTTTCCCCTGGGGACAGGAGAAACTCAAACCTCTCCCAAAGAGGTTTACATTTTTAAAATATATTTATTTTATCAACCACAAGCTTGCAAGTCAAACATCTCCTCAAAGATGTTTTGCAGATAGAGATATTCTGGGAACACACTAGAGGCCAGTGTATTTCTGCACTACCATTCTAAGACTAGCCTGGAGGGATGTGTATATATCAGATGCTAGCCACTCCAATGACTTATCTGCCTGCCTGCTGACTATACCAGGTCATAGCTACCTCATGCACCTGCTGAGCTGTCAGACTCTGTCCTCTGAGAGCCTTCTGGCTAGCCTGTGCTATTCTTTTTTTGGGGGGGGGTTCTTTTTTTCGGAGCTGGGGGCCCGAACCCAGGGCCTTGCGCTTCCTAGGTAAGCGCTCTACCACTGAGCTAAATCCCCAGCCCCAGCCTGTGCTATTCTTGTCAGGAGAGGCACTATGCCCCATGTCAGCACAAGTAAATTGGTGGAAGCAAAGGCAGGTGCTGAGTGCTGCTGTGAGGTGCTGAGCTCGTGAGAGTGGGCAGAGAGCTAAACCAACACAGATCAGTGGCTTCAATGTTCCAAGGGGGAAAGGTAAGAAACAGGATTCCTGGCAGCCAGACAAGGGTCAAGACCACTCCCTTTGGTGTTTTGAATCACCCTGTCAGTCACAGCACATGAGGAATGCCTATTCCTAGATCTGGTCCGGGCATTACCAGCAGAAACCCCTTGGGTGCAGGGCTGTGGCCAGTTCATTATCACACCCTATAGCCCAGCAGATTCCTCCCCATCCCAGGTTTCTAGGAAACAGCAGTCAAGTGGCAATACCTTTATCAAGAATAGACAAGCTTCAGGAAGACAATATAGGTCTGAGAACCAGGAAAGCCTAGAACTAGGCTTCAATGTTCGGGCATTCCTACCACCCAGTCAGCCAAGTGCAACACAGAAGAAATTTTCTTATCCACAGCACCTCACAGACCTGACCCCCTGAGTGCATATGGACAATGTTTTCTACATACTAGGCTCTGAGTCTCCAAATGACCACAGTTCTTGTCTACCTTGGAAAACATCATCAGTGCACAAGTTAATGTATAGAAGGTGTTTGTCTTACCACAAAGAGAGCCACCGTTCTCAGTGGGATGAGCTTTTCACTTAAGATTTGGGAAACTACACCCTGACCTGAGAGCTTGCAACAGGGTCCCATTCAGTCAGTCAGTCCTGATGAAGGACTGAATGAGATTTGGAGACAGGGACACTATGCTGGCCTCAAAACTCAGCAATCCTCCTGCCTCAAAGCTTCCTGAGTGCCACCATGCCCTTGCCCTGCTTAGATATTTTTAAAATGTTTTTCATAGACATTTTAGCTTTATTTCAATTAAGGCCATGTTAGAAATAG
The DNA here is from genome assembly GCF_021556685.1 of Rattus norvegicus. Classification (NCBI taxonomy): domain Eukaryota; kingdom Metazoa; phylum Chordata; class Mammalia; order Rodentia; family Muridae; genus Rattus; species Rattus norvegicus. Next base: position 179,773,446 of record NC_141534.1, on the reverse strand, counting down.
CAGGAAAGCTGAGGTGCGAAACACCTCACAAGTTATACCTCAAATCTTACTAAATAACTTTTCACTCTAAAAAACCTTGTCTCTTCTACTAACCTCACCTCCTCTTGCACCCCCAGACCCAGCTTCACCACCCACAGAAACCTTATTTAAGGTTCAAAGAAAACAGGAAAAATTAATTTTAATAACTATTAGCCCATGTTGAAAACATGTTGAACTTGACTCAGAGGTAACATAAGCAACATTTTTAGTAAGTTATTTCTGCATTTAACCCTCAGTATTAAATCTTCAAAGTCTGTGACCACTCCTATTACATACATGCTGTACCTGAGGGTAGACTGGGCACCTTCCCAGAACCCAGCAAACCCAGCACTGGGCACTCCCTATGCTTCATGGTACATGCAGGCTTTAAGAGAGCTTCTCACATATGTTCTTACCAAGCCTTACATCAGCTGTTCCTGTGCATACAAAGCCTTTCAGCAATACTAATGGTCAAAGGGGGGCCCCCAAATGGCAGTACTGGTGGCAATATTTTAGGGTGACAGCTCAGGTCCTACCTGGGTCAGGTTTGGCTAAAATGTTTATCAGAGGCCCTTAAACAGCTGGTTGACTATAATGGTCCCCACCTCCTCTGTCTGAATGAGTGCCCACTGGCTGTTGATGCTTCTGAGCCATCTCCCTCTGCCACACACCCATACAAAATAAAACTAGTTGTGCAACTGGACGCTGTCCTCCATTATCCCCGGCAACATGGTAAACTGCTTTTCTCTTCAATGGACTGGATTTAGTCAGTGGCTACTTGCTATGCCTACTCACACCCAGGGGGGAAGCCTGGGTCTTCCTGTGGAAACCCAGTCCCTCCCTTAACCCAAAACTGCTGACTCGACCTTCCTGTGGTACAGATCCTTTGCCTCTGCTGGCCTCTGCCATCCATCACATTCGACTCCTGACCCTGAGCCATCCATCTCACCATTCTTCTCTCCTGCACATCTCCTCACCAACTAGCTAAGTGCCCTTCTCCCGGCATTGCCAGCTCAACTTTTCTTGCCACAAAATCACTAGCACCTTCCTGGGTGCCCAGCACTTGTCTGGGACTCCCATCCCTCATGATCCAGGCATTCCCTTGACAAACCTCAATCCACTTGAGGACAGCCTCTGGATCAATTGCATCCGTCCGTCCTGGCTCTCTGCTCCCTCATTCCTTATCTCTGTGATCTGTCATTCCTTAACCCCTTATGCACGTGCACACTGCTGGTCTCCTCCTCATAGCAGGTTTGCTACTCATGGCGCCCAGTGTGGACTGCACACCTTTTACCCTGATCCTAGTACGCCTTCTAAGTTGTCTCCTTTTCAGGACTTCATCTCATTGCCCACGGGATCCTCTGATGTAAGCCAGACCCTGCCACCACCCCTCCTACCTGTCTCCTCAAATTTCTTGCTTCTCTTAGACCATTTTCTTTTTCACTGTAACACAGCTTGGCCTTGCTATAAACTTGATAATCAGTCTCAATGGCCAGAAAATGGCATCCTTGACTTTCAAATACTCACTGACCTTGGCCTCTACCAAGGCACTGGTAAATGGTCCAACTCCTCCCAAAGCTGACTATGATCTGGAGCCCACTTGGGCACCTCCCCAACCAAATCCTGATGCCGCTAACGCACGACCTCAATCACTGGCTCCTCCTATACCCTTTAAATCTGCTTCTCTGCATCTCCCTTACTCTGCCCTCCCCAACCTCATCCTCCACAAATGCTGTCAGCTCCCTTACCCACTACCTCTCAAGCTCCAGAGGCGTCACTGCCTCCCTTGTCCCCACAGGCTAGCACCACAGGCTCTCACCAGGTCTAGCACTGATGGAATCTATCCTCTCAGAGAAGTGCTGGATGGAAGCAGTTCTAGCAGACTTGGCACCAAAAACCTCCACCCAGGTCCACTTTAAATGCAGCAAGACTGGACCCTGGGCAAAGAACTGCCTTTCACCTCATCCACTGTGAGGACCCTGCCCCAAACTATGGACAGACAGGACACTGGGGAGTAAGACTTGCCCCTTTGCCCTGCAAAAGCAGGTCAGGCCCCAACTTCCTCCTCCACAGGAAAATCTTTCCAGCCTTCTGGTGCCTGAAGACTGATGCTGCCCGGGACCTCTGCCTTCATCAAGCCATCAGGATTGCCGTAGTGAGTCTGTGGTAACGGTCTAGATGGTAGTAAGTCCCTGTCATTTTTTGACTCATATGGGGGTCACCTGATCTATAGCTCCTGGCTCACTCAGTTCAACTTCTCTATCTACCATGGGACTTGAGGGTCACCCACCAGCCTACGGCTACAGGTCTGCATCCCTGCTTCCCCGGGGCTATCTGATCACTCACCCTTCCTCACTATAACCAGTCTCTGGGTAGAGACATCATGGCTAACATACACTTCTCTTTGTCTTTTCATCCAACTTTCTCAGGGCATTTCCTGCTCCTCTTTAAACTGGGGCATCAGCCAACCCTCTCACAGCCTCCTTTGTGGACTCCGAGGTATGTAGTACTTTCTCTCCTCCAATGGTGTTCCATCATTCCCCTAAGAAGCTCTGACTCCAAACCCTACCCCCCACCCTTGTCACCCTCAATACCATATACCTCCTGAAAAACATAAACAAGGCCTGAAACCTCCCTCACAACTCAACAAACATATTATCAAGTCCCCCACTCTCCCTTCGACGCCCCATGCTACCTATTGACGACTCTGCAGCCTGGTCTAGGACCTTAGGATTATGAAGGTATATGTCCTCCCTATCCACCCTGTGGTGCCCAATCTCTACACTCTACTCTCTGGGATTCCCTTCCCACCTTATCACATCACCAACCTGCACACCATCCATGCCTTCTTCACCAGGGAGGACCCAGGCACCAGAGCAGATCGCCTCCATTTTTTTCCAAGCTGTAGACACTGACCTTTTGGTTTATCTCCCAGTTGTTTGATTCAACATGTATTTACGTAGATAAGTTCCCACTCTACAGACCCCGTTCTTATCACATCAACATACTACTCAACCTTCAGGAAACAGGACACAGGGGTCCCTCCTTCCAAGGTGCAACTCAGATTTTCTGCTGTCTCGGCTCTCTCAAGCTCACTGTTCAGCATGGTGTCTAAAGTCCCTTGATCTTTGCACCACTAAAGATTTGCTCTTTCCTTGCTGGGTCTTATGGAATACCTCAGTACCTCAGAACCCGGATTCCCAACTCTGCTGTTCTCACTTGCCCCCTCTGTGAAGCAGTTTAGGGGTCCCTATCGGAAGCTCTGGAATCTATCACACTTGTCACATCTGCCTACTCTTGTCCCCACAATGCTGTCCTTACAAGCTCCTGCTCTGGCTCTACCAGACTTTGACCAACCGTCTATCTCTATGCTACTGAAAAATGACAAGTGGCCTTGGGGATCCTGGGTCAGAAGAAGGGCACACATTTGCCCCTGTTTTTTATCTTTCCAAACAACTGGGGACATCCTGCCTATGGGTGCTAGCAGCAGACTCACTATTAACCCAGGAAGCCTCTAAGCCACCTTTGGTCAATCTCCTCTCACAGGCTCAAAGAGCTACAGACACACAGAAGCCTTGCTGCTCTATTTCCCTCTAACTCCCACCTCTTTTATATCACTTTTTGAGAGAACGCCAAGTGGGTGATGCCCACCTTCAACCCCAGCACTCCAGAGGCTAGCCTGGTCTACAGACTAAGTTCCAGAACAGCCAGGGCTAAGCACAAAAACCATGTCTCAAAAAACAAACGGAAGGAGGGAGGAAGGAAGAAAGGCAGGCAGGCAGGCAGGCAGGCAGGCAGGCAGGCAGGCAGGCAGGCAGGCAGGCAGGTTCCAGTATTTCTCGACCCCTGCCCCCTTCCTAGCTCAGCTCCGCTCGTCCCTCCAACTACCACCCTTACCCGCTCGCTCCTGTCTGGGATCACTAGACTCCCTCACCTACAAGAATCCAAAGCTCCCTATGTCCCCTCTGCCACACCCTGACTGTAGATGGAAGCTCTCTCAGCTCCTCCTGCCAAGCAGACAATGCCTGAAGCTCTTCTGACCAGATTACAGAATCCACCATTTACCACCAAAGGTTAGCTCTCACAAGGCCCTCACTTTAGCACACGACCATCAAAATACAAGTATGCATCCCACATGCTACACTGCCATGCTTCTATTTGGCAGGAGAGGGGCTCCCCCATCACCAAGGCCACATCTAGTACCACTGGGCTGATAACCCTAAAGTGCTAGAAGCCTCTTATCTCCTCAAGCAGGTGGCGGCTATTCTCTGTTGAGGTCACCTGGCCCCTATCAATGATGTAACTGGGAACTGCTTTATCCGACAAGACTGTGGAGGTCAGCCAACACCCACCCCTACTTACGTTTCTCCATTCTCTTCCCCACCCCTCCAAACTTAACTCCTACCTATTCTGAGTCCCAAAGACAAGCCCTCCAGGACTCAGAAGCCACTGCAGGGCTCCAAGCCTAGCTTCTACTAGATAGGTACTGTTCCCCTGATGCTCAAGCAAAGTTCTTTCTGACAGAAAGTCACAAGGCCTTTCACACTGGGTCTCATCCTCTCTACCACTTTCTTCCACCCTGGCCTTTCTGCCCTTTTGAAGACTGTCACCCAAGGATGCTCCACCTGCATGCACCCAAACCTCCCCACAGCACACCTTACGGCCAACTCCTTCCTTCAGTCCACACCAGTTCCAGGGTACAAGTGGACAATGGCCCAACACTCATCTCTAAAGCTACCCAGCTAGTTTCTAGGCCTCCAGAGGTACAATAGCACCTTTACATTCTGTAGTCCTCGGAGAAGGTAAAGGGACCATCCTTCTGAGAAATGTATGTCTTCTGGAACCAGGCCACTCCAGGACTGCTTGCTAGCTTTCCTCACTCTTAAGACACCTTTTTGGGAACACACGTCCTCCCTCTGCCCTTTACTGATCCCATCACCCACCATTTTACCAAAAGACTGGATTTATTTGAAAGCCTCTAGCCCACAGGCCCTCAATCTATGCTGGAGCAGTCAACATCTGGTCATCCTCACCACAACAATGGCAGCTAAACCTCAGGAAGTCTCAACGTGGATCTGTCACAGCTCAAACAGGCTCTGCATCCATTCTCTAGTAAGCACGTCTGTCAGTCAATAGGACCACTAAAGCTTAAGCTCTCGTCTGCCTTCCATCCAAGGGACACCTAATAACGGGTTCCTTCCTTCCGCTGCTACTGGGAATTCTCCATTTTCCCCACCAGACAAGGCAACAAGCACTAAAGATAAAAGCCACCAAAACCTGGTTCATCCTCAGTACCACATTTTGCCCAGTCTCTGGTTGTTGACCTCACTTGCAACCCCCTAGGCATCCTGCTCTAGGAAATGTGACACTTAACCACTTCCATAGGCTGTTGAAGATCAGCCTCTCACCCCACCTCCCAGCTCCAAGTTACATGATAATCCCAAATACCTTTGCTTCCCAGAGGATTGGATTGGGGTAGGTGTCCAATGGGAATAAATACCAACCAGGTAGAAGAGGGGATTAAAAACCTGTGAGTGCTGGCTCTTTGGGACCTTGGATCATGCTCCTCAGCCCTTTGACCTCCAATGTTCGTATCAGAGTGACAACTGCCCCATCTCCTCAGATTTTTTTTCAAGAATTTAAAAAAAAAAAAAAGAAAAGAAAAGAAATCAATAAACTGACCAGATGGTCAGTAAACCAGATTCTTCTGACAGAATCTCCTCGGGTCTCCCACCATCACGAGCCGGCTGGAGTCCCTGCTGCTGGATGCTGTCCTCCAGTATCCCAGGCAGCTCAGCAGTTCTGCTCTTAATAAACTGCACTGCTGTCCACAGAGTGGCTTTGTTCAGCAGCTTCTTGCCACGCCTACTTACAACTGACTTTAACTGAATTTGAGAATTCATCTAAAAACCTTTTTTTTTTTTTTTTGGGGAGGGGAGCTGGGGACCGAACCCAGGGCCTTGTGCTTGCTAGGCAAGCGCCCTACCACTGAGCTAAATCCCCAACCCCTAAAAACCTAATTTTTAACTTTTGAAAAAACCTTCAAGTGTCCCGATCAGTGCCATTACTTTAAGGTGCCTCTTCCTTGATGTCCCTCTACTGGAGCATCCTCTTCATCGCTGCCCCTGCCACCTGCCATGACTGTAGCCGCTCAACTGTGTTCTCTCCACCGGCTCCATGTTCCCTGGAGACAGGCTTGCATGTTCCACTCCCAGCCCAAGCCTGTCTCCCAGCCCTCGGGAGCTCAGTTGATTATTTAGGGGATGCATGGGTTGGATAAATGAACAGCATCTTCCTAAGAGTCGCTTCATCTGTAAACCTGCACGGCTCCTCTGGCTCAGGTAGGAAAGGCACGTTCCTGTCTGCTTGACTGGCACAGGAGCAGGTGCAACTAGTCGCTGACACTTGGCCCTCTGCACAACCAGCTGTACCAGGTGACTGATCGGCAAAGAAACTTTTCTTGGATACACTTTACAATGCATTTCTCAGACCCAGCACAGACTTTATGCTTTCCCCCACATCCCCTGGTTCTTTGAGGTGTGGGAGGTCACAATCTGTAGTCCAGGTTCAGGCTGATCTCGAACAAGTGACAATTTACCTGCCTCAGCCACATGAGTGCTTAAACAGCAGGTATGCTTAAAAGATAATGTTCAGTATCTTGTGGTTTCAGCTAGCCTACAGAACAATGGAAATATATCATGAGTGTGGGGGGGTGTGTCTGTATATATATATATATATATGTATGTATGTATGTATGTGTATATATATATATATTCTAATTTTTGAATTGTAATGGCCAGCCATTTATGAATGTTTCATTTCATCCTTAGGGTATCAATGTCATAGAAAGATCTTAAGGTCAGGTTTTGGACACTGGGTTTTCAAGGCCAGTACCTTCCCGTGTGGATACAGACATGTTATATTTTAATATCTACCCATCTCCATTTCCTGATCTCTAGTACAAATACAACAAATCCAACTCACGTAAGTTTCAACGTCAGAATATTGCAACTGGAAAGTCAGAAGAACAGTCATTTTAGTCCACTACCTTCAACTTATAAAACGCAGTTTTCCTACATTAAGTAGCAGTTACTATATAAGCTGCTATAGTAACTGTTATGTCAGAGTAAGTGACAGAGAGCCACTCCACCACCAAAGCCCAGGCCTAGAGCTACAAAAGCCAGAGGAACCCCGGATACACTCCCAGGCTGACACCAAATGGGCCCTAGATGTGGGGGTCTCCTAAGTAGGCCTCACCAGGTGAGTCAGGATGGGGCATGGGAAGCCTCGGACCCCACAAGAGGTGGCTGTGAGCATGGTGTCCACTGCAACACAAATGAGCCAACCCAGAGAGTGGCTTAGAGCAGGGAGGGGAGGCTGGGAGCTCCCCAGTCAGGCCAGGCAGCCCACAGGGAGCTTCCCGCCTTTTCCTTCTTCTTTCTTTGGCATGAACTTTCCCAAACCTGCTCTGCCTGTTTCACGCAGGAACCCGGCCTCAGAGTGCACACATTTTATTATTTCAGAAGAAAGCATCTGCAGTCGGCTAGTGAGTCATCTGTAAGCCTTGTCACTCTGCCAGCAGCCTGCCCCTCTTCATTACAAACGTAAAGATAAAAGCCCTCACTGCATTAGCTGGCATCCGCCTCCACAGACAGCACAAATAAATTAATTGTGCCTCATCGCAAACAGCCGAGAGGTGTGCAGGAGGGGAAAATGTGCCCCTTGTTTCATTAACAAATTAAATAGCAACAGAGCTGCCACACACCCGGCTATACTGCCAACTTTAGATTCTCCCACCAGGCAACTGCCTGGCCAGCATGGCCCAGGTAGAGCGGCCATCACTAAGTGAGGGAGGAGTGGGGGAGGGGTGGAGGACAGGGCGGCACTGTGAGGCCAGACCTAAGCTTGGCATCCCCACCGTGAGCCTGGAGAGCAGTCACCCAGTGCCCATCAGATGCTAAGTGCTGCTGTTGCAAGGCTGCCCCCCCCACCCCCCGCCTTGCAGGGGTGTTTCCACAATTTACCCCAGGCAAAAAAGCAAACCAGTTCTGGGGCCCTGGTATGCATGGACCAGTGAGAGAGCTTGTCATCAAGGAGACGCTGTCATACTGAGGATAGCAAACATTCCAGAAAGAACAGGGTGAGTCAAGACCAACTTGAAAAACACGCCGGACTCCCCCACACTACCAGCTAAGATTGCACCCTCAAACACACCTTTCTAAGATTTCCTGCTTTAGTCACATGCAATTTGTTACAATGCTGTGATTTTCTTCTCATTCTGAGGTACATAATTTAGCAAAGCTGTGTTTTGAGAGTTGAAGGCGCATGAGTAAAAACCAGTCCTTTTATGTTTTTATCTCCAAAGACGCAAACTCAGTGCATGGGGGTGGGGGGACAGGAAATGAGGGTGGGGGCTGGAAGGAAAGAACAAAGAGAAGTCTAAGAAGAAGAGGAAAAGACCCTCGGCTCTCCCCGAATGTCACCCTATTAACTCATGACCTGTAAGGAAGTTAAGATCACAAACAGCTAATCCAACCATAAAATATGTCCAAAGTATTTATTATACAGATGGCATTTGGGTTCAGTTGTTAATTTAGTTGGTTTGTGTTTTATCTGTAAAATCCAGGAATCTAAAAAATTCTACACAGGGAAAAAAAAAAACCAAAAAAACCACTTGACCTGAGCTAGCTATCGAGGAGCTGCCTATAAAAAGCAAAGGAAATGGAAGCCTAAAAAGAAGAATAAATAAAGCCATATGCAACCTGTCCACCATCCAAGAAAGAACTGAACAGCAGTCTCTGCAAAACCTTCAGTGTCTACAGTGGGCCACGACTTGAAACCGGGGTCCTTCATCAGCAGTGGAGTTCCGGACACTCCTCTGGAAAACAATTTAGCAGTATCCATTGAGATAAAAAAAAATCCTTTGTCTTTTAACCCCTCAAATCCTGCTTCTGGGAATTGACCCTAAGAAAATAATCTACAATCACAAGGAAGCTGCATCTCAAAGTATTATTTTTATTAAAAGCATAAAACTTCGGGAGAGGGGAGCATCTAAATGCCCAACAACAGAGGAATGGTTAAGTAAACTCAGTCCGTGGGATGAGAGGGTGAGACCATTAAAAGTCATCCTGACAAAGGACAGAGCCATAAGGAGAGCATTTACTTAAGGTTTACTGAGGAGAACAGCAGGCAGGTCTGACGGAGTCTCTGCGCCAGTAAGCCTATGGAAGAGACATGACACATCATGGGGGGCTACTGGTTATTTTAAAACAGAACTTTTTTTCCTGCTCTTTTGTTCTGCTTCCTTTATTGTGATTACAGGATTTTTGTTGTAGTAGGTGTTGTCATTTTGGGGTTTTTTTTGGGAGGGGGTTGTGAAATAAAAAAAAATCATGGGGGGACAAACAACTGCTTTGCTCACATTCAGAGAACCAAACACATACGGGGGGGAGGGGGGGGTCGGGCACAGACTGCACTTATCCTCAAGCCTCTGCCCTAGCTTTGTCCCCAGTTACATGGCTCCCAGCAAGAAGCTTGAAGAAGAGTGACTGAGAAGTGGGTTACATCTGTCTTTAGACAAGGTGCCTGCAAGAGGCTATGAGGTGATGCAGTGCCAAAGCCCTGGTCCACACTGTTCACTGCAGTTCCAAATTCTAAGGTCTCTCTCCTCTTTGAAAACAGTTTCTCCCTCCATAAAAGGAAGGGGTCCCAGCGCTGCCTCCAGGTAAGTCCTCTGACCACTTGCATCCAGATTCCTGTTAGAACAGGCTAAAGGCCAGCTGTCATTGAATGAGAGCATGTCAAAGTGAGGGGCCACAGCCTGCCTTTAAACGAGTTCTCCAAGCAACTCTCACGTAGGCATTGAACCGGCCAACAGCTTCCAGGTCCCAACGTCCAGACTCTCATGCCCATCCCCCTAACCACATAAAACTGAGCATGGGAGGGGACGGGGGCTTTACTCAGAGGCTGGTGCTCTCTCTACTTAATACTTCACCACAAAACAGTGGTAGTGTTTAAAACAGAGGGCACAAGGTGTTTCCTAGCATCTTCTTTTCTGGTGAAATCATTCCCGGACTCGATTAGCACAGTGTAAAGAATGGAACAGGTGTGAAAAACTGCATAGGACAAGCACAAGAAGATGGGAGTGAGGGAGCAGGCATGCTTGCTCGCATGCATGCACATGAGCTTATCACGAGCGCTCTCCCCGCCCCGCCCCGCCTCTCTCCCTCCCCTCTTTAAAATAAAAAAGATGACTCATGCGTCAGAAAAGGTCTGGTACAAGCCTCACTGGGCACTTCCATAAACAACAAAATCTAGTGATCGTCCCTAAAGCAGAAAGAGCCGGTGGGTCAGAAGCCAGGAAGCGGGGGCAGGATGCTGCTCCACTGACCACCAAGATAAACTTCCTAACTGAAGGCCTCAGCATTGGCAGATTCGACACCAGCAAGCAAGGCTCCAGGGAGAGGGCTGGACCCAGAACCCTAACTGCCTGCTGTTCCCAGCACTTTAGAAATAAGCAAGTCAGCACCCTTCCCATCTCCCTCCCTCGACTTTATTGAGTTACCACAGGAGCATCGTGCATTATTGCAGTGAGCACTGCTCTGACATAACCTAATAAGAAGCCGGTCTCAGCATTCAGCAAGAGGGAATGCTACAGGGCACACGTGCAAACTTGATTCTCGATCTAGGGGTGATGTCTGTGGAGGTGTAATTCCATTGTCCGCTGCACCCAGAACATCTTCCATCCATAAAGCACAAAGCCTCCATCCGTCACGGTTCTCAGGAATGAAAGGTCTTGCCTCCCATCCTGGATGCAAGGTGCAGCCAGCTCTGCTCTGGTGACAGGAAGTCAAAGCTAATCTGATCTTTCCATTTAGACCACACAATGGTGAGCATGCACAGGGCTCTGTGTACCAGGTGGCATTTCTCCAGAGGGACACATCATGTCCGGCGTGCAATTCTGCTGGTTACTTATTTATTAGCCCAAAATTACTCGGGATATTGTAGTCTGTGATCATTATAAACTACATTCATTACAATACTGACTCTCCTCTGGCTAGACTTGAGCGTGAATGGTGCATTCACAGGTCCACCACTTTCTTTGGGTAGCTAACAATGTCATGTGCTCTTGGACCTACACTGGAGGGTAGCTGAAAAGTTAAACCCAGTCATTAATATCCTGGCCCGATCTGGCACCTGGGAGGTGCAGAAGCTGTGACATGAGGAAGGGAAACCACTCAGCCTGGGGACTGCAGCCCGGCCTCTGATCTGTTATGTTCTTGTGTCCATGACTCAGAAGAGAGTTGACAAACTGAAGCTCACAGGCCGAATATGGTCCACCATCTGTTTTCGTAGGGCCTGTGGACAAGAATGAGTTTACCATTTTTAAATGGTTGAAAATTAACCCAAAGGGCCTATTACTTAGCATTCACATTTCAGTGTCCCCAGAGAGTTCTTCTCGGGGCACAATCACAGCAACAGGTTTACACACTGTGGGTACTTGCACACTCACTCCTCAGAGCCGGGTGGTGGGTGCCTCAGACCATATGGCACGTGTTGTCAGAAATATTTACTGCCTGGCTTTTAAAGTTTGCTGATTGCTAACATACAAGCCAGGGCCATAGCACTAGTGGGAAAAGGCTCTGACCTATAAGGGCACAGTCCAGGATGAAAACATACACAATAGCTTCTCAGCCCTCGTCAGACGGCTCAAGTACCCTTGCCTGATGAACGGCCCAGAGAATCTGCAACCAGGACACTGCACTTATCCTGTAGCTCAAATACAACTGAAAGAGGGATGTGAGGCCCAGCCTACAGCATCAAGAAGCCACCATCTCTGGAGGCTGCTTAGTGGGAAAGACAGTGACAATCAGGCTCAGGGGAACTGTGAATGGGATGACACAGAACATGAGTCCCTCTTTTTTTTAATATTAGTTTTTTGTGGTTGTGGGGGTCTGAGTAGGGACAGATGACCTGGGAGAAGTTGAGGGAGATAAAAATACAATCAAAATATACTGTATGAAAACTAAATGTTTAAATCCGAAAATTTTTTAACTGAGTTCAATTTTTTTGCCACATTTTTTTTCATATTGTAATGAGTTAAGACTGACTCTGTTCCTTTCCCCCCCATCATCCTTGCCTCCTTTGTTCTGCAAATCACTCAGGTTAAAGATTTCATAAATATATTTTTTTTAAACAGGGCACCACTTGAAGCTCAAGTTGTTCCTTTTTTAGGTAAACCTTTGGTCCAAATACTGATGCCCTGAAATGTAATCGTGGATGTGCAGAGAAGTGACGTTGTCATCCGCATTGTCATCCGATGTGCATCCTGGGCATCCTGCATCCTACCTAGCACTCGAGCCAGAAACAATCACTCCTTGTTTCCCAAAGAGGTGACCCCTTGAACCCCAGCATGACAGCTGTCTGGACCTGGTCCTGCCTCAGTGCAGCTCCCCTGGCCACCACAGGATAAAGGCTCCAGCCTTACCAGTCACACAGCAACCATCTCTAGTCTGCAGCTGACAGGAATGCCAACTAGTGCTACCCAAAAGAGATGATCTCCTGCCTTTCCTATTCCTAATGTACCCAACCCTGGCCCCCACTGCATTCTCTCAGGAAACCCCTCCAACTAGAAAAAAAATCCCTTCCTGGCGACACCGGGCCACCATTACTGGTGTTGAGCTGATGAGCAATGTACATGAGACCGGTTTTGAAGGAGCTGCCTTGCAGGTAGAGGCACTGTCGTCATTTTGTTAGAGGTTCCTAGAACAAGTCCAGAGGCAGTAACCGGGGAACAGTAAGCTGCCACCCAAGGTATCTACAGTAAATCACAGCTGTCATCCTAGTGTCTAGTACCATGCTTGACACTCGCATCCAAGAGATAACTGTGAGATCGTTATAAGTTGACCTATGACCCCCCACCAAAAAAAAAAAAAAAAATCCATGGAAACCCAAACTCCTAATGACTAAAGGTAGATGTGACTGATTTTGAAAGGAGTTGGACTCCTTAAATGTCCTCAGGTAATATTAGGTTAAAATGGGTTCTCATTTGACTGTTTTCCAGAGAGGAGATCTGGGGACTGTAGAGATGGCTCACTGCTTAAAAATGCTTGCTCTTACAAAGGACCCAGGTTTGGTTTCCATCATCAATCAACATGATAGCTCCAGTTCCAAGGGATCTGATGTTTTCTCCTGACATCATCCAAAGGTAGCAGGCAAGCCTTCCTCCCTCCCTAAGCCCCCAACCTCCCCCACACACACACAGCAAGGCCATGTAAGGACACAGCAGAGGCTGTCTGCAAGCCAAAGACAGAGTCCTCAAGAGAAACATGGATGTGCCAACACCTTGATCTTTGACTTCAGCCTCCCAAACTGTGAAAACAGAAATGTCTATTGTCTCGCCACCTCATCTGTGGTGTTTTTTATGGCAGCCCTGAGAACAACTAAACCAGCCAAGAGGAGGGCGCGCCCATGCCTGTCACTTCTCTTCTCAGCAGCATCTTCCAGGCCTTTGACAGTGATGAGCGCTCAGTAAAAAGGCCAAAAAGAAGGAGTAAGGATTTAGCTCAGAGGTGCTGTGCTAGGCAAGCATTCACAAGATCCTAGATTCTGTCCCTAAGACTGAACATCACCTGGAGCAACAGGGGACAGTCACAGGCTGTGTGGCCATTATCCTACTGAGACCTTGATTGCCTAGAGTTTAATGGTTCAATTGCCTGTAGAATTGCAGTCTACCCACCTTTCCTAAGTTTTGAACCCAGACTGTGGTCCTCTTCTACTAAGACTCCTGAGCGTGGTGATTCCATTCGCTGGGTTCTTGGTTTCATCTGGGAATAAGTACTTCACTTACACCTTACTGTCCAAATGAGGCATGAAAGGATTTCTGAGGGATGACTAACAACAGGAAAAGATTCCTACTGAGAAAAAGAACAACTCCCAGGCATTCCTGTGGGGATGTGATGGCTGGAGCTACTGTAGCCACTGTGGACCACAAAGGAAAAAGATAACAATTAAAGGACAGAAGAGTGGGAAATGGGAAGAACTGGGTGTTGGATGATCCCCAGTTGCCAATTTAAGGTTGCCTACCTTGGGAATTTGTCCTGTAAGAGCTCTATTGTCCTTGCCAAGCCATGTTCAATGTCACATGGACTTCACCCTCCAGTCACACTGCACACACTAGAAGGCTGCCTGCCAGAACCAGCCGTTGGGTTTCACAGGTACAATCTATAGCCCTGGACTCGACCACTAATTTGGGAACTCCTTTTAATACAAGAACATTCTATAGCTCACCCATATGACAGGGTCCTACTTTTAAATATGCAATGATAAAGAACCAATCGCCTAAAAAGATTGTTTGATGATATTTTCCCCTGAATTTGCATGTTAGGCTTTCAGACAGGTCTGCAAACACCCATGTGTCAACCACAACGACATTCCCACCACCAAACGGAGTTGCAGACACTCAGGGGCATGCACAAGGGGTTCAGAACCCCAAAATTTATTGCACGGACCTCAAAGCACACCCAAAAAGCACTTACCCTTCAATTAAAGAATCCAACTGTTAGCTAGAGAGATGTCCCAGTAGTTAAAGTGCTTTCCACAGAAATAAGCAGGAAGACCAGAGTTCAGAGTCCCAGAACCTGAGTGGACACCCCAGCACTTTCAACTGCGGAAGATCTCCCGAGACAAAGGGCGCCCAGAGGAAGTGAGAGCTGCACAATTATTACTGAGCTCTGAGCTGCAATCCATCTCAATGAATAAGGTAAATGACCAAGGATGACTCCTGACATCAGCCTCGGGTTCCCAGATGCATTCACTCATTCATGGATATGCATCACACACATATGCACATATATGTGCACACACACACAAAAACATACACTCACCCCAAAAAAAATGGAGTAAGAAAAAACAATCCAGTATCTAGACAGAAAACCAAGTCTCCCAAAGGTAAAAAGAACACTAGTAACAGTGGCAGTTCTGACAGTAATGATGGTGACCGCGGTATCTGAACCAACCAATGGGCCAAGTGTTTCCCATGAATTAATAGCAGCATCTTCAAGGAAAGCTGTGATAAGCACAGTGAGTCCACATGCCAACAGACAAGCTGAAGGAGCTCACCAAAAGCTGTGCAGGAAGGCAGTCCCAGCCCAGACACCAAGTGAAACTGAGTGGAAGAGGCCACATACCAGCCACAGGTCCTGAGGCAAAGGGGCAGAGGCAAAGGAGAACAGTGAGACAGGTCCCAAAGGGAGCGTAAATTATCTGACAGACAAACAGGTGGTGGGTGAGTGGGTAGACAGGGGGAGATTTCTAAGGAAGATGGGTGATCCCATGAAATACTTTAGGAAGACTTCCGGCTACTTAATAGCTGAGGACTGTTTCAGAATGTCCCATTATCCAGGTGAGTAGTGGACATCTAAGAGGAGCTGCCATGGAGGGGGAGCTGGAGAAAGGGAGCGGAAGAGGGGAGCTAGCATATCTGAGGGCATATGGGAGTAAGAGATGACATGGAAGCCTAGTGAGCCTCCTGGGGAGTCAGGAACAAGGTATCGGGACAATGGCTTCTGAGAGGGCCTCTCTGCTGAACTGGGACTATCAATCTGTAACCTCACCTCCGTGGTTACCTTTGTTACTGTTTTCTTCCCCTCTTACCAGCTTCCCTGTGGCTCTTAGGAAACCCCAGGAGGGTAAAGGGCATGTTTGCTGAGCTTTAGGGGGCGAGTGACTCTACCATCACTCCTTGGCGAAGGGAACATGAAGGACTAAAGTGGATGTGGGTAGCAATTAAGAAAGGACTTGACAGCTGAGAATGATGATACACATCTTTAATCCCAACCGGTGGATTTCTGTAAGTTCAAGGCCAGCCTGGTCTGCCAAAAAAAAGTTCCAAGATAGCCAGGGTTACAGAGACCTTGACTCAAAAGGAAGGAAGGAAGGAAGGAAGGAAGGAAGGAAGGAAGGAAGGAAGGAAGGAAGGAAGGAAGGAACCAACAAATGAATGAACGATGAATAAAGAACTTGGTCCAAACTTGAGGCCTCAGTTATCATATCCAGGCCCCTCAGGGAAAGACTTCAGGGAGAGGGACTCAGCATTTGCTTGGGGAAATGGAGTATGGAGTGAGATATTCTCTAAGGCCATCACACAATCTGAATCCTGAAGCCAGGTACGGGTGACTCATCCCCAGAACCGTGGCAGCCCAGGAGGCAGCACCGCTGAGTTCAAGGCCAGTCTGTACTACCATAGCAACAGCCTATCTTTAAAAAACAAAAAATCTGGAGTATCAAGCCTCAAAGTTGTCAGAGCTCAGACACATCCTTTAATAAAGGAATTTTTTTTTTGGAGGCATTGAACCAGGCAGCCAGCTGGCCACCAGGATAAAAACAATGAGAAGCAAAGGGTGAACTTGGGACAAGGGTTTTAAAACAACATATCAACCTTGGTCCCCCAGAGGGAAGAAAGGAGATAAGCACCCAGGCACATGAGCAAGCCTCCTGCCACACAGGGCAACAGGAAGCTGTGGAAGCAGGGCCAGCTCAGCACTTAGGAGCATATACTGCATGTGGAGCACTGGAGTTAGGCTCTCTGCACCTACTCCTGGCAGCTCACCTGTAACTCCAACTCTGGTGGATCCAATGCCCTCTTCTGACCTCCAGGAGAAGAGTGACACACACACACACACACACACACACACACACACACACACACACACACACACACACACTATTTAAAGGAATAAATCTTTCCTAAGACACAAGTTCAAGATCTCCTATCCCTAACTAAGACGCTATCTGCAACTGATACCTGCTGGGAAAGGGAAAATAATATTGTCCTCCAGTGGAGTGTCACTTGGTACATCACCCACATTCTAGGGCAGGCCCC
This sequence comes from Rattus norvegicus, assembly GCF_021556685.1. Lineage (NCBI taxonomy): Eukaryota > Metazoa > Chordata > Mammalia > Rodentia > Muridae > Rattus > Rattus norvegicus. Next base: position 179,756,546 of record NC_141534.1, on the reverse strand, counting down.
ATGCCTGGTGCAGTTGGCCAACATGAAAGACTGCATGGCATTTTGTGCACTTTTGGTTTTGTTGTGTTGTGTCTTATCATTCCCTTGTTTTTGTTTCTTTTTCTTTAAGGTTATCTGTTCAGACTTATGTTTTGGTTTGTTGTTGTTTCTGAGAAAGGGAAATGGCATAAAGTTTCATCCCTACAGGTAGTGGAAGATCTGGAAGAAGCTGGGGGGAAGAGAAAGAATATAATCAAAATATAGTGCATGAAAAAAATGTTTCAAAAGAATAAAATCTTTTTTAAGTAAAGCCCTATTTCTACTTCTTGTTAGAAAATGTTGGACTGAGAAGTGGCTACAGAATGACTTCCTCAGCCAGGTTAGCTCTATCTGGGGAAATATAACAAAGTCAGCTCTCGATCTACCCAGAGGCCTGGTCATAGCCCAACAGTTATTGAACACAAACCTTAAATGTGGGTCCCAGTTGCAGCGTTTCCCCTGAACAGCTCAAGGTAAGCCTAAAGTTTCGTCCACTGGTTCAGTACTAAATGCAGCGTACTTAACAATCCCACAAGACACACAAGCAACAACTGTTATATTTGAGAGGTTTAGAGAAATGGAAGTTGTGAGGCGAGGCCTTTGAAAATGTCGTTTATCACTGAAACACGTGCACTTCAAGATTCACCTTGAGTAGTCAACAAACTGGTTTGCAAACGTCGGCTTCTAAGAATTATTACATTTATTGCCAGAAATAGTCCAGAAGAATCTATAAAAAAGCTCTATTAGCATGACAAACACTCCATGCTGTCCTCAAAGGCTTTGCATTCAGGAAGCAGAGCCGGCATATTCGAAGTCCACTGTAGGTTCCAGCAGCTACACACGCCACCCTGTCGGTAGTCTTGCTAACCACTGTTCTCAGGATATCAGATCAAGCTTTCTCCAGTATCTAAAGGAACAGGTCTTACTTGTGTTTATTAGCTGAGCTTTCACCACAGGATCAACCAGAGCTCTTTTCTGAACTATCACCGTGCCACAATGGCACCAAATGAACTCATGGCAGCTTCCAAAGTGAGAACTTGGGACACCTCAAAATCTGTGGTGGATTTCTAGGATTCTGAGGAACAGGGTAAAAACTTGTGGTCATAGGAAAATATGTAATGGCACAAAAGCCACCATCCTTCAAACCAACAAGAGGAAGAGTGAACCGGAGCACCCGCCAGCCTCTCTCCTGAGGCATTCTTCAAGACAGGCACGAGTTCAGTTTCAAAAGCTGGACGACAGGCTTATGAGCGCTTACGAGTTCTTCCAGACCACACCGGGTGGTTCACAAATGCCTGTAACTCCAAGTTCAGGGGGATCTGACACCCCAGGCCTCTAAAGACACCCCCACAGGTATATGTATATTATTTTTTTTCCAGGTTCATAATTTATTGTACAAATTGAGTATTACATGATGAGTTCACATCAGCTTCTTCAGGCGTGGGACTTAACAGATAAGGCCAGACATTTCAAAATCCATTTATGTTGCTTTCACAGCTGGGGTTTTTTTAGGCCTTAACTTAAAGTATAGGACCAACAAAGCAATGCCTCCATATGTGGCCAGGACACAATTCATTCTACCTGTGAGGGTATAAGAGTTGAAATATTTTTTAATACCAGTGAACTGGAATTGGCCATCACTTTCTGGACCAGCCATGACTTCAATCTTCTTCGTCCGAATCACAAACTCTGCAGCCGATGTCCTTCAACAAACCCAGCCACTAGCTCGGCCCGACCGGAAGACCGTATATTATTTTTAATATCTTTAAAAAGAAAGGTAGAAAGGAAAAGAATAGTTCAGAGGGTAAAAACAGTTGTACTGCAAGCATTAAGGACAAGATTCAAGCTCCTAGCAACCATGTTAATGAGGGCTGGAGACACCAAGAGCCCAAAATTACAAGGTTTTCTGCCTCACTAGAGACCTGTCCCAATGTCAGGCAGAGACTGACCTGAGAAAACACCTGACATTCTTCTCTGGCCACCACACTTGTACGTGTGTGTGTGTGTGTGTGTGTGTGTGTGTGTGTGTGTGTGTGTGTGTGTGTGTGTGCATACACCACCACTCACCCACATACACACTTAAATGAGCCCTTGAAAACAGGACTGGGGTGTGGCACAATTAAAGGGCTTATGTAGAATACTTGAAGCAGCCTTGGTATTGATCCCAGCACTGTATAAACCTGTGTAGTGGTACATGTTTGTAACACCCCCCACCACACACACACACACACACACACACACACACACACACACACACACAAAGAGGTGGTAGGGTAGATCTGAAGTTCAAGGTCATTCTTAGAGACATAGTGAATTAGAGGCCAACTGGGGCTCTATGAGTTCTTGATTCAAAAGAATAAAGAAAAAGAGAGAGAGAGGGAGAGAGGGAGGGAGGGAGGGCGGGCTGAAGGAGGGAAGAAGTCAGTCTGTCCTATCCAGGAGTTTTGCAGCCTGCAGTCCATCCTCACACGTGCAGGCTCACTTCTCCCAGGCCTTCCAATTCTAAAAGTACTCACCAAGTTTCACATCCCCTGCTCTGTGCAAAGCTAAGAGGCTCAAGTTGGCCGCACAGATTTACTATACAGAACACAGATGGTGCCATGAACCAAACGAACAGGCAAAGAAAAGGAACTAACCTAGAGAGTGCAAACAGGAAGGAAACCCACTAACCTAACTGGTAGAAGATAGGATCACCCAGGTGCCATGTCCCACACCTCACCCTATGCGTCCCCAGCCTGGGAATAGTCTGGTGGCCACAGGAAAAAACAGAAAACATACCGAAGAGTTTGGTCTAAGGGGCAGTCCCCAAGCCCTGCAAGGGACTTCACTGTAGCAAGGTATTGCATGGATCAAGGAAGTAAACAGAAAAAAAAGTAACAGCCCTTGCTTCATTCCTAGCCATAAAGCCATAAAGCAGGTGAGCAGCCCAGGAAGAGAGGGATCTGGAGCTGGCCACAGGGGGCTGGGGAGCTAAGGAGCAGTCTGCCCCAGCCAGGCAGAGGCGCTCGCACTGCCTCCATCTGTAACCCAATGTGTTTTCAGTTCCTGCCTTACCACCTCACTTCTTAGATGGGATTTCATATAGACTTGCAATTTGCTTTTAATGTTATGTAGTTTCTGTAACCCATGGGCTCCTATTCACGAAGGATAAGACTTTTAGCTGTCTTTAAAAAAAAAAAAAAAAATCCGGAGCCCCAGCCCCAAGGCTTTCAGACAGGCCCCACACCTCCGCACACCTCCCCTATGGGACTTGATGCAGTAGCCTGGAACGATGCTTTCACAGCCTTGCTGGTTGATGCCGGTACTTTCTTGAGGTTCCCTGACCCAATAGTGTAGAGTTTTGGGATTCTCTTTTGTTCCCTGAATCTTTACCATACACTTCAGACTCCGGTGGAGAAGAACTGAAATATCACACCACCTTTTAGACAGTGAGTTAGAACCCGAAACATGACCCCTCCCTTTCAGAGACTCTTCAGCCCACTGAGAACTGACTGATTAGCTACCCTGACTTAAGTATCCTGAGCTTAGCGTCCCTGACTAGCTTCCCTGACTAGCTTCCCTGACTAGCACCCTGACTAGTACCCTGACTGACTATTACCCTGACTAGCTCCCCTAAACGTCTACTTCCAGCCTGAGATGAAAAAGTTCACCTTACTTAGGCTTGACATCTTCAGTTCTTTGTTTTTATTGCTACAGATTCTGGCAAAGTAAAACCTGTATTATCCTTGAAATATAGTTACTCAAATTAAAAACACTCCAGAATATTGCCTTTTCCTTTGACTGACTTTTTCTGGCTAGTTTTCAACAGTTTTAAAGCTGATGAACCAGAGGAAACCTTTATTTAAAGAAAGAAAAAAATAATCTAAGTCAACAGTTCACCCTGCTAGCTAAGCATCTGGACACAGTCTATCCACATAAGGACAAACACAGTTTTATTAAAGAAAACGCAATGGCTCTACACTTTCCAAATACAGTACACTGTACACATAAGGAATCCAAAGGGGTGGGAGAGGTAACAGGGTCCCTGGGGAAGGACCACTATGGTTTGCTCAAATCAAAAGTTGAACTGACTCAGGAAGGGCCCAGGTACCTGCTTTATCCTGTCCAAGGTAAAGCTACTTGGGGACTGGCAGACAAGGTAACATGAAGATAACATCCTGATAAGGGCCGAGGTAATTGAGCTCAAAATAGCTGTGTGCGTGCGTGCGTGCGTGCGTGCGTGCGTGCGTGTGTGTACATGCGCATGTGTGTTTCAAGAGAGTTTCTAACTGCCTTGGCTGTCCTAGAACACAGAGATCCGCCTGCCTCTGCCTCCCAAAGGCTGGTATTAAGGTGTGCACCGCCATGCCCTGCTCAAAATAGCTTTCATCAGGCTTTGGAAATGTCCTGGTAAATAAAGTGCTTGCTGTGAAGGGGGAAAGACCTGAGTTCCGATCTCTAGCATCAGGAGTTACCAACACACACACACACACACACACACACACACACACACACACACACACACACACACAGAGAGAGAGAGAGAGAGAGAGAGAGAGAGAGAGAGAGAGAGAGAGAGAGAGAGAGAGTGTGTGTGTTATGCATGCAAGTCCAAAACTAAATTAGATATAATCTCTCAATTTGCCTGGTACTTCAAATGCATTGAGTATTCTCCCGTTCTTTGGTTGTCCTTGCTTGCTATTTGAGCATTTTTTAACACCCATGTGTTAGCAGTTACAAAACCAAAGAGAGTCTACTCCTGGCTACCTGTATCTCAAATGAAATGGCTTAATTAGTTAATGCAATCTTCTCTAAGGAATCCCTACTTACAAAATAAAGAACAAAAGTTCTTGGCAAAAACATTTTATTTTGCAGCTAGTAAAGATGCTCGCCACTGAGCCTGATCACCTGACTCCAATCCGTATGACTAGCATGTAGAAGAAAACTGAGTCTTTTCATCTCAACATAGGCGTGATAACGAGTGCACATGTATACCTTTACATGATAAAAAAATTAAGCCAAATGTTATTTTTTATTTTCTCACATTAAAATGGTACTAATACCAGGAGCTGGAGAGATGACTCGGGAATTAAGAGCCCCTTGCAGAGGACCTGGATTCAGTTCCGAGCAACCACATGGTGACTCACAACCATCTCAAACTCCAATTCCAGGGATCCAACATGTTCCTCTGTCTTCTGTCTGTGCAGGCACCGGGCCTATAAACATGCAGACAAATACTCACACAAATAAATATGTAAATATTTAAAATAATTATTTTTTAAAACTATTACCAAATACAATCTAGTTTCTTTGTTTATTTTGAAACAGGGTTTTTCTATGTAGCCCTGGGGGTTTCTCTGGGTAGCCCTGGCTATTCTGGAACTTGTTCTTCAGAGATCTGCAGACAAGGCTGGTCTCCAACTCAGAGGCCTGCCTGCCTCTGCCTCTCCTAAAGCTATGCACCACCACCACACGCTTCCCAGAACAATCTAAAACTGAGATGGTTCTAAATACAATGTGACAGAATTATTTCCCAACGGTCCCAGCAGACTGTGCTGATACTCTGCACACTAATCCACGCCTTGTCAGACTTCAGGACACCCTCACTGTTATAGTTTAGGTATCAGTTTCCCTACAGAAGACTTCCTGGCTTGTGGGCTCAAATCACTGAGAGGAAACTAGAATTGAGGGCTCTGACCTATTTATTAGTTCACTGACGGTCCGCTGGCCTTTCAGAGAAATGATTCAGAGTTTTAGGGATGCCACCTAGGTGAAGAAAGGCTGTATCTTGTCCTGGAACTTTTCTGTCTCTGCCTCCTGGCCACCAGCAGGTGATCAACTTCATCCTTCCATCATGAGCCCACTGAAACCATGAACCAAACTAAAATCCTCCTACTTTCGGCTGTTCCTCAGGAACCCCGTCAGCACACTGAAAGAATGGTCACCGCATCCAGCCTTGATATAGTGGCAGAGAACTTAAGTATCTGCCAAACAACACAGGGTAATCTCAGTATGTGTGACAAATTCAACCAGTATCCATGTCAGACCATCCCACACCTCACTGACCGTCTTATGACATGGCCAGAGCCTCTGGTAACCAACGTATGTGGAACATCCACATGCCAGAATTTCCTAGACCACAGTTTAGAAACTGTGGGTTGGGATTTAGCGTGGCTCAGTCAAACAACTGAATGGGGAGGACACCAAAAAAATTGGCAACAATAAAGTTTCTGAAAGGACAACCACCAAAAAAAAAAAAAAAAAAAAAAAAACCAAACAATTAAAAACCAAGTGTATTATAAACCCATAGTGCTCCCAGCTGCACTTAGCCATGATGGATCATAGCACTTGCTACAACCTTGATTCCAAACTCACAGCACGTGCACTTTGTACTGCGCATGATGTCACCCATGTAACCCCAAAGATGCTATGTGGAACCCCTTGATTCAGATCCAAGGCTACTAGATGCTGCTACAGGAATATTTGTACTGCACTGTGCCCAACTGTTATAGAGACACCATGGTCTAGAGTAAGCAAATGCAACAGTTCTGTAGCGCACTTTGTAGACATGTGAACACCAAATTCTATCTTGGAATGTGGTTTCGATTTTTAAAATTGCTATTTGTGGGCTAGGGATGTAGCTCAGTTAGCAGAGTGCTAGCAGGTATTAAGCCCTGGTGGGTATCATGGATCACTGAGTAGACCCTCTGGGTAAACGCTACTGTAATCCCAGCACTGGGACTGGAGGTAGGGATAATGAGGTCAGGAGGATCTGAAACTCAAGGCCATCCTTGATTACACAGTTCAACACTATCGTGTGTTACATGACACCCATCCACCCACCCATACCATCTCAAAAACACACACATAATTAAAACTTGCTAACTGAGATGAAATAGTCCTAAGCATATCTTTAAAAATGTATGTGTGGGTAAGCCTGTGTGAGTTTACATGAATCACACACACACACAGGGCCCATAGAAGACAGAGGACATCAGACCCTTGGAACTGCAGTTAGGAGCCATTTTTTTCCCTGCTAGGAACCAAGCCCAGGTCCTCTTCAAAAGATATAGCCTAGCTCTTACTAGCTATAACTCTATATCATTTGGTACTAAATATTTATGCAAAACCATGTTCTCAGCATTTTCAGCAAATGTTTGAACTACACACTCACTTTATAGACCAGAGACACTAAAGCATTTCTTGGGTGAAAAGGGAGTCTCGATTAGACTAAGCTTGAGAAGTCAGGTACCAGAGACCGAGCAATCACACCAGCAAACACAACATACACAGGACCTCTTGAGAGGCTGTCATCTAGTGGGCAAGCTGGATGATGAGGTCTGTCACTGAAAGGACTAAACAGACAACACTTTAGACAAAGTGTCTCTTTGAAAGGTAGAGGAAGTGACTAACACAAATGAAAGGCCTGCTGTAATCTATACAAATAAGCTTTTTCTTTTTTTTTAAGACTTATTCATTTATTATATATAAGTACACTGTAGCTGTCTTCAGACACACCAGAAGAGGGCATCAGATCTCTTTACAGATGGTTGTGAGCCACCATGTGGTTGCTAGGAATTGAACTCGGGACCTCTGGAAGAGCAGTCGGGTCTCTTAACCGCTGAGCCATCTCTCCAGCCCCCCAAATAAGCTTTTTCTAAAGTTCAGTAAGTAAATGTAAACTTGATGAGGAAAAGACAGAAAAAAATCTTTTTAAAAAATACCAAGAAATGAATAGTTAGATATTAAATACTTGACAGCACCAACCAGTCAGATAGAGCTCAGCGGAAGTGAGGTTAGGAATGAGACCCAATGGCTGGCCTCCTGCCACAGAGGTGACATCTCCATTGACCTCCCTAATGTGCCCCTACGCCAAATTCAATATATTCTATTATCATTGTCAGCTAATTACTGTAGTTTTGTAATACATTTAGTGTGTGTGTGTGTGTGTGTGTGTGTGTGTGTGTGTGTGTGTGTGTGTGTGCGCGCGCGCTCGCGTGTGTAAGCGAATGCTTGCCATGGTGTGTTAGAAGACAACCTGTGGAAGTCTGTCTCCTCCCAATGTGTGAGTCCCTGGGCTTTTGCTGTTGAAGCATCCAATAGTAAAACTCACTGAATTTCAAAGACTCTGACACAGGAAGCCTCGGCACGTGCGCTGCATATTTATACAATTGATCACAGGCAAGCACTTGCCAAGGGCTTCTAGAACATTTCTTCCATATTGCTCAGAGATGGAATGAAGCAAGGGGAGGGGCCACCAGGCAAGACGCTCAGGTCTAATGACACACCTGGCTTGCCTCTTTGCCAGATGCTCAGCTAACCAGAACTCTATGGTGCCCTGAGGCAGACTGGAAAAATTCCTCACCTGCCAAGCACTCGAACCACATTCTGCACAGCCTCAACCCATCCATAGGGTGGACAGTCAGCAGAAATGAAGGCAGGAGACTGGCATGGAAGTCAGAGACAGTTTACATCCCCTTTCTTGTTATGGAGATAATGGGGGAGGGGGAGAGTTTGTCTTCAATGATGTCCCTTAGATCAAATGGGAGAACAAGAACCAAGGCAGAAGAGCTTGGAGGCACAGCTGTCCAAGGAAGCTGCCTTTCTAGCACTCCATAGAACATACTTGCCCACAAGTGTGTGGACCAGACAGCCTTTGGCTCCATCAGCAGAACCCACTCCCACTCACCTAAGGGACAAGCAGGGAAGGATACAGGTTCACTAAAAAACTAGTCTACCAGAGACCCTAACTCTCTCCTGAAAGACAGGCAGCAGGAAACAGGAAATGCCAACATTCCCAAGGTCTTTCCAGTCTTCTGAACTCACACTTTGTCAGCCCCTCAACCCCAGTTTCACTCATGCTTCTCCGAACACCAGAGCCTACTCCCCAGGTAGCATCTGCCTAAACACTGTGTGCCTGAGCTCTACTGCATGAGTTGGGAATACCACTTTAAGCCCCGAGTTTGGGAAGCAGAGGTGACCAAACTTGGGTCAGTGGGCTCTCTGATCCTAACATCGGAGGAGCAGTGGGCATGGTGGTCTTACTCTTGGAAGCATCTACATGTCACGTGTAATGGCAAAACTAACACCAACATCAATGACATCAGCTGAAGGATACCCGACTCTGCTGTCAGCCCAAGTTTTACAAGGGTGTCAATCCTGTAATTTTATCATCTATCCAAGGAGCAGGACTCTTCCATCAGACCCTCAAAAGATAAGTAGGCATCTTCTTAGCTTACATGTTCGTAGGGGAACATTTGTTATAAAATGGGAAGCTATTTCTGGTTCCTCTTTGTCTCCTTAGAGGAAAGTTCTCAGCAGGGATCTTGCCTGTGTAGAGAAGCAGATCCTGGCCAAGACACCCAAAGGTCCTAGAAAACTTCTGGAAAGGCACACACAGACATGCATGACACACAAACAGCACATATATCACACAAAATGTAACATACAACACACACACAAAACTTAGCAGGAAATATCTAAGATACAAACCAAAAATCCACAACATTATAAAATATACAACATACACAAAGCTGGAGCACTCTGGAGCAGTATCAGGAATCATTTCCTGCAATAGGAAGACATCTGAAGAAGGGGTTATAGGCCAGAGCCCCATCCTGACAAACACCACTGAACTTTTCAGAGCCCATCTTCTGTGTCCACTGCACCTAAAGAAACAAGCACATTCCTCATAGACCATGGGCTGCTCTGTGAGATAGCTAATAAGATAATCTGTTACAGGAGGATTACAAATCCATTTAAATTGATTTTAATTAATGAATCAATTCTGACCCAATGAAAAACTAGGTCCACAGCAAGTAAGCAATACAAAGATTTCGTCTCTAACCCCAGCCTTGAATCTACAAAATAAAAGACAGGTGTTTTCTGCTCAATGCCAGACAATAGTTATAAAAACAAATTGGATCTCAGTTCAGTGCCCAAGCAAGCGGAGGGAAAACCCCTCTATGGTTAGATAGTACCCGCCCCACCTGAGTAAGGGAAATAGATTTCAGAATGGTTTCCACACACCTCACCTAACATGAAAGGGGTGGGGATGGTGTCACATACCAGGCCGACATGAGGAACATCTAAGATCAAATAAACCCGTCTCTCTCAAAGCCCTTCAGAGTCCTTCAATCTGGACAGAGCACTACCTACTACGCACCCCAAACACAAGTGACCGGTAAGTATAAAGGGCCCCCACGCGGCTGCGTGCTAAGCAGTAAGCCCTGGTTTCCAGTCCCCAGCACCAAAAATAAAACAAAAATCAAGGCAAACTTCCTCATTTGCTCTGATTTTATTCTTTCTAGGGACTGACAGAGCTGCTGGCCTTTAAGAATGGCTGCTGGGGATGAGCTGGGGACAGTCCCCACTTAAAGACACGTTGTACAGTTGGTCTGTCTGTCTGTCTTTCTTCTCAGTGGCTTCTTGCTGGCCTGCTGACCCACTATTTTTAGAATCCAATCAGAATTTCCAATGACAGACTACTCCATAAAACCTTTAGCAGGGAGAGAGGTCTCCTGCAGGTTCTTCCTTTTTTTTTTTTTTTTTTTTTTTAGCAAAATTTGCAACCAACACCAATTATCAGAGGGGACCCATGAAAGGCTCCAAAAAAGGCAAGCTCTTCATTCAAACGCTTTCCAAGCTTGAGAACATCTACCAAGGCACACTCACACAGAGTGAGTCCCTGCCCAGCACGGACCAGTGCTGGCTCTGTGCAAAGAGAGGGCTGGGAAAGAAATGCAAGTTGCAGCCCCAGAGCCAGGGTGCTTAGAGACTGCTTCATGTTTCTCCTTTACTCTTTCAAGAGAGTTCACAAAACAGTTTGATTCAGCAAGCAAGAAACAAATGGAAGACTGGCTGGAACACTGCGAAAGGAACAGCCACAAAAGACTGCACATCAGGGAGTCAACTGCAGGAAAAATCAGGATACAGGCCAGGACACAGGCAGAGAGGCTGTTGGGCTAACTAACCCCACCTCGGGCACTCGTGTGCACATGAGTGTGCGTGTGCATAGAGGGAGGTTATGTCTGTCTGCTTCTCTCCGTGTGTGTGTGTGTGTGTGTGTGTGTGTGTGTGTGTGTGTGTGTGTGTGTGTGTGTACTCGCGCACACACACACACGCACGCATGACTAAAGGGAGGATATGTCTGTCTGCTTCTCTCCCTCTCTGTGTTTCTCTGTGGCCATCAGTCTCTCCCCCACAAGGGGAATAAACAGAAGAGCTCTGCTCCTGAGCCCCCAGGTTAGAGGACTCCCTGGCACCGTGTGCCCCGAGTGTGCGGCAGCAATTCTGGGGATGTAGTCTGTGCCTTTGGGGCTGGGCTGTGCAGGGCTCTACAGCTAATCAGGGAGTGTCAATACAGCCTGAGATTCAGAGGGAGACCACAAATTATCAACAGTTTCAGCAAATTGACTTGGAAGCCTTTGTTCCTCAGACACCCGTGCAGGCAGCGGAGCCTCCCGCCGCTACAGACGGGGACTGGGAAAGGAAGTCGTTCAAGCCTGGATTTCCTGCTTTTACTTGTAGCCAAGAACTATGAGGCTTGTAGTGGTTTCAGGAACTGACTCATCCCATGATTCATGGATAAGATACTGCCTTTAATATGTTTCTGACCCAAAGACTGAGGAACTTCAAAACCAACCTGAAGTCATACTCCATTCTTACAGTACAAATGACTATTTAGGGCAAAATAAACCGGACACCAGATTCCCATTCCTTAGGCAGAGGCAGGGAAAGTGAAGAACATCACGTGGCAATGGTGAGCAGAGCTTAATCCACAGTCTGTGACTTGACAACAGCCCAACTTCCCCAAAGTGGATAACAGGTGGGATAGGGTTATTTTCAGACATCATTCCCCTAGATATAAAAATAGATTCAGCAGAGCAATATTTTAATTTAGGCCCATGTGAGGTTGAGACTCCATATACCCAAGATGTGCAGATGCACGTGGCTGGATGGAATTGTTTGAGAGAGAAACAATAAGCAATGGGTAACAAACACTCACTGTGTATGCAGGAAGACTGAAATTTTATTCATACTCTTACTGACCAGACTTCTTTCTCTTCTGCACATACACAGGCACATAGACACACACAAGTACACACACAGCGCAGGACTTATGAGCAATAATCTGCAAAAGAACAGCCCCCATACTCTTGTAAGTAACTCTAATTAAACTCAGTGGGTCACAGAAGACACCAAAGTAGGGAGGGGCTTTCTGGGAAGAAAGGGTTCGGTGAATATAAAGGGTGTTGAGGGTTTCATAGAGGAAGAAGATGATCAAAATACATTATAGATGCATGAGACTGTCAAAGAATAAACTATAAAATTGTTAGTACTGGAATCTTGCACTTCTGGATGCCCCCATAACAATCTCCATCAGTTTATCAGCACAGACATGCCCACCTGGGGGTGCGGGGATCCTCAGCTCCACACCCAATAAGCCATGGATGCTGGGGTCTCCTCTCCAATGCCAATACAGAACAAGAAGCACAAGACAAGCTTCAAGAGTGGTTTTCATAGGTGTTTACAGATATCAATACAAGCTGGGTTGCACAGAGGGAAAGGGGACAGGGAGGAAAGAAAACAAGAGCACAGGCTGGATGAGAGAGTGCAGAGAATAGGAGACCAGGGGAGGCCAAAGGGCAGGGGCTGGCAGGCACTCCTCTCCAGAGTTCTCTGACGGCTTTCAGCAATGCCTCCTGTAGCTTCCACTGTGCTGGGAAGCCACAGGGTGGCAAGGAAAATTCCCTCCAGGCAGAGACTTGCCTTGTGAATTAAGAAGGTCTGCACCTATTTCTGGGTACCCAAGGAGCAAAAGGGTGGAGACAAACCTGGTAACACTGCTGGGACAATAAATGCACATGACTGCCCAGGCCAGGGAGGTCAACTCAGTGGAGTTAGAAGACCATAATTTCAGATAACTCCCTCACACTGTCTCTAGGCTGTGTGTGTTCATGGCTTTGTTTTGCCAGCAAGAAAGAATCCACCGGCGAAGGCCCAGGGGCCAACTGAACTTCTGAAAAGATTATAGCTATACTTTTAAACACAAACCTCCCCGCACCTTTTCCTACCTAAGTGATGTATCAACATGGGCCTGAAACAGTTTCCAAGAAGCAGAGGCAAGAATAACTATAGGTAAGTTAAGTAACAGGCTGTCGAACAAAAAACATACACTCATTTGTGATGGACAGGGCTTGCTGGCACATTCCCATAATGCAGTAAAGCGATGGCTGTGCTCCTCAGGGACCTGCCAGGAACTACAAAGTCACCTTTTTTTTTTTACTTATAAAGATAATAAATTAGTGATAAATTCTTTAAATGGCTGAAACATTAAATATATATTCTATTTTAAATACTTTTCACAGAGGACTTACCAGACTGAATCCAGTACTTACTGAACAGATGTATGTAAATGGCCCCAGTAGCATCTTCAAATAAAGCATGCAGGATGCAGGACCCATAGACACCATGGCCCCTGGGCTTGGTTAGGTAGACAGGAGGTGAGACACCTACCAGGTCAACATGGGAAAGGAGGTTTGGTGTTTGGAGTCAAACCATGAACCATAGTGGAAAAAAAATTAGTCTTCCATTTGGGGAATGTCTGGTAGATTTGGAAGCTAGAAGAGTGTTGGGGATGGGGAGGATCACTATATAGCCTCAGGCAGGCTTTCCTCCTGCCTCAGTCTCCCAAGTGCTTTGTCTGACACATGCCACTGTACCTGACTAGAGTTTTTCTTTAGGAAAACACAGGGTAACCACAGATGTGAGCAAGCGGCAAAGGAGACCCAAAAGAGCCAAGCATGGGAACGCACATAAAGCATTCTTAGGATGAATCAAGGAGTAGACATTTGTACTAAGTGAGATCCAAACCGGAGCAGGATATAATCCGAGACTCTGGCTAAAATAAAGTGTGACATCAAAATCCTTCCCATAGAAGGGACATAACTGCAGAGAACCTGTCATAAACTTCAGAGTTCACAAGAGGCTGAGCATGAAGGAAGCATCCTAGGAAGGTGTCCATTAGGACCCAGGAAGCAATGAAAGCCACCACTGCTGGCCAGCGATGAGCATGGGCCAGTGACTGGAATGGATTCAGACACAGCAGAAAACCTAAAATCTATGACAACAACAACAACAAAAAAAAAAAAAATCACAAAACAACGGAGAATGGCAGACACTGGCAAGGGGTTGGGAGTGGCACTGCCTTCCTTTTAAGGCAATGGAAGGCAAGGTTAAACAAACAGCTGCCAAACGCATCTCATTGCAATAGCACTCTAACAGAGGAAAAGCAACTGAAATCCAGGATATGGAGCGGGAATAGGGAGTATCCAATCGTAAAGTCAGCAAGCATAACCAATCACGTTCCCATCGTGAGACAGAGCAGACATTATGTGCATGTCAAACAAAAAATTAAATAACTAGGGGCTGGAGCGTCCTCGGCCATCTGACTCACAACCGTCAGTTCACAGCCACCTGTAACTCCAGCTCCAAAACTCAACCCCTCAGGCCTTTGCAGACACCTGCACTCACATGTACACTCACAAGCGTGTACACACACACATACATACACACGCACACACATACCTACACACCCACATGCACACACAGAGACATAATTTTTAAGAACAAAAAATTAAACCAACCCAAAACAGATCAGACTCCAAATTTAAGAGCTTCCAGACCTAACTCTCAGTTGCTGAAATACAACCCAGAGAGAGCACGATCAACTGTACTGTGTGGTGCAGCTGCAGAATCCAGATGGAACTGACAGCTAGGAAACTCTCTCTCTCTCTCTCTCTCTCTCTCTCTCTCTCTCTCTCTCTCTCTCTCTCTCACACACACACACACACACACACACACACACACAAATGCATGTAAACATTTATGTGTAAGTTCAAGTGCACACATGTCACAGAGGGAGTTCAGGGGTCAGAAGATCCTTACCTTCTCCCTTGTCTGAGCAGGGACCTTGCTCACTGGTGTATGGTCCAGGCTAGCTGACCTGTGGCCTTCTAAAGATTCTCCTGCCTCCAACTCTCACATCGCTGTAGGAATACTGGGTTTCCAGGCACTCGTGCTTCCTCCTCCAGCTTTATGTGGCCTCTAAAGATCAGAACTCAGGTCCTGATGCTTGTGTGGCAAGCACGTTACCCACCCAGGCATCTCCACAACCCCACAGGGTTTTAAGAAACAGCAGCCAAGCCTGACCTGCTGGTCTTGCTTGAACCCTGATTTGAACAACTTAACTAGAGGAAACATTTATGAGGCAATCAAGGAGCTGAGTAGCGATGCTAAGCAGTTATTAAGGTGCCAGTGCGACTGTGATACTGTGCTTGGTGGGGCTTAAGATTTTAATGTTTCCGGTCCCCAGCTCCGAAAAAAAAGAACCAAAAAAAAAAAAAAGATTTTAATGTTTCAGTGTGTGTACATGTGAGTGTGTTCGCATGTGCTCACGCACAAGTGTTCATGTGGTAATGGTGTGTATGTTTCTGAGCACAGGTGCTTGTACAGACCAGAAGAGGGCATACGATCCCCTGGAACTGGAATTACAAGCCAGACAGGGGTAGTTGGAACAGAACTCTAGTCCTCTCCTGAGAAAGCAGCAAGTGCTGGCTCTTAACTTCATAGCCATCTCTCCAGCTCCACCTCCCCACACCCTGCAGTTCTTAAAAGCGATCACTGTAGGGACACAGACTGAAATTCACAGATGAACCTGTACAGCACCCAGAAATGCTTCAAGGCAGAGTTGGAGGAGAGCCAGAGCAGGGCTGCTGGTGAGTAGCAGAAATGGCTCAAGGGGGTGCCGGAGGGGTGCTTTCCCTGACCTCCACTAGGCTGCACTTTCTCATGACCGAAAATGTAAAACAAAAGGAAGTCAGACAGCAAAGGCAATAGGCAGCGGTCAGCTTCAGGGCGACGGTGACCACAGTCCAAATTACAACCGCATTCATTGTTCATAAGGCACCAGCCCACAACTGCCTATGCCACAGGTAAGAACGAACGTTCCTCGGGATCAACGAAGCTCCTGGAGTGGAACATTAGTCAAACTCCCAAGTGCAAAGGCTGATGAAAATCACACGTTGCCATCTTTGCAAAAACACTGAGGGCTGTGATCTATAAGCCAAGAACTCCAGTACAACAGAAGGAGAGAGAGGTTCCCCCATAGCCATTTTTGGTGAGGAGATGGGGGGAGGGGAGAGAGAGGAGGGAAGGAAGGAGGGGGGAGAGAGGGGGGAAGGAAAGAGGGGAGAGAGAAGGAGGAGGGAGGAGGAGGAGAGAGGAGGAGGAGGAAGAAGAAAAGGAGGAGGAGGAGGGGGACCACGGATTGAAGTGGGAGAAAAGTCAGTGCTGGCGATCTGTAATCCCAGAGCTCAGAAGACCTGGGGAGGGGGAGGGGAAGGGGAAGGATGCATGCTAGAAGCTAGATTAGGCTAACAGCAAGATACTCAAAGGCGGGTGAAAGACAGAAGAAAAAGGGTGAAAGGGATGGGGTCTGAAGAAGAACTCCGGCACAGAGGGATGGGAAGCCTGAAACGCACCCCTTCCCCGGTGGGGGCAGGTGGGAAAGGCCTTGTCCTAGAGGTACTGAGACCTGTGACGGAGGGAAGGAGCCAAAGGCTTAGGTAAGGTTGGAGGGGCACACGGTAAAGCCTCTTCCCGAAGGCTGGCTGTGAGGCTCATGGGCCTTACACCCTCGAGCACTATTGCTTAACCCACTTTTCAAGGAGGACACAGCCCCTGGCCTGGGTCACACTGCCAGTAGCAGAAAGGGCCTGGACCTATGTCAGATGGCATGGACACTCTGCCAACCTAATCTGCAGAAGCCCAATAGTGACTAAGCTGGAGTCACACCAAAACTCTACAATGCAAATATCTAAAAAGACTGGGAAGAGCGCTCGCTGCCTGTGATGGAGGGAAAGACAAGAACTCACAACTGGTGAGCAGAGACAGCAGCCACCGACAGACCTAAGAGTGGAGCAGAACAGGGGCTGGGGATTTAGCTCAGTGGTGGAGCGCTTACCTAGGAAGCGTAAGGCCCTGGGTTCGGTCCCCAGCTCCAAAAAAAAGAACCAAAAAAAAAAAAAAAGAGTGGAGCAGAACCTTTCTCTCCCCTACCCCTACCCCTAAAACCAAAATGTCAGAGATGAATGTCACCCTCTTCTCCACCCCATCTCAAAGTTCAGGTGATAGCCGTTTTCAGGTGAAAAGGTGATAGCCCAAGGGGAAGGAGAAGGTAGAATTCATCCAGATCACCTGCGGGTACCCTGAGTCATTTACATCAAGGAGCCTTGGGGGAACTGAAGGCAAAGCCTAACACCAGCCTAGAGACCAGTAGGGCAGAGCAGCCTCCAGCGTCCCACCCACAGCTGCCCCTCCCCCCAGGCTACGGGAAACAGGCAGACCCCTAGCTCTGACCTCCAGTGGCTAGTCTCAGGTCCCCACAGCACAGAAAAACTAAAGCCAAAAGCTACAGTTGACCTTTGCTCTTTACCTGCCAGACAAACGGAAGGCTCCTCTGGGCCACACCCATCTGTTTAAGATCTCAGTCACACATCTATACTCCAGAAGGAAAAAATGAACTTCCAGAGATAAAGTCTCCCTCCTCTTTCCAAGGCAAAACCATTAACAGAGAAGTCTCTTTGTTTCCATATCAAGGCTACCTTAACTCATTCAAATTCCACAATAAAACCTGATAGGTGAGCTAATCCTAAATCCTTTGTTAGCCAGCATATCTAAGAACTGGCTTGTGACCTTGGGAGGCTCACTAAACCTCTTGGAGCTTCTTCACAGCTCTCAATTACAAATGGAGCTTTTGCATTTGAATGGCTGGTGTTTAAGAACAGGCTTAAAATAGAACCTACCTCCCCTTTTTACCCAAATTCCAACCCGGAAGAGCCCAGGAATTATCACAACTAAAATGGACAAAAGGGGAACTGACTTTAAAAGTGTGGGCTCGGTGGGCTCCCAGATGCATCTCACATACTCAGGCAGCATCAGGGACAGACACCCCAACATCACCCCAGATCTAAAGCCCGTACTTGGCTGGCAGCATGACTTTGTTGGTAGAGAGCTTTGCTGGTAGAGACCTCACCTGGCCCATATGAAACCTTGAGTCCCATGCCCAGAACAAACCTGAGGCCAAGGGAACAAAAATATCCATAGGAGGGGAAAGGGAGGCAAAGTTTAGAGTAGAGACTGAAGGAACAGCCATTCAGAGCCTGCCCCACATGTGGCCCATATACATATATATATATATATATATATATATATATATATATATATATATATATATATATATATATGTATGTATATATATCCACCAAAACTAGATAAGATTGATGAAGCTAAGAAGTGCAGGCTGACAGGAACTGGATATAGATCTCTCCTGAGAGACACACCCAGCGCATGTCAAATACAGAGGCGAATGCTAGCAGCAAACCACTGAACTGAGAACTGGACCCCTGTTGGAGGAATCAGAGAAAGGACTGAAAGAGCTGAAGGAGCTTGCAACCCCCTAAGAACAACAGTGCCAACCAACCAGAGCTTCCAGGAACTAAGCTAGAAGACCCAAAGACTATACATGGATTGACCCTGGGCTCCAACTGCATAGGTAGCAGTGAATAAGCATTGTTGGGGTAGCAGTAAATAATAGCCTTATTGGAGCACCAGTGGAACGGGAACCCCTTGGTCCTGCCAAGGTTGGACCACAAGTGTAGGGGATTGTTGGGGGGGAGGGCGGTAATGGGGGGTGGATGGGGAGGGGAATGCCCATATTGAAGGGGAGGGGGGTTTAGAGGGCTGATGGACAGGAAAATGGGAAAGGGAATAACATTTGAAATGTAAATAAGAAATACCCAATTTAATAAAAATGGAAAAAATAAATAAATAAACAAACAAACAAACCAACGGCAGAGGTTTCCAGCCACTTCTACACTACCAGCCAGGGAGCAGAGAGACCAAACCCTAAACTCCCTGAGTACCTCCAATGCCCTCAGTCAACAACACCAATGAAAAGATGAGTTCCTGGGCTCATAGACCAAATCCAGAGGCTCCAGTCTCCCTCGAACCTCAAAGACACTGAATTGAATACAACCGCAAGACAGCACAGCCAGATAAGCCCCAGTTGCCGGGCGCGGCACATTCCTTTAATCCTGGTACTCCAGAGGCAGAGGGATCTCTGTGAACTCAAAGGCAAGTCTGGTCCAGAGTTCTAAGCCAGTCAAGCTATACAGTGAGACCCTGTCTCAAAGACAAACACAGAAGACCCACTAGCACTAAATGATTCATACTGACTTCTGGGTTGGGGCAAAGATTTCTTCCAAACATTCTTCAGACTCCAACCCATTTATTCCACCCATGTGTGGGACCTTAGTCTAGTCTTCCTAAGAACCAAAGGACACTGGAAGCCTAAGGACCCCTACTCCTTCCTTCTCCACAGTACTACAGGCTCCAAAAGAGGATCTGAAACACAGACAGACAGACAGACAGACACACACACACACACACACACACACACACACACACACACACACACACACAACCAAGCATACTGTGCAAGGCCACTCAAACCTCCTGTCCTTTCTACCTAATAATAGGGAGTTGGCCATTCTCTTATTAGAAATGCTATCTACCACATCCTATGAACTGAGGTATTGTGAAAGTAAACAGGGTGCCAAGACATGCCACACTGAGCAGAAGTATGAAACTATAAAGTGTCCACCATATTGAAGAAGACAATCAGGATGGGAGCAAGAAAAGCCCTGCGAACGTTCAGAAAACTGGGCAGTCCAGAGACTGAAAGTTCAATTAAAATGACTTAGACTTCCCCCACTACCACCTTACGATTTACAAACTGGACATGGTAATGGTGTCCACGGGTGACTTCATCTTCTACTTGATCCTCATGACGTCATTTCACTAGATGCCATCAAGCTTAAGAACAGCTGACAAGAGCGTTTGCCCAGCAGGCACAATTCCCTGGTTTAGATCACAACACACCAGGTGGAGGCAGGAGGATCAGAAGCTCAAGGTTATCCTCAGCTATACAGTAAGCAAGTTTGATGCCTGCCTGGCTACATAAGACCCTGTCTCGAAATATTAAGAAAGTAAATCAGTAACTTCACAAGGGCATCTATCATTTGGAAGCCCAATGCTCAACCTGACAAGCTTTAGTAAGTGAAACATTTCCCACACTTTGTTTTGAGACAGAGTCTCAGTATATAGCTCAGGTTGGCTTGGAACTCAGATCTGCTTGCTGGCTTCTGACTCACAGGGCTCAGATTACACTAGAACCCAGGTCTTCGGTACATGCTGGGCCAGGACTACTACTGGGCTACACTCAACCCAATATGCTCCGTTTGAAATCCACCTGTGGCTCCCTTTAAAAGCGGTGATTCTCAACCTATGAGCCAAGTCCCTTTGCAGTTGCACATCAGATATTTAGATTATGGCTCGTAACAGTAGCAAAATTACAGTTATGAATAACAAAATAATTTTATGGTTAGGGGGTCAGCACCACCAAAGAACTGCGTAAAAGATCGCAACATTAGGAAGGTTGAGGGCTGCTGCTTTAAAGGATTTCTCTGGGTCTTCTTGTCCCTTCTACACTAAACCCAGCAGACTGATATAAGCTTTTTTCATTGGGTCTAAATATTAACTGCTTGAACCACCAACAAAACCCCTGGGACATGGCAGGGGACATGGCAAGGGGAGCAATCAGAGCAGAGACTACATCCCAGGTTCGCTACTTTGAACACAATCCACACAGTGTAAAACTTAACCTTTGAAAGCATACAACACATTGTCTTCAGGAAAGCAAAAGAAGAGAGCACTGTCTGGTTTTGAAATCTTGCTGTCCCTCTGCCTGCCGCCTGAAGGCCTCCTTCCTTCCCAACCATTCTCCTCCTGAGACATTTTTAGTTTTAACTTTTTCAGACTGGGAAACCTGACTGAGCAGCACAGCACACCCTTCCACACATGGGTTCTTCAGAGATAAGGAAAGGAAGCTGATAAAAAGCAGGTGGTCCCCGGCTCGGGCTCCCACAGAGCAATCTTTAACTACTCAGCCTGTTCAGCCAGAGTGACCTAAAAACCAGGGTCGATGACACACCCTGAGCTGTAGCTGAGAATCTCCACAGACCAGGACCAGTTAGAACAGCTGACTTCAAAAACTACTCACAAGAAACTGTGAAAGGATTCAAAAGAATAAAAAACAACTCAACAGGCAATTTGGCTTCCAAGGGGGAGTCCAGCAGAAGGCTCACTTATCCAGCAAATACCTGGAATTAGACACTCATCACTTAGGCTACCTAACAGATGTCCTGTCCCCTTAAATATGCAAATAGAGAACAAACAGAGGGAAAAGGTTGTGCCCGCCCCACAAGCACCTGAATTAGCATGTGAAATGTACCTGATCCAGAAAAAGGGAGGCTTAGAGGAGCAAAGACCAACTGTGCAGTCTGCAGTCTTTGGGAGCACGGGGGGGGGGGGGGGGGGGCGGGGGGGGGGGGGGCGCCAGGGAGCTAAGAGCCAATCCTGCAGCCTGCTGGGAGCAGCCACTGACCAGTCAGTGGAAGCATCACTCCAATGCCTGACGCCATTTTCCAGGTGAGGAAATAGAAGACAGCCTGCCTTAAGTAGTTGCAGAGTTTCAAAGACCAGACGAGGGGAGGCAGAGTTTGAGGCTAGCCTGAGATCCAGGTGAGCCACAACTACTTTAGTAAAAACTAAAATTATAATGAGAACAATGAAGTTATGCATGAGCTGTGGCCCTCTCTGCCTCCTAAAACTAGGTTCCAGGTCCAAGCCCTTTGCACTGTCTCCCTAAGGAAATGGTCCCTTCCAACAGTCACCAAAAGAATTTATAGACACGAAGCTCAGAATCGGGAAGAACGCCTCAAAAAGACCTTTCTTTTGGAAAGATATAAATCACATATTTTCTGAAGAATTTTCACTTAATTCTTTATTAGCACTTTGCAAAGGTAACTCCAACTATTATATATTTGCTGATGGATTCCTCCACTTACTGTACTGGGGAGCTTAATAAGCAATGAAGGCAGAATCTTTTCAGGGCTGCCGGTTTTCAGTGAGACCCTGATTTTTGGAGGAGTCACCCTGCAGGCTGACTCCCAGGCAGTCCCGATCTGCCAAATCAAGACTGCACGAGCACTTCACAGTTATGATCCAGTGAACCTCCTCTACAGATTTACAGACAGGAAGGCAGACCAGCATCCCAAGAGCTGAGGCAAGAGGATCATGAATTCCAGGATGACTTGGAGTATACTACAAGACCCTGCCCTAAAAGGACAGGGGAAAGGGATGGGAGAGGAGAGAAAACTTCCAGGTCAAGATACCAAAGCCTAAGGACAAAAATGATTAGCTCAAGGTCACAGCCAAGACAGCCTGGAATGACCAAAGTCCATACAACCTCACTCCTGGTGATAATTCTTAGACGTGCTTACTACTACTGACATGTCTCAGGACAACTGCCTGCAGTCTAAATAAAGGCTGTTTGAAGAGTGTGTTTGAAGTCATGTGGAAGATCAAGCCAGCCACAAGATTCTCTCTCCCCTTCTACACACACACACACACACACACACACACACACACACACACACACACACACACACATCCCAACTCCAGAACACTCAAGTTGGCTGGGGATGTATAGCTCAGCTGGTAGAGTGCCTGCATTTGCCAGGAAACCCAGGGTTCTGGTGTCAACACCACATAAACCCAGCACGGTGACACATGCCCATAAACCCAGCACTCAGGAGGTAGGAACAGGACAGTCAGTTCAAAGTTATCCTCAGGTTACAGAGAGAGTTCCAGGCCTGCCTGAGACACATGAAATAAGAAAGCATGAAAGAAAAAGAAAAAGATGGGGGATAGGGAGGTTCCTCTTCACCACCAAAGTAAAGAGAAAGGAAATTCAATACACATACCTACTAGCTTCTCACTACCTCTACCTTCTCACTCCTCTTGGAGGGGCTGGGAGACTGCTCACTGCCTGTCTTTTCCTGATCACCAAGTGGCTGTCACAGGGGCAAGCAGCAGCTCTATAAACATCAGGAGCATCTGGATGCCCTAGTGCCGGAGAGTTAGGGAGAGGAAGCATGAGGAACAGAGGCTGGGCACCACGGTCCCTGCAAGTCTGACTCGGAGCTGCTACTGAGCTTGCCCCTGACCCCTCAGTGCGCAACTGCGCAGGAGGGGGCTCTAGAGCATATCCCACTCAGAATAGGACCTCAGCAGCCAGAGCAGAACTCTGCTCTAAGCCCTAGGAATCACATCTGGAAACAACTAACAACTACCGGCCTCTCCAGGGGACATGGTAATGCCAGACAGAGAGAGGCCGGTCTGCTTCTTTTGTACAAAAAGATGGGCCAGTGAGATGGCACACACACACACACACACACACAAACACACACACACACACACACACACACACACACACACACACTCACACTCAATAATAATGTTTCTTTATAAGGTAGGACTTTGTACACATTGTTTTTTATCCAGGAAGATTCCTGTAAGTTCCTAGGCACAGATAACTGAGAAACCACTTACCCTGACTCTATCACAGGGTAAAAACAAAAACAGGTAGAACATCTCCTGAGGAGATGTCTTCACAGGTCTTCCAAGGTCTCAGAACTCTAAGGAACTCAGCCCTT
The DNA here is from genome assembly GCF_021556685.1 of Rattus norvegicus. Classification (NCBI taxonomy): domain Eukaryota; kingdom Metazoa; phylum Chordata; class Mammalia; order Rodentia; family Muridae; genus Rattus; species Rattus norvegicus. Next base: position 179,732,868 of record NC_141534.1, on the reverse strand, counting down.
CAGGCTCTATGACTGGTGCTCATGGTATAGGCAGAAGTAGAGGCTGACCAGGGTCTGGGGCAGAAGTCAGCCTCTAAATGGGTCCCTGTGCCCTCAGTTACAAATCCAAATGTCAAGATGTGAAAACAGGTGAGGGACCGGAAGAGCACACTCGGGTGGGGAGGTGACGGGAAAAGGGTCTCACCATAACTTCCCAGGCATGTGTAACTGAGGGAAAACATCTGCTCAGCAGCTGATAAGCCAGTGGTCATGTACACAGCCAGCCATCCTAAACCATCTCATGGCTGCACGGAGCCCAACAGCTCCAGCCATCTCCTCGATGGGGTGATTCTGACCGCATTCAGCCTTGCAGGACACCTAAGCGATACTCTAGAAGCATTAACAATTCCTGGTTAAGAGCCACTTCCCATCTCCAAATCACTGGCCCTTTCCAGACATACATGTCAACCAGACATACATGTCAACTGTTTTATGTGCTTCACGATGAAGGTGAAAGAAAAGTAGGGAAGTTTCCAGGAGGTTACGAGAAACCTTTCACCACACTGGAAACATCAGCAATGTTATCTCGCCAATACTCTAGCTCTACCAGTAAGGAAATGAACACTAGCATCCTGTTCTCTGCCAGTCTCTGCCGGTCTGCCGACAGCGACAGCGACAGTCACCAACCTCGGGGCAGCACCCCTGTCCCTTTCAGTGGGTGGGAAGCTGACTTGAACCACCATTGTCTCGGAGAGGCTCTGAGGTGAGGAGGCAGCGAGGGGGAAAGGACTGAAAGAAATGCTTCCAAAGGAAACACGGGCTCACAATGGTTTGGGAATCGGGCCCCAGCACACCCCAGCCCGGGTGATGGGTGATCTGAAAAACAAGGCATATCAAAGTGCTATTGATAAGCTGACTCAGTAGACAGCTTATCTAAGGCCCTCATGGACCATATGGTGCCCCAACTTCTGCTGCCTGTTGCTGCCGCAACAATAGGCTTGGCTGCCCAGAAAGCACTGTGGTGGGACGGAAGCTCAGCAGCAGAGGCACGTCGCCCGGCCGCGGTGCTTACATTTTATTTTGCGCTGTTAGCTTTGCGTGTCCCCCAGCGGGAACTTGAAACGCACACCACATATGCTTCGTGTCAAGACACCAGAGCTACCTGCAGAATGCACATGGCTGGGCGCTGTATATGTGCTTGTGAATGGGGACAGAGCAGGTGAACAAGAAAAGCAGATGTCAACTTCAGAATGAGAACATGGCTGGTGGGGGCAGGGTGAGCAGGCAGGCTCCTAGCTAGTGCGAGAGCAGAGACAATGCTCTTTTCTCAAAAAAAAAAAAAAACAAAACAAAACACTCTGGCCAGGCGGGCCTCGGGGAGTGGCTATTTAAAACACTTGGCTTCTTTTATTCCACCACCATGGAAGTGAATTCAGTTCTTCGGAACCAGAGCAAATGAAGTCATTTGGTTTCTGTAGGTTCTCTGCACTTCAGCAGTAGGAGTCGGGCCATCTAAGTTGTCCTTTCCTCATTAACTCAGTTTGCTTGGAAGAGGCAGTAAGGCCGTAGTGAAATTCTAGGATGTGGGGCACTGGAATGGACGCCCCATATGGTGTTTCCATCAGGAAGTCACGGTGCAAAAGCAAACGGGTATCACCTTCCGAAGGCTGGGCAGAAGACTGACCGGGACTCTCGTCCAATGAATTCACAAGTGTTCTATGTGTCTTCCCAGAGATTTTCCTGTCTTTGCAGATGATCATAAAATATTCATCTATCTAGCTGACTACCTATCAGAGACAAGGCACTGGTTTCCAATAAGAACTCTGTAGCTACAGTATCAGGTGACATAAAAGCTGTCCTGCGATGCAGGTCCTCAAGGTTGTTCATAGCAAAAAATGGGGACAGAAGGCTCTCCCTCAATACCCTCAACAGAGCTTCCGCAGAAAGATGCTGGTTTCATCTGTGACACCATCCCCATACCTAGGTGGACAACATTCTTGGATGAACTTCTCAAATTTTCTTAAACAGTCTCAGATTTTTTTTTAAAATCTCCTTTCAAGTTAATTTGAGACTGCACTTGAACTCCATCCAAGAGCTAAGCTGAACTGAATTATGATAATTAGAAAGCTGTGCCTATAATTTTTAAGCAGACAGCAGAGTTGATCTATTTTTTTATAAAAGTTCATGCCAGAGAATATAAGTTCAGTATGTTCTCACATAATTAACATTTCCCACCATTATGAGCAGTATGAGCAGTTTTTCAGTTTACCTATCAGTACTGCTGTGTATTCCCAAGCCTCAGTGCTATAATACATACAAAACTGTCAGATGCCTAGAGGCTCCCAGAACTTCCCCCTGCAGAGGAACTTAACTTCTTCATCAGTGAATCAGCCCACGTTTAAGTGTAAGCTCATTTCCCCACACTCTGTCTTTCCCCATTAAAAAAAATGCTAATACGGGGCTGACATGTGGCTCAGTTGTTATGGAGGTGCCTATCATTCATGAGACCGGGGTACAATCCCAGGCAAGGATGAAACAGAAGCCCAGCGTGGTGACACGGGTCTGCACTCCAGCATGTGAGCAGCAGAATGAAGATCGTGAGGCCAGGATCATGCTGGACTCACAGTAAGTTGAAGGTCTGGTGCATGGGACCTGCTTCAAAAAACAAATAAAAATCTAATGAAATCGAATGACAAAGCATTAAACACCGGTGTGAATGAGAAAAGAACATAGACAATACCAGCTTCAAAAGAGGGGGTGAGGAGTACACAGCTTTCCCTATGACTGCCACAAAAGTGAAGACAGCTTCTCTGAAATACCATTCCATTATCCAATCAGAAGAGGCTCTGTGTGTGTGTGTGTGTGTGTGTGTGTGTGTGTGTGTGTGTGTGTGTGACACACACATCCATTATCCTCCCCACCCCCAGCCTGAGGAAACCATCCGGAGACACCCAATTGTGTAAGTGAACAAAATGGGAACTTGGGATCAAGGAGTAGCCCACCCTCTGGGCTACACTGACCTGATCCCTGCCCTGCAAAACCAAAACCTGCCATTTGCTCACACATTTCAAAACTCTCCTGCTCTGCCCCAACACAAAATGATCCTATTCCTACCTCAAGTTCAAACGTGGACCAGCTTTAAGGAGAACCATAAGAGAGAACCTTGAAGGACTGGCAACACAGCTCACATCTTTGAAGCTGAACAAGAGCCCTCCAAAAAAAAAAAAAAAAGGAGACCGGAATATCCCAACTTTACACGCTATGCCCTAGAAGCCTGTTCAGATATGCACAAGAGCCACACAACAGGGTCTAAGTGGTGTCTACCAAAAACCCAGCCCTGATACGGTACTAAGGACTGACCTGGATTGCCGTATTTTATTCAACTTGATGAATAGCAAATAAAACACATTAACACTACATGACTTGGGTTCCTCCATAAACTAAGATGATCTGAAGCCTTCTCAGCGAACAGAAGAAAAGGCAGCAGCTCTCAGCTACAGAACGTAACGGCAGCCCTCACAGTGCCCAGGCAGCCAAGCACAGCTCATGCTGGCCAATGAGGGTGAGCAACAATATATTTTTTTTCTTACGGAATTCAGAAGTAGGATGTAAGCAGTGTGCGATTCCAGTCACAGAACTCTAATAAAAGAGAAGCCTGCCTTAATTAACAAAAATGACGGAGGCCTTCTTGCAGTTTGGGGGAGAAAGCTGAGCACTTGCCTTAGCCAGTATTTCTTAAGCCTGTGAAGGAAAAGGAAAGACCCTACTCAAAAGTTGTGCCACTCGACTGATTCCGAACGGCTGTTACTCAGAAACACACACATAGACTTCTTCTGCTTTCAGACTCCCTTTATGGGGAAACAGAGCCAAACGCCTAAAATGGTAGCTTCGAAGCAAGGGCCCTAATTTCTCTGCACAGATATGGCTCACCTTTTTAAGCCCACTGGGTCGTACACAGTTATCTGCAAGGACCTCTGGAGTGACTAAGACACCATCACCATTTCCATTTGCAAGCAGTTTAATTACACTCACAATTAACCCGTAACACACGAGATTAGAGAGCAGAGTAATCCTACAGATGTTCAGGCTCTTCTTGTACACGCATGGACGGGGACGGAGGGAGGGAATCTATCTATTTCCAATGCTGGCAACAACTTCCTAATGCTGCTAACGGCCTGTCTCACAGGTGGGGCCTCCATCCCCCCAATTGCCCTTGTTATATACCTTCCCAACACAGTTCCATAAAGGTATACCTTCTTACATTTGCTTCTGCGTATCGTCAGAACCGACTAAAATCAAAACTCGTTATGCACTACTGAACTCTAAAAAAAAAAAATCTTTTTCTTAAGTTTTCTCTCTTCTTCCCAAATCAGAAGATGCCAGAATCCAAAGAAGTTATGTGAACGTATAATCCCAGCTGTGTACAGCAAGAGGGGGTGAGAAAGGGGAAGGAAGCCAGCTTCCCACCAGGTGACCCAGGCAAGCCCACCCTCATGATTTCACGGTGCTATAAGGAGAGCACAGACTGTATGTATCACAGTACAATCGAGGGTGGGAAGCACACACTGTATGCCCAGTACAAGCAAGTAACTCATGCAGTGACCACAGCCTGGGTCAGACTATGCTACAATGTCTGCCTGCTTCAAATTAAAGGTCACTAACTATATACACGTCCTGGTGAGTCCTGGCCTTTGCTTGTACAAAATCTCCAATAATCCCAGAATGTTCCCTAGAATTTATAAAGAACTCCAGGAAGAAGAAACTCACACAAAGATTCTCCCCCTCCTTCTCCCCACCTCCTTTTTTTAAACTCTTTTGTAAAGGCAAAGTGTCTTTCTGGCTTTGTTTCAAACTTGTTTTAAAAAGATAAAAAAAGTATTCTAATATTCCCCTAAATCTTTAATTTAAACAATACTTGCCATTAAACAGAAAATAAAATGGTTTACTAAAGGACATGAACAAGACTCAGTAATGGAGACAGCTTATCAGTTTATTTTTTTATACAAACAACAAATAAAAGAATTGCAAACTCTGTTAAAAACCTGTAATCTAAGAGTCCAACACAGAGTTACACATTCAAAGAAATACTACACAAAAATATCTTATGACCATTTATGGAAATACTGAGATTAGAAAAATGCGCCTTTCCTCCTTAAAATCATCAACAATTTAAAACCTTGCTGTTGACAAAGGTTCAGCTAAACGCATTTGTCTTTCCGGAGTCATGCTGTAACTGGGTCTACTGTTTCCTTCTAAAGAGGAAAGATTCTTACCAAAGTTGGATCTAAGTCTGGCCCTTATAAGCATTCAGATGTGCCTGGGCCCAAAGATCCTGCTATTCACAGAAAATCGCAGACTCCGCTGAAAGGCGGAAGCCCCTGGCACAGTCTGTACAGCCTGAGGACTATTCCCAGCCCCAGTCTCAAGGCAGATTAGCCCCCACCCAAGAGCTCAGGCTTGCACAGACAAGCTACCCCTCGGCTCCGGGTAGATTGAGTCTCCCTAACGGGAAGGATCTGTCCACCCGGGGAACCACCTGCCAGCACTCAAGCACACTCTAAGCCACCAGACCACCTAAACTTCCAGAACGAATCCAGGCCACAAGGCGTGAAGGAAACTAAGATTCTGTTACTTTGCATTATCTGTAGGAATTGAAATATTTTCCTTTCACTATTTTGAAATATGATCGTATTTACAGACCTTTTTGTTCCAAGGACCTTAGCTCCTTTCAAATGGCGCTATTTTAAAACCCGTCCTTGCTACACTCCGATTTCTGGAATATCTGTCTGTAAGTTTCCAGTGCTGAGATCAATTTGCATTTCTGTAAATCACAGACAGCTTCTAAGAACTTAACAAGCCTCCTGAGAAACGCTGGTGGCTGGCATTTCATTGTTTCATAAATATTTTTATACGGGTGACACCATTCAACTTTAAATAAATCCTTAAAAAGAAAGACGATTAAAGACCGAGGAAAACTAGTCTGGGTTTTATTTTCACGGAAAGATAAGTGTGAGCCTTTCATTGTTTTCTACTTCTTTAAATGTAGCTTTGATTTTTTTTTTTAATGCATTAAAAAAGAAAAAGGAAACTCCTAGAAGTTGAACTTTCTTTCAAACGGGCCTCTGGACTTTGAAAACAAGTGGTGCTGCCGCGAACAAAGGCTAAAAGTGTCCCCAGAATTTTTTTTTTTTTTTGGCCCTCCTGGGGATCGTTTCTCTTCCAATAAACAAACAAATCCCCCAGTATTTCCTACCGAAGGGAAGTTTTCCAGGGAGAGTCTACTCCCGGGTTTGGTGGTAAGTGCGACTCAGTCTTTTTTGGACACAATGTTTCTGCTGACTCCTGAAAATTTTCCACTTGAATGTGCACTGGAGCGGCGGCGGCGGCGGCGGCGGCGGCGGCAGCAGCTCTGGAGAGGCGGCAAGGGCGAGAGAGCCCTCTTTCATCTCCCGGGAGGAGGAGCCGGGATCCGCGCGGACCCCGAAGGGGCCGGGCGCCGGGGGAGTCACCCGGCTGCAGGCTCTAGGCTGCACGCCGGACGCTCTCCCCACCCGTGATCGCGCCGAACTCGGCGCTTCCCAGACAAGGAGCGAGGTGCGCGGGAGAGAGACGCTGGAGAGAGGGGCGCGCAGAAAGCCGAGCGGGGCCGCCTGTTGCCGCGCGAGGTTGCGGCCCAACTTGCAGGGCGGCGGGGCCGCTCCCCTTCGGGAGCCGCACACAAAGCGCCGATCGCGGTGACGCCTAGACAGCCCGCGCCCCCGAGTCCGCCCCGCGCGCAACTTACCTCGGCCGCCCGAGCGGGCGCGGCAAACTTCGGGGCGCTGGGCCACCGCCCCCGCGCTACTCCAGCCGGTACTCCCCGCGGTACTCCCGCGCCCGGCCGCCCCAGCCCGGCCTCGCCGGCTCCCCGGACCAGCAGGGCGCGCCGGGGCAGCTGCCCGCGCTCCGGCGACGTTGCGCGCTGGGGGGTCAGCGCATGGCCTGCGCCCCGCCGCGGCCGCCCCGGGCCCGGGCCCCGGCGCGCGGACTCCCCGCGAGCTGGAAGCGAGTGTGCGAAGTGCTGGGGGGCGCCCGCGGCGGGCGGCGGGGCCGCGGAGGCTCGGCTCGGCTCGGGCGGCGCGGCGCGGCGCGAGCGATGCGAAGAATGTGCGGAATGAGGACAGGAATGAAATGAACGCCAGGACCGAACTCGCTCCGGAGGGGTGGGGCCTCGGTGACGTCATGCCGCCGGGCCCGGGGTGGGGCGTGGCCTGCCGCCGCGGTGACGTCATGATGTGGGGCGGGGCGCGTGGGGCGGGACTTGGCGCCCACGGGGGAGCGAGCCGCGCGCGATGGCGCGCGCTCAGGGCTTTGTGCGGTCCGAGGCGGGGCGGCCGGGTACTAGAAAGGCGGGGTGTGCGCTTTCCTCCTGCTGTGACTCAGTTTACCCCCTCCTGGTGTGCGCTGGCAGCGACGCTCCCAGACTGGAAGGGAGGTTGCTCTTCAGGAAACTGAGGCCGGAGTGGGCAGCTTCCCAGCCCGCCACTCCTCCTCAAGCCGTTTCGCTTTACCCAAGTTCGCGGTGCTCGCGCAAATTCTGGGCTTCGCAGACTGGGTTGGAGCGTCGCAGAGTCCTCGCCCGCTTCCTGCCCTGTCTTTCTAGAAGTGAAGTTCACTCGTACTGCGAGTTTAGTCTAAGGAAATCCTGCACCCACTTAAATAAAATAAAGTCTTGCCTGGCTGCAAAAAGCAGCTTCGCGCCGTCCCTTTATGGAGAACGTAAGAATCAATCATAAACGGTTTGAACTCTGTTTTTGGAGTGGACGACACCGCAGCACTTCAGAAACTCGGGTAAAGTTAACGGTGGCTGGGACAGACATGCTGGCAGTTTGGGCCGGTTGCAGTCCGTAGTTTCCCAGAAAGGAGACGGCCCTTCCCGCACTGGGACTTCCTTCTGGCTTCAGAACAAACTAATGGCGCCTGTTTTGTGCCGGAGTATTCCTGGAGTGTGCATAAACTCAGGAAAGCGAATGGGACTCACTACGCCTTGTTTGCTCGGAAACAACGTTTACCAGTGCGTTTTTAAGGCAAAAATATCTTCCATCCATGCGTTTTTTAAAATTTTATGTCAAGAGAATTGAAGACTCCCATGCCGTTGTAAAAAGTAATACAGAGACATTCTTTGTTCGCTTTGCCCAGCTCTTCCCTAGCCATGTCAGCCAAAATTTTATCCCAGCCGGGGTATTAATTTTCGGGCAGATTTTCCAGATCAACTTAAACACATCATTGTGTATTTGTTTAATTCTATAAATTCTATAATTTCTCACCTGTGTAGATGCCCACCACAATCAAGTACAAATGTGTATTATTTTTAGTTAATAATATGCAGCAATATGACAGGCTGACAATAAGAACCTCATACACCTGGCAGAGTATTAGAAAATGCACAACTATTTTCCCGTTAAAACTCCAGAGGTGTATCTCTTTTCCAGATAACCCCCCATAATACCAGCGAATAAAGTCGGAGAGCAGAAGAAGCTGGAGAGATAGTTCACCAGCGAAAAGCCCTTGCTGCTCTAGTAGATGACCAGGCTCCTGTTAGGTTCCCAACACTCATAAGGTCGCTTTCAACAATCTGTAACTCCAGTTCTGGGAGCACCAGGCACAAACATGGTGTACATACATGCAGGTAAAACATTCATATACATAAATAAATAAGAGGTTGTTTTTTTTTTAAGTCTGATAGCAGAGCCAGCCTACCAGTGGGTAAATTTCTAAACCAGTATTTATCTTGCCCATGACAGGCTTGGTTACCCTTCAGACTCCAGTTGCTCCTGGCGATTCGGTGTTCTCTCATTTCTACTGAGTTAGGAAAGACTCTTTGACCAAACTTCCAAAGCCGCTCATGATGTGCTAAAACTGCTTGGCCTGTGCTTTCTACAACTTATTTTCATCCACACACACCTTCTTTGAAATGTATGCTAAAAACCTTTTCTCCAAGGAAGTCTGTTCAGGTGGAGCCAGGCACATTGGCAATATAATCCCAGCATTCAGGAGGCTGAGGCAGGAGGATTGGTGTGAGTTTGAAGAAATTCTGAACTAAAGAATTAGATCTTGGGTTGGGGATTTGGCTCAGTGGTAGAGCGCTTGCCTAGCAAGCACAAGGCCCTGGGTTCGGTCCCCAGCTCCGGAAAAAAAAAAAAAAAAAAAAAAAAAAAAAGAACTAGATCTTGTCTGGAAGAGGAGGAGAAGGGAAAGAGAAAAGAAAAGGAGAGGGAGAGAGTGGGGAAAGAGCTGGGGTGTGGGGGGGAAGACTGGTTAACTAGATGTCTCCTTCCCAGGCCCCTGAAGCCACTTGGTCCAGCTATCTATGTCTTGTGTATTTGGTCTGTTAGTTCACAGCATATGTGTGTTACTGGACAGACTCACCTGTATGAGACAATGGTTAGGTCTCATTCAGCTAAGATTTTTCTGTCTAGAACTCACTCACAAATAGGAAGTGCAACGTCATCTCTCTACCCATCTATCCCATACTCTGTGCTCTCCTCATCTCCCCATCAGTCAACACACAGGGCCTTAAGAGTTTTGAGCTGTGAGCAGTTGAACCCATCTGAGGGTGGAAACAGTGGCTGCCACCTGCTAAAATGAGAGCAGCTTTCCCGAGTCGAATTCATTCTTAGCCTCTAGTATTTTGCTTTTACCATCTCAATTAATCCCCACTGCACCTGTACAAAGTGTAATTCTCACCCCAGTTTATACAGATGAGAAACAAGATGCAAGGACAAGCAGGGGATGGAAAACGAAACCTAAATCCAAATTCTTTCTGATGCATACAGAAAGCACTATTAGCCGGGCACTGTTCTAAGTGCTGCCCTTTCATTGCCTCACCTGACCCACTGTGATGGAGGTTCTGCTTTTTTTAAAGATTTTATTTTAAATTGTATGCATATGGAGGGGGAGTGTGAATGTGAGTACAGTCCCTACAGAGACCAGACAAGGGAGTGAGATTCCCCTGAAGCTGGAGTTAAAACAGTTGTAAGCTGCACCATTTGAGCACTAGAAACTCAGAGCAGTTAGCCCTCTTAACGACTGAGCCATCTCTCCCAGCCTTGAGTTAAGTACTTTTATTTTTATCCTTTTATAGACAGACAAGCTGAGGACCAGAGAAGTAAGATAACTTGGCCTGGGTTGTGTGCTTAGTAAATACAGACCAAGGATGTAAACCCAGGCAGTTCCACTTAAGACTCTGTGCTCTTAGCCATGCCTCTCAGTAACCCAAATGCAGCACTTCAAGGAACTTAAAAAAAACAGTGGCCTGAAGGGGCCCCTGACCCTGAGATGTAGTAAACTTATACTATCTAATGATACAAGAAGTCTGTTTCGCATAAGCCTACCCCAGAAAGAAGCTAACAGCTAACTTGTAACACATAAGAGAGATTTTAAGACATCTCCCTGAGAAAGAGGTTTCCAGGCCTCTGATTTGGTAGAACCCTGAGGAAGGGCATGGCCAAGACAGTTACTTCTTTCCAAACTAAAATACATTGTAACAATAATTTGTTTCTACTAATTAAGCTTGCCTTTTTTCTTCCCTTTCCTTCTCTTCCCTTCCCTTCCCTTCCTTTCCCTTCCTTTCCTTTTTTAAGACAGGGTCTCACTAGATAGCCCAGGCTGACCTGGAATTCACTATGTAGACTAGGCTGTCCTCAAATTCACAAAGATCCACCTGCCTCTACCTCACCCTACCACCCTACCATCCCAGTACTGGGATTAAAACATGCACCACCACATATATCACATCCAACTTTTTCCTTTTTCTTCTTTTCTTCTTTCTTTCTTTCTTTCTTTTTTTTTTTTAGGCAGTCTTATAAGTAGCCTGAGGTGGCCTCAAACTTGCTATAACCTTGAATTTGAGATCCTCCTGTCTCTGCCTCCCAAGTGCTGGGGTTAAAGGTTTATATTACTACTCTTCTACTACTTACCTATTTTATTTTATATGTCTGGTGTTTTGCCTTGCATGTATATCTGTGTACCATTTGAGTGCCTAGTGATTGAAGAGGCCAGAAGAGGGCATCCAATCCCCTGGAACTGGTTATAAGCCAGTGTGTGCGTGCTAGGAACTGAACCCAGGTTCTCTGGAACAGCCACAAATGATCTTACTGCTGAGCCATCTCCCCAGCCTAGATCTATACTTGTTAAGAACTATAAAATACATACCTATATTTCACTTCTTCCCAGTGACCAGCAGCTTACTGGGCTCTGAATCTCTGCCCTTCTGATTCCAAAAAGTCCTTTCTGCATTCACTATTCTGGCTCTGCAGTTTCAGATGGGCTCTTTCCTTTCAGCATCCCTGTCCTCCCTCTCACTGCAGGCCTTGTGGACGGAGCTGTTAGTACTCCCACTGGCCCCTCAGCCTCTGCAGCTGGGCTCTCTGCTCATCTACTCCATCCATTTAGGGTTCTACTCCTCATCCAAGCTACTAATCGGTTGTGATTGTCACCTCCATGCGACCACTTCCTCTTTTTCTTCCTGTTCCCAGGGATTTTTCTGCTCCCTTTCCTCTGAGAATTCATTCTCTTGTACTTGGCTTCACAGTTTGTAGTTGTGTATGGGGGACTTCCTGCTGGCCTTACTTTATATCCCTTATCTCACTCCCATGATCTCAGTACTATATATTGGTTGTCATTTCACCGTACAGGTGTAATATCTCTCTCTCTCTCTCTCTCTCTCTCTCTCTCTCTCTCTCTCTCTCTCTCTCTCTCTCTCTCTCGTGTCAAAGGTGTACCAAATCTCTTGCTTGACCCCACCATCTGAATACCTCAGAATGCCTCAAACAGCCTGTGTAGAACCACGATCTCCCACTGTGGACTCTGCCTTCCCTAAACATTTGTCATCTCCTAGGAAATTCACAGAAAACTAGATGTCAGGATTGAATCAGCCCCTCCTATCTAAAACTCTTTGAGAGTACCCATGCTGGGTCACTTTTAATTCCTCAGATTTGTCATTTGCCTATAGGGTGTTTAGCTCCTTAAACTAGCTTGTCCTCTTTTACCCAAGGAATCCTCTCCAAATGTTGCTTCATCAAAACAAGTCTTTTTACTTTATCTTTTCTATTTTATCTCCTGATGACCTAATTGTATTGCTTACTTAAAGCTGTATGACAAAAGTCACTCTAAAATTTACTATTTTGAAATAGTAATAATCACTCATTATCAATTCCTGTTTGTGGGATGGGTGTTGTTTAGAAATGGTAGTTCTTGTTGGTGGTCTCATCAGAAACTGCTGGGAAAAGTGTGTGTGGTGGTGGGGGGTACCTGTTAGTGTAAATGTGTGGACATTCTCATGCACAAGTATGTTCCAGTGGAAAATGGAGCTATCTTCTCTGATTATTCCCTACTTTTATTTTTTGAAAGTCTCTTACTAAACTGAAATACCTCAATTCGGCTAGGCTGGCTGGCCAGTGAGCTCTGGACTTCCTGTCTACCCATTCTACCTCCAGCCACCTAGGACTGGTGCTTCAGCCATATTTCCCTGTGCCTGGACTTTTCCAGAGGGTCTAGGGATTCAAACTCAGGTCTTCATGCTTTCCTTGCAGACATTTTATTGACTGAGCCATATTCCTGGCCTGGTGCTAAGTTTCTAGAGCCAGAATGTTCGTTCACCTATGTGGCAGGCACCTCTTGGCCATCATGAGGGGCCCCAGTCTCTCTCTGCTTTGGCCAATGCACATTTCCTGAGCTTCCCTACATGTTGAAGTGACTTCAAAATCAAGAAATGGACAGATGGGGTTGGGGTAAATGCAAGGAGGGAGAGACTTAGGGAGGGAAGAAGGGAAGGAGGGAGGGAGGGAGGGAAGGGAGAGACTGGGCAGGAGGGAGGGAAGGAAAAAGAGATGGAGGGAGGGAGGGAGGGAGGGAGGGAGGGAGGGAGGGAGGGAGGGAAGAAGACAGCAGGAAAGGGCATCCTTTAGATGCACTAACCCCAGAAGCTGCAGAGCTTCATGTCTATAACGCTCTGTTCACTGGAAAGAAGTGAGGGGTTGGGGATTTAGCTCAGCAGTAGAGCGCTTGCCTAGGGAGCCCAAGGCCCTGGGTTCGGTCCCCAGCTCCAAAAAAAAAAAAAAAGAAGTGAGTCACTTAGACTCTGATCACACCTGTGAGAGAGAGCTCTTAGGGGGAGAGTGTGAGGCTTAGATAGGAGACTTTTTCCTGGCATGCATAAGTCTCAAAGAATTCATTACAAAGACTTCTATCTATTTGACCGCTGTGATCCTATTCTCCAGTTCCTAATGGAACACTTGGCACTCCCATAGAGAATAAACAAGTGTTGTTATAGCTATGTGCAATGCCTGAAACAGCCAATGTAGACTGACATATGAGGATCACTCAGAGTTCAAAGCCAGCCTAGGCTAAGTCTAGAACACAGACGGGCCACTAAAGGACGGTGTTTTCTCCTCCTATCAGTCTTCTGAGCTATGGTCCCACTTTAGTCTCTAAACCAAACAATCAACTGCCCAAAAACCCACTGGACATAGGACTAGGCCAGGAGAACATGACTCTTACACTCCCCTCTGGCTCAGAGTAACCCATCTCTGCACTGAGACCAGTCTCCATTATTATTGTCTCAACATGTCTGATTTTTTTTTCTTGTCTGAGGCCTGGGAAGATTACTGAATAAAATCCTGGCTGTACAGCATGAGGAGTTGGGTACAGATTTCCAAAATCCGCATAAATGCTGGAAGAGCATGGTGCCTTGTCTGTAAACCACTGGGGAGACAGTACATGCCTCCCCAGAGCAGGCTGCCTGGCTAGACTAGCTACAGAGCTCTAACTTAAAGTAAGAGACACTGCCTCAAATAGTACAGTGTCAATCCTAAGCCAGTGCCCAGGGTAGCACAGAGATAACAGTACACCCACATTTATCATAGCATCATCCAAAGTACCTAAGAATAGAATCAACCTCATCTTCATCACTGGGTGAATGGATAAAGGATTGTGGTATGTACACACAGTGAAATATTAAGCAGACCCCTTCATTTGCAGTGAGATAATCCTGGCACTCAGGTAGGCAGGTGGATCTCTGTGAGCTTTGAGACCAGGTTGATCTACATAGCAAGTTCCAGGCCAACCTGGGCTACATAATGAGAACCTATTTTTAAACAAAGAAAAAAAGCAACCCATCATAAAACACAACCAATAACAACAACACAAGTGGTTTGGAATGTAGACTGGTGATGACTATGGAATGGGAAAAGTAGCTGGACTGTGGTGGAGCACACCTTAAATCCCAGCACTCAGGAGGCAAAGGCAGGTGATCTCTGAGTTAAAGGCTAGCCGGCTCTACAGAGTGAGCTCCAGGACAACCAGGGCTACATGAAGAAACCCTGTCTCAAACAAAACAACAAAATAACAACAACAAAAGAATGGAAAAGGTACAGACAGGCCTGATCAATGTACACTCGGGCACGTGCTGAAATATCATTACCAAACCCCATTACTGAGATTTTATACAGAATAATAAAAAAGCCAATGTTAGGGGCTGGAGAGGTGACTTAGTTGAAAGCACTTGCTGTTTTTCTAGAAAACTCCAGTTCAATTCCCAGCATCCATGTAGGGTGGCTCACCTAAAACTCCAGCTCCAGAGACCCAACATTGTCTCCTGGCCTCCGTGGGCACCTGTGCTCATGTGCACATACCCAAACACAGACATACATGTAAGTAAAAATAAAAAGTAAGATTTTTTTTAAAAAGTCATTGTCAAAAGGTCTCAAATCAGTTAGCTCTCTAATACCATATTGTACTGGGCAAAGCAAGTCACAGTGATGGGCTGGCTGCCACTCATAATAGCCTACGGTGCATCTTGTAAAAGCCTGGAGTGGACAAACCGAAGGCTCCAAATGCAAAGACATGGTAAGGAGATAGAAATGCTCGCTCTGAGCTGACCGGGATACTGAATACACAAGTTGCAACAACACAGGGAGTCTGGCAAATACAGACATGTATTAATGTATGCATTACATATTTTCAAAACGTATTCGTTAATTTTTTGAGGCAAGTTCTCTTGTAGTTCATGTCATGTTGTGTGGCAAAAACTAGATCCTTCTCACCTTCCCCTTTAACTTCAACATCCTCAATCCACCCCCTAGCCCACCTCACTTGCTACCTGCAGAGGCCTGTGAACGGCCAACAAGGCCTGTTTGGTCAGTTTTTCTTTAAATGTTTGAATGCTTACACAAGTCTGCACAAGCAGCAGCTGCTTAAAAATCTTCCTTTCAATCTTAGTTTTCTCTTTTTTCTTTTGTGAAGGCTTTCTCCTACCCTTTTATTTCAAGAAAAGGAAATGTTAAATATTTAAAATTTTTAGATAACTGAGAAAAGTATACATAGGAAGATAAATACCATCCATCACACATCATAAACTCTCCACTTAGTAGTTAGGAAAAAAATTAGACTGCTCCTACCATACAACATGTAGATTACTATAACCAAACCTGGGTTCAGCATTGCACCTTGCTAGTGTCTTGTCATACTTACGTCTAGCCAACTGCTTATATTTTCTTTCAGATATATTTTAAAAGATTTATTTATTCATTTAAATATTTGTTTTATTTATGTGTATAACATTTTCACATACACACATGTGTGTGTGTACCACATGCATGACTGTTGAATTGCCTGGAACTGGGGTTATAGATGGTAGGGAGCCATCTCGTGGGTGATGAGAATTGGATCCAGGTCCTCTGCAAGAGCAACATGTGCTCTTAACTACTGAGCCATCTCTGCAGCCCCTCGTGCTTATATTTTCTGAGCCCACTATAGAACACAAAGGAAAGACCACATATTACATGGGTAACTTTATAAGATAAAGATCAATGCCATCTCCCAATATTGACAAATACATGGTCGTGATGAAAATTTCAAATCGATTTTTTTGCTTGTTTGTTTGTTGTTTGTTTGAGGCAGGATTTCTCTGTGTATCCCTGGATGTCCTGGAACTTGCTCTGAAACTAGGCTGGCCTCAAACTCACAGAGATCCTCCTGCCTCTGCCTTCCTAGTGCTGGGAATGAAGATGTATGCCACTGCCACCCTGCTTAAATCAGTATTTTTTTTTTTTTTGAGCTTAGGTCTTATGCAACTCAGGCTGGCCTCAAACTCGTGTATCAGCATGTCTGATTTATGCTGGACTGGGGATTGATCTCAGGGCCTTGGGACTGCTAGGTAAGCTTTTTATCAACAAAGCTCCTAAGGGAGGTAACTCCTACGTGACTCCTAAGGGACTAAGGGATGTAACTCCTACGTAACTCCTAAGGGACATTACTTCTACGGAACTCCTAAGGGATGTAACTCCTACGTAACCCCTATGGGAAATTATTTAAAAAAATTTTTTTTAATATTTACTAATTTGCAGTGGGTAAGGATGTACTGTGAACAGGACATGTGTGTGGTAGTCAGACGATAACTTTCTGGGGTTGTTCCTCTCTTTCCACCATGTGAATCCCAGGTCATCAAACTCGTGTAGCAGGTACCTTTACCCACTGAGTCATCTCACCACCCCTAAAGGAACAATTTTTTAAGACTAAATTTACCCCTGAAGGAACGATTTTTTTTTTTTAAAGACAAAATTCGTTAAATAGCAACAACAATGGATTTGGGCTATTATGGATGTATGGGAATTGTGCTAATGGCTTTGTGATCAATAGCTAACATACTAACATACATGTAATTTATGAGTATATTTTTCACAAAAGTTTATTTTTCTTACCTTCATTTTACTAAAACTGCTAATAACGTTGATTGCTGTTGCTGTTTGAGACAGAATATCATTCTGTGGTCTCAGCTGGACTGGGATTCCTGGCAATCCTCCTGCCTCAGCTTCTGGAGTACTAGAGTTACAATTTGAGCCACCACACCTGGCTTAATAATATCATTAAAACCCATCTTTTGCACAAAATGAATTCTTTATTTTGAATTTTCAGCATTGCTTAATGCTGCACATGGTAAAGTCCTAGTCGCCAGGGTGACACTCTTTAGGGGTGGAGGAACTTGAAGAAGGAAGGGCGAGTAGGAGGTCCAGAGGTTCCTGTGGAATGACTTTGGTGTTAGTCAGGGTTCTGCAGAGTCATAGAACTTACCGGCAGTCTCTAGATAGTAAGGGAATTGGTTGATGACTTACGGTCTGTAGCCCAGAGTGGAAGTCCAGGGATCTAGTGGTGGCTCAGTGCATGGGGCAGGCAGGCAGGCAAAAAAGAGAGAGACTCTTCCTTCTTCCAATGTTCTTATGTAAATCTCCAGCAGAAAGTGTGTCCCAGATTAAAGGTGTGTTCCAGCACGCCTGGTCTGGGATTTGCTTTGTTCCAGGTGACCTTGAACTCAGAGATCTCCTTGGCTTAAGCTCCTGGGATTCATAGCCACTTTGCCTCAAGAGCTCCATGCCAGGTCAGAAACTTGCATCTCTCAGCCTCAAGATCAGGATCACAGGTGAGCCTTCCAATTCTGGATTGTAGTTCATTCCAGACATAGTCAAGTGGACAACCAGGAATAGCCACTACAGTGTGGTAATGGCTTCTAGGTCTCTTCTTTTTCCTTGCTTCTACTTCTTTGCCAGCAAGTAGTTATTTAGGTTCTAACACACACTCCTAGTATTCTTGCCACGAGATATAGCCACAGGCCTAAAAGTAGCAGAGTAGATAGAACGGACTATAAAACTCTGAAAATGTAAGCATTTGTAAGGTGACTGAATGTCTTAGATGTCTTCGTAACTAAGACCCTTAGTAATTACAAACCCAGTCTTCTCTCTTTGGATGACTGTTTTTGCAGTCATTGTAACTTTAAATACTTTTCAGATTTCTATTTGTTTTTGTCGAGGTTTAGTTTGTTCATTATCTAGGGGATGTGTGTGGTGCTAGCATTGAACCAGGACCTTGTGCATGCTGGGTAAGCACTCTATCACCGAGTTACATCACTAATTTGTTTTGTTTGTGTCACCTTGGAGCAGAGTCTCTTAGAGCCCAGAGTGGCCTGTATGTGTAAACAAATATGACCTTGAACTCCTGATCCCCCTGCCTCTACCTCCCAAGTGATGGAATTACAGAAGAGTGCCACTGTGCTGGCGGTACTGGGGATGGTGGTGAGGACTGAACCTGTGGCATTATGAATGTTAGACTAGCAATCTGACAACTTACATCTTTAGCCCAGGAAAATATTTTTATTACATGATAAATTTTTTATTCTCCTATGTGATGACCATTTAAGCTGTTTGAATTTTGAGCAAACACATACTTCCTAAATTTTATTTCTGTGGGGTACGGCTCAGACTAAAGACTCTTAGTTCGTAGATTAGGTCTATGCCTAACGTTATACAAAACCTTTAAAACAGTTTATACAGGAAAAGTCCTGTTTCCTATTGCCACGTGCAGTATGTGAGCACCAAATGCTCTCTACTTCCACAGCCTCTGGTGTTACCTTTATAGATTATAGGTTGGTTTTTGCCCCCACCAGGGGTTGGGGCTTGTCATGATCTTTTCTTCATATTCAGGAAGTTCTTTCTGTTGTCTTTCAAGAGAGTTTCTCTGTGTAACCCTAACTGTTCTGAAACTCATTCTGTAGATCAGGTTGGCCTCAAATTCTGCCCCACCTGCCTCTGCCTCCTGAGTGCTGGGATTAAAGGCATGCAACACCACTGACTGGCATTTTCAAGAAGTTTTTGTCTATTCTTAATCTATAGAGAGTTTAGTTTTTTAAATATCTTTTTCTATATTCAGATGTTTCACAATTCTAATTTTTCTTTTTTTTTCTTTTCTTTTCTTTTTTTTTTTTTTTTCCGGAGCTGAGGACCGAACCCAGGGCCTTGCGCTTGCTAGGCAAGCGCTCTACCACTGAGCTAAATCCCCAACCCCTCTAATTTTTCTTAATATATTGATTTTTACTGAGTGCTAGAATTTTTTTCTTTTAAATTTATTTTATTTTACTGTACAGTGTAAGCGTTTGCCTGCATGTATGTATGTGTGTCCGATCCCCTGAAACTGAGGTTATAGATCTGTTATGAGCTGGAAACTGAACCTGGGGTCCTCTCAAGGACAGCCAGTGCTTTTGAGTGCTGAGCAGATCTCTACCCCATGGCTGGTATGTTAACTAATTTACTTGGATTAACATCATTCACGTATTTATTTAGAGACAAGGTCTTGTACAGCTTAGGCTGGCCTTGATTGACAAAGATGCCAAGGCTGTGGGATGGAGAAAATATGGACTTTTCAACAAATGGAGCTGGAACCTTTGAACAGTCATACGCAAAAGAAGCCTAGCAGGCTGGAGATTAGGAGACTGGAAAGAGAGGAGTAGAGTCATCCCAAAGGAAGTAGGGGAAAAAGAAAGCCCAGAAATTTAGGGGGCAGAGAATTCTTGGAGCAGAAGTCTGACCTACAAGTAAATGTCTGCACGAGTTACCAGTGCAAACCAGAGTTAGGGACGCTGAGGGCCAGGATTCAGTTCCCAGCACACTCGTGCTGCCTTCAGAGTCTGCTTTGTACGTTTACTATGGTGTGTGTGTGTGGTGTGTGTGTGTGTGTGTGTGTGTGTGTGTGTGTGTGTGTGTGTGTGAGAGAGAGAGAGAGAGAGAGAGAGAGAGAGAGAGAGAGAGAGAGAGAGGCGGGGGTTAGGAGCATCTTATTCTGTGGTCCTATCTTTGAAATCACAAAACCTCAGCTTCCAGAGTGCTGATATTACAGCCACGAAGCAATATGCCCAGTTTGTAATTCTCTCTCTCTCTCTCTCTCTCTCTCTCTCTCACACACACACACACACACACACACACACACACACACACAAAACTTATTTGTATATGGGTATTGCCTCCACACACATGCATCTTGGGTATCCCTGGTGCTGAGGTCAGAAGAAGGCATTGGATTCCGGGAACTGGCACTACAGACAGATTTGAGCTGCCATGTGGGTGATGGAAATTAAACCAGGTCCTCTTAGAAAAAAAAAAAAAAGAATAAGCCAGTGTTCTTAACCACTTCAGGCCCTGTAATTATTTTCTTGATACTTAGAGTGGCAGATGACATCTAGGGCAGAAGAGACTGTCACTTTTGTTCTCTCAGAAGGTGGTGGCAAGGAGCTGGGTCTGATGCAGGACTCCCTAGGCCTGTGTTAGCTATCAGTCTCACAAATGAGCCTGTGCTTTTAGGCTGTGAACATCACAAATACTTCCCAGCAACCCCCATTGGTTTGGGCAAGAGACAGGAGTGGGCTGGGTATGGTTATCCATATGCAGGATTAGAAGGAACTGGAATTCAGTATTTCTTTTCTTCTCCATGGAAGGCGGGCGAGAGCCAGCTGGAATTGAGTGTCTCCCTTTTTCCTGTCATTTCTGCTCTGCTAAACCTCCAGCTGGTTCAGCTCTAGTTAAATCATTTCTCCCGGGGGCAGAAGTTGCTAAGAAGATTGGAATGTGCTTGGTATTTCAACATGATTTCTCTTCTCTCTCTACCAGAAGCACTGGGAGTGGGGGTGGCATTTCTCGGACAATCACCATGAGAACCTATCAGAGCTCCAGGATGCAAAAGTCTGGGAACCCCAAGAACAGGGTGTCCCTGGAGTTTTCATCTCCCAGGCTTGCCCACACGGAGCCTGCAGTATTTTATCAACCTAGTACAGATGCGCTCAATCCTGGCAGAACCACTAGGGAAGTTTCAGCTTTTGGATTACAGACCTGGTAAGATACGACTCTCTTGTGTTTGCTTATAAGTGTCTCCAATTTGGGAGCAAAGGCTTGCTATATGACCTCACTTCTCTAATGGATCTTGGAAGAAGGGGTTGAATTTCCAGTTTATTTAGCTTTTTGTCATCATTAGGAGGGAAGTTTCTGGCTTTTTATGTGCCAGACCGGAAACTTACCTTTTGCCGTTGGATGCTCATATGAGTACAGTCTGCTCTCACAGTTCAGGAAGTTTACATTTCTCCATATTCAGCTAGGGGCTCGGAGCTCTCAAGCTTCCTCTCTGAGGACTCCATAGAGGTTGAAGTCCTGTATATGTATGTACAGTCTTCCAGACTTCCCAGTGGTTTAGTGTGACTTTTATTTTTAAGCTCAGCCTCTTAGTAGCTGCCCCTCTGGGGCAAAGGAATTTATTACTCAGGCCAGCTTTAAGCAGCTCATTTAAGTGAAAGGACACCTCATATTGATGGCCCGTAAGAAGCCCAAGGGTATTCTTCAAGTCCAGCCACATGCCCTACATGTGGGGTAGCCTCGAGCAAGTGCAATGGCTTCTGGATTCTCAGTATTGACCAGATCACAGCAGGCCTCTTGCCAGGTTCTGTCAAACGTCCGTTGGCTCTGTCATTTTGCTCATGTTACTGAGCGAACAGCCTCCTCTTTATCACCCTTCACCTCATCCTTGAGATTTTCCGGTTTTCATGTGGTATAATGGTTTGAATGAGAATTCCCTTAGGTTCATATATTTGCATGCTTAGTCACCAGTTGGTGGACATTTGGGAGGGATGAGGAGGTGTGGCCTTGTTGGAGGAGGTGTGTCACTGGGGTTAGGCTTTGAGGTTCCCAAAATGCTCTCTCTGCCCCGCCCCCTTTCAGGCCTACAGACAAGGATGTAAAGTTCTCAGCTACTACTGCAATGCCATGTCAATCATGCCTGGCATGATGCTAATGAACTGACTCAGAAACTATATGCAAGCCCCGCAGTTAAATGCTCTCTTTTATAAGAGTTGCCTTGCTCATGGGGTCTCCTCACAGCAATAGAACAGTGGCTAAGAGGTTTCCATTCTCTCTCTGCTCCAGACAGTTCCTCCCATACATCCCCCACAGAACTTTCTTCTTCCCATGTATAGCCTCTGCTCTATTGCAGTAAAACTGGGATGGAGGGGTTGGGGATTTAGCTCAGTGGTAAAGTGCTTGTCTAGCAAGCACAAAGTCCTGGGTTCGAGCCTCAGCTCTGGGGGGGGGGGGAACTGGGATGAAGACCCACTTTTTAAGTGGGCCATGCCTTTTTATATGGAGAAGGAACAGGAGGGTAGTTGTCCCTTTTTTCCCTGTTGTTTCTACATGGAAAACTTACCCTAAGGGTACATGAGTTAGGGGTGATGTGGGTTTGGGGTGGTGGCAGCTTATCTTGTATTCTTAGCTTACCATGTGTGGGGCAATGTTGAACATGGAAGTCCGTGCTGAATGAAAGGAAAACCTGGGCTGTTTTGCTGTATAGGAGAGAGCCTCTAGTACTAGACTAGGTTGATGGCCTTGGATGGGGAGTGGTAGGTGAATGCACAGCCTCCTACAATGAGAAGGTGAAGAGGAGTCTCATTACTTGCTTCTTTCTTTGGGGTATCTGTGAGACAACGAAATTAGGCAAGAAAAGAGGGGTTGTCCTGGCTCATGGTTTAAGGGGGTACAGTACTCCACGGGGGGGGGGAGGGGCTGCAGAAAAAAAATTTCTTTAAAGATTTATTTATTATATATAAGTACACTGTAGCTGTCTTCAGACACACCAGAAGAGAGCATCAGATCTCATGACAGATGGTTGTAAGTCACCATGTGGTTGCTGGGAATTGAACTGAGGACCTCTGGAAGAGCAGTCAGTGCTCTTAACCGCTGAGCCCTCTCCCCAGCCCAGGCTGCAGAAATTTTATGCAGCCTGTCACACTGTGTCCCAGTTAGCCAGCAGAAAGTGATGCTTCGCTCTTTGTCATTTCTCTCTTTTTATTCACGGTACCACCTATATTCAGAAGAGTTTTCGGTTAAACTCTCAGGAAACATCCTCCCAGAAAAACTCAGAAATGCGTTTCCTAGACACATACATACATAGATGTACATCCTATCAAGTTAACGGTGAGGACTAACATCCCTGGGGTCTTAAAGGAGCCCTAACTAGGAAGATCAGCAGGGCCTCAAACCTTCCACTCTCTGCTGCCCAATGCTGGGAGTTTAGGTGTGCATCACTCTACCCCGTCTACTTGACTAACAGCTATTTCCTCCTGTAGTAGAGAACCATAGAGGTGGGAGTGGATATAAGACCGAGGGTTCAAGATGTACATTCTTTTGTTAGGTGAGGTAGTTCACATCCTAGCACCCTGAAGGCTAAGTAAGGCATTATGATCAGTAACTCAATCAAGGCTAGCCCTGGCTACATAACAAATTCTAGATCTGCCTGGGCTCCTTAATGGGACTTTTTGTAGAAAAGCTGGAATGAGAGAAGAAGAGGAGGAGGAGGAAGAAGAGGAAGAAGAGAAAAAGCTAGGTGTCATGGTCTACATGTTGAAGGAGGATCAGTAATTCAAGGCCAGCCTGAGTTGTGTAAGATTGTTTCAAAAACAATGAACAAACAGAAAACCAAAACCAAACCAAACATGCAAAACTCCCAGCGATGCCCACATGTGGTTAGATGTCACAGTTGGGTTGTCTCTGCCATCTTGTCCCTCGTGTGAGGGTGTGAAGGCACTTCCCACTTCCTTGGGAGAGTGGAGCCCTGGCTTAGGGTGCAGGAACCAAGTGGCTGAGGTATTGGTCCTACTAAAAATAGCACAGGATCCAGGGGAGGCCTCTGCTCCACAGTTCCAAGTAAGAAAGGCAGCAGGCTATCTGTCACATGCTGCAAGCAGGACCAGCAAGCAAAGGGCTGCTGGTAGGAGCCTGTGACAGAATCCAGGGCAGGGCTGGAAAGGAATGCAAGATAAGAAGGCAAGAGACCGGATGCCCAGTTACCGAGGAGGGAAGGCTCTTGCAGGAGGTGGGGGCTGTGCTTGAATCCCAGCAATGACTGCTAGTTGAGTGTGGGAATTTAGCACTGGAAAAACTCAAAAACGAACTAACTAAATATTTCTTCTAAAAGCAAACAAAACAAAGAAAATAAAACCAAAATCAAAACAAAGAAACAGGAAGAGGAAGTTCAGTTTTGTTGTCCTGGGATCTCCCTCCAGGAGCCCCCTTTGGAAGATAAAGCTGTGAGGTGGAGCCTGCTTCTCTCCTCGGCTGGCTTCTCTGCAGGCCACAGCTCGGTTCATGCAAACCAAGGAAATACACGGATAAAAAGGTTTGCACCCACGATTTCCACACCCCGTCTGGGGACAGGAGCTCAGACAAAAGCCTGTGTGCATCCGAACTATGACATAATCTACAGAATAGAACTACCCAAGAATCCTGGCATCCCGTGTGCTCTGGGCAGTAGGACCTACCTTCCACGGACCTCTCAAGCCAGGCAGCTGGTGATTCTTCTTTACTGTGCAAGCTAAGACCATTTCAGGGGAGAGGCTGGGGACTGCAGGAGTCTATTAATGCTGAAGACTCTGAGGATAATGGCACCTTGGTGTGACCCTGAGTTCATTCAGGGCTCATTAAAGATGCTCCCTGTAGGCAGCTTTGGTAGTTGTTTAGATTAGAAACAGCTATTTAAAAATGATAGTTATCGCTTTGGTGGAATGAGGGAGAGAGATGATGGCCACAGGCACAAATCATGCATTTATTTATGAACCTTTCCCCTTATCCTTTCTTTCTTTGTTGTTTGGTTGGCTGTTTTTTTGTTTGTTGGTTTGTTTTTGAAATAGAGTCTCCCTGTGTATCCCTGGCTGGACTGGAACTCACTGTGTAGATCAGGCTGAAGATCACCTGATCAGCCATCAGCCTCTTCCTTAAAAGTGCTGGAATTAAAGGTGTGTGCCACCAGGCCTGGGACTCATACTTTTAAAAAATTTAAGATTTAATTTAATTTATTTTATGTTTGTGAATGTTTTGCTTGAGTAGATGTACTGTGCATGCCCCATGTCCTTAGAATTCAGAAGAGGTCATTGGACCCCTTGGAAGGAGTTAAAGATAGTTGTAAACAGCCAAGGGAATGCTGGGAATTGAACCTGGGTCCTCGTCAAGAACAACTATTCTTAACTGCTGAGCCATTTCGGAACCCAGGGCTTTTTCCATGCAGCCTCCCAATCTTCCTAAATACAGGAGGAAGAACTAATCTCATGGAAAAAGAAAAGAAGTAGAAACGAGAACGGTGAGGGACTACAGTTTAGAACTCCAGAACACTGCATTTTTTTGATTGACAACTGATCCTTCAATTTAGTAGCTTAAAGTCTGGTGGAGACAAGAGGATTATGCTTGCACATTCTGTGTGAGACCCTGCCTCAAAAAACAAAAAAGAAGCTGAGATAGTAGCCCAAGGAGTAAGAGTGCTTGCAACTCAAGTGTGAGAACCCAGGTTCAAATCCCCAGAAGCTTTATAAGGAAACGCTGAGCATCGCTGTGTTTGCCTGCAATCCCAAAACTGGGGGATGAGATGGGTGGATCTTAGGGAGCTCACTAGCCAGTCAGTTTAGCTGAAATGGGAATCTTCAAGTTCAGCTAGAGACCCTGCCCATGGAACCAAGCAGAGCAGGATAAAAAAAGATACCAATATACTCCTTTGGCCTCCAAGGATGCTCATATGCCTTACTGTGTACACACACATACATGTATACCATACATACACACACACATACATACATACATTTATATTTAGAAAGCAAGCAGGCAAACAACCCACAATATTAATAGGAGTGCTAGAAACTGTCCCAAAACAGAGCTAAACAGGAATGGCCAGCACAGAGTGTGTGTGAAGCTCTCAGACTCTGGGATTGGTTGGAACACATCCTACCGCAGACCTCAAGTTAGACTACTGTCCCAGGTGACCAAAGGATTATACTGGAAGGATGCATCTCCATTGGATCTTCACAAATGCTGGGCGGGAGATGAACTCACAGGCCTTCCCTGTACCTTGGATGTATAGAGAAGATGCTTCCTTCCCGTGTGGGCCTCATTTAGGTTTCTGGCTTGCCCGATTCTGAGAACTACCTGGCAACATGTGTGGCTTTCAAAGCAATTGTTAAGACCTAGAGGGTTTATTAAGCAGAAATTGCAGCCTGACTCTGCAAGCCTCCCTGCCCCAGTGACGGTGGTATTCAGTCCTGACTAATGCTCCCACGTGTTCTCTCCCAGCTTGGGAGGCAAGACTGTGTGATGGGTCGCATCTGACTGTTCCTATTCTTGGCACTGTGTGTGTGGAGGGGGGTCGGGGGAGCATGTAACTTACTCAAGTATATAATATATACTGTTGTCCCTCCAAAATTCTTAGTGAAATACTGATATAAGGCCTAAGGAGGAGATGACTCGGTGTTTAAGTACCGGCTGTGTAAGCATGAAGACCTGAGCTCAGATCTCCAGAACCTAGGTAAAAGTCGGACACGGATCGTGAACATCTGAAATCCCGGTGTCTGTAGTGAGATGGAGACAGAATCCCTAAAACCTCATGGGCAGCTAGCTTGGTATGTACAGTACTAAAACAAAAGAGGCCCTGCCCTAAACAAGGTGAAAGGCAAGGACTGACACCCCAAGCTGTCCTCAGATGTCTACATGCATGCCATAGTATGTGAATATCTGCACAGGCATACACAGACACACAGACACAGAGAGAGAGAGAGAGAGAGAGAGGTGGGTGGGTGGGGAGGGACAGAGGGAGGGAGAGAGAGAGGGAGAGAAACACATTGATGTTTCTACATCTCATACGTAGTTAAATTTTACGTTATTTTAGTCTTTGTGTTTGGGTGTTTGCCTGCCAGTATGTCTGTGCATTATGCAGAGGCCTGGTATCCACAGAGGCCAGAAGAGAGCATTGAATCCCATGGAACTTGAGTTACAGATGGTTGTGGGCTACAAAATGAATGCTGGGAATCAAACCTGGGTCTTCTAGAGTATTAGCCACCACTCTTAAAGGCTAAGCCATCTCTCTAGTGCCACATAGTAAAAGAAAAAAAAAATTTAACCAACCAATTGCAGATTCAAAAAGAGCATGATTTGACCTGGATTTCTTTCCCTTAGGTGACCCTTGCTATCCTAGGGCAAAACAATAATACTGACAATATACTTTATGAGCTCTAGTGTGTGTTCTTATTTCCCACCAACCCCTGGAGAGGAAGAGTTGAGCTCTGCACTCCACAGATGAGGAAACAGGTTCAGAGATATGAAGCACGTTAAAAATACTCTTCAAGGGAAGTTGGACTCAGAGCCAACTCTGTGCAACAGCAATGTCCTCCCACTCCCCCATGCTGTTGCCTCGGGGGATGACAAGGCTGTGCCGGGGAGCCCCACTGGTCCAGTCATCACTGTCAGCTGTAACGTCAATCAATGGATGCTAATAGGCTGAGCAGGGGAGAGGGTGGAGTGGAGGTGGGAGACACAGGGTCTGGAGGAGTGGGTGCACGTGGGGAGGTATGACGGTCTGATAGACGTTATCGGCAGATAAGGAACTTGAAGAATCTGTGTCAGTTCACTTGTTGATGACATGTCACATGCTTGTACAAGCCTCTTAGCTACCAGGGTACTGGGCTGTTTGGCTTCGTTTTCCCGGAGTGAGATTGATAAGCACATTCCACTGAGACCAGATACAGCCAGGAGAGGCCAGAAGCCAAACAGCGTATAGACCATGTGAGGAGAGTGGCAAGAAGTCTGCCGTTTTCTAATGCTGCTCGGGGTTTCTGTGAGAGCTCAGGGAAGGGAGAAATGAAAGGAATGTTCGGTGAAAATTGCGTTCAAGCTGAATCTATGTTTCTGTGAAGTTGCAAGTCCTGGCTACTGAGAAGGAGAGAGAGCCTGAACATGTGCGTGTGGGTGAAGGGCATGTTCTCGAATGAGCTCCTGCGTGTGTTTGTGCCACAAAGAAAATGAAGGACAAGCTTTAGAACAAGTGATTTTTGATAAATATTTACAATTTGTTCTCAATCTTTATCCTTGTTGACTTTTTTTTTTAATGTTAGCCTAAGGTTTTTTTTTTTTTTTTTTTTTTTTTTTGGTTCTTTTTCTCGGAGCTGGGGACAGAACCCAGGGCCTTGCGCTTCCTAGGCAGGTGCTCTACCACTGAGCTAAATCCACAACCCCTAAGGATATTTTTTAATTTTATATATATGAGTATGCTGCCTTTGTGTATGTGTGTATATACACACATGAATACATATACAAACATATATATGTGTGTGTATGTATGTATATCTCTCTCTATATATGATATGTATATATGTGTGTGTGTATGTTCTCTTTCCCCAGGATTTTCAGTGGTGCCAAGGAGTTGGAGGTGGGGGAACCAACTTGATAAATAGTCCAAAGCCTTATGGTGGATTTGAACAGGGGATCTCCTAGTTGGTGGTGTTGCTTAGGGAAATTATGGAAATGTTAGGAGGTAGAGTCTTGCTGGTGGAAGTAGGATTTTGCAGGTGGGCTTTGAGGTTTTATAGATTCACCCCACTTCCTGTTTTCTCTCTTCCCCACCCCTCTCCAATGTGGATGAAAATGTGACCAGCCAGCTTTTTTTTTTTTTTTGATTTATTTATTTATTTCATGTATATAAGTCCTCTGTCTCCATGCAAATCAGAAGAGGAAATCAGATTCCACTACAGATGGTTGTGAGCCACCTTACCATTGCTGGGAATTGAACTCAGGACCTCTGGAAGAACAGGCAGTACTCTTAACCACTGAGCCATGTCTCCACCCTGTGCTTCCTGCTCTTGCTGTCATGCTCTCCCTGCCTGTTACCATACCTGTCCCACCATGGTGGACTCTATTCCTCTGGAATCATTAGCTGAAGTAGACCTTTCCTTCCTTAAGTAGCTTTTGGTTACAGTATTTCATCACGGCAATAGGAAAGTAATGGATACAAGTCCACAAAACCAAACCCATGCATACTGGGAGGCAGAAGGACCTAGGCTTTACTAGACAGCGACAGAACTTTGTAAAGAGAAGGGTAACTCAGCTTTAACTGTCAAATGAGCAGATAATGCTGCTCTGGCTAGTTTTATGTCAACTTGACACAAGCTGGAGTTATCTGAAAAGAGGTAAACACAATTGAGAAAATGCCTCCATAAGATGTCAATAGCTGTAAGCATCTTCTTCTTTTTTTTTTTTTGTTTTTTTTTTTAAGATTTATTTACTTATTTATTATAAGTACACTGTAGCTGTCTTCAGACACGCCAGAAGGGGGCACCAGATCTCATTACAGATGGTTGTGAGCCACCATGTGGTTGCTGGGATTTGAACTCAGGACCTCTGGAAGAACAATCAGTGCTCTTAACCACTGAGCCATCTCTCCAGCCCAACATCTTCTTTTTTTTTAAAAAGATTTATTTATTTTATGAATGATCTATCCACATGTACATCTGTACACCTGCATGCCAAAAGAGGACATCAGACTGCATTATAGATGGTTTAGAGCCAGCATGCTGTTACTGGGAATTGAACTCAGGACCTCTAGCAAAGCATCCAGTGCTCTTAACCGCTGAGCCATCTCTCCAGCCCTGTAAGCATTTTCTTAATGAGTGATTGGTGACACCCCCAGCCCATTGAGGGTGGGGGGACCCTTTAGCTGGTGGTCCCAGGTTCTATAAGAAAGCAGGCTGAGCAAGTCAGGTGGAGTAAGTCAGTGAGCAGCACTCCTCCATGGCCTCTGTATCAGTTCCTGCCTCCAGGTTCCTGCCCTGTTTGAGTTCCTGTTCTGACTTCCTTCAGTGATGAACAGGTCAGTGGAAGTATAAGCCAAATAAACTCTTTCTCTCCCAAGTTGCTTTGGTCACAGTACTCATCACAGCAGTGATAACCTTAACTAAGAAAAATGTTCTCCCAGCCTGACCTGCATCACATCATAGTGCTGGAGTTTTACCTCCAAAGGGTGTGATGGTCTTTAGGTTCTAAATTATTTTGTTTTTAATGTGTATAGGTCTTTTACTCACATGGATGTCTGTATGTATGCAGTGCCCTTGGAGTCCAGCATCGGACGTCCTACAACTGTGTCTCCATGTGGGCGCTGGAAATTGAACCCAGGTTTCTCTGGAAGAAGAGCAAGTGCTCTTAGTTACTGAGCCATTTCTCTAGCTCCTCATTTTTTATTCTAGTCACAAGAAGTTACTGAAATTAACATTCAGTGGTTTTTTTTTTTAGCATGCCTACAGAGAAGCATATTGGCCACTGATGTGC
This sequence comes from Rattus norvegicus, assembly GCF_021556685.1. Classification (NCBI taxonomy): domain Eukaryota; kingdom Metazoa; phylum Chordata; class Mammalia; order Rodentia; family Muridae; genus Rattus; species Rattus norvegicus. Next base: position 179,702,917 of record NC_141534.1, on the reverse strand, counting down.
AACTAACTACCTAATTCCAGAATGTTCTCCTCACTCCAAGGAGAATGCCGCCCATTAATAGATACTCACTACCCGATCTCCTCTCTCTGCACCTGATGACTGGATTCTGCTGTAGGTCTGTATGGGTTTGCCTTCTCTGCCAAAATAGGACCATGTGATAACATAGCCTTTTGTGTCTGTATTCTTTCATGTAGTGAGAGAATCACTTCAACATCAGCCAATGGACCCATGATGCACCCTGGTACAGATGTGTACACCTTCTCTATCCATTCATCACCTGATGAAAGTTTTGGCTGTTTCTGCTTCAGGGCTGTTATAAATAAAGACACTATCAACATTGGCATGCATGCCTTATATAGACATAGACATGTCTTTCCAGTTCTCTCGGGCATCTACCTAGGAATACAGTTGCTAGTTTGAGTGATAATTTTGTGGTGAACTTTTTGAGGAATTACCAAATGGTTTTGCAAAAAGACCATCCCATATTTATACACCCCAAACCAGTATACAAGGTCTCCAGTTTCCTCACAGATACTTAAGTGATGGTGAAGTGATAATCTCATGGTGATTTTGTCTTGAATTTCCCTAAAATCAAAGGACAATGAATACCTTTTGGTTACTGTCGGCTGTGTGTGTGTCTATATTCGTGTATATGTGAATCACATTTATTTTACTTTAAAATTACATGTGTGTGTGTGTGTGTGTGTGTGTGTGTGTGTGTGTGTGTGCGCGCGTGCGCGCAAATGAGTGTCAGTGCTTGCGAGGTCAGAAGTGTTGGATTCCCGAGAGTTGGAGTTACTGGCACTCATGAACCATTGACTTGGGTGCTGGGAACCGAACTCCTGTCCTCTGCACAGACAGTGTGTGCTTTTAATCACTAAATCATCTCTTCAGCACCCACCCCCCCCAGGATATTTCTTTTTTTTTTTTTTTTTTTGAGACAAGCACTCACTGTATACTCCAGGTTAGCCTTGAACTTATGACCCTCCTGCCTCATCATCTTGAATGTCGGGATTACAGAAATATGTCACCATGCCCGCACTGCCCACTTTTAGATCGATGTATTTATCTTCCTGCTAAGAGATGTGTATATTCTATTCAGGAGATATCTCCCAGATGTGTGGCTTCCTGTGTTCACCCCACTCTCTAGGTCCTTCCTTGACTTTCTTGCTATCGTCCTCTGACACGATCCTCTAATGCTGAAGATGTATACTTCAACATGTGTTTTGCTTTCCATCCCCTTTTTTTTTCATTTGTGTGGAGCCGTGAAAAGCCTCTTCCACCCAGGTCTGAGTGTCTCCAAAGAATTTAGCCTCCACACCAGTCAAACAGAACTGTTTCATAAGCAAGAAATAAATTGCCATGTAAAGCCACTAAGCTCAGGACGTCGGTGGCTTCACCATAACCCAGCCGATTTGAGCTGATATAAGGAATGGCAAAGGATGGCTCTGTATAAAAAGGTGATTCCATCATGGGTTGTTAGAGGTAAAACCTGGAAGAAGGAACGTATGCCGAGAAAGGCCTGAATCACTGTGCCAGTGAGAACCCAGGGCTATGGCAAAGAAAAGCTCTCCTGCTGTATGCTCGCCTTTAATCCCAGCACTGGGGAGGCAGAAGCAGGGGGATCTTCCCGAGTCTCAGGCCAGGCTGGACTGCAGAGTGAGTCCCAGGACAGGCAGGGATACAGAGAGAACCCTTGTTTTTTTTTTTTTTTTTAAAAGCCAAAACTACCATGTCCTTCTCTGGGCAACTTGAAGCTGTTCTTGCCCTCACTGCAACTCCCCAGGTAATGGCTTGGCCTTGCCTTCAATTGTACTTTTAAAATCTATTATTTGAGATAAGATTTTGCTTGGAGTTCAGACTGGCTTACCAAATTGGTTGGTAGCCCAAGTTGGCTTTGAAGTCCTAGTCCTCTTTCTTCTGCCTCCAGAAAGTTGGGATTGTAGGTGTGTGGTACCATAAATACATTTAAAAGCAAAACCCCAAACCAAACAAAAAACAAGACAAAACTAAGGCTAATTATGTTTACTGAGTGAATACCATGGACTACTTGATGACTGGACAGTGCCTCTATTGACATGGTGTCTTCCTATCTCGCAGACTGAAGTCTCTAACATGGTAATCTTACCGGACAATACTGCGTTCAATTTATTTCGAAAACAATTATTCTCTGACATCAGACATTTCTTTTTGTAGTCAGTAAAGGTTGTTCCATTTTCATTATAGCAGAAATATTCATTTTAGGAGTGAGAACGGAAAGATAAGGCCCCCACAGAGCCACTGTTTGCAGAGGAAGCTGATTGGAGCCCGCAAGCTGTGCTCCTTTGTTCAGTTTCCGCAGAGAGAGGTGCCAAGGCCGGGTGTGGAGATAAAGATGCCGCTGTCAAATACACCTGTGAGAATTACAGAGCCAGCCAGGTGCTTCCTAGGTTTCAGCAGAATCAGTACCACTGGCTGATCCCAAGGCTCGCACAGAAGACAAAAGCCTTTATAGAAAACCAGCAGAGGTGGTGCATTTCTCAGTGGTGTAGCTACCCCTGCTCAGGTAAATAGCCCCAACTCATGTTCACACACGCAACCCCAATAAATGCAGTAGGTCACACGCATGTGCACAAAAGAATGTAGGCGTACAAGAGTGGCTGTTGGGAGGAAGAGGGGTAAGATGGGAGGGAGGGAGAAGGGGATAAGATAATAAGGGCGGATGTGGTGGCTTGATTCATATGTTTGAATGCTTGAACCGTAAGGAGTGGCACTATTAGGTGGTTTGGTCTTGTTGGAATAGGTGTGACCTTGTTGCAGGAAGTGTTTCGCTGGGGACAGGCTTTGACATCTGTAAACTCATGTCTGGTCAGTGTGACACAGTCACTGGCTGCCTGTGGATCAAGATGTAGAACTCTCAGCTCTTTCTCCAGCACCGTTTCTGCTTGCATGCCAGTGTGTCTTGCCATCATGATAATGAACTAAACCTCTGAAACTGTAAGCCAGCCCCAGTGAAATGTTTTCCTATCTAAGAGTTGCTGTGGTCATGGTAACTCTTCACAACAATAACACCCTAAGATAGGGGATATAGACATATTACTAAAATATGTGTGTGTGTGTGTGTGTGTGTGTGTGTGTGTGTGTGTGTGTATGAAATAGAAAAGGAAAGAAAGGGGGTTGGGGATTTAGCTCAGTGGTAGAGCGCTTGCCTAGGAAGCGCAAGGCCCTGGGTTCGGTCCCCAGCTCTGAAAAAAAAAAAAAAAGAAGCAAAAAAAAAAAAAAAGCAAAAAAAAAAGAAAAGGAAGGAAAGAAGGAAAGGAAAAGGAAAGAAAGGAGGAAAAAGGAAAGAAAGGAGGAAAAAGAAAAGAGAGAGAGAGAGAGAGAGAGAGAGAGAGAGATGATGAAATTCACTTTCCCAAAATCCAATTGTTAGCATCTGCCCACTTCCCCCAGGCATTTCCCACGTAATTTCCCCAAGTCACTAATGCATACGGGAAAGTCTTAGTCATTTGATGAAATAATATTTGTTATTTTTAAAAAAATTACAAACAGAACTGGGTGATTAAAGTCAAGTCAAGTCAGCAAATATTTCCCAAGCACTCACCGTTTCCATTTATGACCAGTAAGTCCCCTCATGCTAATGCCGAGGTTCTCTGGATAGTGAGGAACAAGAATGGGAAGGGCCATTCCTACCTGGATCTTCTCTGCACTGACATTTTCCAGCTCCAGTTTGGGAATGTAATTGCTCGATAGCTTCACTTTATTTTAAACGTTTTGTTGATGCCTGGTTAATTTATCCAAACCACCCCCGTTTTGAAGCAGACCGAATACCACATCTTGTATCCCACTCAGACTGGCCTTGAACTCCCTATGTAGCTGAAGGTGATCTTGAACTCCTGATCCTCCTGCCTCTACCTCCTGAGTTCTGGGCGTGCAGAATGCAGGACTTTGTGCCACTGAGTGCTCTGCTGACTGAGGCACTCCAGCCCCACGGCTCCCAACTTTATTCTTCCTTTCTTTTCCCAAGTTGAATTTGGCTCTTCTTGGCTTTTTTTTTTTTTTTTTTTTGGTTCTTTTTTTTCAGAGCTGGGGACCGAACCCAGGGCCTGGCGCTTCCTAGGCAAGCGCTCTACCACTGAGCTAAATCCCCAACCCCTCATCTTGGCTTTTGCACTTTTATATTTTATATGCATTTTGGATAAACTTGTCAGTTTCCATTCATAAAACATTGCTGACACAAAATTTATCAGGATTACATATAGCTTATGGATAGATTTGGAGAAAATTACTGTTTTTTTTAATTCATAAACATGGTATGTCCCCTCCCATTTACTTAGATTTTTATTTATCTTAGTAGCATTCTTTTTTTTCAGTATAAAAATCTTATATGCCAGGCTGGAGAGATGGCTCAGAGGTTAAGAGCACTGGCTTCCAGATGTCCTGAGTTCAATTCCCAGCAACCACATGGTGGCTCGCAACCATCTATAATGAAATCTGGTGCCCTCTTCTGGCCTGCAGGCATATACATTCAGGCAGACTGCTGTATACATAATATATAAATCTTTAAAAAAAAAATCTTGGGTTTGGGATTTAGCTCAGTGGTAGAGCGCTTGCCTACCAAGCACAAGACCCTGGGTTCGGTCCCCAGCTCCAGAAAAAAAAAAAAATCTTACATGTCTCGGTGCTATATATTTTATATACTTCGTTTGTTTTTTGTATTTTATTTTATTTTATTTTATTTTATTTTATTTTTATGAGACAGGGTTTTTCCGTGTAGCCCTGGCTGTCCTGGAACTCACTATATAGACCAGGGTGGCTTTGAACTCAGGTATCCTCTAGTCCTTGTCTTCTGAGAGCTGGGATTGAAGTTATACCTGGCTATTTGATATTTTCTTTTTTTTTAATATTTTATTTATTTATTATATATGAGTACATTGTAGCTGTCTTCAGACACACCAGAAGAGGGCATCAGATCTCATTACAGATGGTTGTGAGCTACCATGTGGTTGCTGGGATTTGAACTCAGGACCTCTGGAAGAGCAGTCAGTGCTCTTAACCGCTGAGCCACCTCTCCAGCCCCTGATATTTTCTTATATTACTTTTGGTACGGTAAAAAATGACTCCTAAGGACTGGGCGTGGTGGCTCCCGCCTTTAATACCAGCACTTCGGAGGCAGAGGCGGGCTCCAGGCATCGGTTAGCACCTGGATCTCTCTGCACCTGTGGATAGGTCATTACGTTTTCAGTTACATGACTAGTGCACACTTCTGTTGGAGTTAGGTATTTTGAATTCTGTTTACTTAGCAGCAATTGAATCTTACATGGATAATTGACAATAGTGAGAACAGAACAACACTCACTAAATCCACCTTCTATGGCCATAGTTGTGTTGTCTGAGTTTTAGTCATTATGAGTCATGTAATTCCTGGGGTTAGTCGAGGGGGTGGAAGGGAGGAAGATGTTGGGTAAATGGAAGGACCCAGGTTTATAAAAGCATCAAGTGGCAACTCTGAGCCTCAGAACTGAGTCAGGGAGAGGGGACTGTTTTATAGTCTCTTTATTGGAGGATTGGAGGCCCCTTACTCAGAGCTTCTGAGTGGTCTGGAAGGACATGGAGGGGCTAGGTGCTTAAGCTTGGTGGCAAGTGCTTTACCCACTAAAACATCTTGCTGGCCTCTATTTTTAATCTAAAATATGGATTAACAAACCCTTTATATAACTGTGAGATTTATTTTTTAAATTCTTTTTTGGTTTAAGTGTGTGTGTGTCTGTCTGTCTCTCTCTGTCTCTCCGTCTGTGTGTGTGTGTGTGTGTGTGTGTGTGTGTGTGTGTGTGTGAGAGAGAGAGAGAGAGAGAGAGAGAGAGAGAGAGAGAGAGAGAGAAATGGCCGTGCACATGTGTGTAGGTGTCCACAGAGGCCAGCAGAGGGCATTAGATGCCTGGAGCTGGTTATAGTCAGTTGTTAGCTGCCCCACATGGGTGCTGGGGACTATACTTAGGTCCTCTAAAAAGCTTCAAGCATTTAACCAGTTAGTCATCTCTCCTGTTCTAATTTCAATAGGGCTACTATTTGGCTGAATGAAATGGAAAGAAGCCAATAAATGGTTTCCGAAGCCTTCATTTGGTGAGGCACATCTAGGCATCTAGGTTCTCATGGCTGGGAAAATCTGGACTATCTTTAATTCTGTGACTGTAGGACACAGTTCTGTACGACAGGACCACTGGGGAAAACCCAGCCATGCCATGTGGAAATATGAGGATGTTCCTTTGCCCCTTTGCTTCAGCTGTTTTTCCCTCTCCACAACTTTCTCCAAATGTTGGACTATTTTAGCATAATCACAATCATCTTAGGCGCTAACCTAAGACCACGTCAAGACGCTACCACAGCTAAGGCCTCTAAGCCCTCCATTTCCACCAGCTTCCGGGACGGCTCCCCCTAGTGGTTGCTCTGAAAACACATCCAGGGCCAAGTGGGTCAGGAAATCTTGGCTCAGATGGAGGAGAGGGGCCAAGAACACACGATGGCAGCCACCCATATTTCCTAAACCCAAGTAGAACAAACACTTCACAGAACGTTCCCAGTCTGTGATGCAATCCTTCCCCAGGGGGGAATACTCCTCTCTGCTTGGGTGACTCCAGGGCCTGGAGGATAAACAGTGGGGGATGGGGACAGAACCCAGAGCCTCCAGGGGAAAGGGTTGATGAATGGGGCCGAGGGGTGGGTGGGGCAAAGACTTTTCTGACCCTATTCAATCTTAAGTAGTACTCCACCTGAGCAGCAGTTATAGGGCCACAGCGATCCTAGATAGCTTGCTGAAGGAACATTCTGGAACAATCTGGACCTGTCCCCAGAAGGCTGACTTTGAGCTTAGTGAGCCTGTGCCTATTCTGGGTCAGGCATTCACACAAGCCCTGGAGTTTCAGAACCCGTTCTTTAAGGCTTGCACAGATTTGGGAGCAAGCCTGTTCTGAGTCCTAGCTGTTACATCCTGAAAGCTGGACTGTCTTGATCCTGGGATCAGGGAGAGGGAGACAGGCAATCCCTGAGCCAGCGTCTCCTGCCAAGGACGGAGCAAGCACATGGAAGCCTTGGCACCCGCAATCCCTGTGTCTCGGAAATTAAAAGCCTCCCTTGCTCTGATCACAGCAGTTATTTGTCACCTACAGACGTCACTAATCATGGGACTTCTTCTCTATTGCTTCGCCGTTTCTACTTCTGCCTCAGCCCATGTCCTTGGGGCTCTCCCTGACACTTGCCCGGTGGTTTGCTCTACAAGCCATCTTTTTATCTAAGAACCACTGCCAAGCCGCAGTTTCCTGCGTTTTGTCTGATTATCCAGGCAAGAAAGTACTGTCTGTGGGCCATATCTGTCACTCAGGGCCATAATTACTCCTAGACTCTTTAGATGCAGAGGCTGCCTGAGCATCTCTCGGGAATACCACAGCTTTCCTGTTCTTTCTTTCCTTTGATGGAGCTACATTAGGGCAAATAACATTATTGGAACTACATACTGAACGTATGCATGGATACCACTATGTAAATTGACTTTGCTCCAGGCAGACCCTGAGTATGCTGCAGGGAAACTTAGCACGGAGAGGTCGAGTGATTATGATCTGTGGAGGTCACATCTCCGAGATACCAGTTTGTCTCGTCACCAGTCTGCAACCTTTCTCCCATATTTTATTTCTTTCCTGTTTAAAAAGGCCTTTGGGGGATGGGTGTAGCGGCACACATCTTTGATCACAGCTCTCCGTAGGCAGAGGCAGACAGATGTCTGAGTTTGAGGCCAGCCAAGGCTTCTCAACAGTACCCTGTCTTAGCAACCAACCGACCTACCAAATTTCCCATATGCACTTAGTTACTGCTGGGCTGTCAGTTTTCTTCTTTGGATTGACGCAGCATCCTGTCCCTGCTGTTGTATCAGGAAGGCATGGTGATTGCTCACATCCTAATGGACCAGAAAAGCAGCGAGAGAAAATTCTGGTGTTTATCCGCGTTTCCATCCCTTGACTCATTCTGGGCTCCAAGTTCATGAGATGATGTCACCCATGGTTAATGTAGGTCTTCCCTCTTCACCTAAAAGTCTCTGGAAATGCCCTCCCAGACACACCAAGAGATGCATTCCCCAGGTGACTCTGAATCCAGCTCAATTTGCAACAAAGATGAACCGTCACAGTTACTTTGAACATGTCTCGAATTCTCTGGTGCAATCTATGCTTTTTAGGTATCTATTTTATTATAGGTAAGTATGCTTGAGTGTCTGTATGTGCACCACGGGCTCTTTCAAGCATCGGAGGCCAGGAAAAGCTATCAGAGTCCCTGGAACTGGTGTGGCAGGAGGTTGTGAGCTGTGTCCCTGAATACTGGGAACCCAAAGCAGCTTTGCAAAAGCAGTAAGTGCTCTTAAGGGCTGAGCCATTTCTCCAGCCCCTGTGTAATCTCTGTGTAACTATTCTTCATATTTTCTTTGTGCTAAGTGATATTAATATTACATATCAACACAATATTTTGTATTTTACGAGGGCTTCAGAAATTATTAAAGGAACCAACAGTGTTTGAGAGATCTTGAAACACCGTATGTGGGTGTATTTGTGGATGGTTGTATGTATTTTGTGTCTGTGTTATTTGTATGTGTGTTTATGTATGTGTGCGGTGGGAGAGAGAGAGCAGGACACATGAGGGGAGTTGAGTTTACGGTCTCTAATCATCGGCAGGCAGCTCGGCCAACACATTCTCTTGGGAGGAGTCTCTGAAGGTCCAGCTCAGGCCTCTCTACTCTTCCTCTGCTTCTCCATCGCCGTGCACACCCACATTGTATCATGATATTTAAAAGGCTGCCTAGAGCTCGACTTGCCTGCAGTAGTCTGCATTTTTTGACAATAGGCCCCTGTCTTCTCTGGCGTCTTGCACAATGCCTGACATATAGAAATCATTGAATAAGTTTTTGTTGGGCAAATGAGGGAACAAAGGCCCTTCTTGCCTCTGGAGAGCTCCAAAACACTCAGAACATATGTACAAATCTGTGCTCTGCTGAGCTCGACTTCAGAGAATTAGCATGTGGGCCAATTCTGGTTTTCAAATGCATTTGAAATGGACAATGTTCAGCATGTGTTGTAAGTTACTGCTTTTCCTCAGTCGGGGCCGGAATCAATCAATATCTATGACCCAATAGCGAGTGGCTAAGACCGTCCCTCATCCTTCATCCTCTCGTTCATCTCCAGAGGGAAGAGCAAGTCCAAGCCCTGCTCCTGCGAGCTCTGTTTATCCTTGGAGGTGGGGACTGCCCACTAGGAATGCAGCCTGTTTCAGAGATGCTGAAGTTAGACTTTTTACCTAAGAGCAATTTCCCTAAACTCCAGCCAGATCAATTTGTGCCCCCTCCCTGGGCTATTATCCCAGCGCCTTTGCCAAAGCTCTCAGCAAGTCTTCATAATCTCTAACATGCCTCATTCTCTGTGGAGTTTTCCAAGCACTTGCCTACCCATTATCCTTGCTAATGTCACACCAGCTGTTATGTATTCCGGAGGGCACCAGAAGAGGGGCAGAGATCACACCACATGGATTCAGCACCTGCCCTGCCATTTACCAGAATGTGGTGGAAGGTAGGTGGCATTCTCCCTCATAGCCTCCAGTTCTCGGATGATGCTCACTGAAAAGGCACTGTTGAGGTCTCACTACTTGGCTCGGCGGCCAGCCTGGGGCAGGAGTTGGATGCATGAAGGTCGTGGATGTTAGTGTTTTCATATTCCAGTAATGTTGTGATTAGTTTAGATTCCTGTGGCAAGTCATGTGTTAAAATAGTCCTCATGAGGCCGAGGAGATGGCTCGGTTGGTAAAAGGGCTTGTCACATGAACCTTATGTCGAGAGTTCAGTTCCTGGGACTCACTGAAAACTGGATGCAGAAGGGCACATCTGGAATCCCAGCACTCCTGTGGTGAGATGGGAGGAGGAGGCAAGAGAATTATAGAAGGCTTATGTGGCACCTAGCCTGGAGGACACAGTACAGTGACAGAAACAAGGAAGATTCTGCCTCAGCAAGGCGGGCGCTGACTCCTGCAGCTGTCCTTTGATCTCCACGTGGGCACTGTACCACAGCATGCATCTGCACTCCCGTGTCTAAGTTGTTGATGACTCTGTCCTACAAATACTCAAAAATCAAGAGGAAGAGTAACTGAAAAAAAAAAAAGACAAACAAAAAACAAAGACAAAATGTTAGGGGGCTCAATGGTTAAGGGCCCTGGCTGCTCTTCCAGAGGACCTGGGTTTGATCCCAGCATCCACAGGGTAGGTCACAACCATCTGTAACCATGGTTCCCAGGAATGAGACTCTCTTGTCGGGTTTCTGCAGGTACCAGGCACGCTCATGGTGACAGCCATCCATGCAGGAAAAAAAAAAAAAAAAAAACCACCCATGCACATAGAAATGGATCCGTCTAAAACCAAACCCAAAACAAACAAAGCATCACCCAACTACTAAGACCTAGAGACACAATAGAGCGAAGGCAGGCCCGGAGCCTTGGCGTTCCTAGAGGTCAGCTCTGTCCATTCCTGATCGATGGAGAAAATCTGGTAAAGTGACATCTTTGGGAAAATAACAATAACTGAGCTGGTACCTAAGCCATGCTGGAGGCAAAATACAGAGAAATAAAGGAATCAGTCAGCAACTGACTGAGGACAAAAGACTGCACAAAGGGCACCCAGGGTGGAGACACTCATCCGTGCAGAGCATTAGGAGTCCTTTTAAGAAACACATTATGGGGCTGGAGAGCTGGCTTAACAGCTAAGAACGCTTATTGCCCTAGCGGAGGATCTAAGTTTTGTTCCCAGCCCCCACAGACATCTACTACTGTCTGTAACTCTAGGTCCAGGGTATCTGATGCCCTCTTCTGGTCTCCACAGGCACTGCACACATGTGGTGTGACTATACATATGAGGGTAAATATACACCAATGGTAAAAATCAATAAACCACTGGGTACGGCAGTACACATCTTCAATCCCAGCACCCGGAGATTAGAAGCAAGCAAATCTCTGTAAACGCAAGGCCAGCCTGGTCTACAAAAGAGTTTCATGCTTTTCTCTTCTAGGCAAGCAGACCACAGGGCAGGAAGTAGCTCATTCAAGCTGGCTTCCTCTTCCCAACTAACCAAAGGGGTGTGCTCTCCCCAAGGAAAACGTGAAGATGAATTAGGGTCCAAGACTCCTACTCCAGTGCGAAGCTTTCAGTCTACATGGGGACATGAGGTAGCCTCCGATGACTACAGTCAAGATTCATCATAAGGAGAGAGACAGGACACTGTGTATGTGGCTGGGTAAACATGTGACTCCATGCCCCAGATCAACAGAGCCCTGGACATTACCTCTCATGTACACACCAATGAAGATATGCAAAAATGCCCAATACTGGGTGCTAATGAGAAGACCATGGGCCTGTATTGGAAGTGAAATATGTTTTTATTGAAATTCCTTCCAAATACTTCTTTCTTCCAATTAACAAAAGGGAGGAGTGGCTCTCTCAAGGGAAATAACAGAGTCAGGATAGCCACGTTGGTGATGTCGGATGTGTGTGTGTGTGTGTGTGTGTGTGTGTGTGTGTGTGTGTGTGTGTTAAGGATACCAATGCTGGTGATGTCAGGATTAAGAATACCCACGATGGTGATGTCAGGGGAAGGGAGGTAAGGATACCAAGGTGGGGAGCGGTAAGGATACTATACCCATGCTGGTGATGATCCTTAGAGCATAGAATGAGGACCAGGAACATGGCTCAGCAGGTAGGTGCTTACCGTCCAATTTGACAAGCTCTTTCACACCCAGGACCCATATGGTGGAAAATGGGAACTAACTACTCACAAGTTGTCCTCCAATACAATATACACATGCATGCTATGTGAAAACACACACACACACACACACACACACACACACACACACACACACACCAAACCAATATAATAACAAAATTTAAAAGGAAAGAAAACCATGTCAAGCACATTGCTTTAATCCCAGCACTCAGGAGACAGAGGCAGGCAGATCTGTGTGAATTGGAGGTCAGCCTGGCCTACAGAGTGAGTTCCTGGACAGCCAGGGCTACACAAAGAAACCCTGACTCAAACAAAACAAAACAACAGCAACAATAACAAAACCCCGAACAAAAACAACGACAAAAAGAAAACCATATAAAATTAGTACAGCATGAATTAATTAGAAAAACTTTAAAATTTTATATTGCAGGGGCTGGAGAGGTGACTCAGTGGTGTAGAGCACTTGCTGCCTCTGCAGAAGACCATGATTGGATTCCCAGCACCTACACAGCAGGTCACAGCCATCTGTAACTCCAGCTCCAGGGGATCTAATGCCTTCTTCTGACCTCCATTGGCACTACACACACAATACACTTAAATAAACAAATAATTAATTAAAATAATTCATATTGTAGAAGTCAGAAAACCTTTTGGAGGCATTTTCTTGTTATGTTCAATAAGTTTAGAGAACCTCTAAGCCACTAAGTGAGGCAGGGTATTTTAGGGACAAACTTGTGCTGACAGACTTTCACAGCAGTGTGAATTTTTGTTTCACTAAAACTCACGGGAGAGACAAAGACAGCCAAAGTCAGAGAAGTCATTCTAACTCTTCTTGGAGGGCTGAGCTTCTTAAAGTTTTCCCTCTTGTTGCCAGATAACCTTTTTAAAAGACAGTGTCTCAATCTGTAGTCCTGGCTAGCCTATAATTCTATGTAGATCAGGCTGTCTTGGAGCTCACAGGGAACCTCCGAGTTCTGAATTTAAAGGTGTGCATATCACGTCCAGCAAGCCAGAAAAATTTTTATAAGCTCCTCAGTATGAAGTATATAAGATAGGAATGCAGACCAAACATGACAATGAATAAGTTATAAAGAACTTTATCTGAAACAATTCTTTATATATGATATACACATAAGTTATGATTTATTAAAGGTTAAAGCAGATGTGCATAGCAAGAAGATGGATACTCTTATTTATGTAAAACGATACAATTCATTGATTAATAGATAACTTGATGCTCTCATGCCCCCAGTAAGGAGCAGAAATACTAAATCTTTATTTCATTTCATTAAGCAGTGTTTCTCTAGGAGCAGAAAACTTTATATGTAGCTTGAAAATGCTACAATTTGTAACACGTAATAGTTTCTAAACTGACCTGGGGTAAATCAGGCAGTGGTGACTGGCACTTCGTGGTGGGGCAGCATACACATTCAAAGTGGGTATGTTGTATACTCAGAACCAAGGTGCAGTGAGGTTTCAAGTCGCAACAGAGCTGAGGGCTGACAGGAACACCCCAGATCCATTAAACATTTGATTCTGACTTAACTTTCAGTCATTATGCCTTCAGAAACCATCCACTGTTGACAAATTCCTCGGGACCTGTCTCTTTGGGAACATTGATTTAAGTTTGAAGGAAGAGATATGAACCAACAGTTGGTCAGAAACCAAAGGAGAGCTGATTCTAAGTAAGTCAGGAATGTTAAGTTGCCCAGGGCAGGGTGATGCACGCCTCTCATCCCAGCACTCCTGAAGTGGAGGCAGGACAAACAGGGATTCCGTGTCGGCTCTGAGCTATATGGCGAGTTCAAGGCTTTTCTGAGAGCTTAAGGTCAGTGTGGACTTTACAGAGAGACTTGTCTCATCGGAAGCAAGTTACACTGTAGGATAAGAATAAAAAAAAAAGTCTGTGATCACCGTTGGAAATGGGTGACTATCTAAGTGTACTGACTGAGTCAGGATAGTTGGGAAATGAACGTCTCTCAGTATTTCAAACAGTAGGGAACCTGACACAGGCCGTCTGCCACTTAGGAGAAGATCCCCCTAGAGACACAGATGAGACATTGTTTCTCAGACTTTAATGCAGATTCAAATTATATATCTCACTTTTCCCGTGTGTGTGTGTGTGTGTGTGTGTGTGTGTGTGTGTGTGTGTGTGTGTGTAACATCTACAGCCTCAGCCTCAGGCATGCCAGGCAAGTACTGGGCCCTAAAGTGTACACCCAGCCTACACACACCTCTCTGGCCCCTTCCGTAGACTTTTAAGGCTGCAGATTCAAATCCAGTAGGATGAACCTGGGGCCTGAGAGTCCCAATCTCAAGGTAGTTCCAGAAAAAGTAATCTCTGAGTTATCCCCACCCCCTGCTCCCAACCCCCACCCGGAAACAGGATTTCTTTGTGTAGCCCTTGGCTATCTCTGTAGACCAGGCTGCAGGTTTGTAGGTTTAGAAGTCTGTCTGCTTCTGTCTCTGGAGTGCCAGGGTTAAAGGCATGTGCTACCACTGCTTGGCTAACTCGGACTAACTTTGGAACACACAGGACACAGGAGAAGCCAAAGAAACCAGAGATTAACTATGGCAGAAATTGCAATTTACCTTAGGGCTGAAGCTGAAGGAACTCGAGGAGACTGTGTTGTTTTGGGTCCTCTGGAATGGTGGGTGGCCTGCCTGCCTGCCTGCCTGCCTGCCTGCCTGCCTGCCTGCCTGCCTGCCTGCCTGCCTGCCTGCCTGCAAGGACCTGGGACCCTGGCCTGAGGTGTGCTGTCTGCAGGGATTGGAATCACCTATGAAGACCCAACTGCAGGCAGAGTTACTAGGCAGTAGCTGGCTTCTGCCCAGCTTCCAGCCTCTGATCTTCAAGCTTTCCCTACAACTGTAGCTGAACTTTGGTAGGGCATAACTCAGCCTCTTGGGCTGCCCCTCTCACTCACCCTTAAACATCACATCCATATATATATCTCAACTTACTTTGCCCCCAACTTTGATCTCTTTTTGTGATCAACAGTAAGATAAAGAACTCTGTAGGTCACAGCATCTGCCCCCTTTAGAAATAAAAAGTGCTGGAGAACTGAAGGGGGTGGGCCTGCAGCGGGGACAGACACACAAGCAGAGTAGTAACTAATGGATTATCTTTTGTGCTGTGGCTCTGTGTGACTCCTGTGAAGAGCCTTGAGTGTACCGGGCTCTGAGGCCTTAGGCCAGGCTGACACTTTATTGTGCAGTGCTTTTCCTCAGCTCTCTGGTTGGATAAATGGCACTCATGACTTAGTGCTTAACTTAAATCTTTCCTTCCTTCCTTCCCTGACTCCTCCCCCTCTCTTTTTTCCTTCTTCCTCTCAACCTTTCTCCTTCCCTCCCTCCATCCCTTCCTCCCTTCTTTTCCAGGGTAGGGTATTTTAGGGTTATTATTGCTGTGATGAAACACCATGACCAAAAATAAGTTGGGGGGAAAGGGTTTATTTTGACTTCTACTTCCACACTGTAATTCATCAATGAAGTTAAGTCAGGACAAGAACTCAAGCAGGGGTGCAATCTGGAGGCAGGAGTTGATACAGAGGCCATGGAGGGATGTTGCGTACTGGCTTGCTTCTCATGGTCTGCCCAGACTGCTTTTTTATAGAACCCATGACCATTGGCTGGCCTCAGCCACAATGGGCTGGGCCCTCCCACATCAATCACTAATTAAGAAAATGTTGGACTACTTGCCTACAGCCCAGGTTTATGGAGACATTTTCTCAGTTGAGGGTCCCTCTGCTGATGATACTAGCTTGTATCAAGTTGACATAAAACTATCCAGTATCCAGGCTCTGTGTAGCTTGGGCTAGTCTGTAGTGAGCTACAGAGCTGAGGATGACCTTGAACTTTGGCCCCTCCTTCCTTCACCATCCAAGTGTAAGGATTACTGTGTGTTCTCCTTAGCCTGGGTTTTCCATGCTGAGGATCAGACTGGGGGGCCTTGTGCATGCTAGGCAAGCACTCCATTAACTGAGGCAGACCTGCAGCTCCTTAAACGTCCATCCCTTCTGACCCTAGGCTGGGTAAGATCTACCCGACATCATTTCTCATCCCACCTTCACCTTGCTCTACCTGGCACTTGTCCCGGTAGACCCTGTGACCGTGCTCTGTGTCCCAGTCCCCGGCCAGGTCATCAGTTCCACGAGGGTCCACATCAGACTCATTCTGTCAAGCGCATTTCCTATGTATACAAGACTAGTTGAGTAAGTGGATGCACCCCTCCGGCTCATCAGTATTTGAAAGTCAGATGGATGTCTCGGCGGCTACAGGAGCTGTTTCTGACTTTAATATTTGAGTGTGAATATCAGGATAATGGGGTTTGGCTGTGGCTTGACGGAAGGCCCTTCTCTGGGTAATGAGCTGATGCATCAGGGCTGGCTATTACTCTAAACTCTTTTAAGCTGTATTGTGTATGCAACCACATAAAAGTGGCCTTTCGAAGCGGATAATGACACCTACCATTCACTGGACACTTAGCCATGCCCAACGCTGCGCTGTTTTATAGACCTTATTGCATTTAATCTTCACAACCGCCCAGAAGGCTACTGTTCTCGTTTTATTAACTAGGAGCCTAGACCTCAGAGAGGCTGACAGGCGAGCTGGAGCTCATAAATGCCCCATGAAGGATGAAGGCTGAGGATTTACGTAAACAATCAGTATCGATTCTACCACTGCTAAAAACATGCTCTTCTGAGACCGGGTCTTTAACTCAGACTGGCCTTGAACTCAACACTTGGTCAAGGGTAGTTTTGAACTCCTGATCCTCCTTTTTTACCTCCTAGATATAGGGATTACAGGTATGTGCTATCGAACTTGTTCATGAGGGACTGGAGTTTGACCACAGGGTCTTGTGCATGCTGGGGGTGCAATCACTATAACAATTGAGCCATATTCTCAGCTCCATTCCCCACTTTTCTTTAGTTTTTCTTTTGTAGTATATGTGTATGCATGTATGTATGTATGTATGTATGTATGTATGTATGCATGTCTGCATGTATGTGTGTGAATGTGAATGTGTACAAGCCACAACATGTACGTGGGGGTCAGAGAAAAACTCCTACCCTGGGATGGAGCTCAGGTCATCAGGTTTGCTGTTGACCAGTGGCTTTCCCCTGTGAGCCATCTTGCTGGCTCTTCTCCTGTTTCTGAGCCTCCAGAAAAGAAGGAAAGAGAAGACAAAGGCTGAGACTAGCAGAAAACCCAGAGAGAGTGGGCAGAAGATAAGTGACATACAGATGTGGGGTGGGGCAGCCCTGCATGGAGTGTTTGTATCCCTGAGCTGCCAAGAGCCAAGAGAAGTCCTTGTGGGAAGTTAAGCTCAAACTGGAAAGTCTGGCAGGTTGAATCTGGTAGCATGCCAGTGTACAAGGGCTGATTGCTAAGTTTTCTGGAATTTTGTTAGCTGGTTGTTAGAATACATAGTCATTATTAAAAATGCAAGATTATGGGGCCAGCTTAGTGAGTGAAACCTATTGCTGTGCAAACCTGGTAACCCGAGAGCAAATCCCAGAACTGAATCCTGAAAGTTGTCCTCTGACCTCTACACGTGTACCATGGTGTGCGTGCACTTGTACACACACGTGTACACACATACAGAATAAAGAAATATCATCTAAGTTTGTTAGGCGAGGCATGGTGTCTCTTATTTATCACCTGGGAGTCTGAAAGTCTTCAGGCTCCAGGCTAGCCTGGGCTGCCAAGTGATTTCTAGGATAACCTGGCCTACAGACAAACATCACCAAACAAACATCACCACCCCGCCCCCCAATAAAAACAAGTCTATTAACTGTGGTGGTTGATTAGGGGTGGCCCCATGGGCTCGTGTGTTTGAATGTCCGGTCCTAGGGAATGGCACTCTTAGGAGGTGTGGCCTTGTTGGAGGAAGTGTGTCACTGGAGGGAGGCTTTGAGGTCTAAGAAGTCCAAGTCTTGCTAGTGTGACACAGTCTCTCTCTGCTACCTGTGGATCAAAACGCAGAGCTCTCAGCTCCTTCTCCAGCACCACGTTTACTTGCACACTGCCACGCCTCTCAATATCATGGAAACTGTCTTCTGCTTGCTTGTTTGTCTTTGAGACTGGGTCTTACTTACTCTGTAGTTCAGGCTAGCCCAGACTTACTCTGTAGTTCAGGCTAGCCCAGAACTCACTACATAATCCAAGCCGACCTTGAACTTGAGGCAACCTTCCTGCTTCCGTCTCCTGTGTGCTGAGCTTATAGGCACAAGCCACTGTGCCCAGCTTTGAGAGCTGGGTTTTAATGATTGGTCAGCATGTCACTGGTTTAGATCCCAGGCAAAGAGCAAAGTTCACAAAGATGTGTCCTAAGCCAAAGGGCAAAGGACAAAGGGCAAAGGACAAAGGACAGGGCAGATTAAAATGTCACTGGTGGGCCAGTGAAGGGGGTGTTTGCTGACAGAGAGACAAATAAGCCCCACGACCTGATTTCATCTTCAGAAATTGCGTAGTAGGAGAGAACCGATACCTGTAAGTTGTCTCCTCGTACACACACACACAAAATAAATAAAGTTAAAAAAACAAACAAAACAAACCAGTGTGGGTCCTGAACAACTGAAGCTGGGCTGTCCCCAAAGCTACTTCTAGTTGGGCTCCTTGTCTGGCCTCAGTGGGAGAGGAAGTTTCTAGTCTCATAGCAGAGACTTGAAGTTTCAGAGTGGGGTTGGGGGGATACCCAGGGGGACCTGCCATCTGCTTAGAGGAGAAGGGGAGAGGGGGAGGTGGGGAAAATTGTGAGAGGGGGTGAATGGGAGGGAGGCAGTGAGTGGGATGTAAACTGAATAAGTAAAAAATAAAATTAAGAAACAAACAGACAAAAAACCCAAAAAACAACTGAACAGTAGAGCAAGCTGTGGTCCGCCATCCTAATATTTTTGAGGCAGAGGTAGGAAAACCCCAAATCTCAGGGCTAGCATAGGCTATGTGGCAGAATTGTAAACTAAATAACCTTTAATCAGGGCATCTGAGTTGTGAGGGGCTGTCTGAAAAGTGGAAATGGAAACAAATCAGAATCCCCAGTAACCTGTGCTTACTCCCATCTGGTCCTTGGAAAAGCTATCCTTGGGGGACTGGAGGATGGGCTTTTGGTATTTTATGTACAGGAAACTTGACATAGCTGTGGTTAAAAAAGACAAAAAAGGGGGTGTGGTTAGGGAGACAGTAGTTGGTGTGGTGCCTGCTATGTGAGCACAAGGACCTGAGTTCAAGGCCCCAAACCTGTGTTAAAACAGGGCACAGCAGCCTGCACCTGTAGGCCTCATGTTGGGGTAGCAGAGACAGGAGGATCCCTGGGCTTGGCCACCCCAAGTTGCTAGCACCTTGATTTAGATTACCTTACTATCTCATGGGAGATATCAATGGGAAAATATCTCACCATTATATTGATACTCTCCCACCGTTAATGTGATTTGCACTTCCACTTTGGAATCCTGATTAATGTCTCTTGATAATGTTGGCTAGCCTTGTGGGTGATGGGCAATTGACCTCATATTCAGCAGCAAGGACCATGTCTGCTGCTAAGCTTTAGTCTTGGCCATCTCATAAATATTTTCTAAGATTTATGGTTTATGTTCAAAGCCAAACATCATGAAGAGCTAGTGGGGGATCAGCAAGTTTTCTTGTCACCTGGTGTTCTAGATCAAGAAAAATGGATACCCCCTTTTAGATTCCGCTATCAACAGACACATGGGACAACCACGAAGTGGTAATGTCTTAGTGGAGAGACAAGATCCCAGAACCAGGAAGAATGAGTACAAAGCAAAGTGAGGTAGGAAAACACCGGACAGGATGCTGGGACAGCATCACCACACTGTCTCGCAGGTGGCTAAAAACCATAGCAGATGGGCCACTCAGTCACACTTAAGCCCTGCAGAGAGGCCACACAACCCTAGGTCAGTGGGTTGGGGGACAAGAGAGCTGATCTCCCTGTCTCCTCTCTCTTACTAGTCAATGTCTGCTCCACTGGAATCGACTTTCCCTCACTTCTGGATGGGGTTATCAGGCTTCCCAGCAACCACGGGCAGCAGTTGCTCCAGCCTGTGGAAGGCCATTTCTGCTGCATGTGGAGATTGTGGGGGGGCCAATGTGACTGATGAACCTAGAGCAGCAGCGTCTCTTGGCTGAGGTAGTGAGTGAGGCAGGCCAGATGGTCACTTCCGGGGGAGAGGTGAGGTTGGGAGACCTCAAGGAGGACATGGTAGGTCACGTGACCCTGGCTACCAATAGTTCTCACCTGATGGGGTTGTGACAACCTCGCTTGTATTAAATATTAAATACCTTGCTTGTATTAAATCCTAGATTAAGTAAGATGTTATAAAAGGTACCCCGGTGGAGCAAGCTCTCAAGTACTGTTAGCTGGAAAGCAATTCAATTTACAATCCCCCTACCCTGCCCTGCCACTGCTCTTTGTGAAATGCTTAGAAAAGTCCTCCCCACTCAGCCATTATAAAAATAGAATCCATCTGGATCTGATTTTGCTGTAAGAAATGAGGTCAGAAGCATGCTTTATGTTTTCCCACATGACTTGACACCCGTCCAAGCACCACGTATGCAATGGTTCATATTTCTTCATTTGCTTTGAAGCCTCATTTATAACAGAACAGGTTTGTGTCTTTATTTGCTAATTTATGAGCTTTTGTGTTCCTTGTGGAAGTTCTACTGTACTGTGTCAGGGACCGCGGCTTTATGACAGTCAAGTGTTGCTGGACATTCCCATCTTCTTTTGTTTTTTTCTCTGCATGTTTTTTTTTTCTCTACAGAGGAGTTCCCTGCTTAATTTTATATCTATAGCTTTAGATAAAGTTAAGTTTTCTTTTATTTATTTACTTAATGTATGTGAGTACACCTCATCTCCTAAATAAGAGATGGCAATGGGGAAGATAAAGAGAATGAAATACTGCCTGTTTTCTATCATGGGGGAGTCCAGAGTTTGATGTAAAACTATATTAAATATTTTGTTTAGTTAGATTTGGTGGTGTACACCTTTAATTCCAGCATTTGGGAAGCAGAAACAGGGACTTCTGGGACCTCTGGGCCAACCTAGTCTACAGAGCAAGTTCCAGGGCCACATAGTGAGACTTAGAGAAATTTTATTTAATTGTCATTCACTGAGTCCATTCCAACTGCTTACATGAGCTGCGCATGGGGCCATCTGCAGGAGCAGGGCAGCTTCTCAGGGACTGTGTCTCTCCCCCAGCAGCTCCTTAGATAGGTGTGGGGCTTTAGGAACTGGGAGTTTGGCTGACTTGATCCTGCGCAGGTCTTGTGCAAGCAGTTATAGCTGCCGAGAGTTTGTGCAACTGCACTGTCATAGCTGGCAAGGAGAGTTTGGCTACAGTTATTGATCTCCTCCTTCTGGCTCTTAGATTTTTCTGATCCCTGAAGGAGTGAGTGTGATGTAGATGTCCCCTTAGAGCTGAGCATTCAGAAGTCTCTTATTTGTGGGGTCTGTATTAATTGCCATCGACTGTAAAAAAAAAAAAAGCTTATCTGATAAAGGTTGCAAGATGCATTAATCTATGATATAAAGCAAGAATGTAATATAGAATTTATTACTATGCCCATTTAGCCAAATAATAGTGCTTGTTTCTTCCCTGGAGCCTCTGACTTAGCCAGACATGGGGGTTTTGGCACCAGACACAGGTTTCATCTTAGGGGCCGGGCTGTGTCACTGTTGCACCATCAGGCTGGCCTCACCAGTCGAGCTGCTACTGTAACTCGCCTACCTCACAGCTCTTACCTGGCAAGGCTGCTGATGTTTTCATGCTGGTAGCATGCGTAGAACCTTCTAGCATCATGAGAGCTAGCCAGTCAGCACCAGAGTAAAGTCTAAATTTAAATATGAGTGTGTATGTGTGTGTGTGTGTGTGTGTGTGTGTGTGTGTTTGTGTGATATGAGGCAGAGGGGTATATTTAGGGGAGAGAACACAAGGGAAGGCAAGGAATAATATGACAAAGTAGTGGTACACATGTTTGAAAATGTCACAACAAAATCTATTATCAGTAAGAAATAATAACACAAAATTTAAAATAATTCTTCTAAATATGCTGTGTAGATTTAATTATGAACTATAAAACTTATGACTTCAACTGTTATGCTGGTGAAGTGGAGCCAACCCCTGAAAGCTGTCCTGTGCCCTCCACATGCACACTTCTGTACACACACACACACACACACACACATACACACACGTGCACACACATACACACATACACACACGCGCACACACATACACACACACCACACATCACACACATACACGCACACACATCACACACACACTCCCCCCACACCCACACACATCACACACACACATACATACACACACACCTCACATACACATGCACACACACATACATACACACACATCACACACACATGCACACACACATACACACACCACACATCACACACACATCACACACACATCACACACACACACATACGCACACACACATCACACACACATCACACACACACACATACTCACACCCACACCCCTCCCCATATCGACATTCTTCCCCACCCTACCTCCACCCCAACACATGTCTATACCCCCACACTTCCCACACCCATACATCCACACATTTACACCTTCTACATCCACATACTCAAAACACCCACACCCCCTATATTTACACCTCATATCCACACACTCTCACACCCACACACCCACCTCCCTATACACATCCACACCCCTACACCTTCCATTTCACCTTCCACATACACACCCCACCCCCTCCCCTACACCTACTCCCCCACTCTCCACATGGACACCCCCTCCCCACATCTATACCCGCCACATCTCACATACACACCTCACACACTCACACATACACCTCCACCCCACATAATTAAAACCAATAAGCTCTCTCTCTGTATTCATTCAAAGTTTAGTATTAATAGAATTTTAAAATTTCCCACGAGTACCAGGCATTTCTTGCTAATTATTACATAACTTATGGCATCCTATATTTGTCTTAATCTCACTTGACTGTTGTTAACACATTAGGAACCTGTAACTTTATTGTTGTCATTTTGAAGACAGGGTTTTACTATGCATCCCAGAACTCATGCTGTAAGTCAGACTGGCTTTGAACTCACAGAAATCTATCTGCCTCTGCCTCCCAAGAAATAGGATTGAAGTTGTGAGCCACTGGGCCTGGCTAGGAATCTATTACTTTTTAATTGTAATAATTTTGCAGTTCCATTGGAGTGACTTGTCCCCATTTCAAGGACGAAGTTCAACAGCTTTTGGCAGTGTGACTCAGTTGCTGTAGCTATCAGGGTCTTAGGGTATGTCCTCCTGGAAGACCTTTCATGCCTGTTCACCCTTAGTCTCTGTCCCTCCTCTCATCCTAGGTCAATACCTGCCTCAAAAAAAACAAAACCAACCAACCAAACAAACAAAAACAACCACCACCACCACCATCAC
This sequence comes from Rattus norvegicus, assembly GCF_021556685.1. Lineage (NCBI taxonomy): Eukaryota > Metazoa > Chordata > Mammalia > Rodentia > Muridae > Rattus > Rattus norvegicus. The sequence goes on along the minus strand of NC_141534.1, from coordinate 179,679,678 downwards.
CACCACCACCACCACCACCACCACCACCACCACCACCACCACCACCACCAAAACCCCCCACAGCTTCCTTGGTCTGGCGGTGGTGGCACACATCTTTAATCCCAGCACTCTGGAGGCAGAGGCAGAGTTTGAGGCCAGCCAGATCTGCAGACCTAGTTCCAGGACAGCCAGGGCGACACAGAGAAACCCTTTTTTCTCCTCCCCTCCCCCCAAGTCAGCTTCCACTTTATGGGAAAAGGCTGCATCTCAGATTCTTGATTCTTCCGTTTTTTTATTTTAAAGAGATTTATTTATTTACTTTATGTATATGAGTACACTGTTGCTCTCTTAACACATACCAGAAAGGGGCATTGAATCCCACTACAGATGGCTGTGAACCACCATGTGGTTGCTGGGAATTGAACTCAGGACCTCTGGAAGAGCAGTCGCTGCTCTTAACCGCTGAGCCATCTCTCCAGCCCAATTCTACTCTGTTTTAAACAGTGTATGTTAATTTTCTCTGCGACAGGTTATCCGATGCTCAACCTCATCACCGTCATTGTAATTGCTAATTCGCCATCATCTTTTGTCAGAATCCGGTGCAGCCTGTGTGAAGGAGGAGGACACACTAATTTGGTTTTCCTATCTGCGTGATTACCGTAACTTTTCAGCTACGTGGGATCCCCATATATAAAACTCCATGAAGATGAGCTCACACCATGCACGACTTTCCACTTTCAGACTCTGGGTCTCTTTGATGTTCCCAGATCGTGCATGGAGTCTGAGTTTAGAGTCTAAGTCTGTAGAAGGTGCTGTTCCACAGGTCAAATTGTCAAGAGAGACTTTTACTTCTCTGTAGCCCAGAGCCCACATTTGCCTGGAAGGCTCCAAGCTTCCTGTAGGCTATGGGGAGGTCTTTCTGTCACCTTATCTCCTGCACAGCTGTAGAAACCCTACATCAGTGCTGCTCAACCTATGGGCTGCAACCCCTTTGTGAGTCTAAAGACTCCCACACAGGGGTCGAATATCAAATATCCTGCACCAGATATTTACATCATGATTAATAATAGCAGCAAAACTATAGTTAGGAAATAGCAATGAAAATAATTTTATGGTCAGGTGTCACAACATGAGGAACTGTATTGAAAGGTTGCAGCATTAGGAAGGTTGAGAACCACTGTTCTAGAGTATTGAATTTTGCATTTCCTCCTGGTCTCTATAAATTTCAAAATCAGTTTACATATATGTATTTACACACAGATATATATATATATACATATGCATACATATTTGTTATTATTGTTGTTCCGCTTTCAGATCTCCCATTTCTAAGATGTGGCCATATCTCACTATTTCCTGTGGGATTTACTACTTATTTAAAAGTATGTTTGTCCAAAATATATGTGTATGTATGTACATGTGATTTTATATGCAGAAAGCAAGCCAATTTTCATACATAAAGAAAGGATGAGGCTATCTGGAAGATTTTATATATAGTTATAAAAAGCTATAAAGTACATAGCGTAGAAAGATAGTTTATGTGCTTTAATGTGTGACTGGGGTTCCCAAGCAGGCAGAGCGCTGATTGAATTGATACTTTCTACCTCAGCTGTCCATGGTCCTTCCCTCAGGTGATAAAGCACGTAGGCTTTCATTTACTTGTTTATTGTTTGTACAGGGTCTTGGGAGGCTTGGGCAGGCCTAGAACTTGGGAAAGAGCTGAGGATGCTTTCGAGGTGATGATCCTGCATTCGTCCCCCAGGCGCTGGGGTTTCAAGGTAATCCTACACCCCTAACGCGGTTGTGTTTGCTTTTTATGGATTTCTTGTCCTGTACTTACTGACTTGAAGTAAGTGTGACACAGTACATACATATCTGTGTGCATGGACGCACACAGCCTAACAGGGTGTCAGTGGTGAGGATGATCCAGTGTTATCATCAATGCTGACTGGGAGACCTTTATGTAAGTTCTTTACTTTTGCTAGAAGGTACAGTCTCTCCGGGTGGTCAGAGTTTAGAAAGTTCCCACCATATCATGTTTAAATGACATGAAAAAGGTGCTCTGAGTGGGACTGCTCACCTGGGGTCATAAACACCCCTGTGCAGGTGTTGTGGAGTCTGCAGGAAGAAGCGTCATCTCCTAAATAAATGGACTTAACGTGAGAAGAAAAGCAAATGACTGAAACACACTTGAAAAAAAAATTGAAGTTCAAATTTCTTAGCCATCTGGGAAATGCAAATTGCAATTGTTTTGAGGTTCTATTTCACCTCAGGCAGAATGACTGACATCAAGGAAACACTGACAGAGAGATCTCTGTGAGCCAGCCTGGTCTACATCGGAAGTTCCAGGGTAGTCAGGGTTTTAAAGTGAGACTTTACCAACAGTGAAAAACAAAAACAGAACAAAACGAAAAAAAAAAACATGCCAACAAAGGCAGGTGAGCCCGGGGGAAATTAAACTGGTGCAGCCATTAGAGAAGTCAGTGTGTAGATTTCCCAAAAAGCTAAAATTAGAGAAGTGACCTATGCTCCTCCCCTGGGGAGAGATCCCAAGGATTCTCAGTCAACAGGCCATGGAGATGCTCGCACATCTGTGCCGTAATAGCCAAGACCAAACCACCCTAGATGTCCACCAACAGAGACTTTGATACCAGTCCTGGAGCGGTGCATGGATGGCTCAGAAAAGAGTACTTGTTATGGTTGCAAAGGACCCGGGTTCAGCTGCTTGCCCCCACAATCATGTGGCTCACAACCATTTATAATTTATAACTGCAGTTCTGGGGGCTCCCACGCCCTCTCATGGTATATATACACACACATGCAGGCAAACATGCATAATGAACCTAAAAAAGAAAGTGTGGTACACACACAGAATGGAATTTTATGAAGCCATAGAGAAAATGAAATCGTGACATTTGTGGTAAAATGGATGCAACTGGAGACTATTAGGTTAAATGAAATAAGCCTGACTCCAGAAAGACAAATACCACATGGTTTCCCTTATGTGCAGAACCTCGAATTAAAATTGTGTTGTGTGTGCGTGTGTATTTGTGTTTATGTTATGAAGCCAGCAGGAGAGGTGAGCAAGAGATTATAAGGGAGGTGAGAGATAAGATATTGGAATACATTTAAGAAGGCAGAAAGGAGCCTCTCTGGTGGAAGGAAAAAAACCAGCAGGGGAGGGGTGGGGGACTAGGGGAAAAGGAGGGGGAGCAACATGAGGAAAGGGAAGCAGCTGATAACAAGATATAATGACAAAATATGACTTCTATGATATCTATGTAAGGACACTATGAAACCTGTCACTTTGTACGCTAATTTAAAAATTAATTAAAAAATAAAACCAAAAACTACCCCAAAATATCTTCCCCCTTTGCTCCTCTTAATCGATGCTATATGTAAATTGTTTCTTATCCCGTATTCCCAGAGTGGTGAAATAACAGGCTGGTCCCAGAGCCGAAGTCCGCTCAGGGCGGGCATGCTCTTTCCCAACCAGTGAGCTGGAAATACTCCAGGCCACACTCCCACGGAACTTGACTCTTCTTCCAGATGAGTGTGTCTCTGTTTCTACTGAAAGCTTTTAGCCACGCTCTGAGGCTTGGCCTCACCAAACACAAGCAGGGCGCAGTAGTGCAAACAGACAGAATAGCAGAACTACGGCTGTTTCCGGCGCCAGCTCTGTTCCGGGTGCATCGTAAAGGATGAAAATCGCACAGTGTGAGAAAGATGTAAGGAAGCAGACACAGCGCTTCAGAAATCTGGCTCCCTTATGCGATAATGAACTTCTTCAGAGGGTCCATTTGGTTTCACTGCTAAATATAATAGGAGATTGACAGCAGTTGCAAAACGGCCCACATCAAGTGTGTTTCCAATATTGAGAAACCATCCGAGAGGAATGATACTTGCGGTCACTGCAAATATGCGTGAAGATAGGCAGTTTCTCTTTCTCTTTCCCTCTTTCTCTCCCTGCGCCTGTGTCGTCGTCCTCCCTCCCCCGCACCTCCCTCTCCCTTTCCTTCTCTCCTTCTTTCTTTCTCCCCCTCTCTGAGGGGATGCAGTCTCAGGTAGCTTAGTTTGTTCTCAAACTTACTGTATAACTGAGGATAACCGGGAGCTGCTGATCCTCCTGCCTCTCATCCTCCTGCCTCCCCTCTTCCTTCCCGCTGGGATTACTGTCAGTCACCACAAAGTTCAGTTTATATAGTCCTGGGGAACTGAACCTAGGCTTTGCCTTTGTTAGGCAAACGGTCTGTCAACTGAGCCACATTCCAGCCTACATTGTCTCTGGATGTTATTTCTCTCATCTGGGGAGGAAAGAGGTGACTCCTGCCCCCTACTATCAGGTACAAAAGGTTCCATGGCTTAGAGGCAGCGCCTGGCTGGGATTCTCCGAGCAGGATTCAGCAATTTTTCTAGATATCATCTTTGGGTTTGCGTCCCCCTCGGTCTTTGCTCATGGAAGTGACCCTAAGCAAACGTGGAGGCGTTGATGGGGCTGGGCTCCTACTAAATTTTATCGGTGGAGCAGATTTGGCCATAGTGTGCCAACCCTGCTTTTGAACGTATCCCATAATGAAAGGCCACAACCACATGAATGGATCTACATTCAAAGACATTCTTTGCATGCATGTGACTTCTTAGGCACACTTTGGATCTATAGAACAACTCCTTTTGAAGAAAAATATTTATTTTATGTGCATGTATGTGTGTGGAGTTGGTGGTGGTGCATACATGTGTGCCGTGTGTATGCAGGAGCCCACAGAGGTCAGGAGAGGCATCAATCAGTTCTTCTGGACCTGGAGTTACAGTTATGAACCTCGGCATGGGTGCTGGCTTTGGACCTAGGTTCTCTGTAAGAGTAGCCAATACTTTAAACCAGGGGACCATCCTCCCAGCCTTTAGAACAGCAGGATGAGGAGAATGAGAGAGGGAGCCCATCGCCGAAGGCTGAAGTCAGTAGAGAGTAAATAGTGTTGTATTGGCTAGGGAACTTCTACTAAGGCAGTAATCCTAGCCCATTGACTTTCTATGCATCCTTGATTTCTTTCTTAACAGTTTTCAGGGCTGGGAGAATGACCAAGACGAGGCTGAGTTTTGTTTTTTTTTTTTTATTTTTAATTTTTTATTAACTTGAGTATTTCTTATATACATTTCGAGTGTTATTCCCTTTCCCGGTTTCCGGGCAAACATCCCCCTCCCCCTTCCTTATGGGTGTTCCCCTCCCAACCCTCCCCCCATTGCCGCCCTCCCCCCAACAGTCTAGTTCACTGGGGGTTCAGTCTTAGCAGGACCCAGGGCTTCCCCTTCCACTGGTGCTCTTACTAAGATATTCATTGCTACCTATGAGGTCAGAGTCCAGGGTCAGTCCATGTATAGTCTTTAGGTAGTGGCTTAGTCCCTGGAAGCTCTGGTTGCTTGGCATTGTTGTACATATGGGGTCTCGAGCCCCTTCAAGCTCTTCCAGTTCTTTCTCTGATTCCTTCAACGGGGGACCTATTCTCAGTTCAGTGGTTTGCTGCTGGCATTCGCCTCTGTATTTGCTGTATTCTGGCTGTGTCTCTCAGGAGCGATCTACATCCGGCTCCTGTCGGTCTGCACTTCTTTGCTTCATCCATCTTGTCAAATTGGGTGGCTGTATATGTATAGGCCACATGTGGGGCAGGCTCTGAATGGGTGTTCCTTCAGTCTCTGTTTTAATCTTTGCCTCTCTATTCCCTGCCAAGGGTATTCTTGTTCCCCTTTTAAAGAAGGAGTGAAGCATTCACATTTTGATCATCCGTCTTGAGTTTCATTTGTTCTAGGCATCTAGGGTAATTCAAGCATTTGGGCTAATAGCCACTTATCAATGAGTGCATACCATGTATGTCTTTCTGTGATTGGGTTAGCTCACTCAGGATGATATTTTCCAGTTCCAACCATTTGCCTACGAATTTCATAAAGTCGTTGTTTTTGATAGCTGAGTAATATTCCATTGTGTAGATGTACCACATTTTCTGTATCCATTCCTCTGTTGAAGGGCATCTGGGTTCTTTCCAGCTTCTGGCTATTATAAATAAGGCTGCGATGAACATAGTGGAGCACGTGTCTTTTTTATATGTTGGGGCATCTTTTGGGTATATGCCCAAGAGAGGTATAGCTGGATCCTCAGGCAGTTCAATGTCCAATTTTCTGAGGAACCTCCAGACTGATTTCCAGAATGGTTGTACCAGTCTGCAATCCCACCAACAATGGAGGAGTGTTCCTCTTTCTCCGCATCCTCGCCAGCATCTGCTGTCACCTGAGTTTTTGATCTTAGCCATTCTCACTGGTGTGAGGTGAAATCTCAGGGTTGTTTTGATTTGCATTTCCCTTATGACTAAAGATGTTGAACATTTCTTTAGGTGTTTCTCAGCCATTCGGCATTCCTCAGCTGTGAATTGTTTGTTTAGCTCTGAACGCCATTTTTTAATAGGGTTATTTGTCTCCCTGCAGTCTAACTTCTTGAGTTCTTTGTATATTTTGGATATAAGGCCTCTATCTGTTGTAGGATTGGTAAAGATCTTTTCCCAATCTGTTGGTTGCCGTTTTGTCCTAACCACAGTGTCCTTTGCCTTACAGAAGCTTTGCAGTTTTATGAGATCCCATTTGTTGATTCTTGATCTTAGAGCATAAGCCATTGGTGTTTTGTTCAGGAAATTTTTTCCAGTGCCCATGTGTTCCAGATGCTTCCCTAATTTTTCTTCTATTAGTTTGAGTGTATCTGGTTTGATGTGGAGGTCCTTGATCCACTTGGACTTAAGTTTTGTACAGGGTGATAAGCATGGATCGATCTGCATTCTTCTACATGTTGACCTCCAGTTGAACCAGCACCATTTGCTGAAAATGCTATCTTTTTTCCATTGCTTTTGGCTCCTTTGTCAAAAATCAAGTGACCATAGGTGTGTGGGTTCATTTCTGGGTCTTCAATTCTATTCCATTGGTCTATCTGTCTGTCTCTGTACCAATACCATGCAGTTTTTATCACTATTGCTCTGTAATACTGCTTGAGTTCAGGGATAGTGATTCCCCCTGAAGTCCTTTTATTGTTGAGGATAGTTTTAGCTATCCTGGGTTTTTTGTTATTCCAGATGAATTTGCAAATTGTTCTGTCTAACTCTTTGAAGAATTGGATTGGTATTTTGATGGGGATTGCATTGAATCTGTAGATCGCTTTTGGTAAAATGGCCATTTTTACTATATTAATCCTGCCAATCCATGAGCATGGGAGATCTTTCCATCTTCTGAGGTCTTCTTCAATTTCTTTCTTCAGTGTCTTGAAGTTCTTATTGTACAGATCTTTTACTTGCTTGGTTAAAGTCACACCGAGGTACTTTATATTATTTGGGTCTATTATGAAGGGTGTCATTTCCCTAATTTCTTTCTCGGCTTGTTTCTCTTTTGTGTAGAGGAAGGCTACTGATTTATTTGAGTTAATTTTATACCCAGCCACTTTGCTGAAGTTGTTTATCAGCTTTAGTAGTTCTCTGGTGGAACTTTTGGGATCACTTAAATATACTATCATATCATCTGCAAATAGTGATATTTTGACTTCTTCTTTTCCGATCTGTATCCCCTTGACCTCCTTTTGTTGTCTGATTGCTCTGGCTAGAACTTCAAGAGCTATATTGAATAAGTAGGGAGAGAGTGGGCAGCCTTGTCTAGTCCCTGATTTTAGTGGAATTGCTTCAAGTTTCTCTCCATTTAGTTTAATGTTAGCAACTGGTTTGCTGTATATGGCTTTTACTATGTTTAGGTATGGGCCTTGAATTCCTATTCTTTCCAGGACTTTTATCATGAAGGGGTGTTGAATTTTGTCAAATGCTTTCTCAGCATCTAATGAAATGATCATGTGGTTTTGTTCTTTCAGTTTGTTTATATAATGGATCACGTTGATGGTTTTCCGTATATTAAACCATCCCTGCATGCCTGGGATGAAGCCTACTTGATCATGGTGGATGATTGTTTTGATGTGCTCTTGGATTCGGTTTGCCAGAATTTTATTGAGTATTTTTGCGTTGATATTCATAAGGGAAATTGGTCTGAAGTTCTCTTTCTTTGTTGGGTCTTTGTGTGGTTTAGGTATAAGAGTAATTGTGGCTTCATAGAAGGAATTCGGTAGTGCTTCATCTGTTTCAATTTTGTGGAATAGTTTGGATAATATTGGTATGAGGTCTTCTATGAAGGTTTGATAGAATTCTGCACTAAACCCATCTGGACCTGGGCTCTTTTTGGTTGGGAGACCTTTAATGACTGCTTCTATTTCCTTAGGAGTTATGGGGTTGTTTAACTGGTTTATCTGTTCCTGATTTAACTTTGGTACCTGGTATCTGTCTAGGAAATTGTCCATTTCCTGTAGATTTTCAAGTTTTGTTGAATATAGGCTTTTATAGTAAGATCTGATGATTTTTTGAATTTCCTCTGAATATGTAGTTATGTCTCCCTTTTCATTTCTGATTTTGTTAATTTGGACACACTCTCTGTGTCCTCTCGTTAGTCTGGCTAAAGGTTTATCTATCTTGTTGATTTTCTCAAAGAACCAACTTTTGGTTCTGTTGATTCTTTCTATGGTCCTTTTTGTTTCTACTTGGTTGATTTCAGCTCTGAGTTTGATTATTTCCTGCCTTCTACTCCTCCTGGGTGTATTTGCTTCTTTTTGTTCTAGAGCTTTTAGGTGTGCTGTCAAGCTGCTGACATATGCTCTTTCCTGTTTCTTTCTGCAGGCACTCAGCGCTATGAGTTTTCCTCTTAGCACAGCTTTCATTGTGTCCCATAAGTTTGGGTATGTTGTACCTTCGTTTTCATTAAATTGTAAAAAGTCTTTAATTTCTTTCTTTATTTCTTCCTTGACCAGGTTATCATTGAGTAGAGCATTGTTCAATTTCCACGTATATGTGGGCATTCTTCCCTTATTGTTATTGAAGACCAGTTTTAGGCCGTGGTGGTCTGATAGCACGCATGGGATTATTTCTATCTTTCTGTACCTGTTGAGGCCCGTTTTTTGACCAATTATATGGTCAATTTTGGAGAAAGTACCATGAGGAGCTGAGAAGAAGGTATATCCTTTTGCTTTAGGATAGAATGTTCTATAAATATCCGTTAAGTCCATTTGGCTCATGACTTCTCTTAGTCTGTCTACATCTCTGTTTAATTTCTGTTTCCATGATCTGTCCATTGATGAGAGTGGGGTGTTGAAATCTCCTACTATTATTGTGTGAGGTGCAATGTGTGTTTTGAGCTTTAGTAAGGTTTCTTTTACGTATGTAGGTGCCCTTGTATTTGGGGCATAGATATTTAGGATTGAGAGTTCATCTTGGTGGATTTTTCCTTTGATGAATATGAAGTGTCCTTCCTTATCTTTTTTGATGACTTTTAGTTGAAAATTGATTTTATCTGATATTAGAATGGCTACTCCAGCTTGCTTCTTCCGACCATTTGCTTGGAAAGTTGTTTTCCAGCCTTTCACTCTGAGGTAGTGTCTGTCTTTGTCTCTGAGGTGTGTTTCCTGTAGGAGGCTGAGTTTTTAAATATGTATTTTTATTATCTTAAGTGTGTATATGTGTCTGACTGTATGTTGGTATGTGCATATAAATGCAAGTGTGTGTAGAGGCCAGAGGTTTCAGAACCTTACAGATGGTTGAGAGCTACCTGATGTGGGTATAAGAACCAAAGGACAGCTGAGCCGTCTTCCAGCCCACAAGACATTTTATATTGAAGGACATTATCCTTCTGCTCTCAAATAAGTTGGAAACATTTTCCTTATTTTTCATTATCTTCTGTTATTTTGACAACTTGATAAATTAAATTTGACTTCAGCTATAATAGGGTTGTTTGGTGTTTTTTTTTTTTTTGTTTGCCTCAAGTATTCAGTTTTACAGAAGTCAGATTTACTATATTTGTTTGTAACTTTTAGATCTCTTAAAATTAAAAGTCTCCTTCATTTTAAGATCATAAAAAACTTCTCCATTCTTTCCTCTGCTACTTTTTATTATTATTTTGTTCTATATTTACAGATCCAGTCTTCTAGAATCCACTCTGAGATGCAAAGTGACGTATGGCCCTAACTGTAATTTATCCTCTTTAGTCATGTATTTCATATTCATAAGTTTATATTTTTGCATGTGCCTTCTGTGTGGTGTGCCTGCATGCCTACATGTTTGCCTGTGTGTGTATGCAAGTGTGAGTGCACGCATGCATATTTATCTGTGTGTGCTTAAGCCCAAGACTGACATGGAGAGTCTTCCTCAATCATTAGCAGGGTGGGGTACTCACCTTTAATCCCAGCACCTGGGATCGGCGGGCAATCAGACCTCTGTGAGTTCAAGACCAGCCTGGTCTACAGATGGAGTTCTAGGACACAGAACCTACACAGAGAAACCATATCTTGAAGAACCAAAATAAATAAATAATAAATGTACAAACAAACAAATAAGTAAAATTAAGAGTCTTTTTCATCTGCCTCTAGAGGCATTGAAGGTGTGGCTTCTGGTGTCACATGTGCACCAGTAGGTGGCAGAGAGCAGAGGTTATGTCCATGCTCGGTGTTCTGACCTATGAACATCTGAATGATCAGTAGCCTAATATTCCCTGAAAAAAGCAAGCCATAGATGACCATCAGTCCAGTGCCAGGCTGGCCCCTAACAGGTTCCCAGGACGGGGAACAAGCTGGAGACTGGAGAATTCCTGCCTGGAATTGTAGGCTTAGATTTTTCAAAACTTACTTTAATAAGGGTTCTCAAATGCTTTGACGACCCCCCCCAGCCCACTGTCCAGAGGTAGGGGAGAAAAGATGGGTAATAGGACAATGGAGATGTGAACCTGTTTAGAAGTAGTTTTTGGGGTGATTCCAATCTCCGTTGTTAGGATACCAGCAATCCAGTTCAGTGGTGTCAGATACAGTGGCAGAAGCCAGAGGCCTTGTATTAACCATGGAGTCATCGCAATGAACATTTACAAGCAAAGTAGTATGGACAAAAGGGTGTGCTGTGGGACACACTGTGACATACTACAGCTTCCACAATGAGGTTTCTTTTCCTCTGTGGGGGGGTAGAAGTTGCAAGAGTGGAGGGGGGTACAAGGGGAAGGGGAGAGGAGTGGGATTGGGGTACATGATGTGAAATTCACAAAGAACCAGTAAAAATTGAGAGGGGGGAGGAGGGAGGGAGAAGGATGGGGAGGGAAGGAGGGAGGGAGGGAGGGAGAGAGAGAGAGAGAGAGAGAGAGAGAGAGAGAGTCTTCCTCAATTACTCCACACTTTGTTCACTGAGGTAAGGTTTTTCGATTGAACCCACGAATATAAACTCATGAATACAACTAGTCTGGCTAGCCAGCTTACTCAGAGGATTCTGTCTCTGCCCTGCATGCACTGGGATTGCTGGGGGGCCTACCTGCCTGCTATTTATGAGGGTGCTAGGGACCTGAACTTGGATCTATAAAAACGCTTTACCTGCTGAGCTATCTCCCCCAGCCCTACCTGTTAGACTTTACTACCGTCGGCTCTACGCTGATGGTGTGTGTACAGCCACTCTTGGATGTTCACCGAGTGGCTCTATCTACCTGATGTGTGCCATAGAAAAAAAGTAAGAGTCCAGGGCCAGGGAGGACAGCTCCAAAGAAGCGTCTTCTGGACATGACGTGGCAGTTGCACACACGAAATCATAACAGCTGTGTTGCCCACAAAGGATTGAGCCAGTCAACATCCCAGCATGCAATGAAGTCAGCCTCTGCCTCCTTGTTTTAGCCTCAGGACTGTGAAACAAGTGTCTAGTTAGCACCACATCACGCTACTTGTTGGTTCTCAGGCATCGCACTGAAGCATTGCAATCGCCCCAGCTGTAAGGAGTCATAGACTGCACCTTACAGGAAAACATGCTAGGTGGTCAGTTGTTCAAGTTTCTAGTTTGCTTTCTATTGCCGGGATAAACAAAAGCAACTTGGGAAGAAAGAGTGTCTATTACCTTACAGATTATAGTCCTCATTAAGGGAAAACCAAGGCAGGAACTAAAGGTGGAATCTTGGCGCAGAAACTTAGCAGAAACCATAGAGAAACTGCTTACTGGCTTACTCCCTAGATCATATTCAGCTACCTTTCTTATACAACCCAGGCATACCTCCCAGTGGGATGGGCTCTTTTATATTAATTAATAATCAAGAAACTGTTCCACGGTCATGCCCAAAGGCTGGTCTCATGGAGGCATGAGGTTTCCTCTTCTGAGGTATGGAAGTTGACAGCCACGATCAGCCATCATAGTAGGCTTTGTTCAGATGTGAGTTACAGTGCCGCTGGCCCTCAGTTTAATGTCAATCAACTAACAGTGTATGGTAACTAAGGTGCCTTTCAGCTGAAACTGACATAAAAAAGCTTCGCACTGGCCTGGCAGTGGCACACTGTACTAAAGAGTTCTGTATTTGGGGTCTATCACTGTTATAACCCCTCCCTCATTCCCTATACAGCCCTGTAGGGAATCCTGGGAGACACAGCAGTAACTGGGACTGGAGAGATGGCTCAGCAGTAAAGAGCACTTAATGTTCTTGCAGAGGTCCTAATTTTGGTTTCCAGCACCCATGAGGCGCCTCATAATTGTATATAGTTCCAGTTCCATGAGATCTGACGCCATCTTCTGGCCTCCTCAGGCACTGCACCCACGTGCTCCACATAGTTACACAGACAGGCAAACAGACACATACATAAAAATAAGTATACCGGGGTTGGGGATTTAGCTCAGTGGTAGAGCGCTTGCCTAGGAAGCACAAGGCCCTGGGTTCGGTCCCCAGCTCCGAAAAAAAGAACCAAAGAAAAAAAAGTATACCTTTATAAAAAAGGAAAAATAGTAATTACAGTAGTTACATTACCACAAAAGGAGTTCATAATGTGCACACAGACACAGACACACACACACAAAGGAGAAAGAAAGAAGAAAGAAATAAAGAAGGAAAGAAGGAAAGAGAGAAGGAAAGAAGGAAAGAGAGAAGGAAAGAAAGCAGAAGCTTTCTGAATGTTCCTTGAAATAGGTTTGCCTGAGAGGATAGACAGACTATGTTCATGGACATGAAGTTTCAACAGTATAAATAATAGATAACTGAATTTTCCCCTTAAAGTTGTCCTGATACAATCGCTTATGTAGCCCCTCTTTTCCACTTGATCTGGATGTCCCTTTGTCACTGAAGATTCTGTCTTATTCTGTACTACAGGTAAGTCAGGGAGTTCTTGCACCGAGATTACAGTGCTTCATTCCTGGAGTTTTATGAAAGACTTCACCTGCTAAACTGGGCCAGCAGTGTGGTTCAATAGGTAGAGCGCTTGCTTAGCATTGTGAAGCCCTGGGTTGATTTCTGGCACTGTGCGAGCCAGCGTGAGACTGCTCATCTGTAATCTCAGCATTCAGGGGGTCAAAGCAGGAGGACCAGAAGTTCAAGATGATTCTCAGCTACATAGCTAATCTAGGGCCTTTTAAATTATTTATTTATTTATTTATTTATTTATTTATTTATTTATTTATTTATTTATTTGAGGGAATGTCTTTCTAAATAGCTCTGGCTGCCTGAAACTTATTGTGTAGACCAGTCGCTGGCTTTAAACTCATAGCAATCCACCTGCCTCTGCATCCTGAGTGCTGGGATTTAAAGGCATGCAACACCATGTTCAGAATGGCCTTTTCAAAAACAAAACAAAACAAACCAAAACACCAAAACTCTTTAGTTTCTTCTACATTTAAGTTTTCTTCAATTCTTTTGTTTTCTCATCCATATAAACTTCAGAATCACACTGTCCAGCTCTGACAAGCATACATGTGTACTCTATGTGTACATATATAATATACACATAGGTATATTTACTTATTAAACCAAGGAAAAATGCCTATTTTCTTCAGTGAATGTGGTCTGTCTTTTCTTCTAGGCAGATCTTCTGGATTCTGCAGAAGTCAGAAGTTTTCTCCACCTATGCCTTGAAAATTCTTTTACTTTTAGATTTATTTTTAAAAATTATTTTCAAATGATTTGTGCATGGGTGTGCCTGGGCTGCCTGTGAGTACAGGTGCCCACAGAGCTCAGGAGAGGGCAGATCCCTTGGGGCTGGAGTTCTAGGCAGTTTCCACCTGCCTGACTTGGGTGCTGGGAACAGAACTTAGGTTTTGGGTCACCTCTAACAGCAGCAAGTGCTTCTAGTGACGGAGCCATCTCTCCAGCTTGGAGATTCCTTTATTGATACAGCAGTTCCTTCAGTGAGCATCATTTCTGTGACATAATCAGCTTGTGGGAATCTACAGCGCTGTGTGGAGAACAGGTGGGGGAGGGGAGCGGCACGTTCTGAGCCTGGTTTAAGCCAAGCACGTTTTCACTGGAACCTAAAAGCTGGCTTTTATGCAGGAGTAGAAAAAAAAGTCATGGGGAGATTAAGTCCATGAAGACTCAGGAAAGGCTTACCGATTCAACTATTTCATTTGTTCCAGCAATCGCTTCCAAGGGTTCAGTTTCAGAAAGTGTGAAGTAGTTTTGCAATCATTAATTCCTCTCACCCCTCGACCTCCTTGTAAGATGCATGGATCATCATCACCCCCATATTACAAATGAGGAAACTGAGGCAGACAGTGGCTTGGGGTTGCACAACTGTTTTGCTAGTGGAGGGCACTGTGTACACATATTCCCCATACAGACACAGATGCATACATATAAATAAAAAATAAAATGAATCTTAAATAGAAATCAATCAAAATGGTTAATGAAGAAAAGATTAAAAAACAAAACAAAACAACACCCTCCCCCCAGCCCCTCCCCCCCAAAAAACCCAAAGCCCCTGACAGTGTGGTTCTTCCCTTCAGAGAACTAAGGAGAGTGGTTACGTTCAGTTCAGCCTTCCTTTGTTGAGTTTCTATTATATTCCCAGCTGGAGGAAACACTGGGACAGTGTAAGCTCCTACTCAGGCCTGGATTTGAGCAAGGACAGAGACAGGGCTGGTGCTCTGGGTCAGAGACACTCCACACATTTTTCCAGGGCCTTGGGTCACTTGCAGTGAGCCCCACAACTCCCACACATTTGCTTCTTAATGTCCCAAGGCTCTCCCTGCTGCAAGGTTCCCATAGGAATGTGGCGGCCTGCCAGGCGCCTCATGTGCATACCATTCTTCTGGGAGGCAGGAGAGGCCAAGAGGAGGCCAAGAGGAGGCCAAGTTGGCTGGCTGCTTAACGATTTGGGCCCTAGCTCTGTGTAGTACTTTCCTGACAACTGAAGGTAAAACAGGGGAGAGATATTTATGTATTCACAGACCCATCTGGAAAACAACTGTTTCTTAAGGGTAGCCCAATGGAAACCACATTCCTTGGTTTGTTATGAAACTGTCCTCCACCCGAAAGGCATTTTCAAGTCATGAGGCTTTGAGAGGTGTGACTAAAGCAGTGTGACTTTTTTTTTTTTAAGCAAACACACCAAAATATAGCCATCTAACTGACAACCGCTGCCATCCAACAGTCCAACCAACCACTGGTTGTTGGCTCGCTCCAAGACACTGGAGTGCCTGTCCTATCCCTGTCGGGGAATTTGCTTTGCACTCATTGGGCTGCTTTTGTTTATCGTTTGTGCAACATGTATAAGGCACTTCCTGTGTACTGAGCACGCTGCTGAACTCTGGAGACAGAAGGTCATCCCAAGAGAGTTTGTATCATTCATCCAGCATCTATTAGACACCTCCTGTGAGCCAAGCACTCTGAACCTGGAAACAGAACTGTCATCACTGTGGACCTGGAAGGCACCTGTTGGAGTACCCAGGTTCTTGTGTCCCACAGTTCTCTAGTTTCCTGTCTGGTCTGTGACAGAACACTCTAACCAAAACAAATTTAGAAAAGAAAAGGGTTACAATTTGGCTTATACTTCCAGGTCTGTCATTGAGGGACGTCCGGGCAGAAGCTCAAGGCAGGAACCGTGGATCATGTTGCTTGTTGGTGGCTCACAGGTAGGCCTATGCTTAAGCTAGTTTTCTTATACAGCCCAGCCTAAGGAATGGTGCCGCCCACAGTGGGCTGGAGCTGTCCACATCAATTAACAATTAAGTTAATCTCCCCAGGCCAATCTGATCTAGGAAATCCCTCGGTTGAGACTTCTTTCTCAGATGACTCTAGGATGTGTCAAGTTGATAGTTAAGTTAGTTAAGTAGGAGACGTGGCAAACTCTGTAACTATGAAAACATCATTGGAAATAGAAATAGGGCAGGTTGCCAAGAAAGGGAAAACACTCTGAAGAATGATTGTGGTCTAGCGAACTGCAGGGAAACGCTCCCAGCGCACTAGGCCCACAAGTTGCACACATTGACCTAGTGTCCCCCCCCCTTCCCCCACTTCTATAGCATGCTCCATTTGTTGTGAAGCCCAGGTGGGAAAGGATTACAGTCTTTCTCTGCCACCAGCTTCTTTCACAGTTTCAATGCCTCTCTCCAGTCCCTACCCTCTTGCCACACACTGGAGATGAGTTTTACTGAGGGTCCATGAAAATTAACCTGGCCTGGGTGTGATCCCAGTGTGATGGGGGGCTGGATTATATCAGGAAACTTTCCTAGACACTTCTGAGTCGCAGGATGGTTTTGAGGGAAATACAATCGGACAATACATATGAGTAGCCTTAACCGAGAGGTCAACAGAGGGGGCTGTTCCGTGACTGTTTCAACTGTGCAGACAGTGCCACCATTTCTCTTTGCTGGACCAAATTCTGAATGAACTTCCTGAAAAACCCATGATTTCATAGTGCGTATAAATGATGTCCAGTACTGGATTGAGAGTGGTAAAATATCATATGAAGAAAATAAAGTCTTCTCTCCTCTTTTCCTTCTGCTGCTAGCCCCTGCCTCAGAGGCAAGCAGTGAAGCCAGGATCGAGCTTTCTTCAAGATTGGTCTGTACCGACGTTGGCTCCTTATTGTTTTTCTTTTCTTTTCTTTTTTTCTTTTTATTAACTTGAGTATTT
Organism: Rattus norvegicus; assembly: GCF_021556685.1. Taxonomy (NCBI): domain Eukaryota; kingdom Metazoa; phylum Chordata; class Mammalia; order Rodentia; family Muridae; genus Rattus; species Rattus norvegicus. The sequence continues at coordinate 179,662,734 of NC_141534.1, read as the reverse complement.
CTTATATACATTTCGAGTGTTATTCCCTTTCCCGGTTTCCGGGCAAACATCCCCCTCCCCCTCCCCTTCCTTATGGGTGTTCCCCTCCCCACCCTCCCCCCATTGCCGCCCTCCCCGCAACAGTCTAGTTCACTGGGGGTTCAGTCTTAGCAGGACCCAGGGCTTCCCCTTCCACTGGTGCTCTTACTAGGATATTCATTGCTACCTATGAGGTCAGAGTCCAGGGTCAGTCCATGTATAGTCTTTAGGTAGTGGCTTAGTCCCTGGAAGCTCTGGTTGCTTGGTATTGTTGTACATATGGGGTTGTTTTTCTTTTCTGTGATTTGTTGGTGGGTATAATGGACAACATTGTGTGTAATTTAGATATTCAATGCAGTGATTGGATATAAGTAAATATTCATTACTTTATTATTTATTTATTGTTCTTTTGAGACAAGGTTTCTCTGTGTAGCCTTGATTATCCTGGAACTCTTTGGTTTGCAGACCAGGCTGGCCTTGAACTCAGAGCTCTGCCTTGCCTCTGCCTGCTTTTTCAATGCTGGGATTTAAAGGTGTGGGACACCAGACCTGATATATTATTTTAATTTTTGATCACGTGTCTGTGTGTGCATGTTAATGTATGTGCTCTCAAAGGCCAGAAAAGGGCATCAGATTCCCTAGAGATAGTTGTGAGCCTCTTGATGTGGGTGCTAGAAGAAGAACTTGGGTCTTCTGTAGGAGCAGTGAGTGCTCTAAACCGTGGAGCCAACTCTCTGGCCTTCACTTATGATTTCTTTCTAGGCCTTTCAAATATGCAGCACAGCATTACTGACTATAGGTGTCAAGCTGAACACCAGACACCTAGAACATGCTTCTTTATAAGGAAAGATATGTCCTTTGACCAACATCTCCATTTGCATGAGTGCCTGGCAACCCGGTTAACTTCCATTCCACTTGCTGTTTCTAGGAACTAGACCTCGTGCATATGTGGGCTCATACTGCTTTTTCTCTCTGTGTCTGGCTTAATTCATTTAGCATACTGTCCCCGGTGTCTTCTACATTATAACGTGCAGTTTCTCTCTCTCTCTCTCCCTCTCTCTCTCTCTCTCTCAGTGTAACTATCTATTATTCACTTTTCTGTATATATCCCTTGGTGGACACTTAGGGGGTTCCCCTGCCTCAGCCATGATGTCTAGTATTACAATGGACACACAGTTGCCTCTTTAATGGTCTTGTTATATATATGCCCAGAAGTGGGGTTGCTGGATCATATGCAGTTCTAATTTTAATTTACAAATTAATTATGTGTCTGTGTGCCTGTTTATCTGTATGTGTATCATGGGCATGCAATGTCTACAGAAGCCAGAAGAGGGAATTGCAGAGCTATGAACTGTTTGGTACGTGCTGGGAACCAAACCCAGGTCTTCTGCAACAGCATTATGCACTCTTAGCTGCTGAATCGTCTCTCCAGACCCAACTTTTCATTTTTAAGGGACTTTTCACAGTGTTTTTATAATGGCTGTGTGTAAGGGTTTTCCTTTTATCCACATCCTCAACAACATCTATCTCTCATCTTCTTGATAGGACCCTAATAAGTGTGAGGTCATAATAGATGGCAGTTTTGATTAGCATTTCTCTGATACTTTCATAGACTACTTTCAAATGCTGCTTGCATTTCTTCTTGGAGAAATATCTATTCTGATTTCTCAGGACTTTAAATTAGATTAGCTGGGTGTGATGCACATGCCTTTTATCCCAGCACTTGGAAGGCAGAGGCAGGTAGATCTCCGTGAGTTTCAAGGTCACCCTGGTCTACAGGCAATTCTGAGGCCAGCTAGAGCTACAGAGTGAGACCCTGTTTCAAAAATAAACAAACCAAAACCAAACCAAACCAAACCAGCAGCAGCAGCAGCAGCAGCAGCAGCAACAACAACAACACAAGAAATAAACGAAACTCTGTGATTCAGGAGCTGGAAAAAAAGCCATTTGTTTGTGAGTATCTTGGACTATTCTAATTTACAGAAGAATGGCAAACCAAGGAAATGCAATAGGCTCTTTAAACCAGCACTGGTTGCATCTCTGAATGATAACTGCTTGCACACAGAAGATGTAGATCTGATTGGGCGAATTCTGGGTGTTTTCTCCAAACACTTCATTACTGCATTCCAGGACTGCTCCGATCACCTCTCAATACTACCTGTTTCAACAGTGCAAAGCTTATCAAATAATAATACAGAAATGGTGACATTGTGGGGTTGGGAGATGACTTGATCAGTATAACCAGAGTTCAACCCACAGATACCATGTTTAAAGAAGAAAAGAAAAGCCAGCTGTAGGGCTGGCTTAGTAGTTAAAGGTCCCTGCTGCCGTGCCCGACATCCTGGGTTCTATCCATGGTAGAAGGAGAGAACCGACTCCTGCAAGTTGTCCTTTGACTTCCATTACAGTTCAGTGGCATTCATGTGCCTCTTCCAACCCTACACTTGTACACACACACACACACACACACACACACACACACACACACACACACACACAGGTTAATGTATCAATAGATGGATGGATAAATAAATAAATGAAATTTTTACAAAGTCAGGCTCCATAGAGTGCATCTGTAACATTCAGGAGAGGTAGGGAGAGGTGGGTCCTTGGGGCTCCCTGTCTATCTAGTTTAGCCTAATTGTTGACTTCCAGGCAGAGTGGGAAATCCTGTGTAGAGGAAAAGGTAGACAGCATTTGAGGACTAACATCTATACATGTATGTCTATACATGTATAGACAGATACCCGCACACGCGTGTGCCTGTACACATTTGAGAGTGTGAGCACACCCTAAGGCACAAATGGCAACACTTTAAGCCAGGTATGGCTGTCTTGAAACCTCTCCAGGACATATAATTAATAGGCACATTTTTCTGGGGCTGGCGTGAAGCATCAGGGATAGAGAAGGTTCCAGACAGCCGCTCTAGAAGCAGCTGCTAAGATCTGCACTCTAATTTGCTGCCACAGCTTGACACAGTGAGATGCATTAAAATGTGCCACATTGGTTAATATGGGTTCAAGTAGACAAAGGCTGCCAGTTTGGAAGGAGGGTAAACGGCCTTGGGTGGCTCTCTTCGTGATGCCCAGACTGCATGTGGTGGGAAATTGCAGTGTGCTTCTATGGGCAGTTCTGGCACAATCAAAGCACAAATGAGAGCCGAGGATTAGATTTCCTGGATGAATAATTATTCCTGAATCTCGAGACAGGCACCCGTGGAAAGAAGAGTGCTTGTCTTTCTAAGAAGTCTCCAAACACGGTCAGAGATTCATATCCTCACATGAGTTCCGTGCAAATGAGAACCGGCCCTTAACATCATCCCGAGCCAAAGAAAATTCTTGGTTGGGATTGAAAAAAAGTTAGATAAATAATTTCTCCTTGCCTCTCAGAAGGCCACAGCTATCACTGCAATCCAGAGCTGGACTGTAAGCGACTCTGGTGGGTTTTACTTGGACTAGCTGCTATGATGAATTTACAGTAATTCCAGGTTTTCTACTCCAAACAGAGCCAAGAGCCATGTAAGCATCCGCTTACTTCATAGTTCTCTTATTCAGTACCTGCTGATTACTGACTGTTCAGTTTTCTGACTTCTTTCTTTACTAAAATGGGACCATAGGGAAAACTCCTTCTGGGCAGCTGAGGAAGCTGGCAAAGGTTTATTTCAAGCTAACTAAAGAAGCTGTGCTAAGTACCAAGGGAGTCTCCTTAGGTGGGCTGTAGGATGTGACCACTGCATCGAGGCTGAGCTGGACCTTTTCATTCCCTATACCACAGACCTTCTGTGTTTCATCATTATCACTAAGAGGTGGGCAATATTAACAAGGGAAAGCTGAGCTCAGAAAGACCAACTCTCCTTAGGATGAACCACTGGTAAACCAAAATCTCAGAATTTGGACTTGACTGAAGTCTGAAGACTGGCCCTCTGCTTGTCTGCACTGAGCCATAAGCTGGCCATAAGCAATGAAAGCCTCCAGTCAGAGCCCAAGAAGAGAGCTTGGGATGAGAACCCTAAGCTGAGTAAAGGCGAGGAAACAGGCTATGGATGTAGCTGCTGGTAGAATGCTTGCCCAGCATGCACGAGGCTCTGGATTGGACTCTCAGTACTATATAAACTGTGTATGTCTGTGATCCTTGTATGAGGAGGCAAGGGCACCAGACGTTTCAGAGGACCCTTGGCTACACAGTGAGTAAATTCCAGGTAGCCTGGACTACATGAGACCATCTCTGAAAAGACCAAGTGGGAGAACGTGGAGCTAGGCAGACAGGATATGTGGAAATGTGTGGAAACACAGCAGAAGCTGGGTTTGTGTTGATCCTGGGCTCAACTTCTGAAGATCTTAAGAATCCTGGAGCCCAGTGGGAGATAGTTGGACTCATTTGCTGGAACGTTGAGCAAATCTTTTTTTCCTAAGGCAAACATTCAATATGAATAAACTCATGTGCTCCAGGGGTCTCAGGATCCTAGACATGCCCCAGGACACTGAGACCTGTGGTGTAAAGGCTTTAAAATGAGTTTCCTGTGAAGGATGGGTGACTCATTGCCTTGTCCCCACCTCTTGATGGGCTGACAAGAAGGTACAGAAGATATGCTTTAAGGGTAGAAAGGATTTTGAACCCAGAGTGGTGAATGGTCTCCGACTAGAGTTGCACCCCAGCACCCTGACAGGCCTAGAAGTCAAGGGCAACCTGGCTGACATCTTCCATTTTTGCCCGTGGTCTTTGGTCTCTTCTGCTGATCCTGCATCAGATCAGCACCAGCTCCACAGGCCTGGATGTTCCAGAAGTCACTTCCTGAGGTACTGAGATTATGCTTGAGACAAAGGCCCGATGCTCAACATAGTAGTAAGGTGGGATCCCAGAAATGACTCATCAGAGATCACAGCATGAGGAAGATTCATTCTCAAAACCATCAGGGGAGAACTAGGGGGATGGTTCACTTAGTTAAAGTGCTTGTCATTCAAGTATGGGACCTGGATACCCCTGAACCCTGTGGGAAAAAAATCAGGTATGGTGGCATGTGCTCATAATCTCAGTGCTTATGTGACACGAATGGGAGCTTGTGGTCAACCTAGCCTAAGGAGTGAGCTCCAGAACAACAAGAGACTCTGTCGCCATTACAAAATAGACAATGCCTAAAGAATGCCATGGAGGGTTGACTTCTGGCTTCCACAGCCGCACACAGGGATGTACACATAAAGTCAAGAGAAAGGAATGATCCCACTCTTCTTCTTGATTGGGAATAAGGTTATAATAAAGAGACAGGAGACACATTCATCTTTGAATTATTTGTTGGGAATTTAACACAAAGTCAAGGGCCAGTAGAAGACGAGTCATTCACCAGCTTTGTGTCTCTTGGTAGGGGAAGGGCAGTCTCCTCTGGGTGGAATGAAAGAGACAAAGAAATGGGCAAAAACTGTCTATGGATAATAACTTTTGAGACCTATGTATCCATGTACTGGCCTCATGGCGAGTTTTCTATTGTGATGTGGAACATTTGGTGGCTCGAGAGACACAGAGCTCATGACTCACACAAAGGTGGTGGGCTCTAAATAGAGAGATCCAATAGTTTGTTCTTAGCTGGACTTAGACTTATTAGTATAAGTTGTGGGCAAATTACCCCTCCCCAAGACTTGCTTTCCTGTCTGCCAAGAATCAAAATGCTCCTGAATCTTGACAGAGCTGCATACATTTTGAAAGTGCAAAATACATTATGTGTGCTGAGAAAATGAGAGTGAATAAGAAGAGAAATATAGAATTAAATAGAGAATATAAAAATAGTAATACCCAGTGTTGGCAGGGCAGCTCAGCAGGTAAGATTGCTTGCCACCAAGGCTGACAACTTGAGTTCAATTCCCAGAACCCATAAGGTAAAAGGAAAGACTTAATTTCAGGAAGTTGTCTTCTGACTATCTCACAAGCATCGTGGTATGTGTGCACTCGTTGATATACAAATAGATGTAAATGTAAAACACTAACTGGGCTGGAGAGATGGCTCAGAGGTTAGGAGTATCAGTTCTTGTGGAGGACCCAGGTTCCATTCCCCACATCAACACCACACACAGCTCACAACCATCTGTAACTTCAGTTCCAGGGGACCTAATGCCCCCTTCTGACCTCAGAGAGTATCAGGCACATACGTACTGTATACATATATCTTAGCAAAACATTTATGCACCTAACATAAAATAAATAAACCTAGGCCTGGGCATGGTGGCATGTCTAATAATCCAAGCACTTAGGAGGGAGAGGCAGGCAGATCTCTGAGAGTCTGAGGCCAGCCTGGTCTACAAAGCAAGTCCAGGACAGTCAGGGCTTTGTTACATGGAGAAACCCTGTCTCAAAAAAACAAACAAAATCTTAAAAAAAAAGAAGAATTAAAAAAGTAGATGGTAAGTACAAGATGGGCAAACATATTCTTATGTAATTAAGTCTCATTATGTAATTCAAATTGCCCTCGAATTCTATTCTCCTGCCTCAGCTTCCCAACAGCTGGAACACCGCAGATACCCCATGGAAGCTCAAGATATGAACAGTATCTTGCTCATCTTTGTACTTTAATGCCTTATAATATATAAATATTAATTATATATTATATATGCATACATATATGTATATATAATATAATTAATATATAAGATATAAGATGATATAAGATATAAGATGATGTAAGATATAGGATGATATAAGATATAAGATGATATAAAATATAGGATGATATAAGATATAAGATGATATAAAATATAAGATGATATAAGATACAATGACACATAGTAGCAGCCCCTAAACATGTGAGCCTGGCTGGCTGATGTAGCCCCATGCATGTGCATGATTATTTTTCATATTTTGGCAGCTATAGATGTAAATGAGATTCTGCTTAGACTCCAGCAGAGAAGCATTTCAAAATCCCACGAAACTAAACAAGGAACAGGGAAGGAAAGACATTTCTTGTCTTGCTTGAAGGGACACACAATGAAAGGGAATTTTTGAGTGTCATTTTGGGAAAGCAGTGGCCTTCTTTAGGGGTGAGCTCATGCCCACTCTCTGGTTGGTTCTGCTAAGTAGCACAACTCTTTTCTGCGTGACTCTGAAAGACAGTGCATCAGAGGGGGAAAGGCCACAGAGTCCCTTGGACAGTGACCTATTGACATCAGCTATTAATAGCCATTAAGTCCTTGGACAGAGCCCAAGCTCCTCTCACCCCAGAGATACCCTTGTGCTCAGAATATGCCTGATAGAGCCTGAGAGCTCTTGGAGTTTCCCAGCTAAGGATATTTTTTCTCTTTCCTTTCCTTTTCTTTTTTCTTTACTCTTTTTCTTCTCTTTCCTTTTTTCTTTTTACCCTCCTCCTCTTCCCCTTCCTTTTTTCCTCCTCCTCTTTTTTTTTCCCCTTCAAAGTCATACAAAGCACATTTGGCCTACAGACTCCATCTGCCTGTGTAGTGTGCTAACATTTTTTTTCCACTTAGAAGTTGTACTGGCTGGTTTTGTGTGTCAACTTGACACAAGCTGGAGTTATCACAGAGAAAGGAGCCTCCCTTGAGAAAATGCTTCCATGAAATCCAGCTGTAAGGCATTTTCTCAACTAGTGATCAAGGGGGAGGACCTAGTCCATTGTGGGTGGTGCCATCCCTGGGCATAGTCTTGGGTTCTATAAGAAAGCAAGCTGAGCAAACCAGGGGAAGCAAGCCAGTAAGAAACATCCCTCCATGGCCTCTGCATCAGCTCCTGCTTCCTGCCCTGTGTGAATTCCAGTCCTGACTTCCTTTGGTGATGAACAGCAATGTGGAAGTGTAAGCTGAATAAGCCCTTTCCTCCCCACCTTGCTTCTTGGTCATGATTTTTGTGCAGGAAGAGGAACCCTGACTGAGACAGGAGTCTAAGTGGCTACCGAGCTCTCAGTAAGGCCACCAAGCTTCTCAGTCATGTTGGAAAGAACACAAGTACTGTAAGGAGAAGCAATCCAGCTAGCTATGACACACACTGACCTCTGGGGGTCAGGAGGAGCTGATGGCCCACTTGGCACAGGTCCAGTGGTAAAATATTGCTGGCCATAGACAGTGCATTGCTTTTCTCATCTCAGTCATCAAACACCTGACAAGCAGCAACTCAACAGAGGAGGGTTTGTTTTGGATGTCGGGTTGAGGGGCCATAGTCCGTCATGGCAGAAGGCACAGTGGCAGGAGGGTAAAGTAGTACATTGCAGGCACAGTCAGGGGGCAGAAGTGAAGGAACGCCGGTGCTTGCGATCCTTTCTGCATTCCCCACTTTTATTCTGATTCCCTTTCCGCAGGACGGTGCCATTCACACATTAGGGTACATCTTCCCTTCTGAGTGAAATGTCTAAGGAAACAGCCTGAGGCATGCTGACATGTGTCTGAGGTGACTTTAAATCTAGTCAGGTTAACCGTGAAGACTCCTCATCCTGAGCAGCCTGGATGCTGGGAGCAGGCCTGGCCTCCTTTTCCCTCCTGCACGGTCGCACTCGATGTCGCCACTCTTAAGACTGGAGGATCTTTGATAATTGTGGTTCCTAAACTCAGGACTAAAACAGGCCTGCGGTTTAATGTCAACCTAACTTCTGTCTGTCAGAGCTCACCACAGGTAGTATGTCACCACACGGACCCCTCTCTGAGGGGTAGGATGGTGTACTGCTTAGCTTCAGTTGTCAGATTGACCCAGCCCAGAGTTATCTGAAGGAATCTCATTGCTTTACCTACCTTGATCAGACTGGCTGGCCTGTAGGCGTGTCTCTGGGGGCATTTTCTTGATTGCTGGTTGATATGGGAGAGACTAGCCCACAGTATGATCGCCATGCAGGGGTCCTGATATATAAGAAAGCTATTCAGTGCAGAGGCAAGAAAGCAAGCCAGTAAGCAGCATTTTTCTGGGGTTTCTGCCTTTAGGTTCCCAGTATGCCTTCCTTCATCGATGGGCTGTGAACTGGTGAATTGGCCTTTTCCTCCCGCGTTGCTTTTGGTGTTTATCACAGCACTTGAAAGCTAAGATAGTGTATTAGTTACTGTCCCATTGCGGTGAGTAAACACCACGACGGAGGCAACTTATTGAAGAGTTTACTTGAGGGGTTGGGGATTTAGCTCAGTGGTAGAGCGCTTGCCTAGGAAGCGCAAGGCCCTGGGTTCGGTCCCCAGCTCCGAAAAAAAGAAGCAAAAAAAAAAAAAAAAAAAAAAAAAAGAAGAGTTTACTTGAGCTTCTGGTTCCCAAGGACACAGGAATGGCAGCCAGAGAAGGATGCCGAGAGCTCACAACCTCATCCACAAGCAGGCAGCAGAAAAGCGAGCGTGAATCGAAAGTGACTGAGTGCTTTAATCTCAAAGCCCACCCTGGGTGACACACTTCCTCCAGCAAGGCCGCCTCAGACATTGCCACCAACTGACGACCAAGTATTCAGACATGTGAGCTAATGGGGACATTCCCATTCAAACCATCACAACATATTTATGAAATAGTATGATGGTTTGATACATGTCTATGTTTTGTCATCAGATCCAGTGGTTTAGGTTTCAATATCCTGGGCTGGAGAGATGGCTCAGTGGTTAAGAGCACTGACTGCTCTTCCAGAGGTCCTGGAAACCCAACCCCAGCAACCACATGGTGGCTCACAACCATCTATAATGGAATCTGATGCCCTCTTCTGGTGTGTCTGAAGACAGCTACAGTATATATATATATATATATATATATATATATATATATATATATATATATCTTTTAAAAAAGGTTTATTTAGATGCCACAATAATAACGATGCAGATCTGTGGGATACAGTGTGATAGTCCAATGCCTGTGTGTGGCAAACCCTGCCACATGGGGGGATTGGCACTCTTGTCTCCTCCTTAGTCCTGCTTGGAGCTGTCATATCCTTCTCTTCAAATTATTCATAACTGGATGACAGGTTGCTGTGACCAGTGTCATTCCCACTGTGCTTATGTACATGTCCCCTTCAGTATAATCGTTCTGAAAGGTTCCTGTTACTTCCTCATCTAACCATGTCTTAGGCGTCATCCATTCTGAGTCTCGTGTATAGAACACAAATATGACGTTTCTGACATTTCCAGGCCCACCCTTAAGGACAGCTGGACATTTGGCTTGAATTCCGGCTCTCCATCCTCAGTGGACCAAGGATACAGTGATTGCTTGACAGGGATGGCCTGAGAAATGAATGGGACCCTTGCCTGCAAGAAAAGTGGCTCATGGGGGATATGGGCCTCCTTCACGGAGGGCTTCTCTGGGTATTCCTATTCTGCAATGGCTGGGGATTGGGACTCACATGCATCTCTTAGGGGTGATAAAGAAGCCAGAGACCCCACATTCTCCAAAGAGACAAAGGTAAGGTATCGTGGAAGAACATGGACTTGGGGCAGGGATGTGGTCCATGAGAAATGCCAAAGCCAAGTGGTGTGGCCTCAGGCCATTCAATTAGTTACTCACCACCTCCAGAGAGGTTTGCCATTCGTAAGAAGTGAATGGAAGTTGGCTTGTGCTGCAGCTCAGTGGTAGGACATTTGGTTAGCATGTGAGGTTCTAGGTTTAAGCTCCAGTGCAGTCAAAAACAAGGAGAGACAAGAGAGGGGGAGGGGATGGAGGGAGGGAGGGAGGGAGGGGGAGAGGGAGAGGGGGAGGGGAAGAGGGGAAGGAGGAGAGGAAGAAAGGGAGGGGGAGAAGAAGAAAGGGAAGGGGAGAGGGAGAAAGGGAGGGGGAGAAGAAGAAAGGGAAGGGGAGAGGGAGAAAGGGAGGGGGAGCAGGAGAGGGGGAGGGGGAGTGGGGGGGGGAAAGGGATGGGGAGAGGGAGAGAGGGAGAGGAAGAGGGAGGATATAATGGAATGTGTCTTCCTTCCAGGATGGCTGTGAAGATCAGAGAGCATGCTTATGCACTAAGAAGCTGTCCAAAAGGCCATCAGTTTTTTTTTGTTTTTTTGGTTCTTTTTTTCGGAGCTGGAGACCGAACCCAGGGCCTTGCGCTTCCTAGGCAAGCGCTCTACCACTGAGCTAAATACCCAACCCCAAGGCCATCAGTTTTAATACTGGCCCCCAAATGGAGGTCACCAGAGCCAGAAGGTCCCCATAACTGCCTCTTCACCCAGCAGCAGCTTTACCACTGGAGGCTGGCTGTGTCATTTATTTGGGCTCAGGGCTGGGCTGGATTGTTGCTAGGACTCTGAGCAATGGGCCCCTGGAACTTGCCCTCTGCTTTTCTACGGGGCAGGCTGATTCCAGGACAGCAGGCTGGAAGACGGAGCTGTCAGCAAGAGCTTGCTGGGCAGTGAGCCACTAATGGGGCACTCAGCCATCTGTAGGGGGCACTCACCACAGGGACATCTGTGAGGAGCAAACTACCAGTGGGGTGTACAGGTCACAGAAACCCTTATGGGGACACAACCAGTTGTGGGGGAACATCGTCACAGAAGCACCTGTGGGAATACAGCCCCTTATGGAGAGACGAGGTCCCAGGAAAACCTATGGGGAACACAACCATCTCTGGGGATTACATATCACAGGCACACCAGTGGGAGCACAGCCAGCTGTGGGGAGTATAGGTCACAGGAACCCCCTGGGGATCATAGTTGTCTATCAGGAGCAGGCATCACCAGGAGTATTTGTAGGAGTACACCTAACCTATGGAAAACATAGGTTCCAGGAACATCTGTGGGGAGTGTAGCCATCTGTGGGGAGCACTTGTCACACCAGCGGGAGGACAACCACCTGTGGGGAGTACAGGTCATAGGAATACCTGGTGGCAGCAGAGCCACCTGTGGGGAGCACAAGCACCTGTAGGGAAAATAGCCACCATTTTGGGGTTCCCAGGGGAGGACATGTTGACTGGCATCTGTCTTCTGCAGAGACCCAGGAGAGTGGGGAGTGGCACTGGGGAGAGGGGGACGGAGGGAGGGATAAAGTGTGACCCTCAGAGAGGCACCACAGCATCTCTTGCACAGGCTTTTCCCAGAGCTCTGCTTCAGTCTGCTGGCTTCTCCTGTTGTGCCTGGCCTTCCCCAGAGCAGGAGAAATTAATGTGTCCTCGAATCCTCAGCTACTGTGTGAGGCTGCCAGAGACTCTGAAGGCAAAAGCTGAGGAATGCTAAGTATTTATGACTTAGCAGAATTGTTCCCTAACTGCTGGCTTCTGGAGGAGCCTTCTGGATTCCGTCGTGGTTGCTCCTCCGCTTCTAGAACCTGCCAAGAACTCCCAGGTCCCAGTCAGCACTTAGGCTGCTATGTAGGGGCAGGGGTTAGAGGACCTCCGTGTGGCTGGTGGCCCAGAGCACTGGTGTGGATGTCCAGGCCTGCTCCAGCGGAAAAAGGGGCTGGGGTGGGGAAGAGAGGCCATAACCTCAGGGCTCTGGCTCTTTTCGAAGGGTGAGCATGGCCTAGACTCTCATCAACCTGGGTTACTGCATTTCCTCTGAGCAGGGCTTGGTGCGCTCCTCAGGGGAGGGGTCTTTGACTGCCTCTGGGCAGATGGTCACCTTTCCTCTGGTTCTGTCTCCTTCAGTGTGTAGCTTGAATGGTGGCTGCTGTGTTCTTATACCTCCTTCTCCATCCCTGTGGGCTTAAGTGACAGAAAGCAACTGAAAGTGAACTAGTGAGACTCAGGTGCTGTGACTGACTTCGCCTTGTTCCTTCACAGAGGCTGCCAGAGCAGGCAGACATGACGATGCCTCAATGAAGCACTCCCCTGTGCCCTTGAGTTACCTGCACAGCAGATCATCTCTACCCAATCCTCCTCTTTCCCACTCTCGCTTTGGGCAAATATTTACATATTTACTGTGTGTATGTATGCTGTACATTTGTGTATGTGCCTGTATGTGCGTGTGTGCGTGTGCCTATACATGCATGCATGAGTGTGTTTGTGTGTGTGCATGTGTGTGTCTGTGTGTGTGTGTGTGTGTGTGTGTGTGTGCACATGTGTGTATGCTCATGTGAATATGTATGGAGGCCAGTGGATGAGCCCTGGCCTATTGCTCTGTACCTTCTACCTTTGAGATAGGCACGTGGACTTCACTTCAGTTTTGGTTAGGTTGGCAGTCAGCAAGCCCCCTTAACCATGTCTCCTCCCCACCTCACATAGTGCTCCATTATAAGAGTGCATGGCCCCATTTGGTTCTTTACATGAGTTCTGGGAATTTGAACTTTGATTCTCATGTTTGAGCAGTGCACATTTTTCCAAGCTGGCCCATTCCTCAGTTCACCTATTCCTTCTTTCTTTTCTTTTCTTTTCTTTTTTTTTTTAAACAGTGTCCTTCACTGACCTGGAACTATCTGAGTGTTGTGGCCAGGGATCCCCTGCCTCTGATTCACCAGCTCTGGGGTTACAAGCACATCTGGCCTACTTGGTTTCTTTCTTTTTTTAAACTTGGGTCTGGAGATTGAATTGAGGTCTTCATGCTTGTGACAGCATGTAGTGCCCAAGCAGGGCAGTAGAGAGTGTCTTTTCGTATTTCTATGACAACATATTTTGACAAACACAACTTAAGGGAGAAAGGGGTTACATTTGCTCACTGCTCACTGTATAGTCCATTGTGGCAGAGAAGACAAAGCAGCAGGAGCTTGACCCAACTGGTCTCATTGCACGGGCAGGCAAGAAGCAGAGCAATGAGTGCACAAACACCAGTGCTCAGCTTTTTATACAGTCTAGGACCCCTTCCGAGGGAATGGTGCCACCCAGAGTGGCCTGGGTCTACCCAAATCAACCAACACAAGACAAAACCCCACAGCTTGTCTACAGGTCAACCTTTCTAAACAATCCCTTATCGAGACCTTCCTCATTCTCTAGGTAATTCTAGACTGTCAAGTAGATGATTAAAACTAAGCATTGCAGCCTCCGTACATATTATATTGATCAGAGAGCTCAGAAAAAAGAGATGGAGTCCACGGGCTCCCGTAGCTTAGTTGAGTGCATAATTATTGCTTGCCGCCTCATGGCTCATGGCTTTAATCAACGCTTTAATCCAGGTGCCCTGTTCAGTGAGTGTCTGTCCTCCGATATCATAACAAATAAAGGAGGATGTGGTAGCCTTGGTGACCTGAGCAAGGAAAGGCTTCTAGGAGCTGGTTTCAGAAACGTTGACAAATATTTGCCAAAGGCAGGCACCCATGAGTGGGCAACAGGCTGTTGTTGAGGTTTCCAGGAAATCTCCGAACAGCTGGGGAGTCATGCGGCCCCAGCCCCAGCTCCCATACTGAACAAACGTGCGACAGATTAAATATTTATCTATTGTCCTGTCCACCTCAATAAAACCTCACACTCTTTCATGCTCTTGCCTTAATGAGGTTTGTGTGCCTTGGAATGCCGCCCTGGGCCAGCCAATCATATCCGAAGATGCGAAAACATAAAAATCGATAAAAAGAAATGAAAAGTCTGTTTCACTGATAAAACCTCATTTATCTTACTCATGGGTACTTCTCAGATTCTCGTAAGTGCCCTTTTGGGGGGCAGCATCAAACTCAGGACCTGCTTGGCTGTAGGCTTCTCAGAGGGGTTGGGCAAGGCAAGAATATATGAAGGAGGTTGGGGGGCTTCCAAGAAATAGGGACCAGCACTACTGGACTTGCTTCCGCCTAGGAGCTTCATTGGAGATTTTCAGGTCAGAGCTTCTAGGGGTTGGGCTGGAGGTGCCAGGCTACATGAAACCCTGGGTTTCGCCCATAGCATGCATAATATGAGGTAGCTGCGGGGGGTGCACAGCTATAATCCCAGTGTAGGGGAGGTAGAGTTAGACGTTTAAAGTCATCCACAGCTACACGTCCAGTTCTAGACCAGCCTGGACTACCATGTCTAGGATAAGATACTCTCAGAGAAAAAAAACGGATCTTCACCAAGCTCTGACAGTGAAGGCTTGGGGACCCCCTTTTTTTGGTAGATGTTGTGTAAGATGATAGCATTATGAAGATTATGCATGCTGATTAGAATGAACTAGGAAAATCAAATTACTTTTTAAATTATGTGCATTTATCGTAAGAATATGGGCATGTATACCATAGCATGTGGTGGACATCAGAGGATAACCTGGGGTAGCCAGTTCTCTCCTTCCCCTATGCTAGTCCTAGGGACCAAACTCAAGTCATCAAGCTTTAGGGCTAGTCCACGAGCCATCTCCCTAGCCTGAAAATGAAATTATTTAGCCTGTATCTAGGAGCTTAATAAATCAACTGTTCCTACCACCAGGTTCCATAACCACACATTCAGCCAACAGCAGCTTAAAATGTCCAGGGAAGGTGATGGGGTGGCTCAATGGGCAAAGGCACTTGCTGCCAAGTTTGACAACATGAGTTCAGTTCCCAGGACTCACCTGGTGGGACAAAAACTGACTCTCACAAGTTGTCCTCTGACTCCCACATGGATACTGTAGCAGGTTCTCATGTCCCTCCCCTGTAAATAAACTACACACACACATATAATATATATATTAAATGTGCAGAAAATCATGTCTCTGTTTTGAGTACAGGAAGATGTTTTTTATTGTGATTGTTCCCCAAATAATACAGCATGACACCTTCTTACGTAGTCTGTAGTGTAGCTATTTAGGTAACAACAGGACAACACACAGGAGAGCATCGGCAGATTTTGCTATCTGTGGGCTAGCCTACAACCCACTCGGGATGAATGACAGCATTCCTTGAGCCACCTGGAGAGGAAGCAGGTGTCCTCTGAGGTGACAAGGTTGGGGCACTGGTCCTTAAGGAGCACCAGTAGTCTCCTCTCACCTCCATAGATTCTTCTAAGTTGTGGGCTCTCGGGGTTGGGGATTTGGCTCAGTGGTAGAGCGCTTGCCTAGCAAGCGCAAGGCCCTCGGTTCAGTCCCCAACTCCGGAAGAAAAAAAAAAAAGAAAAAAAATGTTAAGTTGTGGGCTCTCTTAGTCCTTTCTATGGACAGTAGAGAGAGTGGGATGGCCAGGGAGTGCCCCCTCTCTGCAGCCTCAGGGGAGGTGGGTACAGACTGAGGCCACTTTGGGCCACTTTTGTGGGGGGTGGAAGCCTTCCTTCCTCTTCCAGTCCCCTTTGTTCAGTAACCATGAATTTGGAAGGGAGGTGAGGGGTGTGTCAGCTTTCTCCACACAGCAGGAAGGTTTTAAACATCAGTGTTTCTCATTGTTGGTGTGATTAGTGCTGTGTTCTTCCACCAAGTGAGCTGATCCCCACCTTTTCTGCACACTCTCTGTACTGTGGCTGGCCTGGTCCCTGTCAGTTTTTTCTAGGATTTAGCTTTCCCATGCCTGGTGCTGTGTGGATGGAGGCTCCCTCACTTCAGCAGCTGAGGTACAGGTGTGACTTTAGAATGTCATATTCCCACGATGCTCTCGGGAGCCCCAAATCCAAATCAGAACTTCCATAGTTTTTTTTTTTCCGGAGCTGGGGACCGAACCCAGGGCCTTGCGCTTGCTAGGCAAGTGCTCTACCACTGAGCTAAATCCCCAACCCCACTTCCATAGTTTTTAACTATGTCCTAGGGATAGGTTCCAGAACCAATTGCAGATACCCAAGTTGATAGATACTCCAACGTCTTTTATGAAAGACTGTCTTCCCGCAATGCACCAACCTGTGCCATCCTCCACCATTTTCCTGCTGCTGGGAGGGTAAGAGTAACTTGCTGTGCTTCAGGAGGACCTGGGTTTGTTTCCCAACAAAACCATCTAGAACTCCAGGTCTAGGGGATCTGATCTGATGCCTTCTGACACCTGCAGAGACTCATGTAGGTGGTACATATACACACATGCAGACAAAACACTCACCCTCAAAAAAATAAATTAAAAAAATATTTTTAAAAAACTTTATAATAGTCAGTGAGTGTGTCAATCAACCATGCAATCTTGCACCTCAGTGTGGTTCTCCAGTTCTCAGTGTTTGAGTGACTGTCCTGTATTTTCCGGTAGAGCCAAGTCGAACTGGTGGGAGAGATTCTATGCAAGGCTTGGATTAGAGAAGGTTAGTGGACATGTTCCTCTTGCAGGCATAGGAGGGGCCCCCAGCTTGGATGCCCAAGGTGGGGCTGCACTAAAGGCGGGGAGTCTCACATCCTTTGCTACTCAGGCAGCCTCAGTCCCTCTGACCTTTGGATTCCATCTACTCTCATTTCCCAGTGGAAAAATAAATGAGCTCTAATTTAGGGGGGGGCGGGGAGTGGACGATATATACATGTGCTCTCACACTGGAAGACCGTGATTCATATGGGAACCACAATGTATACACGCCGGAGAGTCTGGTTATTGGAAAATTACAGCCCTGGGATTCTGTTGATGTAAATAAGCCTCGATATCCTCTGTAGGGTTAACCAAGCAACCCACAACAAAATGAGCTGATAATGACGGCACTGATTCGTAATTAAAAAGTCGCTGTGGCAGTGGCTGGGAACTGCAAACAACTCAAGGTCGTGCTGATGAATAGCTGATATAGAAGCCTTCTCCCAGAGTTGGGGATATAGCGAGTCTAACTGTACACGGGAGAGGTGCCTTTCCTTGTAACCTGGCAGGCAGGCTACTTCACAATGTTGCAGGGGATGCAGTAACCTTTAAAAGGCTTTCTTAGTCAATTGCCAATTAGTTGACCTAATTGCGTGCAAAAATGAAAGCTTAATCAAATTATACACAATTGGATTGTACGTGCGTGCATGTGTGTGTGTGCGTGAGTATCAGAGATAGAGGATGTTTAACATGTACAAGATCCTGGGTCTAGATCCCAGATCATCAGCCACAAATAAAGATTATACACAATTTACCAATGTATTCCAAAGGAAGATCTAGAAAAATTTTGTTCCAGGCATAAGCTACCTCCGATGATGTCTCTGGCATCTATGGTAGGATGCTACTGTTGTAGGTAGCTGGGGGTTTCCTTCCTACCTCATGCAGACCAGAGCTGCATGTCTGATGTGCAAAGCACTCAGCATCTCATTTTTAAAAACACGCAAATCCTCCATGTGAAACAGTTTAGAAGACTTAACACTGTTCATTTAATGAAGATGATTTCTAAGACTTAGCACAACGAAAAACAACCCACAGGAGTGTATATATAACTGGTGAGCTATGCTGGAAGAGAACACAGAAAAGATTTTGTACGTTCATTCAGAGTTTATTTGCACAGGGTATTTCTGGAATCATGCAGAAGAAATGGATCAAGACAGTCATCTCCATGGAGAGTGGAGACCAATGGGGAAGAGGTGAGGTGGATACTTAGGGTTTTTAATCAGATATCCTTTTAGCTTTTTGAGTTCTGTTTTTCTTATGTATTGACTATTAAGAATAACGATGATTAATTGAGGGGGGAAAGATCCTAACTGTGGTGGTACCATTTCATAGGCTGGGGTCCCAGACTAAGTAAAAAATCAGTAGGTTGAGCACCAGCATTCACCTCTCTGCTTCCTGCCTGCCAACACAAGAGCGGCTGCCCCACACTCCTGTGGCCATACTTCTCCACCCTTCCCTGTAGCCTCAAACTGTAAGCCAGAATGATCTTGTCTCAGTTTCTTCTTTCCTCTCTTTTGTCAGGAGTTGAAGGCTATTTGGTTACTCATTATGGCAAGGTCCCTTTCTTCTTCAAAACCATGATTGTGTCTTACGTATTCAGTCCTAGAATCTAAAGGGAAACACCCATCTCCACGAGAAGACAGCTTTATAAAACCAGACACAAGCTCTGGGATGCTGGGTTGAGGCAAAGGCCTTAGTCCCAATACCCAGTTGTTGGGTACACTGTCATGCTATTAAGAAAGTTACCAAGGTCTGATATGGTTTCTTACTGTGGAGAATACAAAACCCCAATGGAGGGCCCTTAGGAAGGGTGGTGTGCATTAATGGCTTGAGTATCAGGGAGCAGCAAGGCACAACCCCGACAGCAAAGTTCAAGTGGATGAAGGTCTCTTATTTCATTCTACTTCAGTGCTGCTCACAGGGATCCAACAGTTATCAATCTCAATTTACTAAAGGAATTTAAAAGAGCAGGAGACCAACATGAATCCTAATGAGAAATATGGTATTTCATTAATTATGCAAGAAAGAACTCTGTTCTTACACATAGATCGATGGAAGACGGTGCATCGCCCTCACATCTCAGATGCTCACTGTGCTGAATAACAATCCTTAGAACAGCCGCGGAGAGACACAGTGGGTCTAAGGCTGCTGGATTCTGAGCTGCCCTGGATGGTTGGTACAGAAAGAATCAAGAACAGGCAGGGAATGCTGTGGACAACTGGAAGGCCTGAGTCTAGCAAGCCACGTCAGTGAATCCTCAAACTAGGGAAGGCTTTTCTAGAGGCTTTCGTTTGCATGTGGAAAATGTTCCTCCATGGGCTCATTATGAACCCTTGGTTCTCAGCTGGTGTTTTGAAAAATTATGAATCCTTTAGGGGGTGGAGCCTCACTGGAGGAGGGGTTTGAGGTTTGCTAGCTCAGCCCCTGTTTGTCTGTTCTCTCCTTGTTCTGGCATGGGAAGTGAGGGGTGTTGGCTATATGCTCTTCCCGCCATGGCTGCCATAACTTGCCCTCCATGACAGGCTGTGTGCCTTCAGATCATGAGCCAAAATAAGTCCTCCTTTCCTTAAACTGTTTTCACCAGGTTCTTTTGTTCCATTGAGAAGCATAACTAAGACAAGGAGCGACTTCCAGACGCACTTTGGGAAGAGGCAACCCAAGCTGTTAAGACAGCAGTAGATGTTCTGTGAAGACGACAGTAGCATGGGTCATTACCCCAAGATATCCCATTAGCTTCTCAATGGGAGAACACAAGTGGTAAGTACTGTATCTGCTGCTGTGTCTCTGAGGGTTTCCCCTACACGTTAAGCGATTAGTATCCAGCTCTCCCACCCCCATTTCTTGTTCCCTTAGTTCTGACCCTCCCTTTCCCCATCAGCCTCTTTGCTTTCTCTGTAGGGCCCTGGGGCAGACTGGCACAGCAGAACTCTATCCTTCAAAGCCAGGTTTGCATGAAGAGGTACATGACCAGCAGCCCTCAAGTCACTGGAGTGAGGAAACTAGATGAGCTTTGGTTAAATGACTGACATTTTCCACGCCTGGAATTAGCCAGTAATTGCATGTGGGCAGACTTAGCCAGGATGGCCTAAATGACCAATTAGAAAGCAAAAAGGAGGTTCTTTTTTTTAAAGTTCAAGGGTCCCTGTTGACAAGCCCTACTTCTTAGGCGATGCTCCAATGGGTCTGCACCCAGCTCTTTGCCATGTGCAAGCATACCCTACATTTGCCTAACGATAATGAATTGAGTACTTATTTTGCAGGAAAATATAGGGCACATCCATTACATGCAATCAAGCAAAAAGGCTGCAAAATGGGCACTCTATTAATTCCAAACAGAACCCTTCCCAAATGTCATCTTGCAACCGGAGCGTGGGCTTATTACCAATCTGAAGGAATTAAGGGTAATTTTCATTTGTACAAAGGATTTGAGGGATGAGGCTCCTGCCACACACAGTATTAATTGAGTTAGATTCAATTTGGCAATTTTAGTGTGAATCACCCAGCCCTGACCTGGCCTGCCCTAGGGTGAGATCAGAGCGTCTTGTCTGCTAGAGGACACAGGTGTATGCAGGTAAGGCTGGTCTGCACAAGCACACATGCATTTTAGGACACACAGAGAATGGAATGCAGTTGACCAGTAAGTTACCCAGACAGGAAAAATATATGCTAATGGATAGCAAGCCTCCACATCTCTGGGCCTCAGTTTCTTTGTCTGTAAGAGGGAGGGATGATCTCCTTTAATGAGACACAAGCCTAATGAACTGGAGCACAGGAGAGACTCCCCTTTATTGTGGGGACTAATTCTAATCTTTATTCCTATGCTCTGGGGGCTGCACTGATCCCCATGGCACATGTGGAAACATCTAGGGCCTGAATTTGGATGGAGACAATTTCCCAAGTCATTGATGGTTCAGTCCCCAGAGCCTACAGATGTAGGTTAGTGGTCACTTCCTTACTGATTTTAATGTCCACTATCTCCGGGTGGTTGCTGGGTTTGTGGGAGAGGGTAGAACAAGAGACAGGAGTAAGCGGGTGAGGCAGTTGGGAAGCTGGTCCAGATGGCCTTCACGAGAGTGGCTGGGCAGCAGGAGGCAGCCCAGGTCTTCACTCCACATTCCGGTACTTGGTGAAGAGGTTGTACAGCACTCTCAGCGTGGACTTCAGGTCACAGTTGACAATGTCTGTGGAGAGACAAAACTCATCAGTGGCTTCCATGGGCCACATGCTCTAAAGTTGGCAGTGATGGTCCCTTGCCATCTGCTACTCATCCTCATCTGCCCAGAGTGGTCCTTACACGAGACTTGTGGCCATCACGGGCAGGTGGGAGTGGAAGGACAGGTAGGTACTTAGTGAGAACTCAAAGCGGGTAAGCAATAAGGGGAGAAGGGGCCAGGTATTAGGGCTGCAGTCCCACAGAAATAAGGCAGTCACCCCAGAGTGTGTCTTCGCCATGGACACAGCAGCTCCAGGTGAGAGGAGTTGGCCTTGACTCTGTCTCATCTCATCTATCCCTAAGGCTCTTCTCCCCAACTCCTACCTTCACCACAGTCCTAGCTGTGTTTGTGAAGAAGGGGATAGCAGCTGAGCGTGGTGGTGGCCCATGCCTTTAATACTAGCACTTGGGAGGCAGAGGCAGGAGGATCTCTGAGTTTGAGTCGAAGAAGAGAAGGATAAGAAGGAAGGAGAAAGAACAACACCACTTAGGCTTTTGAGAGTAAGATGGGGGTCCCTTCAACAAGGGAGACCTCTGGGGGAGGGTGCAGGCACACAGGGCAGGGGAGGCTAGGAACTAACTTCCCTTTTCTTTGCACACTCTCCTCATCCATCCACTTCCCATTCAGCCTCCTTTCTGGCTGCCCCTCTACTCTCTGTAGGCACCTCCACTTTCTTCTCCTTGGTTTTTCCTCAGTGAGCCATTCTTTGAAGAACTAGAGTAAACAAAGGAAGGGAAATAAGGGATCCTGCTGTCCAGGAATGATCACAGAGGTCATAAGATAAGGAACAGCAAAGCCTTCCAAACAGAGTAACTATGAAAGGTGGGGTAGCAGGTGGCACTAGTGAGGGAGTCTGGACGCAGGCACCCTTAGAGAGGGAAGGTGGGTGGGGAGAGGACTGTGCTTTGGAAGGAAGGGCACCGGGCATGTGAGAAACTTGCATTCCTCCTGCCCTGACCTAGGTGGGGACTACACATCTGTTCCTGTGTCGTTTTAAAAATAAAATCAATATTTAAAAGCATGAGTGTGAAGGCCACATGAGGCATGCAACCTAAGACAATAGCTGATATGGGCTCCAAGACGGGAGGGATAGTACAAAGCCACTGGGGAGAAGGTGGAATTGTGGTTATGTGCTGGTTCACAGGTCCAAAGTTCCACCGAGAGAGGCAGAGTGGGGAGTCAGAGCCCCTAATGGGTTGTGTGGGGGTTCCCTTGGCTTTGAGGCTATTGTGGCTGTGGCTGCACCCCCAACAGTCACATGCAGTGAAGCCAGGACTCCAAGCATTAAATGGCTATAAACAGCCCTGAGCTGATGATTGCCTTAGAGTCCTCTCATCATGTCTGATTCAGGTATCCTGGTTGCAGACCAACCTGTTCTATTCCAGCTGTATCCAGATGCACACCTAAATCCCTTACTGATAGAGAATGGGCCACTAGGACATCTGGAGAGGCATGGAGCCCAATGCTTCCCTTTTTGGTTCCATTTCAGCCTTCATCTGAGGTCCTGGCTGGTGTCAGGGCTCCACCATGGTTCCCTGTTTGTGTGCTCCACTTGAGTCACCTTCTTCCTGATGCAGTTTTATGGCATCTGGGCTGATTCCTGTTCTCTCTACTCATGCAGGGCTATGAAGAGCTGGGCAAAGTGCTCACCGCGCAGTGAAGAGGCAGAAGCAGGGGGCTGTGGGTTACACACTGGGGTAAGCTCTGGAAAGGATTCTGGGAGTCTATCTTTTCTCTTCCTCCTCTTCTATCACCTATGTTTGTATATGTATCTGCATATTTGTACGTGTACCAGATGTGTGCAGGTACCCACAGAGGCCAGAAGAGGGCATCACATTCCCCTGGAGCTGACTTATACATGTTTGTGCTGCCTGCTGTGGTTGCTGGGAACCACACCCAGGACCTCTGGAAAAGCAGCAAGTGCTCTAAACTGCTCAGCTCAGTCTACACTTGCTAAAGCCAGGTGGGTTCTGAAATTGATAGGGAAAGCCAGTGTTCAACACGGGAGGATATTTGCACTGGCCATTTTATTTCAACTTAATGTCCACTAAAGTTTGATGTGCATCTCCACTGCCTCATGAGATCCCAGTGGTCAACTTCTCTGAACCAGTTTTCTTACTGGTAAAACTGGGCAACAAATTTATGAAGAATGCCTAGAACTCATTAAGGACACATTTAAGCAAACCTTGCTGTTCTCTCACCTTTGCTCATTAACAGAGCCATTACATACCGCTGTGTCCTGCACATACTACACAAAGGCAGGGGGCACCATTCACAGAGAAGCCCTGCTTCTTTAGGTGTCCTGAGTTGATTCTCCATTCCCATCGCCACTACCAGATATATGTAGAGATAAAGGGGTGACTGCTTAGCCTATGCTCTCACCATGGAAGCCAACTGCTGGCCATCCAGGCTAACGCAGGCAGATTAGCAGAGACTGGGCTATCTCAGCAGGGGGAAAGCTGTGGGTGCCTGGAAATACACAGACTCTTCATGCTATGTAAACAGAGTCCATCAAAGCCCTGTGTGAAAGAACTGTGAGATAAGGGACTCATACTCAGTGTGCCTGTGCGGGTTGGTCCAGGACCTCTCTCTGGGAACATACAGTCAGGGCTAAGGAGAACCAGGTCAGAGCCAAACAGCTCCAGGAGAAAACAGCCGTGGGCCTAGGCAAAGGGTTGCTCAGTTCCTTTTCCTTCTCCTGGGAACCAGGGACTCCACGTTTCCGAGAACCGTCCATGTTGAGGATATTATGGGCACATTATTGATGCTGCTGCTGCTGCTGCTGCTGCATTCATCTGTTTGTGTGCAGGATTGGAAACCAGAAAACTTTAGGGAGTTGGTTCTCTCGTTCCACCACATGGGTTCCTCAGGGAACTCAGTTGTCTGGCCTAGCAGCAAGGACCTTTGTCTGCTGAGTCATCTTGTCAATCCTATCCCTTTAAAATTTTACTTATTTATTTGTTTATTTATTTATTTGTTTTTCAAGACAGGGTTTCTTTGTTCAGCCTTGGCTATCCTGGAACTAGCTCTGTAGACCAGGCTAGCCTCCAAATCACAGAGATCCACCAGCCTCTGCCTCCTGAATGCTGGGATTAAAGGTGCCACCACCGCAGGCTTCCATGAGGTATCTCTTTGTGAATTTTTTACATAATGGTCAAATCAATGTAATTAGTATGCTTACCAATGGCCATTTCTTTGTGTTGAGAACTTTAAGAAATTGTCTCACTGACCCACTCCCCCCAAGCTTTTGATTTCTGCGAGACCACATCCTTTGGATTCTGCACATGGCAAAGATGGCATGATATTTGCCTTTTGCATCTGGCTTATTTCACTTAAGATCACGTCCTCCAAGCCTCCTGATGTTGTCACAAACAACAGTTCAGCCTTTTCATGGCTGAATAGTATTCCACTGTTCCTGTCTGCTTATCCTCTGACAGATACTTGGTGGTCCCATCTCCCGGCTGCTGTGCTGTGACTTCAGACGTAGTGAACAGGTACATGCGGGTGCATCTCTGACATGCTCAATTCATCTCCTTTGGATGATCCCAGTAGTGAGACTGCCACATGGCACAGAGGCTGCATTTATAACTGTCTGAAGACCACGCCCCGCTGTCTTCCATAGTGGTGATACTAATGGGCAATGACACCAACAACGTGCAAGGACTCTACCATGGTTCATCCTGGAGTTCTCTCCTTGCCTGTGGCCATGCATACCTGTGGATGGAGCTATGGGGCCGTGGGCTATGCTAACTTCCCCTTCCTGTTGTAACAAATAATCTCAGATCTGGTGGCCTATCGCACAGATTTGTCACCTCCCAGTTTTAGGTGTCAAAAGTCCCAAGTCTCTTGGGATGCAATCAAGGTGCTGATCTGGCTTATATGGCTCAGTGCAGAATGCTTCCGGCTTTTCCGTGCCATCCAGTCTGCCCACTGCCCTGGCTTACAGCCCACCTTCTAGTCAGCAACGGGCAGGAAAGCGGTTCTCACGCTCTGTCACTCTGACATTCTTGCAGCTTGTCAGGAAGGCTGTGATGATGCGGGGGCTCCTGGAATGGTCCGGAAGGATCTTCTCATCTCATGAACAACAGTTCAATGTCTGCCAAGTTCTTTTCGCCAAGGTAATGTGTATGGGTTAGAGAACAGGGTGGGGATTCTCACGCCCATGGTAGTTTGTTTGCCATGCCAGGTGTTAGCAATACCCAACAATGCCAAATGAAGACAGTTTTCCAACATGGCTGTGGCCATTCACTCTTAACCCCAGCAGTCTTCTGCCTCCATGCCTTTGTGATGATCTAAGTTTGAGGAAGCTCGGCACGCTGTACATAACCCAGGGCTATGAGGAAGGTGACAGGGGACATCCTTCACATCCTTGGCCACAGACCAAGTCCAGCCATGTTGAGCTGACCAGGGGAACTACCCTGCGTCAGCTGGTGCTCACCGCACAGCCTGTCCTATCTTGCAGACTCCCTGAGGTTTGCATATGTCTCCCCATCTGCTGGCTGTCCACAGCTTGATCCTGACTGCACTGGGCTTCTCCTGAGTCTCAACCTTTCTGGCACACTGGGATCTCATCCATACTCACCACTGAGTCCACTTGAGCGGTTGGAATGGTGAGGCTCGTGCATTTGAAGAGACATACCCCTCAATAACAAAACAACAGCCTGATATCAATATTCCCCACTCTCATTTCTCCTCTTTGATTTTCCTTCTCTCCATTCCCTTCCTCTCTTCCTTTCTTCTCTCACCTAACTGAGATATTAAACTGAGGTCCTAGATAAGTGATCCACCACTGAGCTACATCCCCAACTTTCATTTTATGTGTTAATTTGAGGCAGGCAGGCAGGCAGGCAGGCAGGCAGGCAGGCAGGCAGGCAGGCTCTCACTAAATTGCCCAGGTTTGCCTTGCTTGCTATGTAGCCCAGGCTGGCCTGGAATCACTCTCTAAATTCCAGGCAGGCCTTGAGCCCTGCAATCCTCCTACCTCAGCCTCTCATGTTCTGAGGATTTTAGCTGTGCACCCTTAGGCTGGTTCCTCACCCGGTATTTCAGCCACTCCATTGGCTGTGAATGATG
Source organism: Rattus norvegicus (assembly GCF_021556685.1). NCBI lineage: Eukaryota > Metazoa > Chordata > Mammalia > Rodentia > Muridae > Rattus > Rattus norvegicus. The sequence goes on along the minus strand of NC_141534.1, from coordinate 179,636,452 downwards.
CTCACCCTTAGCTTAAGCATGTTAGAGCACCGGGAAGCTCTGAGGCCTGGCAGCAGAAGACTGAGATGTAATGTGGGGGATTGCAGGGCTCTGAGGACTCCTGACCTCAGCCTCTTGCCAGGAGCAATGCCTCCATCAAGGTGTTCTGATCTGGAGACATTTTCAAGGAACGTGCAGTGCCTGCAGTGTAGACTAGGAAACCCCTCTTAGGAAGGAGCATGGAAGCCAGAGGGAACGCTGGGATCTGCTGCTCACAGAGTCCAGCCTCACAGAACACCACTTCAGCCCCCCTTTATGCCTGGAAATTTTCTGCATGGGCACGGTGCCCAAGGCAGCAACAAATAAGACACATGTGTTTTTCCACTGACACCGCTTGAGAAGTTTCAGATTAAGGGAGTCAATAATCACATTTGAAACCTCATCTATACACCAAAACAGTCCTAGAGAATGACAGTGGGAAAGTTCTCCCCACCCAGAGGGAAACAAAGGCCCAAACGCCAACATATCAGGACAAGCCTTTCCAGCCTGCAGGCTGGAAGTTTCCATGAAGCAGCTTAAGGAGCCAACCATAGAAAGCGAAGCTGGGGCTGGAGAGGTGGCTCAGCCATTAAAGGCTAGGCTCACAAGCCGGAGTACAAGAAAATGAAGCCAGTGCACTCCAAGGCAGGTGCTGGGGCTGCGGCATCCATAGGGGCATCAGGATGGAGAATCTGGCCTTGCCAGGGAGAGCGCTTCTGGGGAACACTGTCACTCTAGAGGTTCCCTCTTAGAGGTAGCATGGGACAAGGTGGGAATGACAGGGAACCAATCCTTGAGCTTTATCAACCACAGCTGAAAGTATCTGGGCTTGTAGGAGTCACACTAAGGTCCCTGTCCTTGGCTGAACCTGTGTTCGCTCCTTCATCCTGAGGTCTATCACAGCTCTTGCCAGACCTTCTGTTACATTCTGCCTGTCCTTGGGTCGATCACACTGTGTCTTACGTACCCAGCCACACAGCCTCCATTGTTCCCTGCTCCAACAACTCTCATGACTCTCATGCTATTTGGGCAACTAATGATGATTTCCTTCCTCTGGACAGCCTTAAGGACAGGGCTGCTCTTGTCTTTACTGTGTATGATGCGAAGGGTCCCAGGCTGCCCAGATGTAGGTACAGCATCTGGAAGGCAGGTCTTGGGTTGGAGGCGACAAAGCAACATGGTGTAGGAGCCACAACCTTTGCTTGCCCCCATGCCTTTTGGTGACCAGGAAGACACAAGCACAAGGCTCTGTGAATGGTCTTCTCGGAGTTCCAACTTGACAAACATTATTTGCAGCCCAGTGTCTTCTTGCCAGGACTGATTACATGCAAAATGGCAGCAAGTGGCACAAAGAGTGTGTACTAGGATAACGACTAACGGTGACATGCTCGCTCGCACCCTCAGATGCACACGTGCAGACAAGCATCCGCACTCCAGGCATGCCCGAGCATTCCCTTCTGTTTTGCTTTCCCCTGTCTCACACAGTCAGCCTTCTCTATCCCCGGGATCCACAGGCAGGGCTCCAGACAACAGTGTGTAGAAAATATTTTTAAGAAGTCTTCAGGGCTAGAGGCTCAGTGGTTATGAGTGGTTATTGCATAACCATGAGTACCTGAGTTCATGTCCACATCCCCAGCAATCTGCCAGTGCTGTTGCATGCTGTGGGAGGATTGCTGGGGCTTGCTGGTTGCCAGCCTCGCTGGGGAAAACAAACCAAAACAAACCCAAAGGTCCCAAGCTCAAGGAGAGACTCTGCCTCAAAGGAATAAGGTGGAAAGTGATAGAGGAGGACTTGCATTGTTCTGCTCTGGCTTCTGTGTGTATACAGGTACACACACACACACACACACACACACACACACCCATGCACACACACACCCATGCACACACACACTCACACACACATGCACACACACACACATACCCATGCACACACACACTCACGCACACACTCACACACACATGTGCACACACATACATGCACACATACTCAGAGACAGTGAGACAGAGAGAGACAAAGAAAGGGAAAGAGGGGGGAAGGAAAGGAGGAAGGAGAGGGAGAGAGAGGCAGAGATACAGAGAGAGACCGAGAGCCTCAATCTGTTCTGAACAGGTCAGATTTTCCCACCAGTCATTATTTCCTCACCAAAGTCATGTAACAACTATTTCCACAATACTCTCATGGCATTAGACATAATGAACAGTGCACCAGTGGCTGAACAAACGATGGAGAGTGTGCCTGGATTCTATACCCATACCAAACCAACTTACAGAAGGGACTTGAGTGTCCTTGGAGGGTTTTAGAACAAACTGCCCATATATATGGAGAGATTACCCCAAAAATGACTGTCCCACTCCACTGTCCCAAACTCAGGGAAGAGCAGAGTACCTTCTGGCCGAGGTTTAGGCTTTTCCAGCCCTCCATCTTGCATGAGTTCAAAGGCAAAGGAAACATTCAGGACCTGGCAAGACAGATACACTGGATATGTCATTGCATATCTTCTGGACCCAGGACCCAAGGATCTTATGATTCCAGGACCCTAGGATCTGTCCCAGAGAGCTTAGGAACGCTACACCATAGCTATGGGCCTGAGGCTGAGCCTGTTTCTGGCTAGAGAAATGTCCTGGTTGTGCTGAGAGTGGCCATGATGCTCTTAGCCAAATCTTCCTATCCCACTCCACCCCTGCCTCAGTTGTCAGGACTCCAAACGCAGGGGTAGCAGTGCATGCATTTGCCTGGGTCAGATGGCAAGGCATGTTCAAGGGGACCTCCACCTCGGGCCAAATGCCTTTCATCTAGTCAAGTAGGATAACAATGGCCCCTGAGGGCAGAATCAGGGCAGCCCAGAACAAAACAAAATCACCCAGTTCTTAAAAGGGCTGGAGATGTAGTTTAGCTCAATTTATAGCCATCCGACTTCTGTAATCTCGGTATTTAGGCAGCTAAGGCACGAGTACTGTACGGTCCAGGCTGGTCTGGACCTCTATATCAAATGGACCCCCTCCCCCAAATAGAAAAGAATCAGGGGTAGGAAAGATGACTCATCAATAAGAGGGACTGCGTTTTGTTCCTAGCACCCATGTGGCTCACAACTGCCAGCTCCAAGGGATTTAATGCCTTTTTCTATCCTCCACAGCACTTAAACATACAGGCACACAGATATAGACACATTGCAAAAAAAAAAAGAACCAGCCTGGCCACAGACCTCAGTGCTAGCTGGTTCAGGAACTACCTTTCCTGTCATCTCTGACAGAGACAGGTCTGGCTGTGTATCTAAGTTAGGGAGGCAGGGATAAACAAGGGGTGAGGAACAGTGTTCAGGATGCCCAGAGTCTCACATGCCAAGCCCAGCAGTTACTAGAGTGGCTTCATCTCCAACCAGCAAAGGCCTGGCCAGGAGGCTGCCTCCATCTTTTTCTAGACAGGCCCAGGACAGGTGGTCTGAACGCAGGCTATGGATTCCCAAGGCCTCTCGCCCTTACCTTCTGTTCAAAGCTGTCTGGGGTCAGGAAGAAGCTGTGCAGGGGTACAAAGTAGCCCTCCAGGAGCCCCATGAGCAGCACCAGGTAGACCCCATCTGCAAACTACACAGAGAGCCAGGTGTCAGCATGAACTTCCTTCATCAGTCTGGCATCAATCCACCCAAGGCCACCTCAGAGGGCAGGCTAATGGTGAGAGAGAGTCACAAGGGGCAAGTGGCTGGAGTAGGGGAGGGCTCCACTGGGGAGGCAATGTGGAAGCTGCCCTTGTGTCACCTAGCTTGGTCCTCAGCTTAATCTTGTGGAATAGACATCAAACCAATATACCCCACTTCACAGGGGAGAAAAGTGAGGTGCAGGGGGAAGGCTACCCTGCCTACTAGAAGGGACAACACTGTATGGAGCTATCGGGAGGAATGACAGATGATGGGCAAGGAGAGTGACGTAAGGCCCTTCAAGTAACTCTACTATTGGAATGGAGAACGTGGTGGCATCACCCAGGCCTGCCTTGTGTGTCCCTCCAGGCCTGGCTTCTGTGCCCGTTCCTCGTGATTCCAGAGGCAGCACAGTATGGCTGCCAGAAACGCAGGTTCTGACTCTAACCCTACTATTCAGCTCTGGGACTGCACTGTCTTTGCACTGTCTTTTTCTCACCTGTAAAGTGGGGGTGCAGAGGAGTCATGCATGTTCCACAGGGCTAGCACGAGGACTATATATAACATATATAAAGCACTTGAGGACCTGTTTGATATGTAGGTAGCACTTACTAAGCACTAGCCTTTGCTATCTGGAAAACAACAATGCAACAGAAATTCTTTCTGACCAAACAGAACTCTCTTAAGGACCATAGAAAGGGCCTTGAGGTCTGGACTAGGGTTGGGAAACTGAGCCCAAGGACCAGACTGTCGGGCTAAGAGCAGAGTGCTTTGTTCAAAGGAGACGAGCTGCATGTCCAGGGTGATCAGGGCAGTGATGGCCTGGAGTGAGTGGATTTTGGAAGGACTCAGTGTCCAAAGGTGCTTATCTGATATCCTAGCACCCCTTAGAGGATGCTGGACTACCGCATGTCTGTCGACCGCAGATGCTAGAAGTTGCAAATCACACTTCCTGCTGCTGCCCTACTAGGAGAATGAAGTGAACTAGTGTCTGGGTCTGGAGCCTCTTCATTCAACTTCCTAGAAGACAAAGAGGCCTCAAGCCCAGCTGGAACTAGGGTAGTCCTCCATACTCTTCTGGGCCACCTCAAGCAGGGGCGGCCTGTGCCTGGCATCCCATTCCACCCGCATGGGTCCTGGAGAGGGCAGCTCAGAGTCTCTGTGGAGATCAGAGCCCTCGGCAGTGAGGCAAGCAGCAAGGCTGGGTCTGGCTGTGGCTGGAGTGGTCGAACCTGTGGACAGATGCCAGAGTGGCAAGCAGCCTCCTCTCACACAGCAGCCCTGGCTCTGAGTCACGGGGAAGTTCCAGAGATCATTCTAGATGCTTTTCTAGCAATGTTTCAGATCGCCCCAGAGTTTGGACATACCGGAAGAGAGCTCTATAGACGACAGGAGGTGCTCACACTTGGGTGCAAGTCAGGCAGCTGTAGTTTACTTAGAATGAGAGAGGATGAGGGAGGTGGGGGTGTACAAATTATAGCTTAGTTATTAAGTACTAAGGTACAAATGGCTGTAGCAGATTCTACCTAGAGTCCAGCAGATACTGCCTTGGTAGTCTCTTTTACCACTACAGTGGGGCTAGTTAGACAAACGCCAGTAACAGTGTCTCCTAAGGAGTGCTGGCGTGGACAATGAGCAGTCTGGACAGCATGCCGATCATTTGATTGCTACTTTTCAAAATCACCAATGCCAGCCTAAAGGGAGGAGGGGCTTACGATGCTCTAACACTAGCTGAGGAGCAGTTGATGGCTGCTGGAGGGAGAACAGTTGGATTTCTTCTGAGGTGTGCCTCTGGTCCAGTGGATGGTCCTACACTCATGTGGACAGGGCCAGTTCTAACTGGACTCAGTAGGTTATTTATTTAAAAAAAAAGAAGAGGACATAATGTTGGGAGAAGGGTGGGGGTGTCTGGGAAGATCTGGGATGAGGGAGTCGGGGTAGATATGCTCTAAATATAGTATATACCTGGGTGAAATTATCAAAGAACGAGGCGACAACCAAACCCCACTGATGTCCTTCCAAGAACGTATGAGTGTTAAAGAGGGGTTGAGAGGATGGAACAGACATTTAAACACAGGGCAGGCGACAGGAGGGCGGTGACTGTTCTCTACCCATGACATAAACCCATTGCTCCAAATCAGCCAATATCACTTCATGAACCCCTCTAAACAGACGAGTATAAGGTACCAGTGCTAAGACTGCCTGCATCCAATCAGTGCACAGTGGTGCTCTAAGACTGTACTCGTTCAGAGGTGGAGAGAGAGAGCTTGGCCATGTGTTGTGTGTCACATACAGAGTAGTTTCCTGAAATGTTTCTAAAATCAGCTGCTGGTGGTGGTGGCACGGGGCAGGGTGAGGGATCCCCATCCAGCTCATCTCTCTGAGAAGAATACATCTCACATCTCATCCCTCCGCCTGGAAAACTTTGGGTCCCTGGAACTGTCACCGACCTGCGTCTCCAGTTCTGTGACCTCCAAGTTCAGTTTATTCAGGTGCTTGTTCACGAACGTGATGAGGGTCTGAAAGAGAAATGCAAAAGTACTAAGGTAGAGATCTCCACACGTGAAAGTGCTCTGGGGCCACAGGGAGAGACATGGCCTCTTGGTTAGGCAGCCCACGTGATATACAGGGTTTTGGCTGAAAGGGACAAGGAAACCCTGAGAGACAGGATGACAGGTGGAGTGTATGATTTGGGGTCAGTGGGGGCAGAAGGGGAATGAAGAAGAGGGCAAGAGACAAAAATGACCCCCTGGGTCCCTCTTGTTGATCCCTGTTTGGTATCACCTCCTGTCCCCAGGGAGAGGAAGGGTTCTGTGTGAGGGGCAGAGAAAGCTAGAGTCAGTGTGAGCAGGAGGATAGGGTAGGCATCCCACTGTGAGAAGATGGGCCCTGGATGACTAACCAGTGACAAAGAGAGGAAAAAGATGTCCAGGACACCCTACATGCAAGCTGGGATTTCCTCACGCACTGCAGGTCCCTGCTGCCCCTAGACAGCATAGACCTACCTTCTTCACCACATTGAGTTTGTCTGGTGCATGGTCAAACAGCGTGTCAAAGGCATCGCGTTCTGAAATAGAAACACACAGCATGCAGTAAAGCATGTAGTCCCCGAGTAGCTACCATGGGGCTCTCTGGCTGATTCTTACCAGAGCCCATGTCTGCGTGGCTATCAGATGACATATTTCTAAGCTGGCTGACCCGGGCTTGGTCCTTTCTTCTCACTTCCATCCCACCATATCCCAATGTAGGCATAGTTCTAGAGTGTTTCTGACATCTCTGGTCATTAGTCATCCAAATACCAAACGTTTTGGCTAATTTTCAAGACAGTTATCCTGGTAGAGGCAGAGGGGAAGGGGCAAGAGTCCAGTGCCTTCCAGGATAGAACAAGAGTCTCTCTCTGGGGTTCCAAGTCTGTCAACCCTTCTATGCCTCAGTTTCCTCTTCTACAAAACATTATCTGAAAGATAAGCTCTTCTCAGGTGCATGGTAGGTATGAAAGTCAACATTGTTCTCCCAGTGTAGTTTTTAGTTGAATAAAAATATTTCATGAGGTAAGCAAGTATGAGGTTGACAGAACATAGCCAAGCCATATTCCTGGCAGGGGATTTTCTTGATGTGGTGCCATATTCCCAGACCTAGGGGTGACCTGCATGAAGGCAGGGGTGGGGAATGTTTCCAGAAGCAAGCTGGCTTGGGCAGGGTCTGTGACCCAAAGCCAGTCCTTTTCCATTTGGACACTGATGGGCAAAACTAAGACTACTAGGAAGGTGTGCGTGCGTGCGTGCGTGCGTGTGTGTGTGTGTCTGTCTGTCTGTCTGTCTCAGTTTATGCGTATGGATGAGAGAGAGAGAGAGAGAGAGAGAGAGACAGAGAGAGAGAGACAGAGACAGAGGGAGAGAGAGAGAGAAAGAGAGAAAGAAAGAGAGAAAGGGAGGGACGGAGGGAGGGAGGGAGGAAGGGAGGGAGAGAAGAGAGAGAGAGAGAGAGGGAGAGAGAGAGAGAGAGAGAGAGAGAGAGAGAGAGAGAGAGAGAGAGAGAGAGAGAGATCTTTGACCCTTGAAGACTCTACAAACAAGTTCTGGGGGATGGGACTAAGAGCGAGCAAGCAGGAGGCTGTCTCTGAATGTTCAAACATCTCTTCTGAAACTTTCATGCCAGGCACAGGGTAAGTCTGCCCTGCGGGGGACGGATCTGTGCTGATGTGATGAGTGAGTGTTCTTCATGTCACTAAGGTGTCCCTCCCCATCTAGCCAGTCTGTCCCTAGTTGGGACAGACACACATTAGGCAACAGAACCAACTAGCTGCACCAAGGCCACAGAAGCCAGAGAAGCTCACAAGGACTCACCATGCCTTCCGGAAAGGGCCCTGGAAGAAAAGGAGAAAGAATTCACTTATATGGTAGGTTTAAGTTTGGGGTCAGCCTGGGCTACTTGAGACATTGTCTCCAAAACCAAACACATGTCTCCTAGAGAACACGTGGCTGGCCTTGGGATGGCACCCTTTCCTGTGAGAGCTGCACCTTCTCTAGTTGCTGCCAATCTGGCACTCGGTCCCATGTTGTCTCCCATTACTCTCCAGACTCTTATGCCATGTTCAGGAAGATTACTGGTGTTAATGCAAAAATCTACCACAGCAATGCCTAAATGCTCATTCTTCTCTGTATTTCAGAAAACACTAGAGTAGGGGCTTAAGACGTCTAGCCAGGAGATCTGAGCAACCTTTGAGAAGTTTCACTGTCCAGGTTCTGTGGCTGACTGACTGCAGGTCAGCTTTGTCTTGTTCCTGGTCATCCTGTGATGCCCCCAAATGACACTTGTCACTGTTCCAGGATAGTGTCTCCTGGATCAGACAGGAACTGGAACTTCACTCATCAGCAAAGAAACAGTCATGTTCTAAGAGCATAAGCACCAGAGTCGGGTCACAGGACACACCCATTTAGATACTGCGTGACTTCAGGCAAGCTCCTGAACCTCTCTGGTCTCTGGATCTTTTAATTTCTAAAATGAAAATAATGGGTGCTCTGAGCATTTAGATTTTATTATAATTTCTAGTGCACTGTGAATTTCCTAAATATTAAAACAAATGTTGCAGTTTGTATGTGTGTAAGCCAGAGACAACCTGCAGGAACTGGTTCTTCCCATCTACCATGTGGATCCTGGGGAATGAACTTGGGCTTGGGACCGAGTACCCTTGCCTGCTGAGCCATCTTGCTGGCCTCATCTTAGTACATTTCTGACTTTTTACAGATTTTAGAAGATGCTTAATTCACTTGCACACCTAACACCCACTAAATGGCCATTTGTGTGTGGTTTTTCTGATACAGAATGGTGAAGCTGTAGAAGCCAGCTAGATGGACTAGCCTTCCATTTCTTTCATTGCCCTGGGGTGGGGAACACCCCTGCTGCACCAGAATACAGAGAAGAGCTGCACAAACTGTGCTGGGTTGTCATTATGAAGACTTCACCCATGTTTCTGTGGCAGAGAAATGGGGACCTAATGCACAGCTGAAAAGACTCTTTTAGAAGTGTCCCCATGCCCCAAGTCCAGCAGTTTCTCCCAGGACACTCCCTTGTTCCGCCTGTTCTCTTTTCCAGATGAGACAGTGGGTACAAAGCATCATGGGATGGGAGATCCAGGTAGGACAGTGAAGCTGGACCTGAGATGGCTTTGCCACTTAACCCTCAAAGTCATGTGACTAGGATGGGACAGCTTCATGATGGAGTCTCCACAAGTCATACAACAGGCATAGTGGGAAGGAGCTTTTCTCTACCTCTACCCACTCCCAGGCCTTTTTGAAATCACTGTGGTTACCATAGCCACAGATCTGACTCACGTTGCTCTTGGTTGGAAAGCGCAACCAGAGTGGAGACCAGAGGCCCATGTCCAGTGTGTTGCGCTTTGGTTTTGAGACAGGGTCTCTCATTGTGCCTGGAGCTTGCTGATTTGGCTGGGCTGGTTGGCCTGTGAGTCCCCGGAGGCTCTTGTCCCTGTCTCCCTAGTGGTGGGATAACAGGTGCACACAGCTCTGTCTGGCCTTTACCTCAGATGCTGGGGATCTGAACTCAGGTCCTCAGGCATGTTTGTGTGGCAAGTGCTTTGTCAATGGGACCATCTCCCATATTCTATTTTCTCATCTTTAAAATTCTTTTTCTATTTTCTCATCTTTAAAATTCTAAAAAAACAAATAGGATAAACTAAACCAAACCAAACCCAAAACTCAAAAGACATCTGTGGAGTAAAGAGGGCTTTCCGGGTCATGGCACGTGACCAAATAAATCAGATTTAAGAAGGAAGGGGGGAAAAGTCATCGTTTTGAAGATTAACAATTCAGATTGGCCTCATGTCTACCACACGATGATTTCATGCTGGTTAGCTTTGGGCGGGGGGGGGGTGCTTTTTTCCTGGAGTGCCACAAAATTAGAAATTTTCAATCATGGCTAATTCTTCTCTCCCTGTTTCCCTACCAAGGCTGTACCTTAAGCAGCAAGAGGCATGTTTTTGAATGCACGGAAAAGGCTAAGCTATAATCATCGGCTGCAGCTTAATCCCTCCTGCAATCCCAATAAATGAAAGCTAAATATCAACAAATGGGCGAGTTTCAGAGAAACATCTGTGTTCCATTACAGACTTGCTGGCAACAATGGTGTTGACATACTCTGTGTTACCAGTTATTTCCTCTTGGATTTGCCGAGACTGAAGGATCCCTTCCCGTTTCTAAAATGGAGAAGAGAGGAGAACAAAACAGGTTTTAGCAACATAGACACATTGGTTGGTATTCCCGATGGGGAGAAGGTTATTGGCGCTTCATAAGGGCGTCACGAGATGAGAAGATTCGGGATGGGGAAATGCAGTGATTTGGGGGCGCCTGGCTGCATGAGCCATCATGGCGGAGTGCAAAGGGTGTTTAGTCCAAACAAGTAGGCTGATTCCTGGAGGGTGAAGCCTGCCTTTGTTGTCGGAAGTCAGCTGTTTGCCTAGGGCCGTGAGGCCCAGCAAACTGAATGGAAATGAAGGATGGGTGTGTTTGCCTCCAGCTGGGGGGGGGGTCTTGGGGCAGCCACTACAGCAGCAGCGGCTGGACAGAGGTGTGCAAGGCAGCCTGGAGAATCCGGAGGCATGAGGACTTTTAGTTTGGTTTGTATTTTACCCAGTAACCATGGAACTCTTTCAGTTCTCTGAATATTTTAAATTTATTCTTTGATAATTTCAACATGTGTACAACGTATCAGGAGCCTATCTACTCTTCCCCACCATCCTTGGACCCTCTCAATTCTTCCCACCCCAACCTTCATGTCTACGTAAATCCCACTGAGCCCCCATGTGTGCACATGCCTGTGAGGCTATCCATGGGAACATGGGTAATCTACCAGAGGTCATGGACCCCCTCAAAGAGAAAGGACTTCCCTTCTCTCAGCTGCCATCACTAGTCAGGAGCTCCTCAGTGAAGGTTGGAGTCTCATGAGGCCCCAAGTCTCAGTCAAGCTGAAATGCTGTCATGGGAGTCATTCGTGCAGGTGCAGGGGCCACATCTCTCTCTCTCTCTCTCTCTCTCTCTCTCTCTCTCTCTCTCTCTCTCTCTCTCTCTCCCATCTCCCCCTCTCCCTCTCTTCCCCCTCCTCCTCTTCCTCCCTTTCCTTCTTTTCTTCCTCTGTCTTTTCAAAGGCAGAGGCTCATGTAGTCCAGGTTGGCCCTCACTACTATGTGAACTTCCAGCTAGATGGTCAGACATACTTTTCAAGGACAGGAAACTCTGAGGAAGGCTAGACCTGGGGAAGAGGTCATTTTAGAAGGAAGTGGCTGCCATTAGCTTAGTTCCCCTGGGGAGGGTGGCTGGAGAGTTGAACATGGAAGCAATGAAGAAGCACAAGGGTTTCCGAGGGCCTTCTGATGGATGCCACAAGGGCTCACTACCAGGTTCCTCTAAGCCAGCATCAGACCCCTGCAGGACAGTCTGGGTGTCATATAAAGCCATCAGAGCAAAACCACTGTCCCAAAGCCAAAGCGAATGTTAAGAGGGGGGCCCTGAGCACACATTTAATCCCAGCACATTGGAGGCTAAGGCAGGGGGACTGAGTGTTTGGGTCCAGCCTGGATTATATATTGAAACCTTGCCTCAGAACAACCCCCTGCCCATCAAATAAAGAAGGGACCTCAGTTCAGGAGGACCAGCTGAACCATGACTTCTGGAGCCTCTGTCCCAAAGTTCCAGAAACAACAGCCACAGACACTATCGTCCTGACAGACTGGATAAGAGTCTCTGGATTAGAAGAGAAAGGGAAAATACAGGTGGAAGAGGAAGTGACAGGAAATGGATGTGGAAAAGGACAGGTTGTGGGGAAGAGAAATCAAGATTTGTTCAAAATTCAGTTTTGAAATATGAGGCTTGTCAAATTCTTGTCCTGGGAGGCCATGGTCAGACAGAAACTCCGACTTTCCAGTTCATACACCATAAAACACTTTTCTATAATGGGAAGGTTGTGGGTGTCATGGAGCCCTCACTGGTAGCCCTCAGAGTGCCTATCTCTGCTTCTGTCTGGGGGTGATGGCTCCTCAGCTTAGGGTCTCACTTTCTCTAGGTTTGCTTTCATTTTAAGCCACTATGTAGCTCAGGCTGACCTGGAATTTAGTCTCAAACTCACAGCAATCCTCCTGCCTTGGCCTCCTAGGTTGTGCACTTCTGCACCAGGTATTTTCTGTCAGTTCTGAATCCTGATTTTGAGCCAGTTCTCTTGATAAAGCTAATCACACTCTAACCCCTAACACACACATGCACATGTACACTGCACTTTTCCCATGCCCTCACCCTAACAAAAGTCCCTGCAGCAGAAATTAAACCCCAAACTGCTCTTGATGGCTGATAATTGAGCTCAAAATAAGGTCTGAGATGTGAGCTTGCAGGGACCACCATTTCAAAATAGCAGTCTCCCACCAGCTCTGTCGCTCAAATCTTTTTTTTTCTGCTTTGTCTCTAGTAAAGCAACAGGTAAGTTTTGTCATTTCTATTGGAGAGCTCTTTGTCTTACCTGGTCAGAAAGACAACTAAAATATTCAATAAACTGACAAAGCACTGGAAGGCATGGTAAGTCACAGGAGGAAGTAGTCATAGAAGACGTGAAAGGCCGGCTCACCCAGCAATATCTCTACCAGCAATGGAGGAGCCACGCCTGGACTGTATGACCGCATGTACGGTTGTGAAATAATTCAGGCTCCCAGTGCCTGTGCTAGCTGCTCACCAAAGTGCTCCTGCATCGACTGTAGAGCTTGGGTGATTTGTTTGTTTTTTTAACCTTTGCTAGAATGCTTTAGGTTTAGTGCAATCTAAGAAGAAGGGCTAGAAATCTCCCTTGTTTTCTACACCTAGATACTGTCTCATTTACAGTCTGCACCCTCAGCAGAGGGATACCCTGTTCACAACTGAGCTGACGTCACCGAGTCATCAGTCACCCCTGAGAGGCCACAGTTACTACTGCGGTGTGCTCTTGGCGTTGTGCCTTTTACAGCGTTGGACTGTGTCTCCCAGAGCAGTTTAACTGGCCTCGAAATCCCCTATGCCCCACCATCCATCATCCATCCCTCTCTTCCCCGTGGCAGCGTCTCAAAACACAAGATGAACTTGTGTGTTATTGGCTGATAGGGATAACAAAACAGAGATGGTCTGGGCTCCTTAAGAAGACACTTGTTCCAGGATGCTCTGGGCTGGCCACAAAATGTTGGGTACAAAGTACAATAAAGGCAGAGCTCAATGGCAAGGATTCTGAGTACCTGTCTATCAGCCACACTTAAGGGTCTGAACAGCACAGCTCAGCTCTGTCAAGGACAGCCCTCTGCCCTGTCTGTGTCATCTCGTCTCCCCGAAGGCAGCACCAACGCACCCTATTCCTATTACAGCCGGATGCTGCTTTGCAGAGATGAGTGGGTCGGTGTGGAAGAAGGACTTTCTCATTAGGGCAGGAGTGACCTGTTGCTTGGGAGAACCATTGTTGAATGTTCCCCTCCAGTTACTGTCTGACCCGAAAGCTCAGCTCAAAGCCCTTTTGTCCTGTAAACAGGCCTGACCTGATCTGGCACAGTTAACCAGACCAAAAGCTTTCTCTCACTGAGGGTGGAGCTGCCTCCCGTTGTCTGTTGAAGAAGTCTGGATGCCTGGGGGGCTTGTGTGCACCCAGAACACACCCTTTTGGTGCATGTTTATATGGAAAAGCAAAGAACACCAGAGACAGACAAGCAGACGATGACCTTTTGTTTAAGTGGGCACTTTTTCTTTAAAAGTGCATTTGAGTATTTAACTGGGTCAGAAGCAGAGAAAGCTAGCCATGGGGAGAGAGATCCCACTCTCACTGTGGAAATTATGTGGCCATATGTGAATGAAGGCTCCATCCAACAGTCCGCACTTGAGGTCCTAGTTGGGCTTTGCTGGGGGACTGAGAAGCAGCAGCAAAGGGCACAAACATGCATGCACACATGCACACCCTTGAACACACAGTGCTCCCTCCCTGTATATGAACGTATACACATACATACACACATACTTTTACCCACCTCCACATGCTTGAACACATACATTCCCTTACACACACTCCCTTTCACATGTATACATTTACTCACACACACAATTAAACACACACACAATTAAACACATACACACATATTCTCACTCACTGATACATACACAAACACACACACATGCTTGAACACACTCTTCACATGCACACACATAATGGTTGAACACTTAACTATCTCACATGCACACACCCAATTGAACACACACTTCACACACACTCCACGCACGCACGCACACACACACACACACATTCTAGAATATTCATTCCTTCACACACAATGCTTGTATGGCACTTGACTAGAACCATGATTTTCCAAGGCTTGCCGAGAGTGTGCATGGCACATACAAACATCTTTCTTCATGCTCAACTCTACATACCTCACGGACATATACACTATAAACTTTCAACTATATGTTGCACAGAGACTCTTCCAGCAGGTCCAGACACACACCTCACAGAGATACACTACACACAAGCACACACCCTTTCATTCTTTTCACACTTACTGAGAGTAAGGCAGCAGGTGCTGGATGCCTCCCAACACATAGCACAATCAAGTTCACTTAGCCTTCACCCAGCTGTCCTCGTAAGCATCTACCCAACATGCTTTGGTTCTTGCTGAACTCAGCCTCCATGACTTACATGTATATAGCATGCATCTTACCTGGACCACAACCACTTGGATGGAAACATGGTCTGGGAGTCGGATTGGTGCCCGGAAATACTGAGACAGGGCAACCAGCAGGTGGAGGATGGCAACCAGGTTCTTGGCATGAACAGCTGAAATGCAAGATCAGAGAATGAAAGTCTCCGAACTCTAGGCAGGGCAGAATACTGAGGTATCTATTGAGATTACAGCAGTACCCTCCTCAGCGCCTCCTTGTTGCACCCTAAGCCTCGGAGAATCCCTCAAGCACCACCTGCTCCCTCTACCCCCAACCCTCTCAACTTATGGCCATGCTCCATAGCTTCCTTCTTGGGTGCTATGATTGGTTGATTTCCAACAGAGCATCTCTACTCCACTTGAGGTTTCCCAGGACCAGCTCAGAGAGAGAGAGAGAGAGAGAGAGAGAGAGAGAGAGAGAGAGAGAGCGCTTTCTCTACCCAGGCCCCTGTTCTCATCTGCACCCTCTCCCTCCTACCTGACAGGGAACAGAACACTGGATTGTCACCATATCCCATGTCAAAGGCTGTTCACAAACCTTTCTTTAATCAAGAGATACCAAGTCAGAAGCTCTGAATCTCTTCCTCTGTCCAGAGTCAACTTCTCTGAAGAACCAAGAGAACCACCCCAAAAGTTTGGCTGTCCACGCCTTCTAAGGCGGGTATAGGCTATGTTCCCAAGCAAACCCTTCCACAGTTGCCACACCCTGTGTCCATACTAAACCATTTATGCTGCTGAAGGCCAGGCCCTTCTGGTTGTAGCTTTCTCAGTAGATGGGCTACACACTGACTCGCAGTTAGGTAGACTTGAACTTGACTTTGTTACCTGTTTAATGGTTATGGTCTTGGGCAGGGGCTCCTCTGACCACTGAGCTTTTACCATCTTGAATGACAGTTCCCAGGTGGGCATATACAGTGTAAAGACTTCCAATATTAACAAAGGCAGAGTCCCCAGGACACTGCAGGTGGCCAGGAATGACTGGAATTTTTTATTATAACTTATGAGAAAGTCCCTGGCACAGAGGCAATCAGGGCATGCCAACCCCTCTCCTCTTCCTGTTTCATAACAGGGCAGACTCTTCAGGTTCTTTGGCTGCCTGGTTGGTCCTACTAGCTGCATAGCTCTTCATTACAGGGACATATAAGGGGAAATCCAGAGTACCACATGTGTCTGTCAACCACATAGGGCTGCCAGGGTGTCATTTGTCTTCCCTGGGTCAAAGTCTGCTTTAGAAGTTTTGAGAAGCCACACCGAAAGGAAATGATTCAGACTGTCCCTTGACATCGTTAGCGCTGTCCCTCATCAGGGCTGTTCCACAGGCAGCGTCTCCTCATGGCCAGTGGTGGCTCAACATGACCCCAGGCAGCACACCTGGCTTTCCAGAAGATTCAGGTCTGGAAAGCACTGTGCACTGACTCTGACCTTCAGTGACAGCCTTCAAAATGGCTTGTGGTTGGGACTGGGCCACTGACAAGGCACTGTCGTGAAGACAGAGCCAAACCAGGGTTTGCTCTTCCAGTCATGGTTGTTCTGTCCTCCCCAGACTGGATCCTGGAAGCTGTAAGCACGCTTGAAGCCCCTCTTGCTTTCAGTGACAAACTCAATGTTGGAAACATTCAAGTCAGCCAAGTCCTTGTTGCCTGGTGTTCCTGTATATCATTTTGGTAAGTGACATCCGAGGTATCAGACAGATGTCAGATATTTTTAACAAGTGCTGTGTCCTCCGGGGAATCTTTTTCAAGAGAGATAATGCCATGTAGACACACAGAATGTGGACAAGGATGCTAGCCTCTGTGTCACACATCAGCAGCAAAAGCAAGTACCCTGGGAAATGGTCACACCCAGGAGGAGCGTGGCTTAGGTCTGGGACCTCCAAGCTTGCTTTTGCTGCTGAGAGACAACAAAACCATGCAGTTCTTACCATGTAGTTCTTGTGGGTCCAGAACATTCTACATAGTCCAACCTGGCCTTGACACTACTATCTTAGGCTCCTGAAACATTTTTTTAAAAACAAACAAACAAACTCATTTCAATTTTTTCCTTGATTAATTGTATGGGGGGGGGTGCATGGCATGCACATGGAGATCAGGGAAAACATTTCCAGTTGAATATGGCCTTTTACCATGTGGTAGATTCTGGGGATTGAGCTTCGGTTGTTAAGTTTGGTGGCAGAAACCTTTACCTGTTGAGCCATTTCACTGGCCCCTGAGGCTATTTTTTATTTTTACCCCTGTCCCCTCTCTCCTTCCTAAGCAGAGAAACCCTATAGTATAAAAGCCGATAGCAGAAATCATAAAAAAGGAAGACAGGAAAATGAAGACCCTTAAGTCTCAACTGTGGCCCATCCATTTCTGTTTCTTTTCTTCCAGCTGCGTCTGCGTTTCTCCTTCTAATCCTGAGCCTGGACCAAGCACATGCATCAACCACAGTCTTTCAAGACAATGTCAGCTAAGTAGTAACATGAATTAATTAAAGGGAAACGCCACAGACACAAGACAAGACCATAAGCCATGCACACCTGGACGCACGTACATGCAGGTGTCTATACACATACACACGTGTACAAACGTGTACTCGTGATCAGCACTTGAAAAGGATTATAAAACTGTTTCCGGTTCTGAGATGAAATCCTGAGCTCCGTCATTCTGTCTTGACGAAGACAGGAACTTCCTTGTCCAGTGTCTCCACACCATGGATGCAACTCCTCTGGTAGTCACCTGGTACACATCAAGTGTTGGGCAGGCTCAGTAGCACCCTGACTGTGTTGCTATCTTTAATGATGGCCCCAGGGCATGAGAACAATGAGGCTGGCAATGCATCGATGGTGAAGTGGAGGCCTGAAGGGCTGCCTTTAAGTTAAAGGAAGAGAACTCAATAATAGAGAAAAACCTGAGCACGGAGACTCCGATATCTACACCAATAATGCATATTCTATTTAATTATGAAAAACAATATTCATGGTAGTTTAAAAATTAGATTTATTTACTCCATGTATGTGGATGCTTTGCCTGTCTGTCTGTGCACAATGTATGTGCCTAGAGACCACAGGAGGGTGTCAGATTTCCTGTTGCTGGGGTTATGAGATGTCATGTGGATGCTGAGAACTGAACCCGGTTCTCTAAAAGAGCAGCTCTTAACTGCCAGAACCATCTCTCAAGTTCTTCATGTTAATTTTGTTGTTACACTTTAAAGGAACAGGCGTGGTGGTCATTGTGTGTGATAAATGTGTTGTTAGGCTAGGAAAGGTATCAATTGCAGGGACGTAAAAAGAAATCTGCAGACCAATAGTAAAGCGTACAACACTAGGAAATAAACCCACATGACTACAGTCACCTGGTTTTCAACAGGGATGTAAAAGCATATACTGGAGGAAAAAATGCCTCTTTAACAAAGGGGCTGGGAAAGGCAAATCACCAACCCTTTGTAAAAGAATGAAACTAGACCTGTATCTCTCACCTTTGAATAACAATCAGTCCAAAACGATCGAAGATCTTAAGGTGGGACCTGAGAAGTTGAAGCTGCTAGAAGAAAACCCAAGTAAAAGACTTCTATTCAGGCATACATGAAGACTTCCCACAAGGAACCCAAATGGCTTAGGAAATGACCCCATGAACTAAAAAATGGGACTGCAGGAAATTAATAAAATGTCTGCAGAGCAGAGGAAATAATCTATCAGGGTGAGGAGATGGGCTACAGAATGGGAGAAAACCTTGTTAGATCCTATGCCACAAGATGGGGTAGCATCTATAAAGAATCTTAAAATATTAAACATCATCCTACCCTCCAAACCATCCAATCAGTGAGCGGGTAAACACACTGAATAGACAACCACCGCTCTACCCGCTAAACCATCTGATCAATTGATGGGTAAATTTGTATTCAAGAGAAATACAAATGGAATATATATATATATATATATATATATATATATATATATATATATATATATATATATATATGAATGAATGGAAAGGTGTTCAACTCCCTTAACTATGAGGGCAACACAAATTAGAAGCATTGTAAGATTCTATCCAGTTAGAATGACTACCACCAGGAGAATGAATCCCAGGGAGGCTACGGGGAATGAGGAAGCCTCATTCACACTGGTGCGAGTGTACACTGGTAGGGCCACTATAGGAATAAGCATGGTGGTTCCTCAAAAAACCAAAACCAGAACTACCATATGTGGCAGCTAGATCACTCCTGGGTGTATCCCAGAGCCTACGCCGACAGGCCATGAAGACACTTGACATCCATGTTTACAGCTGTGCTACTCACAGTACTCAGGAAGTGGGAACCGGCCTTGATGTCCATCAGCAGATGAATAGACACAGTGTAAGTATACAATGGTACAGTGTAATTTGGCTCTAGAGAAAAATGAAGCTATGACGTTTGCAGGCAAATGAAGAAAACTGGAGATCAAGAAGTGGAATAAGCGATGGCTCTGTGTCTGTGTGTGTACACGTGTGTGCGCATGCATGCATGTGAGGTGGGGAGGAGGACGAGATCTTAAAGGACAGGGGAAAAAGGAGGGAATGGGACACATGTGATATGAAAACAGAATGAGGTTCTATCTGGAGTCAGGAAGGAGTTGAGCAAGAAAGGGGCAGGAAGGTGGGAGAGGAGGAGTTAGAGCAAAGTAAGTGACACACAGGTATGAAAGGGCACAGCGTCATACCTCCATACTTTGTGTGCTAACTTAAAATAGTGAAAAAGATGGAAACGCTATTCAACTCGTGTGTCTGTGTCCACGCACTGTCTGCAGCTACCCACAGTGCAGGCATTCCCTGTGTATTCATATGTGAGCAAATAAAAAGCATGTTCTAGACGCTCTTTACCACACACACTGACACACAGACAGAAGGACACACACCTTGCAGTAATACTCCAACACTTTCAGGGCCCATCTCTAGGCAGGCAGCGTATAGAGCCCTCATACACAGGCTCAGTACACAGCCTGGCTCTGCAGCTGGCTCTCGGAAACAGATTCCTGGCTCCACTGTTTGTCACTCTGTAAGCAGGACAGCAGTGCTCCTTCAGGGGACATCAAGTGTACCAGTCACCCTTCCTTGTTCTGGGGCAGTGATAGCGAAGACGCTACAATCTCTGACCCTGGTATGACTTCCAGAGTCAAACCTTCTCTGTGCCTTCATTTTCCCATTTGGGAGACAGGGGTAATGAAAAGGATAACCTGAGCTGGGTGGGTGGGTGCTGCAAGGATCAAAATGGACATTAATATTTACATGTGCTTTTATACACTGGCGTTTTCTAAATTTTCAATAATAAAAAAATACGGTTTGTGAACAGAAAAGAAAGAAATCTCTGAAGTGCTTAGTAACTCAGCAGCTTGTCCCTGTCACCCTTGTCCTGAGCATAAAACCATGTCCCCAAATGCACAGCCAGGCCTGATTAGAGAGAAAGGAGAGAGCTTCCCCCCTGTGAGTTGTGCTTGCTCTGTTCCTTCTAGAACACACTGCTTCTTCTTGTAAACAAGCTTCAGCTCTTCTTGATACCCCGAGGCATCACAGGGAGCAGCAGCCAAGAGAATAATTATCTCTTCTGACCCACGAATCCATCTCCATTATGGAGAGCTAGCCAGGGAGAGTAATTCACAAGAAGTAAACAGAGAGGCAGCAAAAATATCCAACTAAACCCATCTGATATTAGCAACCGGCTTGCAAAGCAAGTGTGTGTGTGCGTGCGTGCGTGTGTGTGTGTGAGTGTGTGTGCGTGTGTGCGTGCATGTGTGCGTGTGTGTGTGCACGTGTGTGTGTGTGTGTGTGTGTGTGTGTGTGCGTGCGCGCGCGCATATGTGGTGTATATGTGTGAGGCCAGAGGTCAATATCAGGTGGTCAAGTGTCTTCCTCAAGGCTCCATCCGCTCTCACTGAACCTGGAGTCTCTCAGCCAGGGTTGGCCAGAGAACTCCGGAGCTCTCCTGTCTCTGCCTCATCAGCGCTGAAATTACAGGTAAGTGGCACTACTCTGAGCTTTTAATTTTTTTTTTAAATATGGGTGCTGGGGCTCAATCCAAGGCTTGTGAGGTGAACACTTTACCCAGTAAGTCATATGCCCAGCCTCATGTGTCCTTTTTTTGAACACTATTTCCCAGGGGCACCGGGAAATAGGGCTCCTTAGCAGGGCAGCTTCTGGGGCCTAAAGCCAGGTCCTGCCCTCAACCCTCAGGTGACTTTGGCTAAGCAGAGAATGCCTTGTTCCCAGCTTATCACACTGTTCTATGCCAGCAATGGTTTAATTATGCTGAAGAAGGTACTGGGTGTTTTGGCTCCAATGTCAGATGTTGGAAACGAGGACAGGAGACAGCTCCTGGCAGCTATGAGGTCACTGTGGTAGGGGCGGGCACCCTAATACTTAGATCCAAACCGTGTCTAACCATTTTGCTTGCCCTGTAAAAATCTGCATTTGTTTCTTTACAAAGAGAAAAGTCAGAAAACTCCCTGACTAGGGATTGGCTGTCATTGCTGGTGTCATGTGACCCACTGACTTACTGTTGAATCTAAGTTCGCGTTAGTATTAGATGCCAAGGCACACTCTTGAGGCAGCAGAAGGACGAATGCTCTTGGGGCTGGGGAGATAACGCAGAGGTACAGAGCACTAGTCGTTCTTCCGGAAGACTGAGGTTTGATTTCCACTGCCCACACAGCAGCTCACAACTGTTTGTGAGCTCCAGTCCTAGGGGATCTGACACCTCCTTTTAGCCTTTGTGGGCTGGGTATCAGGAAAAACACCAATGCATATACAAATTGCTATACAAGTGTATACCAGTGCTATACAAGTGGAGAAGAATTCAAGCCGAGTAGAAGCAGTCAAGCAAATAAATCCATGTAAAGGCGAAAGGAGAGAACTGAATCTATAAAGTTGTATCCTGACCTCCAGATCTGTACCAGGGCATGAACATGCCCCCTTCCCTGCTATGTGTCAGTCAGTCCGTCTGTCTGTCAGTCTGTCTGTCTCTGCCTCTGCCTCTGCCTCTGCCTCTCTCTATCTCTCTAGTAAAGAAAACATCAAAACAAACTCTTTTCTAGTGCGTGGGACCTCTGAAGTATCTTTGCTCCTTCTGAGGATCAGGGTAGATGTGACAGGGTGTGGGCGGACGGAAGCCTCACTCTTGGCCTCCCAGCTCTGTGAACCTGTGACCCTCAGCTTCCCCAAGTTCCTGCATTTGGAGACAGCATTGCTCTCAGCAGGCTGTGTAGGTCTCAGAAGTGGCTCCAGGAATACATCATTTCCTCACCAAGCTGACCTATAGCCACAGAAAACCTTCCAGACAAAGGGACACCGACCTGGACGTTCTATTATTTCCGTCCCTCCAAGGGTTTGCAGGATAGGCTATCTTTCCTGTCAACGGTGTTTCTCAAAGAGGAACGCATTTGCACCCCAGGTTACAGTTTAGGAATGGTGGGGACACAGTAGGCAGGGGCCGGTGTCATCTCATAGTCCTCCTCTCCCAACTCACAGTCTACGTTCCACTTGATGCTCCTGGGAGGAAGCTTCAGGGTCTCGTTGATCTTCTCCAGTACAGTCTGTAGCTTTTGCTTCTGGGCGATCTCCGACTGGGTAACCTCTGCCACGTTGAGCTTCTCACTCTCCAGTTTCTCTGGAGTGGGAAGGGAAAGAGCGGCCGTTATCTTGGGTTATAGAAAAACTGTCTCATGCCTATTCCTTCATAAGTTCACACAGGACAATACGCAATCACCAAATCTCTACAGTTGAGCCTAGGATTGTTCCGGGATCCCACCCCACATTATCAAATCTGGGGATGTTCGAGTGTCCGTCAAAACCAGCAGGGTGTTTGCAATCCTATGCAATCCTCTTGTATGCTTTAATCATCTCTGTATTAGCCAAATGCCTCATACAATATAAAGGCCACTATATACTGTCATTTTATATTGCTTATAGAATCATGATAAGAATGGAAATTTCCAGCATAGATGTAATTTTTGTTCAAAAATTTTAGTTTATAGCCCATTCTAATTCCACTTTTGCTGCTGTGATAAAACAGCCCAACAAAAAGCAATTCAGTAGAGAAAATGTATGTTGACTCCTAGTTCTAGGCTACATCCCATCACTGTGGGGAAGCCTGGGATAGAAGGTCATATGGCGTCACAGAGAGATGAATGTACACATGCTCACTTCTGCTTGCTTCTGCTCAGCTCCGTTTCTCAACTCAAAAAGTTCAGCCCCCCCACCTAGGGATTGGTGATGCCCACACTGGACTTTCCCATACCAATTAGTTTCATTAAGACAATTCTCCACAGGCATGCTCTCCTCGTGCCCACCCCGTGTAGGGTATAGACAGTCTCTCATGGAGATGCTTCCCAAGTGACTTGAGGTTGTGTCAGTTGAATCTGCAGATGTGAAACCTTTGGATACCTGAGGACCTTCCAGAAGAGGGATGCTGCTCCTTGTCTAATTCAGCACGAGTCCTGTGGAAGCCTTTTGACTGTGCTGTAGGACCACAGAAGTGGGGGATTTAACCAACCACCTTTGAATGCTCCTCCTCCATTCTGGTTCCCACTTCTTCTTTTCTAAGGACACTACTGTGTTCCAAATGACCAGCCTTCTGTCAGAGCCAGCTATACCCTTATAGACATTCTGTCTGCTCTTGTATGGATGTCAGCCAATCACATGAGTCTGATATGAGCATCTCTCTCCTTTTCCTCCCAACTCCCACCCTCACCACCCACAGTGTTACATTTTATCAGTTCCAAGCCAGCACACCTTAAAAATTTTTTTTCGCATCCCAAAAATCAGAATGTGTCTTAAAAGAAATGACATCCTACAAGTACTACCATCCAGGTGGAAGACAGAAGAACCCCTCATGGGACCATAACTTCCATGCTCTGATAAGCCCGCAGGAGCACCTGCAGAAAATCCGAGCTACAGATTTGAAGCAAGAAGAAAGCACCTGGTAATGGTGAGTGTGGACTTCTCTCTCTCTCTGTTGTGTGCTTTAATACCAATGCATCTCGTGTGTCCTGACACAGGAGACAGCTTGATCACTTTACTAATCTAGATTCGTATTTTGATCTATCACAAATGGCAAAACAAGGGTAGCCTCTGTGATAGCAATTACAGAGCCTGTTTCTAGATTCATCTAAATCCATGCTTCCCTGCTCATTCAGGACTGAGAGCCCATGGCTCAGAACGTGTTTAAAATAGCCTCTCTCTGCATTTTCAAGGGCTGCCATATAAATATTTCAGCTTCCCATCAGTGCTCCGACAAGTGCTTATTTATTTTTGATAATTACAGCTTACACAAGTTATATGCCCTTTGGTGTGAGACTGTACACTGGAGAGTCCGTGCAGCTTCTGAAGATCCATGAATTATTGTCAGCAGCAGGGCAGGATGACTGCAGGCTACTTGTAAGTGCAGCATCCTCAGATGTATCTCTCTGCCCTCTCAGTTGATTCAAGCCATCCCTCACTTCCTAAGCACAGAGCAAACCATATATATATAAAATGTGTGTGTATGAGTGTGTGTGTGTGTGTGTGTGTGAGAGAGAGAGAGAGAGAGAGAGAGAGACAGAGACAGATACAGACAGAGAGACAGAGACAGAGAAGTACAGAGAGAGGAAGGGAGAGAGGGAGAGATGGGGAAGAGGGGGAGGGGAGATGGAGGGGAAAGAGAGAGAGGGAGAGAGGGAGGGAGGGGGAAAGAGAGGGAGGGAGGAAGAGAGAGGCAGGGAGGGGAGAGAGAAAAGAGAGAGAGGGAGAGAGGGAGAGAGGAGTTAGTTGGTGTGGAGCTCAGAGAATAACTTGTAGAAGTCTGCTCTCCCCTTCAACCACCTTGATCCGAGGATCACACGCAGGTCATCAGACTTGGTTGGCACAAGCACTTCTACTAAAAGTCCACCTTTTCCAATTTTAAGCTGCATTCTTATTTTGGATCCTCCCTCTCCTTTTAAAGAAAGGGAAAATCTGTTGCTTTCCCCCATCCCCCATTGTTTCTTGATGTCACTGGAACTGTCCTTAGAAGCAAGCTATTTTTTCATACATTGAAACTGCATGCCCTGGGAAGGACTGCACACAACTTTATCGTTGATGATAAAGTTCCAAGCCTGAGCTCGACCTGGAGGAAGAAGCTCTGGGCTAGATTACTGTCTCAGCAGAGGGCTGGCTAGGGAGGGAGGGTGAGAGCCACGTGCTTGCTAGCCTGGTCTATGGATTTTCATGTTCACAGTCTTCCGCTGGCTACCACTAAGGGGAACACTTTCCACCTCTGAGTCTCTTTTCCTTTCTCTTTCTTTTTCCCTGTGTAGCTCTGGTTGTCCTAGAACTCACTGTGTAGATCGGGCTGGCCTCGAGAACACACACCTTGGACAAACTCTGCTTCCTAAGTGCTGGGTTTAAAGGCAGGTGTCATGACACCTGGCTTTGTCCTTGTTAAAATAATAGGTGAACGACAGGAAATATATACCTGGGGGCTGGCAAGGTAGCTCAGTGGGTAAGGCATTTTGGCATCTGACAATGCAAGCCTGATTACCTGAGTTCGATCCCTGGAACCCAGGTAAAGGTAGAAGGAGAGGACAGACTCTTAGACGTTGTCCTCTGACCTCTGACCTCCACATACATACAGCAGCAGAAATGTGTGTGTTCACACACACACACACACACACAATTTGTATGCATATATATGCATACAAATTTTTTAAAAAATCTAAATAAAATTTAAGAATGAGATTATAGAATTTACACATATGCATATTTCTACTATCCATTTCCACACAGATTTATAGCCCCCCATTATACTTTGTGAAACAGGGCCTCTTCCTTAGAGCTCACTGATTTTCCTAGATGCCACTGAGCCCCAGAGAATCCTCCTCTCTCCACTCTCTAGGCCTGATGATGTACAGATGCCAATATAGCCAGCTTTTAATATGAGTGTTGGGACTTGAACTCAAGTTCTTAGGCTGTGCAGCCAGGCACTTAACCAACTGAGCCACCTCCCCATTGAATTAGTTCTACAGTTACACAGTAATTTCCCTCCACGGTGCCAAGGAATTAAAGAAACTTTCCCCCCTAGACTCCTAATTTTCCTCTTCTGTTCTTAGGGTAGCATTAGCTGGGTTTTTACAAATCTATGGCTGAGGCATTAGTTTCCTGGGAAGCCATTTCTCACACAATTCCATGCTTCTGCAAATTGCCCATAATTGGTTAATTTTTAGGAAGTGCTAATCTGATCTTCAAATAGATGAGATGTGGTTTAGAATGTCCTCAGGTGTACTGCATGGGGACTATCTCCTTGCTTTTAGTTAGAATACAAAGATGTTCCTGCAGAGATCGGCTTTATAAAACAGTGGGATGGCATGCAACAAATTCAGGAGGAGGGAAGACGGGCATTGTGCAGTCGATTCCCAGATGTGATGGTCCCTATGCTACTCAGTGGTTCTCCAGGGGCTGCATATCAGGCTACGATTAACAACAAAATTAGAGTTAGGAAGTAACACCAAAATAATTTTATGGTAGGGGGTCACCACAACAAGAGAAACTATTAAAGGGTCGCAGTGTTAGGAAGGTTGAGAACCACTGCTTTAACTCATAGAGTTGCAACATACATTATACCTCAAAGAATGCTAGAACCCCCTTCCAATATTACCAAGTCCCCAGCTATTGAACTATTCAAAACCACTTTTGCTTCTAAACATATGGGACACATCCACTAAAACAAAAAAAGGATAAAGTCAATTCCTATGGACAATGTTTGTAACACACCTGGGTTCACCCACACTAGGGTTCACCCACACTAGGGTTCACTCACACTAGGGGTTGCTAGCACGAGAGGTTGTCCACACTAGGGTTGCCCACACTAGAGTTCATCCTCACTAGGATTCACCTGTACTAGGAGTCTCTTGCACTAGGTGTCATCTGCACTAGGGTTTGTCTCTACTAGGGCTCACCCTCACTGAGCTAGGGTCCCCTGCACTGAGCTAGGGTCCCCGGCACTGAGCTAGGGTCATCTGAACCATGTTAGTTGACTTTCTATTTGTATTGCTTTTCCCACTCTTCCTTCCCACTACTCTCCTTTCTCCTTTGAAAAACATTTTTTTAATTCTTTTTTTTTTTGGAGCTGGGGACTGAACCCAGGGCCTTGCGCTTGCTAGGCAAGCACTCTACCACTAAGCTAAATCCCCAACCCCTTGAAAAACATTTTATTACATATATGCATTTAATTATGTGTTTGGATATGTATATGCATGTATGTGTGCATCATGGTCAAATAAAACACAGTGAAAAGACCACAGCCATCCTGAGTTAAGAGATCAGATAAGGGGCTGGGGATTAACTCAGTGGTAGAGCGCTTACCTAGGAAGCGCAAGGCCCTGGGTTCAGTCCCCAGCTCCGAAAAAAAGAACCAAAAAAAAAAAAAAAAAAAGAGATCAGATAAAGAAGAACAGGGGATATTGTCGGATGACCTGAGGAGCCTCACCAGGTCTCAGACTTCCCTGGAATTGTGTGTCTCCTTCTCTCATGCTGTCCACTGGCTGGCTCTCTCTCTCTCTCTCTCTCTCTCTCTCTCTCTCTCTCTCTCTCTCTCTCTGTCTCTGTCTCTGTCTCAAAATATAATGAAGTGACTATGGACTTCAATATACAATGGCGATGCTGGGAAATGTGTCTCAGTGTTGCCTTGTAGATGCTGTGGGAACTGAGGATGTGGCCTCCTTTAGCCACTTCAGAAGAGAGGAATCCCAAGAACGTGTGACTATTGGGCATGGCTAGGGAGTGTTGTGTAGCAGCAGCGTTCTTTCAGGTTAAAATCTTCCATTTTGGAGAGAAGCCTATCAAGAGGATGTCTTAAGGGATGGTGAGACATCCCACCCTGCAGGGCTGTTCTTTAAGGTCAAAAATGAAACTTGAAATAACTTCAGGAAGTTACTGGAACTGATCAGATTCATTAGGCCCCTCCCTCCACAGACCACTCTCAGATAAGCTGCTGCCTAGAAGGCTTGCTGACAGTGTAAGCAGCCTCTAAGAAGGAAAGACCAATTGACCTACCCAGACACTCTCCAACCTGTTGAGCTGCCGACAGCCTGTGTAGTAGTGTGCTCCAGGCTCCCAGCTTTCATGAGCTGTCACCCATGCTGGGGTGGGCTTTGGTGATGCTGCTGTCTTTGAGTCACTTCTGGTCCTGTGAGTAACCCCAAGAAAACTCAATGCTTCACTAAGTGGACTTTGGTGGGATCTGAACTTCGGTCTCTTGTTGGTTCCCTATCTGCGGTGGGTAAACACTTGTTCATGTCTCCTCAGGAATAGTGTCACAAAACAGGAAGGCATTTCTTCCTCTGCCTGGGCTTAGGACACTCTTGCTCTGAGTGGGGTGTTGAAAGATTGATGCTATTCCCATAAACAGATGGGGTGGGTTTCATAACGAGGCAGGCCAGTGGACCACTACATACTGCCTCCCCTGTAGAGTCCCAAGCAGCACAGAGATGGCCTGTGTCCCCAAACGCTGCCACAGTGCAGATGTCATACCCTCTGTTTCCTTTGAGATGTCTTCCTCAGAGTTCCCCGTGCCCTGCTACTCACCTGATGCTTCCTGTTCCCACTTCCAGCCCAAGGTGCTTTCTTCTCCCACAACAGATTAGAGAATCGGCTGAAACCTCTTTATTTTGTGCCATGAAGAAAGGAACCTCAGGATAAATGTTCTTGCCTCCATGTCGGAAAGGGTAATTTTAGGTCAAACTGTCATCCATTGCTCTAAGAGCCCAGGTTACAATCAGAGCAGTGGTTTTGTTTTGTATACCTTTTATTTATTAATTATTTTGGGAGTCAGGGTCTAATACAATTCTCAACTTGTGGGGGTCACATATCAGATATTGTGTATTTCAGATATTTACATTATGATTTGTAACTAGCAAAATTGCAGTTAAGTACCAATGAAAATAGTTTTATGGTTGGGGGGGTCATCACCACATGAAGAATGGGTTGCAGTATTAGGGATATTGAGATCAGCTAGTCTACTATGTAATCCAGACTGGCTTCAAACTCATATGTAAGTGAAGATTACCTTAAAATCCTGATTGTCCTGTCTCCTCTACCTCCCAAATGCTGGAGTTTACAGGTGACTCCATGCTCTGTGTTAGGATGGAATCCAGACACTTTACAACTGAGGCACACCCCCAACCCATCAGTAATATTCTCTCTCTCTCTCTCTCTCTCTCTCTCTCTCTCTCTCTCTCTCTCTGTGTGTGTGTGTGTATGTGTATGTGTGTATGTGTGTTTTGAGACAGAACCTTTTGTGTGTGTGTGTGTGTGTGTGTGTGTGTGTGTGTGTGTGTGTGTGTGTAGCCCTGACTGACTATACTAGAACTTTTTATGTTGACCTGGCTGGCCTTGAACCTTCAGGATCTGCCCACCTCTGCCTCCAGAGTACTGGGATTAAAAGTTTGCATCACCATACCTAGCTTCTTTGATAGAATCTGATTAGTATTTTCCTTTTGTATTACTTAATTGGTTATTTATATTTTGTTTCTGTTTTTGTTGGTTTTGGGTTTCCTCCTCCTCCTCCTCTCCCTCCTCCTCTTCTTCCTCTTCCTCCTCCTCCTTCTCCTCCTAGGTATTAATTGAACCCAGGGTCTTGGACATGATAGGCAAGTACTCTGTCACCGAGTTATACCCCAAGGCTTGGTGTGTCTGTAATTTCTAAGACATCTACAAACTTTCTTTTTTAGCAGATCTTTGTCCTGTGCTTTAAGGAAAACCTATAAAAAAATCTGTTGCCAGCACAAAAGAGAAAGGCCTGGAAAACAGACATAGCAGTGGGCACCTGGGAAGGCAGTGAGGTCAGAAGTGTGGAGACCTTTCCCCAAATGCTTGGGCTCTCAGAAGGGCTGTTTTCCTGCAAGCGAGATAGATACTAGTGAATAGGTCTGATGCTGCCACCCAAGGGGCTCTTGAGCAGAGCACATGCAGAGGGTCATTCCCATCCCAAGTCACCTGTCTTTCCCAGGTTGTTGGCATTACCACCAAGCTCACATGACCCTTTGTCCCATGATGTCATCCACATGGCTGAGCCTGCTCTCCAGGCTGAACCAAGTTAGTATAAAAGCACTCAAGCCCCATATGTTGGGGGCCCAATTTCTAATGATGCCTGGTTTAATCTTCATACTATCTGTTGAAAATTTGATTATTCATGCTACAGGGAACAAGTTAAAATGCCCAGTGATAGGCCCAGAACTAGATGTATAAATGCCATTCTGAAAAAAAAATTCTAGGCTCTTTGGAGAAGTGGTTATCAGAGTACAGAAAATATCATATGAGCCTAGACTACCTCATGATGCCATATTGCAAGGACATAGCAATAAAACAACATCAGGCTTCAGCTGCATCTCAAAAGATCCCAGGAGTCAATGGAAGAGTGTACCCAGCAACCAACACACAAAGATCTTTTGCCCATATTGACATAATGAAATAGCTGAATAAACTGATAATCGGAAGTAACATTACAGCTCTTCCTTGTGAGAGAATTCCAGCGAACGGATGTAGAAGAAGGAAGGAAAAGGAGGTTCACCGTCAGCACACACTGCACTGATTTAGCAGAGTTAAGAGAGGAAGATGTCTCCATGGTCCCAAGGAATTTCTCCCTGAATAAATTAATCCCAAAGAGGAAAAGTGGTAATGTTATAGTGAAGAAAGTTGACAGAGATTGCCCTAAGTCATTTGAGTGCATGCCCCCTGTGAGAAATCACAGTGACAAGTGTTCCCCAGCAGGCGCTGGGAAGGGTGGATCATTTGGGGGAGTGGCTCCCCAAACTGTGTAGCAGCATTAATGTAATCATTATCCTACAACATTGCCTACCAGCATTCTTCAAATGCACAACCTCATGAAAGACAAGGAGTGACATAGAAAGCACTGTGGACTCAAGAGCGAAGGGCACTTGCTAGCTAAACTAGTCTGTGAGCTAGGATGCTGACATTGAACATCATGTTAGAAAGCAGTGCATTTTGGGGGACTGGAGAGATGTCTCAGCAGTTAAGAGCACTTGTTGCTATCTCAGAGGACTTGGGTTCAGTTCCCAGAATCCACATGGTAGCTCACGACCATTCTAACTTCAGTTCAAAGGATCCAGTGCTCTCTCTCGGCATCCCCAGGCTCCAGGTGTGCATCTGGCATGCATTAAAACACACAGGCAAAAAATACATACATAAAATGAAATATAAATAAAGCTAAAAAAAATAACGTAAAACAAGAGGAGGCCTGTAATTTGGTTAAAGAGCTCTTTAACATTATCCTTTCAATTTGGGTACTGGAGAGATGGTTGGGTCAACTGTGAACATATGTGAGTTTAGGTGAATAATATGTGGAAATTGTATAAACTTTGTGGCTCAAAGCCTAAAATTAGTTCTTAGTCACAAAGTTTAGAAAGAAAGTGACAAGTGTCCTTTGGGTTCATTCAAGTGTTGAGCAGATTAGTGAGATGTAGAAAGATAGGGAATATCTCCAGCAGGTACTGAGGCAAGAAATGGTGCACAGGGCCAAAAGACGGAAGGGAAGAAGCTAAGAGTAAACGAGAAGTTCTAAGTTAGTGCTTCTTAGCCTTCCTAATGCCGTGACCCTTTCAAACAGTGCCTCATGTGGTAGTGACCCCCAAACCATTAAATTATTTTCATTGCTTCTTCATGACTTATTTTGCTACTGTTCTAAATCATACTGTAAATATCTGATATGCCGATAGTCTTAGGAGTCGCCTGTGAAAAGGTTTTTGACCTCAAAAGAGTCAGGACCCACAGGTTGAGAATCACCGTTCTAAGCCAAGGTGGCTGTAGCATAATGTTGAGGGCAAACCCTACCCAGCTGACTAAGTCAAGCTCTTTCACGAGGCTTGCATGTGTGTTGAGAGATGGGATGGTGGGAATGCAGTTGCCAGGACTTGTGGAGACAAAGGCAAATGAGTTATCTAGATGATTGACTTTCATCTGAGCAGCTAGCTGTGCACAGCGAACCCACCATTGGGGTGGAAATGGAATGACTTTGGTGGGGAGAAACAAGGGAAGCAGCCTGTTTGGGACAGGCTCGTGGCAAGGCAGCTGAGGAACATTCAGGGGAGACAGTTTTTGAAGACAGTTAAACATGAGCTTGGCAGTTTTGAGGAGAATGCTGTTCTGGAGTGACGTGAGAGCCATTGTGGTACCATCAATGGTTGAAATCGCAGGAAACGCCCAGGAAGTCAGAAGAAAGAACAGCCCAGATGGATGACGAATCTCTGGTTAATCTTTGTCTCTCTGTTACCCGACTGTGCATTATCCAACTGCCCAGCTGTCTCACGCTCCTGCCACAATGTCTTCCCTGCTATGATGGGCTGTGTCCCATCCAACTGCGAGCAAGAACAATCTCTTCTTCCTTTAAGCTACTTTTTACCAGGTATTTGGTTGCAGCAATCAGAAAACTAACTAATACACTGAGAAACTCCAAACATGTCTGGGAAGGAGCAGAGCCTTGGGAGAAGACAGCAACAGGTGTCAGCATCGGGGAAAGTTGATAGAAAGATGGGGACAGGAAGGAGGGAGGGAGTGGCTAGCACTGGTGGCAGATGCAGGGAGCTCCAAATGCTCTTTTGAAAAAACTAGGCTGGGGAAGAAAGAACAAAAGACTAGAGGAGAGCGCAAGGTCACAGGGGTCATTCACACCTGTCTCTAATCTATCCGAGGTGTTTCTATGACATTCATCATGCTGCACACTGGTTCTTTCCACCCGGGCATCTTGCTTATAGGTTGGGAATGTGTGTGCCCAACCTCACACCTTCAAAGGGCTGAACTGAAGTTCACTCAAGGAGCATGACTTCTGTTACGATTCACCTTTGGGACATGAAGGTGGACATCTCAAGTCATCTGACCTATTCATACACGAAGCCTGATCTGGAGCTACACGGATGTGATGTCAGGCTCTTTCGAAACCCTTCCCTGGAGGCAAGATGACTCTGTGGCCACGTTCCACCCTTGCGCCAAGAGCCTAGCATAGGCCATTTCGAGGCAGCTTCTGAGTCTGACTAGAAACCGTGCTGGAGGGGCCAACAGCTGCAGCCACCAGGGATATGCTCAGTGGAACTCATATCTTCTTCATGATTACATGTGCCAAAACCTCCCTATTTTGCATTCAGCTAGCATTTACAACCTTTAAATATTAATACTCATTAATATTGATGTTTGAGTACCAAATCAGTTTAGCTTCCAAGAAATTACTAGATTTTACATTAGCCATTCATTCATTTACCTAATATACATTGATTAAGTGCTAGGTGATGTGCAAGGCAGCCCGACAGAGCTGGAGAAAACTGGAAAAAAAATAAGACATACTTCATGACTTCATGTTGGTAAGCCACATATGCTTACCTCCACAGCTACAACCAACATGTAAGATAAGGCATGCATGTAGAAACACACATACATATATGTGCATATATACAGATACATGCTTACACAAGCTAAATATCCCTTACCCCAAATTTTTGGGACAAAAAATTTTCAGATTTCAGATGTCTATTTTTTTCTTTAGACTTCAGGATGCTGTCATGTATATAAGACATCTTAGGGACAAGATTTAAGTCTTAAATATAAAATTCTTTAATGGCTCATGTACATTTACAGTCGCAATACAAAACCTAAAGATACTTTTAATTATTGTAGATCGTATTGTTAGGTAGCCTGCTCATCAACTCATTATACAGCTGAGGCTGGGCTCAAAGGTACAAGAGTCCTGCTACCTGAGCCTCCAAGGTGCTACCATGCTAAGCTGAAGGTAGTTTAATATACTAGTTCTAGCACAGCATTATTAATCGTGACTCGTCATGTATGTCAAGTGTGAACTTTCAGATTCTGCAGTATTTTAGAATACATAAAATTGAACATTCATATCTTCCCCTTAGACAGATATAGGGGTGGGGAATGAGCAAAGGAGAATCCATAGCCTTGTCTTCTACATGTGGCCATAATGCATAGGGTATAAAAGGGAGACCCTGAGGCCAGATGGATGAACAATAATGGTGTCTTGATGGATGGTGGAGGAAAACGGGCCTTAGAGACAGACACAAGAGTGAAGTATCGGGCTGAACACATGGCTATGAAATAATTCACTGTGGTGGACATACAGATTGTAGAACCAACAGCAAGGATAGCCACTTACTTCACCTGACTTGCCCTGTCTTGTGAGCATGTGTGTAGAGGTGTCTGGGGAGAAGCTACAGAGAGTTGTGGGGCTGTGGAGAAAAATCTGAGGTCCTAAGTGTTGCACTAAGTGGTCTGGATGGTGATCAGCAAGAAGGCCACTGGGAGTTTTAGATGAGGGTGGACAGGACCTGTGATTTAACCAGGTGACGCAGCTAGCAGGCAACAGACCAGAAGAGGTGGGATGAGATGAGTAGATGCAAGCTCAGAAGCTTTTCAACTGTTCCGACAAGTGCAGAGAGGTGACTGAAAATAGCAAAGCAGCCAGATTCAGGAGAGGTTTTTGAGCAAGAAGGACATCTTGACAACACTGTACCTGGGGTTACTTCTCTAGAAGGGTTTACTCAAACCCAAGTGCACCCATGCAGAGGTAGCTAAAAAGCAGCTAGACACAGGAATTAGAATCTTGGGCTGGTGTGGGCCTGAGACAAAGAAGGTGAGAAAGAAAGCCTATTTCATTCATTTCCTACCAAGATCATCCCAGAACTCTCCCTTCCTTCCCATTGGTCCTAGATCTCTACATGGACAGATGGGGGGTGTGGGATCACACAGCAAAAGCGTGTGTGTGTGTGTGTGTGTGTGTGTGTGTGTGTGTCTGTGTGTGTGCACCTGCACATGTGCAAACACACATGCACATACATACTTCAGCCACAAAAGTTTAAAAATAAAGGGGCCATTCAAGCATGTGTGAGAGGCCATGAGAGCAGTTTCTGGAGGGTGAGGTATGGTTTATATCCCTCCAGTGGGGGCTTCTCATCAACCTAGCTGCTGACCCTGGATAGCCCAACCTCACACCTACAAAGAGCAGACCTATGTGGTTCCAAAACACCACCCCCACCATTCCATCACATGAAGTAGTACCTCCAGAAGGTAGCTAAAGCCCTCATGTTTCCATCCCTCTCTTCCCACCTCTCTCAGGTGGGTCACTGTGACCTAGGACTGCCTCTCAGCTAAGAGCCAGCCATCATTCTCAAGTCTCCCCTCTCCTACCGAAGAGCTTCTGCAGGACTTGGCCATCATAGAGATCTTCAGCGAGGTCCTTCACGATGATTCTTTCTCCCACCAATACGTCATTGATCCAGTCGATGAGCACCTACAGAGACAGCGCGGGAGTCAGAGAGGAGCTGCTGCATATCTGTTTGGAAACTAGCTTTCTTACGCTAGATAATTAAAATCGGCAGAGCGGGCATGGGACCAGTGTGCAAATTGTAGGTGTGAGCCCCAGTGCCCCTGTGCATTTCCGGCTAGTTTGCTGTTGACCTGACTCAAGCTAGAGTCATCTGAGAGAGGGAACCTCAATTGAGAAAATGCCTCGAGATGATCTGACTGTAAGAAGTCTTTAGGTTATTTCTCAATTAGTGATTGAACTAGAAAGGGTCAGGTTCATTATGGGGGGTGACACCTTCGGTCTGGTAGTCCTGGGTTCTATAAGAAAGCAAGCTGAGAAAGCCAGTGAGCTGTGTTTCTCTATCAGTTCTTGCCTCCAGGTTCCTGCCTTGTTTGAGTTCCTGTTCTGTCTTCCCTCAGTGATGGACCACTAACTCTAAGCTAAAACAAACCCTTCCCTCCCCAGGTTGTTCATGATCATGGTATTTCATGGAAACAATAGGAACTCTACGACAAAAGGGGGTTAGCCTTTCTAGTGTGGGCAGAACTGGTGACTCTGATGACCTTTCCTGTCCCTGCCAGGCCCTTCCCCAAAGGGATAGGCTTTGTACCAAGCAAGAGTATAGACTAGAGTTATGCAAATGGGTCAAAACCCAAGCCTCATCTACTGACTTGTGTGTGTACCACTGTCATCCTCAACTGTGTGCACATGTGTCTTCATCCCTCTGATGTCCATGACGTATGTGTGCCTGCCCCTCTACCAACTGTAGTTGACTTACAGCCCTGTGCACGTGCACAGTCCTGTCATCTCTGAACTTGTGCATACTCATCTCTGTCATCGGTGAGTCTGAGGCAAGCTAGTTACTTCTGTTGAGCTCCTGGTTTCTGATCTCTTAACACTGTAGACCAAAGCACTCCTGAGTTAGGTGGTTGAAAAGAATTGCCTGTGACAATGGCCTACTTGGCAAGGTAGTTCCTGTCAGCTGCTCACATTGTACCCACAGTCAGGAAGCAGAGCTAGACGGTTGCTAGTGTTCAGCTTGCTTTCTTCTCTTTCTTATTATTTTTTTGCGGGGGGGGGGAACCTCAGCTCACAGAATAGTGCTGCCCACACCTAGAGTGGGTCTTCCTAAATTAGCCTAACTTAGATAATTGTTTGCAGTCATGGCCAGAGATTTGCTTGCATAGTGATTCTAAATCCAATCAAGTTGTCCATTGCAAGGTCCTACCCAGACAGACAGCACAGAAAAGTAAGCAGTAATGATTAGATGCTCCCCCAAAGCCTCGCTTCTGAGGAGTCTCTGAATAGAAGATGAGAGGGTCTGCCGTGAAGACTGGGATTTCAACGTGGCCAATGTCTCCTCAATCTGGAAAGTCAAAGCTCTCCTTGGAGTGAGACTATGGCCTGCTGGGCAATGTTGTGCTTTGATTGTGCCCAGCAATGTGCACCTCCAGTCTTCTGCAAGCCAGGTCCTCGGTCTAGGAGATTACTGTTGGAGCCCATACAGTAGAGCTTGTTTTGATTGTTTCCTCTTGGAGGTCTCTTGGGCTATTACAGTGCTGCCCACCCTAGCACGGGAGTATACTATACCAGGACCAACTGTGGTGGTCTGAATCACAGTGGCTCTCATAGGCTCATGTATTTGAATACCTGGTCTCCAGTTGATGGAATAATTTGGGAAGGATTAGGGAATGTGGCCTTATTGGAGGAAGTATGTCACTAGGCGCGCGCGCTCTCTCTCTCTCTCTCCCTCCCTCCCTCCCTCTTTCCCTCCCTCCCTCCCTCTCTCTTTGTAATGCTTATGAATCAGATCTAAGTCTTTAGCTACTGCTTTAGCCCCATGCCCACTGCCATGCTCCCCGCCATGATGGTCATACACTCTAACCCTCGGGAACTGTGAGCCCCAAATTAAAAGCTTTCTTATGTAAGTTGCCTTAGTCATGCTGTTTTGTCACAACAATAAAAAAGTAACCATTGCCAATGCAGAGTTAACCCTCTCCAGTATCTGCCTCTCAGGCCAAGGGCCCCAGATGGTACAAGGGCAGACAGAACTATACCTGCAGCTGTCCCACCTCTTCCTGCATGGCAAAGTGAGGGCTCAGGGTTCTCCTTGGCCATGGCAGGCAGCAATGGGTACAGCCCAGAAGGTATCAAGAAGGGGCCAGCTGCCCATTTTTTATAGCCCAACATGTCTGTGGGGCTCTTACTGAGACCAAGTACAACAATAAAAGACAGCTTTTAATTTGGGGTTCATGGTTCCCAAGGGTTAGTACATGACTGTCATGGCCGGGAGGATGGCAGCAGGTAGGCATGGCACTGTAACAGTAGCTAAGAGCCTGTGTCTGATTCTACTTTCGAATAGCCTTGCAGTTGTGCATGTGTGCGTACACGCACATTGCATATCCATGGGAATGCACTTGCATGTGGGCATATGTGTTCATGTGTAGAGGCCAGAGGTCGGATTTAGTCATCTCCATCCATTATTCTCCACCTTATTTTTCTTGAGACAGGGTCTCTTTACTGAAGTCACTATTTGTTGAGACTAGATTTACCATCACCCTCTTCCCTCAGTGAAAGGCTTTTTTAGTACACATCAGCACACCTAGTTTCCAGTCTGGGTTCTAGTGCATAGCAAGCACTTTACACACCAAGACCTCTTCCAGAGCCACATTTGGCTGCTTTTATGAAAGGTTCTTTCTTTTTGTCACTTCCTTCTTTTTCTTCCCTCCCAGCCAATGCATATGAAACGCCCACTATCCATAGCATGCTGTGCTAGACATTGGGGATATAATGATTCCAAAGAAAGGGAATTCTCTAACCCCAAGAAGTTCACTGGCTAGAAGGTTAGAAGAGAGAGGAGTAGGGAGGAGCAAGCGCTGGGCTCAAGAGCAGGAGCATGTAGAGATGAAACTAATACGCTGAAGCTAAGGGGCCATTGCTGTACATAGAGGCTGTGTCATAGCAATGGCCATTAGAGGGGACTTCTTAGGAAGTAGTGTGCAGGAAGCCAGAGGCAATCCAAATGGAAGGAGCGGCTTAAACAGAGCCTGGGGACAGGGAGTGCTACAGCTAGGAGCCAGCTGTCCCTTTGTTAAAACAAAGATTATCTGAGGCTGAGGAGAGAGCCAGAGGAAAGACTCAGCTGCCTTTATAGACAGGGTTTGAGCAGGAAGACATGATAAGTGGATTTGTGGACTAGTTATTCAAGACCTGTTTTTAAGTGAGGCTTGGGACAAAGAAGAGGGGACAAGAAGGAAAAACTAAACTGCAGAGGAATTACTATACAACACATAGTCTTCCCCCTTCACCACTCCTTCCTTATTCCAGGCTGGCCTCAAACTCTCTATATCACTCAGGGTGACCTTGGATTTCTGATGCTTCTGCCTCCACTTCCCAAGTGCTGGGATTACAGTCATGCACTACTATGCCAGGTTATGCTCTGGTGGGGATGGGAGCGGTGTGCACACTAGGAGAGGACTCTACTAACAGAGCCACATTCCCAGCCTCCAATTCCATCTTTTTAAAACAGACAACAAACAAATCACGTGGTTTCCTGAGACTCAGTTTCCTCATCTGGAGAATGGGGCTGTTTTTAATTTTGACTTTACAAGTTCCTTTGAGGAACCATGACACGACACTGCCCTCCTTGCAGTGGCCTTTGTTTGGTGCCTCCACGACTCCTGCCAAGGCCAGAAGGCTGTGGGAAAGCCTCCCGAAACCTCTCCTTACTGATTCTTACCTTCATCAGCTCTTGAAGCTTGGGGTCATTGCGTGAGTTTGGATCGACCATTGTCCGCACCTCATTCTCCTCTGTAAAAGGAAACAGGGTCTCTGTGTTGAATGCTGCCTACTGCACAAGGAAGCTTCTCTCACAGAGGTTGAGAGCAGCCTCGGCCTAACTGGCGATAGTGCTGGGGATAAGTAACTATGCGTGTTCAACCCCAAGGGAACGCTGAGGAAGAGGAGACAACACTGACATAAGAGCCAGAGAGGCTGGGGAGGAGCGCTCTGACATGGTGTCTTCTGGACATATCATGGCTGCCTCACTTACAAACTCATAGCAGCTGTGGCTACGGAACCAGATGTGCACAAGATTAAGCCATCCATCCAGTCTGGATGGAGGAGGGGCTCTGGAGGCCCCACCCCTTGCTATGGAGTCTTAGGCAATTGGTGGTCTCTGAGGGAGGGAGAATGGTTCTTTGGTGGTGCCTCCCTTGTCAACTGCCTGTGTTCCAGTGCATAGCTCCACAGCTGTGTATATGTGGGCGGCATCAGTCAGATTTAGTGGGTCGTTAAAAAGAAGAGGAGGGAGAAGAGACAATGTTGAGAAGGAGGACATGTTGGTGAGGGGGTTGGAGTTAGAAAATAAAAGTAGATAAAATCATATTTCATTATAAACATGTATGGAACTCTCAAAGAATAAATTCTTAGAATAAAAAAAAATCCTAAAACTAAAAAGAGAGCAAGAAAAAGAAAAGGAGTTTTGGGGCAGGGGCACCTAAGGTGTGTGCACTAAGCTATTCTAGAGACGAGAAGGACAGTTAGTTACCCAGCATGGTGTCTTCGGGGTCCAGCTCGAAGGAGATGGGGCTAAGAGGCAGGTTGATGGCGTTCATTCCTTCCTCCTGGAACTCGGATACTGAAAGGTAAGGAAGAGCCTGGTCACGTGTCGGGGAAGGATAGATGGGGTGCAAGAGGACTCTTCAACATCCGTGATTAATACTGACGTTGAGGGGATGCTGCTTCTCCTTCCTCAGTCAGCTCACAGTCACTCCCTAGCCTGCCATCGATCCCCGCTGCTTTCCTAAGACAGCCTAATTGTGCCTTTAATCTCAACTTTCTGCCTGAGGTCCTTCTCGCTTTCCTGAGAAAAGGGAATAAATGCAGAGATCCATCTTCTCCTAGAGAAGATTCTGGAAGAAACAGGAGTAGGGTGAGCACAGTGGCTCCCTGAGGTCTCTGTCTTTGTTATCTGCCCGACTTTCCTCTGGGGCTCATAGTGCTTCCTCACTGTGGATGGAAGGAAGGAAGTCATTGACTTCAGCCTGTTATCTCCTAAGCCTTGTCCATGTGCAGTTCAGCCATCTTCTGCCTTCCCTGAGGCTTTCTTTGGATGATCCTCCCTCCCTATCCCCAGCTGCTGTGTGGGGACCTCCAGGGCTCTGGGCTCTGCTTTGGGCTCCTCAGCTCTCATGAACTGTGGGACTAAGTCCTGACACTTCCACTTTTCAGTCCTGTATCCTCAGCTGAAAATGAACTTCCAGTGTGTGTGTGTGTGTGTGTGTGTGTGTGTGTGTGTGTGTGTGTGTGTGTGTGTGTATTTGTTTGTGTGTTATGGAGGTCAGCCTTGGCTGTTGGTAATTCACCATTATCTATTGAGCCATCTTGCCAACCTGACTACTGATTTCTTTTCACTTTTCAAATACTGAAAATCTACAGTACAATTTAGCAAAAGAAGTGTTAGAATGGGATAGTGACCTACAGCCCCACTCCTTCAAACGCACAACCCCATTTGGACTTCCTATCCACAAGCCCGGTAGTGCAGGAAGCACTTAATGCTGACCTCTGGTTCCTCATCCTGAAAGCTGGACCTCACATCCTCTCACAAGGGTCATTTTCTCCAAGGGTATTGGTCCCTGGGAGGTTTGAAGGCGCTAATCTAGCAGCAGCAATCAACCTTAATGAAAGCAACGGCCCATCTTTCCATCTTATTTATTTATTTTTTATTGACTCAGTCCTCCCTCTTGCAGCCTAGACTCTGGAGAACTCTTAAGCACAGGGGGCTACTTACCCACTTGTAACTAGATAGGGAATGAGTCAGTGGCACCAAGATAGAGAAGCAGGTGTCACCTTAAAGAGAAACTAACATTAGGAAGTCCCTGGCCCAGTTGACTCTTGTATGGTGTGTGTGTGTGTGTGTGTGTGTGTGTGTGTGTGTGTTGGTGTGCATGCCCTGCATACACGGCACAGAAGAGGCTATTGGGTGTCTTTCTCTGTAGCTCTCTGCCTTATCCCTTTAAGATAGGGTTTCTCATTGAGCCTGAGGTTTCCATCTCCACTGCAGGGGTTACAGACAGGACAGGTATGCTCAACTTTTATGTGGGCACTGGGGATTCAAACTCAGATTCTTACACTTATGGAGTAAGTGCTCTTACCCACTGGGGCATCTCCTCATTCATGAGCAGCAGAATTTAACATTCCTCAGACCTTACCCAGCTCCTGTGTCCAAATTCATTCAACTGCCCTTCTGTATAATTCTCCAAAAAACAAAGCAGGAAAATATAGGTGACCTCAAACATGCGCTCCGGGGCAGGCAATTGAAATGTTTAACTATGGCTGTGAGGCTGGGCTTCCTGAAGGCTGGGGCTCCTGGCTTCTTCTGACTTTTCTGCTTGTCTCACTGTAGGTCTGTAGTGTTCTACACAGTCATTTAAATTTCAATAAACGAAGCACTCACTTCATAGCTGCACCAAACACATTTTAAGTCTAGAGTGACTATGGTCCTCACAGCACCATGATGCAACATTTTCCACACAAGAAATCCAATTGCCTGATGTGCTCTAAGGAGATCCTGTTGGCCTACACACTGAGAATGTCCCCGTGAAAGGTCCAGCCAGGCCCGATGGATGGACCTCTGTTTACTCTATCAGTCTCCTGAGACCTCAATTTAGACATCCCGAGACAGAATTTGAGATTCAATACCCTCATGTCCACCACAACCATGCAAAAACAAACCCTCTCTTCCTATCCTCCTTCACCTCAGTAGGAGGTACCACTGTTCACACCAAGTGTGTCCGACCTGCTGGTCAAGAGTGCTCATGGGCTATAAGTGACCCAAGGTAGTTATGGATATGGTCCAAAATAGAATTAGAAACATACTTAAAATTATGTGATATGGGTGTATCTGTATGTATATGCATGTATGTACATGTGTGCATATATGTATAAGAGTGTATTGTATGTTTGTGTTGTTTGTCTTGGTAACTTGGTTGCATGGTGCTTGAGCATGAACTTAGAAGAGGAAAGCTTTGTATAAAAATTCTCTGTGAAATAAACATACATATTCTTTCCAAGTACCCCGGTTTACCAAATGGTTTAAGTTGAAATCTGGAGCACACCCTTGGCCTCTTTTCCCTTACCCTTTTTATCAAGCATATTGACTAGCAAGTTCTCTAGCCACTGCCCGCCCCACCTCCCAAAGCCTCTCCTCACCAACACTCCCCATGCCCAGTCCTGGCTTAAGCCACCATTGTCATCCATCTGCCCAGAAGATCCACCTCCTACCCAGGTGCTTTCTCTTGAATTTCTCTGCCCCCATCTTCTTGTCACTGTGCAGCCAGAATGTTCTATGAAATGCAAAGGAGCCCATCTAACTATCCTCCTCATTTCAACTCTCTTACAGTCCCTTATCACACACTGGACTCCATTATGACTTTCAAGACCTCTGCTCAGCCTTCTGCTGCCCTTAGAATTTCTCCATAGAATTGCCACCACTTGAAGAAAATACTGTAGGTATATATTTCCAACATTCCCCAAATCAGGATGATCAGGATGAAAGCTGGATAAAGATGTTTGCTTTGTCTGAGATAAGGAGGTCTAGCTGTAACTCAGGGGGGCCTTGGACCTACTATGTTGTGGTTTGCCCTGAAGTTACTGTCTTTTGATGCTAATTCCACTGCCCCAAGACAGCTGCCTAGTCAAGGGCTCAGAACTCAGGTGACTTCACCAGAACCACCTCTCCATTGAATTTGTAAAGTACTGGTGAGGGGCAGGTACAGGATAGAAGGAGGCCTGTCATTGGAGGAGAAGGAAGGATGGGTGGGAGAGAAGTTTGAAGGAAGAGGAGGAGACGAGAAAAGGGGGGGGGGAGGATGGAGAGAGGGGAGAAGCCATGGCAGGTGATGTTAAGATTCTGCTCTGTGTATTTGCATGTTGTTATTAATGTTCTCAAGGGATGGATGGTACCAGGCTTTGTATGTTTAAGTGGGCAATTATATTTTACCAATTGGATATAAGATTATTGTGTTGTGTGTTCTTTTATGTGGGGGTTTGAGTGTAGGAAAGTATGCGGCTGGGATGTGTTTCCGCCAAGATATCTAGCAGATATCTTGGGACACCACAGTGAGGACCCAGCGGGGTAAAAGACTATACTTTTTTATTTA
Source organism: Rattus norvegicus (assembly GCF_021556685.1). Lineage (NCBI taxonomy): Eukaryota > Metazoa > Chordata > Mammalia > Rodentia > Muridae > Rattus > Rattus norvegicus. The sequence goes on along the minus strand of NC_141534.1, from coordinate 179,593,121 downwards.
TATATTTTTACAACAACACTACTATGTAGCTGTTTTGTAACAACACCCCCGCCTCATATCAAAACTTTCTACCCTACAGGCAGTACCTTAAGCAGGAAGATGAAACAACTCAAAATAGCTTCAGGAAGTCCCTAAAACTGACCATAGTCACTAGGTATCCTCCTACCAGAACAAGTTAAAGAATCCCCCTGTGATGGTGTGCATAAGAATGATCCCAATAGGCTCATATATTTGAATTTTTAAACATCAGAGAATGGAACTACTTAGAAGGATTAGGATTGTGTTCTTGTTGGATTAAGCGTGGTCTTCTTGGAGGAAATGTGTCACTAGGGGTGGGCTTTAGATTTCAAGAGCCCAAGCCAGGCCCAGTGCCTCTCTCTCTTCTTACGGCCTGTGGATCTGGATGTAGAATTCTCAGCTACTTCTCCAGTACCATGTTTGCCTAAAGCCTTGAATCTGTAAGCCAGCCCAAAGTAAGATGCTCTCTCTTATGAGAGTTGCAGTGGTCACGGTGCTCCTTCACAGCAACGGAGAGTGACTAAGACACTCCCTCTGGCAAAGGAGAGCTGAGCCCAAAGAAGGCTCTGTGGCCAGACCAGCTGCCCGGAAGGAGTGAAACCAGCGCAGCTGCCCGGAAGGAGTGAAACCAGCGCAGCTGCCCGGAAGAGGTTTAGACCAACTGAGGCAGTTTACAACCTGTTGAGCTGCCTGCAGGCTGTGCGGTGTGCTTCCATTTCCCAACCTTGTGAGCTGTCACCCACACTGGGATGGGCTTCGGTGGTGCAGCTGTCTTTGAGTCACTTCTGTTCCTGTAGGTAACCAACCCTTCACCCATATTCCTGCAGATGGCCCCAATAAAACCCAGTGGTTCACCAAACTGGTTTTTGGCGATATCTATACTTCGGTCTGTCCTGGTTTCCCTATCTGGAGTGAGTAGATATGAGTATTACACCTCCCCAGGAAAAGTTTTTCACAGAGCAGTAGGCAAAAATGACCTTGAACTTTGGAAGCTCTGGCCTCTGCCTCTTGGTGCTAGGATCAGAAGCATATATTATCAGCTCTGTGGTTCTAGGGCACTGGGGGACCGAATCCAGGGCTTTGTGCATGCTAGGAAGGTAGCACTCTACCAACTGAATCTCACTCTAGCCAGGGGACACTTTGTCCTCTGTTTACTGTCAGACTCCCAAGAGTTCAGACAGCACAGTGCTTGGGAACTAGATGCCTAGATTCAAACTCAGGCTCTACCTCTTTCTAGCTATGTGACCTTGGACAAACCCCTTCATTTCCTGTGCCTCAGTTTCCTCATCTACAAGATGGGAGTGAAAATAATATTGACAACTTCCGAGGTCTATTGGGAAGATAAAATGAGTTTCCGGTCCCTTCAGCGAGCCACTACTGCTACTAAAGATGATATCTCTAACACTCTCTGTGCTTGGCGAGTATTTATTGGATAAGTAACTCTTATTCAAAGGTCACTCTTTGGGGCACAAGCTCGATGCACAGGCAGAATTTTCCCAAGGAGTTTTTAAAAAGCCTTCATGTTGTTGAGGTGGGGGATGGGGAGGTGGGAGCATGTTGGGTTGAAAGTCATTTACACTTTAGTCTGAACTTTAGCCTGACTGTGTGTATTATTGTGCACTTCTGAGATAAGCATTTGTAGCTTGTGTTTGTTTTGTTTTTTTGAGACAGGGTCTTGACAGGTAGCCCAGGCTGCCCCCCAGATTCACTAAGTAGCACATGTTGGCCTCAAACTTGCAGCAATCCTTCTGCCTCTGCTTTCTGGGTGCTGAGATTATAAACTCCTGATAAGTCTGCATTTTGTGAAGGAGGAAAATCCACATCTGTACAAAATGTAGCTAGAGCCAGTGTATAAACACATCGGTCTTTAAATATCTCCTTCTGACTAGAAAGATGATATTCCCAGTCAGGACTCCTAAAGGTGGGTCTGAATGAGGTCTCCCCTCTGAGGGCATTGTTCAGAAGGTTTTCAGATGAACACAGCTACAGTCAGAACTCCGCCCCTCTGGCCTGCCTCTTCAATTCACTCACAGAGACATAACAAGCCCAGAAGAAAGGCCGGGATATGCTTACAATTGGAAATGAGTATTTGGAAGAAACCATTGGGCAGGAACCCCATTCCCGTTCCATTAACCGCTGACTCAGAGCCAGTTGTTCGTAAAAACCAATATGCAAACTGCTCAGTCTGCGCCTGGCCCCCGCCCCACGAGGCCCCATTAGCAGCCACTTTCCCAAAACAGCCCGCCCGCCTTGGAAGGTTTCTTTCTATTCAACCCGAGCAGCGCCCAGCAGCAGCCCGCTTGCCAGTCCCAGAGCTTGGAAAGACAAAGGTCCGCGATTGAATTTTCTCGGCGCAGAATCTGAAGATGTTGTTTACTCTAGAATGGTCTGAAGCTCTCGCTCGGCCAGAGGGTGCAGTCTCTACCCGCTCACCCGCCCGCCATTAGTCATAACTTAATAAAAGCGTAAAGGGCTAGCTGAAGGGCAGGCTGCAAAGGCTCAGAGATTGCCTTATTTTACCCCAAGAAAAGGGGGGTTCTTCATCTCATTTTATTTTCTAGAAAGTGCCATCTGAAATGAGGTCCAGCTGGCCGGCTGAGGCAGACTGGAGATTTGAAGAGGTGGATTCAAATCCTGCTCTATTTTCTACTAGCTGTAGGATCTGCTGTGGCTTCCTGCAGTTAGGTCTGAAGTGATTCTCTCAGCAGTGACAGCATAGCTGACACTTCTGGTTTTCTCCAGTGTTAATTTTTTTTGGAAGACACCCCATTTTAGTCTAGGAGCCATCTGCCCCTCCTGGGTCCAGAGTGAGATCCTGACTGCTTCAAGTCAGTAGTGATGCTCCTCGCCCCTACCCAGGGGGCCATGTGATACAACTCTAGTCACTGAACTTTGAGTGGAAATAGTTCTAGGAGTTTTTAGGAATAATTTCCTTTTATTTAAGAAAGAGTCCCAAGAAGCAAAGTTTAGAACAGAGGCAGAAGGAACACCCATTCAGAGCCTGCCCCACATGTGGCCCATACATATACAGCCACCAAACTAGATAAGATGGATGAAGCAAAGAAGTGCAGACCGACAGGAGCCGGATGTAGATCTCTCCTGAGAGACACAGCCAGAATACAGCAAATACAGAGGCAGGCGAATGCCAGCAGCAAACCACTGAACTGAGAACGGGGCCCCCGTTGAAGGAATCAGAGAAAGGCCTGAAAGAGCTGAAGGGGCTTGAGACCCCATATGAACAACAATGCCAACCAACCAGAGCTTCCAGGGACTAAGCCACTACCCAAAGACTGTACATGGACTGACCCTGGGCTCTGACCTCATAGGTAGCAATGAATATCCTAGTAAGAGCACCAGTGGAAGGGGAAGCCCTGGGTCCTGCTAAGACTGAACCCCCAGTGAACTAGACTATGGGGGGGAGGGTGGCAATGGGGGGAGGATGGGGAGTGGAACACCCATAAGGAAGGGGAGGGGGAGGGGGAGGGGTTAGGGGGATGTTGGCCCGGAAACCAGGAAAGGGAATAACAATCAAAATGTAAATAAGAAATACCCAAGTTGATAAAGCTAAAAAATAAAAAATAAAAAAGAAAGATATTCACATAAAAATTTGATACTTCAAATAAAAGGAATAAAAATTAAAAAAAAAAAAAAGAGTCCCAGGGTAGGCAAATCTTTCTCCTCTTTGTTCCCTCACTGTTTCAGGCTATTATGGATAACTTTGCTATGGCCCTTTTAGAGACAAGAGGCGAGTTCGCCTGAAGAAGCTAACATGCGAAGTTGGCGAGAATGAAGGAAAGGGTGTGGGGCAGTTGCTGACACTGCTGAGCTGCTGCCCATGGAACCATCCCTTACTATGTAAACTGAAAAACACATGTGTTCTTGGACCAGGGACACTGTCTACCCAATCGGTGCATGGGAATTACGTGGATAGCATAGGTCTGTCATAGATGGTAACTTAACCTCCTTTTTCTCCCCATAAAGAACAGGATAGCCACAGGACTTGGTGAACCCTAAACTTCTATGCCTGAGAACCCCAAGAGCCCCAGGAGAGAAACACGTATGGAAATAAGAGTGAAGAAAGGTTTCTAAAGGTGAAGAGGGTTATGGGTAGAGCTTGCCTGGCACACATGAAGCCCTGGGGTTACACCTCTGGGCAGGGGTGAACGCAGCAACCCCAGCACTGGGGAAGGGGAGGCAAGAGGATCATAAGTTCAAGACCATACACAGCGAGGTTCCCTGTGCAGGATCCCTAATTATAGTCACTCAGCTGAGAAGCATCACTGAGTGCCTCTTCTGGAGCCTGGAGACATGCCCCACTTTGCTCCCAGGAGTGGAAAAGACAGGCCCAGGGGGACCATGCGACTGGTGTGCTGCACTCCAGGTGCCAGGTGGGAGCTTGTGTGGAATGAGGCTGACTTTGATGCTGAACACTGGGAAGTGGAGGGGTTCCTAGCAAAAGGGACATTTGAACAGGACGTTGGAACACCTACGTTGTCATTCAAAACCGGTATATCCTCAAAAAGCACTTATGTGTGAAAATAGGTTTGGGGAAACAGAGTAGGGGTTGAGGCAGTGGCAATGTCTGAACATTATGATGGAGTGAGCACGTTTAAGGAAGGGAAACAAGGGAGCTGCAGAGATGTGGATGGGCCAGAGTGTTAGAGCCTTGGGCTTAGTCATCCCGAGAAAGAAAGAGCTGAACGCCTCCAATGGAGGAGATATAGGGAATGTCACAAGGCTGCAGGGGGTGCCATTATCACTGCACAGGCTGACCACCCTCCCACACACTGGCAAGAACAACTGGAATTTGAAACTAAAAGTAGTGCCTTTCCGGTAACATCAAATGTAACACTTGGGGGAAACCAAACTAAATGTGAAGAGGATCAACATGTGGGCAATATAAACCTCTCAGCCAAAACCATAGGAAGGCATCTCCTTGTCATTGACAAACTGGTCCTGAAGCTCACAGCAAAGGCAGTACAGGTACTGACTATAGGTTTAAAGACACTCTAACGTTATCATAGTCAAAACAGGATGGCATTGAGAATAGCTTAATGGCACAGAACGGAGAGCTCAGAAACACACCCAAACAGCATCTCATGGATCCCTGGCTAACCTTGAACTTATCATATAGCTGAGTGTGGTCTTGAACTCCTGATCTTCCTGCTTCTACCTCCTAAGTTCTGGGCTTATAGGTGTGTTTCATCATACTTGATTTATGCCATGCAGGGAATGGAATGCAGGGTTTTGTGCATGCTAAGCATGCACTCAACACACTGAACTCCATCCAGGCATCCCCAGTTCACCTCTTGAAGACACAAAGGCAAATCCACTTAGAAAGCAGTCATTTAAACAAGGACCCTGCCTGGATTGGATGTCTGGAAGCAGGAAAGTCAACAAAGACACAGATTATAAACCTTTCCCCAAACTTGAAATAACTGTAGACCTAAATCTAAAGTATAACATCTTAGCCTCCCTGTCCCCCTCAAAAGAGAGGGACACACAGACCTTGGGTGTGGCAATGAATTTCTAAGATAAAAACAGTAAAAGGAAAATCTATGAACCTTGTTAAAATATCTGCTCTCTGCCGGACACTGCTAAAGCATGTGAAATGGGCTGGACAGTTGATGCAGTGGATACAGTGGTTGCCATGTGAGCCTGAGGGCCCGAGGTTGAATCCAGCACCTACATAGAGTTGGGTGTGGTACGACTCATCTGTAATGCTGTGCTCCTATGGGGAGATTCTAAGTGGAGATGGGGAGTTCCCAGAAGCTCATGGCTAGCCGGCATACACAGTGACAAAATGACAAACAGATCCTGTGTCAAACAAGGTACAAAGTGAGGATGACACCAGAGGTTGTCCTACAAACACTCAAGTATGCACATACAAATGTATGAACTCATACACACACACACATATGAACTCACACACATATACATACACACATATACACACACAAACACACACATGAGAATGGATAAGTCAAACTTGAAATAAAAATTATATTGGATTATAAGCAAAAGCATAAAACATCTAGGCATCCATTCTGATATAAACAACTAAATAAATGAATAGAGGGAGAATTTGCTGTAAAATTCCAGATAACCGCTGGGCTTAGTGGCATTCATCTTCAATCCCAGCACATGGGAGACAGGGGCAGGAGGGCCTTTGTCAGTTTGAAGCTAGCCTGGTGTACACAGTAAGTTCTAGAAGAGCCAGGCCCACATAGACCAGTGGTTCTCAACCTTCCTAATGCTGTAATTTTTAATACAGTTCCTGATGTTGTGGTGACCCCCCCCATCATAATTATTTTTGTTGTTACTTTGTAACTGTAATTTTGCTATTATTATGGACCATGATGTAAATATCTGTGTTTTCCAATAGTCTTAGACAAATCTTGTGATAGTGTCATTTGATCCCCAAAGAGGGTCATGACCCACACAGGTTGAGAACCACTGGCATAGATCAACTTTATCTCAAAAAAAAAATCCACTTAACTTAGTAAATCTTCGTGGTTTAAACTGGGGCACAATTCCCCATTCCTTAGTTGTGGGTTGTGTCAGCAACGTCCCTCATTTTACAGTACTGTACAGAAAGGAGGGACAAGGCCTGGCTTTACCCTGACATGCTGCCTCAGTCACACTCCAAGTCAACTTTAACAGCCATGCGGGCTGCTGAGACTGCACGCTGTGGGCATGATGAGGTCAAAATGCTACTTTGCCTTTTCTTCTCAGAAGTCGCATTCCAAAACCTAATGAGGAGAGAGAGGTCAGGCGTATCTCAGTAGAAGGAAAACCAAAAAAACACTTGGCCAGGGGCTGCAGAAATGGTGTATTGGTTAAGTACAGGACCTGATTTCAAGTCCCAGCACCCACACGATGTCTCACAATCAGCTCTAACTCCAGTTCCAGGGCCTCTGACACCTTCTCCTGGCCATCGCTGGTACCAGGTATGAATATTGTATACAAACATACATGCCAGCAAAACACTCATACATATTAAGAGATAACAAACAAAACCAAAAAAGGACAATGTTAACAACAGCAACAGGACAACCCTCAAACACTTGGCTGGTTCTCCTCAGAACTGTCAAGGTCACCATACACCAAGTCTGCGAGATTCACAGCCAAGGGGATCTTAAGAGAGGATGGGATTGGCTACAGTGTCCCACCTCTGTGATCCCAGGGTTTGGGAAGTCAGGGCAAGAGGATCAGGAGTTCAAGGCCAGCCTTAGGCTCACAATGGGTTTAAAGTGAGCTAGAGAACATGAGCTTCTCTTTCCAAAAATCACAAACCAGGGCTAGCAAGATGACTCAGCAGGTGAGGGCATTTGCTGACTGGGACCTACATAGCAGAAGGAGAGAGCTGACTCCCGAAAGTTGTCCTCTGACTTCCACATGTCAGCCACACGCACTCCCGAACCACATTAAATAAATGTAAAAAAGTAATATTAAAATGACCAAAACTAAACCACTACAATGCTGAACTACAATTCTAACAAGCATACTGTATTTAACAATGTAAGTTGGAAGTGTGGGAGCTCGGGGTGGGATGTGAGGAAAGTGTACATCTCTGCAGATTTTTCGTGACTCTAAAACTATGCCAAAAGAATATTTGAAAAAGCTAATATGAATTTACTAGTTGTGCTGGCCAGTTTTATATTAACTTGACAGAAGCAGAGTCATCTGAAAGGAGGAAACCTCAATTGAGAAAATGCCTCCATAAGAGGTAGGTGTTTTCTTAGTGATATGGGAAGACTCAGCCCATTGTGGGTGATGCCATCCCTGGGCTGGTGGACCTGGGTTCTGTAAGAAAGCAGGCTGAGCAAGGCATGATGAGCAGGCCAGTAAGCAGCACTCATCTATGGCCACTACATCAGCTCCTGCCTCTAGGTTCCTGCCCTGTCTGAGTTTCTGTCCTGACTTCCTTCCATGATGAAAAGTGTTGTGGAAGCGTGAGTCAAATAAACCTTTTCCTTCCCAAGTTGCTTTAGTCATGGTGTTTCATCAAAGCAATAGAACTGTTGAAGACACAACTGTTGAAGAAAAAGATACAACATTCATGGGATGAAGATAGAAAGAAAGAAACACATAATTCTATGGGACCCATAGGTTTCCTCCCTTCTAGAGTTTTCTAGATGCATCTGTACAGAAGACAACACTCCAAGATTATCACAAAAATCCCACAAACAAGGGCTATACTCACTCAAGAGCCCAAGAAGCCAGGCAGAAAGCCCACAGTCCAGGACTGTGATGTAACGGCCCCACTTCACTGTCAACGTGACCGGATTTAGAATCACCACAGAGACACACCTCTGAGTGTGTCCCTATGGGGGTGTTTCCAGATAGGTTTAACTGCGGAGGGAAGATCCACCCTAGTGTTGACATCACCACCCTATGCACTTTGGAGCCCAGACTGAACACAGAGGAAAAGGGGGGAAGGAAAAAAGGGGGAACTGAGTTCTAGCCTTCATTTCTTCTCCCCATCCTCACACTCAAGCCACCGAGTCGTCCCCGCCATGACGTACTTGCACCTTCAATTGTGAGCCACAATACTTCCTTAAGCGGCTCGCCAGGTGTTTTGTCATGACAACGAGAGGAAGAAGCAACCAAATAGAATGTCTGCAGGGACAATGAAGAGCTTCCTCCTTGCTTAAGGATGCTCAAGAGACCATTTTCACTCTGCAGGACAGGGGTGGGTGCGTCTCACTGGTGGATCTCTCACTGAAGGCTCATAGCCCCGATGGGGATTTTTGTGTCCAGAATTTCTGGACTAGTTTTTCGTTGCTGCATAAGCAAACAACTAGAAACATGGTGGTAGGTTAGAAGACCAGTGTGGATCTCACTGAGTTAAAGTGGAGACATCAGTGAGGCTTCACACTCCTGTGGGATTCTAGGGAGACTGTGTTCTCACCCCTTTGCCCACATTCCTTATCTTTTGGTTCATACCATCTCTAAAGCTAGAACTGGGAGGAGAGGGGTGGATTTTCTGGTTGCATCTCTCTGACCCTTCTGTCTCCCTCGTCCACTTTCAAGTACCTTGTGCTTCTACTAGATCTACCTGGGTAATCCAGCATGGACTTCCCACCCAAATCCAAACCATAATCTTCAATCCCCTTTTTCACATAAAGCACTTGGTCAAAGATCTCCAGGGAGTCAGGGCCTGGGTATCTCTGAAAAGACCATATTGCCTACAATGGATTTTCCCCATGGATCAGGGAGATTCTCTTCTCCCCTTGCCTTTCATTCCAGCATACGGGTTCACTTCCCTCCTTGGGAGATTGCCAAGGGAAAAGGCAAAGCCCTGGTCCTGCCCACCCAGTCCCTCACACAAGGGAAGCTCTATTCTTTTCAACAAAAAAATGATACTTGTTTTTACAACTATCATAGATGAGGCAGGAATCAATCCTTGGCGACCTTAACTCAATGCCAGAGTAGAATCACATGCTCCTATACTCCGTCTAACCATTTAATCACAAAGGTCCTGGGAACACACACACACACACACACACACACACACACACACACACACACACACACACCATAAAAAATAAAAACCATAGGGAGAGACTGGCACTATGACAGGAAGGGGTGGAAGGATACATAGTCTTTCGTCTTAAATTTTCCAGCAGTTTTTAATTTGGTCGGCTTTGTAGCTGCTGCAGAGTTGGAAGGTAGCCAAGCAATGACCCAGGGCATGATTTTATTCTTCCGCCCAGCACGTGATACAGCTGCCCTCCAATTGCTGACAAGCTTAAAGGGAGAGGGCAGAACACAACTACTGGTCGGTTCCAGGCAGTCAAAACTGTGAATGGAAACATTTGTTGAGGTCTTAAGTAAGCCACGAGAATTCAATTGAAACAGGACAAGGCAAGGAGGGGCCAGGGGAACAATACATCAGTGGGATGTGTGTGTGTGTGTGTGTGTGTGTGTGTGTGTGTGTGTGTGTGTGTGTTCCATGCAATGGCCTGTTGCTTCTTTAGACTGGGAACCACACGACTGCCTTGCCTTTAAAGTCTACCCATGGCTGGTGAAATAGCTCAGCAGGTAACAGTGCTTGCTGCCAAGCTGGATGACATTCGTTCAATCCCCAGGACCCACAGAATGGAAGGAGAGAACCAATTCCAGAAAGTTGGCCTTTGACTTCTACACACACAATGGTATGTTCCAGCGCGCACGCGCACTCTCTCTCTCTCTCTCTCTCTCTCTCTCTCTCTCTCTCTCTCTCTCTCTCTCTCTCTCTCTTCCTCATTTAAGGGAGCTTTGAAAATAAAAACCAGGGTATGGGAGCTATCTGTAGATGCTGGACATTTAGGGAGTTTCCAGATTTGGGGAGCAGCAGCAGGGTCTGTCAACTTGAAAGGGTGGAGGATGAGCTTAGTTGACACAATGCTTGCCTGACACAGATGAGAACCTGTGCTTGATCTTTAGTACTGTCTTAGTCAGGCCTGGGTACAGATCTAAAATCCCAGCCCTCAGGAGGTGGAAGCATGAGACTCAGGCATTGCCATCCTTGACTACATACTGAGTGTGAGGTCAGCCTGGGTCACGTGAGACTCCGTTGTGAAAGGAGGTGGGGGTCAGATGCTGGACTAAGGACCATAAGAGGCGATAATCTTTGCCCTCATATGTGGTAGTTTATCCTTACCAGATAGCAGGAGATGAATCCCACAGAAGCTGTTTGGATTAAGAGTCAGGGGCCTTGTAGAAAACACCACTCAGAGATCTCCCATCAGCCCAGCCCCCAGCCCCACCTCTCTCCACATTGTCAGGCTATGTGAGATACAAGCTATGGGGCTCCAGGAGCTAGACCCTGGCAGAAAAGTGGAGGGATTTAATTACACTGAGACCTACATTGCTTCCTACAGGTGAGCCAACATAGAGGTGGCTGTGGGTACCTCTGAGGTATGAGGTGCAAACTTCTATTGTACCCATGGGGGTGCTCAAGACCTCTCATCTCCCAAGACAATCTCCCTCCCAGATTGGTGGGAGATAAGAGTATATTTTTAAGAAGAAATTTGAGAAGGGTGCTTTTTTTTTTCTCTCTCCAACTACAGAGCAAAAAGGAACAGACTAGACCTGAAGTTGAACCCTGTTCTTTATGTTTTGACATTAGGCCTATGCCAATTCTTCTGGCTCCATGACATGACCATACCTGAGTGTCTAATTCTGTCCTGACCTTACCCAGGTTGACCTGAGAATGCCAAGTTAAACTGAGTAGGCTGCTTGCTTTCATCAGTCTTGCAACCTCTTGAGGAAGCTTCTGAGGGTGGAGAGAGAGGCCAGGTCCTGTGCTGGCTGCTTCCCAAGTATCAGTTTCTCCTTTACAATCCTCTGGGGAACAGAGTTGAAGTTCAGAGCTAGTTCAGCCCATTGTCACGGCCTCGGGGCTGCCTGCTGTCTGATGGAACAACAATGTGTATAACAATGTGTATAACAATGTGTATAACAATGTGTATAACAATGTGTATAACAATGTGTATAACAATGTGTATAACAATGTGTATAACAATGTGTAACTGTCAACCTGACCCAAACAGACTCACTTGGGAAGAATCTCAACTAGGGACTGCCCACACTGGGTTGAACTGTGAGCATGTCTGTGTGACACTGCCTTAATTAAGTTAACTATTAGGGGGAAGACTCAGCCCACTGTGGGCAGCACTATTCCTTAGGCAGGGATTCTTGAACTGTGTAAGAGTGGAAATCTGTAGCTGAACACAAGCAAGTGAGCTATCCTGGGTGCGTTTATTTCTCTGTGTTCTAGACTATGGGTGTAATGATAGCTGCTTCAAGCTCCTGATGCCTTGAGTACTCTACAAGGGACAGTAACCTGAAAATCTGAAAATAAAAGAAACCCTATCTCCCTTAAGTTGCTTTTGTCGGTGCATTTTTTTTTTAAACCACAGGGACAGGAGGTACTGAATGTCTGCTCATTCCTTTTTCCTGTTTTCAATGGCTGTGCACTGATATAATGCACAGTTCTCTAAGAGAGAACAAGTCCTTGGCTTGGAAGTCACAGCCCACAGACACTCCAAGTCTAGGGTGCCGAGGGCTGCCCTGGAAGAACTCCAAGCGGCATGAGAACACCAGGGTGTCCAGAAAGAACCAGATGGGGAAGAGGCATGGACTTCACAATAAAGGTGGCATCAGATCTATTTGCAATTACACACCTGTGTGCATATCTGAAGAACACCTGTATCTACCATGATTCCAAAAGGCCCAAGGATCGTCCACCAGCATCTGCCAGCATCCGAAACACAATGAATGCTTAACATGCATTTGCTGAATGAGTGAACAGGATGGCAACGTGGGCCGCTGGGCTGCTCTCCCCATCCAGCAGAGACCTGAAGCCAAATAAACAGCTTGACTTTTTACATCAGCATTAGTTCCTCAAAGGTCTGCACTTCCAGAGGGGACGGAAGGGACGAAGGACCAAGGCATCCACGGAGGAGCAGAGTTGGCGATATTTGCCCATCCAGAACACGGGAGTCAAGGAAATGTAGTATGAGGCAATTGTACGTATCATTTTGACCCCCCTTGGTGCTAGATAAAGTCCTGTCCAGACCCAGAAATTCAGAGAGGATGGCACCAGAAATGGCACAGGCTGCCAGTCTCTGCACCACGAGAGCCACCACAGCTCCCTGGTTATTTATCGTTTTTTCAAAACCAGCAACCCATGTTGACAGCAAATCTGTACAGAAAAATCTATTAAAAGAAATTGTGGTGAGTCGAGCTGCTTTAACTGTCTGCCGTTCTGCTGATTGCGGGCCCTGCACCTCCCCTGAGCCTGCCTTCTGTACAACCTTCCATTTGATTCAATTCAATGGATAATTACGGAGTCTCAACTCTGTGCAAGGCAATGCACTGGGAACCTCATTCCAGTAGCATCCGCAAGCACAGGGTGTGATTTAACTCAGAGGCAGAAATGAGCGCATACAAAGAAGTGCAGAGCAGCAAAGGCCACAGGATATTACATTACAAAGGCCATTTCAAAGAAACTTATGTTGAACCTGTGTGAGCGGGCGTGGGATAGCTGGTACCACACACTATGCATCTATTCGAACATACATTTAGCATCTGTGGGGAGCACCGTTCCTGGGTCACAGTGATGGTCAATCTTGACTGTCTACTTGAGGAGTTACTGTGGAAACATACCTCTGGTTGTATCTCTGAGGCTATTTCCAGAAAGGCTTACCATATCCCTATATGTAGAGGCATGATCTTATGGACTGGGGTACCAGAATGAATGAAAAGGAGAAACTACAGCATCCTCTCAGTGCTTTCTGGCTGGATGAAATGTGACCAGCTGCCTTCCCTGCTATGAAGGGCTGCAGCCTACGTTGTGAGTCAAAGTAAACCCTTCCTTCCTTCTTTAAGAAGCGTTTGTCATAGCCGCAAAAGAGTAACTCATACAGCCACGGCTCCATCTGGAGTGAAGAGACCAAAGGAGAAACTGCCCCCCCTGCTCACAAGGAGGCGAGAACACCTCAGAGGAGGAGGCACTTCAGTGGCTTCAGGAGTTCAGCAGGGGCTGGGAAGATGAGAAAGGACAGGCTGGAGGCTGGCATGACCATGCGTGTCATCACAGAGTGAAGCCAGAATGTGCAATCTGCGGGTTTAGCCCTGAAAACAGTGCCCAGGCCCTTGATAAGAAAAAAACAGTTTTGCAAGTTTGAAGGGTGACTCTGAAAACGTTCTCCAGAGGCTGAGGACAAAACTCTTCTGTAAATTTCTAGCCGAGCAAGGATGAAGATGTGAGTTTGATCTCCAGCATTCTTAGTAAAAGCTTGCATAATGGTTTGTACTCGTAATTCCAATGCTAGAGAGGTGTAGACAGGTGGATCCCTGGGGCTTGCTGGCCTGCCAGCCAACTTAGCTGAATCATGAGTTCCCGGAAAGCCAGGAACCTTCACAAATAAAAAACAAGGTGGGGAGCGATTGAGGAACACATCCAAGGTTGACCCCTGTCCTCTACATGCACATGTACTTGCACACACACACACACACACACACACACACACACACACACACACACACACACACGAGTAGGGGTGGGGCGGTGAGAGGGAGAGAGAAGCCTCCAGGGAATCCAGCCAAGTAGAAGTCTAGTCCAGGACGCATGCTCCCATGATAAGGCAGACTGAGTTGCTCTGGCCTTTGGAGACAGCAGACCCTGGATGAATCCTAGCACGGTCTCTCGACTTACTCCCTTTCCAGAATGGGAATCCTATCACTTAGCTCACCGACTGGCAATGAGCTCCCATGACATGGCGCATATAAAATGCCCAGCAGAACCCATCTCCCTGAGCGCTCAGTACCCGCTCACTTGCCCTTTCACCACCCCTCGTCAGTGTGTGCCTCCTAATGGGTGACCACTAGGAGAGACAGAGCGGCTTGCCAGGGACGATCTAATGGGCTAAGAGTGCCTCGGAGAGCCATCTGGGCTGGAAAACCAAGTGAGAGGAAGCTGTAAGAAAGGAACACCCCTGCCCTTGGGTGGACTGTGACAAGGTGATGAGCAAGGGGCAGGCTCACACAAGGCTCCACAATGTGAAAAGATGCTTTGGGACACGGGGCACAGTGGAGCACCCAGACATGGAGTGAGGTGCCATATGATGGCTGTGACAGAGTCTGAAGGGAGGATAGTCAGGGGGAAAGAATAGCATGTGAAAGGCAGAGTGGAGACTGAGGGTTGAGATGGCTGTCATGGAAGTCAGTACAGCCATTACTTGTGGCCGTGGTTAGGCTGAACTTCAGAAGTGGGCAAATGATATCCAACGGCTATAGCACTTGGGCTGTATAAGTCAAGATCAATGCCATTGAGAGAAGGGCTGACTCCAGACCAGAGACACGGGATGAGCCTGGGTTATCTGACTTGTAGAAGCCTATCAGCTGTGGGCTTCTATCAGCTACCGAAGAGCAGTCTGGCTTTGGCTGGCCAAAGGCAGAAAAATTAAACACCAACAAAGACAGAGATGGCAACGGACTGAAATAGATCAGCTGCATGTAAACCCAAGATTAATAATGGATTATTATTAATAGTAATAACCTAGGGAACCAGGGAGGTGTCTTAGTTGGGAAAGTGCCTCCTGCACAAGCATGAGGACCTGAGTTCAAACCCCAGCACCCCTGTGAAAATCCAGCGTGGCAACTGGTTCTTGTGATCCCAGTGTGAGGTGGGGACAAGAGGATGGCTGGGGCTCACTGTCAGCCCCTGTAAGTCGGTGAGAGAGCCTGTCTCAAAAAAGAAGCACAATGCTGGGGGCTCTAGTTCCAGATCTGGGAGAATTTATAAGCAGTTTCAGCTAACTAATGATGGTCCAATGCCCCAACAGACCAGCTATCCAAATAACAACCACTATTGGCTCCCTGAATCACAAAAAGAGAGGCAAGGAGGAGTAAGGCTTCTTCCCACCCTCCCTCAGAGACAAAGCTATGCTGACCCCACTCCCCAGCAAGCTTTGGAAAGGCAGGGGCAGGATAAATAAGTCCAGCCACACCACCACCATCCAAATAGCAGACTCCAGGCTGTTAGAAACTCTATAGGTTTCTCCAGAAAAAACAAAAAACAAAAAACAAAACAAAACAAAAAAAAAAACCCAAAAACTGCAAAGACTCAAAAGAACAGAGCGGGGAGCCACCAATTCCAGTGTAGTTTTTGTTGTTGTCATCTTACATATTGATTCCAGCATGCTGGAAAAGTAATTACTAAATGATCAAAACGTGGAAAATGAAAGGCTGAAAATGTTAAGGAATTGATTTTTTTCCTTATATAATTTTTTAAAATAAAAAATCCTTCTACAATGAAATAAATCACTTTTGTGGTACCTTGAAATATAAATTTTAAACATTAAAAAACCATACCTAAATAAATGGTAAAAAATTAAGCCTTTATGATAACATAAAATTATTATTATTATTATTATTATTATTATTATTATTAGCAGCAGTAGTAGTAGTAGTATATTGGGATCTAATCCAAGTTAACTTTCCAATGGAGATGGGAGATGAATCAAGAAGTATCAAGATCAAGGTTGGCTGGGTAGTGAGGGCACACGCCTTTAATCCCAGGACTCAGGAGGCAGAGGCAGGTGGATCTCTGTGAGTTCAAGGCCAGCCTGGTCTACAGAGTGAGTTCCAGGACAGCTAGGGCTACACAGTGAACCCTGTCTCAAAAAACAAAGTAAAGATCATTGGTTCATGGTGAATTGATTGACAGATTTACTTGGGGGGGCGGGGAATCACTATCCTTTCTGCGTTTGTGTGTGTTTTATATTGTCAGTTGTTTTCTATAATTTCTCAATTAAAAAGATGTCGTCTTTTTGAGGCAAAGTCTTACATGTAACTGCATCTAGTCTCAAAGGCTCTGCCATTCTCCTACCTCAGCTCTCCCAGGGCTTGGATTGTAGGCATCTGCCATCATACCCAGGCCTTTTTTTCTTTTTCCTTTTAATGGCCCTTTGGAGTGATGAGCAGATGTAAGGCAAAGGTTTGTTTTCAAAACCAAGGAGGCAGATGAGAGCAAGCCACTTGCCACACTTACAATAATGCCAGGCTGAAAAAGAAATCTGGGAAATGGCTCAGCATGGGGTCTGGGGTTCAGATCCCCAGGACTCATGAGAGGGCCAGCTGCACATGGTGGCCCACCCATAATCCCAGTGTATGAGGGGCAGAGACAGGGGCTTCCTGAAGCAAACAATCTAGGTTCCCTAGACAAACAATGAGCTCTTGGTTCAATTGAGAGATGCTGCCTCAGTCGAGCAATCGGGGAAGACACCCAATGCCTTCACACACACACACACACACACACACACACACACACACACACACACACACACACCAACCACAATGAAGGAAGTACACGCAGCAGTGAAAATCTTCACATATAACGACCTCACCAATACGTAATATATACTCATCAATGTACTCAAGAGAAGCTAAGAAATATGTCAATTGCAATTTAAGGTTTAAAACTTTTTTAAAGGGGCTGGGGATTTAGCTCAGTGGTAGAGCGCTTACCTAGGAAGCACAAGGACCTGGGTTCGGTCCCCAGCTCCGAAAAAAAGAACCAAAAAAAAAAACTTTTTAAAAAAGATTTTTAAATTTATTTACTCGTGTGTGTGTGTGTGTGTGTGTGTGTGTGTGTGTGTGTGTAGATGTCAGAGGACAACTTCCATCATGTGGTTCCCCGGATTACACTCAGGACATCAAGCTTGGCAATTAGCACCTTTGCTCGTCAACCCACCTCACCAGCCCAAGTGCAATTTTTATGAAGAAAGAGATTACAGATAACTGGCAATTGCTTAGGAAATATTCGCTGCTCTCTAAGGGTACCTGGGGAAACAACACTGAAGTGCCACCTATGGGTGGTGTGGCCCCTCTCACCACCTTCTTTCCCAGGGCCATCCCAACGCCAGGGTGACACTTGTCCTGCTCAGGGAGGGACCTCTGGAACTTAGTAGTGGACTCCATACCTCCTGTCTCCTCTCTTCTGCCTAAGCAGTCATCCTCTCTGGTTGGGACTTTCAGCACAAATGGCTTCCTGGAGGGGTGAATAGTGACTTCATACATGATAGACTTCATCACAGACAGAAGCAAAGAGAACCCCAAGGGAGCCGATATTCTCCTACACATCTTTAAGGAGGCCAGGAAGACCTCCTGGATTTTCACTAACCATGGTCTTTAGAACTTGGATCAAGAAGCACAAACAGATGCAACCCAACAGATGCAGTCTGTCAAACATCCTAGGATGTTTCTGCCCAGTCAGAGACCCGAATGTGAGCTTTCAAGCCGTTTTACTATAGAAGGAAAATTTTGCCAACAACCTTGCACACCCATCAATCAAATGCACAGGGCTCCTGTTGGAACTGAGCCATCCTAAACCAGGTGGGAGAATTGCATCGAAAGCTCTCAAGAACGGGATCCTTGCGTTCTTTATCTTCCTGCCACCAGAGACAATCGAGACACTTGCTCTGCCCCAGCAATGGAGGAGAGCTGGCAGACATATCCTGGGAAAAGCAGTTAGCAGGAGACAGCTCACAGAGAGGCACACACACATTTCTCTGTGCAGTGCAAGTCCAAGCTTCATTTAGGAGTGGAGGATGAATATGGCCTAACTGGTTATTGATTGCCTTGCCTAAGTCCTGCACTCCCTACCTATCTATTTATCTCATTCCCCACCCCTCCACATTTTCCCTAACAGCCAGTCTGACCACCTTAGACAGAAAGTCCTGTGTGCATACATGCACATCCTTCAAGAGAATGAAGGGAATGGCTTCATCTCAGAAACCCAAATGCAAGGAGCTGGCCAAGGCACTCCTGACAGATTTACCCCCACCTACCAGGTTCAACTCTGTCCATGTTTGGTCCTACCTTTAGGGCAAAGTGCCCCGCAGCCCATGGTCTAACACTGTAGCCACAGTCATCGTCTCTTCTGTGCAGCTGCCCTCTCTCTGTGGGGTCCCCTGTGGAGGTCTGCAAAGCTATGGATAGGATCCTTCTCAGAGCTTCCTGAGGAGGCTGCTGCTTGCCTAGAACGATTGGGAGCACAGCCTCGGCTGAGCACCCGTGGCTGCCTATATAATTTAATATGATGCCACTTGAGACTTGTGGATCTGCTGAAGAGCAAGCAGGATCCTGTCTCCTGCCTCTTGGCAACGGAGATGTGGACTGCCTGTTTGTTTCTGCTCTGTTGGGGTATATATCTCAAGTGATGGGTAGAGACAGGGCAGGCACCAGTAGAAGGCTTGTTGCCCTTTTTTAGGGGGTCAATGCTGGGAGCCACTCCACACAGGATCTTCTGAAATTTCTTATCCCCTTACAGACTAGAAGTCGTGAGTGTAGGCAGAAGCAAGGTATAGGTACAATTAGGTGATTCCAGCCAGCTCTGGGCATGCAGTGGTCATGTGGTACCCCCAAAGGTTTCTCTCAATAGTTATGTGGGTGCTGCACTAAGCTTATGGATAGGACAACTAAGGTGATGGAACCCCCAAAGACACATTTGTAAGTTCAGATCTGTGTTAAAGAAAAGAAAACCCTGTTGGGTTTTAGATGCTTGTCACTGTGGTTCATGGAGTTTGCTGCTTGTTCTGTTTGATGCAGAATCTGGGTAGGAGAGGCAGGCTATACCACTCATCAGCACCATTTGCAGACAGAGTAGTGAGGTGACTGGCATTGGTACTGAACTTGGTACCAAGATGCTTGGACTATAAAGGCAGGGTGTAGCAGAGATGACCACTACTAAGGCCTGTCTACTGGGGCCCTGCAAAGGTCTCCCTGTCTTAGGCATGGGGACAGACGGAGCAAGTTAATGACAATGGTCTTGTTAATGAGAGTAAGAATAATCCCTAGACAGCTCATCTGTCCCCTGAACCTATTAGAGAAATTTTCATTCTTTATAGCATCTGATCTTGAAGGCCAAGGTGTGGACTGTTCTGGAAGGTGATGCTACAGACAGTGTATCTTCTGAGGTCTGGATACGTTCTCCACGCATAAAAAGAAGGTTAGGTCTAAAGGACCTGATACCTAGGATTCTCTTCTCTGGCTGGTCTGTTGTTCTAGACAGTGGAGGAAGAGTTTTGTTTGGTTGAGCTGGGGTGACCTGGGGCTACTTCTGGTGCTAATTTCTCTTTTCTTGAAAAAGAGAACTCCAAGTCCCCACTGACCCTCTAGAATCCCTAGAAAGGGAAATCGTGGTCAGTGCCACCCACAGTCAGAGGACAAAGGGCACTTTTCGTACCTGCCAAATCAGTGATTACAATATCATAAGAAGTCTAATATTCTTCCAACTAGCCAGAAGCTAACAGACCCAACATATGCAAATTTACTTAATGGCCTTTAATTAAAAGATTATGTGACCAGCATCAAGCTGTGTCCCTTAGATACATTATCCCATTTAATCTACAAGATAGAGAATCTCCAAAAAATGAGTTTACATTGTCCCTACTGCCTAACTTATTAGTGTATAGAAAAGACCAACCTAGAGATTGCACTGTAGGACTGAGCTAAAAGGTTCTGATTCACAGCAAAGGAAATTTAATTAAAGCATGTAATGTCAATTACTGTCATTCATAATCTTGTTAGGCCTCCCCAGAAATAATACAGATATCAAAGTCTAGCATTACCTACGTGTTTGATGTAAATAGGATAAAATTATCTAGGTTCTGAAAATATCCAGATAGCAGACAGGGAAAAGAGGGATCTATCTAGTCTTCTGTGTCATCAAATTTCATTAAGCAAGGACACATGGATGTCCACCTCCCTATGAGAGCAGGTTGTAGGGACTCAGACCTGTCTGGAACTCTAGGGGTTTACCACATGTTTTAAACCACTCAAGATCAGATGCCTTTTTGCTTTTTCTGATAAAGTCCAAGATACAAATATCTAAGTGGGCTCAAACCAGATGGGGGAGGGTGGCTAAGACAATTCTCTCATGGGCAGCTTTGAGGGCCCAGGGAATGAAGGAACCACAGGAAAACACCCATGCAAAGAAAATATGACACACAGGCCAAGCCACTGCCAGGCTTACACTCACCCATCTAAGGATGCCGGACACACAGTTACTTCCTTCTCTCTTCATCATACATATACATTGTTGCCAGACCGAAGGTGAGGGGGTGGGGGTTGCTACCAGCATAGGAAAGCAAGCAAGACCTTTGCCTTCTTGGAATTACAGTACAGTAGAGGGAGACTTAGAATAATTTCAAATGGCACCAGTTTATAAACACAAGCCAAGTTCCGCCGGGTCTTAATTTCTATGTACCTTGGAAAGTAGAATGTATCTATTCCACAAGATCCCAGCAAAGACAAAAGACATGACTTTGCCCAAAGCTCTTGATTGAATAAAAATTAAAGGGCTGAGGAAATGACTGCTGGTGAAGTGCCTGCCTCTCAAGTATGAGGATCTGAATTCAGACCCTCAATCCCCCCTCCCACCCACCCCCACACACACGAAAGCCAGGCACAGCGGCACACATCTGAAATCCCAGTGAGAGGAAATCAGAGACAGGCAGATCCTTAGAGCTCACTGCCCAGCCATCTAAATTTATCAGTGAGTTTCAGGCTTAGAGAGATTGTCTCAAAAAATAAGGGATGAGGGACTGGGGAGATGTCTCACACTTCTCTCACAGAGAACCCAAGTTTAGCTCCCAGCACCCACATCAAGGTGGCTTACAACCACCCTAACTCCAGTTCCAGAGGGATCTGATGCATTTGGCTTCTGATGGCACCATTCATTTGTATACACCCACACACAGACACATATGCATCCATGTAATTATAATACAATAAACTGTAAACATATAAAGTGGAGAGAGACTAAGATTGAGACCTGATGTGGGCCCCTGGCCTCCACACACACTCACACACAGGTATCCACATCTTCACCTACACAAACATGCATACACATATACACACAGTTTAAAAGTTAATACATGTTGCTCAGAATGTTTTCTTTCCAGATGATGATTGAGAAGCTAATTTAAAAAAAAAATGGTGCCAGGTACCACAAGAGTAACAGAACTGTGCTGTTTTCTCGGGTTTTGTTTTTTTACTTTTTTTTTTAATGGAGTGTGCTGGATGTCTCTACAGTTTTGTTCAGATGACTGCAGAACCTGGAAAAGCTGTTGCTGCTGTTGATGCATAACACACTGCTATTATTGGTCTTTTTATATAAATATAAATATATATACAGATATATAATTTGAATTTTTTGAAACTTTACCTGTGCTGTCAACTTTGGAAAAAAGTATCCCCGTTTACTGTGTTGAGTTGGCACTGTACAGAAATTAACAGCCATATTGGTCTAGAAATGTTGAACTTAAGTTTTTTCCATTTGTACAGGGGTAACACACTGTATTAAATATGTAAGGTCTTATATACGTGGGTTTGATTACAAAAACTAATAAAGTATTCTCTAAATTAAAAAAAAAAGTTAACACAAAGTCTTTTCTTTTTCCATTCTTACTATGAGGACCATTCTCACAAGCTACTGGCTTGTGTGGCCTAAGGCAGGGTAGTTACTTTCTCATCTCTTGGCTTTCTTGGGTCCCATACTCTTTGGTTTTTAGTAAAATAAGGGAATAGTGATCTCTAAAAAGGGGTGAACATTCAGATATGATGGCTTGGGACCACGCCTAGCATATCAGCTACTGATGGTGATTATTAGTGTGCAAAACATCCGGAGAGTGGCCTTGCTGTTAAGGCATGTTAGTGCCTGATACACTCGCAGTGCAGCTCCAAGCTCAGGACAGGCACTACTGACCATTGCACTGGGCAGTCCTTGGCTGCAGGGAACTGTGTTGCACACTGAGGGATTGAATAGCCTCTCTGCCCTATGCCATCCTCTGACTCTCCCAAAAATGTCCCTAGACATTGTCTAGTGTCCCCTGAAGGGACACATAAATGGCCCCTCGAGAGAACAACTGATGTGGCTGAGAAGAATGTCTGAAGAGGATGAGGTCAAAGAGAGTCAGAGTCGGCAGAATAAGAGTGTACCAGCTGGTTTTGTGTGTCAACTTGACACAAGCTGGAGTTATCACAGAAAAAGAAGCCTCAGTTGTGGAAATGCCTCCATGAGATCCAGCTGCAAGGCATTTTCTTAGCTAGTGATCAAGTGGGGAGGACTCAGCTCATTATGGTGGTCCTGGTTCTATAAGAAAGCAAGCTGAGCAAGCCAGGGGAAGCAACCCAGTAAGTAACATCCCTCCATGGCCTCTGCATCAGCTCCTGCTTCCTGACCTGCTTGAGTTCCAGTCCTGACTTCCTTTGGTGATGAACAGCAATGTGGAAGTGTAAGCTGAATAAACCTTTTCCTCCCCAACTTGCTTCTTGGTCCTGATGTTTGTGCAGGAATAGAAACCCCGACTAAGACTGAGTGAAAGTGAGTGAACCCACGCAGCTGTCCACAATGTTGCTGACAAGCCCTTCCATGGTTGGTGCTTCTTGGCCATCAATAATATACGACCTTTTGGATAAACATAAAAATCTATTTATTGAGATTTAAAATCTCAAAACAAGTTAAACATCATGAATAACTCAAATTAGAGTTGCTGTAACACACAGGCATCTTTTCTTTTCTTTCTTTTTTTTTTTTTTTTCTGTTACACAAAGTTCTCCCCTGCATCAATTCCGATAAAGCTGTGTGGCCAAATGTCAGTTCACACTGATTTACATAAAAGAGCAGGACAGGAGAAGAGAGGAGGGGAGGGGAAGGGAGGGGAGGGAGGGGAGGGAGGGGAAGAGAAAGGAGGAGGGAAGGGGAGGGAAGGGAGGGGAGGAGGTAAGATGGCCCAGTGAGCATCTGACTGGGCAAAGGCATTTGCTGCCAAGCTGGCCGACAACCTGAGTTCCATGCTGAGAACTTATTTGGTAGTGTGAGGGAACCAGCTTCTGCACACTGCTCTCTGATCCCCACAAGCACACTGTGGCATCCATGTGCACATATAGGCACACCCCGAAAAATAAATGAATGCCAAAAATTGTCTTTAAGAGGGAAGAAAATGGAACTGACTCAGTGGTTAACAGCACTTGTTGTTCTTGTAGAGTACCGGGGCTTGGTTTTTAGCACCCACATGGTGGCTCATCAGAAACACTTTACAAACTGGGCATGGTGTCTGTCATCCCAGAATTCAGGTCGAGGTAGGAGGATCAGAAGTTCAAGGTCATTCTCAGCCTCAAAGTGGTCTAATCTGGAACACATGAGACCTTGCCTCAAAAATTTTACCCCCCCTCAAAAGGTCATAGGTTAGGTTTTTCAAGGTTCACATTTGCATTACGAATGGTCGCCATTCACCTCCACTTTTACTTTTAGCAGATTAGCATTTGAGGTTTTAAAAATACTTCCGCTGCGATGTTGCACGGAGCTGAAGCACTTTCGTGGGCAGTGTGAACAGTTATGTTACAGGGTTCTCATGAGACACAGAAAGAGCCTCATCGCCGCTTACAGCAAGGCACTTCGGCATTCGTGGCTCACATTTAGGGAAGATGGTGCATACACGACCATTCTGGAAGCCCCTGTCCTGACCACAGGGACCTGTCTAAAGAAGGAAACAGTAGTTCAGAGCTCTGGGGTCCTGACTGGGTTCCTATAGTTCTCCATTTGGAAAGCTTGCCTCTGGTTAGAATCTCTAGGACAATAAAGGGACAGTGGGCCAGAACAATTCATCACAGGGAATGAGAATTGACGGAGTTTAGCTTCTCACCCGAACCTTATCGCTGGACTGGACTAGCTGCCTTGTTTCTTGACTCTACTTCTAAAAGTAGAATTGTTGGGTCAGAAAGGAACATGCTGTGATCACTTTGCTATCTAGGAGGGAAAAATGAGAAGATAACTCATAGCTTCAAAGCCCAGGTGGATGTTTCCACAAAACTCTGCCCAGGTTAGAGTTGATGGCTTTTAGTTAGCCTTGATAACATAGTAGGTATGAAATGTTGACTCCCAACTCTTAATGTGAATTGTAATTTTATCTTCCTAAGACTTGTTTACAGTTTCCATGTATGACCTGCCCACTCAGCCTTTGAACAACGAAAACGTGTGTGTGTGTGTGTGTGTGTGTGTGTGTGTGTGATATGTAGGCACATGTAAGGACATGTATGCATGTGTATGTATGGGTGCCTGTGCATATGTGTGGAGATCAACACTGGCTGTCTTTTCCATTGCTTTCCACCTTATTTTTCGAGATAGGAAAATATCCCACTAAACCTAGAGCTCACTGAGTGGGGTAAAATGACAGTGATTTGGCTCCAGGCACCTTCCTGACTCCCTTTCTACCCCAACACGGGGGTTACAGCACTGGGGGTCACGCCCAGCTTTGAACACGGAGGCTGGGGATCCAAACTCAGGTCCCCAGGCTTGCATGGCAGGCATTTTATTGTCTAGCCATCTCCCTACCTCCCAAAGTGAAGGCCTAATCGTGTCCTTGCAGATTTTTAAAAAAGTTCTTCCCCAGAGATGTGGCCATTGATGTGTCAGCTGTCCTGCTTCGCCGTTCCTCAGCTACTGCCTCTCCTTTTCCTTTGCTTGTTGGTGTTCTTCATATACCAAAAGGAGGTGATTTTTAAAAAAATATAATTGAGCCCGTCAAACTTGTCACTGATAATTTCTTCAATTGCTTCAATAGTCAGAAAATTGTCTTTCCTCAACAATTGGGATAAGTGTGCCATTAAAAAAATTAGCTCTTTAAGCCATCTGGCATTTGTTGTGGTCTAGGGGATACAGTGACCATATTTTCTGAGTCAAAAATTGGAACATGTGATCCGACAAATGCCAATGTTCTTATGGGTAAAATGGGGCAGAATATTTGAAATTGAGACCGTACTGGAAAATTGCAGACATGTGGCCCCCATATGTAAGAAACGAGCTGTTATTTTAAAGGTACAGTGCCAGCCCCGGCTCTTCCTAGCTCCCGTCCACATGAAGCAACAGAGATTTTTAGCCTGAGGCCCAGCCTTACCCAAGGCCAGATCCCAATCTTCCTAAGACTGTCAGGGTGTCAAGAGGGCCAGGGCCAACTAAGATGGGACCTAGGGTTGGTTAAACTACAAGAAGTCCTGTTTCTGTCCTTGCAACCCGTCTGTGCCTTCCTCTTCCCGTTCTTTGCACAAAAGTGGCCGCATTACTGCCTTCCGCCCTGACCAGAGCTGGATCAAGGAAAAGTATCTGAAGACATTTGGGAGGGAAGGGGAGGTCACTGGGGTGTTTCTTCCCTGAGAGCATTGCAACGAAAAGCCGTAGGTCCTGATAGTTGGGGGCTCTCCCCATACCACCATCCCTTGAACTGGGTACCACCCCACTCTTGTCCCTTTAGATGGAATGTGTTTAGCTCATTCTTTTGTAACCAGCATTCATTAAACTTTACTCAAGCTCCAAAATCTGATGGACTAACATCTCTAGGCTGCCTCAGAGAGACACAAGCAACAATGGAGCAGCATTCCCCGGATTCCATCACTGAGCTGGCTCTGGGTACACAGTAGTTAGAAGTCGTCTAGTTCCTTCTAGAAACAGAGCTGGCTCCAGACCACAGCATGCCTCAAAATTCTGCCAGCCCCCTTTCTGCAGGGCAGGATCCTCCGTTCAACCTACTGGCTGCAGGAAGGCTGCACCCTGGACAAAGTGGTCCACACTGTAATCCA
Organism: Rattus norvegicus; assembly: GCF_021556685.1. Classification (NCBI taxonomy): domain Eukaryota; kingdom Metazoa; phylum Chordata; class Mammalia; order Rodentia; family Muridae; genus Rattus; species Rattus norvegicus. Next base: position 179,566,970 of record NC_141534.1, on the reverse strand, counting down.
GATGCCCATTCTGTCTTTGTAGCTTGCATCCCCTGTCCTGGCTTTATCCCATCCCTGTTGCTTTCTGTTCCCCAGGCCACACAACGGGCAGAACATCATTAGACACAGAAGTCCATCATTGCCATCTTCTGAATGGCCATTTCCTCGTAGCCCCCACTTATCGTCATCTACTGACTGTACTGTCCAAGCACTTAGGTATTCTTTTCTGTCAGTAGATTGTATCTCTGAATGCCAAATGCCTGGGGCATGGTTGAGTAAGCCTCAGTCAATGCTTTGTCAAATATAAACGTGCATTAATATTGTTAACTCTCTAATGACCAAGAGGCAGAAGTTCAGTTGTCTATCTTGGACCTCTGGTGAGATAGTTCAGCAGCAAAAGCCTGATGACTTGTTTTTAATACCTGGGACACACATGGTGAAAGAAGAGCTGGTACCAGTAGGAGCTGGAGGCCGCAGTGGCGGCGGCGGCAGTGGCGGCAGCAGTGGCGGCGGCAGGGAGGCCTCCCTAGTTTCAAATCTTTCTGATTTGGTAACTTACAATCTTTCAACCTGCCAGCCCCTCTCTTCCTAAGGTGAGTTTCTCCCCTCCACTCTAACTTCTCACATGCTATTTTTGACCCTCTGCTGTGATCATCAGTGTTTTGAAGCTAGGCAGTGAATTGTTTAGCAATTCTGCCTCTCTGACTTCCCGCAGCACCGTGGACCATAAAAGCGGACAGCAGGCAGTGGGAGGCAAAAATCCCAGAAGTGCCGTTTCTGCGTCCTGCTGCCTTGCTCAGCAGATCTGGCTGGCGACTTCTCTCTGAGTCGTGAAGCGCTTCTGAAACCCTCTGATCTCTGCCTTGCAGTTCCCTTTTACATGTTTAACCCAGTTGATTTCTTTCTATGTGGAATATCCTGATCCCACCGTCAGGATGAATACACGCTCGCATGGGATGGCTTTCCAGCTTCACGGCACCGATTAGCCAACTTCACTCCTTTGATCAGTACCTGGAATCCTCTAGCCGCTTACACGCCGTGTTTTCCGTGTGGGCTCGGCTCATCAGTTAAATCATGGGGAAAGACTCAGGACCACTCGTGACCCCACTTGGATGGTGATCCTTAAGGATTTTTTTTCTTTTCTATTTAAAGACAGGGTTTTATGTAGTTCAGGATCGGTTCAAACTCAGTAAGCATCTGAGTGTGACCTTGAACTTGTGGACCTTCTGCTTCTACTTCCTAAGTGCTGGGATTACTGCCTGGTCTATGGTGCCAGGCTTCTTGCAAGTACTCCACATCTCCATATCCACAGCCCAGAATATGGCGTTTGTTTGTTTGTTAAGTTTTCTGCAGGAGAGCTCGGAGGCAAGGGGCACGCTCATTATTTTTGGCACCTGAAGCCGGGCAGATGGTCTTATAGTCCCCACCTCCACAGCCTCAACTCTCCTGGAGACAGAAACTGAAGAGGTCAGAAAGGCGATGTTTATAGTCCACCTCTCCCCAAAGTGTAGGCCTCTGGGGCTTATCCTCATTACTCTTTGGTCATAAGCAACAGAACCCCCTTCCCCGAGCCCAGTAATTAAAGCAGATTAAAAAAAAATACTTGTGGTAGGCAGAATCCGAAAATGGCCCCTTATGATTTCCTGCCCTAATCCCAGGGCTGTGACCAGTCTGGGCTCCCGTGGCCTGCTGGTGGTAGGTTACTGGGAAAGGAGATTTCACAGATGTAATTAGTTTTGATTTTGAGTTACTCAAAGGAGATTATCTAGGTAAGTCCACCTAATCCCAGGAGCCTTTTGGAGCAGTTTGCCCCTGCAGGCAGTGGAGGAAGTTGGAGACACCGTGCAGAGCAGCAAACTCTGTTGCTGATGCTTAGGGGGTGGGAGTGACCTCTAAAGGGCAAGACAAGTCCCTGACCAACACCAGCAAACACATGGTGATGTCCTCTGACTGCGAGGGACTGAACTGAGCCAACACCTCCAACAAGCTAAGCAGAGGCTCTTCCCCAGACATTCATGAAGCCCAAAGCAGAAAGCAGAGCTGAGCTGTCCTGGATGAGGTGAGCGTGAAGTGGGTGTTGCTTTAAACAGACACTGAGACAAGTTCATGGGTAGGGCCCCCAAGGTCTGGAAGAGAGAACCCCAGGAAATAAAATTCTGTTCTCTCAGGGGATCTGCTTGGCTTCTCTCTTAAGTGTGGCCAGCTTCCTATAGTTCCAAGTGACCACATGTGGCTGCCGGCCCCATATCTGGCTACCCCACAGGGCCAGCACATATCATTTATCAAAGAGATCACTGTGTCTTTATTCAGATTACTGAGAGAGAAAATGGCCACTGGGATTCGTTTGCCCACCAAATACTAATTGAACCATAGAGGCAGTACATTGAATGCCAACAACTAACTATTCAAGATGCTGGTCTAGACAAAACCACAGACAGGAAAGGCTTTCTTCTAAGACGCTTACACTTGAGTGGACGAGAGGCACAATGGGAAGGGAAAAAAAGCCCACACATATGTGGTACCAGCAGGGACAGGCCAGACAGGATGAAGGGCTAAAAGCAACTAGAAATGCTGTTGTCAATGAGATCACAGGCTTATGGAGGCCGAGGAGGTGGATCATGGGAGAAAGATTTGAATAGAGGTTTGAGTTTGAGAAGAGATGAATCTAAGTCTACCCTGAAGTTCTTCCCTGAAGGAACATTTGGGAAGAGGAGGAGAAGGTGCCAAGGATTCAGGGGAGAAAGATACTTTGCAAGTTTAAGGAAAGGGGGCCAGCATCTGGAGCACAGAAAGCAAGAGGGACAGAGGTGGGAGAGGTGACGTGGGTGGGACCAAAACAAGTGGCCAAATGCCCTGGGCTGAGCGTGGGAAATTGTTTAAGAGTTGACAGCAAGAGGTGGACAGACTGTCAGACTGCCTTCTAAATATTTATGCTTAGACTCAGAGAGTAGCACTGCTCTCAACCCTGGCCAGAGAAGTTTCTCTCTGTAGAGGACAGCAGTCAATGCGGAGGTTCGTAACTGGTTAAAATGGTCAGGATAAGCGATTATTGAATGTGCAGTTCTAAAAATGTCTATGTCGACCCTCTCCACAGGCTCAGGGAACATGGGGGAAGAGGGCAGAAGGAACGTCAGAGCCAGAGGATGAGAGGGGCGGGTGGTGGAAGACTGTCTATTGGACAGGACACAGACGTTGTTCTCGGGAACTCAACAGCTGTAGCTACCCACACGGGATCAAGCCAACGTGATCGGTCAGCAAGCCAACAGGCAGCACTGACTAGACTCTAGTGTGTTACAAAAAAGAAAAAAAAATGGAGACGACACGAAGGCAGCAGGAGACTTGTTGGGGGTACTAGAAAGGGGGGATGGTGGAAAAGGGGAGTTCTGGGTGATTATGATCAAGGCTCACTACTTACTTGAATTAGCTTATCGAACAATAAACAGAGAATATGCTATTCAAAGAAAAGGAGGGATTGACATGAAGCTTTGGGATGCAACCAGCTGGTTTTCAGTCACGGAGTCAAATAAGGTCTTCTAGGTATCTAACCTGTGACCCATGGACACCACGTACCCCGGGATAACTGCGAATGGGTCCACCACAAAAATCGTAAATTTGTTTTAAGTGTTCTGAGGGTTCCTGTGTGTGTGTGTGTGTGTGTGTGTGTGTGTGTGTGTGTGTGCATGATTTTTTTTTAAACACAACTACACAGCTCGCAAGCCTGACCATTGTCGGTACAACACCATGGTACAGTGTCAAAAGGTTAGACAGAAGCAGTTCCCCAGGCCCTCTCACATAGCAAGGCTTCTGGACATCTCGGCATCAGAGGACAGTGTAATGGTCAGTCTAAATAGCTACTTCCATCACAGCAAAGGCTAACCGTGGCTAAGGCAATAAGGCCCCAATCATTTGCAAAGTGGGAGCCTGATAGCTGAGGTCCTCAGGTCATAAAGGGAGCGTAGGACGAATCCTGAGAGACAGCTAGACCTTCTAGTGCAGCCCAGGGACTGGGCCCAAAGAGACTCTAAGTGACCATTCACAAGTGTCCCTTGGATCAAAAGGCACGCAGTATCCCCTGCCACAGCCCCACAGTCCCTGTCCATTGACTACCTTCCATCCGAGACTCGATACCATTGGCTTTAAGAGATAGGGCCTCACCATGTAGCCCTGGCTGGCCTGGATGGAACTCACTCTGTAGAGCAGGCTGGCCTTGAGATCACAGAGTTCCACCTGCTTCTGCCTCCCGTGCACTATTACTAAAGTCTGCACTACGATGCCCAGTTCCAGGTTCAGTCCTATTTATATACCTTCTCTTTCCTGTCCCATGAGGAGCCAGGAGATGGACCATCCCAGGTTCCACCACCCCTACTCCCTTCCTCTTCAGAACTGGCCTGGCCAACCCCTAGCCCAGACTGCTTCTTCCCTCTTCCCTTCCCTTGCATGATGCATCCCACTTTCTCTAGAGTAACCCAACACATTTACTGAGCAGTACTTGTGGGTGTTGTCCACGGTGAGGAAAAGAAAGGTTTTGAAACCTAATTCTGCCACTGACCAGCTGCCTTAGTTTTGGGCGAATGACTCAACCTCTGTGAGCTCATCTGTGAGATGTGGGTGGTAATGGCTCTGCTGGGAGGGTTTCAGGTGAAGGATAACATCTCTCACACAGAGTTAGAGAAAGAGCAAGACTTCAGCAGATACTGAATGCTGGCTAAGTTCATGAGTTACGATAAGGTCTGAAGTGTATGTGATGAATGAATAATGATGAAAAACTAGGATGAATAGTTCATCAGAGGGCCAAGGTCAAGGTGAACTGGAAGCAGAGCCCAGGGTACCATCTCTTGCCTTCCCGGCAAGCTCACCACCCTAGCTGTTCAGCCAGCTCCAGCCATCAGGAACCCCAGTCCACACCCACCATCTAACTCACAGCAGAAGAAAGCCTCCTCCTCCTGGTCTGGAAGGAGACTTGGACGCCAAGCACAGCCTAAGCAAGTTTATCTTTGCCCCATATATCATCATCTCCGAACGTCTCCAAGCCTGCTCCTTCAATTCCATTTGGTTCTCCTTAGCTCAGTTCACGAGAACAAGCCTGCCCCGTGTCCTAACAGCATGCAAGGCAGGGTAGATGCAGAGAAGAGATGACTGCCGGCTCTTCTCACACCACTCTTATCTAGTGGGGGTCTCCAAGATGGCCAGAGCCTGTACATTGACGATGCTGACGTGGATGCTCTTACAGTACAGGGGAGGGGGATGGACCTTTGTTAAGACTTGGGTGCAGGTGGGGGGGGGCAGAGAAGCTTCTGGAAAAGGGGGACCCAGAAGTGGGCTATAAAGGATAGGTGGAAGGTTGCCTGGCAGAGGTGGGGAGACCATGTCCTGCATTCCACTCCTTGCCTGTCCTTTCTCACAGATCCTGTGTCTTCTTCTTTTTCTGTTCTCAAGCCAGACAGAGAAGACCCAGCGTTATCTTTTTATTATTTCCAAATCATTACAGACTAGTACTTTGCAAAAGTCAAATAAATTAGTAAGGAACACTGAAATGGGGCCAGGGAGATGGCTTAGTAGGCACAGGGCTTGTAGTGCAAAGTTCAGATCCCTAGAACTCACATAAAACCAGATACAGCAGTACATACCTCCATCCCAGTACCCCAGCAGCAGGACGGGAGCTGGACGCAGAAGGATCTCTGCAAGCCCCAGGTCAGCTAGCTTGCAGTACTCGGTGGCAAACAAGAGGCTGCCTCATACAAAGTGGAGGCCGAGGGTGTGAGGCAGCTCTGACAGGTCACCCCAGGAGGGAGAGCCTTCCTCCCACAAGGGAGAGAGTACCAAAATGAAGTATGCAGAAAGCAAGGCACAGACCACACACTCAACTGGTTCAGTAACCATTGCAAAGGTCTCTCTTCTGGGATTGAACGCAGCAAGCCACAGCTACTGAGGGCCACCAGGGTAGGATGTGAATTCTCATAGGCCTCCATTGTGTCTACTGAGAGCTCCAACACAAACTCTGGAGTTACTTTTAAGTCATCTTTTGCTTTCATCTTGAATTTGCTACTGATAGATTCAATAACCTCTTTGGGGACGGTCTGGTGGCCCCTTCTCTCCTTCCCAATCTAACCCTTCATTGCTTCAGATCAGGGTCCCATTCGTGCAGCTGCCTCCTCCTCCCCATCCTCCAATTGAAATGTCTATCTGTCATTTATTTATTTGTAGACAGAATCTCACATAGTCATGTGTAGGTGGAGATAACACTGAATTGACTGTCCTGCCTCCACCTTGATGTTGCTGGGGTTACGGGCATGTACCACCTCATCTGGTTTTATATGGTGCTGGGATAGAACCCAGGGCCTTGTGAATGCTAGGCAAACACTCTGTCAACGGAGTACATCCCTAGTTCTCCAAAATACCTTTTCAATCGGGGAACTTATTTTTTTCCCAATCCCGTTCCATCATGTTCTCATTAAAAAATACTCAATGGCTCCCTGGTGCCTCTGGTATTGATTTTCCTTAACTACTGTCCACAAAATCCTGTATGACTTGTTACTTATTTTATACCACATGACATTTTTATGCCAAGCAGTCTTTCCAGGCCACATCCCATCTCCCTGAGCCCCATTGGCCTTCCCAGCTCTACAACTCTAACTGCCTGATGTCCTGGATACCTTGATGTAAGACCATTGATCTAAAGGAGTTGCATGGGGTTTCAGTGGCCTGAGGTCTGGGTCCAGCTCCAGGACTCTTCTCAACTCTCATTCTAGTGTGTGTACGAAGGAAAGAGGCTACAAGTAATTGTTGGTGATTGGCAGGTGTCAGGCTTAGTGTTAGGGTGGAACAATGTCACCATACCAGCCTGATCACCTACTGTATGATGTCTCTATCTTCCCACTAGTACATTATCCGTCCTCCTCAGGGAAGAATGAGAGCATTTCACAAATAATAACAGAGATACGGCTGGGAGAAACCAGTTCCCCAAGGACACACCACGGTGGGAGGAGAGTAGGCTTGGAGTATCAAGAATAATTCCAAAACCCACAGAGTTTCCATGGCCCAACCAGCTTGTGGATGGCAGATTCGTTCCAGGCCAGAGCCCATCTGCCTGGCAGGTGAGAATATGGATGGCCAACATGGCCAGCCAAGTTCTGCTCTAAACTCCACAGACTCAGACACCCACCCTCACCATTACCACTAGAGGAACACTTTCTCCCCTAGGACTCCCAAGTGATCACAGACACAGACTGCTAACGTCACGGGCCACTGTCAGAGGTTCTATTCCCACGTGCTGAGTTAGAAGCCAGCTTTTAGGTGCAGCCTTAGGAACAGCTAACCTGCTACACTTCTGCAGGGTCGTGATGATTGTGCAGAAACAAAAAGAAAAGAGAAAGCCACTGGGGAATGGAGAAGAGGGAGAGAGAAAGGAGAACCCAAGGAACCCTTATCACAAGGGCAGAAGAGAAGACAGCAACAGAAGAGAACTCGGGATGATGAAGAACGACCTGAGAGGTGGGAAGTGAGACCTTGGAGTGGAGTCAAGACCTGTGCAAATGGAAGCAAAGCTTGTCTTCCCTGGATGAATTAAGGCAGGTGATTAAGGGAAGGAAACATTGCTGACTGGGAAGCTCAGTGCATGCATGCTGTGTATGCATGGGTGCCTGTGTGTGTGTGTGTGTGTGTGTGTGTGTGTGTGTATGAGTGTGTGTGTGTGTGTGAGAGTGTGTGTGTTTGTGTGAGTGTGGTGAGTGTGTGTATGAGTGTGTGTATGCATATGTGTGTTTGTGTGTGTATGAGTGTGTGTTTGTGTTGTGCAAGTGTGTGTGTGAGTGTGGTGTGTGTGTATGTATGAGTGTGTGTGTGTCTGTGTGAGTGTGTGTGTATGTATGAGTGTGTGTGTGTCTGTGTGAGTGTGTGTGTATGTATGAGAGTGTGAGTGTGTGTGTGTGAGTGTGTGTATGTATGAGAGTGTGAGTGTGTGTGTGTGTGTGTGTGTGTGTGTGTGTGTGTCTCCAGGGGTGGGATTGGGGGGCGGTCAGGTTATCAACCTCAATCCCCAGCGGAACTGAAGCAGGCTGGCAGAGCATCGCTAGTTCTTTCACATGGGAACAACCCAGTTCTTGACAGTGAGAGCACAGAAGACATTGGAGGTGGAGTGGGTGAAATCAGGGACATTCACTCTTGTGTCACTCACCCTGGTGATGTGTGGCTGGAATCATCAACTGTCAACTAGACTGGGTTGGGAGGACACCAAGGCTCTGGAGAATGGAGGGTCATTAGGGGTCAAAGAAGGGTCATGAAAGATAAAGAAGAAAGATGGAGAACAGTGACCAGGGAAAGCTGATATTCAGACTTGGTATGATCCATTTAAGATAGGGAAATGAAGTGAATGCCAAGAACACCTTGGCTCCTAAAAGTCAGGTGTGGGTGTACACCAAGTACCCCAGCTTCTGGGGAGGAGGAGCTGCAGGGAAGAGTGACCTGAGTGGACGTATGAAGACGCCTGAAGCTTGGGAGAGACGAGGTACTGGAAGGCAGGCCCAGGTTTCCCAAAAGGCTCGCAAGGAGGGGGCTAGGCGTGGGGGGGGGTTCCTGGCAGCAGAGCCAGGACTCCAAAGAGAAGGAAGTGCTTAGGGAGGAATATGGGCCTGGCAGGAGGCAGAACTAATGTGTGTGTGTGTCTGTGTGTGTGTGTGTGTGTGTGTGTGTGTCTGTGTGTGTGTGTGTCTGTGTGTGTGTGTGTCTGTGTCTGTGTGTGTGTCTGTGTGTGTGTGTGTCTGTGTGTGTGTGTCTGTGTGTGTGTCTGTGTGTGTGTGTGTCTGTGTGTGTGTGTGTGTCTGTGTGTGTGTGTGTGTGTGTGTGTGTCTGTGTGTGTGTGTGTGTGTCTGTGTGTTGGGGGTGAAGGAGACAGAAACTATATGTGGCCAGAGTGAGGCTCCTTTTCATGGTGGACCCCATACAGAGTGAAGACAAGCCTGCAGTTCACTTGTTTTGGAGGTACTTTTGTTTTCAAGGGTAATTTGACCCTTGCTTCCTCCAAAAGATCAGAAGCTGGATTCAGTCACCTGACTGTTGGTTCAGTCACACTCAGAGATGGCTCTGGCCCCAGAGAAGGGCCTGAGGTAAAACCCAGGAAGGCCTGGTGAAAGGAGGGCAGAGGAGGAAAGGAAGAACAGAAAACAAGAGGCTGTCATCTTAAGGCCGGCTTTATGACTTTCCCCCCAGAGGCTTTAAAAAGGTATTTATGCTTCGGTAATCCTAGAGAGCACCTGTAAGGAAAATGCAGGCCTGTCTTAACATGCTCACTTCTATGTGGGTCTATACCAGGTCCTCAGCTCTTTGTAAATCTTAGAAACACATTCTGGGACCAGGCAGGACCCATCCCCTGGTTAATCTGCCATCCGTCAGCTGTGACAGCAATCAAGCGAGGCCAGCACAACATTCTCCATGCTCTCTAGGTCCCTTACATCACCCCTTGACTCTGTTGTAGAAAGCAAGGCTGTGGGGTGATGACTTCACGTCACCATCCTTCAAACACATCTGGGAAAACCGCTCATGTGCACCCTGCTTTAACCACTGGCTGGATATCAGAGTCTGACATTAGCCTGTACGCACTTCTCCCGGCCAAGGATCACACTTGTAGAACACAGGGCTAAGGAGGCCCGGGCCTGTGTATGATAGAAGGGAAGCTCGTCCTCACTCTACCTCACAGGTCCCTCTTCATTTTTATCTGCAGGATCGGGTGTGTGAGCGAGGGGAGGAGAGAGGCCTGCAAACAACAGCTTCGCCATGGTTCTTGGTTACTTACATCTGTGGTCAATTTTCCACTTTATTCCATAAAAGGTAAATGAGACACGGTACTTGCAACAGGATAATCTAAACAATGAGAACCATGTTACTGTTAGAATCCATCTGGCTGCTCACGCCCAACCCCACACTTTTAACTCCTTGAGGAAAGAAGGATGCCAAAGCAGAGGGGCTGGAACCCTGGTCTGGATCTCTTCCTTCCTGTCAATTGAAAGGCCCTCCTCTTAGGGCTCTGCCAATGCCAGGACTCGTCCTCACTCTAGGCAGGCCATGGCGAAACAACTTGTAAAACGTTTCTTACCAAATGCTTTTGCTCTTCTTTCTCTTTAAAAGGAAACATTAAAAGCTTGAAGGGGGGAGAGGAGAGAGAGAGAGAGAGAGAGAGAGAGAGAGAGAGAGAGAGAGACTTATACATGTCCAAACTAAAGCAACCAAAAGCTCCTCCTTCAAGCCAGAGGGTTCATTTACATAATGTTAATTTCCAAAGGCAACATACACACACACACACACACACACACACACACACACACACACACACACACAACGAAGAAGCAGTGTGACTGTTCTTTCCTTTTATTTGGGCTTACACATTTTTCTGGCCATCTGTTATCTGAGAAAATTGCAAACTCAAATAAGAGATGGGAAAATTCGTAAAATCAGACTGCGTGGGATTTTTAAAAATTCTTATTCTTATTCTTTGGGTGGGGAACTAACGATAAGAGATTCCGGGAAAGCTTCGGATGGGTAAGGTCATTGAAGAAATGGAGCTCGGTATTTCCCTGAGGTGCAGTGGTTCCCACCTGCAGAAGGAATTTGACCTTTGACCTAGAAGTCCAGAAGTATTTTCATCTTGGTCCTTCAAAACAGCAGCTTCCCCCAGCTCCCTCTGAGGGTATTAAAACCACCAGCACAGCTCAGGCTAATACACCTTTTAATTTTTAAAACCACGCTTGCTATCTTCCATCCAGTTGCATGTTTCAGAGTCAGCCACAACAGCCCTCATTTGCAGCCACGCCCTCCCCGCTGTGGAACCCTGGGGCCAGCCTAAGCAATCTCTGTTGTGGGAATTGGTTTTCAGAGGTGCGGCAGAAAATACACTCAGATTAAAAAAGGCCCCAACACGGCTGTCTAAAGTAACCCCTGGAAATATTAATTCTGCTCGCCCTCTTTTTAAGGAAAAATTTATTTCTATGTGTATGAGTGCTTTGTCTGCATGTATGTCTGGGTCCATAGAAGCCAGAAGAGGGTGCAGATCCCTTGGAAGTGGAGTTACAGACAGCTGTGAGCCATTGTGTCTGGGCTGGGAACTGAACCCAGGTACTCTGCCTTTGACCACTGAGCCATCTCTCCAGCTCCTACCTCTCCCCTTTTTAAAGGCTGGGACTGGGACTGGGGAGATAGCTCAGCCAGTGAAATATTTGCTTTGCATGAGAATCTGAATTTGATCCCCACACCCCAAGTAAAAACTAACAGCAACACCCCTGGGAGGCAGGGACAGGTGCCTAGTCAGCCTAGGCCACTTGGTGAGTTCCAAGCCAGTGAGAGACATTGTATCCAAAAAAGGTGCATGGTGTCTGAAGAATGACACTTGAAGCGTCCTTTGGCCTCCACACACATATTCACTTGTGTATGTGCACCTGCACGCATCTGTAGACTCGTATGCACGTGAGCGCACACACAAAGACGTATGGAAATTCTTGATAATAACACAGAAAAAGATAACATAAAAACCTTCTGGGAGGGCTGGAGAGATGGCTCAGCGGTTAAGAGCACTGACTGCTCTTTCAGAGGCCCTGAGTTCACATCCCAGCAACCACATGGTGGCTCACAACCATCTGTAATGAGATCTGATGCCCTCTTCTGGTGTGGATAAAGACAGTGTACTTACATATAAATAAATAAATCTTTAAAAAAAAAACAAAAACAAAAACCTTCTGGGACATCAGTATACATAATATTTGGAAAAAGTTTTTGCTACCAAAGTCAGCGTGGCCAAGGCTGAAGTGCTCCCTTCTCCTCTGTTCTGACTAGTCAATTGCATGTTGTGTTGTGACGTCGAACTCTCACCAAGGGGATGAGGTGTAGTTACCGCCTGTGTCAGAGATAAAAGGCCATTTTGGCTAGTGTGTGTACTAGCTCAGTTGACGTTCTGGTCACCCCTTTTTACAAGAAGAAACTGTCTCGCTGAATTATTTTCATTTTGTCTGTGCCTTCCTTTGTTAGATAAAGCAAGGTTATTTTCCCCCAACCGTGTTTACACTTTTAGGATTAGAGATATGGCTCAGCACTTGACACCACTTGCTGCTACGTTAGAGCACCCAAGTTCAGTTCCCAGCACCCAGATCAGTGAGCTCACAATTTCCTGCAACCTGAGCTCCAAGGCATCTGATGTTGTCATCCGGCCTCCATGGGCATTCACACACACACACACACACACACACACACACACACACACACACACACACACGTACATACACACAGGCAAACACATATATGCACACATAGAAATGAAATAAAAATTTAAAAATAGATATATCCATGGCTAGAGAGTTGGCTCAGGGGTTAAGAGTGCTTGCTTCTGGGGTTGGGGATTTAGCTCAGTGGTAGAGCGCTTGCCTAGCAAGCCCAAGGCCCTGGATTCGGTCCCCAACTCCAAAAAAAAAAAAAAGTGCTTGCTTCTCTTGTACAGGACCCAAATTCAGTTCCCAGCCCAGATCAGGGAACTCATAATTAACTATAACTCCAGTTTCAGGGGGTCTAAGGCCCTTTTCTGGCCTCTGCAGACACTATACCCATGTGCATAAGCATACAGACATGCATATTTATGCGTAATAAAAAATATATCCACACAATCGAATGTGGCTCTTTGTTGGCCAACCTGCTTTTGTGTGTGTGTAGTTGTTGGTGTTGTCTGGGTGACTTACTAAGACAAGATTCCACCTCCTGCCTTTCCCATCGACCTGCAAGCTTACCCCTCCTCTGGCTGCACAACAGAACTCAGAGTGGAAGGAGTTAACAGTCACTAACAGAACCCGTGGGAGACAGAGCATCAGACCCCATGATCATAAATCTCTTTCAAAGCAAGTCAGACTGCATTCTACTCAGGCTCTCTAAACGCCGCTTTCATCGTCGGTTACATGAAGTGATATTTACGTCTGTTCCAACACTCTTCGTTTCCCAACACGTTTATCTCAGGAAATGACAACGGGAAGGCACAGCCCCATCCCAAGCACACATGTTGTTTTTCAAAAAGATGGGGGGGGGGATCAGGCTAAATCACTGAATTAACAGGCTTTTTATTGGAATTCACTTTTAATATAAATTCTCAAACATCTGTAAGCAATATTTTATAGAAGTGAGCAAGAAAACAAATGAAGAAAAAAAAAAAACAACCCATGACTTAACCATTACTCAGCTACGGTAGTCGTTTCACAACCCAAAGCAGAACAGGCAACATTTTAGTATAACTGAAAAAATGATTTTATTATGACTGTATCATAAATATGGATGTCGTTACAGTGCAGCCCCTCTGAAGAGATTATTCCTTTAGAGGTAGTGGTCCCATATCTGTGATTTTGGTCGGCACGGGTCACTCCAATGTAGTGTCTCTGCATCTCCAAGGACCCCAGCTTCAGCCAGAGCAAGGAAGGCTGGGAATTCCCAACTGGTGCTGAGTTGGAATGATGCTAAAGTTAGAAACGCAGAAGACAAGGGAAAGTCCCAGACGGCCGAGTCTCAGCTGGGTGAGGGTGAGTTTGTCACACCTGGCAGGGCCTTAACAAGGGGACAGGTGTGCCTTCCAGGGCTGGTAAAAGCACCCAGGAACTTGTTTAAAGGAACTGGGATGTGGGGAGACGGGAGGGGACCCACCCAGGCACGGGAGGACTGGAGATGAGTAGCAGACATACCAGAGAAACGCTTAGGGTTTTGGAAGCCCTGGGTTGACTCTAAAGCATTGAGTTCTCTACTGGAGACAACATGGATTCCCACAGGCATGAAGGGGGCTGGTGACTTCTGGAAGGGACTGCAGAGGGAGGCTGAGGACATAGTGGTAGCCAGTCAGAGGCTCATGACCCTGAGGATGTGAACAAGGGATAGGTGTGGCTCATATCTGGGTTACACTGGCAGCCAGCCTGTCAAATGCCAGGGTCTCTGTCCTTGCCTGCTGGCCAAGGTCTCTGAGGTGGCCTGCCCAGGCAGGGGTGGGGTGGGGGCTTTGGCTGAGCATCTGGGCAGTCATCTACTTATCAACTAGTGTAAGCACTGTCTCCTGGGAGTCAGGCCTAAAGCAGGCCCAACAGGCTGCCCCACCTACCCACCCCCTGCCCAATTGTGTGAAAGGGATACTGATTGCTCAAATAAAAGAAACCGAGGTGGAGGAGGCTGGAGCTGGGTGGAGGAACTTGTACTGGTCAAATTTCTCAATAAACATTTGCTTTGCTGATAAGTTTGGCCTATGTGCAATGAGAAATTCTGTTCCTTTGTGCTAGTAGCATCAGAGGGGGTTAAAGGTAGAGAGTGAGCGCATCTAAACCTATCGGGCAGGTTTAGAAGGTTTGGTATCTCTGAGGAGGTGAGGGCAGGGGTCAGGAGGGAGTCAATTACCTTAGGGTAACTCATTTGATGGTTGCCCTAGGGAATCTATCCTTAAAGTCCTCTGCTACAGCTATACACAACCAATCTGCCTGCCTGCCTGCCTGTCTGTCTCCTTGGTATTTGGAAATAAACGTGAAATGTGTAGTTACTACAGAATTCATTAAACATACATCACTACAGAATTCACTAAATCACCATATGATGAGCGAGAAAGACACAATAGAATCATAACCCCCAACCTCATCAATACCCCCTTCCCAAGACTCAGAAAAGAGGTAACCTCTGCTAACTAACTGTGTGTCTAGGAGGCCATAGTGAGGAAGAGTCCATGGCTCCTAACCAACGGAGATTTTTGCCTTCACTGTGAACGAAGGCATTGTGTTGAGCTGACACTCAGGAACGTCTAGGAAGTCAATTAAACAAGCTAAAATTATTAAGTTAAGAAGTTACAGCACCTGATGCCCCTCATCTATTGGGGGGTGGTTTGTTAAGGTTTACATTTCAAGGCTTCCAGTAGATAGCCAGAATCACAGAGAGTACTGAAACCTGCTTAAAAGCACTGGGATCCCCTGACACTAAGTCTGATGACCTAGAAATCTAACTGTTTAGGGAGTAGGAAGTACACCCAGTGTGGACATAGTAAGTCAACAGAAGAGGAGGACCCTGGGCAGGACAGCAAAAGAAGGCATGTGATGTCAGCATGCCACTTAGAAGAACACGTAGTTTAAAATGTATAAATTGTTCATGTCTGTAATTTTCCATTTAACATCTTCAAACTGTGGTTGGCCATGAGAACCTGAAACTAGGAAGACAGCGAAACCGCTGACTAGAGGAGGCTGCTGTGTCCTTTGAAAGGAAGGTAATACATGCTCACAGGGTAACGGTTTGTCATTACTATACTGGAGATTATTTACATTTTCAAAGCAATAGAACAGAAGTAGATCTCCTCCCACTATATACGCAGGGGTCCTGACACCCTAGAGATAGGAAAACTGTGCCTCCGGAGGAGTCCTCATCCACGATTGATTCCTCGTTTTGTTAATCTAGACCTACGGAAGTGGTGGAGGAACCGTCAGGATGGATTAAACTAACGAGTGAGTCAAGCCTGCGCTCGCTATACTGTGAATAACATCTTGGGAGGAGGAATGCCATCTCCCAACTTTTGAGAGCTGCTGTCAGGAGCAGCACGGGTGAAGGAGTTAAGTTCTGACACGCTGCCGATGAAGCTGAAAGAGGTGGCGGTTTAAGGAGTATCAGAAGTCCAGGTGAAAAACCGGGGTAAAAAACAAGCTATTGTGTTTCTTTGTTTACAGTGCTGGGGTCAAACTGAGGGCCTTACACATGCAGGCAAGCACTTCATTATAGAGCCACAACTCCAGTCATGGGGATTTGTGTTCTCTCTCTCTCTCTCTCTCTCTCTCTCTCTCTCTCTCTCTCGCATAGGTAGAGGTCAAAGGATATCCAAATGACAACTTGATGGAACCAATTCTCTCTTTCCACGATGTTCCAGGAATTGAATGTGGATCTCCAGGCTTGGTGGCGAGTACCCTTACTATGAATTATTTTGTCAGATGAGTCTTTTTTAAAATATTTATTTATTTATTTCATGTAGATGAATACACTCAGATCCCATTACAGATGGTTGTGAGCCACCATGTGGTTGCTGGGAATGGAACTCAGGATCTCTGGAAGAGCAGTCAGTGCTCTTAACCGCTGAGCCATCACTCCAGCCCCAGACTAGACTTTTGTTTTGGGGATCGGGTCTCTCAGTAGGAACTCACCTAGTGGGCTAGGCTAGTTGTCAGTGAGTCCTAGGCAGGCCAGGGGCCTGTCTCCTTCCTCTCCATCTCTGGGATTACAAACAGGTACCTCTGCACCCAGCTTTGTTACATGGGTTTCTGTCACTTTACTGGCTAAGCCACCATCCCAGTCCTTACGTTGGGATTTTTTTTTTTTTTTTGAGACACAAACGAGATCTTCCTGGCTCATCTCTCCAATACTGGGATTACAGTTTTATGCTGCACACTAGGCTATGGCAATAGTTATTAGGGAAAGATGAGTGGATTTAGGGGAAAATTCTAACGGCTCAGCTGCAGCACAAGACACCATGGCCTAAAGAACTTAACAGAAATCAGCAAAAGCACTCACTCTGAGTCACAGCCGGAACAGAAGTCACTGTGTGGAGGAGTAGAGATTTTATTATGGCTCGTGAAATGTATGCTACATGGCTTTTATGTTAGGAAAGTTATAATACATTTATAGACTTGTTCCTACACATAACGTTTTTTTCCCCCCTGGAAATCTGGTCGAACATTTACCAACATGCAGCTGAACGACGGTGTGCGGAAAAGATGGGCCTGGGGAAAGGGCTGTTTTCTCATTTTCATAGCTGAGGGGACAAAGGGCTAATACAGTTTAAAACTCTCAACCTCATGCTAGACTCGAACAACACAAAATGTGCTCTCTCTGCCAATCCACAGAGCTGACCTCTCCCTCCAATCTCTGTAGTGCCTTCTACTTTCATTCACGTACCACTGAGAAAAGTGAAACCCTTGTGTTGATTTTTCAACAAAGTAACATTTTCATACTGATGTCCCATCTTGACTTGGACAAGGGTCAGTCACACAAACTTCCATTGGGCCTTTATAGGTGCCTGCACGGACATGTGCTCAAAATGTATTTATTCCCCTAGTTATTTGCTCCCCTTGCATGAACAGAGTCTCAGAGAACCTGGGCACCAGTCATGGTTCCAACCAAGATTCTGGGTATCTCCCATCAATGAGGGTGATGGTCATGCATGCTTTGCTGAGTACTGAATTCCACACCAGCTATGTCCGGTCCACTGCCTGCAACACTCAGATACACAACTGTCTGTGCGTATGTGGCTCCTGGCCAGAGACTCCTTATATTGTGCAGTCATTTCCTAGGAGACTCGTTAAGACTCAGAAAGTTCTTAGAACTTCCTGAGAAAGACTCAGGACATTTCTGAGAGGAGGCTTGTTAATATCCAGGATGCAAACAACAAAGAAACCTCAGGAAGTCCCTGAAATGACTAGATGCACCAAGTCCTTCCCTCTTCCAGGTTACATCCGCTGTAAGGTTTACTGGGGAGAGAGAAACCAGATCAGCTGCCTGCAAGCTGTGCAGAGAGCTCTAAGGTCGAGGCTTTCATGGGCTGTCACCAGTGCTAGGGTGGCTTTCAGCAATGCAGCTGCTTTTGAGTCATCCCTGCTCCTGTAACCCCTCACCCACACTTCTGTTAGTGACTCCAATAGAAACTCATTGCCTCACCAAGTTGGACGCTGGTAGTTTTGTTTGTTCCCATTGTCTATTTTCCCAACCACAGGGTCCCACATCACCTTGAGACTATGTCTTGCTGATCACAATCTCCAGGCCCCAGCCCCCGTCTGACGTAGGAATGCTGAGTGGGTAAAAAGTGATGGGCCTGGTGTACACATTAATGTTTGATCTTCTCTGCTCTTCAAAGCTTTCCTGGACCCTTCTCTCTTTTCCTTATAAAGCACAAGGGACCTGGCAAGAAGGAACCCATGTTGCCCTTACATGGCGCATCAAAGACTTGTTGTCATGATCTGGCTTAGGGAACATGGATAAACTCCTCCTTTCCCTGCTTCCTACCCCCCTTTGACCACTGCTATAGAGACACTCCCCCATCCTCTTCTAGACATCACCTGGCCCTCCTTTCTGAAGGGAGGGTCCACCAGCTGCAGGAAGCCCTGTTCCAACACTGGTGAGATTTCTCTCAGGACAGGGGAGGTTCTCAGAAGAAGTCACAGGTGAAGATGCCTGCTCTGTTCTGCCTTTCCCTTTCTTCTCACCCTATAGCTTCCTAGGTATGCACTGAGGCCCAGGCTGAGGCCCAGGCTGAGGCCCAGGTGCTCCCCAGATGGCTGGCTTACTTTCACAGTTTGAGACCTGATGGCAATGTACTTCTGACCAAGGCCTGCCCAAGAGACTCAATGATGGGCACAGAGTAGCTGTATTTGAAGATTTTTGTCTAAAATGTAATATTTCATACTGCGAATAGAAGCTTCCTTGCAATTTTGCACTGTTTTGCTGATGATCCACCGTGATAGAAGTTTCTAGACACTTTTTAAAAGTGCCTTCAAGCCCCAAAATTTGCTTTTCAAAATGGATCTCCAGTAGCGAGAATCATTTCCAAAGCCCATTGTTCAGAAGGATGAGCAGAGAAGCCACAGAACGACAAGGCTAGTGCTGGTTGCTGTCAACTGTCAGTTTGCAGCAAACCCACCACATATTCATATTGACGGCTTTATTTTTCCACCCCAGGCAGGGGTCTGAGCAGGGTCATGAAGACCGATCAAACTTCAGCAAGCAGGGAAGGGAAGGGCAGGTGGAGGGCAGAAGCTCTCCCGTCAGACTTAACGGCAATAAATTGCTGACCAGTCCCATTATCTCATGCTGTCACGGTCTCTGTTTCAGCCTGGTTAGCTAATGCTGCAAGGAGTTATGGGTAGTGGCCTAGAGAAGTGACAAACTTTCAAATAATATTTCCTTTCTCGTTTGCTATTTCTACTGCGTTAAAGTGACAAAAGTCACCTCGTGATTTCGCTCTACGTCCTGTCTTTATCTACTTTTTTTTTTTTTTTTTTGTGCTGTGATATAGCTTGGGTCTTTTTGTTTCTTCTTTGAAACTCTACATGAATAAAAAAATGTACCTTCAAGGTGTTTTATTTCAGACTAAATATATCAAATCTGTTCATTCCCACATATATTACCCTATCCTCTGCCATCCTACAGTGGCCGTTTCTCTGCAGTGATATAGCACACCAAGCCCACAGCAGTGACCTTTCACCCACACTATGGGAAGAGCCTGTGTCTGCCTGCTCCCATACTGACAGACTCCAACAGCCACTTAAGGCCCCAAAGACATAGTTATATAGCCAAGTGGGAGCCAAAGTGTAGGCTCTGCAGGCTTGAGATGATCTGGGAATGTCCTAGTCCCTCCATAATCGTTGTAGTGACACCAGTGCAGTTACCTATCTTCACCGGGACTTGGTTACTCAACCGGAAAGTAAGCATATTAACAATGGTGTATAGCTGGGTGGGGAGGGAACATCCTTTAATCTCAGAGCTTGGGATGTGGAGGCAAGGAGGATCAAAAATTGAAGGCCAACTTTGCTTCATAATGAATTCAGGCCTGGGCCACATGAGACCCTGTTTTTGTTTTTGGTCTTTATTGTTTTTTTTCCTTTTAAAAAAACATAAACAAAAAACCAACACCTATACCATGGGAAGCCTCAGTATAAAATGAACTACTTATTAGATGGGGTACTATTAAGCACATAAGCTAGCTTAGAAAAGCTGTCCCGGCTAGGCTTGGTCCTGACTATAGTGATTAGAGGCAGGGCTCTGGGTACAGGACTGAACTGAGGATCCTCTCCTAAGTAGTGAGTGAACCCATTGATGTACTCACGCTCTGATGGCATTATTAGGAGGTGGGGCCCCTTTTGTCCATCTGTCTGTCCTGACTGCAGAGGGTGAGCAGCTTCCTCTACCATGGGTTATGGCTCCCTTCAGGCCCAGGTCAATGGAGCTAAAAGCCTCTGAGTCCACGACCCTGAATCTTTTCTCTTCTATATTATTTTTCTCAGGCATTTTTTAAAAAAAAAAATCATAGTGATATAGAAAATAGAAAAGTGGCTAACATACAGCATCTCAGAAAACATATAATCGATTGGTTAGGACCTAAATGCCCAAGCCTGGGTCTCAGGACCTTCTATCGGGGCCATCCAGGCTCATGCCGTAGAACTCACCCTGACTCACATGCTCCAGGCACATACTGGCTTTTGGGTGCTTCTTTAAGTAACAACACAACCCCACACTTCAGAACCTTTGCATGTCTCAGCTTAAACTGTCACTTCGTCATCTGAAGAGCCCTGCTCAGTACCCACACCATTCTATCTCCTTGATGGTACTTAGCGCAATTTGTCCTTATACTATACAAGTATTGGTTGCTTCGTTTGCTTTAAACTAGCTTCTGCTACTGGACGGAGAAC
This sequence comes from Rattus norvegicus, assembly GCF_021556685.1. NCBI lineage: Eukaryota > Metazoa > Chordata > Mammalia > Rodentia > Muridae > Rattus > Rattus norvegicus. Next base: position 179,546,571 of record NC_141534.1, on the reverse strand, counting down.
GCCATGAAACCAGGGATCTCTCTCTCTCTCTCTCTCTCTCTCTCTCTCTCTCTCTCTCTCTCTCTCTCTCTCTCTCTCTCTCTCCAACCTGAAGCCACTATACTTACCTCCCGGGAGCTTACCTATGCCTTGAATGGAAGAGGATGGGTGGACAAACCAGACAGCCTGGAAGGTAAGCGTGACCCCTTGTGGAAACCCTTTGTTTCTTTCTCCTAATGAGTTCACTAAAGCTAATCTAATCCAGTTCACTAAAGCTGATCAAATCCACCCCTGACCAAAATCTGGGTTTTGCCCGAGAGCAAGGTGAGAATTACCGAGTCACCCACTGCTACTCAGAGAGGATTTCCGAGTGTTTGCCACACACTTAGCACCACAGAGCAGCTTGTGTTAAATAAATAAACAGACCTGAAGCCTCCCTCCACCCTGTCCCTACAGGGATGCCGGACCCAGGAGACACACATAATGACACAGGAGGCAATTAGATAATAGGATACAGCTAGCATAATTATTTGCCATTGTGAGTGACACACTTAAGGAAAACATTGAGACACAAGCAGAGAGATATCACTTGGGGGTCCTTAGAGGAGGGGTGTCCTCAGGCCCAGGACAGGTATGCAGGAAAGTCACCCTCTGCAAAGTGTTGGGAAGAGGCTCCAAGGGCAGTTTCCCTGATTGGGTTGTTTCACTGACCTAGACTGACTAACGGGGAGCCCAGTGGGGGAAATGCTAAAATCTCACAGGGGAGCCCCTAAGACTCCAGGAAGAGGGGAGGTGATAGCTCTTCTTCGGGGTTAGTTCTTGATGAATCATGGGATATCTGCCATCTGGCCCTTTGCCTAGTGTTAACTAGTCTGGGTGGTGTCTATTCAACTGTGCTTGCTGACAATACATGCGTCCTAACATGCGCATGTACACATACACACAGGCACACACCACAGAGAAAGACAGAGACAGGAAAATAAATTGCAGGTTTATCTTAATTGTTAAAGAAACTAAATAATACCCTCCAAAAGGAACAGGGAAAAGTTTCAAAATCACTTACCAGCAATTTCACAAAGACATAGGATTAGCACCACTAAGGAAAGAGTTCAAGACTTGTGCATGGAATGTTTTGAAATATAAGATTATTCTGAGGGGCTGGAGGGATGGCTCAACAATTAAGGGCACTGGCTGCTCTTCAGGGGACCTGGGTTGGCTCCTAACACTCACACGACAGCTCACAAACAGCTGCTATACCAGTTCCAGGGGCTCTGACTCTATTCTGTCCCCAATCCGTGTGTGCTGTATTATACACATACACATGCAGGCAAATACTCACATACATGAAATTAAAACAAATCTTTAAAAAAGTGTTTTGGCAGATGCTGGGAAAGCCATCAATAACATTCAATTAACTTACCCCTGCCTCCTTCCTTCCTTCTTTCCTTCCTTCCTTCCTTTTCTTCCCTCCCTCCCTTCCCTTCTAACCTTCCTCCCTCAATCTGGGGATTAAATTCCAGTCTTCTATACACTAAGCAAGCATTCTACCATTAAGCTACCTTCTTAGCCCCTTTAAAAACGAAATCTGAATTTTAAATAGGACCTTCCTAAATTGACCAGGTTGACCTTGAACTTGTAATCCTCCTGCCCAGTCTCCTTATAGAGATTATAGATAGAATAGTTAAGATACATCACTTCCAACATTAATTCTTCATAAGAATTCTTTAAAATCGAAACATAGGAATTTTTCCCCCTATAATTAAGTTAGAAAAGGTGGGCTGCCAAGACGGCATAAAGTGTCTTAAAGGCACTTGAGACCAAACCTAATGACCTGGGTTTGATAGCTTGGGACCCATGTGGTGGTAGGAGAGAGAACAGACCCTTGTCGTCGGACCTTTGCACATGTGACATGGCTCCCACATGCTCCACCCCAACACTAAATAAAACAAGAACCATTTTAGTATTTTAGAAGTTTATAGATGTAAATATGAGCTTTAATAGTCTTAATGTGTACCTTGATCCATGTTCTATTGGTATCACAGAACACCACAGCCTCGGTGTTTTATAGAGAAATTTCTCTTCGGGGTTCTGGTGCTGGCGTCTGGGGACTGCCTTCATGCTAGGTCACAAGCATAGAGGAGAGCAGCTCCAGGAATACCAAGTCTTTCCTCTTCCTATAAAACCCACCCTTTACTTCATGGGGGTCCCACGCTTATGACATCATGTAATTCTGATCATCTTCCAGGCCCTGCTTCCCACTAGGGTCAACATCCCCAGTGGGATAAAAAGTGTTCACTATAAAAATGTTCAGACGTGAACTAAATGGAATCTCAAGGGCAGGAGAAATGAAGGAAGTTAGGTGTCCAACAGCGTAAGCAGAGCCAAGAAAACCAAACCAAACCAACCAAAAATGGATTCATGTTCCAGAGTCTAGGCGGAAACTTTGATTTAAATCTCATCACGGGGACTGGAGAGAGGAAGATGGCTCCGTGCTCAGGAAGCCTATATGGCAATTATTGAAGACCAGAACCCAGCTGAGTGGCTCACAACTGGTTCTAGGGGGTCTGATGCCTCTGGCCACCTGGAGCACTCACACTTACGTATATACCCACCCCACTCACGTGCATATTAAAATTAAAAACAAAAACTTAAAAAGTCCCATCCCAGTTGTTCACCAGGCAGGGACACTCCAATGTCTTTGCATCTAGTTCCCAGTTTGCTCATCCTACAAACAGCTCTGATTTTCTTTAGAGCCACCCACATATCCCAAAGTGTTGTCAGCTTTGGCTCATCTGCCCCTCTACAGGGTCTCACGCTGTAGGAGCACTGACTGGCCTAGAACTAGCCAGGTAGAGCAGGCTGGACTTGAACTCACAGAGATCTGCCTGCTCCTGGGATTAAAGGTGTCTGCCACCACAGCGGGCTCGTTGGCTCTTCATCCATGCGCAGCATTGTTTTCCTTCTCTAAACTTTCATTATAAAAATCCAACTATGCCCCAACTATCCAGTGCCACTGCTGCTGGTGGGAACCTGTCCGAGGATCTGGTCTTTTCGTGGTTAGCATCTGTAACGGCCTAATAAACTGCTTTATTTCCGAGACACACAGACACCATAGCAAATGTTCCTTGAGAAGCTTTAGAACAGGTGACACACTGAGGTTATGGAAATGCTCGTTTGTATGCCGTGCAGTACAGCGGGACAACCAGGGACGCCAGCTGGCAAGGACTCGTCACAAGCACCTGTGGAGCATGTAAGCACAACTCGTGGGACTGGGAGCTGATTTTTATTCCTTTTACACTTTATTTAGGTGGCTAAAAATGACTGGCTACCAGCTACTGTGGGATAAGACATATCACAGAAGAGATTCGACTTTACAACCTCAGGTAGAAACCTCAGGCGACCCTCTCAGCACTTCTATTGGAGGAGAAAACCCAGAGGGTTAAGATGAAAAGGAAATAGAAGATAAATATAGGAAAGACAGAAATAGAAATAAAATAGTACTTTTTTTCTTTTGTAGCTTATACAATTAGTTAAATGGAAAACCTACCAAATGCACCCCTGACATAAAGTTAGAAAAAAATATCTTAAAATGTACTTATCCAGATAGATACGCTACCTAGCAAAATAAAAGGTATAATGGGGAAGAACAAAACGATCCTAAATAAACAACCTTAGATGCATTGACCCTGATTTAGGAAATTCATGGTTATGTCAAAATGATTCGTCTGTAAGGTGAAAAATACATTAGCATAGTACCAATGACGTTCTTGCTACACCACTCTGGACCGCGATAAATCACTGCCACACGAAGACGGAAACACACATGCAGAACAATACCCAAGAGTGGAAGAGGGTACCATAATCAAATTTTAAGACACATTATAAAGTGATCTTCATCAAAACTGAATTTTGCTGGATCAAAGCCAGGACAAAGACTAATAAAATAATGATCTCAGAGATAGATTTAGGCACTTAAGAGTCCTCAGGACATAACAAACACAATCAAAGAAGAGTCAGTCATAATAATGGATGAAGGAATTACCACTTAATAAATGTGGGCAGAACAAACGGATATCAATATGAGGAGAATATATTATATCCATAACTCACCGAACAGAATCATTCTTTCCAAACTGGTCAATGAGCTAATTAAACACAGAAAGCCATAAGCAAGAGCGGATGATGCGTCTCCGATACAGCGGAGTCATAACTCACAGCCACTGAAAGCAGCAGAGCGGTGTGTAAGACCGAGGCGAGTGGGTGCAAATGCTTTAAAGTATTCCAGACCCTTTTAATAAGAGCAACAAAGCAAATGCAACAGAAAGGATCGTTTTAAACCATGACAAATAGGATGGAGATTTAAACCCCAAATAGAGAATAGAAAGATCTGCCCCCAAATAGAGAATAAAAAGGTCTGTATTACGGCATTAACCCATCCTGCCATCGGTGACATGTTGTCAGCTAAGGCGATGCAGGAATAGAACTGGCGAGAATAAACCCACAATGTCACTTCTTTTTCGTGCCCTGGAAACACACCTAGTAAGCCGACCTGGGAAAGTGTGCTGTCTCACAAACAAGTAAATAAATATGACACAGAGTGGGGAAGAGAAAGGCAGCCTGGTCCTCGGTTGAGCTAAAGGCTTTGAAACCCCAGAGACCCTGAAGGGACAGTAGGTGCTTCGCCTGCTTCTGGGCACCAGGCCCTGTCATTAGCTGCAGCCCTCTATAGATTTGTGGCCACCAGTCACATAAGGACAACGCCCCAAGCCCCTCCACATATAGAGGAAAAGGATGTGACCCGTGGTCACATAGGTTCAAGACAGGTATCGCCATTCTAATGAGGTACCTAGAGGCCTAGAGGGCTTAGCCAATAAGCTTTCCTTCCCAGACATCCCTCCCTGAAAAAGGTATTTAATCTCAGGCCCACCCTGAGAAAGGGGGGCACTGTTTTACACATCTACTTTCCACCATGGCAATACATTATTTGGAACCACAGACTGTCTCTTTTCATCGGGATCTGCTGTGGGGAGTCATGAAAAAGAGTTTTGTCTACAGAGCAACTGTCTAATCTCCCATAGAAGGCCTCTCTGTGCCCCCAGCCATGACCACCACCTAGCCCGTGGGCCCAGATTCCATTCTCAGCTCTTCCGGGGCTTCCAGTGGAGCCTGGATACCCAAGAGCCTGAGAACTCCACGGCCCTGGCCTCTTCACAGGCCTAGGGACCCCCTGAGCTAGCTCTGGCTGTCCCACACTTCAGACTGTGCTTTCCCACCCCTGGAGTGGTGTCCTGGGGCTTTCCTATGGCTCAACCCTTGCCTGGCAACAGCGTAGGGTAAGTGCAGTCAAACTGCCCGCATCCTGCCTCCCCTGTGGCGGAGGGGATGTGGGACCCAGAACCTTACAAGAACAGACATAGACAATCCCTGAGCCACGTTGTTGTTTATTTCATTTTTTCCTAGCTGAAGTTTTCAGTAGAAACAGTATTTTTTAAGATTTATTCTTGTTTCCATCCTGTGTATATGTGTGAGTCTGTGCATGTGAGTACAGATTCCCACGGAAGCCGGAAGTAGGTATTAGCTCTTCTGGAGCTGGAGTTACAATTGGTAGTGAGCCACTCCACACGGGCGCTGGGAATCGAACCTGGGTCTGCTGGGAAAAGGACAAGCGCTCTTGAGGGCGGAGCCAGCTCTCTATCCAACCCGTCTGCTTGGTATTCTTTAGGAAATGTGTAATCATTTCTATTTGGAGCAGAAATGTAGCTCCTCTTGGGCATGGTCTGTGCTGCACAATCTTTATGTGAGACCCTGTGGTCCCTCTTGCTTGTCGACCTTCCTGTCCATCAGATGTGAATCAAACAATCACAATACCAAACATCGAGTCTGCCAGAATGTAACAAGTGCTAACCTCCTGGTGACCCCTTGTCTCACAGGTGTGTGGCTTGAAGTGTCCTAATAGATTGGTAAGAATGATACTTGCCGTCTGCTAAGTTGACTACTGAAGGGCATCGGAACTTAGGACTTCTGCCAGTTGACTCCTTTACCCTTGTTGGGAGGCATTTGTGTGGGGGTAAGGATCAGAGTTCAAGTGTCTCCAGCCTCAACCCGAATGCCTCTTGGCCACTGACTAGTTGTGTAACCATAGGACATGGGCTGTTTTCCATCTATAAATAGAGAATAAAAATTCTTGCTCCTATAAGACTGAAAAGAAAAGATAAGATATTTCCTGTCATAGGCTTAATGCATAAAAAGCATCAAATAACAGGTAGCCACCATCATCACCATCACCGCCACTATGGCCACCTCTGCCAGGTTTTTCTTTTAAAAGGACAGGTCTTGAGCTCTAGGTCTAAGCTCCCTGAAGGTCCCTTACTTCAGAGTTCTGGAGCTGTGCTCTGTCATTAAATGGAAACATCTCCTGGCCCATGTGAGGAATGTCTAAGAATTGGCTGCTATGCTCCTAGGAATGAAGTCCCTGTTAGGTCCCCAAACACCACTTTACTTAGTTTTATTTATTCATGGAAACTGAAAGACTTTAAGAAATGTATTTTTAAGAGACTGGAGTGTTCAGCCCCAAATGGTACATAATTATCACACCTTGCCTCCCTCAGGGTGATCATAAGAGCCAGACCCAGTGGCTGACTCCAAGTAAACTGTTTCCCAGATACAACATGGCAGTTATGCATAGAGCCAACACACTGTACAAGTATGTACATATCTGTACAAGCATGTACACACCTGTACAAGCATGTACATGTCTGTACAATCTCAAGCCAGACAAAATGCCTACATGGAGGCAGGAAGGTAGGCACAAAACCCTACCACTGGGTGTAGACAGTGGATGCCAAGAAGAATTGGGGGAGGGGAGAAAGACTGTACATCTTAAATGGCTGAGGAAATGAGGGGGGGAGGTGGGGGGATAAAATACATGGTATAAAATTCTCAAAGAATTAATAAAAACACTACTTAAGGAAGAAATACATTCTGCAAACTACCTACATGTGAATTTGCAGCATCATAGGAGTACAGACAATTACACGCAACAGTAATAGAATTAACATTTCTCCATACACACAGCATATAATTTATACTATATGCACACATACTTTTCCCTCTGATGATGGCAGACATACAGAACAGCAGTAAACACGAATCTTAGAGGCTTCTCTGCCAGTGTTTACCTGCGTGTTGCTCCCGTCCTCATTGGTAAAATCGAACGATTGAGATTTCCTTAAGAAAACAACAGTCCTCCCTCACTGAACTGATGATGCTCATTGAGTAGTCTAGGATGGCTAGCAAGCTTCCCACACATGCCTGTCTCTACCTCCCCAGCACTGAGGTTATAGGTTGCCCTACACACTGTATTAAGTTGACCACCTTTTGCTTATCAGCTGGGCTGTAGATGAACACTTGGGTTACTTTTGCCTTTGAATTACTGTTAGCAAGGCTGCCACGACCAAGACCATGCCTGTTTGGGTCCCTGCTTTCATTTCAAGTATGTATCCCAAAGTAGAATTGCCAGATCATATGGGTAAATCTACTTCAACCTGCAAAGGAACTGCCATAGTAATTCTGTAGTGGCTCTAGCATTTTATGTTTTTGCAACAGGGCACAGGTTTTCCAATCTTCGTTAATACTTTGTTTCCTTTGATAGTAGCCATCCCAGCCAGGCCCGGTAGTGTAAGCCTGATCCCAGCTACTCAGGAGGCTGAAGCAGGCAGATCAAAACTTTAAGATCAGTCTGGACTACCCAGAGTCAGTTCGAGATCAACCTGGGCAACTTACTGAGATGTTCAGCCGGTGAAGTGTTTGCTGTCCAAGTGTGAGGACCTGAGTTCTGATCCCCAGCTCCTACAAGGAAAGCCTGCTGTGATGTCAGGGTACAGGGAGCAGAGACAACAGAACCCTGGGCTTGTTGACCAGCCAGTCCATCTGAAACTGTGAGATCCAAGTTTGCTGAAAGATCACGTATGAAGAAATGAATTGGAGAAGTAATGAAAGACAACACAACCTCAGCATCCAGCTTCCAAATCTCCCTTTACATGTATACAACACACCACACACACACACACACACACACACACACAGAGAGACCACACACACACACAGAGAGACCACACACACAGACACACACACACACAGAGACCACACACACACACACACAGAGAGACCACACACACAGAGAGACCACACACACACACACACAGAGACCACACACACACACACAGAGACCACACACACACACAGAGAGACCACACACACACACAGAGACCACACACACACACACAGAGAGAGACCACACACACACACACACATACACACACACAGAGACCACACACACACACACAGAGAGAGACCACACACACACACACACACATACACACACACAGAGACCACACACACACACAGAGAGAGAGACCACACACACACACACACAGAGACCACACACACACACATACACACACAGAGAGACCACACACACACACACAGAGACCACACACACACACACAGAGGGGGGCCCTCGATGATTTGAGGGGGTGGAGTGAATTAGAGAAGGAGTTATTGGATTGAAATTTGAATGGGAGATTGATAAGTCCTTCTGCAGAGAAAGCAGGGCCCATGCTGAGATTTGCTAAGGGAGGAAGCCGAGGCTGCTAATTAGGAGAGAGGGCGGGCTTTTCAGAGCTCTGAGGAAGTGACTGCAGAGCTGACTGAATTCCTTTCATCCCTCCACACCAGGGTTCCAGGACAATGAATGAGGCACAGTCGGAGTAGACTGGGCTTTGGGAGGAGAGAGAACACAGAGGAGCAAGTGAGGAAATATCTGAAGCCCCACATGGCCGCCGGCCGCCGTTGGCTTCTGTCATTAACTTTTTTTTTTTTTTTTTGTTCTTTTTTTCGGAGCTGGGGACCGAACCCAGGGCCTTGCGCTTCCTAGGTAAGCGCTCTACCACTGAGCTAAATCCCCAGCCCCTTCTGTCATTAACTTTAGAAAGGAAAAGAAGTGCAGCATGATGGGAAAACTGTGTCCCGGATTGCTGCTCTGACCCCCCAAAAGTCCAGGACAATGTAAGGTCAGCTGAGGCTGCCTATGGCATCCCAAGATCCCTTGACCAGCCAGGAGGCAGGGACACTGAAAACACAGTGTGCTGGGACTCAGAAGCCTGCAGTGTGGCCCTGCTGTGGGTTAGGCTGCTTCCCTGACTCCGGAAGGCCTCCCAGTGTCAGTCAGAGCTCTGAGAAGGCGGGGTAGGATGGGCCATAGGATAAGCTGCACCAGCTTCCCGACAGGGACGAATGAAGGCTGGTCTGAACCCACCATACTAAACCAGGCCTCTGTGCTGGAAGCTCCTTCATGTGCCGTGTCTGCTGTCACTGCTGGAGCAATTTGCTACTGGCTGGCTTAGCTACTTCCTCTCAGGTCTTCTCTCCCCATGCCCACTTCTGCTGACCTGCCTGCCTGCCTGCCATGTCCGGTCTCTGTTGCACAGAAGGCCTCTGTCAGCATCTTGTTCAGCCTGCATCCCATCCCCGTATCTCGGTGGTAAGCTGACTGCCCACCACTCCCTTGTTTTGGTATTTTCCAGGTTGGACTACTAAGAAAGACGCTGTAACTATTGTCCAGCTCATCTTCAAGTGCCAAACCTCGTGATAGGTCACAGGCAAGCCTCCTGGTTGGCCATCTGGTCCAAACAGCCCAGTCTGGATTATGTGGTATCAAATATGGCCACCTAAGGTATCCATCCTTGTGGCATTGGAACACAGACCACCAGAAGCACCCCTGACATTTGCAACAATGTTGCAAGGTTTCTGAGATTCTGATTACCTGTAATTAGACAGCTTTGGTAACCAAACAAGGAAGGAACAAGAGCTAAGGATGTTTTTTCCTTTAATTCTAAAAATCTCACCAGCCTAACAGAAAATAGACTGGGCATTTCATTGGATTGAGAGATTGGAAAGTTAGCTTGAACTCAGCTGGGATCCACAGAATTTACCAATTTTCTGATCTAACCGAGAAAACTAGCCAAGAATTTTTTTTCTCCCAAGGCTACGTTCGTCGTTACTGCAGGAATGGAGAATTGGGATTTAACTTACAAAAGGCAGAGTTGCCCCACTCCCCAGGTAAAAAGTGAGAATGAGAAGGTGTCCACCCTCAGGGGAAATGAGAGACAGAATGGACCCCAGGACTCATTCAGAGCAACTTGGGGAACTGGGAGAGAGGGAGAAAGAGACTACATCTCATAGAAATTTCTAGACTTCTTTAGAACCCTGTTATCTTGCTTTCAGAAGTAGACAGAATCCCAGGAAAATGGCTCTATCCAGGCCATCATTTTGTGTCCTTGGCATCTGAATTTGTCAGAGGTAGTCTGGACCAAGACGGCACCTGTCCTGGGTCACTTATAAGTGAGTCTCACTAGTCCCTGATGCTAATCTGAATCTTTTGTATGAACCTGTGTGAGGATGTGTGATATGTTCGTGAAGTCAGACACATTCATGTCCACATGCTGCATGCCACGGTGTGAATACAGAGGTTAAGAGACAGCTTTGGGGAGTCAGTTCCCATCTTTCCTTGAGGGCCGTAGTGACGAACCTCCTTGGGTCTTCAGACTTGGACTACAAATGCTTCTACCTCACCCTGCCATTTCAGTGGCTTGCCAAACTGAATTCAGTTACACTCTTCTGATGTTGTAGGTAAGACAGCAACGCGCAGGTAAACACTGGCAGAGACGCCTCTAAGAGTCGTGTTTCCTGCTGTTCTGTATGTCTGCCATCATCAGAGGGAAAAGTATGTGTGCATATAGTATAAATTATATGCTGTGTGTATGGAGAAATGTTAATTCTATTACTGTTGCGTGTAATTGTCTGTACTCCTATGATGCTGCAAATTCACATGTAGGTAGTTTGCAGAATGTATTTCTTCCTTAAGTAGTGTTTTTATTAATTCTTTGAGAATTTTATACCATGTATTTTATCCCCCCACCTCCCCCCCTCATTTCCTCAGCCATTTAAGATGTACAGTCTTTCTCCCCTCCCCCAATTCTTCTTGGCATCCACTGTCTACACCCTTCCCTCCCAACCCTCTCCACTTTGAGCTTTCTTCCCCCCACCCCCACCCCTGCATCAAGTCCAGTGTATACTGACCAAACTGGTCTTGGGTGTGTGTCCTGCCCTGGCATGTGGCTGACCTACCAAGAGTTACATCATTAAAGAAAACCAATTCTCCCTTTCCCAGCAGCCATCAGCTACCAATGGCGGCTCCTCACCTAGTGGTAGAGTTTTGTGCCTACCTTCCTGCCTCCATGTAGGCATTTTGTCTGGCTTGAGCTTGTGCAGGTATGCACACACTTGTGCAATGTGTTGGCTCTATGTGTAACTGCCATAGTGTATCTGGGAAACACTGTTTGCTTGGGGTCAGCCACTGTGTCTGACACACCAGTTCTTACACTCTCTCTGTCTACTCTTTCTTGAAGATTCCCCTGAGGGTGAAAGCCTGCTAGATAATAGTGGGACATAGTCTGTGAGGAAGATCAGCTTTTTCTGCCTCTCTTGAGCCACACCACAAAGATAAACATTCTTTTCCAGTAGATAACATAATATCTGGGTTCATAGTGTGATCTAATATCCTGGGACAGAGAATCTTGTCTCAAACAAGGCAGACAGCACATGGGAACAACACCCAAGGATGCCATCTGACCCTCACATGTACATCTCATACACACACTCACACACACACACACACACACACACACACGCACACAGAGGCTCACACACACACTCACACACGTACACATGCACTCACATGCATGTACACACACACACACGCACTCACACACAGGCGCGCGCACACACACACACACACACACACACACACACACACACACACGCTCCTTCCCATTACTGGGTATCAAGCACAGGGTCTTCCTTGCACACACCAGGTGAGGAGGAGTGTACCATACCACTAAGCTCCACGCCCAGCCACAATGCTTCCACTCTATGAGGATCCTAAAGAGCTCAGATTTATAAAGATGCACAGTAGAGCACTGCTCTCCAGGACCTGCAGGAGGAGGAGTGAGGCTACTTCATGGGTGCTGGGTTTCAGTTTTACAATATGAAAAGGGCTAGAGACCACTAGATTCATAACATTGTGAATGATTAACTGGACTGTACATCTTAAATGATTGAGAGAGGGCAGACTGTAAGTTTTTCCTGATTACTCGGTGACAATGGTTGTTTATCTTATATTATCTTATACGTGTTTATGGTGTGTGTGTGTGTGTATGAGTGTGTGTGTGTGTGTGTGTGTGTGTGTATGAGGGGGGACAGGGAGGGAGGGAAGGACAGGGAGAGGGAGAGGGAGGGGAGGGAGGGGGGAGAGAGAGAGAGAAGGGGGAGGTAAAGGAAGGGAAGGAGAGGGAGAGAAAGGGGAGGAGAGAGAGATAGATAGAGAGAGAGAGAGAGAGAGAGAGAGAGAGAGAGAGAGAGAGAGAGAGAGAGAGAGAGAGAGAACACATGTGCCTACACATGTGCAGGTCAGAAGACAACCTTGACTAACAATCTTTGTCTTCCACGGGGTTTGAGGCAGGGTCTTCTGTTTTCCAATATGCATGCCAGTCTAGTTACCCTCAAGCTTTGAGGATTTTCTCTTTACCTCCTTTCTCACCATGAGCACTAGGGTCACATATGTGCCACCTCCTCCTATTTTATGTAGGCAGCTTCTGGGAACTTAAGAGAAAAGCCCTTTGCCTACTGAGCCATCTCAACAGCCCACACTTTTTGCTGTTTTTTTTTTTTTAACTCTTTAGTTGCAACTTGTTACATGCTTCGATTTCTGCAAATGGAGGTAGGAATCCAGACCTTCAGGAAATTATCACACATAAAATGTTTAATCGTGCCTGATGTTGGTCACTGCTGCTACAGCGCTCTACTTGGAACACTTCATTGCGTCGGGTGGTTTAATCCTGCCTCTACCCCCCTCACTTTCAGTGAACTTTTAGCTGGTGCAGTTAGTGAGCAGCCTGGGTCTCCCAGTAGAGACTGAAGACGATATCCAGCCTCAGTGACTGGTAGTTACCAAGGACTCTCAAACTGGCTCGAGATTCCAGTCAGAATGTGTCCTAAGTCCCAGTCAAGATCTCTGGAGGTGGGAACAGAGCTGGCTGTGCTGGTGAGGCAGAGAAGATCCTCAGGGCTTCAGGCCAAGAACCCACCCACTGAGAACCCCAGCTGTCCTGTCTTCCTCCCACACCCATCCTGCCCCAGGAGAGGAGCAGCTGGAAGCAACCCAGAGAACAGGGGCTGAAAGCCCAAGCCCAAGGCTTCATCTAGAGGTCACAGCAGCTTCCAAGCAGATAGGGGGAGACTGGGGAGAGGCAGAGACAAGGGAACAGAACTCGCATCACCCTGCCAGAGCCAGACAAGCAGCCTGTGCCCCAGCCATCATCCCTACTTCTGTCCACAGACTGCCTTGGAGAATGTCTGAGACTAGGCCAGGCTTTTCAGGCAGTTTACAAGGTCCAGTGACTTGGACCTTGGGCCGTGTGCTGTCTTTGAAATCAGTACTTGGGCCTCCCCACCTCACTTCAAGCTGGTTGAGGGTGGCCTTGAATGTTTCCTGTCAGAACCAAGAGTAATGGGTCTAGTCTAGAGGAAAGGGAGCCCTCATGAGAACCGCCTACTCTAAAAAAATGGCCTGTAGAAGAGCGTCTGTCACTTCTAGACCCACTCAGGCCAGTCCGAAGTGGGAAAAGGGTCTCAGATCAGGTGCCTGGGGCAATACATACATACAAACACACATACATACAAACACACACACATACAAACACACACACATACATACATACATACATACATACATACATACATACATACATACTTTCTTATTTGTTATTTAATGGTTTTTTTTTTTTTTTTTTTGAGACAGGGTGGGTCTCTCACGTAGCCCAGGCTGGTCTCCAGTTCTCTATAGCTCAGGATAACTTTAACTCCTTGATCCTCCTGCCTCTACCTCCCGAGTGCTGAGATTAGAGGTATGCATATCTCACTATGTTTGTGCAGTGCTGGGAATCGAACTCAGGGCTCTGTACAGGTGAGGCAAGCAACTGAGTCCCAGCCTTGGCCCTGATATTTGGGATATTTTTGGTTTTATTCCTTTAATTTTGGGAAAGGCTCTATAAACTCACACTTAACTCGGGCCCTTCTCTATAGAAAAAGAGCTTAAGTAAACGCTCTCTGAGTGAAAAAGTCAACCCCCCCTTATATTAGGCAAGTCATACACACTCAGAAATGGTAGAAATGGTAGAAAATGAGTTCGGAAAACACAGACAGGAAAACTAAGCACTCCGAATCCTATCTTCCAGATTCAGTCACTGTTGATACTTTAGGACTATGTTTCCAGACTTTGTTAGGTGCAAGTGCAAGTACATGTTTTTACATGAATCACATGTAATTCCATAAATCCTCTGAAAAACATTATAGGCAGCACGCTACAAAAATCAGTCTCCACAAGTATACAGAGTTGTATCTTAAGTGTGTTATAAATCTTATTATGATATAACACCATTCATTTAACTAGTCTCATCCATTTTTTAAAAAAAAATTATTTTTATTCCTGGCAGTGGTGACTCACACCTTTAATTCTAGCACTTGGGAGGCAGAGTTCAAGCCCAACCTGGTCTACAGAATGAGTTCCAGGTCAGCCAAGGCTACACAGAAAAACCTTGTCCTAAAAAGATATATATTTTTTTATTTTTTATTTTTTTCTGTGTCTGTGCATGTGAGTGCAATGCTCAGGGAAACCAGAAGAGGGTGTTGGATTCCTTGCTCCTCTTAATGACTAAGTTGTCTCTCCAGCCCCATCTAGACCCTGTCTTAGAAAAAGTAACTAAATAAAAAAAATAAATAAATAAAATTCAAAGGGAACAACAACAACAAAACCCACAATGGATTATCAATGCAAGACAGAGAGGGGGATGAACACGTCTCATACCTGGCCCGTTTACTTCTTCAGAATAAATTCTTTGAGCTAGGTGTGGTGATGAACAGCTGTGATCCTAGCACTCAGGAAGCAAAGACAGGAGGATGAGAAAGACGTTCAAGGTCACCCTCAGCTACACAGCAAGCTCGAAGCTAACCTGGTCTACCTGGTCTCAAAACACCAAAAGATTTAAATTCCTAGATACCAACTTTGCAATGGTCAGATCAGAATGTTTCTGCAATATCCATGAATCTCTCTGATCAATCATTTTGATCAATCTACACATGTGTTCCTTCAAGATGGCAGACCTGGAACTGCGCTTGGAAACGAGAGCAGTGCTTGGCTTTCTCAGACACAAGTCTCCACTACAGCTAGTTTCAAAACAAAACCCCTTAAGCCTCTCCTCTATGTGCTCACCAATAACTAGCGACATTTAAGAGACATACAGTCTTGTTTTGACTTTGGTTGTCTGCTACACAAAAGCCCATGTGGCAGGGGTACTGGGGGGTACACATGCCTCACAGTTTTCTGCAAGATTAGACTTAGCGACCTACCTTCCAACCTTCCATCCTTCTGTCCTCATTGTCTCCTAGCTCCTATCCTCTTTCTCTCCCCTGCTTTTCCTTTCTTGTTCTTCTTCATTATCATCACCATCACCATCACCATCATCATCATATAATCATCATCACCACCATCATCACTATCACCACCATCATTGTCACCACCACCATCACCACCACCATCACCATCACCACCACCACCATCATCACTATCATCACATCATCATCATATAATCATCATCACTACCACCACCATCATTGCCACCACCACCACCACCACCACCACCACCACCACCACCACCACCACCATCATCATGACATCATCATCACCATCATCGTATGAGTGTGAATTATCACTGTGTGAGCATGAGTGCAAGTGTAGACACACATGTGAAGGTTGGGGAACAGTTTGGGCAGTTGGTTCTCTGCTACCTTGGGTTCTAGGGATGGAACTCAGGTCCTCAGGCTTATTCAGCAAACACTTATCCCCCCTGGCCTGAGAAACCTGGTCTCCAGCAATCCTCTAGCTCCACTTCTAAAGCAGCTGGGAATACAGTCTGTGCTCTTGCTCTCTATGTCTCTGTCTCTGTCTCTGTCTCTGTCTCTGTCTCTGCCTCTCTCTGTCTCTGTCTGTCTCTGTCTCTGTCTCTGTCTCTGTCTCTGTCTCTCTCTCTCTCTCTCAACATGGCCTCCCGGATCCCACATTGCCCTTGGACTTGCTATGTAGCTAAGGATGACTTTGAACCGATCCCCTTGCCTTCACCTCCTGAGGGCTGGATTACAGGGTGTCCACCACGCCTGGTTTATGCTGAGGGTCAAAGCCACGGCTTCCTGCAGGACAGACAAACATTTGCCAACTGAGCAGTGTCCCCTGCCCCAAGCCTGTTCCTCCTCTCTTTCACCTTTGTCCCTTCTTCCTGGCAGGCCTCTTCCCTTCTGGGAGAGTGAGGGCTCTGTACAGGGAGACCTTGTAGAGTTGGGCAAAAGTTTCAGCTACACAGGAATGTCCGTAAACCCTTGAGTTTAGGGTATTTGTGATTTCAGTTCTGAGGAACTGGGATTGCTTTGAAGTCCCCTGACTCATCTTTCTCATAACCTATTTCCTGTAAATGAGGCACTTGTTTGGGTCAGGGATGGTGTCATACAGCATCTCCTTCAGAGTGGCCAGGGATCATCTGAACAGGGCCCCTTACAGACATGAACTAGAGCAAGATGCTCACTGGCTGACTCTGCAATCTTCAGAGTTGCTGGAGCGGCTCTAACAGCCGCCTCGAATTCATAATACGAAACACATGCTCCATCTGCCTGCTAATGGTGACAAAGCCATTTGTGTTCGGCGTGGTCACAATCGTTCTACAGATGAAAATCTTTCTAAAACTCATCACCCGGGCTGTTCAATCATCCTCACCAAGTGGGAAGATTCCTCTTCTCCCAGCACCCACACCCGCCCGCAGCGCACCACGTAAGACCTCTGCCAAAGCAGCCGCCGGTTCGGCATGAGGCATCGTGCAGCTGAAAAGGGGGAACAGAGTAGAAACAGTTCACCCAAGTTTTCAAACTCTCTGCTCCTAATAAGGCAGGCAAAGATCAGTGCCAGTAGCTAAAGTGGAGAAGAACTGCGCCTTTCCCTGGGGATCCTGGGAGCTAGGCACGACTCCCCTGGGTTTCAAAAACCAAATCAATCGTCTGCTTCGTTAAGGAAAAAAAATAAATTGAAAAAAGGACTGTTATCAGCAAAATGTTAAATCTTTCTCTTTTTTCCTTCTGGCTGGAAACAGAACGATATTTCTTTGATACCTGAAATGAAAGTTGAATCATATTAATGCTGAATTTTACTACTGTCATATTTCAAAATGAAATTAGCCCAACATTTATGCTTCCAATGAAGATCTGGGCTAATATGTACTGCAGTCCACAGAATGTCTTAGGTTCAGATGACGCAAAGGCCAGTCCCCCTCTGAGAATAAACACTGGCTAATCCTCTCCCTGTCCCCCACAAATAAATCTAAGCGGCAGTGACATCAGAGAGAGCTGTCCCATTACCGAAGCACAGCTGGGGGGGGAGGGGCGCTGACCGGCAGTGATGCTACGGACTGATGAGGGTGGTAACGCTGAAATGTAGAGCTGTCGGAACGCAGCTTGCTCCTACAGCCTGAAGCGAAAGCCCTGTGAGAACGACTGGCATGCGGCAGGCCAGTTTCTCTCTCGTCCCTTCTGCCACACTCCAGGCTTCTCATCCCACCTTTGCTCTCAGATACACAATGCCTTTGGGTAACATGGAGAACCACGAACGGGTTCCACCTTCTCCAGATGAAGTCGTGATGCTGACTTACTGTCCTCGGCTAGTTACATCAGCAAGGCATTTTGTAGGGCGGGGAGAGCAAGTAGTCAAGCCAGGATGTCTGGGGCCTACGGTATGTGACACTGTATGTCTAGCCTTCCGTTCTCCCTCTGTGGTGAGACTTCTTGTTTTGGAGAGAACATCTCTCCACCCAGAAGCCTTCGTGTTACTAAGCTTGGCGGAGTCTCTCCGGGCCCAATCATTAGATACCACTAACATCAAAACCCAGGTCAGCCATGATCCTCAGATTCCTCACCATCCAAGTCCCACATAACAAACTGACAAAGGACCCAATCCCCCCTCTCCCCAATTTTTAAGTGGTGCTGGGGATGAAACCCAGGGCTTCGTGCATGCTGGGCAAGTGTACCACCATTGGGCCACATCGCTAGCTCTCTAGATTCCATTTAAAATATTACCTTTTACAATTTTGTTTACCTCTTAGGAAAATAAGACCAAATGTTTGTAAGGATTCGTTTGACTGTATTTTCACTTTCCAAACACCAACTTAAGGAATCAAGAAAGGAATCCTCGGCAGCCACAAGAATGCCTTTCTCCCTCTGCCAAATCAGAGGCTGATACCCAGATAAGCAACAGGGTACAAACAAAGAAAATAAGACTCTCCAAATGCTTTCTGATGCATTCTCTTAACCTTATACCTCCTCCCTGCCTGCTTCCTTTTCTTCCTTGTGTTTGTTTGTTTTTGTTTTGTTTTGTGTTGGGTACCTCTGGGGGGGGGGGGGGCGAATCTAGGCCATCGTGCCTTGGCGACCAGCTCTCTACCACTGAGCCACAACGCTTTTGTTCAGAAAACTTTAATGTTCATATTTTAATTGTAGTCTCATGGTCTTAAATGTCTCCAGCAATGCTAAAAGGAAAAAAAATATGGAAGTACTATTTAATATTAACTTAGAGCAGAGGGGACGACTTTGGGGGCACTGCTAATAAAAATTTCACATTAAACCACTTGAGCAGCTCCAGATTTGCAGGGAAAGCAACAAGCTAAATCGTGTTGAGTCTTGGACCGGGAGTGGGCTATCGGAAAATGTAAATAAGTCCTGCCTGGCACCTCTAGCTATTTTTGTTTTAATTTAAGAACCAGAATGTAATTATCTCTTATTTACTACAGTCGCAAACACCGCCAAAGGGAAAAATAAACCATTCCTTTTGGGATGAAGTTGCTGACAAAGGTTTGACAAAGAAAAATAATTAATAGCTCCACGCTGGCACGGAGCTGAGGTTTGGCTAAGTGGGCGTGGGCGTGCCAGGCACAGCCACCACTCAGCTCTCGGATCCTGGGGTTGGCCACGGGCAGAGCATGCGCCTTAATCCGGGCCTTTCAGAAGCTTTAGACTGTTGTGAAGGGCAAAAGGCCCAGGAGGTCCCAAACACTCTCCTTGGGTCACCCTCCTCTGCAGACTTGCTGTGTGCTGCTACAATGATAAACTTTCTGTGTGTGAGAGACCCCTGGCAGCAGGGGAGGGGGTTAATGCCTTTCAGCTGGGGCAAACGACCTTCCGGTTTGTTGCTGGGCTTTCCTGTTGAGAATGTCATCCTGAAAAAACAGTGGAAAGGCAGCCTCTGGGACAAGGAGCTGAAGGTGCCAATGTCCTAGAGCCTGGGTGGCATCTCATGTAACCACACCCGCCCCTAAGGGCTCAGATGGGCGAGACTGCAGGATCTTGTGCGGGTGAAATCACAGGCAGCCAGGTAGAACCCTGAAGAGGAAGATGCTGAGGGGCGGGAACATAGTGGCTGCCACACAAGCATGAGGACCTGGGCTCAGTTCCCTACAGAGAAGCCAAGCATGGTATATACCTCTAACTCAAGCCTAGTGCTGGAGGAGTGGAGGTGGGCCCATCCCTGCCATCACTGGCCAGCCAGCCAGTCTAACTAACTGGTGAGCTCCAGGTTGAATGAGAGACCCTGGCACAAAAAAATTAAGTGAAGAGTGACTGAGAAAGACAGGGACATCCTCCTCTGATT
Source organism: Rattus norvegicus (assembly GCF_021556685.1). Lineage (NCBI taxonomy): Eukaryota > Metazoa > Chordata > Mammalia > Rodentia > Muridae > Rattus > Rattus norvegicus. The sequence continues at coordinate 179,526,737 of NC_141534.1, read as the reverse complement.
TTTATACACATACATGTGCACCCCTATCTCCAAACATGACACACACGCACACACACACACACACACACACACACACACACACACGCATGCATGCATACACACACCACTGAGAGTATAACTCAGTGATACAGCTTTTGTCTAGCATGTAGCCCTAGGTTTGAGTTCTAACATCTAGGACCTGCTGGGATCTTTAGGAGGAAGATTCCTCCTCTTAGATGTACACACGGTCTACCATAGCTCGCACTTAAAGTAAACTACAGAAGCTTCAGACACAGTGTTCCGTGTTTAGCAGACAGACATCCCATTGTCCTCTTGTCTGTTGTGGATGCTAGGAAGCTCCACATAGAGAAGATGCAGTTGTTTTTACTCTTGTTATTGATGATGGATTCACCGGTCAATCTCCTGTGATAGCCCTTCGCTTCCCCGGGTCATGGGAAAGTCTTGCAACAGGTAACTTGACTAGATCCTTCAGGGATGTGCAAAGAATCCAGGTCTCAAAGGCAGGCAGGATCTGACTGTGGCTGGGACAAGTCACTTACTGACCTTAGCCTCCTCTCTGAACAGCCAGGGATTATGTTGGTTCAATTATCCTTATATCCAAAGGAAAACAAACATGGACCAGGCACCAAATACACCAAAGCCACGGTTATTATGACCATTAGTAACATCACCAAGGAAAGCGAATTACAAACTCCACAGAGCCACGTCTAACCTCACCTCCACTACACAAATTAACACAGCTACTCTTCTTGCCTTCTTCCTAGAACTCAGGACAGTTGATGCTCCAACTTCTCAGTGGTGATCTTGATTTTAGGAATATCTGATAAGAATTTCTAAACTGAGGTGAGCCCTTTAACACTGAAATGGCAAAAGAAACCAGGAAGTCCTCATCAAGGTCTGGTCACACACATAATAAGATCATTTATCTCTACCAGCGTCATTTCATGGCTTTCAGTAGCTTTTGTCCTCTTTGTAGACCTCTGGGGTAAAGGACATTTGGGGCCTACACATGTTTGCAGAACAAGCTGGTACATCCTGTCCTTGCTACAGAGCCTGGCACATCGGTGGCAAAACAGACTTCTCTTTTGACACACTTTCTTTCAGGAGTCTGGCTGGACCAGGGCTGGCTGCAGAAGCCACCCCAGCCTTCAATCCCTGCTGGCTGCTGAACTGCCTCCTGGAGCCCCCTGGTGGCCAGTCCTATATTCACACACCCCCTCCTCACACTCTAGGTCAAGGAGAAAACACTCTTAAAAAAAAAAATCCATCCAAAGGTGAATCACTAGCACACCACATGTTCTCTGAACAAACGTGGGGTGTTTCACTGAGGCTGCCCAGGAAGATGACACCTTTCTCTAATGTCTCCTCCGTTTCTTATCCTCTGGTGTCTGCCGTGTACCAGGCTGTGCAGGTAGAAGAGTGGGACGCTCTCGGAGCCTTCCAGCACAGAACAGGATGATCAGACACACACCCAAGGGAGCCCTGGGGACTGCCTCAGGGAAAGCAGAGACAAACGGAGGGTGGAGGTGAAGAGTCGAGCAGACTTTGACAGCTTTCATCAGAAGAGAGCCAGGTAGGGAGAATGACAGGCATTCCATGGAGGGGATTCCAAGCCGGAGCTGTCTGGGGAGACGGTCAGGACGCTGGAAGCTCTCAGGAGGGAGAGGGACAGGCCAGTGACATGTACAGGGGTAAACAGAAAAGGCCCCCTTTTTTTTTTCCGGAGCTGGGGACTGAACCCAGGGCCTTGCGCTTGCTAGGCAAGCGTTCTACCACTGAGCTAAATCCCCAAACCCTCAGAGAAGGCTCTTAAAAGCCTTGTGTATTACTGTGTATCACCACTGACTTTTCTAAGCATGCTGTAGGCTTCATACATGCATCTGATTCCAATTTCACAGACGCTACGTAGGCCATCCGTGGCCCACCAACTCAACTTCAGCCCAACTATGAGGAGATCAGGGGACAAATCCCAGAACAGAAGCATCCTACACCACACCTGACCCAACTTCCTGGAAATATCAGGGGCTGGGCAGATGGCTCTGTAGTTAGGAGCACTTGTTGCTCTTCTAGAGGACCCCGGTTTGATTCTTGGTACCCACATGGTGGCTCACAACCATCTGTAACCTTGGTCAGAGGATCAGATCCCTTCTTTTGGCCTCTGTAAGCACTCTATTCATAAGGTGCACAAACATACAAGCAGGCCAAAATTGAAAAATAAAACAAAGGCAAAAATTTTAGAGAGAAAATATAAGAACCAAGGGAAGCTTGAAACCTATCCCTACCACAAGGAGATTAGGAATCTGGGACCACCTAAGGAAATGTGGTCCTGGAGCAGACAAAAAGGGTTCTTAGGTAAGAGCTAAGGGAATGTAAACAAAGTGTGGGTGTGGCCCCTGGTGAAAGTTGTGCATCAGGACTGCCTCGCCCACTGTAACCAGGGTCTCGTACCAGCATGAGTCTGTGGTAGGGGGAAGGGCATGACAGATACATGGGAACCCTGTATTAGCCCCATATATTCCCTATAAATTCAAGACTGCTCCAAAAAATATTAAAGCCTATTTTAAAATTATTATTGTTCACCTAAATATCTAAAAAAAGAAAAAAGAAAAAAGAAAAAAAAGAAAGAAAGAAAGAAGGAAGGAAGGAAGGAAGGAAGAAAGGAAGGGATCTTCAAAAGAAAGACCTTAGAGACAGTCCCTCTCTCATTGAACCTAGAGTTGTGTTTTCAGGCTACAGTGGCAACCAGCAAGCCCTAGTGATATGACATGGATGTTTTTACACGTGTGCCTACACATGTGGAGGTCAGAGGAGAACTTGCTGGAGTCAGTTCTCTCCTTCTACCTCAGGTTCTGGGGAAAAGAACTCAGACCCAAGGCTCTCATAGTAAGTAAGCACTTTTACCCTCGGAGCCATCCTGTCAACCCAGTCTTCAGCTTCTGATTCTCTTCCCATTGCCTGGACCTCCTGAGTGGGGACCACAGGCTTGGACCACGATGCTCAGGCATATGCAGTACCCGGGAGGCTCCTAGGGCTTTGTGTACACTAGGTGAGCTCTCTGCTGGCTGAGCTACATGCCAGCCTCTCGGTTTTATACCGAGGTTCCATGGGACGAGTCGCTAAAAAAGAAGGCTCTATGGTGATTTTATTTTTCTGTTCTATTTCCACATTTGAAGCTAAGACAGTTGTGGTGGTGGAGAGTCCTCAACTGTGCCCAGGGAAGGAGGGACATGGTGAATACTGGGTTTTGGAGTGAGCAATCTGGCAGGCTCAGTGTGAATCACAGACTGGTTGCAGGCACTGGGCCCTACTGAGATTTGCTAGGGATGCGTCCAAAGAGAGGAGGAGAAACAAGCAAGAGAGAACCAACTTCCCTAAAAGGAGAAAGCAACAGGCCTTGTGTAGGACCCCTTGGATCCAGCCACAACCAATCAAATGTATCCACTGCTGAGCCCCAAATGTAGGCCTGGAACAGGCTGGGCTGGCCCTCTGCAGACTGGCCTGACAGCTAGTCAAGGGAAAACCACAGCAGCACAGGAGGTGAAGCGGCTGCCCAGGGGCCCTGGCTAAGGGAAAGGAGTGGCTTGGAGGGAGTTTCCTGTGAGCTGAGACAAACTAGGGGGTTTCACATAGGACGCCTGGGAGCTGAACCTTGAATCCCAGGACAGAACAGTGAGCCCACATCAGTCTGAGGGCTATCCAAGCCCCGATCCTTAGTCCCTGGACCACACTGCCAAAGGGTCCTGGGGCTGCATATCCAACCACTCTCTCTGAATTCTGTAGCTTCCCCTGCTCTCCATGGTCACTTAAAATCAGGACCCTTAACAGGCTACAATATGCCACCTGGAATTAGCTTGCTGTCTACATTCCTCCAAGCTAGAGACTTGTCAGCAAGTCCAATCACTGCTGCAAAGGCATGATGTCATCCCACATAGACTGGTAAGCAGTCTCTCTAAAGACTTCTCTTCTTCCCCTTTCTCCTCTTCTTCCTCCTCCTTCTCCTCCCCTTCTTTCTTTTTGAGACAGGTTCTCATTAAATGGTCCTATCTAGCCTAGAAGTCACTGTGTAGACCAGGCTGGTGTTGAACTCATAGAGACTCATCTGCTTCTGCCTCCCAAGCGCTGGGATTTGAAGCACTCACCACACCTAGGAAAAGACACTTAGACTTTCTCAGTCAAAGGCCATAACAGAATGTGCTACAGTTAAGGATATTTGGTATGAAAATGTTGTTTGTATTCCTCTTGCTGCTGCAACCAATTACCACATATTTAGTGGCTTAAAAAAAAAAACACCTCACATTCATTATTTCACAATAGTGGAGGTCAGAAGTCACAATAGTCACTGGGCTGCAGTCAGGCTGTCAGTAGGCCCATGTTCTCTTCTGGAGGCTCTAAGGAGAATCCCTGCCCTTCCTTCCCTTTGTCAGGTGCTGGTGGCCTCCATTGCTTGGCTCATGGCCCCTCACCCTGTGTTCACAGTCTGTCATGTCACATGACCTCTTGGCCACACCTCCCTCTAGCTCTCAGGTCCTTCCCCTCTGCTTTTAAGGTCCTTTGCCAATGCAAGCACACCTGATGATTCAAAAATCATTTCTATTTTTTTACAGCCATCCAATTGATTGCCTTAATGATAATTCTACTTTTCCTATTGATTTCCCATCATCATGAAATTCCCTAGGGATTAGAATGTAGAATTTAGAGGGCCCTTTATTTACTGGATGGCCCTAGCTCCTCATTACCCATGAAAAACAGTTATTTAAAAAAAAGTAGAAGATTGAGGTTGGGTGTGGTGGTATATTCTTTTAATCCCAGCACTTGAGAGGCAGAGGCAGGTAGATCTCTGCGAGTTCAAGGTCATCATGGTCTATGTATCAAGTTCCAGGACAGCCAGAGCTCTGTAAGGAGAAGAAAACTAAACGATTGATCTGATTTTTGGTATCACAGTTTTCAGCCCACGGTAGGAGCTCCATCACTCTGGGGCCTGTGTAAGGAGAGGATCCTGGCAACTGCTGACCACCTGACAGAAGGAGAGCCTGGGAGGGGTGCCTCTTCAAAGGCACAACAGTGACTTAGTTCCTCCAACTAGGTCTGATCCTCAACCATCTATTAGACTATGGACTCAAGTGTAGACTCACACACATTGATGAAGGCTCTCCTGCTTCAATCACACCTCAACAGCGCCACCAGCTGGAGAGCAAACCTTCAACCAGAAGCTTTTAAGGGTGTTTAATCCGATGTGCCACCCACCACACTCTCATCTTCTTAAAAAAAATCACAGTATTTATTTGTTTGTTTATTCATTTATTTATTTGTGAGTGTGCACGTGTGCACACACAGGCATGTTTGCCATGGTGCATATGTGGAAGTCAGAGGGCGACTTTTAAGACTCAGTTCTTTCTCTTCAACCATGGGCTTCCAGGGGTGGATGAGAGATTGCCAGGCGTAGAAGCAAGCACTTTCCTTGAGCCAGCCTTCTGGCCCCACAGCTAACGATGTAAAGTCAAATAACAGGAGATAATCATCCTGTCTCCAAAATGAAAAACAAAACAAAACAAAAATCCCCACCTCATCAAACATGGACGGTAACGTGTTTAACTATCGACACAGTCAAGAAGTGGACACCACTATTACTCAGAGCACAGCACTCTCCTGCTCAGACCCTACAGTGGCTTTCCTGTGTCCTTGAAAGGATTCCTGACAGCTCTTTTTAGACTTTAGGACCAGCTCACCTCTCAGTAGTCTTCCTAGCACCTCCACATTGTTGCTTTTTGGTTCCTGGAAATCTTGTGTCTGTCTGTTCCTGGAATATTTGGAACATTCATCCTCATAATTCTCTATGGTGGTTTGAATATGCTTGGCCCATGGGGTGGCACCTACAGGGGTGTGGCCTTGTTAGAAAAGGTGTGGTCTTGTGGGAGGAAGTGTGTCACTGAGGGGGCGGGCTTTGAGATCCTCCGCCTAGCTCCCTGAGGATGCTCAGTCTTCTAGCAGCCTTCAGATGAAGATGTAGAACTCTCAGCTCCTCCTGCACCATGCCTGCTGGACAATATCATGGTCCTGCCTTGATGATAATGGACTGAACCTGTGAACCTGTAAGGCAGCCCCAATTAAATGTTGTCCTTTATAAGAGTTGCCTTGGTCATGGTGTCTGTTCACAGCAGTAAAACCCTGACTAAGACAGTCTCACAAAACAGTCCTGACTCTTTAGGTCTTGGGTCACATCCTCAGAGAGGATTTCTTCAGCCCTTCTGCCTGGTCACCTGCACTCTCCCCAGCAAGCCACCGCTACTTACAACTCCAGTCATGTGTTTGATACTGCAGATCTCATCTACAAGGCCTGGATACCTAGTCCATCCCATTCAAAGCCGGATGCCTAACTCCTAAAAGAGGGGCCTGGTGTGTCGTTGGTGCCCTATAAATGTTTGTAAAAGAACGATTATGAAATGAAGAAGTGAGAAGAGACATGGTCAGCTTTTCAGAGCCTCTCACTAAGACATAGGCACCATGCCTGACTTCTCAGTTTTAAAAATCACATTAGTATTTCTTTTGTGTGCATATGTAGGGGCACACATGTGCTATGGCACTCAAATGGAGGTCAGAGGACAACTTGCTGGTGTCATTTCTCTCTACCACATGGACCTCAGAGATCAAACTCAGGTCATCAGGCAAGAGGAAAACACCTTTCCCCTCCATCAGCCACCTCACTGGCCCCATGCTCTGACTTCTATCAGAGAATGTGGCTGTGAGAGTAAGAGAAGGAAGGATGGGTCTGGCTCCGAGTGGTCCCCTGCTCTGGGAGTGCGGTGGGAGAAAGCAGTGACAGAGCAGAGCCCAGCTCATCACAGAATCAGTGCGGTCTGTGTGCTCAGCCTAACGGACGAGGAAAGGACAGGACACGGTCACTGCAAACCAGGAATTCTCAATCAAGTTTGGGAAACCAATTCAAAATGAGAGCCAGAGATGCAGGGTTCACTGCTGTGGCAGTGCTGCAAGACCAGGTGTGCTGCTCGGGAGAGCATGACAGGGGGTGAGCACAGGGGAGGGGATGCACACGGCCTAAGCAAAGGGAAGATACACGTTAGAAAGACAGCCAGCAGAAGAAGCAAAACGGTAGGGACCTTCAGGGAAGATGCATGCTTCACCTTAAACCCTGAAACTTACTCGACGACTCCGGGCTGGTCTCAAATTCAGAGATCCACCAGTCTCTGGGATTAAAAGCATGTGCCACCACCACCCAGCTCACCTCAAATCTTCTTTAAAGGGTGGAGAGGAGAGTTGGGAGACAAGATGGTTCAGTGGGGAATGCAAGCTTGAGGACCAGAGTTCAATCCGGAGCTATGGACGTGGTAGTGTGCTTGTAATGCCAGAACTGGGGAGGCAGAGGCAGGTAGATTCTTGGGGCTCACTAGACAGCAAGCCTAGCCTACTGCGCAAGCCCCAGATGCCCATTAGAGATCTTGTCTCAAAAACAATACAAACAAACACCAATCAACCAGCCAAACAAAACCCAAGGTGAATAACATGTAAGGTACATCATTTGAGATTGACCTCTGACCTCCATATACACATGTGCACATATATCCATATACACATATGTCCGCCACACACATACAGAGACACACGAAAGGATGGGATATGTTGGGCATGGCATGGTAGTATATATCAGGGATCCAGAATGCTGGAAGTGAGGGCAGAAGTCCGGGCTTACAAACTGAGACTCTGTCTTAACAAGGCGGGGAAGAAGGGAGGCATGGCCGGTTTTTGAGCAGCAGAAAGGCCAGAGTTTTAGGAACACGTTCTTCTCTTCTGTTAGTGGAAGCCAGTGTGGACTGAAAGTCAGTAAAATCTATCCCTTATCCAGCAGAGTGTGACAAAGGACCTCAGGCCACCAATGCCTCTGCACCTCGGGCTCTGCCCTCATCTAAGGCCCTGACAGTGACCCTGGGGTGACCCTAACACTTGCAGGCTGAGCAGCTGGGGACACCTGGGAGGTGTAAGAAGAGAACTGAAAAGGAACTAAGCTTCCCAGCCTCTCCCACAGCCCAAAGGGGAGTGTTTAAAGTTCCCTGACCTCAGAAAGCCTCCCAGAGAGCCCACTGGAAGGGATTCCTTATTTATTGAGCGTGTTTTAAATGAAACACGTTAAAATATCCTTCCATGGTTTATCTCCTGATGCTTCAATTCCAAAGAACAACAGCCTGTAGCCCCCTTCCTTCCCCTCGGCCTCTGGTTCACCTATGACGTCAGCAGTAGAGAGCTGTGTCCCACACCAGTGACCTCTCGGGAACTAAAGCTTTGGGAGTGAGAAGATGCCACAGCCTCTAAGCAGCCCCTCCCCCCTCGCCATATTAGAGTCTTGCATATTTTGAACATCAGAATTTTGGGGACATGTGAAAGTTAGAAAGATGTGGCTCTGCTTTTCTCCACACAGCTCTGGAGGGCGCAGACTCAGCTCTGGAGGGCGCAGACTCAACGTCTGACTGGAGCCCCTGCATCAGGACTGCAACTGTGCTAACCACAGGGGAGAACTCCTCAGAGGTTCCCTGCAGTCTCTGAAAAAACACATGGAATACCAGCCCTGCAAGCCAACTGTGGCCGGAGACTGTGACAATGACACCAACTCAAGAGGACTTCTGTCCCTTCTCTTTACTCACCCCCTTGCCTGGGGATAAATATGGAACACAAAGTTCTGGGTGAAGGCTTGTGCCTCCCATCTCAAATGTTAAAACCTCGCCCAGTGTGATATGTTAAAGGGGAGGCGTCATGAGGGTGGACTCTCCACAAAAGGCACAAGTGCCCTCATTAAAGAGCCCCAAGACATCCCTCACCCCCACCCATACAAGGACACAGTGAGCATATTCATGCTGAACCGCCCAACCTCTGAAACTGCAAAAAAATCAATTCTGTATTTAATCCACTAATCTAGGGCATTTTTGCTAAGGCAGCCCAAACAGCCTAAGATAGAGGAGGGGAAGCTGAGGAAAAGTCCCAAGTCTGACCGCAGCTGATGCAGATGCCCGAGCTACAGGCAGGCTGAGCCAGGAGGAGGCGGGTGCAGAGCACGGAGCAGGAGAGTAGCATGTGATGCCGGGCAGGGCTCAACCTTCACGGCCGCAAGCAAGCCACCACGATCTAAACAAGCTATGTGCTCTGCGGGACCCACCGCAGAAATTATTTACATTGTGGCTGTGGGTAAATAAAAACATGACAGAGGTGTTTTCCCCCTAGCTGGGTTTCTCTGGTAAAATTAAAATCAAAATAAAGAATAAAGTACAATTCTTTTGGTTAGTGAGTTAGTAAAGACAATTGTGAACCTGGTGTGGCGGTGGGCACTTGCAGCCCTAGCCCCCAGGTGGCTTACGTATGGAAATGAAATTGTCTTACAGTTTCAGAGCAGGCAGGAGAATTACGAGTTCCAGGGTAGCCTGGGTTACAGAGTGAGGCCCTGTCTCAATAATAACAACATTAACAACAGCAGCAGCAGCATCAATAAAAACAGGGAGGAAAGAAAAACCAACGGCATCCATCTGTAATGAGGATGAAGCTAAACAAGCCTCTATATGTACTTCTGGCCCGCCTGCAAGTTGAGAAGAATTTTCTTGGGCAGGACCTCTGAAACTTCAATGTACATGTTAACCTTAATAATTAAAGGAAAAGGCATGAATTTGAGAGGGAGGAAGTTGGAGGGGGGTGAAGGGAAAGGAGGGTGGATAATATGGTTGTATTTTAATTAAAAGGAAATGCATTGAAAAGACTTTAATGTACTTGCATAACGTAAAATGCAGGCAGATTCAGGAGGCTCAGGGTGAGGTCCAAGAAGCTGAGTGTTCATCAGTTACCAAGTAACCAGATGGGTTGGTCTGCATATTCACCAGGAGAAACAACGGCCAAGAGAATGTAACAAGTATATCAAGAGCTTAAAATCCTCAAGTCTTCGGCAATTCCACATTAATGACTGCAGTCCAGGAGCCATAATGAATGCATGGGAAACCAGCAAAGGCATTTTATACCAACATTGTGTCTCTCATGAAAACCAGACACAATTTCTACAGCCAACAAACAACTGGAACTTTCCAAATCTGTCGTGCAAAGCCTTTACGTCTCAGGACTTCACAAAATGGCCACTAATATCAAATTCATTTAGAATTAATAGTGTTATAGGGGGGATATTTGTGATGTGCAAAGTGAAAACAAATGTGTGTGTGCCTGTGTGTGTGTGTGTGCCTGTGCCTGTGTGTGTGCCTGTGTATGTGTGTGTGCCTGTGTGTGTGTGCCTGTGTGTGCCTGTATGTATGCATATGCCTGTGTGTGTGTGTGCCTCTGTGTGTGTGTGTGTGTGTGTGTGTGTGTGTGTGTGTGCATGCGCTGTGGAGAAAGCTCAGTGGGTAAAGCGCTTATCATGAAGGCATGAGGCCCTGAGTTTGGATTTTATGTGGATAAAATCTGCATGACATGATAGCCCAACTATAATCCCAGTGCACAAGGCAGCGACAAGAATTCCTTGAGCAAGCTGGTTAGCCAGACTAGCCAACCAGCAGCTTGGGGTTCAGGGGAGAGCCTGCCTCAACATATGAAATGGAAAATGGTTGAGAAAGAAACTTGATATCACTCTGGGGCCTCCACACTCACATGCAAACTCAAATGCAACACACACACACACACACACACACACACACACACACACACACGCATGCACACACGCACGCATGATATTGTAATGGTTAGTTTCATGTGTCAGCTTGACTGGACTCTAGCACCCAGTTATTTAATCAGATGGGATCTGGGCATTGCTGTGCTGTGCCTAGCACCTCGATCAGTTGGCTTAAATAACAGCCATCTCTCCAGCTCCCTATTCAAATATTTAAAAATAATGCATAAGCAATGAGAGAAGAAAAATCCCAAATTAATAGTTTTAAAAAGGACTATGGAGGTGGAGCTGAGGAGACGGCTCAGTGGTTAAGAGCACTGTCTACTCTTCCAGAGGTCCTGAGTTCAATTCCAAGCAACCACATGGTGACTCACAACCATCTGTTATGGGATCTGATGCCCTCTTCTGGTGTGTCTGAAGACAGCAGCAGTGTGCTCATATATATAAAATAAAAAAATAAATCTTTAAAAAAAAGAAAAGGGTGGTTAAAAAAAGGACTATGGTATATTTTTATTATCTTTCTTTCTATTTAATTTTTTCTATACTTTTTCCTAGAAATATGGTACTTTTGTAGCTAGAAAAAATATTTTCATGTAATGTGGCAATTTCAATGACCACTGAGAAGCTATCCAGAGGCTTCAGACAACCAGGAGGAGGAAAGGGCCTTCCTCACATCCCACCTACAACCCAATCTTTCTCTTAGCTTTTCTCCCTATCTGCCAAGCTCTACTTCTCCAGCCCAAATGCCTCCCTCTGTAGACTGTAAAATGAGACACTCGTGGTGATTTTTATGACTGTTCCCATATGGTTAGTGGGGGAGCCATGTCAATTACATTACTGGCCTTTCACAGCCTTCTCCAATGACTGTAGGCAATGGGTCATTCGGCTCCAGAAAGAACCAGATGATGGCCAGGGTCACATGCCAGGACCAAAGGCATTCTGGACTCTGCCGTGAGCTCTGAGTATCCCTCGGTGGCTCTGGTGACTCAAGTCTCGAAGCTGGAAGTGAGCAGGGCCACCCACACTGCCCAAGTGGGCCAAACTTGGAGCCTACTTCCCACTCCCGGCAGCCTCTCTAGTCACCATTTAATTACTGGCACAAGAGCTTGGCCAGCGGCTGGCCCCACACCCAGAAGGATGGCAGGACACGCAGCAGCACCCACTGTTTCCCTCATGCAGTCCTGCCTCTGTGGAAGCCAAGGATATCCCTCTCACTACTCTAGGCCACACAGATCTACTGTGCTCTCAAGTTCTTTGGGATAAAGTCCTGGGGTTTTGATGGTCTCAGTTATCCTCTGAGAGTGGAGTCTCTGTGCCAGTGCACCTATAACAGAAGGGCTGATCGCCCTTGATCGTGAGCCTCTGCCCCAGCAACTTGGATCTGTTGCCATCCACTACCTGTCTAAGAATCCAGGGCAGTGCAGGCGTCAAGAACATCTGGTGTTTGCCAAACAAAGGAATGGTGGGAATATACACAGGTCATAATGAAGGATTAAAAATTAATAATAAGCCGCCTAGCTACCCAAAAAGAAGAGGTAGGGTCTGTGAGAACATGAACTTTTCGCCCCTCCCTTGCTGTACAATGGTTCCCGGAACATTCTTGCATGAAAGGTTTCCTGGAACAGCCACAATGACCCATAGCCTCCGGCCACAATGGTCCAATGGCCCTGTAAAATGTCACTACCCCTAATCACAATGTCACAAAGTCCTAAATTGTATGGGCAGTTTATGGTTTTGGAATTCCCCTCCTCCCTCCCTCTTGATCCCCCTGGTTTGTGTTTTTTTCCTTTATAAGCTCTGTGAAAATTCAGGTCGGGGTCGAACTCCTCTACTCCCTGTGTGGTGTATGAGTCTCGACCCCAGCATGCTGGCCTGAGCTCTCGTTTCATCTCGCTCACAATAAATCTTCCTCGTGTGATTACAGCAGGTCGGTGTCTGTGTCCTACTGGGTGCGCGTCTTTCCCGAGACTTGAGTGGGGGGCTCCCTTCGGGGGTCTTTCATTTGGGGGCTCGTCCGGGATATGCGCGACCACCCAGGGGTCCTAGACCCACTTGGAGGTAAGATTCTCTGTTTTATCTCAGCGCTGTGTCTGGGTCTGTGTCTATGTTCTGTCTGGGAATCTGGTGCGATCGCTGTTTCGGTTTTGCGGACGCTCAGTGAGACCGCGCTCCAGGAAGGAGAGCGGGGTGGATAGGGATAGACGTGTCCAGGTACCCACCGTCCGTTCGCCCTGGGAGACGTCCCAGGAGGACAAGGGGGGACCAGGGACGCCTGGTGAACCCCATCTGATAGGTCCAGAGGAGACTTTACTCCTTGACGACCGGTTTGTTAGGCAAGGTCTGCGACCTGCCGATCAGTTTCAGTGCCTCTGGTCGACACGAAGTCGACGTCGGTTTTGTTTTTTTTTTTTTTTCTCTTTTGTTTGTGCTCGTGTGTGTGAGTGTGTGTGAATTAAGTCCTGTAGTCTGTGTTTTTCGGTACCGGTTTAAGGTCTTAGTGCACTGTCTGGGCAGATGAAGGATTCCTGCCCTGTGCACGAGAGTCTTAGTGCACTGTCTGGGCAGAAGAAGGTTTCCTGCCCTGTGCACGGGTGGAAGAAGGTTCCCCACCCCGAAATGGCGCCTGTGAGTAGATGAAGGATTCCTACTCCGAATAGTCTTTTTCTTTCTTTTTTTCCTTTTTAGAAAGCGCACCGGGGGACGCCCCAATCGCGCAGGCTCTGGGACTCGTGAGAGACGTTCCACGAGTCAGCCTTTGTTGGGTCCTGGCTCTGGGACGCGTGAGAAACGTTCCACGAGCCGAATTTTGTCGGGAGGACCCGGCAACGGACAGTCAAAAAGATCTGACTGTGACTTTGGAGGTCGAGTTCGGCTGCCTATTTAAGTATAGGCACGGACAAGTGTGCTTAGATGTGTTAGTGTCTGTTGTCTGTATTCTGTTTCTGTGTTTGGTATCCCGGAAGCAGCTAAGGTTAAGCTGCAGTTTGGGCCAGGTACTGAAGGTACCAGGCATCTGTGGAAATTGGTTATAGGATGCTTTGTCTTGGTCTTGTTTGTCTGGATTGTTTTCTGTGGTATTGTCCAGTGTTTTTTTGACTTTTGTTTCGTGTTTGAATTTGGACTGACGACCGTGTTTAAAATCTTGGACTGACGACTGTGTTTGAAATCATGAAACTGTTTGCTTTGTTCGTCGAAGAGTTTTACTTGGTCCCCTTAATGCTTAGTAAGAAACTTAATCTTATGGACCCCGCTCTAGTGGCGGTGTGTTGGTTGATAGCCAAAGTTAATTTTTAAAATAGTGTTTTATCTGTGCTCGCAGCACACAGTAGAGGGGAGCGAAATTAGCTGCGGAGCTGCTGCAGCGAGCATGGGGACTTCTCAAGTCTCACCCAATTTTTCTGGCTCTTCAGGAGCTGTTTAAAAGGAAAAGGCTTAAGGTAAAAAGAAACACTATAGAGAGATAAAAGACAAGAGAGGAACATATACTGGCCACAGTAGTTAGGGAACCTAGGAAGACAGTACCTGGCAACAGAAGAGAATTCCTGGATAAAGATCAGTGTGCCTAATGCAAAGAAAAAAAAGACACTGGGTCAGGGACTGCCCCAGAAAGAACAAGAGGGGACACTGGAGAGCCTCTTGGTCCTAGAGTGCTGGCTATGTACAGAGATAGAAGGGAAGTGGGGATGCAGGGACCCAATGCTCTGTGCTCCTATGCCCCCCTCCAGTGGGCCAATATCCAAAGACCTTGGGTACAGGGGCCTACTGGCAACAAACAATACTTATGGACTGCCCGAAGAACAGTGGACCTTGGCGTGGGCCGGGTAACCCACTAGTTCATAGTCATCCCTGACTGCCCCTATCCCTTGCTCATGAGAAAATTGCTCTCCAAAATGGCTTGCGTGGGCTGAAATGGCTGGGTGAGGCCATGTGTATGCATATCTACAGATTGTGTATGCGGAGCTTAAGACCTGTCTCAGTGCACCAGTACCTGATGCTGGGAGACGAATGGCTTAGCGCTGTTCTACTTGGAACATATCACTCCTGCCAGCCGGGCACTAACAATTATCACCCAATCCAGGACTTAAACTGTGATAGAGTGGCTGATGTTCTGCCTTTGAATAGAGTGTCCCAAAAGATGGGACCACTGGTCAGCTGCCATGGACTAGATTCTCCACCTGTTGGGGGCAATCTGGTCACCTTGCTGCCCAATCCGGACCTGGAGCCACCACAGCACGAGTGTCAAGTACTGGCAGAAGCCCATGGGTGGAGGAAAGACCTCTGCGACTGGCTGATTGACCCCTGCTGAAACCCGAGGACCTTGTCCACAGACGGGAACAGTTCTCTTCATGAATGAAGGTCAGAGACAAGTGGGTGCTGCCATGGTGGACAACACAATGTCATCTGGGATGGCTCAACCCCCCAGTACATCAGTGCCGCAGATGCCTTTGCCATCTCTTGGATGTCCTGATGAAGCCAACAACTGTGAGTACTATTCATTGCTCAGGATATCAGGAGGGAAGAGATTCAGTGACATGGGGCAATAACGAAGCAGATAAAGTGGCTCGAAAAATGGTTATGCAGGAGCCCATCCTGGTTGCAGGCCTGCAAGAGACAGCCACTGGGAACTGGGATCGGACTAAGGGATGGCCTCACTTAGAAAAGGCCCAAATTGCTTAAAAGATAAAGGACAATGGCACATTGAGGGGAAAGCTATACTTCCCAGAGAACAAAGAAAAGACTCACTTTGCCAAATACAGAAATGGACTCAATTAGGAGATAAAAAGTTTGTCCAAGTAGTTAAGTGTATGTAATAGACTTTAAGATTTTAGCCAGAGAGACAGTAGAAAGTATAAGGTATGTCAATAAGTGAATGCTTAGCAAGCAAACAGGGCAAAGAGACCTAGAGAGTTTGGTGAAAAGTCGAAGTGAACTTCACTGAGATAAAACCAGAAAAATATAATCACAAGTATCTCCTAGTGCTTGTAGATACTTTTTCAGGAATAGATAGAAGCTTTCCTCACCAAACGAGAGACGGCCTCTGCAATCATCAAGAAGATACTGGAAGAAATCTTCCCCAGGTCTGGAATGCCCAAGGTAATCTGGTCAGACAACGGCCCTACTTTCGTTGCCAAGGTAAGCCAGGGTGTGGCCAAGTATTTAGAGGTCAATTGGAAATTACATTGTATTTACAGACCTCAAAGTTCAGGACAGGTAGGGTAAATAAATAGAACTCTAAAAGAGACCCTGACCAAATTAACCATGGAGACTGGCACAGACTGGGTGACACTCCTTCCCTCTTGCTCTCTTCAGAGCAAGAAATACCCCTTCCAGATTCAGCCTTACCCCCTTTGAGATCTTATATGGGGCCTCAGCCCCCCTGACTGTATTAGATGATGTTACTGAACCAACATGTCATAGTGCCATAGTAATAATGATTTGTGTGCCAGGCTAAAAGACCTACAGGTGATACAGAAAGAAATCTGCTCACAGCTGACAGCAGCCTATGCCCCGGAGACCCCTGAGACATCCCATCAGTTCCAGGTTGCAGCTACACTGAGTCCAGACACTCGAGCCTCGCTGGAAAGGACCGTACCTGGTGCTGCTGACCACCCTGACAGCTGTCAATTCTCAGCCCTCACCAGCCATGTACTAGCTGTTGGGGCTGAGAGCTGGGACCTAGAGGGAAATTCAGTCATGTTTGTCCTGGGTTCTATCAAGATAGGTGTGGGATAGGCTTGATTTCCATTACAAATGATGTAACATTGCATATGTTAGTACTCTTAACACTTCTTGGGACTGTGCCTCAGGGATCACAGTCCGTATAAGCTTAGAAGTTCTAAAAGCTAGTCATGACCTTGGTGGATAGGCTTGGATAGTGTCCAGGTTAGAATCCTCATGTTAAGACTACAATACCAAGCTGTTATGCTAGATGAAGCTGAGTTCTCCATGAAGTTCTAGGATTAGAACTATTAACAAAAAAAAGAAGTGGGGAATGAAGGATTAAAAATTAATAATAAGCCGCCTAGCTACCCAAAAAGAAGAGGTAGGGTCTGTGAGAACATGAACTTTTCGCCCCTCCCTTGCTGTACAATGGTTCCCGGAACATTCTTGCATGAAAGGTTTCCTGGAACAGCCACAATGACCCATAGCCTCCGGCCACAATGGTCCAATGGCCCTGTAAAATGTCACTACCCCTAATCACAATGTCACAAAGTCCTAAATTGTATGGGCAGTTTATGGTTTTGGAATTCCCCTCCTCCCTCCCTCTTGATCCCCCTGGTTTGTGTTTTTTTCCTTTATAAGCTCTGTGAAAATTCAGGTCGGGGTCGAACTCCTCTACTCCCTGTGTGGTGTATGAGTCTCGACCCCAGCATGCTGGCCTGAGCTCTCGTTTCATCTCGCTCACAATAAATCTTCCTCGTGTGATTACAGCAGGTCGGTGTCTGTGTCCTACTGGGTGCGCGTCTTTCCCGAGACTTGAGTGGGGGGCTCCCTTCGGGGGTCTTTCAATACTACTGAGACGCTGGCAACCCTCTTCTCCAAGGCACAGTCACAAAGCAGGACCATACTAAATGGTGGGCTAGCAGGCCTGCAGCTTGAACAGATGATTATACCAAACACTAAAACAGCCCAGCGCAGAACAGAACTATGGTGCCGGGTTTCTACATGTTACCAATCAATGCCACTTCTGCCAAATGAGACAGTGCATTTGCAGAGGGAGGGCACACAGTCCACTCTGAAAGTATTTCAGATGAGCATGTTTGGGATAGCAAGTGGTAAGGTACCATTAGAGAGCAGGCCACCACCCTGAAACAAGCTCTGGGACAATTAACATTACAAACCCAGTGAGAGTAAGGTGTGTGTGTGTGTGTGTGTGTGTGTGTGTGTGTGTGTGTGTGTGTGTAAATAAGCCTGCACACTTACCCTATTTTCTAAGACCTTGCCTAGTGCATAAAACTACATGAACTAAGCATATAAAATCTCTTGAACATCACGAGACAATTAACAATAAGGTAGATAGTACCCCAGGAATGACACCCAAGGATGTTCTTGACCATTTATGCGTGTGTACACGCGCACACACGCGCGCGCGCACACACACACACACACACACACACACACACACACACTACAAACAATTAAAATGTCTACCCATCCAGAGAGTGGGATAGGCTGCTTCCCAAGGCGGACCTGGATCAAATGACATGCCAGGCTCCTGTCCCAACCACACCCTGCCACTTCTTTCAATAGTTGTGCTTTGGGTACATTGAGAAATCATGTCTTGTTGACCAGTAGTTTCTTGAATTGTTAAAGAGGAAACAAATCTTCCACAAATATCCTCAGGGAACATATATTGAACATGTAAGGTCAGCTTACACTGCTGGATTCCACCCTCCGCTCATGGGCCTCCCCCAGCCTCCTGTTGCCCTCTCGGTGAGCCGAGCACACAGAAGTCACTTAGAATTCCTGAAGTTTTCCATGGTCTTCCTGCCGGACATCAGGAATGTCAAACAGAGAAGTAGGCACAAAAATGGACACATTAGGGCAGGCAATTAATGTTTCAAAAAAAAAAAAAAGGTCAACTCCTTTAAGTGAGAAGGGGAGGGAGACGGATGGCGAAGTCAAGCCTCTGGGCCTTGTTGCTGATGGGTGAGGAGTACTTGGTATGAACTCGGGTGGGGCACTCTAAATGGAGGGAACACTGAGGCTCTATCTCCGCGGTTGAGCACTCGCTCAGCACACATGACGGCTTAAGGGAGGAAAAGGGGGTGGACGCCAAATACAAAAACTATAAAGGTCATAAAAGGAGGCCCTGGGATGGCCTTAGAGACACTGGGGAGAACATGCAACAGGAGACATGGGGAAGACACAGACTCTGGGGACACAGAGTAACTAATGCAGAGACTTAGTGACCAGGGTTACTTTGGTCTTCAATTTGAGGTACTTTGAAATTTGTTCAAAGTCATGTTTTAATTCTAGTGTTCAGCTGAATTTAAAGGACAGCGAAGTGGTGATAAGCACAGAAAATGTTTAACCTTGCTGATTAAAGAAATGCCAATAAAAGCAATTAAGACTGTTTCCATTAATTAAACTTTACGAGCAAAGGCAGAAAGGGCGCACTTAACCAGGTGCTCTGATAGAAGGCCGCAGGAGTGTGCACTGCCACATATCTCTTAGAAAATGATCTGTTAATATCTATGAGGAAGGTATGAGCCAGAGGCTGGGGAAATGGCCCGCTGGGTAAAGTGCTACTACCTCACCACTTTGGGACTGACCTGACTGGGATGACAGGGAATGAAGAAATGACAATACACACAGAGAACTGCTAGGATCGGATGTCCTATGCACTCGGACGGAGAGACACCAGCAGCCCAGAAAGTCAGCTTGGGAAATGTATGAGACAGGCATGGTAGGTAGGGGATGCCTGTAATCCGGGAAGGTAGAGTCAGAAGATCAGGATTTCAAGGTCAGCTTCAGCCACAAAAGATATTTAAACTAGCCTATGCTCAAAAAGTAAACTGGGCGTGGTGGCAGTTCAAGTAATTGGGAGCCTAGGACAGAGAGATCTTAATTGGAGGTCAATTTGGGCTATGTAGCAAGAGTGTTAAAAAAAAAATGAGTCACCACCACCAGAGAAGGGGGAATTTTCTAATTTCTTAATGTTTAACTCAGTTATTCTATCCCATGAAATCAACCCTGCAGAAGTAATATCACATATGGGAAAATATTTCTAGAAACAAAACTATGACCGTAGCATTTCTGCAATGGCGATACATGGAAATTTAACTCCTGGAGGAACAGTTGGCAAGCTCCAACATGTCTTCCAGGAAGAATATCAGTCCATCGAGGTCAATAAGAGTCATCCTCCTATTCACAGGAGCGTGGTAACTGGAAAGGCCATGGGGGGAAAAATCATAGAAATGTGTGTTCGTATGAAAGAAACTACAGTATCAGAACCCTCGGGAAATACTGCAGATGAATAAGCTAAGTGCCAACTGTGACTGTTTCTGTCACCGTGACTCAGGGGGTGCGCAGCCCCTGCCTGTGAGGTGTCTGTTATGAAGCCTTGACAGATAAGAAAAGAATGTTAGAGTGAGTAGGTAGGAACCTTTGCTGCACACACATGCCCGCACACACATGCACACACGCACTCGCACACGCAGGCACACAATGCAAACTCATCTAATACAGCTGGGTGCAGACCAGCTTGACTCCAGTTGTCAAACTGGAGTCCCAGGAAAACCAAGCTGTGGAACAAACACATACCCAAGATATCCGATATCCAGTCCACAAAGATCAAGAACTGCAAAACTGCCCTAATTCAATTGACACAGACTCCTCCATACAGTTCTGAGTTTTCATGTTATGTTGTTATGATGAGAAAAGTGGCAGTTTGTTTTTTTTTTTAATTAAGAGAATAAGAAAAACACCCTTTTCTGGTCCATCCTTGAAAACTCTCCTATGGAAACAGATAGGCTGAGAGGCAGGATAACCTAGTGGTTAGGGAGAAAGTAGGTTCTAGAGTTGATGACCTTGATTTGAATGCTATGCTGGCACCGCCACTCAGAGTGAGCTGATTACTCAGTATTCAGAAGGAGATAAAAGCCTTGAGGCTAGCAAAGAGGCATGGCTGGTAAAGGAGCCACCAAGCCTGATGATGTGAGCTTGGTCCCCTAGACCTACATGGCAGAAGAAGAGAACTGATTTCTTTCTGTAAGCTGTCCTTTGACCTCCTGCATGTATACCATACAGTTAATAAATGTAATTAAAATAGCAAAATCCTACCTCACAGCTAGTCATTTAATGGGATTAAATGAATCTATCTTTCTATGTAATATATATCATGTAACTGTGAACTCTGCAAGCGCTCTATAGTAATATTCCAAGCTTTAGGGAGGAGTGAAGCCACCGTCACTAATGGACCAGAAAGAAAGGTAACAATACTAGCAAAGTAACAGCATGCATCTGAAGGAGGAGGAGGGTTTTGCTGGTCTCCATAGAAGAAGCAGCCTGTGTAGGGGAGTGGTCTTCAGGCCATCAACACAGGGGAGCAGGGAGGAAGTTACAGTGGGGATTTTCTGGGGTTACTGTGAATATCCACACCTGGTCAAGAGGGAGGCTCTGCCATCCCTCAGGGTCTGAGACACTGGGGTTCTTGACAAGGCTGTGCTCACATCAGACAATACTCTTCTTCAGTTGCTCCCCAACTTTGCTTCAAGGTCTTTTTACCCCCATT
The DNA here is from genome assembly GCF_021556685.1 of Rattus norvegicus. Classification (NCBI taxonomy): domain Eukaryota; kingdom Metazoa; phylum Chordata; class Mammalia; order Rodentia; family Muridae; genus Rattus; species Rattus norvegicus. The sequence goes on along the minus strand of NC_141534.1, from coordinate 179,505,855 downwards.
TGGTAGGTGGGAAAACTGACATTCAAAGAAACAAATGACATGGCCAGGCCCAACCAGCTATGAGGTCTGTGTCCCTCCAGGAACCAGGGCTAGGCCCAGAGGACCAGTTCCTAGAAGCTAGGCTGCAAGTCTCTTAAGAGCTGAAGCTGGTAAATCTCCTGAAATTCAACACCAGGGTTGTTTCTTCCAGGCCTAACACTCAGCAGTTTGCCTTCCTGTTCTTGGTAGGATGGTATTCTCCCGGGGTGAACTCAGCAGGAAGGCAGTTCTTGGAATGTTCTGGGAGGATGCAGGGGCTCATGAGTCACTCTGCTCTTCTCCCTGCTCCTTCCCAAGGCCCTGGATGTCATTACCCCTGTCACTGGGTTTCTGCTGCTGGTTGGCTGCACAATTATCCCTAAAAGGAAATCAGCCTTAAGTCTCATCTCTATAGCCAAGTGTGCTGGAGGCGGAAAGAGAGACTGCAAACCTTCCAGGGCCCCTGACTGGAAGAACTGGAGAGGCAGAGGGGCTCTATGGGCTAGCAGACTCTCACTGCCTGACTTTGGATCTCTACCAGGGCTAGAGGCTTCCTCCAATCAGAACCCTGGGCCCTCAGCATCCAAGGCAAGCATGCCAGAAGAACACAAAATCTCTAAATATTTATCCCCAAACTCAAGAAAGAACCCAGCCGGCAAAGGCTGGGAAACCAGAGGCAACTGGCCTGGGGGAAAGGAGAACGCTAGAAACACACAGGATTTTTGCCTTGAACTCCAGAACTTTTTGTGAACACTAAATGCTGGAGACAGGCTCCTGGGAATTCACCACTTAGAAATGTATGGGCACATCCCCAACAAAATCAGAGCGCAGGGTGACTCAACTGACAGACCCTCTTTACAAAAAAAGTTACAACTTTGTGTTTAGTTTTAATTTGTTTTGAGACAGGATCTCACTATGTAGCTCAGGCTGGCCTCAAACTTTGCCACATGCCCATACTCACAGTATTTCAGAGGCTGAGGCAGGAGGATGACAAATTCATGACTAGCCTGGACCATACAGCAATGTTCTCTCTCAAAGAGATCCAAACCAACAACGAAATCTTGCTATGCAGAGTCTGTGGCAAACGCCAGGCTTTCTGCCTCACCTCCTGAATTAGGAGGCAGGATTGAATTCATAGGGAGAAAAAATGATTGGTTTAGCCCTAAAACTCCTATATTTGCTTATAGTAACCCCACTACCTGCCCTACCGCTGAAGCATCTCCTTTCTGGAGACCAAGCTGGACATATTTAGCTAAATTCAATTTATGGTTGGAAGCTGAGACCAGCAGAAGGAAGGTGGGCAGGTGGGAGACAGCAGTGGCCAGGGGTGAATATGAGCAAAGTGTAGTCACATATATGTATGTATCTATGTATGTATGTATGTATGTATGTATGTATGTATGTATGTATGTATGTATGTATCTATGTATGTATGTATATATCTATGTATGTATGTACACATACACACTGTGATGAGATATATTATTTTATATTCTATCTACAAAAATAATGAAAAGGAATTCATGGTGCTGGTAAACTGAAATAGGATCTTTTTATTTGTTTGCAAGCAGGCTTAATGCACCGTTGTTCGGAGCCATAAACTGTTTAAAAAAAAAAAACAAAACAAGCTTAAATGTCTGGCAATAAGAAACCGTTTGAATGCCTTCTGGCAGGGTGTGACTCCGTCATACATACAGAACACCAAGACCAGTAAGAACCAGAAAAGAGTAGCCAGACGTCTAAACACTGTACTTATTATTCTTATCAGTGTGTGTTGTGGGGTAAAACTCAGGTCTTCAGGCTTGCACAGGAAGCTCCTTTACCCACGGATCCATCTTCCCCGGCTGACTAAATGCTTTTACCACATGGTAGAAGCACTCGGATTTTCTTTCCTCTTGTCTGTCTTATCTGCCTGCCTGTCTGTCTGTTGCTCTTTGCTGATACTGTTTTGAGACAAGGTCTTACTCTGTGTCCCAGGCAGGGCCTCATACTTGCATCTATCCTCCCAGATAGACCTCCCGAGTGCTGGGATTACAGGAGTTACCCCCTTGCCTGGCTCATAGTTTTGTTCACATGTTCACTACCTCTGTCCTTTAAGTCCTGCAGTGAGGAGTACAGGCGGCCCTGAGCTTTCCGGTCAATACTCCTGACTCAGGAGCGGCAGAGGTGGCTTACTGTTCAGGATCATGTACTACTCTTGCAGGGGGCTTTAGTTCAGTCCCCAGAACTCAAATCAGGAGACTCACAACTCTCCCTAACTCCAGCTCCAGGGGGGTCTGATGACCTCTTCTGGCTTTCAAGGACATCTGCATTTGGGTGCACATACTCATACACACATACATGAGAAAAAAAGGTTTCCGAACACCTTTAATCCCAGTGCTGAGGAGGCAGAGGCAGGTGGATCTCCATGAGTTCAAGGCCAGCCTAATCTACATATGAGTTCCAGGACAGCCAGGGTCACAGTGAGACCCTGCCTTAAAAAAAAAAAAGGGAAAACTAAAAGATACTTTAGAACAATTACAACTTGTTTCACTATAAACAAATTTTAATTGGTTTAATACAGGTATCATTAATGCTAAGAGCTAGCTTGATATCCTGTGAACAAGAGTCACAACCTAGAGCCTCACAGCACACATCAGTGGAATGCCCAGGGGTCCAGCCTTGTTTTCCATGCTCTCCAGTATGGGGCCTTTTCTAACAAGTCTATGAGTTGTGTATATTAACACCAGAGCTCAGAGACCACAGTAAATCTGTCGGGAGGTTGCACAGCCAATGTGTGGCAGGACCTAGTGGCATGGCCCCTGGGCAGGCTTGCCTCTCAGTGATAGTTTGTTGAACAATTAACCAACTAGAAAAGTGCCAACATCTTGAAAGACTAGGGGAACTGTAACTTATAGCTGGTTGCTATGGATACCATTGACAAGCCAGAGTTCATTGTTATGGATGAATGAACACACACTACTCGGAAAAGCCCTCGACATCATAGCTGGCAGAGTTGGGCTTGGTTACGGAAGAGACTGACTAAAATCTCTCTTCCGTGGTTGTTGCTACTTTTACAATTTTTACGTGTGTGTGTGTGTGTGTGTGTGTGTGTGTGTGTGTGTGTGTGTGCATGCATGCACATTAGTACAGGTATCTGTGAAGTCCTGAAGAGAGCAGAGTTTATACTGGCGTTATAGAGGCTGTGAGCTTCCTGATGTGTTCTGGGAACCAAATCTGGCTCCTTTAGGGGAGCCCCAGCCCCACCTTTTTATATCTCTTTATAGGGGAGCAACTTTGGGCCAGTCACTTCCCCCTCTGAGCCTCAGCTTTCCTATCTGTAAAATGGAGTGACAGGACCTCCCGGGAGTCCTGTTGGGATTTAACTCATGCAGATGCTTCACATATGTTGGCTCCATACAAAGACAAAGGAAAAGAACAAACCACACTCAACACACGGGCAGGCACAGCCCTTCCATTCCAATGCTAAAAGCGAGCCAAAAAATGGCTACACCTCTCCCAGTGCTTCGACTGGGAGAGCAGGTTTCTAACTGTTCTGGTACTGCCTCTTGACATCTAATATCATCTCCAAATGCCAGGCTTCATTTGAATCGCATCAAAGCCAGTCTACTGACTGCCTCTGTTGATTTTAGGGACCTCAGCACTGCCCTAGCTCCACCTCCAAGAGGAACGGCCCCAGGCCAGGCCTGAACTGGCTTTACCTGAGTCTCAGAAGAGATGGCTGCAGAGGAACCCAAGGCTGTGATGGGATCTACTGTTCACTTTGAAGTGCAGCTAGGGCCTGGGCCATGAATTTGTCTCGGGCTACGCAACTAGGTCATACCAAGGCCACTTGGCAGGGCATAGCCCAGACTTTGGCTGCTCTTTCTGCCCAAGAAGGTGGTGTTGACCTCTGGGTGGCTTGAGGGCTCAACTTTATGAGTTCTAAGTGCAGCAAGTTTTATCTGAAAGCATTTTGGAATCCAAATTTTTAAAATAGCCAATGGCTGGGCATGGTGGTACACCCTTAATCCCCAGCACTTGGGAGGCACAGGCATGTGGATCTGAGTCAAAGGCCAGCTTGTTCCTCCGTAGTGAGTTACAGGGCTACATAGTAAGACTCTCTCTCAAAACAAAACAAAATAAACAAAAACCCGCCAAAGGCTCACACATGGGCCCTCTGAAGCCCTGTCCTGCGAAGCAGCTACCCCCTCGGAGCGAGGACAGTGCTCAGCACGCCCGGCAGTCCGCTCACTACAGGGGCATCGCAGGTCGACCTTCAGAACCTACGATAGTCTTCTGTTTTTCTCAAAATCAAAGTGGAAAACTTCAAATATACCCTAGAGTAGCAATAGCAACAATCGCCCTCCCTCCCCATACCTTCAACTACAATTTATGCCACAACTGTGGATCAGCACACACAGAGATAAATTTTAAAATGTAAAGAAAAGTTTTTAAGGGCTGGAGAGATGGCTCAGTGGTTGAGAGCACTGACTGCTCTTCCAGAGGTCCTGAGTTCAATTCCCAGCAACCACATGGTGGCTCACAATCATCTGTAATGGGATCTGATGCCCTCTTCTGGTGTGTCTGAAGACAGCAATAATGTACTCATATAAACACAATGAACCTTTTAAAAAAAGGAAGAAAGAAAGAAAGAAAGAAAGAAAGAAAGAAAGAAAGAAAGAAAGAAAGAGAGAGAAAGAAAGAAAGGAAGAAAGGTTTTTAAGAAAGCAACACCAGAGCTGGAGAAGTCACTGCAATCCATCGCTCATGAGTTGGAAGGAAAGTAGACTTGAAGAGCAACTTGTCGAGCCACACCTCCTGGGTTCAAATCTCATGCCTTCCTTTCACTCAATAAGATACAATGGAGTAGACTTCCCATCTCTCTTCGTAAACAATGAGGTTATGTTTCTCAGCCTCAGTTTTGCTTGATGGTAGCCATATCACTCTGGTGGGTGGTAGTTGGCGATGTGTTAGGATGAGCTAGCCAAACCTTCTGTATCTTCCACCTCTTCCTGGTGGTCAGCAAGGACCAGACTGGAAGGCTGCAGAGAGGCTTCTGTATGCTAGGCACATGCTTGGAACTAGGCTATCTCTAGTCCTGAATGACTTTTTTGTTGTTGTTGGCCTGTTGGCCTCGTTAAATAACAGAAGGCGACTAAGTCACAGCCATTGTCACCAAATAATATCTTGCATGTTAGAACCCCATGCTGTTCACTATAGGAAATCACAGTCCCATTGTAATTAATCTAAATGTTTCAAGCCCTGAAATAAGCCTCAAGTGAGAGAGGTGAATTTTGGGACAGGGTCTCATTTAGTCCATCATGGCCTAAACTTTCTATCGGTCTGAGGATAATCTTGCTATGTATCTAAGTCGAACTCTTGATCCTCCTGCCTCCACTTCACAGGCACGCAGCACAATGTCCAGCTCATATTTGCTGTCAAACAACAACAGCAACACAAACCATGTGGGCACAGTGGTACACACCTTACTCCCAGCCTAGTGGTGCAGAGGCAGGCTATATATATTGATATCTTGTCTAATAAAAAGCCGTGTTGAACCAGTGCAATCAAGGGCAATGCCAGCGGGTTCTGCTGGGATGTAGGGTGCTTCTTTATACTAATTTTTTTAATTTATTTTATTTATATGAGTACACTGTAACTGTTTTCAGACATGCCAAGAGGGCATCAGATCTCATTACAGATGGTTGTGAGCCACCATGTGGTTGCTGGGAATTGAACTCAGGACCTCTGGAAGAGCAGTCAGTGCTCTTAACCGCTGAGCCATCTCTCCAGCCCCTTTATACTAATTTTTATTGTGTTAATCTTCAGAGCACCAAGAGTCTGGCTGTTACAACAGCCAGAGGTACCTTCACTAGCACGGGACCTCTGACTTTGGAAAATCTCCCTGACCTCTCTGTGCCTCGGTGTCCTCATCTGAAAGGAGGTTAACTCCCTTCATAGGTTTGCTGCAAAGATTCAATAAGTTAGTATGTATAAGACACCAACCTGGCCCCACAGTAGGACTGTATTATGGTTCCTGCTGTCACTATTATTGTTTACAAAGTAATAACATAGACTGTGGCTTAGATAAGTGTCCCTCAAAACCCATGTGCTAAAGATGCAGACCTTACTGGGGGGCCTTCCTGCAATGTGGTGGGACCTCCGGGAGGTAGGGTCTCTCTATTGAGAGATCCTCAGGTCACTTAAGTGTAGGAGCGCAGCCCACCCTCTTCCCTTTTGCTTTTTAACTGCAAAGTGGTCAGTTTGCTGGGCCACGTGCTCCCCATCATAGCCACTTGGAACATCTAGCAGCAACGCAGAGCTCAGAGTATGTCTGTAGATCTGCCTACTCTTGAACTGAAACCTTCAAAACCATAAACCAAACTAAACCTTTTCTCTTTGTAAGCTAATTATCTCAGGCATTTCATTATAGCCATAGGAAGCGAAGTAAGACGTTATCACAATATTCTATATTTCACTTACATGTAGACATTCTTAATCTTTAGTTTGAGGCTGAAGCTATCTATATTCCAGGCAATCAACCTGTAGTTTGATGAAAGCCAGAAACATATGACCACTTGCTTAACAAGATATTTCATGACTGCGGTAACTCTATAAGATGAAATGTGCCTAAGTCAAGGTGAATCATGTCTGTACTTCCCCAAGCCAATGTCAAAATGAAGAGGAGATGGCTTCGATGGTCAGCTTTCTGGCTAACACTCAAGGGATGCTCATGAATTCTGTGGACTTTAAAGAACTGGTGCCCAGTTAGACACCCAAGCGACCAGAAAGCATGTGGAAAGTTACTCAAGATCAGCCACCAAGAAAACACAAATAGAAGCAAAGGATGGTACTGTGAGAAAGATAGACACTAACAAGTGTTGAAGAGGACCTGAGGGAACAGGTCTCCTTCTACACAGCTGATAAGAATAGCTCCACCCACCCTTTTTGCATACGTATGTGTTTGCTCTGTGTGTATGTGTGAGTCTGTGTGTGTGTGTGTGTGTGTGTGTACACATGCTTACAGTGTGCACATTCACATTTGTGTTAATGTGAGGAGACCGGAGGGTGATGGGAATCTTCTTCTGTCACTCTTCCACCCTATTGAGACAGAGTCTCTCGGTCAAAGCTGGAACTGACTGTTTTGGCTAGTCTCATTAGGCTGCTAACTCAGGAATTCCCTGTTTGTACCGTCTAAGGTTGAAGTTACTGATAAAATGTCATGCCCCTCTGGCATTTATGTATGTTGTAGGTGTCCAAACACTGGTCCCCTTGATTGTACAGCAAGTACTTTAACCACTGAGCAACCTCCCCAACCCAGTTGTTGATCAGTTTGAAAAGTTTGGCAATTCCACAAAATATCAAACATAGTACTTACCATATAACTCAGCAATGTCTCTCCTAGGTACCCAAGGGAAATGAAAACACATAGTCAGGGGCTGGAGAGATGGCTCAGTGATTAGGAGCACTGACTGCCCTTCCAGAGGTCCTGAGTTCAAATCCCAGCAACCACATGGTGGCTCACAACCATCTGTAATAAGATCTGATGCCCTCTTCTGATGTGTCTGAAGATAGTGACAGTGTACATAAAATAAATAAATTAAGTCTTTAAAAAAAGAGAAAACACATAATCGCAAATATTTATATGTGAAAAATTCAGAGTTCTAATTTGGAATAGGTTAAAAAAATGAAAATAACCCCTGTCCATCAGCTAAAGAGTAAGTACATCTACCCAAAAGAACATTTTCCAGCCATAAAAGAAATGAAATTCTAACGCATGCTGATATGTGGCCACCTTGACAATATTATGCTAAGAGATCATATAGGAAATTTCATTGTACAATTAGAGGCAATGTGTAAAACAGGTGTTCTAGTTTCTTTCTGTTGTTGTGATCAAACACTCTGACCAAAACTTAGAGGTAGAAAGGGTTTATTTCAGTTTCCACTTCCAGGTCACAGTATATCACTGAGAGAAATCAAGGCAGGAACCGGAAGGCAAGCCAGCTTGCTATTCTACACAGCACCTTGGTCAAAGGAACTCCCTTCACAGCTGAAGTACACAGGAACTATGTGTACCTTGTTGGCTTGTAGGCTGTTATCAGCTTGCTTTCTTACACAATTGGAGACCACCTGCCTAGGGATGCTGCTGCCCATAGTGGGCTGGACCTTCCTACATCAATCAAGATAATACTCCAGTCATGCCCACAGGCCAGTCTGATCCAGGCCATCCCTCAGCTGAGGCTATATCAAGTAGATCTTAAAGCTATCCAGGACAGTAAGCAAATCCATGGAAACAAAGAATAGATTCAGGTAGAGGGGTGGGGAAGTAGGCACAGGGATGTTTTTTTGAAAGGTAATAGAAATCGTCTATAACTTACAGCAATGATTGTACAACAGCAAACACACTGCAGAATGACACCATTTAAAGGTAGGTTATCTCAGTACAGATTTTTTTTTTAAATTACCATCCTTTTCTAGGGACCAGACGGTCTTTCTTCTGGCTTTGAACTTCCAGCAGAGACCTGAAACACGCATTCCCAGCTCACGAGAAGCTGTATGAAGACAAGTCACTACTGCATGACAGCCTCATGACACCCGGCTAATGAGCCTGCAAGTTAAGGCAAGAGGTCCTAAGCTAAGAGGTCTGGGCAAGAAGGGAGGTTTGGGAGGGAGCAGCACACCAGGCAGGAGAGGAATCTGTCATCCACACTCCCTCCCTCCTCCTCATCAGACACAATCTTCCAAACCCAGAGGTACAGAAGAGGCTGTTAGATTTTTTTTTTCACACAAGAACACCATGAATCACAATTCCCAGAACCAGCAATCCTGAAAGGGCTAGGTAGCCAGGAGCCCAAATGACTTCAATTGATGTCATAGACTGGAAAAGCTGACAGTCAGGCCTTACAAACTGAAAGTCAATTGCCAACCATGAAATTCATGGCCCCTGGACTCCTCTTCCCCACCTGCTTCAACACCAATTTAAGCAATTCTGAACTTTGATCTCTTTGGTAGAATGTCCCCCGATTTATTGAAGTGTCAGGTCCCAATTGTGTTAACGTCCACCTCTGGCAGGGCCATTACTAGGTGTGAATCTGGGTGCCCATCACCCTGTCACATTAGCACGGTGACAATCAGAAGCAACAAGTCAATCTTCCCCTCTAGAGTCATCAGGGAGCCTTGCAATTTACCATAATGACGGGCAGTGAGGAAAAGCAGGTGAGGTGTCATTTTTCCTCCGGGAGACTGGACAGACGCTGGAGGGGCTACCGAGCTTGCAATCCTCAGCCAAGACACAGCTGCAGCTCCCTGCAAAGGGCTACACTCTCAGACCTGCTTTACACTAGAAAGCAAGTTACCCTCCCCCTGTGTTTTGCAAACAGCCTCAAAACTGTCAGCCCCTGCTGCCCAGGCTTCTCCAGCTGTCACTATTAACTACCTGTCTTCTGCAGGTCTGTTCTACCAGGGCTGAGAGCCAACAAGGGTGTGTATGTGTACTCAGCCTTATGGTAAATAGGAAAATTCCTTCTGGCAGAGAAGGCTGTTCATTTCCAAGCCTGAGGTGCGAGGGTGCGGGGTGAACAGGGCAAGAAACTGGGGTTCCTCTGTGAACACCCTCTTGGCCTCACGGGGCCAGTGAAATTGTGATTCTGTAGTGGTTGTCAACAGCTCAAGCTGTTACTCAGTGAGGAACCCAATCTACTGGCCTTTGTCCCCAGGACCCTGCATCTGAGACTGTGCCCTGGATTCCCATAAGTCTCTCTGATTCAAGGCCGTGATGGTTAATCCTGACTGTCAACTTCACTGGATTTAGGGTCACCATAGAAACACATCTCTGAATGTATCTGTGAAGATGTGCCCAGAAAGGTTTTTGCAGAGCAGGAAAGAGCCATCCTGGATGTGGATAGCAGCATCCCATGGGGTAGGGTCCAAGACAGAATAAAAAGGAGGTGGTGGGCGCAAGCTGTGTCCCTCTGCTTCCTGACTGCAGGTGCGATATGGCTGGCTGACTCGCCCTCCTGCTGTCGTGCCCTCTCTCCCACGAGTGCACCCTGGAACCATGAGCCAAGTTAAGCCTCCTCCCTCCCTCCCTCCCTCCCTCCCTCCCTCCCTCCCTCCCTCCCTCCCTTCCTTCCTTCCTTTCTTCCTTCCATCCTTCTTCCTGTCAGATATTTTGTCCCAGTGACAAGAAAGATAGTAATAGAAGAACCAAAGCATGCGACAGACACTAAGATTCTCTGTTCAGAATTCCCACACCCGCTGCCTTGGTGCCTTACTTTCCACCTCCTCATGCTGCCTGCAGCCCCCATAGCCATGCAAGCCGGGCAAACGATGACTGTAGAATCACTGCTCTGAATTGAGAAGTCAGTGGACTCTATGATTAGCAGATTTAATATTCCGCCAATGAAGGTGTTATGGAGAGAGAGCAGCACGGAGCCTGCTGCACTGAGCCTCCTGAGTCATGGGGTACCCACAACCTGGGTTCACAACGTGGTAGAAACAGCCCATTCTAGCCCAATACAGTCACCCCCAGGAGCTCAGGTGTACTTTACACAGAGCTTCATTCCGGACTGCAGGGAGCTGGAGTGTGCTTGCCGCAGCACAGCAGAGAACAGTGGTGCACATGCGTGCTCTGGTCACATCTGCTACCAAGTGACTCCCAGAAACACTTCCTGAGGTACGGGATATGATAGACATGTGCTCCATCAGGCTCAGGTCCATAGCAGATGTGACTTATCTGATAATGGCTCCTGTCCCAGATGAAGGACACCCGCATAACCCACTTGTCAAAAAAGGGAGTTGGGGAGACGGCTCAGTCAAGTGCTTTCTTGCAAGTGCAAAGACCTGAGTTCAATCCCCAGAACTCACATATATCTGTGAAAGCCCAAATGGTGTGACAGTATGAGCTTATAAACCTAACCTTGGAGGGGAGATGGAGACAGCTAGGTCCCTGGGACTCATTGACCAGCTAGCCTAGACTATTGGGCAAGTTCTAGTCAGTAAGAGATGATATCTCAAAAGGCAGTGATCGGTGCTTGGGGAACAGCACTCAAAGCTGCCCCACTTCCTCTAGACACCTGTCAGCTTTGCTGTTGTTTGTTTGGGCCCTTTTGTTCACCTCCTTATTGGTTTTTGTTTTCAAGACAGGGCTTCTCTGTGTAGCCCTGGCTGTCCTGGACTAGGCTAGTCCTGAGCTATTGTTTTATTTTTAGAGTGGCCTTTCACAGTATCATAGGCAGTACCTGAATTTGAGACTCACCTCTCAGATAGCTGGGGTTACAGGCTGGTGCCTCACTACCTAATTAGCTGTCGTGATTGATTGATAGACAGGACTCTTTCCGAGGAGTGGCATGGCGGCCTTGCTGCTGGTTCACCTGCAGCTCCTTAAGCTTGGCACTTCAGTGAAAGAATGTTGAGACGGACAAAAAGGATGCATGGGATGGGAGGAGGCTGGGGTGAAAGAACTCTGAATCTTAGAGAGGTCTGGTCTGCCTGTCACACTGTTCCCTGCCCCCAGTCTTGCCAGTGAACTACCATATCTCAGTCCTTCACTTGACTGTGTTGACACTTGTACAGAGCCACTCAGAGGAAGCCTTCCCAGCCCCCACCTCCACATTCATGTTACACACTCCGTACCCACATATCCTAGGACTTGGTCTCTGCTCCTAGAGGTCTGCCAAATACTAGGACTTACTGAGAATGTCTTCCCACAAAGGTATATTCCTGGGGAGAGGAGAGGAGGGATTTTCACAAGCTAAACACACATAGCAGAAGTTGAAATCTAGATAGAGTCCAGGGACAACAAAAGTAACCCAAGATTACAAGAGAATCTGTGGCAAACTGGGGCCTTCCTTGATGGGAACAAGCTACCCATTGATGGTCATGGAGAGGGTGTGCTATGACAGACGCCAGGGACATAAATGGGACCAGAGCACACACAACTCCCACCTGCCTGGCATCTGCAGGGGAAACAGAGGATCATAACTGGTGAGGACCAAGGCCCAGGCTTAGGAAGCTCCATCCCCAGGGCTCTTGTCCTCAGGGGAAGCCTTTGGCTAGATTTCCTACTGGATTCAGGCTCCACAACATACTGGACACTGCACAAAAGTTTACACCTGGGGGCTGGAGAGATGGCTCAGCAGTTAAGAGCGCCCGACCGCTCTTCCAGAGGTCATGAGTTCAATTCCCAGCAACCACATGGTGGCTCACAACCATCTGTAAAGAGATCTGATGCCCTCTTCTGGTGTATCTGAAGACAGCTACAGTGTACTTATATATAATAAATAAATAAATCTTAACAACAAAAAAAAAAAGTTTACACCTGGCTCTTAAAAGTACTTTACTTGGGGTTGGGGATTTGGCTCAGTGGTAGAGCGCTCGCCTAGGAAGCGCAAGGCCCTGGGTTCGGTCCCCAGCTCCGAAAAAAAGAAATTAAAAAAAAAAGTACTTTACTTTTACCTTCGAAGGCAATTTAATATTGAATTTGTTGTGCGGCTCCCTTCCAACATTGGCTATTTATCTACAACAGCGAGTGGGGTTTTAGGTGCTCACCAATGTCCATGGAAAGACTCCATCTCTTCTCCAGTACTAATGGCCGAACTGTAATTATGAACTTCGCTTGTTAAGCAAATAAAGATATTCCAGGAGACAAGAATGGTCCCTACTACGGAGGTGTCCTTGGGCTGGAGCCCACTTATCGGTTTTCCATCTCCTCCTCCTGACAGAGGTGCCTTCATTAGCAAAGGAAAGAAAGAGTCTTTGTGGTGACGAAATTCCCAGACCACCCCATGCAGACAATAAAATGCAGTTTGAGAGAAGCCTGGTGAAATCAGAGCTCAGAAATCATAGAAGGGCTGTGAGGGCCCCGAGAGGTTATTCAAGCCTAATCCCCTAATTTTAGAAATGGGCAAACACCACCAGGAAGGAGTCGCAACTGACTGTGATTATGCAACCTATTAGTGAGGGCGATTTTCACCAGGTAAATATGGGGAGATTCATCCCTCAAAAAGCAACCAAAACTGATGTGTGTTCAATAGTATGCAGGGCTACAGGGAGAAGACTCTCCACAGTGTGTTCCACACACAGATGTGGGGGGCTGAATGAAATGTGCCTGGTGTCATGATAGGGTGGCAGGCCAGAGGCTCCAGTGCACACAGAAGGAAGAGTATCTCATCGCTTTCAGATGCTATAAGTTACATGCAGAAGGGAATCATCTGACTTTGTGTGCTTAGTTTATTTTCATGTGGCCTAGGACAGTCTTAAACTTGTTATGTAGCAGAGGATGATCTTGGGTTTCTGGCCCTCTTGCCTCTAGCTCCCAAATGCTGGGACTGCAGGGTTACACTGCCACGTCTGCCACGTCTGGTGGTGTGGAGATTGAACCCAGGGGTTCATGTATGCCAGACAAGCACTCTTACCTACCGAGTTATCATCTCAGCCCCTCAGATTGGGTCTTAATGAATGGAGAAGGCCTTTTTTTTTTTTTTAAAGAAATGTCAAATAGTAGGTGAACAGGCAAGAAGAATATGGCATTTTTGTATTTTTGTCGTGAGCATAGCCTTTACAGCTGAGCTATCTCTCCAGCCCAAAGATAAGAATACGAGAACAGTATGTGCTTGGGGAATGAAGGGTGCTTGCTATGATTAAATGAAGAGTTCTTAAAAGGGAAAAAAATGAAGCCTGGAATACAGAAAACGCTGTTCTGGGGAGAAGTTCCCTTTACATTTAAAAGTTAAACAAACAAAAATAAAGACAAGGGCTACAGAGGATATTCAGAGCACTGGCTGAGCTTCCAGGGTACCCAGACTGGTTCACAGCATTTACATGGAGGCTCACACCACCATGTAACTCTAGTTCAAGGGGATCCAAGATGCTCTTCTGACCTCTTCAGGCACCAGGCATGTACCTGCCTATGATGCACACACATTCATGCAGACAGAATGCTTATAGACATGAATAATTCTTAGGGGTGAGATTAGACAATGTATTTTCAGGCATGGTGGCTCACACCCACAATCCCAGCACATAGTAGGCAAAGACAGGAGGGATCACCTAGAGTTCCAAGCCAGTCACGATTCCACAATGAGATCCCAAAAACTAAACCAAACTAAAACAAAACAATATATTGGCCAAAGAAGAAAGAAAGAAGAAAAATGGACCAGGATGACTAGTTGGGTGGGCACTATAAGACAAACAAAAACAACAATAACAACAACAAAACAGAAAAGCAAAACAAAAAAAACAAAACAAAACAACAACAACAAAAACCCAGGTAGAATTTTAAAAATAAACAATTCACCTAAAAGAAGGCAAAGGACCTTTGCAGGCTGGGTGGAAAGTCACCGAGGTCTAGGAGGTGGAATCAGCAGGAGACTTGGCTGGAGCTGGGCTAACTGCCGTCCGTGCCTCCCCAAGACTGCTATCTGTTTTGTACAGCCTTAGTCCTAAGAAAGCATTTGATATTTTTACAATGGCTAAAAAAGAAGGTGGGAATTATGGAAACTTCAGGCTCAGTATCAAATGTTCACTGTTTGACCCTCTCAAACAGGAAGTGCCCCACACACTGCAGCTTTCTGTGGCTGACAAATGATGAACAGTAGACAGAAATTGGAGACAGGAAGAACAAACAGTTCCACTTGGCATGTCAAGTTGGGAGTCCGTGAAATATCCAAGTGGGATGTATTATGAACAGGGGTGAAAGGTCAGGATCGGAGATATTCGAGAATCATCAATGGGCAGGTGGTAGGTGAGGGAGCAGGGAAGATAATGGTGTGGGAGTGGAGTAGGAAAGACAACTGTGCAGAGAAGCAGCTAGAGGAGGGATCTGAAAAGTGGAGGGCCAACAGGAGCAACTTCAGAGAGGGCAAGGTACCAGAGATGATTTGAGGACTTGGAAGCTGAACAGAGCTGAATGTCTCGAGGAGCCTAAGCAGAGTCAGAGGCAGAACTGGTAAAGGAGGCCTTTGCCAGTGAAGTCACTTGAACAGCAAACAAAACTGACACTCTGATTGGGCTCTGGATTCAATACTCCCCCAGTTTTCCTATTTCTCCGCTTCTGTTTTTCTTGCTGGTTCCTCATCTCCCAGCTTCTGAATGTGGGGAGCCCACAGGCCTTAGTCCTTGGACCTCTTCTATTTTATAACCAGACTTGATCATCCCATTTAACCTCATGGATTTAAATACACATGGCTGTATCTCCACCTAGACCTTCCTAATGCTGTGACCCTTTAATACAGTTCTTCATGTTGTGGTGACCCCAACCATAATATTATTTTCATTACTACTTTATACTGTAATGTTGCTACTGTTATGAATTGTAAATATTTTCTGGAGATAGAGGTTAGTCAAAGAGGTCATGACCGGCAGGTTGAGAACCTCTGAACTAGACCCTCCTTCCTCTTGGTTCACAGAACACACTTATACCCAACATCACTGTATGGAAGCAGGAATCGTTACCTAGACAAGACCAAAACCCAGAACCGTCCTTCCTTTTCTCCAGGCAGATCAGCAGGATTCTCCACCACTGTTCAAATAGACTCCATCTTTGCAGTTGTTCAAACCTAAAACCCTGGCACCTTGATTTGACTCTTGTCTTCCATCCAGCCTTTCAATAACTCCCTCTTGATGCATATTCATACAACACAACACAACACACACACACACACACACACACACACACACACACACACACACACATCCATTGCTACCAGACTGTCAGACTCCCACTGTCTGTTACCTAGATCACTCTAGGAACCTCCTGGCTCGTCTTCCTGCTTCTACTGTTGCTCCTCAGTCAATTAACATTACCAGTGACAGCTATGGAGGGAAGACAAGCTCTTCTGTGAACCTTTCTGTCTTGCTCTGAGTAGAGAGGCCCAAGTCTCACAATGACACAGGACATAGCAAAGCAAAGCCAGCTGGGTTGTAATTCCTGAGCACAGACCCAGGTTGAAAGCTGACATATAACATCTTGGGCACAGGATAGGACTTGTTAAAAAAAAAAAAGGCCACTTAGCCCTTCCTACAAGGTCTAAATTAGTGCCATGGGTGCTCCATGTGGTCAGTAGCTACTTACAGAAGCTATAGAAGGTTCTACTGCCCACAATAAAGACCATTTCGAATTTCAAAGACTCTTTAAAAGCAAGCTGACAATTTCAATAGTTACTATTATTTGTGCCTTATAATGCAGATGACATAGCCTTTCCTGTAAACTTCAAAACTTCCAGGAGGAAGTGGAGATCTAGGTGATTGTGGCAAAGCACTTGCCTCACATGCACAAGGCACTGGGACTGATCATGAAACTGCAAAAGCTAACTAAATAAATAAAAGAAATTTCAGTCTCATATTAAGGACAATGAAAGAGAGATATTTTAAGGAACTCATCCTATGTCTAACAGACATTTAAACAGATTAGGATAGAAGTCAAACATACAATAAGCTATAAAAGACATTTTTAACACCAACTCTGTCTTGTTCATCTAACAGTAGTATTTATTTTTAATTTTTAAAATGTGTATATATGTGTGTATGTGTGTGTATTTACATATATATATGCACGTATGTATACATGTCTGCATATTACATGCATGCCTGGTGCTTGCAGAATGCAGAAGAGAGCATTAGATCCCTTGGGACTAGAGTTACAGATGTTGTGAGTTACTATGTGGGTGTAAAGAATTGAACCCTGATCCTCTGCAAGAGCAGCCAGTGCTCTTAACTACTGAACCACCTCCCCAGACTCTTGTCTGTTTTATTGTTTTTCTTGTAACAAGCACACACACACACACTCACAGAGAGAGACAGAGAGACAGAGAGAGAGACAGAGAGAGAGACAGAGACAGAGAGGGAGACAGAGAGACAGAGAGAGAGAAATGGCTGAGCGTGTTGGTATACTCCTATAATCCCAGGATTTAGGAGGTGGAGGCAAAGGGATCATGAGTTCCAGTTCATCTTCAGTTATAGGGAGTTCAAGGTCAGCCTGAGCCACATGAGAACCCGTCTCAAAAACCAAACACTTGAATGCAGGGACCTTAGGTTTGATTGATCTCTAGTTCTGCCAAAATAAAACGCACAAAACAATAGAACACAACATGGAAATTTACTTGGTGTCTTCTAAATGAGACTCATTCTATGATGTATGTAGTTAAGTATCTTCAGGAAGACATTTTTATAGAAATTACTGACCTGAATATTCCAGCACACATCCTATCTTTCAAAATCTTTGTGATTTAGAGTGGGACAGAACAGGTATCAAATGGTGAAGGGTGGGTCCCATGAGAAGTCCATACTGAGGCCCTAGGATAGTTTGTCGGCGTATCAGTGCACACGATTCTGAGGAGTTGTAAAGCATAGGAGGGAAATAGAAGGCAGATTCTGCACAGCACACACGATGTAGAGTGAGACCCAGCCCAATGTTACTACAGTTGACGATTTGTAGGTCATGGGCACATTCACCAACAACTGTCATTATCACCCCAGCCTCAAGCCTTCTTTGACTGTCGTGTAGAACCACCCTGTACATGCTAAGCACTGAGCTACGTCTTCATTGGGCTTGCTTGTCCCCTCCCTGTGCCCTGTACAGGAAGCAGCTGGAGTGAGTGGTGGCCAGCCCTGTCAGAAGCTGTATGCATTCCTATTTGCCCATTTATGGCCCTTGGATTCACTGATGGAATGAAAAGTTTATAGTTTATGGAAATACAAGTAAGATCCGGTTTCAAAAACCTCGACTGAGTATGGAAGGGCAGGGCTTATGAGCCTCAAACAAGCTTATAGAGAGACAGTGTGGTATAGGGCTATATTAATGGAACTCTATTTTTGCTAGAAAGGGGGAGACAACTCTGATGGGGTCCACCAGGCCCCCTCCATCCTCCCCTTCTCTCCTCTGGAATCCAGTGTCTGCTGAATATGTAAGAGCAAACGCCACATTCTGTCTCCCTGAGTCTTACATTCAAGGATGAGAAAGAAGAGTCCTTTTTCCCTTCTCTCCCCTTCTGTGCATATCCCTAACAGTGGCTGTGTCCCTAATGGCTACAGTTCCTGTCCAAAAGCCCTTGCAAGCTAGACCTAGAACACATACCTGTAATCCTGCTTACTCAAGAGGCAGAGGCAGGAAGATTAATAATTGAAGGCCAGCCTGAAAAATAAGAGTAAGCAAAGAGGGCTAGGAGGTCTGAGGAGATGACTCAGCAAAGTCAGACCACACAAGTATGATGGCCCAGGCTCAGATCCCCACCATCCACTTAAAAAGCAAGCACTCCAGTGTGTAGCTGCAATCCCAGCATTGGGGAGGCAGAGGATGTGGCCAGCTAGTCTACCCTAATCAGTGCGTGCTAGCCTACCAACGGCTTGACTGGTAAACGAGATTGTTAAGCAACATTAAACACCAAGGCACATGAGTGCTCCCCAACACACATCTTGGGAACACAAACACACTAATAAAATAAATAAATAAAGTTAGAAGCAATTGAGGAAGGTATTCAACATTGGCCTCTGTCCTTCACATGCATTCAAACCTGAACATATTCCTACACGTATCCCATATACACGTACAGGGCACAGGGAGGGGACAAGCAAGCCCACTGAAGATGTAGCTCAGGGCTTAGCATGTACAAAGCCCCGAGTTTGAGTCCCAGCCCTACAAAAAGCAATAACAAAATCAAGAGTGTCGAGCTGGCTCTGAGGTTAAGAGCACTTGATACTCTGATGAAGGACCCTAGTTTGACTTTCAGCACCCGTATGGTGGCTTATAACTGTCTGTAACTCCAGTTCCAGGGGGGCTTCTCTTGGCACCACACACATTACAGACATACATGCAAACAAAGCACACATACACATTTTTTAAATTGAAAAACAAACCAAGGAGAACACAAGGGAGGATGGTTGAATCTTAAGCCAAATGGGAAACAAAATAGGTGTCAGAGGTTGGTGGAAGAAGAGAACTGGATGTAAGACAGTATGGGGAGGGGGGTGCAGGGTGGGGAGGGAGGGCAGGGGAAAGAGAAGGGAGATTGACTGGGGACAGGAGCAATCTCTAGGATGTGCCAGAGATCTGGGATGGGGAGAGGCCCCAGAGCGTCTAAGGGTGCGTCTAAGGGTGCGACTCTAGGTGAGATTCCTAGCAGTGGGGGAGATGGATCCTGAAGCGGACACTTCTGTGGCCAGGCAGGACTCCCAGTGGAAGGGTAAGGACAGCGACCCACCCATAGAGCCTCAGGCCCAAAATGTGTCCTGCTAATAAGATACACAGGGACAAAGAGAGAGCAGAGTCTGAGGGAATGGCCAGCCAAAGAGTCCCCCAAATTGAGACCCACCTCATGGGCAAGAACCAATCCTTGACACTATTCATGATACTCCGCTATGCTTGCTGAAAGGAACCTAGGATAACTGTCCCCTGGGAGGCTCCACCCAACAGCCAATGGAAAGAGAAGCAGAGACTCATGGCCAAACATTAGATGGAGCTCTGGGAGTCTTATAGAAGAGTTGAGAGAAAGATTGAGAGACCCAAAGAGGACATGGACTCCACAGGAAGACCAACTGAGTCAACTAACCTGGACCATTGAGGGCTCCCAGAGACTGAATCACCAGGCTGGACCTAGCCCCCCAGCCCCCGTACATATGTAGCAGATGAGAGAGCAGCTTGGTTTTCATGTGCATCCCCCAAACAACTGGAGCAGGGGCTGTCCCTGAGCCTGTTGCTTACCTTCCTGCCTGTGGATCCCACAACCCTGAACTGGCAGGCCTCAGTGAAAGAGGAAGTGCCTAGTCCCACAACAACTTGATGTATGGGGTGCGGAGGGGAGGGAGTTGTGATGGGGGGATATTGACACCTAGGGGGGTTTCCCCTTCTAAGGGAAGGGAGGGAGGACTTATGTGGAAAGAGTTCTGGGAGGAGAGGAAGGATTGATATTAGATTGTAAAGTAAATAAATAAATATTTGAAAAATTAAAAAACAAAGGAGATTCCAGCTCAGTGGGTTCCAGTTTCCTTCCCTGTCCCTTTAGGTATGGGGGGAGTAACAACAGCTTCCTCCTATTACCAACC
This sequence comes from Rattus norvegicus, assembly GCF_021556685.1. Taxonomy (NCBI): domain Eukaryota; kingdom Metazoa; phylum Chordata; class Mammalia; order Rodentia; family Muridae; genus Rattus; species Rattus norvegicus. Next base: position 179,485,818 of record NC_141534.1, on the reverse strand, counting down.
CTCCTACTTGTGGCCCGCCGGCTACACATAGCCAAGGATGGCTGCCAATGCTGCCAGAAACAAAATCATAAACCCACTTAAAACACGTTGAAACCTCTATGAAATTTTGGTGAGGGGTAACTCAATGATGGTGTTTGAGTATCAACTTTGTAGGTGACATCATATCACCACAGGAAAAGGTTGGAGATGCCTGCTCTTGTAGCATCCCTTCTTGGCTGTGTGTTGCCTGTGTCTGTAAATAATTTCTTCACTGCAGTGCACATGGCTGGGGTCCCAGCAACCTGGCCGAGGTTATCGAAGGAATGAAAAAAGAACAGAGTCACAGATACACGTACAGAAAAGCTGGGGTAGGTGGCCATGCACCCTCTGGTGGAGTGGCACCAACTATGCAGTAACTCAGAACTTCTGCATGTTTTTGATGGGGAGCCCAGGCTCGGTAGGAGGAATCTGTAGGTGGGCAGTCTCAGAATGCTTAACCACCCAGAAGGAGGATGTGTCGGATGCTAGTTTCTGCACACGCTGGCCAATCATTTACAACACTCGTATTGTGCACACTGTCAACATGCACACTCACTAGAGGAAGGTTTTGCCATCAGTCTAAGCCTGACGTAGGGAAAAAGGCTTGGCCAGCTTCCTTCACTCTCTACGCTCCTTCACTAATTATTCCAAGATCCCATACAAGTTGCCTTCTGTTTCCTCAGGGCTCTGCTGAACGGAAAAGACCGGATGCCAGAGAGCCTTAAGTTGATGTCCCTGAGGACTGGCTGCAGGGACAGCAGATGCTGGGCTTGGTCAAGAGAAGACTCTAGAAAGTAGGGAAATCTATTTCAGAAGGTTCGACGTCACATCAGACTCCAATAGAGTAGCAGACACACACTGGTAATCTTAGGGCAAAAACCACATTTCTCAAAGGTGCTAACAGTGGGGTGAGCACTGCAGGCCAGATATGGGCTTCAGGAATTCTGAGCTGCCATCCATCAGATGGATGAGCCTATACCAGGAACACAATCTAGGAAAAGGACTCCCCAAACTAGGATTTCATGATCAGTCATCCACAGTACACCAGTCAATGGCTTACCAACGTGCCCACAATTTCCACTTCTGTCTTATCAGAGACCTATGGCCAACTGTGGTTGCAAAATACTGAATGGAAAATTCCAGAAATAACTCCCTAAGTTTTATGTTACATACCATTCTGATTAGCATGATGAAACTTTGCTTCAGTCCAAACCTTCCTGGCTGGGATAGGAGCCCTGTGGATCCACATTGTATACCCAGCATTGGTAACTTAGTAGCCATCTTTGTTACTGGCTCAAGTTTCACCTGGCTGTCTCAGCACTGCAATGCCTGTAAAACTAGGTACTATCTGTTGTTGTTATTATCATTATTGTGTGTGCATGATGCACATGTGGGTATTCTGGCACAGGTCAGAGGTCAACTTTGTGGAGTCAGCTTTTTCCTTCCACCTTATGTAGGATCTAAATCACCAGTCAGGCGTGGCAAGCGCCTTTACCCACTGAGCTATCTCAGCTCAGTCCTGTTAACCTCTTACTGTGCCTAACATACAGGTTAAACTTTACCATAGACATGTACAGGGAAAAGCACACTATATATCAGGCTCAGAATAGCTTGTAGCATTGGCCATCTGCTGAGCATCTTGGAGTAATTCCCTTAGAAATAAGGTGGAACTAGGTATGACAGTCACTTAGTGGGGTGAGGTGTTTCGTAGATTCATGCTGCAATCTAGGCAACAGACACTTAGCTCACGCACTGAGTTTGCTAATTAAACACCAACGTGGTTTCCATACTTCAGGAGACTAAGAGCGTGAGACGTTTCCTAGTTCATCACCTCAGACCTACTAAAGTAATCCCTTAAAATGATCTGGGGGCTTGGCTGGTAGAGTACTTCCCTAACATCACTGAGGTCATAAGATCGACCTCCAGTACCACAGAAAAGAACAATCAGTCAACACCAAATTGGGGAGAGCTATAATCCCAAATACTTTGGAAGCTGAAGCAGGATCACAAAGTCCTGCCTACTACACAGACTAGGCTCAAGGTTAATCCCTGCAATTTAGAGTCTGAAGAGAAAGAACAGACTGTGGTGCTCAGGCAGTAGACCCAAGACTCTCAAAATTCAATCCCAGCACTGCCAAACAGGAAACATTTTAAATCCTTTTATTCACATACCTATCGCCACATTGATTCCTGAGCATCGTCCCTTCATTTCATAGACCCAAAAGTGAGTTACTCTGCCTACGGGACAAAGTACTTTACACAGAAACTATTGTGGAAACAAAAAGAGACTGCTGCAATTCACCATGGTGGGAAAAAGAAAAAAAAACTTTTTTTAAAAAAATAAAATAAAACTTGTAATGGAATGTCCAGGTTCGCAGCAGGGTCACAGCCCTGAAGTGTAGTGAGTTTATCTTAACCCCACCACCACCACCTCAGCACGTTCTTCTCTCAGTCAACTAACATTTTATATAAATCATCCCTGTCCACACAAGCCTTGGGGTCCCGCGAGAGATCCAGGGAGAGCAGTGCCGCTTCAGAAAAGGACCTGGAGGCGCCCAGGAAACGGCGGCGCTCAGCAGACCAATGAAGGCTGAGAGCGGGAAGTGACGGCGCCCGAGAAAACTTTCCAGCAGAAACTTGGCAAATGCCAGTCCTCGGGCGCGCAGAGGGCGGGGACAGCGGCCTAGCGGAGAGCTCAGGGGACCGGCTGGGCCTGGACTCTGGGACAACAGCCACCCAAAGCCTGGGCTCCGCCTGTGGCCCAGCGATGACACCGATCCGGTTGGGGCCTGGGAGGTGACAAGGAGACATTGCAAGGCGCGCCCCGGCACTGCCAGGGGGTCCCCGACTCCCAGGCTCCCGGATCCCTGCAGCACCCGCGGCCTCGGCTGTTCCTACCTTCCTTGGCTTTCTTCCTCCGGGCCAGCGTCCCTCCAAGTTTCCCCAAGAACGAGTCATCCTTCTTGCGGGACGGAGGCGACTTGGGGGTGGGAGATTTGGGGACCGAGGGTGACTTCTGTGGGGATGTGGCCATGGCGGCGGGACGCGGAGCTGGAGCTGAGCGGCCGCGGCGGGCGGCGGCGGGACTGAGGCTGCGGCTTTCCAAACGGAAGCGGAATTATTCCAGGCATTTGAGGCAGCTCGCTCGCCTTTCCCGTCCCTCGCTCCCTCCCTTGCGCCGCCCTCCACCCTGCAAGGAGCTGCTGCGCCGGGGGCCCCGAGCCCCGGGCTGCCCTGGCTGCGAGGATGTCCTGGCTTGCCGCTTGCTGGGGGCTATGGACTCAGGGGCAGGTGCGTGCTAGGGGGACTTGAGGCCTTATCTGGAGCCTGGAAGCCTTCACTTCTCCCCTGCTTCACACACACACACACACACACACACACACACACACACACACACACACACACACACACACACGTCAGAATCCGCAGGGAATCAGCCCTATGACCCTATTTCCCAGGTACCGGGGTCTCTTGCTCTACCTCCTGCATGGATGGGTCTCTATTGTTAGCACTCTTGTCTCCAGAAGTCAAGGAACTAAAATGGGCTCTGTCCCAACAGACTTCCCGTTCAACTTCTGCATGAATTTGCGGACTTCCACCTTCTCCTGTTCACATTTAACTAAAGCTGGAAGTCCAAGATGGCAGAGGCCCAGCTTTTTCTTCTTGCAAGGCACTCTTGGGTATGGCACCGCAATTGTAAGAAAAGAGGAGACCAGATGTAGGAGGCCCAACCATGAACTCCTGTGAGACACTCATCCTAACCTATCTAGCTAGAGCAATAGAATTAGTTGCGGTCTCTCTTGGCCTGACACTGGAGTCACACAGGGCAGTTTTAAAGATCCGTGCTGGGGGGGCTGGGGATTTAGCTCAGTGGTAGAGCGCTTACCTAGGAAGCGCAAGGCCCCGGGTTCGGTCCCCAGCTCCGAAAAAAAAAAAAAAAAAAAAAAAAAAAAAGAACCAAAAAAAAAAAAAAAAAGATCCGTGCTGGGGATGTTTAGGAGAGGTACTTTTACTGTGCTTCTTCATCCTACGTTGTGGCTAGGGCTCTTGTGTTTGACTATCTCTTTCCTATTCTTACAGGGTACCTTGGTACACCAGCGGGATGAGTTACATACTGTTTCCACAGCTCTTTCCCTGCTGAGGCATAAACAATATCTAGGCCTCCTTCACAGAGCACTACTAACAAACTACAATTCCCCTGAAATCAAGCTTGGGGGACCAATGAGCTTATCAGAATTAGTTGCAGAGCCTGGGTGAGGGGTCACCTACAGGTGTGTGGGTGGTCCCAATGCAGTCACACTACTGCAAATTCCTAGCCCAGCACGGATGACCTCTCCTAACTGTATAAATGGAATCCCCTTCAGCTAATTGCCAGCAGAATTGAGGTGAGAATCCAATGGTTGACCCTGCTCCTTCTATAAGGGACATTAATGAACAGTGATCTCTATCTATGTCAGGGGCTGAGGGGGAAGGGAGGTCGCAATTCTCACAGCTGCGTAGATGAAGATGGTGGCTGTCACTCTCCAAGGAGGGCATTCTACAACACATACACTACACACACTGATGGAATCTGACTGGACGCCTGACTCGGAGGGAGCAAGAGCTTGAACTGAGCTGGAGGAATAGGTCTAGCAGTTGGGTTGCCGATCACACAGCCTCCTGGCAGTGGTGTCTGTTCTCAGCCACAGGCAGGTTGCTGAGTGACATGCATGTTGATGAGGGGTACATGTGTCCTAACTTCCTTCCTATTGTTCTGATAGAGGCCAGAACCAGAAGCAACCTGGAGAGGAAAGGGTTCACTTCACCTCTTAGGTTGAAGTCCATCATGGAGGGAGGTCAAGGCAGGAGTCTGGAGGCAGAAATCGGAAGCAGAGAGCATGAAGAAATACTGCTTACTGGCTTGCTTCTCCTGGATTCCTCAGTTCGCTTTATTATACAACCCAGGACCACCTGCCCAGGGCTGGCACCACGCATAGTGAGATGGGCCCTTCCATATCAATCATTAATCAAGAAGATGCCTCACAGGCTTGTCTCTACTGTGATCCTGTCTGCTCAGATGACTCTAGCTTGTGTCAGGTTGACCAAAAACTAAGCAACCACAAAACTCACTTGGAGGGATATAGGACCTTATCTGGTGTGTGTGTGTGTGTGTGTGTGTGTGTGTGTGTGTGTGTGTGTGTGTGACTCTAGGCATCCAGAAATGAATAAAGAAGTTTTCTCAAGAGGCCAGATGAGGCAGACATGCTTTGATACACCCATAATCCCAGCACTTGGAAGTGAAGGCAGGAAAAGGAGAGCTGTCATAGTCGGCTACATAGCTAGTGCGACTGTCTCAAAACAAGGCCACGTGATGGTCTCGGCATGGAGAACCCATGAGATCTCGAATCTCTTTCCATTCCCACATGAAGTTCCTGCTAGGCCTGCTGTGCTTTCATTTGAGGAGATCCTGCTACTAAAGCCTTCTTGGAACTGTCTGCAGTTGTGTAGTCTAACCCACACACTGACAAGCAGCAGCTCCCGAGACCCAAAGTCTAACCAACAGGATTCACAAGTCCCGCCAGAGCATGGGTTTACTTATATCTGCCCAAGGGCTGCCATTTCACCTTTTCAGAATACAATACATTTCCTGGTGCCTCTTACCAAGCAGAAGAAGTGTTGTGTTTACCAGCCTGGAATGATTTCTACACACACACACACACACACACACACACACACACACACACCACTGCCACCATCTCCAGAGATTCCGACTCAGTTAATGTGAGGTGAAACTAAAGAGTACGGATGGTAAAAACCTCACATTAGGTAATGTTGACATAAGGGCTCCACATGTTGGTGTTGGGTATTTAAGGCTACTTACATCCTGCGAGTCTCTCATGAATTGCTGATAATTTTCTGTGTGCAGAGAAGATGTCCTAAACACAGCACCCTCAAGGTGGCCATTTTTAAGTTGTCCAGGTATGCACTTCTCTATATACAACCCTCTTGGAAAATTTTATGGGTTTTTTTATACTTTGAAGTCACTTAGCAAAGCTTAAAGGAAGGCTGATTCTTTGGTTAAATGCCGCTTCCCAGAACACCGAACCAGCTCTGCAGCTAGCAAAGCTGAGCTCATACACTGATGAGAGGGCTCTGCCTTGGCAGAGTAGGATAAGATGTGGATGCTGATAAGCTTTCTGAATCTGGATGGAGACAGACTTCTCAGTGTGGGGCATGTGGGTGTAAATTTGGCTAAGGATCATGAGGGAATGTCTACGATTGGTGAGGCTTGGCAATTTGGAAAGGAAATAGTCTGTTGCCATCCCCACCCGCAGAGGTCTACTGCTTTGTCACTCAACTTTGTTCTCTTGAAGATGGTCTCTGACTGAACCTGGTGCACATGACCACACTCAGCTTTAAAAAAAAATGTTGTGGTATGTACATGCATGTATGTATACATGTATGTATGCCCACATGTGTGCATGTATGTTGTTGTGGTTTGCCCTGAAGTTACTGTATTTTGATGCTAATTCCACTGCCCCAAGGACAGCTGCCTAGTCACATACTCAGAACTCAGGTGACTTCACCAGAACCACCTCCCCATTGAATTTGTAAAGTACAGGTGAGGGACAGGTACAGGATAGAAGGAGGCCTGTCATTGGAGGAGAAGGAAGGATGGGCGGGAGAGAAGTTTGAAGGAAGAGGAGGAGACTAGAAGAGAGAGAGGAGACAGAGGAGGGAGAGAGGGGAGAAGCCATGGCAGGTGACGTTAAGATTCTGCTTTGTGTATTTACAGGTTGTTATTAATGTTCTCAAGGGATGGATGGCACCAAGCTTTGTATGTTTAAGTGGGCAATTATATCTTACCAACTGGGTCAAAGATTATTGTGTTGTGTGTTCTTTTATGTGAGGGTTTGAATGTAAGAAAGTGTACGGCTGAGATGTGTGTCCGCCAAGACATCTAGCAGATATCTTGGGACACTGCGGTGCGGACCGAGCGGGGTAAAAGACAACCATTACTTTTTTATTTTATATTTTTACAACAACAGTATGTATGTTTGTATGTATATATACATACACATATATGTACATATATATACATATATACACATATATATGTATATATATATATGCACTATTGTGCATGCCTGGTGACCTTCGAGTCCAGAAGAGGGAGTTGGAACTAGAGTTATAGAGAGTTGTAAGCTGCCATGTGGGTGCTGGGAATCAAACCCAGGTCCTCTGGAAAAGTAGGCAGTTCTCTGCTAAACCATCTCTCTTGCCTCAGAGTCCCAGGTTTTATGTGGGTGCTGAGAATTTGAACTCAGGTTCCTGCACTTAGGCTCTTTTATCTACCAAGCCATCTTCTTAGCCTGGTTAACGTTTTAAATGAAGCCATGGCCCTCTGTGTTCTATAGGAGCCTTTTCTGTGGGCCTGCTCTCTAGGCCTCTGAGTGGCCCATTCACTCAAAGATCCACAGGTTCTAAACTGTCACCAGGCCTTTTTAAAGAGGAGGTCATATTTCTTGCCTTGTGCTTCTCTCTGCAATGCTCTGTTCAGTCTTGTCCTCTTCCTTCAACAGCCCCGACATCCAGCTGTTAGGGTTCATGTAGTGGTTGGGACAGGACTTGGTTAAGATTGCTACTCTGCAGAAAGATGCTTGTGTATGTTACATGACATTCTTGAATCTTTCAATGACTCCATCTCGTCGTCATAAAACCAATTCAGCCAGCTACAGTGGTGCACACCCATAATCCATGACTGGGGAGGAGAGGAAAGAATTCTGGAGTTCAGAAACTACAGGATTACAGGAACAGTGGGGAATCCCAGAGGGGTGAACCTGAAGGTAGCATGGTCTCTAGGACACCCAGCACTTTCAGGAAGACAGCCGGGAAGCTTAGAGTGGCCACCCTCCCCAAAATAAGTAGAGAAAAGTTCTGGGTGGCACCAAAACACGGGACAGAGATTGGTCTAAAACTCTAGAACTGTGTCTGCTCTAGCAGATGAAAAAAAAAAGTAAAGACATTTCTAAACATGTGAGGTGTGTGTGTGTGTGTGTGTGTGTGTGTGTGTGTGTGTGTGAGAGAGAGAGAGAGAGAATTTGTCAATAGAGTGTAAAATAGAATGTACAGAAGGAATGCCAACTTTTCTTTTATGTTGTTTTTTGCTTTTATATCCCTGATCACCCCAGATGGAAAGATAATGACAAGAAAGATGAGGAACAAAGGGATGTTGGCCAAACTCCCTCCTCCCAAGGCCCAGGGAACATCACAGTACCAGCCAGAGGTCTGAGAGGACTAAAGTCAAACAGTTTTTCCTCACACGATTGGGCTGCTGTGCTAATGAGCTAATAGTAGCTTGGTTGTCTGCACAGGACCTGCAAAGACCAAGCAGCCACTACTCCAGCTCAAAGGGGGAGGAGTCATAAGCCCCACCCCTAGCTGAGGAGCTATTGAAAGTTGATAGTTTCTGAGAAGGGACAGTCCGTTTTCTTCAGGGCTATGGCCCCTGACAGCTTGCCCATAGCCCAGTGGATGTCCACACCCATGCGCATCCAGGTAGAATTAACTTGATTCAGTGAGTTTCAAAGAGAGGAGATGAAGGACACATGGAGGAGTCGGAAAGAGTTCAGTGGGTCTTCTGTAATATCAGCACTCCACAAGCAGAGCAGGAGGTCACCACAGGTTTGAGAGCAACGTGGACTATACAGCAAATTCCAGGCTCTCTAGCGATATATAGCAAGACCACCTCTCCCCAAAATGAAAGTTGGTGATTAGACGGTATCTTAATCAGGGTTTCTATTGCTGCACAAAACATCATGACCAAGAAACAAGTTGGGGCGGAAAGGGTTTATTCAGCTTACACTTCCACATTGCTGTTCATCACCAAAGGAGGTCAGGCCTGGAACACACACAGAGCAGGAACATGGAGGCAGGAACTGATGCAGAGGCCATGGAGGAGTGCTGCTTACTGGATTGTTTCCCCTGCCTTGCCCAGACTGCTTTCTTATAGAACCCTAGACTACCAGCCCAGGGATAGCACCACTCAAAATGGACCCCCTCCCTTGATCAGTAATTGAGAAAATGCCTTACAGATGGATCTCATGGAGGCATTTCCTCAAGGGAGGCTCCTCTCTCTGTGATAACTCCAAGCTTGTGTCAAGTTGACACACAGAACCAGCCAGTACAGATGGCTAAGAGCATAAACCAGGCTTAGAGGGTAAAGGTGATTGCTGCCAAGTGCGATGACCTAAGTCCAGTCCTTGGCCTCCACATAGTAATAGGTCCTTTACTCTTCAACACGTGCCCCATGAGGCTTGTGCCCACCCACCTGCCCCTCACAATAGTTAAAATTTAAGATATAGTAATAAATAAAAAGAAAAGAGTAAGCTATGCCCATGTCTGAAAACATACTAACAACACAGAATAACAAGAAGTCTTTTTAGGGTTTATAATGTTTAAAAATATGTAAATCAAATGAAAATATACAAAAGAAGCCTTCCCCTTGCAAGGCGAGTAAGCAGTATGGAATGTCTTCAGGTCCAGCCACTCCTTGTGAAGAAGTAAAAGACATTAGACACTTGACATTAGAGTTTGACAAATGGAGACTCATGTAGCATAACCATTGGGAAAACACTTGAAGAGTAGCTAAGCATTAAGATAATGGAGAGAAAGTTGGCATCTCGGAGCTCAGTTCAGACAGAGTTCATAAACTGTGTGTGTAATCTCTTCTTGTCACATAGCTGTCATCTTTACTTCTCCAGTGTTTTCCTTGTGTTTTACCATGTTCCTTTTAAAAACATCACATTCCTTTAATAAGGGTGGAGGCTAGCTAGCCATCATAAAACAGACTATAATAAAACTCAAAAGGCTTATGCCTGGGGAAGTTTCTCCCTATAAGTGGATGTTACAGACTGAACAGTGTCCCTCAGAGTGGGACCCTACTTGGAAACAGGATTAGTGAAGACACATTCGGAATGACCTCAAACTCTTTATGAGGTCTAAAGTACTAGTGGTGGTCTTTGAAGGCCATCCTGCCAGTGAGCATGTACCCTTAAGTATGGTGGCTAACCAATCCAGGAAGGCTGATATGTTTAGGATATGAGAGCATCTGAACACAGGCAAGCACAGAGGGGGCATGATCAGAAGGAGGCCATGAGCCGAGGAGTGCTTGGCAGAGGCATAGAAAGGTCCTGACTTAGAATCTTAGGCACCTTGGCTTAATACACACCTGGGTTTTGGACTTCCAGCCTCTACCCCCAAGAAAAGTTGATATCTATTGATCTAAGTCAGCCAGTTCTTGATCTTTTGTGTTAGCAGTCCCAGGAAACTAATACACACCTAAGTGTCATGTGACTGTAGACTGGGTTGAGCATTTCACAAGAGCTCCGGGTCTTAATCTGTAACCAGAATTGTTAACGTGGAAAGGGGCCAGAGGAGCCTGCCAGAGTACTTTGGAAACCTCTTTGGTCATGGATAAGGAGGTGTGTTTTCAGGATGGAAGTCATGTCTGTGATATGAGAAACTCTGAGGAGCATGAAGGGGCGGAACACAGTTCTTACATAAGGGACCATCTACACATCTTCCTTAGGGACCCTGGGGTCTTAGCAGAGGTCTCTGAAGAGCAGTCTACTGGCAATCATCTGAAGCATAATGAGTACCTGCAAGGAGCTGTGAAGTTGGCCTGGCCTAGTCACCTTTGAGAGGTGTGTGTCACAGGTTAGAGTCCATGGCTCCTGAGGCATTGTGAGCCTTTCACTTGGTTCCTGAGGAGCCAAGGCACTCTCCCAGGCAGTGACACATTCAGACAGCTCTGTGTTTCTCTGTATGTTCCTTTAGAGGCCAAGGAAGCATGGGAGCTCGACAGGACAGTTGGTCTTACACACTATTCTTGTGCACCCTGTATAGCTTTCAAACATCATTCTAGCATTCAAGAAAACAACTGTGTTGATCCTGGCAATTGTCACTATATTCTGTTTCTGATAAGGGTATAAAAGTCTAATTGCTCTCAATAAAATTGTCACAGCCTTAGTCTTTCTATGACCACCTCCAACCAGAGCCTTCTTTAATTTTTTTCACCAGTCATATAAGGTAAGCTTGGCTAGATAAGTGCAGGCACATACAGGTACCTAATTCAGGAAGACCAATGTCCTTTTGGGAAAAGAAAGATCTGAACACAGGCATATTCTGGAGTTGTTGGGTGGTTATAAAACACTTTGCTGAGCACACTTAAGGAATCTGGGATTGTACTGCTGGCCTTTGATGGTTTGCCAGTGAGCATAGGAAGCAGGCAAGAGAATGGGGGACCTCAAACACATTTGGGGACAAGACAGGGTCTTACTGTGTAACCCTGACTAGCCTAGAACTCACTATGTAAACCCATTTGCCTCTAACTCACAGAAATCCACTTGCCTCTGCCTCCCAAGTGCTGGGATTAAAGGTGTACAGCAGTGGGGGCTGGAAAGATGGCTCAGCGGTTAGGAGCACTAGCTAGTCTTCCAGAGGTCCTGAGTTCAATTCCCAGCAACCGCATGGTGGCTCACAACTATCTGTAATGGGATCTGATGCCCTCTTCTGACCTGCAGATAGAGCACTCATATAAATAAATATAATAAAACCTACCTGCCATAGGTAGGATGTCTTGGAGGGTTACACGGATGAGCTTTGTGTTCTTGAGTCCCAGTTCTTGAAACAGATAGTGCACATAGCCTTCCTTCAGGAATCTTACAATGCAATAAACTGCAGACAGACAGACGGACAGAGGGAAACACCCCCCCCCCCGCCCGAGTACAATAGCTGACTTTCAGCTACAGAAGCAAATCTCTAAAAATCAGTAGCTAAGAGTCATCCAGCAGATGACCAGAGAACAGCCTAAGAACAGTAGCAGCAGCTACGCTGGCGTGTGTGTGTGTGTGTGTGTGTGTGTGTGTGTGTGTGTGTGTTTACGCACGTGTAATTGCAAAAGTGTGAGTAAATGTGTTATAGAACCTGGTCCTCCAAGTCAAACAGTGGCCATCTTCAGATCAGGTCCTTTCAAGAACCCATCACATCTGGGCCTGTGGGTTGTCGACATTCCTTGCTAGGAGGGCTGGGGGCTGTCATTGGTCCCTCACCTAACAGCCCAGCCACTCTTCTCAGCCATTTGTTTGTACTTTGGCCTCAAGGCTCACAGCCTCTGGGTCTGAGGAAGAGCTAGAGTGTATATGCTGGGAAGGTACTGGAAAGAGGACTTCTCTCTGCAGCTATGGGGAGCCGTCATCCATCCTGGGTACAGACTTTACCGTGTGGCTGCTTTGAGTCTCCCATACTCCCGCTGTCTAAAGAAGCCCAGTGAACTCAGCGGTTGCCCAGGTGAACTTTGGTGGAATAATACTTTCGTCTGTCACTGAGTGGGTAGATGTTTACTTCTCCCCTGGAAGGAAAATCTTACCACGGTTCACATGCACGTGTGCGTTGGAGTGTGTGGAAGCCAGAGGACAGTGTAACCCACTTTGGTTTTGTTGTTGTTTTTGAGACAGTGGCTCTCCTTGGTCTGGAGTTGTCAGTTTGGCTAGGCTGGCTGGCCAGTGAGTCAGGGGCTTACCTGTCTCAACCTTCCCAGTGCTAGGATTCAAGCACAGGCCCCAAGCTTTTAACTACAAAAAGGATGCAGGTGTGGGTCACTGTCAGGCCAGTGTGGTAAGCAAGAACACACAGAGCCTGGGGGATATTACGATATTGTCGGCACGTGATCTGTCACAAGACAAGAACTTGTCTCTTTTGGTTTGTTGTATAATAGGGTCTCACACTGTGGCCTATCTGTTATCCCCTCTCCTCTGTCCTTTCCCTGGTCAGTGTGACTTGGAAGCAGGAAGTTATGATAGTAACTGCTTTCTTTTACACCCCATCTCTGGACTTGCGTGGACAGAAAGAGAGAAGAATGCCTGATGTAGGGTTTGCTGGGGAGATGCTAAAGCTACCGAAAGCAGGGACACTTCCTTTCATGGAGGAAAGCCAGAAGGGTATGAGGTGGAACTAAATGTGCAGGTGGCCTTTTTTTTTTTTTTTTTGAAAATCCTGATGGGTGGGCTCAAAGCATCGATGGCAGTCAGACGAAGAAGGGGCTGGGTAGCTGGACATCAGAGACCAGGCCAGAGATGACCCCAGAGCAGTTCATACGCAAACCATTATTCAGGGGACAGTTCTGGAAGGAATGTACCACCTGACCTGGCATCTGCCTATGTTTCCCCTACAGAAAACTATCCCTTCTGACGTGAGACTCTGAATCCGATTACGAAGTTAAATGTTTGTCATTCTTATTTTTTAAACTGTGTTTAATTTGAGATTTATCTATATTTTATGTAGATGAGTGTTTTGTGCATGTATGTCTTCGAACCATGTACATGCCAGGCACCCATGGAGGCCAGAAGAGGCCATCAGATCCCCTAGAACTGGAGTTACAGATGGTTGTGAGCCCCCATGTGGGTGCTGAGAATCAAACCCAGATCCTCTGCAAAAGTAGCAAGTGTCCTTAACCTCTGAGCTGTCTCTCCAGCCCTGCTGTTCCCATTTAAAAACAAATGACTATATGCAGCAGGAACCCTTGACGGAGGCAGGTGGGAGGGCCAGACCTGTGTCACAGATGGAGACAGCAAGGACACACCAAGTTTCTGGGGCATCCAGTGAGCATTGCTGAGCTGGAATCAAGACTTAGCTGGAATCCTAACTTAGCGGTCTCTCCCCTGGGAGCTGTGCTTAGAACGGATATAGTTTTTGAGGTGCTGGACTGTTTGAAAATTATTCTACTAAGGTCTTGTTTATACCAGAGCCACACTCGCATATATCTGTGCACACATTTAAATTAGTGTGGACATATTGTCTAGTCTTCTAGGATGGGGAAGGGACTGAAGCCATGGGCCAGCACTGCCCAGCACCAGGCTGTTGGCTCCAGTGTCACACAGGACCAGCAGGGCTTCTCCAGTGCCAAGTATCTTCTAGGATGTCCTGATCCTCTACAAAGTCTCCTAAAAGCCTGCAAGAGCCTCCTCTCCTCACCCTCGGACCCCAAGCCTCTCTCAGTTCCTCTCCTTCCCCATCCCTCTGTGCTCTTTAGCACCAGGATATGCTCCTCTCTTTAGAATATGTGTATTTATCATTGTGTTGCGTGGGGGAAGGGCATGCAGCTATCCATTCACTCTGAGATGCCACCGTGTCTCCCTCTAACTCTGTCAGCCTCATTCCCTTGAGACAGGATCTGTCACTGAATGTGAAGCCCACAAGTATAGCCATGCCTGGCTCTCTATGGTGCTCCTCCCCCTCCCCCCAGCTCTTTTACATGGGTGCTGGGAATACAAACCCAGGTCTTCATGTTTGCACAGCAAGCGCTCTTGCCCACTGAGCCACCCCTTCAGCACCCCTCTCAGACCACACATACTTTTTTTTGGAGACAGGGCCTTATGCATCCAGGCTGGTCTGGAACTCATGACCGAGACTTACCCTGAACTCCTGATCCTCTTGTCTCCACCTCCCAGGTGGACCACGGGTATGGACCACCATGCCAGGTTAGGGCTGGGGTATGATTCCATGACACCTGCATCCTAACCCAGATCCATAGCTCCATCAGCATGTGAGATAAATAAGAGTCATCCCCCTAGCCTAAGGGAGGGACATAGCAACATGACATCGTCCTCTACAAAGTCCACACTAGAGAGCAGCACAGTTCAGTTCCAAACAAAACAGCAGCAGTAGATATGGCATCACATTTTAAGTGAGTTCGTGATTTATGCAGTACCCCAGGGAGCATGCTGGGCTGAGGGAAGCATGAAATACTGGCTTCAAGTGGCAGCTCGCTCTGTGTTCCCAGATTTACCTTGACAGGATGTGTGCTCATATGCTGTTTGTGAGGGCTGGTGATGGGTTCCCACCCAAACTAGGGAAAGTGCAGGTAACAGGGGCAGGAGGCAGGGTGGGGTGCTGTGTAACCTGGAGGTCTAGGCCCTAGACTCCTGAGGCCACAGCTGGGTCAGGTTGTTTAGACCTGAACAATGACGATTAGTTGAGAGCCTGAGCCTCTTTGTGTCTCAGGCTCTTCCCCTGAAAATTCAGTTACTGCTTGGCTTAAGTACTGCATTTCCCAGGAGTGGACAGGATCAAACACAGGTGAAGCTGATAGCACCCAACAGGTGGGACAAGCTGAATGGCTGTCTGTCATGATAGTGGGGGTGGGTCCAGGGCCTTCCCTGGTGAGCTGTGTTGCCATGGCTTTTGCTTTTCTTTCTCTCCATTCCCCTACTCCTCCCCCTACTCCTCCCTCTTCTGAAAAAATGATCTGAGAGAGGGAGTGAGCCCAATTACCCAGCCTGCTCCTGAAGGCTCAGGATGCTAGTTCAGGATCTGTAGCTAACACATACAGAAAGGCAGAGTTTGTCTGCAACTCAGGACCATTGACTGAGAAGGTGGCCGAGTCCCCGAAAATCTCCAAACAGCACCAGCCAAGCTCCTCCAAGGTGACTCTCTGCCTCTTCACCTTATAGGTCAGTGCTTACAAAGCGCTGGTGCCTGTGGGCATTTGCCACTGACAGCCAGTGAAGGAAGAAAATCCTTTCAAAGGGTAGATGAGACAAAGCTTTGCCATGACGCAGCAGGGGGCATGAGTGGAGTGCCCTTGGGACTGGATGGTTGGTTTCCTGATGCGGCCATCGGGGTGCAGTATAACTGATATTCTATACATTAACATGTGCTGAGGTGAAGAATGGAGGCAAAACAAACTTGATCCTCAAAGGCTGTGAGTGGAAGGAAGCAGCCAGCTCTGTGCAGAAGGGTGTGTCCCTGGCGAATAAGTGAAATTCAAAACCAGCTTTCTCTGGGCAAAAAGATGAGAGGAGGGTGGCCTCTCACCCCTCCCCTACAGTGGCATTAAAAATAGCTTTCTTTGTTGTGAGCACACCTGAGCTGAGCTCCCCTCACTTCTCTCAGTGGAATCCAACCAGAGGCCCAGCAGGTAAATCCCTCCAGGTGCCTAGTGTAATGAGAGGTCCCGTGATAATTCCCAGACTCCTACGTGAAATCAGGGCTTTGTCCAGACTCTCTCACCGAGAAGAAAAAGATGAAATGAACGCTGCCCTCGGAGGGGCCGGGCGAGCCCACATGAATATGCTCTGATTCCTGAGACACAAAGCCATTTATCTGAGGGTTCATTTCGGTATTTGGAGCCCTGCACACATAACACGTTTCCATCAACATGAATAGCCACCGAGAGTCGCAGCGGATTAATCGTTTACAAGCGTGTCAGCATTGAGGTGAGAGCATCAAGGGCAGGTGAAATAGGAGGCTCTGCCCCACGTGAAACTTCTGAGGACAATCAGTCCCCAGATTGCATCTGCCCCTCACTCAGCCGCCCGCCACTCTTCTCCCTCCGAGCGGTGGGTGGAGCCAGCTGGCCCCAGCCATCTCTGCCCTGCTGAGGTGGTTTCTCCGATCAGCCACCTGGGTGGGGCATGCTGCCATTTTCAGTTTGGAAGGAGAAGCTTATCAGTCTGATGCCTTGGGAAGAGAGACATCACGGAATTGTCATTTGCCACCCACACCCCTCCCACTCCCAAATGCGGAAAACATCAACTGCATCGCAGCTCATCAGAGCTGGCACCACCTGCCACTTCCTTTCTCAGTGGTAATTAACATGCTGGAGTTCAGCATTGATTGATTCTGAGCAGCCTGACGCTGCCAACGAGGAGGTCTAAAGAAAGCGCTACAACCTGATAGGATTTTTCACAGCTTTAGTAACACGAATTTATTTTTATTTCCAGACTACAGTGGTTGGAGAGAGAAGTCCTTATACTGAGGAGAGTAGATGAAATTTTTTAAAAAAATTATTTTTTTATGCTTTTCCTTGGGGATGGCAGTGTTTTCCTGACTCATGTATATCTTTGGAGATGGAAGAAACAGCCAGCCTCTTTTCCTGGCGGCAGCCTAGCATCCAGCACCCCACAGGCATTCAGAGAATGTTGAATAAGTAGATCAATAGGTAGATGGCTAGGGAGGCCACACTTAAGAACAAGTCCTGATCCAGCTTGGATAAAATTCTGAGCTTGTGACTATCAAAACCTGTCTGGCTTGATTTCAGAGCTGTGGGAGTCTGAAATACGGCCCAAGGCTGGAGCTTGAAGTCAGTTCTTCTCCACTTTCTACCCTCGAGCTCTTCTGTAGTACAGAATCCTTTTACTTTCCTGCTTTGTTGCACATGGGCGCACACACACACACACACACACACACACACATCACAACAAACAAAAATAAAAACAAATGTCTTCAAGATGTGCCCTGTACATTGAGAGTCTAGAACATTCTCTAATGTAAGGAGGCAAGTCCTCTTACATAGTTCTGCAGCCACAGTGTAATAACCCAACAACAGGACCAAAATCCACCCTCTTAGTCGAGGCAGAGAGAAAATGGAAGCTGATTTTAAATTCTGCTCTGTGTATTTACAGACTGTTATTAATGTTCTTAAAGGATGGATGGTACTGGGCTCTGTATGTTTAGGTGGGCAATTATATCTTATCAATTGGGTAAAAAAAAATCCACCCTCTTCTGGCCATCTTGAGAGAATCCTTTTTATAACCAGTTAAACAAGTCAGTTCTTTTTCACAGGGACAACTTAGGCACCATAAACTTACATACCGTCTGTTAAATACAGGCATCAAACAGTACACTTTCATCAAGTTGGGAGAATGGAAACTGTATATATCTTTTCCAGAATGATTCATCTCTGAGTATCCATTATTTTTCTCAATGAGTGGGAGCTGAACATTATTTGGGGGGGGAGGTCTTTCTGTGTAACCCTGGCGGACTGAAACTTATTATACAAATCAGGCTGTTCTTGAGACTCAAAGAGATCCACCTGCCTCTGCCTCCTGAGTGCTGGGATCAAAGGTGTGTGCCACCAGGCCAAAAAAAATATGACTTTCATGATCCCTATACATGTTTTTTTTTTAATTTATTTAATGTATATGAGTACACTGTCGCTGTCTTCAGACACACCAGAGGAGGGCGTCGGGTCTCATTACAGATGGTTGTGAGCCACCATGTGGTTGCTGGGAATTGAACTCAGGACCTATGGAAGAGCAGTCGGTGCTCTTAACCACTGAGCCATCTCTCCAGCCCCCCATACATGTTTATTACTCTGCAAATCACTGCCCCAAACATTGAGGCAGAATGTTGCTTACATGGTAATATCTTTGTTTTGATATTACCATGTAATATCATGTATTACCGTGTCATCTCCAAATGACAACCTGTGAGAATCAGAGTGATGAGAAATCACATGACCCATGTCCACCAAACCCGAAAATAAAAATAACGAGCCAGGAGCTAGGTTTTGTAGGTAAGTAGATAGATAAGAGAATGCCAACACTGTCCTCTCACAGTGGATTCGAGATGCACTAGAAGATTTGATTCTAGAAAATAAAAATTACAAAGGGGGAAAAAGAAAGAGAAAGGAATAAAGGCAACCATTAGGGCCTTAGTGTCCCACAGAGGGTTGTACTAACTACTTCTGAAAACACTGGGTAACTGGGGGTCAGACAAGATCTATATATCACCACTCTAAATCCTGTCGTCTTTCATCCCGTGTGCCCTGGGATACTCAACACGTTGGCATGCTCGAGCCATCCACGGCTGTGTTTTGTACATTTTAAATCTGTTTCTGTGTCTTTGTGTCTCTTTGTGTCTCTGTGTCTGTCTGTCTCTGTCTGTCTGTCTCTGTCTGTCTGTCTCTGTCTGTCTTTCTGTCTGTCTCTCTCTCTCTCTCTCTCTCTCTCACACACACACACACACACACACACACACACACACACGAGATTCAATTTGGAGTTAGATAAGTGGGGCACCACTGCCTTCACTGGAAATCAGAAGTGGTTTGTCTTTGTCTCAAAGGGATCGTGCACACTTACGATGAGCACAGGTGAGCTTGGCGAAGCCCCTTCCCCTGGTGGCACGCTTTGTTTGTTTTTAGTAGACATGTCATGTTTTATCAACAAGTGAAAGCTTCCCTTCTGCCACCACCAACCTCCTCACTCAAAAAAGCACTTCAAACCCATTCATTCCCTGAAAGCACTTATTATGGTTCAGGGTAGGAAGCAGAGCACTCTGGGAACAACAGGCTTCTTGAAGCAGCAGATTTGGTGAAAACCAAGAACCCTGCTGGCATGAATTTAAAGTTTTATTTCCTTTCTTTCTTTTTCAAAAAAAGAATTAAATTAAGGCTCAAATGTTTTTGTTCAACCCTCGTTGCTTATGTATATTATATTAAGGCTTATAAATATACCTGGTAAATTAAATTCACCCTGGATTGAATTAACACCTGCTATATGAGTTATTGGCTTTATTTAATCAGTAATCTCAGGGTTTCTCTGCTTTCTCTGGAAACACAATTTAAATATTAAGCTAATCTTTAAACTGCCGCTGCTGTGCCCTGACATTTGGAAGCTGGTCAGCCATGCAAAAAAGACAAATATGGTAGTATTAATGAAAAGGCATTTCTTAAAAGTCTTAAAACATGTAACTCAATGAACAAAGAAAACGATTTTCCGGGGAGAAGACAATGCTCGTGTCTGCCTAGAACACCTCCACTATCAGGACTGACTCTCAGGGACTGGCAAGTTTGAGGGCCTTCTCATGGCTCCATTATAGTCTTTGGGGAAAAAAATTGGGGATCTACAACAGGTCTAAGGCATAAAAGGGATGTTTGCTTTTTGAAACAGGGTCTCTTTGTATAACCAAGACTATCCTGGAACTCACAGCATTCCTCCTGCCTCAGTTTTTCTCAGATGTGAACCACCATATGCTCATATGAGAGGCGTTATTATTATCTTTATTATTTCTTAAGTAGTGGGGTCTAAATTCGGTGCTTGGGTGGGAACTCGTTGTGTTCTTGGCTTTCTGGCTTCAGCAGGGAAGGGCACCTCAAGTCCTGCTGAGCTGACAGCCTCTGGAGAGAACAAAGTTTTCAAAGTGTTGATCCTGGGTTCTTTCTTTGATGCGCTGTTCCTCTAGGGAATCCACAAGCTTGTTTCTTTGCTCAATCACCTGCATCATCTCCTTGAATATTTCTTGCTCCTCCTTTAGATCATTCTCATCTTTCTGGCCCTCTAAAGAAAAGAAGAAAAAAAAAATCAATGCTCGGATAAGATTGGGGCCAAGGGAGTTCTTAGCGTAGGAGTTCACAATGGTTCTGGGTTTGTTGTGTCCTGTGATTACAAGGAAGTGAATCTAACACCAAGGAGCTTCTCAAAAAGTCACAGAGAAAAGTAGATGCTTTGTGTGGGAGTCAGGTCAGATTTCACCTTGTGTGTGTGTGTGTGTGTGTGTGTGTGTGTGTGTGTGTATGTGTGTGTGTGTGTGTGTGTGTGTGTGTGTGTGTGTGTGTAGGGAGCAGGCACTTGAGAGAAAGATTAACAAGCCACACCTTGTCAAGCTTCAACCTTCCTCCCTTCCAAGGAAAAAAACTGAACAGAAGAATGTTTTTTTCCCTAAGCACATCTGAGCCACAGCGAATCAGACTGCCATCAGGGGCAGTGAGAGCAATTGCCTATGCCAACACTTCTGTCCTTTGTATATAATGATACATTGTACCTTTTGCTTTGTTTTAAACATCCCACATATGTGTGTATGTGTGCATGTGTGTGCACAATCTCCTGTAACCCAGGCTGGCCTCAAACTTGGCAGATAGCAAAGACTGGTCTTGAACTCTTGACTGTCCTGCTTCTCCCTCCAATGAACTGGGATTACAGGCATGCACTACTATGACGTGCATATGGAGGTCTAAGGACAACTTGCAGGAGTTGGCTCTCACCTTCCACCATGTTCTAAGCAAGGTCTCTCTTGTTCTTTGCTGCTGGGATTACAGCATGCACCACTATGGCTAGCTCGTATGCCTTTCCTAATAGGGCTATAAGGTGTGGCCTTGTAGGTTTTTTAGAAGTAGAAGTGGCTCAGTAGATAAAGATGCTTGCTACCAAGCCTAATGGCTTGAATTCAAGGCCCCACATAGTGGAAGGAGGGAAATGACTCCCACAAATTGTCCTCTGAATTCCATGTATGTGCTGTGACACACGTGTTCCCACCCCTCTGCGTAAATAAATAAAAATGTATTTCTTTTTAAAAAGAAAGAAATAGTCTGAGCTGGGTTTGGTGGTGCATTCCTGTAGCCTCAGTCGGGAGGCTGAGGAGGGCTGCAGTTTAAGGACAGCCTTAGCTACAGAGAGAGACTTTGAATTTGGAGGGGAGGGGCTGTAAATCACTTCCATGAGTGGGAGATGATTTTGTGGTCTCCTGTTAAATCAGAGCCCAACCTTTACCTTGAGTTCATTATTTCTGTTCACCGAGACTTGGTTTTCAAATCTTAAACTGGGAATAAAATACTTAACCCAGAATGAAGATGTCTGATATGCAATGGGCATGTCCAGAGCCTAGCACCCCAGTAAGGCTGGGGTAAGGCTGGTTTTGTGAGATCTAGAACTATCCTTGCTCCGCTAGACATGAAAGATGTCAGGGTAAGGGAGTCATTATCAGCAGGGCAGTGGGTGTGCACACCTTTAAATCCCAGCTCTCAGGGGGCAGAAGTATGTGGATCTCCAAGTTCAAGGCCAGCCTGTTCTACAGAGTGAGTTCAGGACAGCCAGGGCTGCACAGAGAAACCCTGTCTCCAAAAACCAAAATGGGGCAGGGGGAGGGAGGGAGGGAAGGACGGAGGGAGGGAGGGAGGGAGGGAGGGAGAGAGGGAGAGAGAGAGAGAGAGAGAGAGAGAGAGAGAGAGAGAGAGAGAATGAATATCATAGACCTGGCCCACAAACTCACAGGCACACCAGAGTGACTGACTGCTCTTCTGGCTGGAGTCAATGAATTCATAAAGCTCTGGTGGGACAGCTGTCTCAGACACAACTCCCCGTCACAGTCCCAGCCCATCACAGCAGGGAATACTCTTACTGCCATTTCTAGTGTCTAACAGAGCCAAGCCTGACTCCCTCTGTTACCCTCAACAACTTTTTAGTCATCCTGAACTGTGATGACTGAGCTTCCTACCGAGCTCACAAACACTCAGTGAGGAAGGGCTGGCCTGTGCCATGTGCCCACCTGCACTGCCTTCTCAATAAATGTTTGCTAACTGAAGGGTTAACTAAGTAAATGCACAGATACTGGGCTTGCTGGGCATGGTGGTGCATGCCTGGAACCCCAGCAGACGGGAGGCTGAGCTGTGTGGTTTTAATATGAGAATTTCTCTCACAGGCTCATGCAGTTCAATATTTGATCCCTACCTAGGAGCATTGCTCTGGAAGGTTTTCTGGTCTTTCGGGACGCAGGGCCTTAACGAGATGCTGGGTCACTGTCAGGAGAGGTGAGGTTTACAACTCTGCCCTGCTTCTTGTCAGATCTCTGTTTCCTTAGTCTGCTAAAAGTAGATGTGTGCTGATGTTCCTCCCACCACAGACGCAGCCACCATGCCTTCCGGCCATGATGGACTGTATCCCCTCAAACTGTGAGACAGAAGAACCTTCTTCAGGCATTTGGTCACAGCCATGAGAAAGGTAATGAATATATAGAGGCAAGAAGGCCAGCTCGGGATATGCAAGACTCAGCCTTAATAAAAATAAACTTAAGAATTAAATTGCTTTGTTCCTATCAACACATGGGATGAAGGAAATGTGACCCTCACAAGTGAGTGATGGCAACTGCTGGGCCCTCAGGGTGGACAAGGATCAGGCTGGCTTTGCGTCTACCCCTGGTTCTCAGGCTGGTGGCTGTGCAAGGTGGGATGGGTTCTTCACTCCTATCTATAGCATGACTTGCTCCCTTGTGAGGTGTGTGTGTCTTCAGCAGGGACCCCAAACGTACCCCATACTCACCATCCTTGAGCATTTTCTGTCGTAGTTTCTGCTCCAGTCTGCTCTGATGATCTTCTAGTTCTAGTTCTTGGGCCCTGTGTACAAGAGAATGTTCCAGCCATTAACAGGGGGCTGTGTGGAAACACGAATGGAGGTACCCGTCGACAGTGACCAGCACAGTCTTTTCTCCCATTAAAATTGGCATCTTTCAGTGTGTCTAAACAGAAGGTCCTGCTACCGTTGGGACCACCAGAGGTGTCCAGAAAGATGGCTGAAATGTGCTGGTTTTGAGAGATGATGAGGCAACTAGAGAGAGGTTGAAGGCCATCAAACTGTTCTTTAGGATTTGACTCTATGGGGAATAGCAGAGCACAGAATGGAGCTGAGTTCTCTTGGAAGGTCAGCTGGGGACTTGACTTTGGAGCCTGGAGATGCTCCGGTCATTTCCTGCTATGCTGATCACCAGATGCTGGCCCATGCATTGTTGGGGGGGGGGACTCCCAAGGCCACTTTGGACGTCATCAGAGAAATGAGGACCTAGATAGATGTGGTAATGTCAAGAGGTGATAGTTTGGGTCACATGATCCTCAAGACTAGGGAAAGAAAAGGGTTGAGAGGAGAAGCACCGAGTGTCCCCCAAGATCTTGACAGGCACAGCTCCCTCACAGAAACTAGATGGTGAGGGAGAAGAGGGGGCTAGGGCCACTGCTCCTGGGCCAAAATGAGGCCAAGGATCAGGAATGGCTCCCTCCATTCATCCTGTTGGGATTTTCTCTTCCCTCTTGTTGCCATTCGTTTTCTTATTTTGCTTCTTTGTTTTTGAGATAGGGCTTCATGTAGTGCAGGCTAGCCTCAGATTTGCTGTCACCAAGAATGACCTTGAACTTCTGCTCTTCCTGACAACCCCCCCCCCATACACACACCTTTATTCTAACACACAGTGCTGGTACTTGTGCCATTACATCTGCAGTGCTGGGGGTTGAACCCAGGGCTTGGTGCATGCTAGGCAAGTACTCTACCAGCTAAGCTACATCTCCAGCCCTGATACCACTTTTACTTCTGTTTGGACTAAAGTTCTGCCTTATTACTGACACTGACCATCTCTGGGACCTCTGTAGGAGCTCAGAGATGATGGCAGTTCAGATGGCAGGGAGAATTCTCTGTGGGAAGCTTAGTGACATGGAGGCCACTATAGAAGCAGCCCTGTTGTTCCTGGGTGGCTCACAGCCAATGGCTGAGCATCATAGAGATGTGAGAGCTGGCATGGTTGCCAGCTCTCTGATGGGTTGTCTCCACTCTAATGTTCCTGTGCCTTGGCTGAGACCCAGTGCTACATTACTCCTCCTGCCCAAGTCTCCTTCCTCCTCCTCTGTGCTTTTTTTTTTAAATAAAATATCAGAACTGGGGTAGGGGCCCAAGACTCTACCTCTACCCATCTCCTGTTCTTTACCCTTCACAGGTGTCATCTTCAAGGAATCCCACGGACCACTCATTCTGTTCTAACTTCGTATCCCAAGGAGTCTGACTGGACACGTCAATCTAAGACATCTCTCCTTGTTCATACAGATCATTCTCCAACCAAACCTATCCTCCAATATGCCTCTGTCCAGTGCACATACCCTGGTTGTCCTATTGACTTCTTATGGAGGAGAAGTACTTCCCTTGGCTGGTATATTCTCTAGGGGAACTGCTGGCTCTGGCTTGCAGCCATAGCTACCCGCCTCCTCCCCAAGCCAGACTCTTGTCTCTGTCATGGAACCCTTAATGGGCTTTCTTTTTGCTATCACACCTTGTGTTCACTTCTCTGCAGCTCCCCCAATCTCCAAAGTGCTTCGATTCTAGACTTGCATCTCCATGCCTGGCTATGGCCTGTTTCTATAAAACACAGATGCATTCCTGCTATAAAGAGGAGATGTTCTTGATGATCTCTTGGGAGGATTTTATAATGCAGACCTAGCCCCAATGCAGCCTATATGGCACATATAAGGACTCTGTGGTCAGGCAGATATGGACACGCTTCTCAATTCTTCTGAGGCTTATTATATTCATCAGCTGGACAGTAGTCTAGAGGCAAATGGCCGCTACAGAGGAGCCCCTTTCCCCAGGCCTGGCTTTCCCTTCCATGTGGATGTGGAGTAGTGAGTGTAACTCTGGCCTCCTCCTCTAACCCGTCCCAACTCTCAGGATGAGGCACGTTCACCTCGCTTTTCCCTTCTCTCCCAGGATCAGCCTATCTTCAGCAAGCATGTGTTCTCGTGCTTGGGCTTTGCCTTGGACCTTGGTAAGATTTCATAGTGCTGACACCATTAATCCTTTAGGCTGCTGGTTCCTTGTGTGGTGGGAGGAGGGGCTGCCCTGTGTATCACAGGGAGAAAGCTTAACATCCTTGGCTTCTATTCCTTAGTTTATCAGTCAGAGCCTCACATGTGACAACCAAACACATCTTCCTGGTCACTGTTAAATAGCCTCTGGGGATATCACTCCCCCAATCCCCGACCCTTGAGACCAAGGTCTAGGAGAAAGCCTTTCCCCTAAGGATTAAATGGGTCCACTTCCTTCTTTCATTAGGTAAACATAACCAATTCTGAGACTTGGCTACTGCAATGGGTTGAATAGGAAAGGCATGTCCACATCCGGAGCCCTGAAAGTGGTGAATGTTATGTTTCTTAAAAGGCGGTCTTAGCCGACAAGGTTAGGGACCTCAAGATGGTCACGTTTGGATTATCTTATTGAACTGAAAGCCCAATGAGAGAAGACTTTCTAAGAGAGACATGGAAGAGACACAGGTACACAGAGAAGGCTGGGTGGAGACATAAGATGCTATAGTGACAGAGCCATCACCAAGGAATGGCCAGAGCCACAAGATGAAGAGGAAAGAAGGAGTCTCTGTGAGAGCATCTGGGAGAATGAGGCTCCCTCACCACCTTCATGTGGACTTCTCACTCCCAGACTAAGGGATGGCATTCCTATTGCTGTGACTCACATACTTGATAGTAACTAAGAAACTAGTTAGTCAGCCTGCCTAGGGTCTTATCCTCAGCCATTAATCACTATTAATAATGAATGTAATATTTGAATGGCTTGCCTACTTCTCACCTGGTTCAGAATGCAGACAGGGAAGAGTGACCATCTCTGAAGTCCCCAGATGACCTTTCAGGGGTAGAGTAAAAATGAAAACACCCAGTGTAATTCTAGAGCTTAGTGGCTTATACCCAATGCTATTTTCTCTTTCTCCAGAATGATAGTAGATATAGTGCCCGTTTTCTGGTGCAGAACTGTGTGATGAGTCACGATCTTCTTTCCGACCATCTGACTAGGTCACCAGCCCTTTCTACAAGAAGACACACAGACAGATGGAAGACAGCCAGGGTTCAACCCTTCTTTTGTCAAAATCAGGAAGTGGTCAGGCAGATTCCCCTTGGTTCACACAGAGGGGCCAAGTGCAGATTCCCCACTGATGGTGTGTGTGTGTGCATGTGTGTGTGTGTGTGTGTGTGTGTGTGTGTACGTGTGTGTGTGTATGAGAATATGAGAGAGAGAGAGAGAGAGAGAGAGAGAGAGAGAGAGAGAGAGAGAGAGAGAGAGAGAGAGAGAGACTGGGGCACAAGAATGGACTGGCTGCCTTCTAGTTCCTGACCTGCTTCTGAAATCTATTTTAGCCACTGAACTCTGCAGAGAGAGCAGACAACTAAAGAGTCTTTCCACTAATGCCAGCATGATATGCAAGACACAAAATACCAATTTGCCTCAATCACTGTTCTGTATGCACAAAGAAGAAAAACCCTGGGACTCCAGCCAAGGACGGTGAGCCACCCGCTCCTGCTACCAGACTGTTAGCACTCCCTGTTATCTGTGTTGCCTTACTTACATGATCAGTAGCTCCGACTCATATCGCATTAATTTATTCTTCTCCAGAACCAGCTTAAACCATTCCTGCAAAAGCTGGGCTTCGTCCTGTGTCCCTGAATCTGCTTAAGAAATCAATGGCAAATGGGTTAGATTGGCATTTCTCGCCCCATGATCAAACTGCTTCCGAGCCACTTTAGCGGGCCATGTTTATGGCAAGCAGGGCTCAGCAGGGAAGCAGTTCCTGGCACCCTGTGGATGCCTCAAGGTTATGGGCATAAAATGAAACCCACCTGTGCCTGCTCTGGGGGAGTCCTTCTGGGCATGGAGGGCACGACTACTTCAATTCCAAAGTTGCATGCCCGTGATGACTAATGTTCTTACTACAAAGGACTCATCTCCTGCCTCCTCGTGTGTCCATGAAACTGATGTGTGATTCTGCGTCAGAGAAGCCCTAGCTGCCTGCTGTGACCTTTGCTCATCCTCTTCACCCCTCTGCAAACCAAACTCATAACACATGCCCAGGTGGTGTGTGGTCCCTTCCCAGGCCAGGGATGCTCACACCACTTTTGATCAAAGGCTGGTGATTGGCATTTTGATCCCCCCCCCAAGAAAAGCCAAATGATGAAAAAAATACAATTAGGATTGAATCCCACAAGAGATAGATTTGTAGTCCTATATTAGTACAGCATAGATACTCCCCTTCATTGAACAGATGCATAATGGGGTACAATGGGCATGCCTGGTGCCCACAAAGGCCAGAGGAGGCTCACAGATCCTCTGGAACTGGAGTTACAGACACTTGTGAGTTTCTGTGTGGTATCAGGGGTCAAACTTGGGTTCTCTGGAAGAGTAGCCAGTGCTTTTAGTTACCGAGACCTCTCTCCAACCCCTGATTCAAGATCTGCA
The DNA here is from genome assembly GCF_021556685.1 of Rattus norvegicus. Classification (NCBI taxonomy): domain Eukaryota; kingdom Metazoa; phylum Chordata; class Mammalia; order Rodentia; family Muridae; genus Rattus; species Rattus norvegicus. The sequence continues at coordinate 179,458,210 of NC_141534.1, read as the reverse complement.
AAAGTATTCTATTGATTTGGCTTATACCAAAGTCAGGGGTTGAGTGATTATTATATTAGCTATCTCAAGACATTCGAGAGAAAGTTCTGTGTATCTACTGAATAATAATACTGTCCGTTAATCTTTGTGACCAGATCAACTCAAATCACAGCAAAGCAACCTTCTGTAGGGTTAGGTGGGGGTCCTGCGTCTGCTCCACCACAGGGCATGGCCACTGGGGAGCCAGGTGAGAAGTTTGACTGTGCTACGCTGTCCCTGGGTGGGTGTCAGGCTGTAGGGCAGCCCTGGGACACCGCTCCAGGGATGGTGAAGTATGGTCTGAGGCGAGGGACTGCTGGAGCTGACTTGGGGGGGGATCCCCAGCCCTGTGGTGAGGCTGGGGTAGAAGAATTGAGAATGAAGTGGAGGCCAGAGGGCGAGATCCAGGCGGGGGAAAAGAGTGGGAAACTTCTGCTGGTCGCATGGGGAAAGTCTCTGGCTTGATGAGTGTAGGCTGAAGGCTTGGTGGTGGTGGCGGCCATGGCTGGGAGAGCAGGGAGGCCTTCTACTGGAGATTAGAAGGCAGCTCTGTAGGCCAAGGCCTTTTATATGGCTCCCCCAGGGCAGATCCCGATATAAAGAATCAGTCTATGGTTTTAAGATGTTTATTGTCATGGTGGAAAGTGGATGAGTAAAACCATACCCCACTTCTCAGGGTGGGTCTGAGATTAAATATCTTTTGCAGGGAGGAGTGTCTGGGAGGGAAAGCTTATTGGCTAAGCCTCCAGTCCTTTAGGTACCTCGTTAGAATGGGGCTCTGTCTTGAGCCTACGTGACTTGTGGTCACATCCTCTACGTGTGGAGGGGCTTGGGGCGTTGCACTTACGTGACTGATGGCCACAAATCTATGGAGGGCTGGAGCTAGTGACAAGGGTATCGGGGAGTCAGGTGAAATGCCTACTGTCTCTTCAGTGTCACCAGGGTTTCTAGCCTTAGCTCAACCAGGAACCAGGCTGCCTTTCATGGTACCATAACCTTCTGGAAATATAGAGGTGGGGAGACTCTCTCACCTTTGTTCTGTGATCCAGCGTTATACACATGTTTTTTAAAAGCCCTGGTCACCGAAGTTCATATTCACTCTCAAAGGAACTCGATCTTTCCACAGTATTGATGGTGGACTGGAGCTCCTTGTTTTATGTTGTAAACCCTTTCTTAAACTTGGTTCAAGACTTCGTATGCATCGATTTAAATACCACCTAGCTAAGCTGAGTATGGAGAGGGACACCTGATATCTCAGCACATGGAAGGCTGAGGAAGGAAGATTGCTGTGAGTTCAAAGCCAACACAGTAAGTTCCAGGCTCATCTGGGCTATTTAGCAAGACCCTGTCCCAGAAAATTAGCAACTAACCAATTAACTAACTAAAAGAAATTAAATACCACCCTGATGTTTTTCGGTTATAGGGAAATCTTTTGAGTACTTTACCCAACTGACAAGTTTCTTTTATAAAAGCCATCTCTGCCTAGTTGAGTACATATGAGTGTGGGTGCCCTAGGGGTCTTGAAGAGGGGCTTGAATGCCCTGCTGTTGGAGTTTTAGTTTTAGTTTTAGTAGTGAAGACAGGAAAGGAACTCCTGTCTTCTGCAAGAGTAGTACATACTCTTAACCTTTCTTCTGTGGGGCACCTCTACACACACATACACACACACACACACACACACACACACACACACACACACACACACACACACAGGTGCATACACAATTTAAAAATAGTAAATTCTTTAAAAAAGAATCTAAATTCACAGCTTTTCCATCTTATCATCTATCCAGAGTCAATTTCTTCTAGATGTTTGTTTAATGTTTTTATATTAAGAACCATTTTCCACGATAGAGAAAACAGAAAAGCTGCGAGTTGGAAATGCTGTTCCTCCTTATCGTCTAACACGATGCCATCTGCCGCCAGCCCTGGGCTTCCCCTTCCTTGTCCCCAATCCAAAAGAAACAGCTTTACAGTACTATTTTACTGTTTGCAGAGAATCTTTCCGTTTTGTTTTTCAAATTCAGTCGCTCTGCTACCCAGACCCACCCAATCTAGTTAGATTTGTATCCTGGATGATTTGTCCCTATGTCCCTGCTTCCATGTATGTGCCCTTCTGAAACTCTTGTCGTGGTGGAGACATTTCGTCGATGTCACAGCAACTTCCCCTGACACGGGTGGAGCAAACACAAGATGAACTGAGTCACTTAATTTTCCTTTATCAGCAGACTAGTTGGTGATCTTGTTGGCTTTGGTTCAGTTTTTTTTTTTTAAAGCCTTCTGCTCTTTAGTAGACAAAATCTCTTTGGGGGAAATTTGTAGGTACAGCTTCTCATAAAGGTTTACAGGTGTTATGGTTGGAACATAAAATGTCCCTCAGAGGCTCATGTAGCTGAACACATGGCCTCTAGATGTTTTGAGAGGTTGTAGAACCTTTTGGAGGTCAAGGCTGGCTGGAGGAGGCCGGTCACTGGGGGCAGGCCGTGAGGCTTTATAGCCTGACTCCACTTCCTGTTTACTCTCTGCTTCCTGAATGCAGATCTGATGTGACCAGCCACCCTGCCTTCACCTCTTTGCTGTCACTCCTTTTCAACACACGTACTTTCCCCGACGTGATGCACTCAATCCCTCTGAAACTATAAATGCTTATGTTCATTTTGTCACGGTATTTGATCACAGGAGAGTAACTAAGATCCCGGGAAACCTGCTTTCTCAAAGTGTCAGATACAGGGAGATCTGGCTTTCTTAATTCTAATAGTGCACTGAAGTGTTCATCCCACAGTTTCCACTTACCGATTGTCCCCTATCACATTCTGCCCTTGTGGGTCCCGTGAAGCTCAGAGCGTATTCCCACTGTGGGTATAATAGAATGGAAAGGGCATGGACTTCCGGGTCAATCCGGCTTGTGATATTCTTCAGGTCACCTCGTGTGTTGGTTAGGGATGCTAAAGGAGATGATGCCTGAGAAAGGCTGAGCACAGGGCTCTGACATAACAACACTTTAGTGAACTAAATACTCCTCAGTCCGTCTCCCTGTGTCTAGGTGGACAGCTTCATAAGGGTTAGTTTCTATTCATCTTTAAAACAAAACAGAACACAAAACTGTCTTCTAACAACTTGAAACCAGCAGCAGCAGCAGCAGCAGCAGCAGCCCCTTACTGACACCCCCGCCCCCCCGACTCCTCACTCATACAATGGAAAAGCCCACAGTGGCAGGGACCATCTACAAAGAGGTGAATGTATGGTGCCTGTCCAGGTTCTTTGCTTTCCCATGTCTACCATTATTCCAGTGGCTTCAGCTGTCACAGCCAAAGCCCTTCCTCCACAGAGCAGTGACTCCTGACCAGGCTCCAGCTAGAGGGCTATGACCAGAAGGCAAGATGGCTTCTGGCCATGACTAGGACAGTTCAGTTGTCTAACTCTTCCTCTTATCCCCTGCTTGGGTCAAGCTTTTTTGCCCCTGAACTCTTGTCATGGTTCTTCTTAGACACAGTAGAACCATTCCACTTGCCATAGTGAAATCAACACTTTGTCTGGGCATGCTGGCCTCCCAGCACTTGGGAGACGGAAGCAAGAGGATCACAGGTTCAAAGCCAGCCTGGGCTATATGAGATTTTTGTCTGAAAAAAACCAACCAACCAATCAGTCAAGCAAACTAAAGGTTTACACAAGCCAACTTCTTAGTTGTCATTTATATTGAGCTAGTTTTGCCCAAGAGTGCTCTCAAAACCACAAAGCAAATTATGTCAGTCTCCACTGAAATACAGTGACCCTCCAATCAAATTCAAGTGACCAAGCCTGGTGTACCCTAGTCTTTGCTTACCTGGGTGAGTATGCACACAGTATTCAGTTGTTTGCTTTCTGAATGCAAAAATAACAAAAAATATGCACCATCTGTTTAAAGCCATGCTGTTTTGTGTGTATTTTCCTCTCCAGGTACTGCCATTCCCCTGAGTGTGGATGGGCATGTGGTTTCTCCAAGTCCAGTTCTGTTTTGTTGTTGCTTTGTTTTGTTTGTTTGTTTGTTTTTCTTCCTTAGGATCTGTCCTAATTTACATTCACTGCAGTTTTGGTAATACTGTGGATGTACTCACTGATGCTTGCTGGCATTAGAGTGACTGTGGCAGAACCCTCCACGCACTGTGTGGGGCATCTTCCTCAGATGGCCTGTGGTTTCCGTCCTGCCTTTTATACCCTGGTTTTTGTTTATACATGGTAGGCAAGTGCTTTGCTAATTGCGTTACATGTCAACCCGCGTCCTCTGACTTCTCATGAGCTCTTGGCTCAGTTCACAGGGGATGGCTTTACAGAAGTCTCTCTTGGCCTCAGGCCCCAGAGCTTAGAGTATAGCTGTCCCCCACAGCTCCTTGCATATTGCAATGATGCCCCACAGGTGTTTGTTGTAGGGTTTGGGGACTAAGCTCTATTGCTTAAAGACTTCTTTTTTTTTTTGAGGAAGTCAGTTTTCTCCTTCCACCATGAGGGTCCTGGGAACAAAACTCAGATTGTCAGAACAAAACTTGGTGGCAAGTCTATTAAACCCCCGAGCCAGCTCACTTGGCCATGGGTATTAAGGTTTTACAGATGATCTTTGCTTATATATTGAAAACATCATGAGGTTTTCCTCACTTAATTTTTAGCTTTGTGGTTATAAAAAAACCACACTTGATTGTCTCACTTTTCAATCAGTTGGATTCATGTTTGTTGAATTATTTTATCTTTTGAACCTCTGTCGTATCGTTGTCTGGCCTGATCATTTCTCCTGTACTTACTGGTTTTATTTTGAACAGTCAACTTCAGAAGATTATCTCTAGCCTCTCAACACAGCCCTCAAAGAGGTCAGTGACCAGCCTCTTGACATTGTGACAGGATGTTGCTATTTACAAAGTTTACACCAGACAACTACACACGTGAGAGACCCAACAAACAAACAAACAACCTCGAAGTGTAAGTTTATGATTCGTGCTGGGCTGCATTTCTAGCTGTCCTTGGACTCCTGTGGACCATGGGCCATTAAATCTGATACATCTGTGTCTTCAGGGTAGCCACTGAAGCTGGGAACAGAGAGGACATGTAACACGTGGTTACTGACATTTGCGAATGAGACTGTCTTCTGTGCAGTGTCAGCGTGTGTGTGTGTGTGTGTGTGTGTGTGTGTGTGTGTGTGTGTGTCTTTGCCAAGTGGGCAAAGCACAAGGTTTAATCATCTTAAGCCTGGGCCTCTCCTGTGACTTTACAAGAGGAGGATGGTGCACAGGTCAGAAGCTCTCACTGCACTGACTGTAAACCCACTCTTTTACTGCTTGATGTAACGGCTGCTGTGCTCTTTATCCTGGGCTCCCTAGCTGTGGCACTAGCTTTGGTGAGTTATTGGACTGTACTGTGTCACACTCTGGGGCCTGGGGACGGGCCTCTTGTGCCACCGTGCTGCTCCTGCTGTTTGCAGTGTAAAGAACAAGCATTGGGCTTCAGCAACGGCTTCTATAGATTTGGGGAAAATCAGGCCAAACTCTCTCCTTGCTTTGGTAATTTTGGATTCGAGTGACTCCTGAAAAGCCTCTTTAAGGGTCCGGTTCTTTTCTGACAATATTCTATTTGGAGACAGGGTTAACATTACCTTTGGCTGCACCTGTACTGGGCAGTCGTGGAGATCTCATTCCTCCCTTGATCTGCTCCCTGGAAGCAGAGCGATTGGCCACGTGGGATGGCTGGCAAGGAGTGCACTGTTGGACTCGCTGCTTTTCCATTCAGAGACTCACAGAAATTATCTAAAGGACATCTGCTCCCCAGACCCCATTCGCAAATGATGGCGGGCTGTCAAACAGGCAGCTCTCCACACCAGACTTGTCTTCTTTGTTGGTCTGTTTCAGTCAGTTGCTGTTGTGCTGGGAGTGATAATAAGATTCTACACTGGGCGCTGGAGAGTTCGCTAGGTAGGTAGGTTGCTGTTTGAGGACCGAAAACTCACAATGCCTATGACTTCAGCCCCAGCAAATCTAATTCTCTCTTTTGACCTCAACAGGTACCTGTACACACATACACACACACACACACACACACACACACACACACACACACACACACACACACATATCTTTAAAAAAAAAAAACCCAGCAGGCCAGCTGGTGAGATGTCACTTGCCCCAAGCCTGACAAACTTGATCCTAAGAAGCCACGTACATGAAATTTATAAGTACATCGGTATAATAAAAAATTTCAAAAGCTACATTGAAATTATTCCTCTTCTTTCCCCTACCCCTTCTCTTTTCCCTCCTTTGTGAGACAGGTTTACCATGTGGCCTAGGCTGGCCTTGAACTTCTCATCCTCCTGCCTCAGCCCCCTGAGAGGATTACAGGCTTGAGGCACTAAGCATGACTTCCTTTAAGATTCCTAGAGGAATAAGCATGTGAAATTTGTGGGTTATATGCATGTGGAAATCAGCCTAAATTCATTTGGAGGAGTTAGTTATAAATGTGAATGAATGGGTAAACAGATGGACTCAAGCTATGAGAAGAACGGCCACCTGACAGGGTTTTATAAAGATGGAGAAAAACTCAAAAGGAAAGAGAAGAATTCATCCTTTTGAAGGGAGCGACAAGATCATTTATCAAGTGCTTTGCTTAAGTGATCTCTCTCTCTCTCTCTCTCTCTCTCTCTCTCTCTGTGTGTGTGTGTCTCTCTCTCTGTGTCTCTCTCTCTCTCTGTGTGTCTGTGTGTCTGTGTGTGTCTGTGTGTCTGTGTGTCTGTGTGTGTGTGTGTCTGTGTGTGTACTGGGACTTGGAGCTCACTAACATGGATGAACGACTGGTCAGCCAGCTCCAAAGCCTCTTGTCTCTACCTCCCCAGCACCAGAATTGGGCTGCTACATCAAGGATTTTATGAGAGTGTGGAGATTGAACTCTGGTCCTCATCTTCCCTCTGCGCCACCCCTATCATTTCCTCTTTCCTCTGTCTAGGAGGAGGGTTTATTAGTCCCATTTTACAGATGGGAAAATTTGATAGAATAAAAACTGCAGAATGCACCTGACTCATCCCTGTGCTCTCTCCAGAATCCTTTACTGGCACATAAAGCAGGACATTGGGATTTCTTGGGTTCCTCAGCAGCAAAGCTGAAAACCACAGAGTAGCAGACAAATTACTTTTCTTTGCTGGGAGGGCCATTGAATCATTCATAATGTATGTGCTGCTGCCCTCTGCTGGCAGCCTCCAGCATCTCATTGTCTTTGCTAATCTTGTGAAGGAGAAACTGCTGGCTGAAGTAAGGCTGTGGGAGACAGACCTTGCTCACCCACCTCCCTGGGAATAAACCTTTCATCCTTCGAGGCCCCACTTCTTTTGCATTTGATTTTGCCTGTTTCCAGAAAGAAAGCCCAGACTCCACCAGACTATCTAGATTTTCATGGTCGTCTCTTGCAGGGGCATACTGTGATTCTAGCATTTAATACTGTCTAGTGTCTCAACCCAGACAAGTCCAAGTAGGTGACAAAGTCAGGTCTGACTGTTCACAGGTGGTGGGATGCAGGGCATCCAGGTCCCTGTGTGTGTGTGTGTGTGTGTGTGTGTGTGTGTGTGTGTGTGTGTGTGTGTGTGACTTGGGCACAGGGGACCATAGGTGTTCTGTGCTGCCTTTGCCAAGATAGCCACCACCCGCACAGACATCCTGTGCGTCTTGATTTGACATCTGGGTGGATGGTTCGCCCTCTGCTTCACTTTGTTTCCTTTTCCTGAACAGAGTGGGGTGGCGGGACCCAGCATAGGGTGGGGCATTTTGTTTTTGACTATTGGAGAACAAAAAAATTAAAAGAAAGCCGAAATTGTTGTCAAGACAATAAAGAGCTCATTTCACTCAGACGCCAGGGCCCTTGGCCTGCACCCCCCAACCCTGTACCCCTGCACAGTCCTCTAATTTAATGGGCCTGATGAATAACTCCCGGGCACAAAAGACCCTTTCAGGATGGCCCAGTCATTATAGAGGGGCCTCGCCTGACTGCTGCAGCCTACTCCTTGTTTGCAGGCCTGCCTCTAAATTTGGTTATTCATAACCTTGATCGCTCAATATTATTGCCTAACTGTGATCATTGTCTAATTATCCTAATAATACCTATTAAATAATTCTCATTAAATCACTTGGATGGGAGCAGCAGAGGCCAGCTCAAATACAACTTAACCCAATAAAGCATCGGTCATTCACTGAGTAGCAGGGCAATCTCTTCAAGGGACTACATAGATTATGGAGCCACGGAGGAATATGACCATTGATTGTACCAACAGTAAGTTAGTGAGTCTTCTTTTGATGGCCTGGTTTACAAAACTTCTTCTTGGTTTCCTCTGAGGCTGGTCTCTCTGACCTGACTCTTTTTTTTTTTTTTTTTTTTTGTTGCTAGCCCCTTGTTGGTTTCTATCTGTCACCTTCACAAGGGCATCCAGTGGGGTAATTAGTTTACTGGGGATAGAAAGGGAATGAACAGAATCCATCTTTTGGCTGGCCCGGTTCACCTTTGACAGCATTAAAAGCTGATCTTGTTTCTGTAGGTATGACTCCAAATAGCTTCCCTTTTGGAGACTGGAGGATATGTTCAGAACAAGCTTTAAACATTTGCTGCTTATAATTTAAAGTTTCTGACAGCAAAGATTACAGTGATGGTGGGTATTTCCTTTAAAGCGTCTTGTGTGAACAAGAATGTTCTGTAGAATATTGGGTAGCGTTTGTTGGCTGTCTATATGTATGAAAGCCTTGGACAGATGCCACTGGCACTTGAATTCTCAAAATGACCCAGCACTCTGAGGGTTAGCTCATTTTTCTGGTGAGGGATCTAAGAGGTTGAGTCAATCATTTTCTAAGGACTAATGCCCACCCAAAACAGCTTGCATGAAATCCCAGTCCTCAATAAGAGCCCTAGGCAAGCACTGTACCAGCGGAGTCACCTCCCTTTGCTACTCAGTCTTCATATTTAAATACAGAGTTTATGTTTATTCAAGGGGAAACAATGTATCTCTCTTCCCCTTCCCCTTGCCTCCCCGTGTGTGTGTGTGTGTGTGTGTGTGTGTGTGTGTGTGTGTGTGTGTATGTGTGTGTATGTGTGTGTGTGTGTGTGTGTGTGTGTGTGTGTGTGTGTGTGTAGGACCTCATTCCTCAGGTGCTCAGGTGCTGTCTACCTTGGTTTCTGAGCCTGGAAATGGACAGTTAAGCTGGGCTGGCTGGTCAGTGAGTCCCAGGGATTTGATTGTCTCCATTTGCCTCCGTCTGAGATTGTAAGTGTGAGCCACCACACCTGGTGAGTTCTGGGGACCAAACTCAGGTTTTCACACCTGCTCCACAAGCACTTTACCAGCTGAGTGACCTCCCTGGCCCAGCACAGGCTCTGGGACATGTGCAAGTCACGATTCCCACTGTGCCCCATATCTGCAGTGTTTTAGTAACAGCACGTCAGACACGCCCCCTCTGCTGGCTTCTTCTTTTCACTTCCAGGCGCCTCTCTACCACAAGAGGCTCCTAAAGATGAACACTAGAGCTTCCTTGATTTGGGATATTATTATACAAAACACCAAACAAGGGTAGTTCACTCCACCAGAATTCCTAAGCGGGGCTTGAGAGACATCAGTGACTCCATCCAAGCTGTAATGAACAGTCATCGTTGTAGCAAAAGGAGTCTGCTCCAGTTGATCCACCGCAGGCTCAGCAGAAGGAAATCTATGTGTGATCCAGTAAGAAAAGGAACACATTGTGTTCTGGCTTCTGCTCCCCTGTAGGAACTGGCCCAGGGCTTTTATCAGAAATTGTGTGTGTGTGTGTGTGTGTGGGTGGGTGCTCCTGTACTTGGGTGGTCATGCATATGGAAGCCAGAAGTAGTTGATGTGTCTCTTCCTAGCTCATTTTCCACTTCATTTTTTGAGTCAAGATCTCTCATTGAACCTGGAGGTTATTATTTTAGCTACACTAGTTGACCAGCAAGTTCCTGGGATCATCCTGCCTCAGCCTCACCAGAACTAGTATTATAGATATGTGCTGCTGTGTCCAGATTTTTACATGGATGCTGGGGACTTGTACCCAGGTCCTCATGCTTGCACAGCAAGCACTTTACCCAGTGAGCCATTCCCTTAGAAACCAGGGTTTGAACTCTGGGCTTTACCTCCTAACACATATTGCTTGAACTTCGTAACAAGTATTCCTCCTGGATTTTTCACAACCTCTGAGTTTCAAAGATCATTCTTGCAGAGAGAAAGTACCAGAGGATGCCCAGGGGGAATTTCAGACCAAACCAGCAGTTTCATGTATAAAGTGTGACGTATGGGACTGGAGAACTGACTGATCACTTAAGAGCAGTTGCTGCTCTTCCAAAGGACAAGAGTTCAATTCCTAGGATCCACATGGTCCCTAACAACCATCTGTAATTCCAGCTCCAGGGAAGAGGTCCTCTTCTGGCCTCTGTGGGCATTGCACTCAATGGTGCACAGACAAACATGCGGGCAAAACACCAATACACATAAAATAAAAAGAAATCTTTTTTTTTGAAAGCATAAGGCAGTAGGCTTCATGCCATTTGTTTGCGTTGACTTTCCCCTGCAGGTGATGCATGCCCCTGGTCTGCCCCACCATGTAAGTACAGTGCTGCTCTCAGACTCTAGATCCACACCTATACCCTCAGAGGTGGACCTGCCAGCTCTACCTGTTTCTCCTCTCAGCACCTTCTCCAGCCTCACACCCTGGATCTCTGACGTCCTCTGCCGCTCTTCCACCTCCTCTAGTTGTCTCTGGATGGCCTGTAAGACCAAGAGCACATGTCGTGAGGGGGTTCTGTAGGTGTGAAGGCATAAGAGGGGGGCTGAGCCTGCCACTGGCAGTCACCTGAGCTGTTATTGCCCTGATTCACTTGGCAGAGATGCTGAAGCTCCCAGCTCTGGAGGATGAGCCACAGAGCACATCTGTGGATGTGCAAAGGACAGCCACAGAGGAGACAAAACTGGCTAAGGGGCGCAGTGGTGAAAGTAATAGAATGTTGCATAGATTAACAGGTGTGGTTGTTCTAAGTCCTTATATGCTAATGGGCCTCTGTCCCTCAGATCAGACTCTGAGTCCCTAGCAGAGAGGGACAATGTTTATAGCACCTGCTTCATTTTATTCATCTGTGATAGACCGAACAGTGTGGGCAGAAATGCTTGAAGTAAATCATCAAGTTAGGAAGTTTCAGGTACTTAGGCTTTCAACTACTAATTCTGCGATGGAGTCAGAGCCCAGCAGCTGTCAGCTCAGCAGAGATGGTCAAGGAGCTGGCAATGACTTCTGTCCTCACTGAGGACAAACTGAGGTCACTGCTTTGGGGAATAGGAACTCACAAAGATAGCCAAGGCCATGTGCTAGCCTCACTTTGCAGGATGCAAACCTGTGGATGGAAAGGTGACTCGGATGGGCTCCTCATGCCAGAGCCCTAGTGGGGATTGGGCCAGGAGTTTCAGAATTGTCACACGCCTGGTTCTCAGAGAAGGGAGGAGGCTTGTCTTGGACCTATCTCTACAGTGAAGGATGACTCCTGAAAGACTTTCCCACCCATGCCCTGGGACTCCCACCCATGCCCTGGGACTCCCACCCATACCCTGGGACTCCCACCCATGCCCTGGGACTCCCACCCATGCCCTGGGACTCCCACCCATACCCTGGGACTCCCACCCATGCCCGACTCCCACCCATGCCCTGGGACTCCCACCCATGCCCTGGGACTCCCACCCATATTTGCTTCCTGACCTGAGCCTTATGGAGTCTTTTCAATTCTTCTTGCTTAACCATCTGCTTCTCCAGCTTCCTCCTCCTTCTTGGTATCTTCTCCTATACAAACCAACAGAGAAGAAACACCATGACTAAGAAAAAGGGGTTAAAGTTTACCAACCCTCATCATAGCCTTCTGCCCTCTCTGCACATGGGTCCAAGCCACTGCTGCGCTTCGAGCATGAAGGCAACCAAAGGGACTCTCTGTGGAGATGAGAATGACTTGTGTCTGTGCCATGTGAAACGTGAACGTCCCTATCCACATGTGGCATTGGAGTTAAGCTGTGAATAAAAAATGAACTTAACTTTTGCATCAAAATTGCCACTACCATCCCACCACCACCACCATCCCAGCAGCAACAGCAGCAGCAGCAGCAGCAGCAGCAGCAGCAGCAGCAGCAGCAGCAACAGAATCATCCTTATTGAGACACGGTTTCACATTATAGCCCTGACTGACCTGGAACTTGCTACGTGGACCAGGCTATTTTTGAACTCCGTGATCTACCTGCTTTTGCCTCCCAAATGCTCCATCTCAGGGATGGAATTTGTTCTTCTAGAACTTTTAGAATCCCTTAGATCTTTGGGAGAAAACCTTGGCTTTTACGTCCCAACATGGCTCTCTCATCTTCATTTCTGGGGATGACTCCCAGGTGGACTGCTCAGGTTGTGGCCTTTAGCATGGGGGCCCCTCTATGAATCAGCGAGGACCTTTAGAGGAAGTCTGGACCAGGGTGAGAGGCGCTGGCTCTTGTGAGTACTTTCTGCCCTGAGCTGATCTCACTCAGCCCACATGGAGATCTGGGTTGTTTATTTTACAAGCATCTCAGCTGCGTCTATCACATGACCCCATGTTGTAAACTCTAGCATGCGCAGAGTGTGGTGTGCCAGAAAATGAGCTAATCATTTCATGGTGTCTCCCTTATTCCTCAGATGGTACATCTCTACAGATATGGACATTGAAATCCAGAGAGACAACCTGCCTGAATTAAAACAACTAGTAATGGGCGGAGCTACAAACGGAGCCCAGGTAAGTATTTCCCCACAGGCAATAACACTTTTCCTTATACCATAGACTAGGCAATCAAGACCCCGACTCCATGGTGGCCTATAGAAGTGTCATTTTCCTCAAAATAGAGACAACTGAATGCAAATTCCGGTGTTTTGATTAATTTTTGGTCGACTAGATACATGATGGGACATCTGGGAAGAGGAAACCTCAATTGAGGAAATACTTCCACAGATCCCCTGCAGGGGAGTCTGGAAGACTTTTTCTTGATTGATGATTGACACAGTATAAGGCCCAGCTCACTGCAGGCAGTGCCACTCCTGGGCAGTCAGTACTGGATTGTATAAGAAAGCAGGTTGAGCAAACCAGTAAGCAGTGTTCCTCCCTGGCCTCTGCATCAGTTCCTGCCTCCAGGTTGGTGCTTTTAGTTCTTGTCCCAACTGTCTTTCACGATAGACGGTAAGCCCTAAGCTGAAACAAACCCTTTCCTCCCCAACTTGTTTTTGGTCATGGTGTTCATCACAGCAAACCAGGACATCTGGAGAGGGGTGGACCACATCAGTGCCTCAAAGACTTCCAGAAGCCAACCCCTCCTCACGGGGTTCAGCTCAGTGGCAGAGATTGCTTGCTGAGCACGTGCGAGGTCCTGGCTTGATCCTCAATGTACACGTGTATATGCGTGCGTGCGAGCGTGCAGAACAGAACCCAAGGTTGGGGCTAGAAAATAATTTATTATCCTCTATTTAAAGCACGTTCTAGCAAATACTCAGGTACCCTTATACATGGGTTCTTTTTCCTTTCCGCTCCACAGTGATGTTGCCGAAAGTCAAGGAAAGAAGCTAAGGGCTTCTCTAGCACAGGAAGAGGGAAGAACCAAGGGTCAGCTGCCATAAGTCTCCTATCTCAGGCATCCTGCCTCCATGTTCCTGTGCATGGGTTCATCTGAGCAGGCTCTGTTGTGACCTTTGGGGACACATCTGCATGCAACCAAAGACAGAGAGCCTAGACACCAAACACCTTCCTTCCCAGTTGAAGGCTTTCTGGAAGAGCAGGGCCCATCAGAAGGAAATGATACGGTCATGCTTTACCGTAACCTGGCACTTTGAAGTGACAACTAGCCCTGTGCTAGGCCAGCAAGATGACAAGGAGCTGGCTCTGAGGTTCTCTGGGGGGATACTATGGCCTTGCTACATGCATAGGCCAGTGGTAGCCTATTCTTTCTCCATGAGAGTAAAGTCAAGGGGAGGCTGGGATCTGTCTCATTTGAATATAGAATTAACCCAGGGTCATTTGAGGGGATAAGGGGCAGTAAGAAACCCCCAGAAATCAAGGTAACATAGTTCCCATGCAATTCATTTCTTGTGAGGCGTCCATTAACTCAAGAAGTGCACATTAAAAAAAAATTTCTGCCCTCCTGTCTCCCCCCTCCCCGTCTCTGTCTCTGTCTCTCTGTCTCTTTCTGTCTCTCTCTGTCTCTGTCTCTCTCTGTCTCTTTCTGTCTCTGCCTCTCTCTGTATGTGTGTGTGTGTGTATGTGTGTGTGAGTGTGTGTATGCACACTCATTTGCTCACATGCACCTTAGGGAGTTGGAGATCCCCCTCCCCCACTCTGCCACCCTTTGACTTAAACTGAAGCCAAAGCTTCCCTTGGAAGATATGGAAAAGTTGAGTATGCATGAATAAATTTGGTTCTCCCCTTCCCTCACTAGATCCTCTCTGCTCCAAAAATATAAACAGCAGCAGAGCAGTGAGCTACTCCTCGGTCTACCCAGAAGCATGTGAGGACCAGGCACTCTGCACTCCATCCCTTCTAGTCCTAGGGGACAAGCTCCAGCTCCATGCTTGAAAAAAAAAACACAGTGGGCTTCTGTGACAAACATGTCTCTGTGTATTAGATATACAGACACATCTACAGACACATGACACGGTGTTTTCTCTGCCTTGGTATGAGAGATTTGGAAAGTGCTCTCTAGACATAGTAACGTCCACTAAGGGGGTGGAATGCAGGTTGCTCCGTGCACAGTAGGTGTGTTGGTTCGTCCACATCTCTGTGCATCTGCATGCTTCGTTTCATAGCCCTGAATAGAATAAACATAACATTTTCCATGCAATCTGCCTCTAGTGCTTCTTAAATGAAGTTGTGCTTCCCTTGGGGGAAATACACATCTGCTTGTTGAAATTTTTCAATGGTTTGCTTATTGGACCACATATTAAACCCACTTTGAGCACTGCATTTGCCAAATGGTTTCAAGTCAATATGCCTTATTTTTCCCTCTTCCTCCATGTGGGACGCTGAGGTTTTTGTCTTTAAGAAGACAAATCTTGGGGGCTTCCAGATATAAAGGAGGGTACTTGTCAGATGCAATGTGGCCTGATCCTCACGAGGACTCCTGCAGCTGGAGCCCACATTGGCTCTGAAACCTGGATGGGGAAGGAGCACCAGCCAGCTATGTCACTGTATGGTGTTGCAAGCGATGTTACCTTTAACCTTGAGGAAAGCTGAGTCTCAACATCTTCCTCTGCAGAGGACGAGGTAGGAGAAGAGGTGTCCTCTGTCACTGGAGCTCCAGGGCCTGAAACAAGAACCAGAGAACTCACCAAACTGCTGCCTTCTTTTCCTGCTTGAGTCCTCACAGCTGCCTCTCTCCTCCCTCACCCCATTCGCTTCCTGCTGCCCACCCCTCACTGCACCTGCCAGGAGCTTGGGAAAGCAGTACCTCAGGGCCACTGAAAAGTTGGCCCTCCACGTTAATTACATTTCTGGATCCCCGCCAAGAGCTCTGCAGCACTCTTCTCACATTCAAAACAAAGCAAAGCAAAACAAAACAAAACAAGGTATTATGCAGAAATCGAGAAAGTCCTTAAACACCCTTTCCTGGGGCAGGATCCTTGCTCACGCTGCTTTTGAATCCGAAATCTATTATGAAAATGCATATCTGAAGTTAGCTGAGTTACCTAACCGATTGGGGTGAGGTTTGTTCTACAGAGTAATTGAATGCAAAAAAAAAAAAAAAAAAGTCAGAGCCAGCTCTTAAACAAATCGCCCTTCTGCGGCTCACAGCATCTGGCACCCATTTTTACTACATGACATCTGCTCAGTGTAAAAGAGCTGGCGTCAGAATGTCTGGTCATAGAAAAAAAATCCCAAATGTAATCAGAAGCAAAAGGACCCTAAGCCTAAGGATTTTATCACATAGCCTCATGCAACATAAATATTTCATTAATTATGGCTAAACAAATGCCACTTTTATTTTCCCAACTTGCAGATATTATCACATCATGGAAGGGATGATTCAAATGCCAGGAAAAAGCAGTTTAAGATAGGGACGGCCCAACAAAGCAGGGCCCATGGGGAAGCCAGAGCTGGGGAGCCGTGCCAAGCTCCAAACATGGACTAGATGGGCCGGGACCGGAACACGCCCATGTTGACCAAACACCTTTTTGTCATGTGGCTGGGAACCAGGTGTGGTGGGGCTTCCAGGTGCCAAGGGAGACTTTTCAGTTTTCCCAGCAAGAACATCTGGCCCTGCACATACACCTGATGGAGTCTATGCTAATACCGGGATTAACCCGGTACTGCTCACTGCACAGCAGAACCAGCTAGAACTTAGCGATGGGAAGGGATGCTACAGTGGCAGCTCGTGTCTGCACAGAACTGTGGAGTGGGTGGGGAGAAAGGAGGGAAGTAATTCCAAGTCAGCTAACATCCTCTCCAGCCTCCCTATAATTTTCAACTATTCACCCCAGTGGGAGCAGCCAAGTGTTACAAAATAAGGGTAATTTTAACCTCCAGCAACACATTTACATACGCTGTTATTCAGAGCAAAATAATACAAAACATGCAGAGAACAACCCAGCCTCTCAGGGGAGGGAGTTTGCTGTTTTCCATTTTAATTTGCCAGATGGGAAAGCTCAGGTAAAGACAGCATCAGAGAGGGGCATCATTGCAGGAGGAGGCCGGGCTCTCTCTGGGCAGAGATGCACCCGCTTCTAGGCACTAAATTACCAGAGAGGGGCGGCGCAGCGGAGAGGGAGAGCCACTGAGTGCTCAGAGTGTAGGAGCTTGAGGAGCCGACTTTACACACTACTGTCATGATTCCTGCGTGCAGAACTGCTGTGGGAGAGCGAAGACAATCAGTCCAAGCCCTGGATAATACCTGGTGTACTCGAGGTAGCTGTTGGGAATGGCTAGAATGCTTTGTTCACTACTTTTCTCATTGCTGTGCCCACATATCTGATGCCGAGCCGCTTAAGGCCGGAGACCGGCTGACAGAGCACTTGCTTAGCATGCGGGAGGCTCTGCATTAGATTCCCAGCACTGCCCTTGAGAGACTGGGCAGGGGGGCCACAAGTTCAAGGTCATTTTGGCTACAGGGAGTGGAGTTTGAAGTCAGTCCAGCTGAGACAGTTTCAAAAAAAAAGTAAGAAAGAAAGAAAGGAAGGAAGAAAGTAAGAAAGAAAGAAAAGAAAAGACAAAAAGGAAGAAAAGCAGTTTGAGGGAAGGGTTATTTTGGCTCACAGCTTGAAGATACGTCCATCGTAGCGAGGAAGGCATGTTGGTGGAAGGCTGCTCCCTCACCTCTGAGTGTTTCGGGGAGCAGAGAGAGATGAGCGCTGCCACGCCCTCCTCGTTAGCCCCCTTTTATTCAGCCTGATAGCGATAACTCAGTCCACTGATAGCCCATGTTTAGGGTAGGTCTTCATGCTAATCCTCTCTAGAAACATCCTTGCAGGTGACCCAAAGGTGTGTCTCCTAGGTGGTTCTATGCCCAGTGAACATTTAGCATCATAACTGTTTTCACCACCTTCATTTTATCATTGACTCAACTAACACTTTCATGTTACTAAAACTGACTGACTGACCTTTACTTGTGGGAGACATGTTAAGTGCAGAGTTGAACCGTTTTCTAATTTCAAAAAGCAAACCATGGATGCTAACCGTAATGTATCCCTGCGACCTCACAGTTTCATGCCACCTCTCCTCTCCTCTGTCATTTGAGTGCCCACTACTCTGAAGTTCACTTTTCGTTTGTAATTTTAAGGTGTTTTGCAGCATTGCTCCACTATTCTTTGTTAGAGCGATTGATTTTGGAATTGACCTCCCACCACAAAGCCGTAGAGTTCAGGACAAAACACGTGAAGCATCTTTTCCCAGATATTAACCAGCAGGCAGCAGACAAGAATGTAAAAGATAAGAGTAGAAGCCCACATAGGAGGTCCAACAGCCACAGATACTTTCTGCCCTGAGGTCCTTTCCTAGCCACAGACAGAGAGGAAAAACCCAAACAGCACATAGTAGGTTCACTGAGTGGAAAGTCAGTTCAGAGTTTGGTGGGCCAGAGGCAGCAGCACCGTGTGGGATGGAGGCCTGGAGAGGAGGAAATTCTTGGAATAAGAACTTTATAAAGCAGCATGAAAGTGCTTCTATGGCTTAACAGGAATCCAACAGTGCAGAAAAGAACCGACTGGGTTGGGGATGTAACTGCAGAGACAGTGCAGGCTGTACAGTCTCTACGGCACTGGTTCTCAACCTTCCCGATGCTGTGACCCTTCAATACTGTTCCTCATGTTGTGGGGACCTCAACTGTAAAATTATTTCATTGCTACTTCCTCAGCATAATGTTGCTACTGCTATGAATCGCAATGCAAATGTTTTTGAAGATAGAGGGCTGACGAGGGGGTCATGACCCACAGGTTGAGAACCACTGCCCTAACGCTTTCACAGAGGGGCAAGGTTCAGATTGTCCTTTGAGGAGCACACATGCTTGGGTGCTAGTAGAGATCACAGGGAACTTTCACTTTATTACCCGGGATAGTGGTAGAGTAGCCCTTATCACAGACACGCCTAAGAAGATAAGCCTTGGAAGGAACAGTGATTCTAACATTATTCTACTGCTCTTCAAACATGCTTTATTCATCGTTTACCATTAAAAAAATGAAACCCAGACACTTTTCAATATAATCCATGAAGTCTATCAGCTGGTAAACAGAGAGAGAGAGAGAGAGAGAGAGAGAGAGAGAGAGAGATAGATAGAGAGAGATAGATTAGTCTGATAAGCAAGAGAAAAATTCATCAATAAAAACGGACCAAGAAATGACTGATACAGTGCAATTACCAGTCAAGTATTTTAAATATCGTAAAGATGTTGATTAAGTAGAAAGTATGCTATCAACACTGAGAACTAATGCACTTAATAAACTAGTAGTATATAAAATTAACATTACTATGGTTAACTTCTTTCTTCCTTCCATTTTGTTCTCTCTCCTCCTCTTCCCTTTACTTCCCCTCCCTCCCTCCTCCTCCCTCCCTCCCTCCCTCCTTTCAGTTTGGTGCTGAGAATTAAGCCCAGGGAATTATACATGTTTAGCTTGAGTTCTGTTGTGAAGCCACATTCTCCGCTCCAGTCAGAAGCATTTCTGTATAGTCACATGGAGCTATATGAAGGAGATTACAGAAACTCACTCATAGAAGTGGAGAATCTAGTCAAATGCAGGTCACCAGAACTAGCAGGTGATGATGGGGGCTGGGGAGATGTTCAAAGGATATGAAATTTCAGTTCAATAGAATCAATATTAAGAGATCTATTATATAGTATGGTGACTGTTAGTGTTTGAATGGAAAAGGTACCCCATAGGTCCTGGTGTTTGTACAGTTGATTCAAAGGTGCTTTGGAACCTCTAGGCGGTGGAGCCTACTTGGATGAAGAGGGCCACTGTGGGCACTGTTTCGGGCTCAGTTACTCCGCTTCTTTCCTGTTGTTGACAGGGTGAAAACATCGGCCTCCAACCCCCACTGCCTGGCTAGGCTCTGCTCTGACAACTGTGTGCTCCCTGTCAGGAGAGCTCAGTGAACACAGCAGGCATGAGAAGCTAAGTTTGTATCCCCAGAACTCACATAAAGACAGGTATATACATCTGTAATCCCAGCACTCCTACTGTGAGATGGGAGGCAGAAACAGGAGAATCCCTGGAGGTTTGAAGGCCAGCTAGCCTGGTGTACACAGCATGAGGAGCAAAACAAAACAGAGACCCTAGGGCTGGAGAGACAACTCAGCAGTTAAGGGTTGGCTGCTCTCCCAGAGGACTTGGGTTCAGTTTTTAGCACCCTGATAGCAGCTCACAACTGTCTGTAACTCCAGTTCCACAGGATCTGACACCCTTTTTGGGTACTGCATGTACTTGGTCCATATACATACAGGCAGGCAAAACACCCACACACATAAAATAGGGTAAAATCCCAAAAGGTGACCCTGTTCTAAACAAGGTAAAAGATGAGGACCAACCCCTAATTCTTTGATCTCCACTTGCTTGCCATGGCACTCACAGGCCCACATTCACATACACAATCATACATTTCACACACACACACACACACACACACACACACACACACACACACACACACGGGAGGGGGGAGAAAGAGAGAATAAGATAATAGGAAAGAAAGACATTTTGATCCTAAAGTTAACAATATAAAGACAGTTGAAACAACTCTACTTAGGAGCGTTAACTCTCCTCTTAGTGACTGAGAAAATAATCAAACTAGTGTAAGAGGTCCTACTATGAGCGTTTTTTTAAAAATGTTTTTAAGATTTGTTTTAGGGCTGGAGAGATGGCTCGCAGTTAAGAGCACTGACTGCTCTTCCAGAGGTCCTGAGTTCAATTCCCAGCATCCACATGGTGGCTCACAACTATCTATAATGGGATCTGATGCCCTCTTCTGAGGTGTCTGATACAGTGTACTCATATACATTAAATAAACAAATCTTTAAAAAGATGCTTTTTACCTTTATTTATATTATGCATGGATGCTCTGCTGCATGCACGCTGGAATGCCAGAACAGGGCATCAGATCCTTCATAGCACCACACGGGTGCTGGAACTGAATGCAGAACCTCTGGAAGAGCAGCCAGTGCTCTTAACCACTGAGCCATCTCCCAGCCCCGCAGCCAGTGCTCTTAACCCCTGAGCCATCTTTGCAGCCAGGCCATGACTGAACAACTGAAACCCAACACACTTCACTCAACAACAAAATCCCGCAGAACAAAAACAACCTCCCCACTCCATTGGGTATGGATACTACGTTTTCTTTATTCAGCTGTTGTGTGTTTGGTGCGTGCGTGCGTGCGCGTGTGTGTCCCACTGGTTTGGTTTGGCTTTTGAGACAGGGTCTTAGTGCAGCCCAAGCTGGTCTCAGCCTCACAGTTCTCCAGCCCAAGTGCAGACTCCAGGTATATGGCACTCAGATAGCTCCTGTTGATGGACACCAGGCTGACTCTCTAACCTGGCTGTTCTGAATAACGCTGCGGTGTGTGCGTGTGCACAGGGCTATGGTGTGTTGACGTTGATTGTTTTGGGTGTGTAAGTAGGTGTGGTACGCCTGGATCTTAAGGTAGCTCCCATTCTACTGTTTAAGGGACCTTCATATCAAGTCCCCTGGGAGCTGAGCTAATTTATAATCCCGTTAATAGTACAGACGATCTCTCGTGTTTGTCCCCACTCCATCCTCTTTGGCCAGCATTTGGAGTTCCCTTGGTGGCTCTGATGACAGCCCTACTGACCAAGGTGAGAAGGAATCTTATCTTTGATTGCATTTCCCCGATGGTTAAATGTGTTGAACATTTCTTTTTCTTTTTCTTTTTCTTTTTTTTTTCGGAGCTGGGGACCAAACCCAGGGCCTTGCGCTTGCTAGACAAGCGCTCTACCACTGAGCTAAATCCCCAACCCCTGTGTTGAACATTTTTGATGTGCTCACTGGACATTTATCTGTCTGTTCAGTTCATTTGCCCATTTATTGGTTTAGATTATCTGTTGTTTGTCATTTAATGTTTTGAGTTCTTGATTCTGCTTATGAATCTCCAATGAATAGTTGGCAAAGGTTTTCTTTGCCTTTTTACTGTTAACAGTTTTTTTTTTTTTAGGTATGCAGAAGCTTTCTAATCAAATGGATAAATTCATGTTTATGAAAATAGATTGGGTTCCCAGCTACACTTTTCTTTATTTTTTTTTTAAATAAAGTCTCACTATGTAGCCCAGGCTTGCCTCAAACTCATACTCTTTTTGCTTCAGACTCATGAGTGTAAGGATCACAGGCGTGCACTGCTGTACCCAACCATACACCCTTCGGTTTTAACTCAGATAAGTGTATTATCTCTTAAAAATCTATTACGTGGTTGTAGAGAGATGGCCCACTTAAGAACATTTGTTGCTCTTACAGAGGATCCAGGTTTGATTCCCAGCACCCACACAATGGCTCACAACCATTTATAGCTCCAGTCCCAGGGGACCAGACAGCTCCTTCTGGCCTCTGTGGGCACCAGGCATACATATATACAGACATACATGTAGGCAAAACATGCATATGCATAAAATAAAAATGAATAAATCTAAAAATTAAATATATGTATAATAAATGAAATTTTATGGTGTGATTTTAGAAGAATCCTTATATCTCAAGTTACCTGTACTTATTCCAAACTCAGCTGCAAATAGGTTCTCTCTTTAATTTACACAGATGTTTGATTAGAATGCAAAGAAGATAAACAATCAATTGCTTGGAAACTGATTTTCCCATCAGAGTTAAAAAAATTTTAAGAGGTAAAAACATAAAGAAAACCAGAATTTTCAAAAACTGAAAATAAAAGGATGACAATTTGTTTGAAGCAACCGAATGAAGATTCAGCAACAGACGAAGTCACTGTCTGGGGAGACAGCTCGTGGGTGCTGTGCAAATGTGAGCACCTGGGTTAAACCCCACTCCTGCAATGCTGGCACTGTAGGGGAGTGCACAGGAGGATCATGGGGCTCACTGGCTTCCAGCCTAGATCCAGGCTCAGTAAGAAACCCTGTCTCCATGGAGTGATAGACCAGGATACCCAGCAACCTCTTCTAGCCTTGATTGTACATGGATGCCCACATCCACATACATGCACATGCCCCACATAGTCATATACCCCACTAACAAAAGAGAAAGGCCATGTATGTGCTTAAACTACTAACAAAAGAGAAAGGCCATGTATGTGCTTAAACTAGTCTTAAAGAAACACACTAAATTTTGGCAAGGTGCAA
This sequence comes from Rattus norvegicus, assembly GCF_021556685.1. NCBI lineage: Eukaryota > Metazoa > Chordata > Mammalia > Rodentia > Muridae > Rattus > Rattus norvegicus. The sequence continues at coordinate 179,435,357 of NC_141534.1, read as the reverse complement.
AAGCATAGCACGCTCTGCCTTTGGTTAAATATTTCCATACTGTTTGATTACCCTGACTCTTTGATATATTAATTAAATAATTAACAACCACCAGATTTATATATAAAAGTCTCTATTTTCATTGGTAATCAAACATACAGAAAAGTGGTTAGTAATTCAAAGAAAACAGAACATGTGTAAAATTGTCCAGCCAGCACCATCCATATGGTATAAATACAGTCACCTACAAATATTTGTACATATAAAAATATTATATTGCATATATACTTATAAGTTAAACAGTCAAATGAGGGTTCACTAAATGACAACATTGTCATAAAATAGAACATTCTTTCAAATCACATTTATATAGACCCTGGTCATTTGTATAACACCTAGAATACAAAGTTGATTTTTAAAAAAATATACAATTGTATATACATCTCAGTAAAAATGTTCACATAGTCATACAGAAGGAACTGATTACTAGGTAGGATTATTAATTTAACTCTATAATTTCATTTTTTTCAGATTTATTTTATAAAAATTTCAAGATTCCTTAAACTTTCAATTGCATTTATATATATATATATATATTTATTTATGTGTGTGTGTGTGTGTGTGTGTGTGTGTGTGTGTGTGTGTGTGTGTGTGTGTATTGGGGGAGGGAGATACACAGGTGGCAGTCACAGGACAACTGGGGAGAGTAGGCTTTCTCTTTCCACCCTGTGGGTCCTGGGGATGGAACTCAGGTCATCAGGCCTGGCAGCAAGAGCCTTGAGACCAGCTGAGCCTTCTCACCAGTACCAATGCCTCATACCTTTCTCAGAAGGAACTGGAGAAGTAAACCAAGTGCAGTGTCTGTTAATGCAGTGAGACCACTTACTGCCCAGCACGCACTCTAGACTAGACTACTAGAAAAGTCACTTACGTGCATCTTGCCCTGTGGAAGAAGGATGTGCCACCTGCCCCATGGAGGTGCTGTCAACAGGCTGCACCAGCTTCTCCAAGGATGGGACTCTGTTCCCTGGTGGCCCCTTCTCCTTGGGGCTATTAAAGAAGTCCCCAATGTCCTTTCTTTCTTTGCATTCCTGGAGAAAACTCTCAAAGGATTTATCTTTGAGGCCAAGGGGAGAAATATGTGAGGCTCCTTTCTTTGGACCTTGAGCGGCATCCTGCAAACTCACTTTCTCTAGGAGGGTGGGGACATCTTCAACCTTGCTGCTGGGTGGTAGGGATGTGGTTGCAAAGAACATCTTGGATGGACGATTGGGCAAACTCCGGCTTCGGAGGATGGGGTTGGGAGGGCTAAGGTCTGAGGCCTGGGCAGCCTTAGATGTTGGAGAAGCCAGAGAGAAGAAGGCTGAAGCCTTCTTGGCCACGTGTCTCCCTGGAGACTGCTGGTCCCCATCTTTACTGGAACCCAGTTTCCGGAAGCTAAAGGAACGAGTGAAAGCATGCGGCTGACCCCTAGGCAAAGTTTTGGCCTCTGGTTTAGAGCTTGTCTTTTTTCCAGCTTCAGAACTGGGGAGCAGAGACCTAAAGATGGCGTTTGCTATGAGCCTTAAGGGGGACTTGGGTGGAGGAACTTCTCGTTCCCGGGGTGCCTTGGCAGCTGGGGTACGTGTCTCCCCCAGGGCTTTTTTCTGGGATAGCAATTTCTCTTTCACCGCCTGAGAGAGGGTAGAAGAGCAGATTGGCTTCAGGCTATTGCCTCTGCCATTCTCAGCCTTTTCCTGCGCGAGCCGCTCCCCAGCCTTGTGCTCCTGGGTGTAGTCATTCCAGTCTAGCAACATGGTCTTCTGCTCCTCAGTGAGGACTAATTTCTTCAAGCCCAACTTCCTTTCTTTGGACAGCTCTGCTCCACCTGTCTGTCCCATCCTGGATTCCTCACTCAAGTCTCCTGTGTTCCCTGCGGCACCAAGAGCTAGCATTTGATTGGGCAAATACGGGTCCTTCCCTGAAACGGGGTAGGAATCTTTGTGTGTGCTTTCGCTGTTTCCAAGAGCCAGTGCTTTCTGGCAGCAGTCTGAAGCCGAGATCTCCTCAGGGCTTCTGAGTTCTTCTCCATCAGGGCTAACCAGGCAGTGTTCCATGCTCTCCAGCATGGGGCTATGAGGCAGATAGAGGGGGATTTCCTTCGTAATTCCTTGAGCCCTGGCACGTCTGAGGTAGATTGGAGTGGGGCTGACATCGTCTCTGGAGATCTGTGGGGAGTGGAGGTTGTATGCTGGCACCTGTGGGGAATGGACAGAAATACTGGTTACTTAAAGCTCCTTGCCTTTGTTTCTATGGGGAAGGTGAGTGTCAAAGCACACACCACCTGCCTTCCTTCTCCCACTCTGAGATACTCAAAGTGAGAAGAAAGCTTTAGAAAGTGTCTGGAACTTGCTGGCATCCACCTGAAGTCCCTTAAATATATTCTAATCAAAGACCATTCAAAGCTCTCAAACAGTGGTTCTCAACCTGTGGGTCACAACCCCTTAGGAGGGTCAACCAACCCTTTTACAGGGGTCACCTAAGACCAACAGAAAACACAGGAATTTACATTAGATTCATTACAGTAGCAGAATTACAGTTATGAAGTAGCAAGGAAATAATTTTATGGTTGGGGGTCACCATGACATGAGGGACTGCATTAAAGGCTCATGGCATCAGGAAGGTTGAGAACCCCTGATTTAATGAGGTGTGTGGCCAGTTGGCTTTCCTGTCTCCTGTGCAGGGGCCTGGTCTGCACTTACCTGAGGAGAGGAGGAATCATCTGTAGTGTGCCCAGGTACACTAGCTGAAGAAAATGAAGATGGCAGGGAAGGTGAAGACGACGAAGATGAAGGAGGAGGCTCCTTTGGAGGCGACAGTGCTCTTTGGTTCATGGGTGTTGAATCTAGGAAGGAAATGACATATTCCATTGTTACCTTGTTTTTAGCATAAAAAGAGGAGGTTGTGGATGGATCCTCAGTTTTAGGAAGGGAGACGCTGGGGATGGACTCAGAGGCTCCTAGTGGCCATGGCTTGGGACTTGGCAGCAGGGCTCTGCAAGCTAGCGGTTCAGCCTTCTGTGAGATCGTCCCCAGGAGATGAGAGCACAACCCACAGAGTGCTTCTTGGAGACCAACATTTACTGCTAACGCTTCCCTGAAGCCATGGTGGGCAGGAGCTGAGATTGCACTAAATCTCTCTGTCAATAAACCATGTTAAGTTTCTTGCCATGAGATGTCAGACCATTAGCTGTGGGCATGGACAGGGCAGATGGTTTGGTCCTAATGAAATGGGCTCTTTCCCTCACATGAAGACAGCCCCTAAAGGGCTCTCAGACAAGGTAGTTAGCTTGAAATTTTTATGGGGACCCAGGGGAGGGAGGTCCTACCCATATCAACAGTACAAATCATACAGAATTAGTGGGTCCTTGCCACACTTCTGTGGCTCAGGGAACAGGTAGGAAGTAATGTGTCGCTTCAGAGATGTGTGAGAAAAGAGGGTGGCTGGCCTCTAGGGAGTAGCGCAATTCTGAACTATGGGCAGCTGAAGTCATCTTGTCCTGTAAGAGCAGGATTCTGACAGTACATCAGGGAGGTCATTTAGGCCCATGTACACTGACACTTCCTGTCTCTCTTCTCTTCCAACTTGGCAACCTCCTTAAATCTGCAAGAGCAAATATTTTATCTCCAGGATAGAGCCTTTCAGATAACTTGTATTCAGCTGGATTCAGAAAAAGCACAGCCTTTCATATACTCGGTGCTTCATCCTCAGGCTATGACAAGCCTTTGTGACCGACATTCCTTAGGTACATCCTGGGACTGTGTGTCTCACGCAGTACCCCAACTCCCTGCCTTGCCTGGCTCAGGTGGCCCATTCAGATTTCCCTATGGTGTGTCCAACCAACAGGTTCCAGCTCGTCTCTTAGTTCAACACAATTCCCGGGCCTCAGTTTCCCTCAAAGCTCTAGGCTGAGAGACAGGAACCTGCTCAGGTACTCAAACTATGCTTTTGCTACTCTGAGAAAATGTGAGAAACTTTAATGGCACAGGGTCAGGGATCTCTGGGGACACAGATCTAAAAGAAAAGCCAAGCCTAAGTCACCTCCACTTAGAAAGAGTTTCCTACATCTTTTGGGGGCTAGGGGAGGCATTGGTGGACTTCAGTGTGCTTTTTTCTCTTTTCGCACAGAGATTAACATGTTAGGTAGTGCATACCAGGCATGGGCTCTGAAAAGATGACTGCTGTAGCCATAGGGTACCCCACCCTTGTCCCAGAATGTTTCTGAGGGAAAAGATAACCAGGGAACGTGGCTGCTGTGGAGGTGTGTAAGAGGGAGACCCTGGGAGAAAGGCCATCAGCTGCCAGGAACTGACACAGGGGAGGCGCTGGCCTCCAGCCCATTACCCACACCCCATCCCAGCCCACAACATAATGGGTCTAGCCTAAAAAGGCAAAACTTGTGAGTGAGCCGTTGTCTTGCTTCCTGCCTCCAGTTACTAAATTCCTGCCAAATTCCTTCTCCCCCTCTTTCTCGCCCCCTCAATCTCCTCTCCCTGCCATCCGCTGAATCAGGCTCCTTAAGTAGCCTCCAAAGTCCTCTCAGCTCCACAAACTGTCCCTTTGTTCCTCTGAGGAGTCACAGGGGACCTTGTGACACAGAGTCAGGGACACCTTGAGCCAGACAGAAAAGTCTTGGGATCTATAAGATCGTGGTGTAGAAGCCACTCTCCTCTCCTTCCCTTTAGCCCAGGTTCCACCTTTGCTGTGAGGCCTCTGGTTGCAAGGTCCTTGTACATTATCTTAAAGTCAGCTTGTGGAGGGCTTGGCAAATGAGGCATTGCCCAAGGGCCAGACATGACTCCAGAGGAGAAAGAGACCATCAAGGACCTGAGAGATGCAAAATGTCTCCTGTGAGCCTGGTGTTGTCTTCAAGCTCCTCTAAAAGATGGGAGAGGGACCCCCAAGACTCCAGTTCATTCACACAAGCAACTCACTCACTTCCAGTGTCCTTCCCAAAAGTGCCCACCATCCTGCAGACCACATCCGTTTCCCTCCTCTTGCACACAAACTATCTGGCAGATACTACTAGAACCTTGGTCTGCTTCAGAGGCAATGGGACACCCACCGCAGCCAGGGTTTCTCTAATTCTTGGCTTGGGAACTTGTCTACCTCTATCCTCTTCTCCCATGCTTGCTGGGGAACTCGGAGATGGCTCAGCCAGGCTTCTCTGTCCTCTGTAGGGCATAGGATCTGAGTACTGCTGGCTCTCAGGTTCTTTTGTGCTAAAGTGCCCCCTGAGGCAATTCCTTGTGTGACCTTTTTTTTTTTTTGGGGGGGGGGGCAATGATGGCCTTTTCCCCTGTTGGTGACATTCACTCTAAGCATGCTCAATTAGAAGGGATGCCTATGTTCTATATCCTATTGACTGATAAACCTTTCTTGGGCATAGGGGTTCTTGTCTTTCGGGGTTGACATGATTGGGATTCTAGGTACTACTCTTCCTAGTATGAAGGACTCCATCTTCTCAAAGTCTTGGAGCGCCCTCTAGGGGCAGCATCCTGCAAGCCTGAACCCATATGCTGTTTCCCTGGGCCTAATCCAACCAGTTTCCAAACTTCCTCCCTTTCTCCCTTTCTTTCTCCCTCCCTTTCTTCCTCCCTCTCACACATAAACAAGAACTCTTTTGGACCAGACATTGACAGGCCACAGAAACAACAGGCTCAGCCCTGTCTGCATCTAGCATTATTGTTAAGGTTCACACCCTATGTTCTCCAGGTGTGGCCCCAAGCCCACTGCTGAGTACTAGAAGTCGGTCTTGTTTTTCTAGAACCCCTGTCCCCGCTGTTTGCCAACCTCCTACTTCACGCCATGCTGGGAACTGGCTGAGGACAGACTGAGCCCCCTGACACTGGTGATGCTCAGGACCGTTGGGATGGCCTCAGCACCCAGGAAGACTGGCCTGAGAGGAACCCTAGTGCTCGGAGACCTTAGTTCCCTTTGTCCTTTCACATTCGCCAGCCACCCAGGGTAGCTCGGATGATTCAGGTGTCATCTTAGCTTGTTCCCAGGTATGCAGGCCTGCTCTAGCTCCAAAGGTGGCCCTTAGCCCAGGGAGACACAGGAGAGGTGGTGAGTCTGGGGGATGGTGGGAAATGACTCACTGGCCAGGAATCATGCTGATTCAGAAGGAGAGAGAACCAGAAGGAGGGAGAGCAGAAGCCCAAGGCCATGTTGGGTCAGGTTTGAGAGGGAACTTGCGGACTAGGGGAGGCAGAAGGGGGTGATGGGCTCAGAGCAGGATGGAGCCTCAGCTTCTCACTCAAGGGTTCTGGAGGAATTCTGTTTGCTGTGTGGCTGTGTGTGCATGGTCACCATAACTCTTGGGGGGGCTTTGAAACTCACCCAGGCCAAGATCTGGAGAAGAAAGAATCTGTCTCTCTGTCTGTCTCTGTCTCTCTTTCTCTCTCTCTGTCTCTCACTGTGTCTCTCTTTCTCCCTCTCTGTTTCTCTCTCTCTCTCTCTCTCTCTCTCTCTCTCTCTCTCTCTTCACACTCATGTGTTTACATTCATATTCTAATGCAAACTGCTATCTTCTTGCCTTGGTCACAATGACATAGAACCAAAATGCGGAAGGATCTAGTCCAGTTCCTGGGACATAACCAAGCACCTAGCTCTCAATTTCCCCTTTCTCATTTCAAACTTGGAGCTCATCTCTGCTACAGCTCTGGTCCGGTGAAATAATAGAATCCTAAGGATTTCAGGTTAGAGAGAGAGATGGAGAAGTCCCAAATCCCTTGGCAGTGACTCCAGTCAGCAGTGGAAATCAAATCAAGCTTACAGGTTCTCTTGCCCTCAGATCCCAGGCTAGGCAAGAGAAGACACCATGTAAGGAATGAGCGCCACTGCCCTTACCCCACCCCTCCCCCTGCCCATGACTCACTGGACTGGAATTTTCTCCTCCAGTTCTGGTATTTGCTTGGAGACTGGAGGCTGTAGGCCCGCTGCAGACCTGTGGTGGAAAACAGAATGGGGCAGAGAAGATGGGAGGGAGTAAGAGACTATTAATTGTGTAGGAGAGGAATTTGTCTCCCATGGCTTATGCACTAAGTTAGCAGGCAAACGCTTAGTGTGGACTGAGACACTTGTTATCATAGTGTACGTCTCATCCCTTCATCATTCATTCATTCATTCATTCATTCATTCACTCACTCACTCACCCATTCATTCTTCATCAAATGATTATACAGGAGGCTGGGTGGATGGTTCAGCAGGTAACCTGAGTTTGATCCCTGAAACTCAGATTCAATGCTGGGAGTGGGAAGGGCGAGCCTCCTCAGGGAAGAGCGCATCAATTAGCTGTCTAGGCTAACTGGTCAGGCCTGGAAACACATACAAGTATCACTACATAAACAGAACAGGCTATATTTTAGAATATATCTGTATAATCAAATTCTTATATGTATGCAATTAATGAAAAAAGAGGCCATGGATTTGAAGGAGAGGGGGGAGGGCTCTATAGGGGGGGTTGGAGGGAGGGCAGGAAAGGAGAAATGTAATTAGATTACTATCTTAAAAAAAAAAGCCTGGCTGTAGAGGCAATGCATCTCCGCATCCTACAGTGGCCGCAATCCTACAGTGAGATGGGAGGATCGGTGGTGTCTCTCGCAGCCCCCTCCCCCCGGGCTGCAGTGCATTGCATAGAAGCATCAGGAGAGACCCTGCCTCAATAAAGTAGAAAGTGAGAACCGACTCCTGAAAGTTTGGTTCCGGCAGAAGCATTCTCGCAGGGCCTTGTGTGTTTCCCCTCTGCCTGGCTGGGCCTTGAGCATAGGCAGTGGCCCCTCCGAACCTGAGGACAGGTGTGGGATCCAGCTGTATCCTGTTCTGTGCTGGGCTCTCATGCGCGGGCCCTGTGCTTCCGTCACAGAGAAAGGAGGGGTGTGGGTGCACATGTGAGGGGCAGAAGGGTAGAACTAGGAGGTACAGGGGAGAAAAGAGACCCCTGGGAGGGGTCTGGATGTAGGAGAATGAACTGGGAAGGTTTGAACACAGAACTCTTTGGATCCAATGCCTCACCAGTGAATTTTCTCTCACTTCACCTAAACATCCCCCACCCTGTGAGCTGACCCCTAGCACTGCCATGTCAGACACTACCTGGGTTTCCTTACTCAGGACAAGGTCCTTCAGCTCCTCCAGATCTCTGCTTTAAACTCTGTGGGTCAGTGGAACTGGTGGCTCAGATGCCCCGTTGGTGGTAATAGGGCACTCAGGCACACTTTTGCCATAGTGAGGTCATAATGTAACCTGAGCCCTAGGTCAGAGGCCTGATTCCATGGGTTCTGGGATGCTTGGGTTGAGACATGCACCTATAGCCCAGGTATTTGAATGTTCAGTGGCCAGTTAGTGGCCTTGTTTGAGGAAGCGTGTCACAGAGAGGGCTGTACTCTGAGAATATATAGCTTCGCCCTCCTTCCTGTTTGCTTTAGGATGTGTTAAGGTGCACTCTTCAGCTGTTTGCTCTGGCCACCATGCCTCTGTGCCATGCTGGACTCTCATCCCTCTGGAACTGTAAGCCCAAATAAACCCATCCTTTCCTAAGTTTGTCCTGGACATAGTATTTTACCCAGATGTCAAGCTTGCCCCAGCGAAAGTGAGCAGACGCCATGGTGAAAGCACAGGGAAGGGTTTTAAACATCTCTAAGGATATACAAAGCAAGCACTGGAGCCCGTCTTTGGAGCACTGATATGAGCTCTGGGTTTAATAGACAAAGATCTAGGTCAGAAGGCAAGAGGACAAAGTCCAGCTGTGGTCTGGTTAATCAGTGCTCTGTTCTGGCTCTGCACAGTGACTAGAAGCATCTTAGAGCTTGAGAGGACAGACCCCACCCTTCCAATGATCATGGCTGCTGGGGGTGGGCTGTGTGTGATCTCATCACGGTGACCTGTTTGCCTTGCTCTGCTGCTCTAGGATCTAAGGGGTGAGTGTAGGTTAGGACAGTGATTGGAAACTTGCCAGCTGCTTTGGGGGGGGGCAGGAACAGGATGTTATAAAGGCTAAGGACAAAGCCAGGATCACTGTTTATGCCTTCAGCCTCAGTGGGTGGGTGAGATGGGGCAGGCATCACTTGGTTTGACACAGACGCTTTTGAAGTGTTGACATGCAGGGGTCTGGCCCAAAGCTTGGACAAAGACAGAAGCAAATTCAAGCAGAAAGATCTTCGGGTTTACCTTGTTCTGTATACCCTGTGGGTCCAAGTAGGGGCAGTATTTTTCTCTGAAATTTAATATTATAATATAATTATATCATTCCTCCCTCTGGACCTTCCTGTATTCCTTTCCGTGCTCTCTTTCAAATTCATGGCCTCAGTTTTTCCATTAATTGTTGTTACACACACACACACACACACACACACACACACACACACACACTCCTAAAGATAACCTGCTGTTTGTATGTTACTCATATGCGTGTTTTCAGGGTTGACCATGTACTATTGGACGATAAGTTCACATGTTCTTCCCACTCTTAGCATGCCTTAGTTGACGATAGTTCTTTGTGTTGGGTTGAGGCCACACGCTTAGCTTAGGTGTATGTGGTCATGTTGGGTGAGACTTCATGGGCAGCATTTGACGTGACTCGGAGAGACAATCTCATTGAAAATACCCTGGTCCTCTGGGTCTTACTCTGCTCCTTCTGGATCCTGCACTTTTTAGTAAAAGAATCATCTGTCTGTGTCTGTCTGTCTGTCTCTCCTCCTCTACCCCCTCTCTTTTTATATTTCTTCCTTAGTGTTTGATATGGTCTCACTGTGTAGCATTGGCTGGCCTGTATCTTGCTGTTCAGACCAGGAAGACCCCAGGCTAGCAGCAGCCCTTCTCCCTCTGCTTACCAAGTACTGGGATTACAAGAATGCTCACCCACACCAGGCAAAAGGAATTTCCAAATAGCTTTTACAGCAATGGTTTATTGAGCAGTGTCAAACAGCACAAAGCACGGCTGGTTTGCTTCTCTCTAGCTTGCTCTCTGTGTGTACCAATAAACTTTGCATGTAGGGTTTTTTGTTTGTGTTTTTAAATCTGTATGAGTATTTGCTTGTATGTGTGTCTGTGTACCATGTGCATGCCCGATGCCCTCAGAGGCCAAAAGATGTGCCATATTCCATGGAGGTGGAGTTACAGGCAGTTGTGAGCCACTATGTGGGTGTTGGGAACTGAACCTGGATCCTATGCAGTGTAGCAAGTGCTCTTAACTTCTGAGCTATCTCTCTAGCCCTATTCTGTATTATTTTCAAGGAGCGCTTTGGAGCCCACGGTGCACAACTTGCTTTGGGGAAAGGTTTAGAGGGCAGGCGTTTAGACAGATACCTTTGGTCTGATTTCACTGTTACACACTAGCAATGTTCTTCCCTCCCTATAACTGCTGTCAAATGATGGCTCAGAGATGAAGCATACCGATTTGTTTAGTCTGGAACAACTTGGGGACAGATTGCCCTCCTTAATCATACTGGGTTCTGGCCACACACTTCATGAATTAGATATATCCGCTTAGTCGCTTGGCCATGTGCTGGAGTGACATCATTCAGGCATGCCAGGAAGCTGCCCCGCTGTGATGCCCCAAAGCACAGGCATGCGGACCTGCATCGAAGCACTTGAGAGTCTTCTGCCAATGCAGACACTTGGTCTTGCTCTAAGCCCACAGAGGGCCTTTTGTTTAAGGTTTATATAAACCACTGAACTGGGTTCTTGTGTTTTGGAGTTTAAGTGTCCTCAAAGGGCTCGCGTGTTGAATGCTTGGTCCCTAGCCTGTGGTTTGGGGGAGGAGCAGGAGCTTTAGGAGGTGGGGTCTAGTGCATTGAAGCTGGGTCACGGGGCTTGGAGCTTTGAAGGAACGTGAGGGTCTTGGCTCCTCTCAGGTTTTCTCTTCAGTTCTGAGATGTCATCAGGTGAGCTGTCTTCTTCACTGTGGTATTTGCCCCACCACAGGCTCAAAGGCAACTGGGCCAAGAGGCCAGAGGCTGACATCCTGCCACAGCATGCCAGAGTCTTGCCTCCCTGTAAGTTGTATATCTCAGCATCCCCACCCCCACCCCAGCACTGGAAAGCCGACCAAGACACAGAAGGTTTAATGAGGGAGTGTTTTCTAGTTTCTGTGATGCAAGGGCTTACGTTGCTTCACACCCTCATCTTGGGAAGGTTCTAGGCTGAAGAACTTGGAGGGCATGGAAGGCGGTCCTGGGACTTTCTTGTTAAGCTATGGTAAAATGTCCTGATGGGAGAAGGACCATCAAAGCCATTATCTTCTTACATTTACTCATGTGTTATAAAAGGGTGAAACCAACTTTGAACTTTTAACATTGTTGAGACTGCCATAGATTATGGGGACCTTTGAAGTCAGACTAAATGTATTTTGTATCATGGTATGAGTAGGTATGGCCCCCATAAACTCATGTGTTTGAACAAGACTGTGGAGCCCAGGGAGTGGAATGTGGGGGTTTGAATATGCTTTACCTGTGGGAAGTGGCATTACTAGGAGGCGTGGCCTTGTTGGAGGAAGTGCATCACTGTGGGGGTGGGCTTTGAGGACCTACACTCAAGCTTCACCCAATGAGGAAGAGACCCTCCTCCTTCCTGCCTGTAGAAGAGGGTCTCTGGCTGCTGCCTGTGGAGCAAGATGTAGAATACTCAGCTCCTTCCAGAGCACCATGTCTGCCTGGACACTGCCAGGCCTCCTGGCATGATGATGATGATGATGATGATGATGATGATGATGATGATGATGGACTGAACCTCTGAGATTGGAAGCCAGCCCCAATTAAATGTTTTATTTTATAAGAAAAAAAAACCACAGTGGAGTAAAACTGGAGACAACCAAATAAAAAAAAATATACCTAGAAAGATGGAGAGAGGGTTTGTCTCTTCTTGGGGTTGTCGTGGATAACACTGCTGTGATTGTAGCTATATATATCAGGAATCTTAAAAACAATACCTGGCTCTTACCCAGGTTCCCCTGAATCCATCGGGAGGCAGTGACACAGTGAGCATCTTAGCTGGTGAACCTCCATGAGATCCACTAGTGAGGTTTGCCCTGTGCTGTTTGGGAAAGTGATGGGCATATATCACTGTGACAAATGGCACTGCAGACTTTAAAGGAGAGACTTACTAGCCATCAGAGTTTTAGAGAGTTCAGTCTGTGTTGGCTGTAGTACCTCAGAGCATCATAGAGTGGGGCTAAGATGTGCCATGAGAGATACACAGTGACCTCCTTGCCCCAGCCAGGCCCCACACTCAGCTATGGCCTCATTGACAAGTTAATCCACTAAAATTAGCAATACTCATGATTTAATTAACCATCAAGAGCTAGTGACCAAGCCTGCAACACGTGGGCATTCGGCAGGGGTTGAGGGTAGAGGAGGGACATGTCGTATCTGTTCTGCAGCATCTATATAAGAAATGTTACATCTGCACTAGGGCTTGTCTGTCAACCATCATCATGACTGTTAAGGACGGAATCAACAGGCAGATGGAAGTCAAATGATCTACCCACTTTCCTATCTGCTCAGTAATCCATTGCAGAATAAAGTTGACTTTATTCTACTGTCAAGACCAAACTCTCTAGGTTCTGAGGGCCAATCCGTGCTTCACAGAGTCAGGTCTTGGCATGCCCTTCCCTGCCAGTACAGGGGCCAAAAAACCAGACATGGGTAGCTATTGTTAAGGACATGACATCTCTCAACATCATTTATTTGACAAACAGAAGCTTTATGCAGAGTTAAGCATTGTGCTGGTTAGAGTTTTTGCAAACTTGACCGAAACCTAGACATATCTGGAAAAAGGGAATCTCTCCCCATCCCTATCAAATTGGTTTGTGGGGTATTTTTTCAATTGCTAATTGATGTAGGAGAACCCAGCCTACTGTGGGCAGCGACATCCTTAGGCAGGCAGGCCTGGGCTGTATATGAAAGATAGCTGAGTAAGCCAGGGGAAGAAGGCCAGTAAACAGTGTTCCTCCATGGAACAGTGTTCCTGCCTCCAGGTTCCAGTCTTGAGTCTCTGCCTTGCCTTCTCTCATTTATAGATGAAAACCTATAAGCCAAATAAACCCTTTCCTCCCCATGCTGTTTTTGGTCAGCATTTTTATCACGGCAGCCGAGACACAAACTCAGACAAGCATTGAGCAAAGCTGTGTCAGCACACACCTACTAACCGATGAGCCTTAACGCTCCCCCAGTGAGAATAACTGTCGCTGGGTTTCCTTTGTCACACTGGCTGTTTAGAGTCTTTACCTCCTAAACTGGCTTTGCCATTCTGCATCTATAAGCTTTATTTTTTCATACAGACAAACTCATAATTCCGATTTACAGCTTCTGGGAGAAGTGCTTAAAGTCCCTCTGAGGAGAGAGGAAAAGCAGAGAAAAGGGTGAACAGCAGGGAGACTTCCCTTCTGTCAGCGTTATGATTAAGACAGTGTTTCTTTTTTGTTTGTTTGTTTGTTTTGTTTTGTTTTTGTTTTTGAGCTAGGGCCTTGCTCTTGAAGCCCAGGTTGGTCTGGCTTCAAACACGTGGCAATCCTCTCTTGAGTTCTAGGATTACAGGCGTTAGCCACATACTGTGCCTGACCACTTCCTAGTTCTTAAAGGCTCACATTGAAGGTTAAATTCGGAGTTTCCAAGGCTGGGAAATGTCTCTACAAGTTTCTGTGTTTGTTTATTTTGGCCCAGGGCTTCCTAGGCTTGGTCTTCTGGGAAATCCCACATTGGTGAGAGAAAGAGCTGGAGGTTCTGCTCTTGGCCACCAGAGGGCAGTGCAGGACAAACTGACCACCAGCTCTCACAGGTTATTTAGGGTGGCGGATTTCTATTGCCATGTTTCTCCCCAGGCCCTGCCAGGGTCCCCAGGAAGTCAGAGGTCATCCTGATTTGCTCACACATTGCTGAGCCAAGAGCTGGGTTACTAAAGACAGGTTCTTAGGCCTGAGCTTAGTGAGTAGGGTCACCAGCCCTGGCCACATTGCTCACTGGCTAGAGACCACAGCATATCCGGCAGAATAAGCTACATGCTACTCACCTTTCAAGTCAGCCTAGACATGGAGAGGAGGCATTTGTACAGGAGGCCCAGAAAAAGTTACCTTCATTTCCTTGTAGATCAACTTTAGGTGCATCTCACCCCACCCCCACACCCCAAGTAATATTTCCTGTACCACCCTGAGAGGTGCATGCTCAGCTGGTTCTAGGAGACTGAGTTACTTAGGGTCACATAGCAACCAGGCCCATGCTCCTATTTTCAGAAACTATGGGACGCTGGAGGGGCCCCTGAGACACAGAGTGGCTGTTCCAGGCAAAGGAGACCTGGAGGTCCTTACCTACGACAGCCAATGGCGGCCCAGAACTACTACATGTTTGTGAATCTGAAGCTTCTGGAGACAGAGTCCAGGTCTGGTCCCCACCACTCCCCTTGTGTGTACTTCTTCATTTAGCAAAGATTCCATCCCCTGGGATTTGAGGGTCCGTGCTTCTTCTCTGTGTCCCTGAATGAAGCCTGGTGGGCCATTTACTCACCAGGCACAGCTTGTGGCTCCTTGTGGTGTAGTAGTAGAGAGACTGGTTGGGTCAGGGTCTCCCGCAGGGAGATGTGCCGGGTTAGAGGCTGTGATAGAGGTGGGGATTCTGGAAGGCGGGGTCTCTCTTCACAGGCCTCTGTGCAGGGGCCTATGATGCTGCCAGAGTCGGATTCTGTATCAGAGCTGGAAGAAGGAAGAGGAGGGTGACTCAGAAGCTCATCCCCCTGCCCCCCATGTCCCACCTCCTAGTCATCAGCCCCTTTGACAGTCCTCAGGGCCTGGAGCAAAGATGTCAGCTCAGCTACCTCTGTGCTTGGACCCAGACTTAGCTCTGTCATGTCCTTAATTATATCCCCTTAGATTTCTATGTTGAAAGGGCAACCCTCAGTTCCTCAGCACATGACTGCTTTTAGAGGGAGGACCATTAAAGAGGTGACTGAGTTAAAATGAGGTCATTTCGGTGGGCCCTAATCCTATGACCGGTGCCCTTTAAGAAGAAACTGGGACATAAATGTACATAGAAGATGACTGCCATTGTAAACCAAAGATGCCATCTACAGGCCAGGGAGAGGCTTGAGACAGATCCTTTCCTAAGAGCCCCCAGGAGAACGCTCCTTTGCCACCCTTTTATCTCACACTTGTGTGACAGTTTTCTCCAATTCTGAAATATTCCATCCTGCAAGGAAACTCCTTAAGCAGGAAAGTTATAACTCAAAGTAGCTACAGGAAGTTCCTGAATCTGATCAGATTCACTAGACCCCTCCTTACCAGAGTAAGCAATAAAAGCTAAGAGTCCCAGACAGATCAGACAGAGAGAGAGAGAGAGAGAGAGAGAGAGAGAGAGAGAGAGAGAGAGAGAGAGAGAGAGAGAGAGAGAGAGAAGCAGCCAAGACAACTCAGAAAAGCTTAACTGGAAAAAAAAAAAGGCTCTTGACACCAGTCTACTGGGAAGGAGCAGAAACCAGCCAAGCTGCCCCAGGAGAGGTTCAGATCAACAAAGGTGCCTGGAAAAGACACTCTCCAGGCTGAGCTGCATTCAGGCTGTGCAGCACACTCCAGGCCCCCAGCTTTGTGAGTTGTCACCCACACTGGGGTGAGCTGTCTTTGAGTCATTTCTGCTCCTAAAGTAACCCCTCACCCATATTCCTGTAAGTAGCACCAATAAAACTCCTGGTTCACCAAGTTGGACTTTTGGGTTCCCTACCTGGGGTGACTAGACATGTGTGTTGCATCTCTCCAGAAAAAGTCTTGTCATACAGTGTACCCCAGCCCCCCAGAGTGTGGGAAGACATTTCCAGGAGGCTCCCAGGCTGGGGCACTTGGCCTTGACAGTCCCAGCAGGCTACAGTGTTGGACAGAACAGAAGGAAGTTCCCACCCCAGGCCTCCTGAGTCACCTTAATGAAGGCTGTTCTGACCTTCCTTCCTCCCAAGCCATGGCTTCAGGGCTGGGGATGGAGGGAAGTTGGAGGAGAATCTGCCTTGTACACACAATGCCCTGGCCTCAGTCCTCGCACATCCTAAACTGAGCGTGGTGGCAGGCATCTGTAATTTCAACACTTTGGAGGTCGAGGCAGGGGCATCAAGATTCGAAAACAAGTCTTAGCTATACAGTGAGTTCAAAGCCACCCTGGGCCACAGGAGACTCTGCCCTAAACGAGACGAAACCCACAACTGAAACAAAGGTCAACCAGAGCTCTGCTGCTTAGCTCCTGGGGCCAAACAAATGCATCTCTAGGGACCGAGTTCCTAAGCCGCAGAATGGACACGTGGCTTTCCTCAGTCAGCATGGCGGTGTTGACGGGCATGCAGGAAAGAAAAAGTGCAGGCGTTTAAGTTGTAGAGAAGGGGGCTTCTCAGAAACTGTAGACTCAATGCCCAACTGTGAACTCAGTGGCAGTTTAGAGGCCCACCCCAGTCAAACCCAGTGGGTCCAGCACAGAGTGCTGCACAAAGACTTCGCACTACCCATCCCTTCTTTGCCCTCAGATGCCTCTAGAAACATCTGTACCATTCATTCAGTAATTCAAGTCAAGACTGGGGAGACAGCCTGGCGTTCTCTTTCTCTGTTTAACCTATCAGTAAATCCATTACTGTGGCTCTATCCTGTGCCCCCTCCAGGGGCCCCCAGCCTCCCACCAGGTCTCCTTGCCTTCACTCTCCCCTACCCTGTCGTGTCTGCTCTCCACACCAAAGGCTGCAGATATCTAAAAATTGTTAATGATGTGTCATTTAGAACTCAACTCTTTCAATTGTTCCATGAATAAAATATAAATTCCTTACCTTCTTCATAACCAATCAACCAGCCTTCCTTCCTTCCCTCCCTCCCTCCCTCCTTCCTCCCCTCGCCCCGTGCTGGGGATTGAGCCCAGGTCTGGCACATGCTTTGTAAGTGCTCTAACACTGAACTACACCACAGGTCCCCAGTATAACCCCCTCCTTCACCCCTTTCCAGATTCTGGCTACATTGACCGTCCATTCTGTTTGTGTACCATTCCCACTGCTCTAGCGGACAGCCAGCTAGATTCAGCTAGACCCATCTGTGTGAGACCAGCATGGCCAGCACTGTCTCAGACACCATTTAGCTCCAGCCCACATGTGAAGAAAGAGAGTAGCCCACTTGCTTTGGGGACGCTTTGGCCCTCAATCACTGTGGGACTCAGTAACTGACAGATACCTTTCTTGGGCATCCAGTCTAAGGTAGCCATCCCAACCCTGTTTATAACATACCTCGACTACTCCTGTGCCTGACACATATGTGGTGTTTTTCTTGTTTAATGTTTCCTTGTTTCCTGGTAAACACCCAGGTAGTGAAGGTGTCTGATAGCAAAGACCTCACCTGGTGTATGAGTGAGTCACAGTTACACACTCAGAGTCCAGGCATTAATAAACAGTTCATACTGTTGGCTGCTTTTCCGAATGCACTCAGTGTATGTGGGGGCTGGAAAAGCCCGAAGGCTGCTCTTCTCATAGCCACAGTTGGTGTGGATCGTATACTGGGTGCATAAGAACTGTATTCTCCCCTCTACCCTTCTTGGTCTCTCTATCATCATGTACCACATCTTAGCATGGGAGGGCCCCAGAGCCCCTCCCTGTGACAGGTGTCACTCATCTGCAGCCCTTAGTGCATGGCTGTGGACTCCTGGGGGAAGATAGTAGAGCCAGGGCCTTTCCCTGCTCTGAGAAAACAGTGACTGTACAATACAGCCTTAATGGATTTGCTGTGCACCAACCAGTATTGGCATGTGTCACTGAGTCTTAGAGCTCCTTCAGAGGCAAGCCATTATTAGGGTCCCATAAACAGATGAGGAAACAGGCTCAGAGAGTCCCTTTGGCCAGGAGTTCCCAGTAGAGAGAGAAGCAGACCCAGAAGCAGCCTGCCCCATCCCACCTTGTTGCTGTCTTCATCCTTCAGCAATCTGGGCATACCTGCTGTCCTCACTGGTGACTAGGACCCGTACAGCCAGCACATCCTGCCCATCCTGCCCTGGGCCGATCCTTACTGAAGTCCATTCAGACGGCCGAGGAGAGGTGGCTTCAACTTCCATGGGTCTGGAGTTGGGCTCAGGGACACTCTTTGGCTTCTTAGGAGAGATGGGCTCATCTGCCAAGAGAATAGGGCCTATAGAGATAGCAGAATAAATGGTCCCTTTCAGGGCACTGGTTCTTCTAAGTGTCTGGGAAGGATGCTGGTCCACTCAGATAGATGTTCAAGGATAGAGCTTCCCATCCTCTGTGCCATTGCCGAGGGCCACCTCTCAGCCCAGCAAATGCCCCAGTGCTTAGGGCACTCCTGATGTGTGCAAGACATAAATACATCCACCATCTCATTTAATCTGGAGAAAATGCTGAGACACTCCCAGAATCCGTTGTAAGCTCCCTGGATTGCTTGGTTCAAACTGCCTCTGCCAAGGTGTTGTTAAACTCAGGTGTGTCATCTGATATGTCACCTTAAAAACTTGTTTCCACCCAGGCATGGTAGTGTACACCTTTAATTCCAGCACACTGGAGGCAGACAGAGAGGATCTCTGTGAGTTTTCGAGGCCAGCCTGGTCAACATAGTGAGTTCCAGGCCAGCCAGAGCTATGCAGTGAGAGCCTGTTTCAAATCAAAACCAAAACCCAAACAATAACAAAAAAACAAACAAACCTATCCCCAAATGTTTCCGTGTGTGTGTGTGTGTGTGTGTGTGTGTGTGTGTGGTGTATACACATGTATGCATAGATGGTTTTAGATGTGTATAGGTATGTGTGTGTGTGTGTGCATGTGTGTGTGTGTGGTGTATACACATGTATACATAGATGGTTTTAGATGTGTATAGGTATGTGTGTGTGTTCGCATGTGTGTGTGTGTGGTGTATACACATGTATGCAGAGATGGTTTTAGATGTGTATAGGTATGTGTGTGTGTATGTGCACACGCGCATGTGTGCGTGTGTGTGTGTGGTGTATACACATGTATGCAGAGATGGTTTTAGATGTGTATAGGTATGTGTGTGTGTGTATGTGCACACGCGCATGTGTGCGTGTGTGTGTGTGTGTACATGTGTGTGGTGTATACACATGTATGCATTGATGGTTTTAGATGTGTATAGGTATATGCGTGTGTGTGTGTGTGTGCGTGCGTGTGTGCACATGTGTGTGCATATGTGCATATGGAGGCCTGAGGTCGATATCTAGCCTCATCCTTGATGCTCTACACCTCATTCATTAAGGCAGGATCTTGCCCTCAAACGCAGAGTTCAGAGCTATGGCTGGTCTTGCGAGCCAGTGCTTGGAGGTTGCCCATCACCATCTTCTGAGGCTGTAACTACAGAGGGCCACTTGTCTTACCTGGCCTCTCTGTGGGTTTCTGTGGACCTAAACTCAGGTCCTCGTGCTTCTATGGCAAACTCTTTACCCACTGCGTCATCTCTAAGTTCTTTAGCTCTCATCTTTTTGACCTTTTGACCCAGCCTGTCAAGTCCTTCTAGAAAAGGACCCTCTCAGCTCCCAGACAGCTCTGCCCAGCTTCTTGCTCCCTTGTGCTGGTCCTGTCTATACTCAGCCTCTGGTTTCACCTTCTCCCATGATTCTCAATGAGCCTAGCAGAGAGGGTTCCCAGATCTGCATCTGCAGCCTTGCTGCTTCCCCTGCATCTAGACGTGTGTCTTCTGTTGTTGACATCTCCATGTGGGTGTCTAGCAGACACAGCACATGCAATAAGTCCAAAGTGAACCCTTCATCTTGACTCTCTAACAGCTGCTCCACTCATCACTGCGCCCAGATCAGTCTGGGGCTTCCAGAAGCTAAGGTTGGCACCATAATGGCATCTTTGATACACCCTCACCCTTCACAAAGCCTTCTACAAGTGTGTGCTTCAAATATGCCAGGAATGGCGTCTAGGTGATTAGGTTGGCACCATAGTGGCATCCTCAATACCACCCTACCTTTCATCTGTCACAAAGCCCTCTACCATGCTGATGGTTCTTTCTTCAAAGGCACCAGGCATGAAGTCTCTTTGCTGCCATTTCCCTGTCTCCACCACATCTTGCCCAGATGATATAAAAAAGTTGTCTCCAGCTGGACCCCCATCCCTTTCCTGCTGAGTCCCACCTTTCAACAGAATCGACACATAAAAATGTAAGTTGGAGGATGCTATCCCTGCTCAAAATCCCCAAGAGGTCTCTCATTTTTTACTCTGCAGTTAAGAGGACGAGTCCTGTTTAATTTAGCTCCATGGCCTTGGTGTCCTTATCTCCCAATGCTGTCCCTTGGCTTGCTCTATTCCTGCTGTGTTACGACTGTGCTGTTCCCCAGGTCTTCAGAGAGGCACCGTCTCCATCCCTCATGTTGCCCTTGAATCTGCTCTCCCCGACCTTGTGTGCAGTGCTTATCTTGATGAGCGCTATCCCTGGACTTCACTCCCTGCAAGCTTTGGCCAGTTGTCACTTCTTAGTGTTGAATTGTTCTGCTACACACTCTCTCCCCTTTATTATCCCTCAGAGTCAACCTCGCCTTCTAATAAGCTGTTTAATTTCCTTTTTACTTTGTTTGTTGTCTCCTTCGGACTAGGACGTGGTAATGAAATGGTTTGTTTTGCTTGTGGAGTGGATGAGTGCATGAGCCCAGCTCCAGTCCAGCCAGTGACTGGTTGGTGAGCTGTCTCCTGTCACAGGGAAGCAGTCATCCAATTTCCTCTCTAGAATTAAACCTCAGGCTGGACTGGGCTCCCCCTCACTTCTCGCCCCCAATATGGCCGCCTGTTTCCTTTCCTGTGTTCTTGACTTTGCCTACTGGATTGGTACCACCTGTACTTAATATACAGAAGGTTCTACCTCCAGCCTGTTCACTCGCCTCTCATTTCTGGCCAGTCTTGGAAGAGCCAAGCAAGCTTTCTTTGACCCCTTATGAATCTCCTACGATTCTGATGAGACCTTTACCCCTTTACCTTCCTACTCCCAGAAAATTCCCTGGAAACTGCTTGCTGAGTGGAATGCACAACATTGTTTTTGAGGTTCTCCCCTGACCTTTGACTTCCACCCTTCTCTACTTTAAGGGGCCCTTTCCTTCCCTGTCTCTCCATTGTTCCAGCTCAGTCCTATGTTCTTCATGCTTCCCTCCAAGTCTCTCTTCTCTTTACACATACTCTTTCTGAAAGAGGTATCTGTATTTCCTGCCCGTAAAGACAAGTCAAGAAGTTCTGAGCTTTCTATGACGTTTTAAAACACTAGGTCAAATACAACGTGAGTACAGGCAGACCCAGTCTGCTGGCTCTTAGTCTAACCCTCAGTATGTGCAAACTTACTTGTGTGCACGCACACCGATGCGTTTATGCTAGTACAACTGGGACGGAAGGTGTCTGGGGAATATCACTGGCTACTTTGCTAAAGATGATAGTCATGGTTGTGATTGTTGTTGTGATGATAGTGATGGTTTTGCTGATGGTGGTGATAATAATGGTGGCTTTGATGGTAATTATGGTTTGGGTGGCATTTGTGGTAATGGTGGTAGTTTTGGTGATGATGGTAGTGGTTTTGGTTTTGCTAGTGTCTATATGATGGTTGTAATAAGAGCAGTGGTGGCTTTTATTGGGCCCCTAATATATGCCAGGAATACTTTGAGTACTGGGACTTGTACTATGTCTGTCACACTTATATAATCCTTCAAGCAAAGCATTTTGGGACCCCCCATTTTCTTGCTGAGATAATGGGAACACGGAGAGGCTCAGACCCCCACAGATGGTCACATGTTGCTGGGCTCTATGTCTGTGAACATGACAGAACCATTTGTTTGGACAGAGTCACACACTGTCTTGGATTTTGTAGTCCTTCTGACAGTTGGCAGAACATACCTCTGTCCCAGCAACGTGATGCTTGTCTGCCTCAGACCAGTGGAGATTTGTCACCCAAGGCTCTGAGTGGCCTTGCCAGGTTGAGTTGACACTCATGTTCCTATTGTAAAAGCTTGTTTCTAATGGCTGCTGCCCTATCAGCCTGGATCCTTGGTGGAGGGTACACAGACAGACAGACAGACAGAAAGACAGTCAGACAAACCTGGAGCCCACCCTTAGACATTCAGCTTATAGAGTCATCTAGCAACCCCCAGACTCATGAAGAGAAAGCGGAAGAGACCACACACACTGAGATTTGAGAGATGCGTTCAAGGTCCCGACTACCGGCATGGATTTTGGTTCAGGGCTTGAAGAAATTCCCCTGGGTGCCACTCCCCATACCCCAGTCATGGACAGAAGTTGAAAATGAAACATGTGGAGGGAATTAAAGCAATGAGGATACCGTTAAGAATATAGAGCTCCAGTCAAAGAGCTCTGCAGAGGGGCAAGGCAGGCAAGGAGACATGATGGTGCTGGACAAAGTAAAGGGCCAGCCTTACCAACTCTCAGAAGCCAAGGCTATTATATTAGGGGTTAGGGTGTCAGGAATAATACCTTGGTTCCTCTCCTGGTCCCATACCACCCTTCCACCAGGTTTCAAACCTAATGGGAAGCTAGTTCAAGGTACCCTGGAGGATGTAGTTTGCAGGGGCTAGACCTCTATAGCATAGGCAGAGTTGGGGATGACAGAGCATACATGCTACCACAGACAGGCAGGGGTCTACACTGCTATGCAGAATGGCCCCCCAGCCATTGTCCCCAGGTGGACTATGATCAGTGATGGAGAGATAAGGCACGAGGCATCAGCAGGGTGACAGAGAGCTTGAGCAGACAGCTCTTCAGTACATTTCCAGGGGTGTTACAACTGCTCAGGGAGGAAGATTTGTCCCTGGCACTGTTAGTCCTCAACAGGACACGTGTTCAAAGACTGTGGCTACTTCAGGCCCTTTAGAGAGGACTCATCGCAGTATTGTAATGGGAGCAGAGCATCCAGGGATGCTCAGAGATGAACGCATGGATGGGTAGCCCTGAGCCTCTCTCTGGTGTACTCTTCACCATGAAGTCGTTCTCCCTGCCTTGCTGTGCTTTCCCCAGGTGTCACAGACCCTGTGTGTGTGTGTGTGTGTGTGTGTGTGTGTGTGCGCATGCGTGCACGAGTGTACAGTTCCACCTTCTGCTGAAGGAAACCATGACAGACAGTGTTACTTAGAGCCCTCTCTGGTCCCAGTCAAAGCCGAAGCAAAGAGATACACATTCAGCTAATCAAACAAGAAAGGGCTAGCACACCCTCCCTGATAGAAGGCATTCCTCTGCCCAGAGAAGAAAGGAACTAGGTTAAACTTTATCCCGTGGGCCTCAGTGGCATGTGCTATTCCCATCCCAGACCCTTCATCCCGAATCTTGACCCAGACACCAAGGAAATGCCAGCTTCACATGCATCCCAAGATCAGACACCAGTCCCCAGAGCAGGCTCCTTTAGGGCATGAGAGCCCTTTCATTGGGATGAGGGGTGGAGCACAATGTTTTCCTTATGGCTGTGTAGGCTCCCAGCAGCAGCAATCAAGCTGGGCAGTTGTGTCCCGGCTGCAGGGTAGGGGCTATAGTTGGGCTATGGTTCTCTTTTCCACCCGTCCTGTCACTAACAGGCACTGTGTCCAGCCAGTTCAGCTTCCAGCTTTGGCTTCAGCCAGGACCCATGTCTACGTTTCTCAGAGAGTCTTTGTAGTGTGCTGGCAGACGTGAAGACATTCTCAAAGAGACATATGTGCCCTTCCCTTTAACTACGCTACGGAGACAATGGATCCCACGAAACTGGAATTTCCCTAGAATCTCATGCTGAGGGAAGGAAAGCCTGGTGTTTGTCTCATGGAAAGAGACTCCACACAGTGATGACACCTCTGAGATTACCACGCCAGAGAGACTGCCGCCCTGACCGCCGTAGGCAGGGCCACACCTCTGACATCATTACTTAGTTTTCTATTTCTAGTTGACCTCTATTTAAACTTAGATCTCCATGAAGACCTCAGAGATGGACTTCAGCGTGTGTTGGCCATGGGGGTAGGAGTACAGGGTTGGGGTGAGGTGAATGGTGGTAGCTCACTTGGTGTCTGTATTTTTTCCTAATATAGTCACAGCTTTCTCTGTTTTTCTTGAGTGCTTAATTGGCCTATTGAGGACAAGTGGCTGAGCCTGGTTTGTTAGGACCCTAGAGTCCAGGCTTTGTCCCTATCAACTCTGGTAACAAGATGGGTAGGGATAGCTGGAAGTTCTGGAAGGTGGTTCTCTACCTTTGACAGCAATTTAGGGAGGCAGGAAGGGAGGCAGTCTTGGGGGTTTAGCCTCTTTCTTGGGCTAGTGTGAGGCAACAATCTCCTCCCAGCACTCTTGGGACAGAGGGGGTGGTAGGCATTGCCACAGATCCATGATGGAGTCTACAGCTGGCTGGGCCTGATGTGGGTTGATGGGACAGACCTGACAGCACTTCTGGGCTGCCACACAGTTGAGAGGCTGGCTGTCCCATCGAGGTGTACCCTTTGCTAAAGCCTCACATGGGCTTAAAGGATCAGAGACAGCAGTCAACTTCTTAGGCTCACCCAGATCCCAGATCACAATGGTGGGACATTTCCCACTCTACTTATTATGTCCAAGTGTCACCTGGATTCCTATGCTGGAGACAGGAGGGGAGAGAGAATGGGTGGCCTTGAGACACACTGCTGAATGTGACCTTGGTGTCAAAATTATCATGGGAACAGCTGTCAACTCAGGTGCATCCCTCTGGTGTTTGGGGGGGGGTGTGGGCACCCAAACCTGCTTTGCCACACAATTTATGCAAGGATGACAACCCTCAGGAAGCAAGGGAGGCACGAAATGGAAGCATTGTGTAGGGATGGCACACAGCGTCTACGTTCTGCTTCCTTAGGGCTCTGTCATGAACTATGGCTTGACCCCAGCAAGACCTTCCCAGCCTGAACAAACGCTTCCGTCCTCAGAGCAGATTCTGGATGGACCAGGTGTGGGCCCAGGATAAAGCAGGCTCAGGCACCAGGCTTTTGAGATGAGTAAGGAGAGACTGCGCTTTGCTGTCTTTTGCTGAGGGAGACGGTTAACAGGAGATGGTTTTGTGAAAACATTGGTGTTGGAGATGCCTAAGGGATGTCCAGGAAGTCATGGGGCATTGGGGAGAGGCAGTTAGCAACACAGACAGGGTCTCTGTGTTTCCTCTTAGTTGAAGCTCTGGAACGCCCCACACAATGCCTTTGACAGGACTCAGGAGGCAGGACTCTGGAGCTGAGACCTATGTCTGAGGGGAAATAGATGGTTGCCTTAAGAGGCTGGGAATGAGAGTACAAGAGAGAAAAGATGATGGTGCCTCCAGCACATCTGGGGCCTCTGACCAGCGTCCATCCAGCTTGTAGGGTATCCAGAGCCTCAGCTTATCTATGCTGGAAGGAAGTTTTTCCAGGAGCAGTCCCTCCAGAGAGGTGCTATCCAGAGCTCAGCAGAGCAGCCCAAGTGCACAGTTCCAGGCACTGACCTGGGCTGGCTAATTGATTCCACCTTTCCAAGACTCAGTGCCAGAGGCTTCGTTAGCTCCTGGTGCACAGAAGAACCTCACTCTGGGACACAGAGGGAATGAAATTCCAGGGGTCAAAACTGGGATTTTGGGAACCTATTTTGGACCTTGGTACTCTCTGCTCCCTCATAGTGGAGGGTATCACTCTAACTCACCTGTCTAGCACCAGTGATCTTTCTTAAGATCCTCTTTCATATCTGCGTCAAAGGTATGGAGCCTTTTGATATGGAACCTTGGTGGCTATATTGCCTTTCAAGAAATAAACTGTCCCTACGGTCAATCCTAAGCTGATATTTCCCCTTAAAATCACCTAGGTAGAATAACATGATTCATTTATGTTTCTTTGAGAGACAAGGGAGGGCATTTCCCCAAATGCTTCCTTTTTCTCCTTTAGTGTCTACTTCTTGAATCTGTCTAAATGGTGGTTATTTGTTCATAGCTGCTACTCATTTATCCTTGGGCCATTGCTCAGTAAAGATTAACTTGATCAGCGTCGCTGTGGGAGGTGCCTGGAAAACCCACTTTCAGTAAACTCTTTAAATACAATGAATTTCCATGTTTAAGTCAGATTTTTTCTCTAGTCCGACTGCCTAATTATATTTTAATTTTTCTAACTATATGACACTTATTGACTGACTGACTGATTGATTGATTGGTGTTTTGAGACAGGGTCTCTCTACACATCCCTGGCTGTCTTGGAACTTACTATGTAGACCAGACCAGCCTAGAATTCATGCTGTTTTAAAAATGTAGATATTTGGAACTGGAGAGATGGGTCAGTTATAAACAGTGCCTATTTCTCTTCAAGAAGACCCGAGTTCGGTTCCCAGCATTCACATCTGGCATCTTACAACCACCTTTAGCTCCAACTCCAGGGGATCCAATACCCTCTCTGTCACCCAAGGGCACTGTACTTATGTGTATAAACCCATTCTCTCTCTCTCTCTCTCTCTCTCTCTCTCTCTCTCTCTCTCTCTCTCTCTCCCTCTCCCTGTCCCTCTCCCTGTCCCCCCTTACATACACACACACACACACAATTTAAAAATATTTAAAATGCAAATGGTCAAATTTGTTTCATGTTTCTCCTACATGAATTTGTTTTTGTTAACAGTTCTGTAATGCAGAATCACTACCTCCCGATCTAACAAATATTTAATTATAGCACATATATTGCACAAATTTGCCCTGTTAGGAACTTCTTTTGGGGTGGGGAGAGGTTATTTTCTTGACACAGGGCCTCACATAGCCAAGGTTTTTCTTGAACTTGTTATGTAGCTGAGGATGACTTTGAACTCCTGATCCTCCTGCCTGCACTTCCCTAGTATGGGCATTGCAGGATAGTCACATTGCCTGACTTGTATAGGAACTTACATTTAATTCTATTAGACCACCTTAGTAATATTAAGTCTTAGGGTCGGGGAGGTAGCTCAGTGGTAGAGTATTTGCCTACCAAAGTCCTGGATTTGATCTCCCCCATCACAAAAAATTTAAGTCTTCAGTGTTTTTAGATTAAAAAATATTCTACCAAATACCAATTATGTAGGATATAGTAGTCAGGCCAAATCAAACCAAGACACTCTCTGAGCAGGTCTGAAAAAGCCGACCCAAACAGATAATTAAGCTTATTTACTTAGAGGACTTTATCAGAGACCTAACACGAGGCTTCAAGACTTTCAAGATTAGCTGGATTTCCTAGCACACAGTAGGTGATCAGCAAAATTAGGTAAATATATGAATGAACAAGAGTGTAGATTAGATGAATCAGAATCAAAACACACTGAGGCACATACTATTAAACATCAGGAAGGTGCAAGGGCTTTTGGGGCCCTCTGCTATGTCTCCTGGGTCTAGAATGATGATGTGGGCACCAAATGTTACATAGGCAAAGGGATTGATCATCTGTTCATCCCTCTACCTGATTTTTAGTCTCCAATAGTCTTCCTTGAATGGAAGAGGAGATAGGGACCCTGGGTCATAATCTGAGGTGGGCCTGAAGGCAGACTCGGGCATCAGCAGCTGAGCTGGAGCCTGGAGTCCCAGAAGTGCTCTCTGGGAGAAGCCAGGACCCTTATAGTTCACAGAGGGCTTTTTCCTGCCATATTGAAAACCCAACCACATCCAGTCTGGAAATGGCAGAAGCTCCTCCCTGTAGAGATCTGGCACTGTCCAGGGTAGTCAATGGGGACTCCAAGTCCTTCCCCTACACAGAGTGGTCAGGCAGAGCCTGCAGGGCGCTATGCTCAGAGTGGCCAGGTGGGTGGAGCCTCATACCACAGGGCTTCCATGAGTGCCCCTGCTGGTTCACTGTCTTCCGGAGACTGACACCCACTCCTTCCTCCTTATTTTCCTCCCATCACTTGGGTGGACCAGTGAGAACCATGAAAAGACTCATTTTTTTTTTCTCTATAAGAACCCAAACAGGTGGGGCTTTTGGTAAAGCGCTCAGAGCCATGGCAACCCAGTTTGTTCCTAAGGTCACACTGGCTCTCTCCTCCTCTGCCCAGAGTCTAGAACACCAAAGTACCACACATTTCAGGAAGAGACCCCAAAGCCTGGCACCGGAGTATTGGTGATATTTTTCCAAATATTACCCTTGGGTAATATTTCAGATTGCCCTGGCATAGCCCCAGAGAGTCCCGGGTCACCACAAGTGCAAGCCCCACCAGCAGTTTAGGGGAGGTCAGCTCCCCTAAACCGGTGCCCGTGTTTGAGATTTTAGAAGCTTCCACGGCAAAGAAGAGAGGAAACGGTGGGTTTTATAAAGAACCATATTTATTTTCATTTACAGCATCAAGTATCATAAATAAACCTAAACATCGCTTGCTGTGTGTGTAAAATACAGGGTTCCGTATGGCACTGTAAATGAATTCTCTAGGGTCACAGACATGCCACGAGATGGAGAGGAGACTGTCTAAAGAGGCTGAGAGCAGGGGTGGGGTGCGGGGGAGGGGAGGCTCTCTTTGGTTGACATTTTAGAGAGGGGAATGCTGGAAGAGAAGAAAAGAGGAGAGGAGAGGGCTTTGTACTGGCTGGGCTCTGCGCCAACATAGCAAGCAAGTGCAGCATGCAGGACCCAGGACCGGGTGGAAGCTGAAGAGCAGCGTAGCTCTGGCTGCGTGTGACGTGAGAAGGACTCTGGCTGCAGTCTGAAAATGTGGGGCTGGACTCACATCTGCTCTCTGTGGTGACTGCTTCCTGTAGGTGCATGCGACTGTCGTGCTGCTCCAGGTAAATGAGCAGAGACACTATGCCCTTTCCAGAGACTGACAGTGGCTGACCTGGGCTACTTCTGGAAGCCAGCCCTTCTCCTGTGACCACTACTGCTCTGATTAAAGCTTGTGAAACAGTAGGGACTTAAGAGCCTAGAGGTACGTGAAAGGCATAGCAAACCCCTACGACTAACTATGCTGAACCAGGGGAAGGGTTTGCTATTATATTCACAGCACAGAGCATTGGTCACGCTGGCCTAGGAGTCTGGGAACAAGTATGCTTGTAAATCCTCACCAAAGTGAGTCACTTACGGTCCTGGTCAAAGGAATTAGTAATCTTTGTATTAGGATGGGCTGAAGAAGGTACTCCTAGACGTGTCTTTTTTTCAGAGGTTACTAAATAGAAGTGTTTTCAAAGGTGACAAGAGCCCTCAGTATTGTCTCACAAACGTGGTGAACCCTTCTATAAAGATCAAAGTCTTTGAAAATGCAATAGAGAAAACATGCATAGAGGCCAGCCCATAGTCCAGAGGAGAAGGGGCACGGGGCATGCACTTGTTGTGGACCCAGGCTGCTGGCTAGGCTCCAAAGAAGGGGAGGCAGAACATAGCTTTCAAGCTGACACCCCTCCCCATGCTGTTTACCACCCATGCCTCTAAGGAGTCTGTTAGTAGGCAAGACACTCACAGTTAGCAGAACCACTACGACCGACGCAGAGAATGGGGTGCAGAAAGCGGGTTAGGGGTTAGTACCTCTCTGTGAAAATTGCCAAGAAAATCAGTCACCTTAGAGCAGAAGTGTCAGCCAAGAAGTGGGTGAAGGACTGGAAGGCTGAAACGTACTGGCGGCCGCAAAGTGAGATTGGAAAGAGAAAGACAGAAAGGAGGACTTAGCGAGGGCCTAAAACAAATCCAAATCACATAGGAAAGAACACTGGAGGTGAGGAACAGAGCAACCATTGTCCCTCACAAAGGACTGCCTGCCTAGGAGGGACCAACCTTCCTGGTGGCGACCAGCTAGTCATTTCCAAGAGTAGATGCCCAGGGTCTGCATAGAAACAGAACTCCATGCTTGTCTGCAAATGTTCCCAGGACCTTCTCTCCCCATGAGCCCCTCTGTCCCCAGTTTTCTCTGGGATCTCATACTCATCCTCGAAGCAAATTCATCTCCAGAGTATCTGTCTCCCAGGACCTGCCCCTGCTGTTACCCACCAGGAAGGTTAAGGTCTCAGAATATACAGATGTCTCAGCCCTGTGTAGACACACCCTGTCTACCAGAGTAATGCAAAACAGCCTCTGTGTGGCTATAAATGAATTCTTTTCTTTTTTTGTTTTTGGAGAGTTCACTCTGGCTTCCCAGAGCATTCCACAAAGTATCCCAGCCCACCCTGAACTAGAGAAAAATCACTATAACATGACCTTGAGAATTCATGTGACATAATGAAACATAATAGGACTCAAGGGCTCCTCCCATCATGCTTGGCCATTAACACCCCAGCTATACTCGGGGCACGTACAGTGTACGTCACCACACAGGCAACAGTTCCAACAAGGTCAGAGGTGCTGGTTCCCACACACTTGGCCATAGCCATGCCTGTCTTTCCCATATCTTCAGGGCAGAGTCTAGAAAGGCACCCTTCTTTCCCCTCCCTGCAGAAAGCTTACGCCAAAGCTTTCAAGGTCTTTAACCAGACCTTCCTAGTCCTGAGAGTGTATGCTACTGGTGGATGCTCTAAATAGCTGTCTTGCACCCAGTGACTGTAGACATGAGAAGTACCTAGAAGGCCCTTAGTAGCCCTCCAGTTGCTCAGCCTGCTTCTGAAGCTAAGCATCATAGACAGGGTGGGGACAGCTGAAGGCTCTTTCCAGAGGGGAAAACACCGTGGGCTTGGAGTCACCCAAAGACCAGATGCTATTCTTTGTCTGGGGCACTGGGAAAAGGTTTTCAGACTGTGTTGAGGAAACATGCACGTGACTAAGCACCAGGATGCCACCAGCACTGATCAAGGCCATGCTTCCCAGAGGCAAGTACCCGGTTCAAAGAACCTAGGGGAGAGGAAGCTGAACCATGGCGGACCTGAAGGGCTTTGGCTCAGCCTGCAGCTGGGGTTGGTGAAAATGACGCCATCTGAAATAGTTTGCCCTCAGCATTACATCAGCCTGACATAGCTATTCAGGGTCAAGTGCCGAGAGGCTCTCCCTGCAGCACCCATTAGTGGGAGGAGACTATCTGCTTGCCGCACGGCAACCCTGTAGTTCTATGCCATTGGCTATGGTTTGGTGGGCAAGAGGGAAAGCCTCTAGGCTCCTTTTTGATTTCAAAACGTACGAGCAGGGTACCTCTCTCCCATCCTGAGGACGGACAGCATTGACACTCTGCCGTGCACTTTGACCACTTTTGGTTTATTTTGCTCCTGTGCTTAACTTCTGTTGACCTCTTTATGTTTTTACATATCTGCATTTTTGAAACAAACAAACTCAGCATGCACTGTGACCAGGTGGCATCTGGATGAGTAAACCAAAAGGCATTGATCACATGACGGTACCCTCTCCTTTGTGACTCTAGTCCCAGCTCATTAACTTTGCTGGCAGCAATGAGTCTCAACACACTGCCAAGCTCAAGGGCCTCGTAAAACTGGCCATAATGGTTGAAACGGTTAGAAATATTGATCCTTGTAGAAAAATAGTGCTTTCTTTTTTGGCGTATGAAAAGTTAAAAATTGAAATGTAAACCCAGCAATATGGCTCACTTTGGTTTGAAAAAAAAAAAGAAAGAAAGAAACAACACAAAGCTGTTAAAAAGAACAAACACATACAAAAATCCTTCATGTTGTCCCTGGCCCTAGCACCAGGAATAGATGCTCAATCCTGTCAAACAGGCGGAAGTGGCCGACGTGGGACTCTTTGGCTTGGAGCTAATTGGTTACAGATGCTGGCCAGAGCCTGAGCAAACTACAAACATCGCAGTCTACACTGGAAATGTTAGGGCACTGTGGGGCAGCCCGCAGCTCACTGCAGCTTCACTGGGACAAACCTGAGCAGCCAGCTGCGGATGCTCTCCAGGGATTCCTCAGACTCCCTGTACATGGCAGCCAGGACCTCGGAGAAAGCCCAGAGCAGCAGCAGCCCCAGGCTCAGGAGCTCAAACATGAAGCAGTAGTTGTGAGCATTGTCCCTCACATGGTGGCCCGCAGCCTGCAGGAGTCCCTGCATCCACCTAAGCAGGCTCTGGGGCAGGTTGAGCAGGCCTCTTGTCAGCCTGAGAGGCCAGCTGAGTGCCTTCCTAAAGAAGGAGGTGGAGATACCTGGGGGGCTGCCTTCTGGCGTGCTGATGGCCGCCACTGCACAAGAGCTTTCTGCTGGAACATCTCTCCGAGCTGCTTCCTGCTCCGGCCATGTCCCTTCCTCCTGAGGAAGACAGCAGAGCAAGGACAGTTAGTCAGTGAGCCTGAGGAGGCTGCCTCCAGCCAAGCAGACTGAGCTCCGGTTCTTGGTGTTGAATGTGGGCCTTGCTTGTTTTTAAGGGGGGCAAACTCACCATGCCATTCTCTAGCCTTCGAAATATGCATGCCCATTGGCTTGCACATCTCTTGTACTGATACATAGTCCAGAAATAATTACAAACAGGGATTAGGATTTGTATGCAAATACATTCACTGTAGAAATCTTTGAGAGATAATATTAAACGGCATAAAAGTCCAACAGGATGGAACTACTGAAAGAGATTACTGACTATGCATAAAATACAATATTTTAATAGCATTAGAAATTATACTCCTAAGCAAGGCGTGGTGGCACACCCCTTTGATCACAGCATTCAGGAGGCAGAGGCAGGTAGATCTCAATGACTTGGAGGCCAGCCAGGGGTAACGATTGAGTTCCAGACCAGTCAGGTTTACATAGATAGATCCTGTCTCACTTAAAAAATAAGGTCTTACCTCTGAAATGTCAGCTCCCTACTGCTCTCCAATTCCTTCCCTGACCCATCCCCACTCCTCGTTGAGTTAGAGTATGGCTAAGTTGCTTAGACAGATCTTAAAGTTCATATGTAGACGAGGCTTGCTTCAAGTTCAAATGCCCCGGCTTCTGTCTCCCAAGTGCTGAAATTACACAGGAGCTGAAGAGATGGCTCAGTGGTTAAAAACACCGGCTGCTCTTCCAGAGGATCTGGGTTTGATTCCCAGCACCCCCATGATGGCTCATGACTGTCTGTAACCCCAGTCCCTGGGGACCTGACATCCTCTTTTGGCCTCCATGGGCACGAGGCACACATGTAGTCCAGAGACATATGTGTAGAAAACCCACTCATCATACATACACTAAAATGGGAAAAAGTTAAGAAGGAAGAGTCTCAGCAACCTGTTCTTGATAAACTTTCAGTGAAGACGAAGAAACCTAGAAAGCTAGAGAGGTGGGATCTATTCACACAGGGAAAGATCTTGGGGGAGAGACAGTACAATGTCAGTGTTCCAAATGCCAGTAGTCTTGAACAATTACCATAAGGTCAACTGGCGTTTTCCCAAGGTAAGTGGTCATAGGTAACTTTACTGCCTTTATTTTTATTTACTTTCCCATTTCCCTAAAGCTACCTCCCTTTGGGGCTAAAGAAGTCTGTCTAACTCTGAGGCTGTCTTTAGAGACTTCATCAAGGGGGAGGGATTGCCCCTGCTCGCCCAGCACTGTT
This sequence comes from Rattus norvegicus, assembly GCF_021556685.1. Taxonomy (NCBI): domain Eukaryota; kingdom Metazoa; phylum Chordata; class Mammalia; order Rodentia; family Muridae; genus Rattus; species Rattus norvegicus. Next base: position 179,402,006 of record NC_141534.1, on the reverse strand, counting down.
GAGACCAACATACCTCTCTTTGCTGATTCAGCTCTGCCCGTCTCTTCCGCTGTTTGCTGCTGGTTTTACAGTGAGCAAAATGGAGCTTGCAGTAAAATTTGCCTGTGAGAAAATATACACACATACATGCACATGCAGTTTTTCTCTACAGACAACCATTGGAACAAACGTCTATCCTCGTCCAGTTGGAATACAACAACCTTGGAAATCAACCCAGCACGGTTCAGACATGCGCAGGGGCTTATCCACCTGCCCTACAGTGGCTCCAAGATAGGTGGAGCCAGCAATGGGGAACCTCTGAGTGGGGCTAAAGCCACCAGGTAACTCACGATACAGACAAAAGTCAGACTTCTTCACAAGGTCGGCTGTCAGGGAAATAACTAGGTAGCTCCTCAAGTATCAATCAGACCCTCAGTATTTCCAGAATCTTGAGGGTCAGGACAGCCAGCCAGGAATGAGAGAAAAGACTCAGGCAGAGTGCATGCTGGGTAAAATGGCACTGCCTGGGACCACTGGGTACCTTCTAGAATAGCCTTCCTGCCTACTTCTACAACAGTAACAATGGCGATGGTAAAAACACAGTAATAATAATAACAGTGGGAGGACCTAATAAATACTTTATATAACTTAACTCATCAGCCCCCACATTCTTACTAGCTAGGAACTGTTATCTCTTCATTTTGTTCTTCTGAGGCAGTCTCTATATGTGTCCCAGCTGATCTGGAACTCAGACTCTTACTGTCCCTGCCTCTTGAGTGCTGGGATCACTGGTGTACAATGTCCATACTGGTCCTATCATTATCCTCATTTTTCATATGAGGAGGCTGAGGGACCAAGACTTTAACAGCCCCAAGATCATGTGGTGAGTAGGTGCTACTGTCTAAATTCACCCCAGCAAGGATAGTTTTTGTTTGTTTGTTCATTTATTTTTATTTTGAGACAGGGTCTCTCTGTGTGTCCTTGGCCGCCCTGGAACTCATTCTGTAGACCTGGCTGGCCTTGAACTCAGAAATCTGCCCTCCTCTGCCTAGCGAGTGCTGGGATGAAAGGCATGTAGGATAGTTTTAAGATTCACAATTAGAAGCACTGTGTCCTATTGTCCTATATTGTATATGACAATATAAAATCAAAGGCTTAAGGATTGAAAGTAATCTCTTGGGGCTGGTGGGATGGCTCAGCAGTTAAGAGCATTGGCTGCTCCTCCAGAGGTCCTGAGTTCAATTCCCAGCTACCACACAGTGGCTCACAGCCATCTGTAATGGGATCTGATGTTTTCTTCTGGCACGCATGTATACATGCAGAAAGTGCACTCATACACATAAAATACAAATCTTTTTTAAAAAAGTGATCTCTCTGTACAGTGAATATATTGTCTTTGCTGATGAGCTCTGGTAGGCCACTTACCCAAAGAGGTGCTAATATTAAGGCCAATTTTATAATTCATATTTTTGGATATGTGCAGGTAGGTATACATATGTGTGTGGGTAGTTATGTGTGTGTGTAGATTAGGCCATAACCTCAGCTATAGTTCTTCAAGTACCATTTACCTTGGTTTCCTGCTTTTGTTCTGAGGAAGGGTTTCTCCCTGGAACACATGGAGTAGGCTAGGCTGACCAGCTAGAGTCCTGAGGATTCACTCGTCTCCCCAGTGCTGGGATTATGAGCATGCACCAGCATACATTGCTTCTCTTTTTCTTTCTGTTCTATTCATTTGTTTTGAGGCAGAATCTCAGTATGTAACCTAGGCTGGCCTCAAACTTCAGAGACCAACCTGACTCTGCCTTTCCAGTACTGGGATTAAAGGTGTGCACTGCCACACCTGCTCATTTAAACAGAACACAGGTTCTGGGGACTGGACTAAAGCCCTCATGGCTGCAAGACAAGCACTTAACTTACGGAGCAATCTCCCACCCCGCCTGCTTTATTAGAATACCATCATTCATGAAGTTCTTATTACACCATTAATGCTGGGCATGTCACACGGTTTATCGGGTTTAAATATCTTGGCCTCACAGGTGCCATGTGAAGTGGTGGGGCTGAATGAGAGAGAGAGCCCTCGGCAGACAGCAGGTATCATCGTGCCCTCTGCATTGTGGGTGCCGAAGGCTTCAGTTCTCTGTGGTAGCATCTCCCAGTTTCCCTAAGCAGTGTGTTCCTGTTGGTAAGTGCTGGGTGTCCTAGAGCCGCCACCCACCACTCACCAGAACAATGCCACATCTGAGACCAAGGCCAGAGGCCAGCGCTTTCCTGGCCCCCAGGGTTACCTTCATCACAGTCAAAGGCATAGGCAGCCACACGTAGGATGGCTGCGCAGACGCTGCATCGGAAGCACTCTCGGTGGAAAAAGTGGCCCTCGGCGCTCAGTCGCTCCATCACGTACACGCGCTTCTTACAAAAGTAGCAGGTGTCCCTGCCACCCAGGCTCAGGGGGAATTCCGCCTTTCGCAGGGATTCCTGTGGGCAGGAGAAAGAGCAAAGTGCTGGGGCTGAATAAGTCTTCAAAGGCCAGGCCTAGGCTTGTTGAAATTCTTTAAAAAGAAAAAAAAATCACAGGGACTTCTGGGCTCTTGGCTGCAGCTTATGTCACTACAAAGAAGAACATGGTACAGTGGGACCCTCCCCACACGGCCTCCAGTCCTGCAGGGCTTCTTCCCGGGCTGATCTAAATGAGCGAACAACTTGCCCGGATATGTCTATCTAGTGTTACTTTCTTGAGCCCTAGAGGACAAGTGTCACTAGGTATGACAGTGTGATAGTCAGTTCTAGTCGTCTCCTTTATAGACTTTAGTATCACCTGGGAGATGGGCTTCTCTGTATGCTTATGGTGGATTACCTTGATGAGTTCCTGAGTGGGAAGACCCACCCACTGTGAGTGGTACCATTCTCTGGCTAGGAGCTCACACTCTATTGATAGAAGAGCAGTAAGCTTGAGTCGACCTCTCTCTACTTCCTGACTGGGGATGCAGCATGTCCAGCTGCTTCAAGTTCCTGCGTGACTGTGCCTTGAACTGTGAGCTGAATAAACCTCCCTGAAACTGTGTTTGTCAGGGTACCTCATCACGGCAATAGGAAGAGCAGCCGAGACAGGGTGTGCTATATGCCTTTGCCCCCTGCAGTGATCAGGGATATGAGTGATCGGGGGGCACCAAGAATGATGGGGATCGAGTGAGGACTGCGTGTCACCTCAAATCCATTCAAGAGAGTGCAGGAAAGGGGTGTTTGTGCTGTCTTATAGTTCCCTCCTTACTCGAAATGGGGGAGGGAAGAGCTGGAGCAGACTGGTGCTGGGCCTCCTCAGCCTGTGCAAAGCCCCCATGACTTGACTTGCAACCAGCACCTGCCAGGCCAGTCCCCCCACCCCATCCCTGTCCAAAGAAAAGCAAATCAACTCTGACCAGTGACCAGTGTTGCTGATAGCAATATGCCACCTAGATCGAGGAGGGAGAGAGCCAGAGGGAAGACACACTCGCCCTGTTACTCATGTCTCAGTTCCCAGGGCTGCTTAGGTTGACACTAAACACTGAAGGTAGGGCACTTGTCCAACATCCCTGCAGAGCCTGGTGCTGAATGGATCCTGAAAGCCATGGATAGCAGGGCGCATGCCTCACTTGGAAAATCAACCACAGGGACCCAAGGGAAGTTAGTCTTTGAGGAAATGTGGCTTCCTCCAACCTCTGCTGGATCCAGCAGACTTTTAACAACCTCTTGTTCTCTGAGAATCGTTCCCTTTCAGTTTTCCCACACTCTTGCCCAGGGAGGCTGGGCAAATATCTTCAGGTTGAGGCTGACAGTGCATTTCCTTACCAGGTCTGGAGAGGTGGCCTGTGTCTTAGGTCTGTGATCATTCAAGTACAGATTGACCAGAACTTCAGCTGCAGCCCCTATTCCGCTGGATACTTTCCCTACTGTCAGCTAGCCAATAGCAGAGGCAAGGAGGCAAGGGAACAGATAAAAGGAAAGGCAGTTAGCACCCAGCAGGAACATAGGGCAAGGTGGTAAAGGGCTCCTGCCCATAGGAAAGTGGAACCCCAGAGTTTCCGGAGGTAAACCAGATCACCAGGAGAAGATGCCAGAGTGATGGAAATGGACAGAAGGAAAGACACCAAAAGCTGGTGGTAGCAAAAGGAATAAAATGCCCATTTCTCCTCCTCTGAGTTATGTAGGGCTGTCAAATCACAGAGATAGAGCCAGGGCACAGTGACACATGTCTGGATTCTCAACACTCAGGAAGCAGAGGCAGGAGAATTGCTATGAATTTGAGGCCAGCCTAAGTGATATAGTATGATCTAGACCAGTCTGGACTATAGAGTGAGGTCCTGCCCCCAACTCAGAAAACCAAGCCAAGCCAAACCAAACCAAACCAAATCAAACCAACCAGCCAACCAACCAACCAACCAACCAACCAACCAACCAACCAACCAACCAAATAACCAAACAAAACCAACAACAGAACCATAGACAATGGTTCTCCAGGGTTTGGAGGTCAGTGTTTGCTGTTAATGGGTCTTTTATTTTTATTTTTTATTTTATTTCAAGATGCAACAATCTACATTTTCCTAGTGAATGAACCAAGCCTGGAAGCTCATTGCTTTATGCCACACCTTAGAACCGGTCTAGAATGGATAGATCTTAGCCCTGCCCCATAATGTGCTCAGCAGCATCCAGGAAGACAGCTCCTTTGGAGGGATGGCTACAGACCAGCATCACTGAACAGCTCAAATAGGGGATGGGATAATCCCACATGCAGGCCCAGCCAACCCCCTTCCTAAGGAGCTCTGACAGACCACACTGGGAAGGTTTAGTCTAGAGGTGAGCGATGCATAGCCCAAGAGGCCAGAAGTACTGCTTGTGATCCCCAGGACACAAGGGAGGCAAGACATTGCTGCCTTCCAAATTCAACCTCTGAGAGGAGTGGCCAGAAGGAGCAGCCATTTAGTCTGGCAGGACACTTGTAACAGTTGCCTCAAGTAATGAGTCTTCTGTGATAAAACCACACCTTCCATCCAAACCCAAGCCTGCTCTTGGAGGCCAAGTCTAATCTGGTGTTACCAGACGAGAACAAAGCAGGAAGTTCAGGGAACTAAAGCATGGATCCCCTCCTGGAGCAGAGTTACTACTGTACCCCAGCATCTGAAGTTAACTCTTCAGGTCCCTGACAAAGCAGGGATCTTGGGGTGAACAGAAAGGAAGCTAAGCAGGCAGGAAAAAAAGACTGGAGAGGCCCTCACACCTTTGGCCATTCTAGAAGCAGAACCATTGAGAGCAGTTTGGGATAGTTACTCAATATGAGGAGGGTTTGGGGGCGGTGGTGACTATAAGGAATGTGGCTTCAGGCTGCTGGTGGCCAGGGGTTCTGATATTTCTAGTGTCGCTTGAAGCCTCCGAGGAGCCTGTGCAAAGCCTCCATGACTTGACCTGCAAGCAGCTGCTGCCAGGGCAGGCACGTCCCTGCCCCACCCTGCCCTGCCCACAGGTCTAGTCTGGGGAAAATAAGAATTTTGCTTTGACATAGTCTCTTCCTACTTTTAGGAACCTGCGCTAGCCAAGAAATCTGGCTTATTCTTCCAGGAAAGTTCAGGTGTGTTGGGTCCACACAATAAGCCATTGTTTGTCTGACATTTCATCCTCTGGTAGGACCCCCAACTCCACCCCTCAGATAGAGAGGTAAAACACAAGGCTTGCTTGAAAAATAAAGAGGGCTGGGAGACTAGCTTTCTCCCATGCACTGCCTGCCCAGCCTCCTATGATGTGAACTGGCTCCATATCGCTCTCCCAGAAAGGAGGTGAGGGAGGCTGAAACATCCACGGCCTGTACCTGCCTCTTGATGGAGCTGAGATTTAGCCTGTCTTGTCTGAGACTAGAAATCCAAGTCTCTAATGAGACCTCATTAGTTACTTAGCTAATAAGCACTTTATGCCACTGAACTTCTAAGCAATCCTGTCTTAGGGAAAAATCACTGAAGCTTGCAGAGGACTTTGAGGGTACTGGGAGTGTCCCCCAAACACACTGAGGTAGTCACAGCCTATTCAGGTTATTCTAATCAGCTGTGCAAGTCACCCAGCAGCTGGGTGGGGAGCTGGGAGACAGTAATGTCCAAAATGAAGACCACACCCAGGCTTTTCATTCTGAGCTAACTAGGTTGGCAGTGGGTCTTCCCTTCTGTCTGCCCTTCCCACCTGGTGGGAACCATCCCAGATCACTGAGCCATAAAAAGGACTTACAGAGGTTGCAAGGAACTCAAAGGATGGAGACTTGCCTCAAGGGATGAGAGAGCTCTTGAAAGCTAGTCAGGACCAGCATGAACGTGAGGATTACTCTAAAGATTGGGGGTTATCTCCTAAAAATTATTTTAGATTTATCTATTCTATGTGTATGAGGGTTTGCCTGCCTGCATGTCTGTGCACTATGTACTTGCCTGATGCTCTTGGATACCAGAAGAGAGTATCAGATCCCCTGGAATTGGAGTTACAGATGGTTGTGAGCTACCAGGGTATTAAGAACTGAACCCAGGTCCTCTTAACTGAGCCATCTCTCTAGCTCCTTCTCTCTGTTTCTTGACAGGAGGAAGACAGCCTTGACTCAGTGAGAGGAGACTGTAACCCAGCCTCTGCCTGGGAACTGCATTTTCACCTTCTGGGGAGTTACCAGGTGGCCTGTCTTCTGAGCAAGGGAAATGCAGAGACTTGGAGAGAATTCATCGTGGGGTAAACACAGCAGAAGAGCCACACATTCTTAGCATGAGATTCACATACACTGAATAGCCAGCCACATGTGTTTGTGGGGCTAGGGGATGGATGAAGGGAACGTGGTGAACTGTCTAGGAAGAATTTATGTAAATGTGAAACTGGACAATCTGGTGATTTAACCAAAAAAAAATTAAAAAATGAGAAATTTTAGACTACCCTGGGACTGTTTTTGCAGCGCTTACATAACTTCCAATAGTCTTATAATTTTTAAGAATTTGAATATTTTTCAGTACTTGCTGTTCTTTTTGCATTCAAACTATTTTTCAGTGAATTCATTAGAATGAGACACAGAAGGTTGGTTATTTGGGGCAGTGCATCATCTCACATGACCTTTGACCATAACCTCTGTGAGCTTTAGTTTCCCCAACTCTGAAATGGGGAGATGCTCCCAAGCTGGTAGGGTTGTGGAAGCCTCCTGAAAGACCCTGGATAGGGGTGGAGAGGTGACTCTGAGGTTGGATGCCTTACTCTTCCAGAGGACCCGAGTTTAGTTCCCAGTACCTATGTCAGGTAACTCACAACCATTTTTTACTCCAGGCTCAGGGAATCTAGTGCCTTTTTTCTACAGGCACCCACAAACAGCACACACTCATACAGACACACGTGGACATGTGTACTGACATAGTACAAATGACTTTGGGAGGAACCTCACTAGTGCTGGCCACCTAGAGGTCCTCAGCAGGTAAGGTCCAGTGAGACTGGAGCACATGTAGTTTGGAATTCTGGCTTTTAGATGGCTTTCTTCTTCTCCCTCAAAAACAAAACAAAACAACAACATAACAAACAAACAACCCCCCCAAACTAATCAAACAACAAAAACATCTGAATTACACATCTATTTCATGATGGATAGCTGGGGTTGGCCCAGGAGATGGAAAGGCAGAAGTTTAAGCCCACAGAAACGAGGGACAAAGCTCCAGAGGCGGGACCATCTCAAAGCCAATCTCATTTAGTCTCTCCATCCCCAGACACGGAGCTTCCCATGGACAGAGTTTGTGGGCTGGTAGGTCTGACAAGGCTGCATCCATCTGGGTCAGAGAGATCATTGGATTGCGATTGAGAACCATGGACCCCAGGATTCTCCTTAAACCTTTCTCTTCTCATCTGCCTCTGCCTCTGCTCAGTTCTCACAGACACAGGGCGGCCCTTCTTGTTCATTCCACTTCATATTGTTCCGTGTCTCCAGCGCCCTAGGCTCCTGCTAGTGCTGTAACTCTCCCACAGCAGTTATCATCTTACCTTGTGACGTATATGACTTATTTATACATCACATTACTATTGGCTTTCCTCCTACTACAGCAAGCCTCTTTAGTGTAGGAACTTAACTGATTCATTGATACAGACGCCAAGAGCCTAAGTATCCAACTTGAGTTTAATAAATACTTGTTGAGTGAATGAAGGTTCACTCAGTAGCTTAGTGAGAGACTTCAGTTAAAAATTGCCCAAGAGCCTGCTGAGAAAGACCTTGGAAGGGGCTCTGTGATGGTGTGACAGGGATAAGCTTACTAGTGACAAGAGTCTGTCAGACCCAGGTTCTATCTCTTGCTATCACTTAGAAGGTAGAGAGAACTTCTTGAGGGTAGATGAAAATCAGGGACAAAGAGGGGTAGGGCTTTGCCAAGATCAGCTTTGAAGGGCCCAGGGAATAGAAGAGGGGCTAGGCACTGAGACTCAAAGTGGCTCTGGCTGACTACTGGAGTCACCGCCTGGCCTGTGCTTTCACTCTTCACCCCTGTCATTCCATCAAGATCAAGGGTGGAGGTGATGTTTCCTTGACAGAAAGTCTATCCTGAGACCTTGCTGATGGTGCTGGCAAAAATGCCTGTGTCCACTCATGTAGCTCACCACACTGTAAGCCCGGATCTCCCTTTACATTGGGAGTGGGGAGAGTGGAGGCCCTGATAGGCCAGGGGGCTTAGAGGCACAGCTGACGGATGCACTGACACTGCCTAGGGGCAGCTGTGTTGGCACCGTGACCGTGACTGTTTAGTGACACTGGAAATAGGAGTGTCCGTGTCATCTCCTCCTGGTCTTTGGCAGAGCTTTATGCCCCTAGGGGGAACCCAAGGGCAGCCGGGTAATAAGATTTCATCTTTCTTTGGAGATTCTTCCCACACATATCTCCCTACAGATGTTTCGGGTGTCAGTGGGAACAGAACTCTGTTACAAAACAAGGGACAACTTGGAGTCGTTTGCTGAGACAACGGTACGAAGCCGGAGGTATATCAGCTCAACAGCACAGAAGCAAACAAGGAGTCAGGGACCTTCAGTCCTGCACGCTGACCTCTGCGGGAGACAGGCCAACAACAGACTGTGGGTTCAGTGGAACAGTTTGGCTCATCCCTGGAGGTTCAAAATGTGCCCTGGATCCAAACTAACTTTGTTCACAGAACAGTTTGCTCTCCACTGAGCCACAGCTAGCTCCCGCCTCTCTCCCGCTGAGCTGTCTAGCTTCTGTATTGCCACCTAAACCATCCTTCGAGAACATAGGGTGGATCTTTCAGGAGCTCCCTGTAGCCCAGTCAGAAGATCAAACATGCTGACCGTGCCATGTGCTACCCTCCACACATCCTCACACACTGTCACCACAAAGCTGGTGACATCAGACATCCTGCCCTCTCATTTCATGTCAGCCATGTCTGCCTACCTCTACACACACTGGCTACTTCCTACCATACCCTAGCTCCACACCTCCGTGTAGAAAACTATTCCTGTGGAACCTTCCACACAGATCTTCTATCACACCTCTCAACTCTCCGCAGACTTCTTTCTGTTCCTATAATCTTGTCCAGTATACATACATCTTACAAAGTTCATGAATAGTACTGTATTAAGTTTACTGTGTCAAATTTTCATTTGCTTAGGTCAGGCGTACTATAATATCAGAAACTCCACATATTAAATGTGTGGTTATGCTTAAGATGGGAGGGGTGTCTCTGTTCAGTTGACAGCAAGGGGTCCCAAGCTTCTCTTTATTTTCTCAGTGCCTGGGCAGGGCCTGGCATGAGTCCCTGACGAATGTTTTATGTGTGAGAGCGACGCTCACAGTGTAGGCTGGAGCTATACGTATATGCTAACACAAAGCCCAAGCTGGATCTAGGGCTTTTGTACAGTGTCTAACCAACTTCCATCCCAGCCAAGCCTAGCTCCAGATGTTTGGCTGTGCCGGCCAGATGGAGCCCGAGAACAACTCAGAACATGCAGGGGTGGGGAGGCGATGATCCAGGGAGACTACCTTTCTGGCAGGAGAAACAGAGTCGGCGGCGGGTGGAGAGGGAGCAGCAGCTGGATCAGGAGACGGGAGGCAAGAGGGAGGAGATGGCGGATGAGCGTGAGGCACACGCTTAGACAGGAGTTTATCCTGAATGGAACAGAGACAGAATAAAGATAGGATTATAGCTGTGGCAGGTGTACCAGTCGTGCCTTTGACAAACCCATGGAGGAGCAGACACTGAGGCCTGTGTCTCAGGATGACAGAAGTGTGTCTTTGGAGCCAAGCAGGATTGTGTGGCTCCTGACTGAACTACATTCTGCTTCAGTTCCAGCTCCCTGAAAAACCCCGAGGAGACCCATTCTGCTCCTGCCCAGAGCTGCCCCAGACTGCAGTGCTCATGAGAAGCCCTCATAGAGTTTGGTATGAGGGAGCAGCTGCAGGCTTAGGAGGGGAGAAGCCTGAGCCAGCCAGGGCAGACTGCCACAGCCGGGGCTTCTGCAGCTGTAGGCACATACTTGCTGGCCTGCTGGAGGCTGCTAGAACCTTGGCAATGAACTCAGTGCAGAGCATCCCTCTGTGCATGTCACTGGAGTCACAAGAGGAGGCTGGGAGAAGCTGGCCGAGATGTGTTCTAGAGACAGCTTGCTGAAGAAGGAGGATTTCACAAGTATACTCCCACCCCACCTCCGGGGCTTCACTACTAAGCTTTCAGTTCCTGCTATGCAAACACCTTCTTTTTCTACCGGTTTCTAAACCAGTAGGCAGTCTGGAGGAAGCTGTACTTCCAGGCAAAATTTCTTGCATTAGCTTAGCATCCCTGCTTTGAGAGCTGAGCTTGAGGCATAGCTTGGGCTCACCATTTGGTGCCTCCCTGATTGGGAGGGATGAGCTGTAATGCCCAAGCATCTGGCTCACTTTCACCTTTAAGGCTCTTAAAGCCAAGCAGTCCCTACTTGCAGCGACTCTCAGGAAGCTCAAAGTCTACTTAGAAATGATCTAAGCACACAATGTATCCACATGCCACGTGCATCCCAGGATAACTAACAGTACGAGCAGGCACATCTGCGCATGACAGCACCATATCCCAAAGTCAAAAGACTGGATACACTTTTTAGGGCTGCTCCCTTTGATTTAATGTTACTTTGTTTTGACTCAAGGTTTCACTGTACAGCTCTGGCTGACCTGGACCTTCCGGTAAATACCAGGCTAGCCTCAAACTCAAAGGGATCTATCTGCCTTTGCCTCCTGAGTGCTGGGATTAAAGGCATGTGTCACTATACTCAGCCCTACTAGGATCTTAAAGGTCATGTTTTTGCTGGTTAATGGTTTCTTTTGACTTGGGCTTATTTTCCTGTCTCCATTTTCCTTTGTTGTAATGTGTCAACTATCTAAAAACTATGCATTTGGGTCTCTTAGATACAAGCTCAAATTCACCAGTGGCTTTAAAAGTGAATTTCTTCTTGAGCTATAGAAAAGCTTCTTCTTGACTGGTCCATGGCTACCTGGTTAGACCCCCCAGCCCTGGTTCCTGAAGACGCAGAAAGTCCCTGGTTTACCTGTGGTAAATCCCCGTGTCCAAACATGGAGGCCAGGTGAGCTGCCTTCTCTTTAATGTTCTTTGTGTGAAATTCCCTGTTAGCCAAGTTCTGAGCCCTCTTCTGCAGTCAAGGTGAGAAAGGAGAAGGATAGTGACAGGGGTCATGAGGGTTGCCTCCAAGGCAGAGGGGAAGGAGCGAGTCAGGTTTGTCTCCTCACACACAGGAGACAGAAGACAGAAGACAGGCAGGGAACCAGAAGGGAAGGGACCCACTGCGGGTGGGGTGAGGAGCAGGTAGGATGGGACATGGATGTGGCAGACAGAGAGGACGGTCACCTGAAGGACCTTTTCTTCTACTTGCTGCAGCCGCCGCAGCACCCCGGACAGGGCCAGTGCCCCTTGGCAGGTGGGAGGCAGGGTGGCGAGATTTTCAGCCCCACCCAGTTGCAGGTCTGACTTGGCCCTGGCTCTCCAGGGTCTGCCGGGGCACTCGCCACTAGCAGGTACTTGATTGAGTTCTCTGAGCACCTGTCCTGTTGCCACCGTGGAGGAGAACTGAGAGAGAGGGGGACGTCAGCTTTCTTCCCATTATAGGCCCCACCTCCATGAGGATCTGCCATGAGGACCAGAGACAGAGGGCACAGCAGCAGGTGCCACCTTGAGAAAGGTCCCAGAGTAGCCTGGGTAGGGGAGGAGCTTCTGCACTTGTATTGGTACCCCAATACCCAATAAGCAGTACTGGGCTTAAGAGCCCCCCAGACAAACTTCTATAACCCCTGTTTCCATGAGATTCATATTCTGAGCTGCCTAGGATGTCTTAAGGATGGTCTGGCCTGTCCCTTTAGAAACTGCGATTTATCTGTGCATACATGAGGGTTTCTTATCCTCAAAGGGCTGGTAAGCACACAGACACACAGTTGCTACATTAGACCTGCACCGACTGCTCTCTCCTTTGCTATGAGAGCAGCACCCAATACCCAGTGCTGACCAGATGACCCTGGGATTTATGGGTCCTCATCCTGACCCTGTCTAGATTCCAAAGCCAGTGATGGGACATGCCATAGTTTATCCAAGCAGGCTCTGGCTGCTCAAACATCTGGAAAGGCTATTATCATGCCTCAGCCTCATCCCTTCAGTGGGTGTCCCCATGAGGCCCCCTGATTCCACTCTACTATTACTTTTTCAACAACTTGAAAGCCAGCGTATTCACTAGCTCTCTGTACTAAGTCATGACAAGAGGATTCCCCAAAGTGCCATATGGAGTTGCTTACTCTCCCCACTCCCAACCCGTGAAGCAACAGCATCAAGAGTGAGTGTGGATGGCTGAGGAACACCTGTGACAGTCTGAGGGACCAGTGGCATATACGTCAGGTGGCCCTAGGTTTTTATCCATAAGGACAGTGATCTTATCCATAAGGGTAGTGTAGGGATTTCCCATTCATTCATATTTGGGGGCTAGAGGGAGCCAAGGATCCCACCCCTCAGCTCAAACCCCCCCCCCCATATGCTTTACTGAAATACTATCCACTGGAAAGAACCCTACCTGCCTTTTTAGAGGAGGTGGAAGCCTGGGAGTGGACTCCTCCAGCTTGGGGCAGTGAGAGGTACCAGGAGGGCGAGAGGCAGAGCACAGGACAGGCTTACCCATGCCTGAGACCCGGGGGCAGTCCTGAGAGTAGAAAGGCAGGTCCGCAGAGGCAGCCCCAGGAGACAGGAAAGAAAAGGCAAGTGAGACTCAGGCATGTGGAGGGAGGACCGGAGAAACAGGGAGGAGGAGGTACAGTGTGGAGGAGCAGAGATGGGGCTGGCTAGGTTCCTGCAAGCCTGGCCCAACTGGGAAACTGGATCCCTAGCTCTGCAAGCATGTGGATGGACAAGTCCTGTAGTTCCTTGCTCTGGGACAACGTGTGAATCCCACAGGCCTTGCTTTTGGCTCAAACACAGGGCTCTGGGCCATCATTGCCAGCCTACACCATGCTAGGGTGTCCAGTAGAGTCCTCCCAGAAACAGAGAGCGTCTTGCCCACTCCAGGACAGCAATGTCCAGGCCAAATGGACAGAGGCCTCCCTAATACTAGTCAGGCCTCCAGAAGGGACTGTTGAAACCGTGCGTAGACAGACAGGACTCACGGAAATTGCCCTTTTGTAACAAAGCTACTTCCTGGGAAGTATTCAGGAGAAGTGTGGTTCATCCCAAGACCAAGGAGCCATTAATGAAGAGACTGTCCTCCACAAAGTGAGCTAATTTCTGTCATGGAATTGGTGTCCTCCGCACACAAAGGGAATCTGACCCCAGAGTTTTGTAGTAATGACAACATATCATAATATGACAACGTATACACAAGGCAAGTGAAGAGAGCAGCCAAGCTGTGAGCACAGACCTCAGGTAAGTGAGTCACAGAGGACTCAGCAGTCTGAGGCACAGCAACAGGCTGCCCTGGTCAGGCACAGCACCCTGTCAGAGCCTGCTGGGGCACGGGGAGGGAACACTGAGGAGGTTGGTCAAGTCCTTGTTATCTTAGTCAGTGCCTCTGGCTGGGGTGCCTCACTTCACCATGGACTGGGGCAGTGCTCTCCCACACAGTCTCTCAATTCCGTTGTCCCATCTCACATTGGCTACAAATCATGGTTTGAGTGCAGGACCAAAATAGAAAGCGCATTTAATTACTGCAAAATGAGAACCAGCAAACTGTGGCTCATGGGTCTAATCCAGGGGCCTGGTTATGTAAATTGGTTTTTACCGGAATGCCAACCCACTTCCTTGTTGAGGTATCCACAATGGAGAAGGACTAAATGCTCTAGCAGGACAGTATGACTCCAAAGTGGAAAAGAACTGCTACCTGCTCCCATGGAAACATCTGTTACCAGGAGGCTGAAGGGTATTTATTTATTTATTTATTTATTTATTGTTTTTTTGGTCAGATCCAGATGGTGAGCTTCAGGCAACTCTAGCTGGAAAGATTCTGCCACCAGGGGGTAGGTCTGGCGACCATGTGATAGCCTTACCTGTTTCAAGGCTGAAGGGTTCCGAGTGTTCTCCTCAAACTTGGCTAGCAGCTGATTGGCCATGTACTTGACTTTGTTCTGATTGCCACTTTCTTTAGCATACTCTTGGCTGGAGCCCAAGCTCCGGCTGGAGAAGGCTGGCAGCTGCAAAGATCAAGGCAGCACATTGGAATCCAGGCACCATCAGAGAATAGGATCCTCCAGGAGTCCAGGCAACAGGGGTGTGCCCTAGAACGGATGCTCATAGCACAGTGTGTGTGTCTAAAGAGGGGGCATGGCCAGCTTGGGAGCCCAGTAGTTAAAAGTTGGAATTCAGACTCTTTCCCTCCAGCCCTGGGACCCTGGTGCTTTAGGTCTCTGAATTTGCCCCATCTACTAAATGGGAAGGATGTCCCACTTCAAGAGGTTCTTGCAAAAAAAAAATCAGTTCTTAAAGAGAGGTGTTACATAAAACAGTTTCTAAAATGCATCGTTTGGCTGAGAAGTGGAGAGAAATAGAGAAATGTGTGTGTGTGTGTGTGTGTGTGTGTGTGTGTGTGTGTGTGTGTGTGTGTGAGAGAGAGAGAGAGAGAGAGAGAGAGAGAGGGAGGGAGAGAGAGAGAGCTGGATTATCATAAGCACAAGCTTTAAGGCATTTTTCTCTACTTCTCTGTACTCCTTTTCCCACTCTAACCTTTAAATAAAAAACAACTCAGAAATAACTTTAGATTTACACAGAGGGTACAAAGAAGCACGGCTTTCTCTTGAGCACCCTTCCCTGCTGCCTTTGATATAGCTTCAGGAATAACCTCAGCACTGTTATCAGAGCAGGGGAGTGGACGCTGGCTTAACGCTGTGATCTGGACCAGGGGCTCTGTTTGGATTAAGTCAGCTTTTCCGTTCCCACCCATCTTTAGTTCTAGGCTCGAATCCAGGATCCCACACATTTAGTCATCTTGCCTCCTGCGTCTCCTCCAATCTCTGGCATTCTCTGCCTTCCCAGACTCTTATGCTTCTGAAGGGCACTTGGTGGTTATTTTATAAAGGATCCTGACTCTGTGTTGGTCTGACGTGTTCTCACATGTAGCCTGCACTGGAGGTTCTGTGGTTTCATGGCACAGGGGCGAGGGGAGCTTCACACCCATCCTATGAGAATTCATGATGGTGACCAGACTGTGAGGGATGATGAAGACCTCACTATGATGGTTTATAAAACCGAGTTCCTTCTCATTCATCTGCTAATTAATAACATTTGAAGTTTTCTAGCATTTCCTAATGTCTTTTCCTGTTCCGTGGAATCTTTGCCCACACACCTTAGAACACAGGGAGGGGGACTTCGCCAAGTGAGGGTGGTCGGCATCTCACTGAGGCAGTGAGTCTTCCCCACTGGAACAGTGTTCTGGAGGCGGTAAAGACGCACTCATTCAGAAGAAACACATGAGAAGACACAAGCTAAAGTTGACTGGGAAACAAGGTCCCAGAGAGAAATAGCCTGGGATGGGGGAGCAGAGTTGTGTATGCATGGCTTGGCCAAGCATTGGACAAACACAAAATGGGGCGTTGCTTTAGTGCATGAAGTGTGGCTTGCACATGAATGTAGGCTCAAGGGGGAGGAGGTACTGAGTGAACACTGTTTGCACAAAATCAGTCAGCCAGGACAACTCACTGCTGCCCCAATAATATTTCTGAAAACCAGATTTGACTTGTTGAGTCCAGGGCCTGTATTTTTCCTTCATTTTTATTTTTAAAAAATCGTGTGTGTGTGTGTGTGTGTGTGTGTGTGTGTGTGTGTGTGTGAGAGAGAGAGAGAGAGAGAGAGAGAGAGAGAGACAGACAGACAGACAGACAGACAGACAGACAGACATGCGCATGTGTGGCTGTGGAGGCCTGGAGAGGGCATTGGATCCCCTGGTGCTACAGTTTTAGGCAGTTGAGAGCTATCTTTTGTAGGTACTGGGAACTACACTTGAGTCTCTGGAAGAGCAGTGAGCTTTCTTAACTTCTCAGCCATTCTCCTCTTCCCTGAAGCCACAGTTCTTGATGGGATCACCCCCAAAAGCTCTGGGAACAGCTCAGAGGGGGACAGTGAACATGTTCACGTTGCAAGATGTAATGACCTTATCAGGTGTTATCAGAAAATGAGGTAAAGAGTGGGCAGCTGGGCTCTATCAGGGTGGGCTGCTGGCTTGACTGACAGCTCACTTGCCGGGAGGTGGGACAGGTCTGAGCCATGAAGAATAAAGTTTTACAAAATACAGCAATAAAGCCTCTTCAACCACACAGAAGGGGCATGTCTTTTATGAGTCCAGTGAGTCAAGCATCAGTGAAGTTTACAAACTGTCCCATGTGCCTCTGAGTCATCTTTAACATTAGCCAGCAGGCTAGCTAAAGCTGGCACCTCCGCCCCCTTGACATATGCATGCTTCCTTTTGCAGAATTAGGATGGCTTTTGAGAATGAAGCCCAGGGCTGGGGAGATGGCTTCGCTGACAGCGACTGGCACACAAACATGAAGACTTTAGGTCCCCCCAACACCCACACGGAAAGCTGGGTGCAGTGGTATACAGCCACAGCTATGGCACTGGGAAGTGAGGCAGGCTGATCCCTGGGGCTCATGGGCTGGATGGAGAAGACATCACTTCATTGTAAGACCCTGTCTCAGAAAAATAAGGTGGAAAGCAAACAGGAAAAGATGCTTGACATCAATCTCTGGCCTTCGCATGCACACAAGGTACATGATTAGCCTCCAAAATGTGCACACACAGGGACAAATTAATGAAGTGCATATCTTATGTCTCTGTAAATTATTTCTTTGCGCCCACTTTAGGCTAACATTTTTCAGAGACAAGTTCTAGACTTTGACACACAGTCTCCTACAATTTTCTCCTTTCGCCAGATGGTGGCGCTCGAGAGCACACAGCATTTGTCTTAAGACTCCAAGTCCAAAAGGCAGTAAAAAATGCAGAGGGCCTGCTGGTATCTCTTTCCTACTTAGTGTAATTAAAAATTCAATATTAATTAGCTATAGTATATAGATCATCTTATAAACTTACAAGCCCTGCAAAGTATCAAGCAGTTTGGCTGTATCAGCACATTTGACAGACATACCCCTCATCCCAGGGAGGCTTCATTGTCAAGGTTACACAGTTAGGAAGAAGCAAAGTGGGGATCAGAACACTGACTTTGCTTTTCTATCAAACTGAGCCTGGATCCCGGTGGCTCACAAGAGAAAAAAACTAAACAGGACTCGGGCTAGTGACATAGCCAAGCACACCCAAGCCACTGGTCCTCAGGACATGGACCTTTGAATGAGCTGAGCCCGAGCACACAGACCTCTTCCAGGTTGTTGAAGCCTTGCCGCCTCCTCTTGTTCACGTCATTCTCTTCAGTCTGGGCGTCTACCTGCAATGGCCAAGAAAACATGGTGAGCTCCGGGCCGTGGACAGTGTTTGAACTGGAAGCACAGAAGGATGCATGCTTGTTTGGAAACAGCTGTCAGCCTAACGGTAGACATGGAGAAAGATGGCCCCATATCAACAAGTGCTGGCATGGGGTTACAGTCAGGCACAGTGGAGAGTGTTTCTACTCCATCTCCAGAATCCCTGTGACACAGGCAGGGTAGGCCTCTTCTCTATCCCAGTGGCTTTTGGCTCAGAGGGGGGTTAATCATGTGCCTAAGGTCAGAGCCAGGCCTGGCTGGGTGATAGCTTTTGTGTGAACTGTCTTGTGGAAACCACCAGACTTCCTATGCTACCTGGACCTCCCATGAAGACACTGGACAGGTTTACCTGCAAGGAACATTCTTAGGAGTTCCAGGGCTTTGGTGTCAAATTAAACCTGCAATCCAGGTACCATTATATGATTTAATTCATTTCAAATAAACATTAGATCTGACCTGAGGACTAGAGATCAAATGTCCAGTTTGCCAAGGCCAATTCAGATTTGCTGACTCCCCCGCACACTGTAACACTTCATTGACACACTCCCTTTCACAGATATTACCCAGCTGGCCAGATAACATCTCATAGCTCACTCCCTGCTCTGAACAATCAACCAAGGCCTAGGAAACTGGCCTAGACGCATGAGGAGAGCTGTAAGGACTGAGCTGTCACTGTGGCCTTGGATAGGGGTGGAGGCTGAACATAGTAACTTCTTAACATGAATCTTTGATCCCGGATTAGGTCTACTTCCTAAGGATAAATATCTTAACTGTCAGCTTCCAGTGGCTTGGACTTTCTCCCGGGGAGTCTGGAGTCGGACCCACAGAGCATGTATCAGTCTACATGGATTCTCCTACACTCTGACTTCCTCCATGGCATAGCCACATCCCAGCCTTTCAAACACCATCCGTGTAGGAAGAAGTGCTCTAGGTTCGCCGTACACCTAGGCATAATACCCATCCAGGCCTTAGCGTGGCTTGGCCCCAGAAGGGTTGTTTTAGGCTTGGCTATTCTGAAATAGCAGTCTCAGCACTGAGTCTACTAGGCATCACTCAAGTGTAGTAAACACCCTCACACGGACACGAACTCGCACACACATGCAGACACACACACACACACACACACAGACACACACACACACACACGCATGTGCACGCACACAACTGCCATGTTCACCAACTCCATTAAAAAAACAACCATAGTTTAGTCATGGAAATTTGTTTAAAAATTTGACCAGGGCACCATCAAACAACAGATCAGAGGGCCCCGCCTCCCTTCAACATTTCCTTCAGCTTCTCATAAATCACTATTTTGTGAATGGAAATAATCTCAGTCTAAATGCTTGGGCAAACACCAAGAGAAACAGATGACCTTATTTTCAACAATATTGGGTTTTAGAGACTCAGGCTGTTTGGGCTCCCGGCTCCACCGACTGTGAATGCCACTTAGGCCCAGAGACCGGAGCTGTGAAAGTACAGAATGTCCCATCAACAAGAATGCTCGGTGCATAATCTTAGAGTTCTCTTTGTATTTTTGTTTCCACTTTCAATGAGGACTTGGCTTTTCTCACAAAGAGCAATGCATGCGACTCTCTCTTTTATACTTCTCAGCCTAGGGTGGGTCTATTCACACAACGGGAGCCTGGCTAGACCCCATCCAGACATGTGACCTATGGGCTCACACAATGCACTCCACGGTGGCGGGCCCAGTCAGCAGCTCCTAAAAAGATCCCAGATCTTCTGGGAGAATAAATGGAGTACAAGGGGGCAACCTCTGCTTCTTCGATGCCGTCACGAGGACTCTGGGAAATAAAATGCTGCCTGCAAGGGAAGGTTAGCAGTGTGTACGTCCAAACAATGCTTACTTTCTCCATTGGAAAAATGCTACTGAGATGTAGGCAGAGACAAAAGAAAAATTAAAATGTAGAGATCTATTTATGTTTCTCACCAGAAGCCAAGGCCTCTAACCCAGAGCCCTTTTCTTCAGTGCTGTAGCAACTGGTATGTTGCCATGCTCCACTAAATAACCCCCACCCATGCTCCTGCAAACGAGCCTGATTAAACTCAGTGGGATATGAACATGAACACAAATGTGAACACAGACACACACATGACAGTCGGAGGGGACTGGTTGGGAAGAGGAGGGGCTTCTGTGGGAATGGGGGTGGATTCGATAAAAATAAATTACATACATATATGAAATTACCAAAGAACAAATAAAATTACCTTTTACCAAAAGCCTCTAATCACTATGGACTTTATTATGCTTGACAAAGAACCAGAAGCATAAGGAAAAGGCAAATATTTCTCATGGCCAGGCGGAGAGAACATGAGAATAAACAAATGACTTACTTTCTCTTCCTATTAATTTTCCAGCTCTTTCACCCTAGGAACCCTTTCTTATCATGATTTTTCAAGGGTTTGAAAAAGCTGATGTGCCAAAAGCCATTTATTAAACCAAATGACCTCCCTCTTTAAAAAATAACCTGTGGCATGTATCTGTTAGTCAGGTTATTAATGTGACTAGCAGAGGACAGCCATGTCCCCACACATCCTGAGTTGTTTGACTCAACTCAAACAACCTTTATATTTAGTTAGCTGGTCTAGCCTAACCCTGGCTCACAGGAAGGAGGATTGGTCATTGTAGGTAATGGCCTCGCTGAGTTGAGTGTCAGCTATGATATTTAAAATGAGGACCAGTGACACTAGTAAGAAAGCATATTCTTCAAGGAATCATGGACTCACAGGTGCTGCTCCATGTCTAGAGGCCATCAGAAAGTCACCTACCTAATTTGGCCTTTGTTTCCTCACCTATAAGAAAGAGTCTTACACTGTCTACTCAGAAGCTATCAGGAAGGTTGGTGAAATCACAGGATGTAAAATGCTTCTTAAAGTAGAAATTTGCTGCACAAGTGTTAGTACTATTAGCAACAAAAATTTAAATATCTGAGTTCTAGTTCTTACTTTTTTTTTTTGGTTCTTTTTTTCAGAGCTGGGGACCAAACCCAGGGCCTTGCGCTTCCTAGGCAAGCGCTCTACCACTGAGCTAAATCCCCAACCCTCTAGTTCTTACTTTGATAGTACCTATATAACTTTCTAAAATTTAATATCTCCAAATCCAAGTTTCGCTACTCATTACATTATAAGCACACCATGTTCCCAATCTTCCTCCAAAAATATGTAGATGGGTGGATTGGTAGTACATGGGTTGGTGCATTATGGGTGGATAAATGGATGGGTTTGTGTATGCATAGATGAATGGATACATGGTTGGGAGGTTGGGTACATAGATGGTTGGTTGGGTGGATTGGTTGATGGATAGGTGGGTGGGTGAATGGACTGATGGATAGATGTTTAGGTGGATGGATGGATGGATGCATGCATGCATGCCTGAATGAGTAGGTGGAGAAGTGGGTGGGTGAGTGGATGGATAGGAGAAAGGACGGGTGAATAGAGTGATAAATATGCAGGTAGACAGATGGATGGGCGGGTAGATGGATGGGTAGATGGATAAGTGGATGGGTGAATGGATTGATGGACAGATGAGTAGGTAGATAGATGGGTGGTGAGCAGACTAGATAGATAGAAGAAGCACCTTTTAAAGCTCTCTTGGCCCTCTGAAAAAGATCTGTGCAGAAAGAACAAGGTGTTAGAGCAGCTGCATCTGGACCACTCTGACCACACACAGAAGAGTCATGCTATATGAAATTCACCCCTACCAGGGCCAAGTGCTGGCAGATCAGGACCTAGCAAACATGGAAAATCTCTGGGCTAGCTAGCTGGTCTTTGGAATGGGCATTCTAGAGTATGTGATGATTTTGTTAGGTCTCACAAGAAATGAGCTCAAGATGAAAGAAACTAGAGGTATCCTCATGTGCAAACAATTTAACAAGGACAATGACTGACTGTAGTGTCCATAAAAGTAGTCATCACCCAGGAGTAGAAGGTCTAGGAGAGTCCAAAGGAGCACAGATGTGCAGGAGTATGTGCGGATCTGTGTGAGTACAGGAAAGGCAAGAGGCTGAAAATGTGGGTTCAGATGCCACCTACTTGCAAAGTGACAAAAGTTTAGGAACTCCCAAGAACTTTCATCATATAGTAGGAAGTGTTTAGATGATGACCAGGATCAGGGGCAGACTGTACAAGTGGTCCAAAGACTTCTAGAGGAAACATCATTCCTAGTCTTCTTTTTCCAGGCATGAACCACCCAATCTTTATTGTTTAGCAACCCTGATTGAAGTACTCTTCCTCAAAGTAAGTCCCTAATGGGGAAAATGCCTTCTAGTCTGCTTGGAATTGGCATGTCTGACTGAGATTTGAATGTTGTCCGTAAGATACAAGGAGAGAAGAAAGGAGAATTGAATCCTAAAAGTGAAACCTGGAGGGAGAGAGATTGTTAAGACCGACTCAGCAGGGCCCAGTGAAGTCTTTGAGGAATAAGATGTAGCACTGTGGATGGACTGGACAGACGGAAAGGTTAGGATGTTTCTCTGGAAGCTGAGACATCAGGGAGACATAGCAGGGAATGCTGAATACAGATGCCCTCATCAAGGTTGCAGGCATCATGGGGCAGATGGGCTATGAGATAGAATGGTCCAGGCATGGCCTAACCTAAATTTGTATTCCCCGATTCCACAAGCTCCCATGCTGGCGGGGTACATGTCTGTTGTATCAATATCTGTGTGGCATAGCAGAGGTGGAGTCACATGTATGCATGTATGGTTCTTAGCGTCATCTATGGGACTCAGCTTCTCATTGCCTCCCAACTAACATCACTTCAGCATGCTCCATGCCTAGATACACAACAAAGGCCTTCATAAACGAACAAGTAGAGTGCAGGAGACAAAGCAATAAAGTATAACTCAGCAATAAAACATGTGTGACCCCAAGGCCTCACCTGGTCTCTGTGGTCCCTGGCTTGTATCTACATGTGAACATTCTATCCCCCATGGAGATGCAAGATGGTTGAAATTAAGAGTATCAGACTTTTGGCTTCTCTGAACCACACCAGAAGATGCAAATTGTCTAACACCATACATTGAATTCAGAGGCGTCCAACCCATGGCTTGTAGGCTGTGACAACATGCACATGTTTATTTCGTGTGACTATGACACTCTGCTCCCATATGCAAATTTCACACTCAAGAAATGCATAATTGAGTTGCAAAAAATTGCCATTAGCAAGGTATGATAATGTATACTTTTAATCTCAGTAGAGGTGGGCAGAGGCAGGTGGATGTCTGTGAGTTTGAGGTCAGCTTGTTCTATATAGTGAGACTCTGTCTCAAAAAAAGTCTTATTTAAGTTTGAATTAAGTTCACAATTTTGTGTTAGATTACATTCATAGCTACCCTGGGGTACACTCCTACCTTCAGGCCACAAGTTGGATATCATGAATAAAATGATAATCATTCTTTTTTTTTTTTTTTTTTTGGTTCTATTTTTCGGAGCTGGGGACCGAACCCAGGGCCTTGCGCTTCCTAGGCAAGCGCTCTACCACTGAGCTAAATCCCCAACCCCATGATAATCATTCTTTAGACATGTGGTCCCCAAACTGTATAGCTAAGTATCCTATGAGTCCATCGTGAACCCAGAGGAATGGCAGGACACTCAGTGATATCTGTCAGACATCTTGAAAAATACTGATTTTTTTTTTTTTTTTGGACTTAACTGCTTAGGAAATAGAACAAGCATTTACCCTCTTGTCTGGGAACACTGTAAAAACAAAAGCCATAGTCACTAAGGGTGTTATAAATCTGGAAAGTTCTAGAGCCTCATTCCACCCTGGGCTTGTGCTGGTTAAGCTTTTGCCAATTTGGCACAAAGTAGAGTCACCCCACGGAGGGAATTCCAACTGAGAAAATGTCTCCGTCAGACTGGCTGAATGTTGACAAGTCTGTGGGGCATTCTCTTGACTGATGACTGAGGTTGGAGGGCCCAGCCTGCTGAGGACAGTACCACCGCAGAGCAAGCGGATCTGGGTTGTATAAGAAAGCAGGCAAGTGATGGAGAGTGAGCCCTCCTCCATGGCGTCTTCAGTTCCTGCCTCCAGATTCCTGCCCTGAGCGTCTGCTCTGGTGTCCTTTGATGATGGACTGTAACATGTGGAAGTGTAAACCAAACAAACCCTCTCCTCCCCCATGTCGGTCTGGTTAGTGTTTAATCGTGACAACAGAGAAGCAAACTAGGACTGGACTCAAGGACAAGAACCCCACATTATTCACATCTGTGTAATTGCTCTCATCATCAAAATGACTAAAAGCCACAGCCTTAAAGCTAGTGGTGCATGATGAATGAACAAATTAATTTAATGAGTAGAAGTGTGAGAATATAGAATATATGTACCCTTCCCATTAACCAATGTTCGTCATACCCCTGATCTGAACTGTCTAATGACATAAAAATGAGCTTCGACTTACTGTCCAGGGGGTAGAGCTAACTGAGTTCACTCTTAAGACATGCACCTGCTAAGCTATGTGTATATCTCTGGAGTCCTGATGTATGTAGTTTGTCAACATAAACAGACCTGGACATGAGATTCTCCTTCCTGTAACAGAATACCGGCCTGGAACTTACCCGTGGGGTTCTCTTTCTGGGCAATGTGAGGTTGAGATAGTTATTCTGAAAGAATGTTTTGCCCAAGCCAAAGTCAGCATTTTCTCCGTAGTTTTTACGCCGGGAATCTGTTGAGAAGTAAAAGCAATGTTGGTGTTGGCATCCAAGACCAGGTGGTGGCGATGTAACCTGTGGGTGCCATTGTATCAAGGCTCTTTGAAAAGAATCCCCTCACCCTAGCCTTTATAAAGCTTTAAGTGGTTGAAGGGTGTGGGATGATCACTATATTTCTTCAGGGGTCACCCTTGTTTGGTCTCTGTGTCTGGTAGCTGCAGAGTGGAGGCAGACTTGGGCTGGAGGACAGAGAAAACACTAGCTACTAGACAAGTCTCCATGCTTACCCATGGGTCTCAGGGGAGTACCCCGGAAGAGCTCATAGAACTTGGAGAGGTACATGACCATGCTGAGCTTGTCGGGCTCCTGGGTAGATGCCATCTCTTTGCCCGTGGTCACAGGCAGGATCCCAAACTCACGCTTGGCCACATCAAATGCCAGTTGGTTGTTCTCCACAACGTCATTCTCATTCAGAGAGTCGAAGTTGCTGGAGGATCAACATCAGGTAAAGTTCATGGTGAGTTAGGATGACTTGCTCATAAGAAGCACAGTGGGGTGACGACTCTTCCAGCCCAATGGAGCCCCAACCTCAAGCCCAGGAACATGCCTCGCTCATGAAGGAACTGAATCAAACATGGACCGTGATCATACCACTGACTGGGCTGAAATGATTTAGCTCTTTGGAAAATGTAAGAGTTATCTTAATTACTTCTCTTATTCATTTTAATTGCTATAGTAACAGAAGGTTTCTCAAACCAATCAAATCATACATATCATGTAGAGGCGAGATTCCCATCTCCTTACTGCAGATGGCTTTGGTATGTTCTCGCCAGTGCTTTAGGAAGAGTCTGTGGGAGTCTGTGCTGCTCCCTGTGTCAATAAGTATTGTTCTTTGGACAACACGAAAGGGTTTCTGGAATGCCATTTCACCTTCCAGTTGACCCTGCCATCTTGCCAACACACAATCTAGAAGATTCCATAAATAATCTGATGAATATGGGTATCAGAAAAATGCTTCTTTGGTTGAGTTAGGTCTCTCTTCTACTTCCTTTCTTGTGGGTGGGGCTTTGAAACAGGCTCAAGTTTCCAAAGTGTGGCTATTAGGGTTGGGGGCCAAGTGGAGAGAGATAACCACTAATCCTGTGCTGAGTGTCATGCACTAGGGACACCTGGCAAACATGTTGCTGTCCAAATGAGAATGAAAAACAAGTTTTAGAAAACAACCCAAATAGAAACTTGCAGAGAGAAATACTGAGCTGGGTTGGGGGACTTTCCACCCAGAGAAGGCTGGGGTCCCTTGTGTTGAGGGTCCACACTCACATCAGCTCTGGCCGGAAGCTGTGGATGATGGCACACAGGGCCAAGCCGCTGCGCCAGGATGTGGTCAGGTCAGTGACTCTGACATGCTGGTAACCCTTGGTCTGCTGCTGGCACCAGGTTAAGAGCTTGTTAGGCCGGATGTCTGACTCTGTGGGAAAGATACAGGTGGTGAGATAGTTCAGTCTGACCATCAATCACTCTCACTGCCATTAGGGCTGGGAACCCGGAAGAGTGGATAATATAAATGTAACCCTGATGGCCACTGTACAGGGCCTGGGTCAACTGGAAGCACACTGTCTAACAGCACTGTCCCTAGGGACAATGGCAGGGTCCAGGGTTAGAGACTAAGAACATAGACCCTGCATTCCCTGGGTGACACCAATGACTTGGGGTTGTCATGGGTAGAGGAGCTCATGACCAAGTTTGTTGCAAGCTAGCCCAGGAAGGAGACCTCTCTAAAGAAAGTGTCTGGGGATGTGTATTTGAGCTGGCTATAGAAGAAAGTCTAGAAATTAATCAGACAGAGGCATTCCAGGAAAACAGGAAGGAGTGACGGCAAAGAATGTGGAGACCCTGCCATGCTTGTGTAAAAGTAAAACAGTATCTGTACACGTTATAAAAACAGTTGTGTAACAGTTGTAAAACAGTTGTGCAACAGGAAAAGTTGTAAAACTATAAACAGTGTTTTATAGCAGCTGGGCATGCGGTGTGTGCAGGGAAGGGAGGGAGAGGCTGGGCAGACAGAGGTAGCTGGAGTGTCCCTGGGTAGGACAGGGGAGGGGCCTGAGAGAAGCTGGCTACTGGGGAGCTACTCATTGAACCATCCCTCCCCTACCTCTGCAGCCAGTGTGTGTCAGGATTAGGAAGATCACAAGAAGGGTAAAAGCTCAGGAATCTGTCTGTGGTCTAGTTGGGGAGACAGGATCTCACTCCAGAAACAAGAGGCAAAGGAAAACCAGCTCGATGGAGCTGCCTACAGTGGGCTTTCCTCTGCTACGTGCTCGGCAGCTGACTGCATGCCCTAACTCTGATAATCCTGTCTCACCATTGCTCTTACAGATGTGGACGCTGAAGGACAAAGAGGAGAGGCAGCTGTTAAGGTCACACAGGTAATGGGGCAGAGCCAAGCGGGCTGGGGGGTCTGAGCAAGCTTCATCTCTTGCTCTGCTTGTCTCAGGGTCCCAGAAGGGCAACTCACCCCGCCTGGAGAGGCTGGCAGATCTCCTCACTGAGCCCCATCTCTCGAGAGGGAAGCGGTCCATCTCCTTAGTGATGTACAAATGCTTCACCTATGAGTAGAAGAACTCGAGTCTGCCCACCAGTTCCCGGATCCTGTGTCCCGCGCTCCAGATCCCCTGTTATTACTTCCTTCTGGGGTTGGCTGACATGGCTTGCAGCACACACCACAGGCCTGAACTGTCCTCCCAAATGTGGGAGAACTGACAGTGAATTCTAACTAGCTAATAAGAACCTGCGCTAATCTCTGTCCTGTTAGTTGAAGAAGGTAAGGTTTGGGTAGATAAAATCCCCAGAATAAATGAAGTCTAGGCCCGAGCATGGTAAGGAGCTATCTAGGAAAGTGGATTATTTTTGACACAGACATAATCAGTGTCACATTTGTACAGTAGCAAATTAACACACGAAAGCATAGGCAAACATGCAAATACACACAGAGGTGTGCAGCACGTGTGGTCTAGCTCCCTCCTATAGGCTATAAGGAGTGCTGCCTCTGTTGAACCCCTGCATCTTCTGGGGAAAAGAATGGGCTCCACCCCTGGGCTAGCATGCTTTGGGGGCCACAGCTCCAGGAATGTGACAGTTTGTGAGTCTATTACTTTTCCTGTCAGGTCACCACAGGGGCTTGAGGCAGACTTGGGAGTGCGCTTACCTGGTGAGGCCTGACACAGTGCACGTTGAGGTTTGGGTACCGTGTGGCTGGGTCCAATGTGTACTGCTCAAAATTTTTGTTGATGTTCTCAGGGGTTGTCTGAGGTAACAGCCGGTAAAGACTCTCTCTGCCGGGAGTCAGAGCCCAGAGGTCAGGGGTGGCTCTTGCCAGCGCGGGCCCTTGCTCCTACACACCCCTCTTCCCTGGTCTCCCTGGGTATGTTTGTATAGTCCTCCCCTGCAATGTCTGACACACTCCCGAGAGCTACAAAATGTGGGGAGAGACAAAGACGGGGAGAGAGGCAAAGTATCCAAGTGGCGGGGATGTGGTCTCCCTTACCAGGCAGGAGGAGGCAGAAGTATAGGGCCAGCATTTCTGGTTCAGCTAAAGCCTCTGCCCAGCCATGCTGCTACTGCGGCTTGCCCCTGTGGTCATAGTGATCCACAGCCAAGGCCATCAAAAGCCTGTCTCCCATATCAGTACTAACTCTCCCAAGTCAGCCATCTGTTCATGGCCAGAGCAAGGACCTGGGAGACAGCCAGGACCTCAACTGTAGGAGAGACCTGTTAAGTCACAGAACCCTTATTCAGGACAGGACACTGTGCAATGTCCTTGAAGACTTCCTTAAACAAACCTCTTGGGCCTTGTGTGGATAAGAAAAGTCATAGAGGCACAATTTAGAACTAGCCATGTCAAGATCTGTCTCTACTCTCCAGGTCCTAAGACACCGGACACAGAGAAACTCAGAGAAGGAAATGGATTGTGACACAGAGTGTCCTTGGAGACCCTCAGATCATATCAGGCCACACAAGGGAAGGCGGGTAAGCTCAAAGCTGCAGGACAGCCAGCCTGGCTCTATTCTTTCCTGGGGCTGCTGCGGCCAGCTATGAGCTCTACCTTTAAGACTCACCTTTCAGCTAGCACCTCCAGGGGAGGGGTGCCCTGGTCCCAGCTCTTTACCATCCATGCCGTGTCAAAGGCTGCCAGGAAGCCTCGGGCGCAGCCTGTGCCCATGGGCCAAAACGGCTGTAAAAGAACACATGTAAAATTCTCATAGACTCTAATGACTCCCAGTCTTCTCTCCTATGCTATCCGGCACTGGAAGATTGCCAGCTCTGAGCCAGGGTGTGGGCAGAACTCTACTGCCCACAGCTCGCCAGAATCATGGGTGATTATAACAAAAACATGAAGGGTATAATGGCCCCACATGTAGCGAAGCTCCCTGGGCTACCTGGAAGAGAGAGAAGGGAACCAGGGGATGCTTCGTGACAGTGTGGCCCTTATGATCATTGTAAAGCGTGGGTGGGATTCTCATCTTCCCTTTAGTAAGAGGGGGCAAAAGCTTTGTGGCTGGAAAATGCTGGGGCCTGCCACTAGAGGAGTATGAGGAAGTGGGGGTTGGGAGGGAGACAAGGATAGCAGTGACAGGCCACAATTAGGGTGACCGTGGACTTATCTGGTCAAGCTTGCCCATGATGAACCAAAAGCAGGGTTTACAATCCGACTCTTGGCCCTGGAGAATTTTGCAGACACTGTCCATTTCATATTAAGATGGGATGCTAACCCCAAAATGGCTACCTATCTAAGGATTCTTGAATTTATGGGGGCGAGAGGGAAAGCCATGGCTTCAATCATGGCACTTTGAAAATCTCCTGCGCTGCATCCCCCAGCCCCCAGCCTCCCTCACACTCTGGAAGATCTCTATACTGAAAAGCCCCTTAGGGCCACCCACATGGGTTAACAGGTCCCAGACATGCTTAGGGGGTTCTGTATGTTCTGAGGAAAAACAGCCTTGGGCTCCAGATCGGGGCTGGCTATTTTGTTCTTCAGTTTAGAAGCAGCCCAGAAGAAGCCGGGGAAGGGAGAAAAGGCTTCCTCTACAAGTGAGCTGGCAAATCTCAAAATTCAGCCAAAAGGGCTGGGTCGCAGGCCAGGATGGCCTTGGTAGGGGCTTGCCCTTTGTCTGAGAGCCTGCCCTTCCCTGGGATGTTGGTGGCAGAGCCTGTGAGACTGAGTGCAGACCCATGGATCTGAATTGCAACATGAGTGAAGGGCTCTGAGGTCAGGTAGTACCTCAAGCAGGCTGTCGCCTACAAGGGCCACAAGCAGCTGGTGTGCCTGGCGCTCACGCATCAGGGCTGCGTTCTCCGAGGCATACATGGAGGTGAAGTCGAACATGGCCACGTCAGGCTGCCCGTTGTGATTTATGGCAAAGTCTAAGGATGGCAGCTGGTAATTGGTGGCAAAATCAGCGGCTTCTCTGGCATAGGAGAGCAGGTTGTCCTGGTTCACATTCTCGGCACACAGCAGCATCTCTGTGTCGATGTAGTCCTGAGGAGATGAAAACATACATCAAACCCCCTCCTCTCCAAAGGCCGAGGGCCATGGGGAAGGGTCTTAGAGTAGCGAGGCTCCTTGAAACATAAATAGAGGGTCTGGGAGATGAACCAGTCTGTGAAGCATTTGCTGTGCAAATATGGGGTCTTAAGTTCAAACCCCAGAACGTACGTAAGAAGCCAGGCAGAACAGAGTGTGATTATAATCTCAGTGCTGGGAAGGCACAGACAGGAGGATCCCTGGAGACCTTTGCCAGCCTGCCTAGCCTGACCCGTGAGTTTCTGACCAGTGAGAGACCTTGTCTCAGAAAACAGGTTGATGGCTCCCGAGGAATCACTCTGGAAGCTGACATCTGACTTCAACAGACATGCACATATGTGCATACATGTCCACAGGAAGTGTGTGCATAAACACACACACACACACACACACACACTCACACACACACACTCACACACACTTGCACACATGGGAACCCAAACTAGAAAACCAGCGCCCAGGAAATGAACACATAGTGTAGTCATGGCAGTTAGCGCCGTTGTGATTAGGCACCAGTTTGGCTTCAGGCTTCCTGGCATCCAAGGCAAAGGGGAAATGTGATATGAGCTTTCCTTATCGGAAAACGAGGTACAGCAGTTCCTCAGAGGAGGCAAGTGTTTCCTGGCACCGAGTGCTGAAAACTCTATCTCGTGTGGGAATTTAGACAGAGGACACTGGGAACCGTAATGAACAGTGAGTGTACTTGATAATGGCGTCTCCAGCAAACAGGGAGCACACCACGCATGACTGGTTCTGGCAACAGCTTCAAGTACAATTAAGAGACAAAGGAACAAGCCAGTAAGTGTGATTTACTAATGGATGGGGTTACGCTATTGGGGTCCAGATATGCTGTGGTTAGTGGTCAAACAAGACCAGAAAAAAAGGGTGTGTGTGCCATGTCACTCTCTGAATTCCTATCCAGACTCGGTCGTTCACTTTTCTGTGATGCTGGGGACACTGGTGGCTTGGCTGTGAAAGTGGGCACTGTCTTGCTCCTTTGCTGGAGTAAGGGCACCTGGGCTTGGACAATGAGGAATTCATGCCAGTGATGCAGCCAAAGACTGTCAGAGGGCGAAGAGAGAAGACTAGAAGATCTCCAATGTCTATTCTGCTCATCTTCGGCAGAGAAACTTAAAGGCCACCTTTCCCAAAGGTGAGGCAAAGGGTAAAATTCCACTGATAGTGTGCTCCCCAGTGTGCATGAAAAATGGGGTTCAGTCTCCAGCACTGATTAAAACTGGGAGTGCTAGTGCACACCCATAAGTTCAGCGTGTGGGAGATGGAGGCAAAAGGATCAGGAATTCAAGGTCGTCCTCAGCTACAAAATGAGCTCAAGGCCAGCCTGGCGTAGGTGGGACCCTATCGCAGCTGGAATCTGGGCATGTTGTGTAGCCTGATTCTGAGTCTCCATTTTCTCATTCACAGGAGCGTAATTACAAGTTCTCCTCCTTAAAGCTGGAGTGAAAGTGCACACACGAAATGCCCCATGCTGTGCCAGGCTCATGGGACGTGATACTGCTTGCCCCTACTGATTCATAATGCCATGAATGGTGGTGTACTATGAGATGCTAACTGGACCCACGTAAGGTGCCTGTATGGGAGGTCTCGAGACATTTGACTGCCTCTATAACTGGAGTTAGCTTCTGTTTGCATTTCCTGGGGAGCTATGATGTCAAATGCTCTATTTTGGAAAGTTGTATGCCACCCCCGCATAACTGTACCCAGCATTCGCCCACTAGAAGACTGAAGAAGCCACTTCCCCCCCGAGAGAAAAAGAGGGCACCGCACACCAGACTGACCAGCCAGCTATGAGCTGGCAGGCTTGGAAGCCCGGTGCTCATAACAGCTGGTATGTGTGAGGGTGGGTTAGGCTAGTTTCACCTGGCCCACCCACAGCTTCTGCCCACAACCCATGCTCTCAGTAGAGGCACAGGGGAGGCCTGAGTTACTCATGCTTCCAGGCCAGATGCCAGTACAAGCTGGCAAGAAGATAGGCATACTGTACTCTGGCAAGCAGCAATGAATGGTTCCAGGCCAGGCAGGACCTGGAGGCAGTTGACCTGGGGCTGTGGGATCGTTATCTTGGAGCTATGATCACGGGAGCTCTAGAAGGATGACGCCTGACCAAAGCCCCTCCTCTCTACCTCCTCACCCATTTTTATCCCTCCATATGTATGTGTCTGTGTAAGCACATGCCATACCCATGCGGTGCCTGTGGAGATCAGAAGAGGACATGATCTCCTGAAACTGGAGTTATAGTAGGTTGGAGTCACCTGATGTAGGTGACAGTAACCAAATTTGGGTCCTCTAGAGGAACAACAAGGGCTCTTAAGCTCTAAGTCACCTCTCTAGTGCCACCTTGTCCTCTCTTTATATTTGACAATGTATGCTCAGCCTGGGGCTCATGCCTGCAGCCTCAGAGCACAGAAGGCTGAGGCGAGAGGAAGGAGAGTTTGACGATAGCCTGGGCTACACAGCAAGACATTAACTAGCTCAGAACAAAAACAAATAAATTAAACAAGAAACAAAGTCACAGAGTGAAAGAGGACAGAAGAACAAGTATCCAAACAAGGCAGGGTGTGGAAGAGTCTTGAAAATCACTAACAACCAGGCCATGTACTAAACATGATGCATGATGTATGTCCGTGCCTAAATACGCGAGTGTGTGTGTGTGTGTGTGTGTGTGTGTGTGTGTGTGTGTGTGTACACAATCCCTCAGGTATCCCCACCCTCTACACAGTCATGTCTCAAGAACCCTCTTCAGACAGGAATCAGTCCACTTTGTAGATATAAGATTGAGGTTCAGGGGAAAAAAAAACCCAACATCTTGGCCACCATCCTGAGTGAGCTCAGAGCAGAGCTGTGTCTCTGCTCATCACTGACAGTTCAAATGGTAAGTGCTCCCCATGGCAAAGGGGACAGGGCATGAGAGTCCTAAGTGATAGCATCTCTATATTCCACAAGGACAAGGAGTCCTCATCTCTAAGTTAATGTGACCTCCTTAATGAAGGCATAGGGCCAAATGAATGACATTTGAGGAAGGGAAAGATTCAGCTGGTCATATTCTGGACACAAGGTCTCTCACCACATGTTTGAAACATATCTGTGTGGTTGGGAAGTCACACAGTGACAAAGGCAAGGAAGGTGGCAGACAGGCTCCCTCACCCCCTTGCATAGCCCCTGACAGGCAGTGTCTTCTCCCACATCCCCAGATGCTGCCAGTCCCTGTTGCCCAAGGGAAGACAGGTAAGAAATCACAGCCCACAGGTACATACATTTAGGATGACGCCTTTGTCCAGCAGGCTCTGCTTCTTGGCTGTCATGACAAAGTAGTGGGTACTGTCCTTGTAGTAAACAATGTTCTCAAGATCGATCCCTGAAAGGAGAGACATTCAGACTCAGTTTACCAATCTGCACCTTGCTCCATTCCAGGTCTCATTATGTATATGCAGAAGATGCATATAAGATAAATAATAAAGACATACCAGGCTGTTGGAAGGCAGAAGAGAAGACTAGAAGTCACCCAGGTCAAAGCAGCTAGCTTTTATGGTTACACAAAGACACATTTAAAAACAACACAACCAAACAACATACAAAAACCACAGGTGCCTAGAATTCCTAAGTTAAGTCTAGGCAGAACATGTTATGGGAAACTGGACAAGACCATGGATGTTAAGCAAAAACCAACTTTGAACCCAAGTGCATGCTTCAGGCCCCATCTACTGTGTGCCCCACAGAGCATCTCTACCATGTTCTAGCTTGCAAGAGAAAACCCAGGTCAATGGAACAACATTAGGGGGTTAGAGGCCTAAGGGCATCATGGTGTGTGTGTGTGTGTGTGTGTGTGTGTGTGTGTGTGTGCGTGCGTGTGCGTGTATGTGTGTGTGCATGTGCCTGTGTATAGGCCAGAAAACAACCAACAGTATCATCTTTTAGGTCCTTACCTTCTTGAGACAGGAGCTATCACTAACCAAAGCTCATCAACAGGACTGGCCAGCCAGTAAGCCTAAGGGATGCTCCTGTCTCTACACCCTAGAGCTGGGATTACAAACATAAACCACCAGGCCCAACGGTTTTATGTGGGTTCTGGGAATTGAATTCACGTCCTCAATGGAGCCATCTCCCCAGGCCCAGATCTCATTTTTTGTTCTTTCCATGGACAGCAAATCATTCCTACATTAGGTTTCTGCATTTAAAATCATGCTACAAGATGATCACTCAACAATGTGTTCTCAAGGGGATGCAGGGAAGCTCAGCCAGAGACACTGGCTTCACCTAAGAACCTGGTGTAGGGCCAGCACTCCGAGTCTTAAGCTCCCTGTGTGTTTACTAGAGCTCAAGACCCTCTGGCTCAGCTTATGTGAAGGGAAGTAACAGCACACGGTGACCTCAAAGCATCCACACAAGGTGTGCTGTGTAACCATAGCAACACCCTTATTACAGTAAAATAGGAAACAGCCATGCATGCAGAGGGCCCCCAAGAGATTCAAAGGAAATTTATTGCTGTCACTGATGTGAGACAATGACTTACAGTGGCAACAACAGCCAAGTTTAAAGGAAGCTCGTGAAACCTTTGGAGAAGCACGCAATGTCCTGTTGTAACCCCTATTTGATGGTCTGCGTATTTATTTTCTTTCTTTCTAAGGGGAAGGAAGGGCTGGAGAGTTAAGTATTAAATCATTCAAAGGATATTATACTCTGGAAAGGAACTATTAAAACTTGTAATAATAAATTGTGGAGACTCAGAGGGACGTAAGATGGCGAATACCACTGTGGCCTGTAAGAAGCAGAGCCTGGCTCAGCAACTCGGCTGGTTCCTAGGCTGAGCCTTAGAGGAAATGATTCCATGGAGAGCGCTACCCTAACAGGAAATTCCCAGAAGGTGGGGGTCAGAGGCCAAGGCTCTAAACGAACATGTGTGTCTTCCTCTGTTCCAAACACTCATAGTGGAACTGGCCATAGACAGCAATGTGAATGCATGTCTGTGGCTGTGCTGTGAAACCAAAGCCCTTGCTGAAGGGCACTAAACAATATCATTTCCATGTATCATGAAACATGACCCTTCGATTTCCCTCTCCTGTCTGGCCCCTCGAATAAAGACAACCATTCCCATCTCAGAGGCAATACCAGAGCCACATGGTCTTCCACAGTCCTCAGGCTTGGGTGCCAAGAGATGCCACAGTTCCCCAAACCTACCATCATGACTATATTTAAGATATGATACTGAATGAGAAACATGGGTGATATTTAAAATGTGCTAAGAAAAGGAGGATGAGGAGAGGAAGGAGAGGAGGGAGAGGAGGAAAGGGAAGTGGAGGAAGGGGAGGAGGAAGAGGAAGAGGAAGAAGAGGAAGGGGAAGGAAAAGGAGGAGGGGAGGAGGAGGAAGGGGAGGAGGAGGAGGAGGAGGAGGAGGAGGAAACAGAAGGGATACATTGATTAGAACTGGAGTCACGTGAAATTAGCGTGTAGCTGGCTCTGAGGGAAGGTGTCAATACACCAGTACAGGTTGGGCAGAGAGTACTGATGGCTTTCACTTCTTTTTTTTTTTTTTAAAATATTTTATTTATTTATTATATATATGAGTACACTGTAGCTGTCTTCAGACACACCAGAAGAGGGCATCAGATCTCATTACAGATGGTTGTGAGCCACCATGTGGTTGCTGGGATTTGAACTCAGGACCTCGGGAAGAGCAGTCGGTGCCCTTAACCACTGAGCCATCTCTCCAGCCCCTTTCACTTCTTTTATAGACAGGATCTCCTATGTTTAAGGCTGGCCTCAAAGTGACTGTGTAGCTGGTCCTAGCCTTGATCTTCCTGCCTCCACCTTCCAAGTGCTGGGATTACAAGCAAGTGCCTCATGCCTGGTGAGGCTTAATTGAACACTATCATTGCACTGGCTTTTCAAGGAACAATGTACATTTTTAGTCAGGTTATAAAAAAGTCAGTTCTTCTTTGTTTCTCCTCTACTCTCATGAGCACATGTTGATCATTTACTGGCTATCTGGCCACATAGGATATAAGTCTTGGCTTGCTGATCTGCCTCGGACTGTACACCCAGTATTTGGAATATAGCATGTATTCAAAAGAATATCTGTGGTTAGGTGACAACCACAGCCAGAGCATGGTGGGGTGGGTGAGGGTGGGGTCCTTGTTTTGTTTCATAGGGAGGGCCAGCTGATGTGCTGCACAAAGCACCTGGATTCTTCAGGTTCTCCTCTCAGATTATAAGCTCCCTCCTCAGAGGCTCTCCAGCTTCTCATGCTGACCTTGGGCACAGCTTTCCTGAATATCCTGTGTTATATCGCTTTATCCCTCTTTGGGTAGGGGAAACTCCAGGAGGGGTGGGGCTAACATTGACTTTGTACTCCACAATATTGAGCACCGACACATGACAGACACTGAGTTCAAGGCCACTATCTCTCAGCAAAGTCTATTATCTATTTCTACACAAACACCTAGAACATTCTCTCAAGACTCCCTCTTGTCCTTAAAGGGCCTCTGGACATTTACTGTATGGAGAGGAAGCTTTGTTCCCTTTCTCTAGTTCCAGCAACCCTTAGAAGCCAGCAGGCCTGTGAACAGTTCAGAAATCTTGGGCAAGGGACTAGGCAGATGGCTTAGTCAGAAAAAAAATGCATGATCTGCAAGTATTGCAGAATGGAATTTGATCCCCAGAATCCATGCGTAGGGGAAGGCAGGCATGCATGGTATTGTAACCCTAGTGCTGAGGAGGGCTGAGACAGATCCCTGGGTTCCCAGGGCACTTAACCTAGCTTACTTGTCAAGTATTATGCCAACGAGAGGGCTTTACTCAACAACAGCAAAAAAAAAAAAGTGGACACCATCTGAAGAATGATGCTATAGGTTGTCCTCTGGTTACTACACATGTATGCACACATGCAAGCTCACACACATACATGTACACTCACAGATACACACATACAACATGCTCAGATATACTCAAACATATACTCAAATATACACACATATACACTCACACATGCACATGCTCATATACCCTCACACACACACTCAGATACACACACACACACACATACACACACAGATATACACACACAGATATACACATACACACATACATACACACAGACACACACACATACACACAGATATACACATACACACACATACATACACACACAGATATACACAGACACAACATATACACACACAGATATACACATACACACACAGACATACACACATACACAGACATACACATACACACACATACATACACACATACACACACATACACACAGATATACACATACACAGACACACACACAGACATACACATACACACATACATACATACACACAGACACACATATATATACATACATACAGACACACGATATACATACATACATACACACACAGACACACACACACATACATACACAGATATACACATACACACACATACATGCACACACAGACACACACATATACACACACAGATATACACATACACACACAGACATACACACACACAGACTCACATACACACACATACATACACACATACACACATACATACACACATACACACACATACATACACACATACACACACATACACACACATACACACACAGACACACGCACACACGCACACACGCACACACACACTGGTTTAGAGACGAGGAGGCTCTCACCTGTTTCTTCCTTCAGGTCCTGGAAGAACTTCTGGTTGAAGATGAAGGCCACGCCACTGATCTCCTCCACCTTGGCCTCAGCTGTGCTATTCCTGTTTATGAAGTTGGCAGTGATGGCAATGGCCAGTTTCCCTCGGAACTCTTTCCTCCTGAACCCTGCAGAAGGGAAAGGGTAAGTGGTTCCCTAGATCAGGTGGGCACTCAGACAGCATTGCTGAGAACACTCTTCTCAGTGCTCCACAGACAATGGGGACAGGGGCTCTGGGGCAGGCAGGCACCAGGCCTGTGTCTACAAGAGGCATTTTGAAGTCAGTGAGGCTCTGTTCTTTCTATACTGAACCACGCGCCCTGCTTCCATAGCCACAGACCAGTGGCCAAACTAATCTGTGCAGCAGGCTACCACAGAGCTCAGCCCTCTGTAGACAAGCTGGGTACGTCACTGAACACACTCTGAAGGAAGGTCCTTCCACACTGGGGTCCTACGTGATCCAAATGATTTTGTTAGCATTTTAAATGGAAAAGAAAATCTTCTTTTGAAAAATAGGATTTGACTGAACTCTCATAAGACAAGGATGGTACACATTTTCTTTGCATCTTTGTTGTTATAGGTCATATTGCATTGCCATCCTCCCACTGATGAAGTCTTAACCCTTGGTGTCTCTGTATGTGACCCTTTTGGAGGTGGGGTCATTATAGATGTGCTTAGTTAAGATGAGGTCTACTGGAGCAGAGCCTCCATAACATGGCTGATGCCTTTATTCTCAGGGAAAAGTGGACACATATACACACCGAGGGAGAAGCTCTGTAAAGGCAAAGACAGAGATGATGATGATATTTCCATTAAGTCAAGCAATACCAAAACCTCGCAAAGGAAACCAGTACACCTGTTCCCAGTGGCTGGTACCTCGTATGTATGCTGGCTGGTTTTGTCTTGACACAAACCTAGGGCATCTCAACTGATGAGTAGACCCCATGAGATTGGCCTGAAAGTGTGCATGTGTGCATGTGTGCATGTGAGCATTTCATTGATCTGGGAGGGTCCAACCGATAGAAGGCTAAGCATAGACCCTGGGCTTTCAAATAGCCACACTAATATTTCTCCCAAACCACCAGAACAATCCCATAAACCATGCA
Organism: Rattus norvegicus; assembly: GCF_021556685.1. Classification (NCBI taxonomy): domain Eukaryota; kingdom Metazoa; phylum Chordata; class Mammalia; order Rodentia; family Muridae; genus Rattus; species Rattus norvegicus. Next base: position 179,363,014 of record NC_141534.1, on the reverse strand, counting down.
AGTGTTCATTTTAGCAGCTTCGAAGTGTCTTGTCAGATACTGCTGGGAGAAGATGGGTGTAGGCATGAAGGTGGGGTGAGTAGAGACAGGGCAGAGTCTCAAAGACAGAAGAGGCCTGAGTTGGAGGACCACACATTCAGCATTTCCTGAGATCAGTATGTGCATGCTGTCCTCAGAGAATGAGTTTCCCCAGCTATGTGTTTGCAACCTGTGACCCTTGACAGGGGCAAACTCAGAAAGACACCAGCACTGGTGACATGTGGTTCATCACCCTTGGTCTCAGACAATGATTTCAGTGTGAATGAGTGGAGCCTGCCTGCTGGACTTAGAGAAGCATGGTTTTGAATCCTGACACTTTGCCTAACTGTGGGTGTGCTTAAGAGTTATGAAGAAAGAGGGTTCCTCTGTTGGTTGGTAGAGTCCTTGAACATGAATGGATGCCATTAAAATCTTGAGATGTTTGCCTTAGATGAAGTCAGATGAGAGTGCACTTTGGCTAACACAGCAGCTCGGTGAGTTTGTGTTGACTTTCCCCACAGTATCCCCCTTTAGAAAGCATTTTCACAGATAAGCCCTCCCCCATACCCTTGCCTTGATGCTCTGAAAGGGTTCCGCTCCCCTTATTCCCAGGAGAGAGTGGAATGTCTGCCCTCACACGCTCAGCTGAAGCATCTGCCACCTTCATCTTCCTTCTCTGGTTCCCCTCGTTATCTCTCAGCCCCAAAAGAAGAATCCTCACCTTCTAGCGTGTTCCTGTGGCCATCTGCACCGATGATGACATCAAACTCAAAGTTAGACAGGGCGTGGTCTGCAGGGAGGAACTCTGCCCGCCATCCAATCTCTACCAGGGGAGAGAGAGTAGATGAGCTGACAGAGGCAGGCTGAGAGAGAGATACTACCCCTCCCTGTTGGCCATGAGAAACGGATATTGACCCAGTGGAGCCTCCTGAAGAAAGGCCCAGGCACCAGACGTATCTAGCTTTTGGACACTGTGACAGATGATGTTGTGTACAATGTTCATGGTTGAAAACCGTGCAATGGAGGTTTTTTTTTTTAATGGCAAAAACCCCCTCTCATAATATTTGGATTGAGCATACTATTTCCAGTTTGGCCCAGTCATAATTAACCTGGGTAGCATGTGGCTCCCAGGCTGCAGGCCAGGCACATATGGAGAGCTCTCTTTGGTAACCTCAGATTTTTGTGTCCGTGTACTGCAGAACAAAGCCAAGAGAAAGGGAGGCACAGCCAGCCCTGTGCCTAGTATGATTAACCTTTGCTAGGACGCTGACCTTCAGCAGAATCCCATCCAAGCCCATCTCCCATGCCCTGTGTTTATAGCTCATCAGATTCACCCATATTTGCCCTAATTCAATGGCTACTCATCCCAGAGAGCGTGTGAGATGCCGGTGGGGTGGGGTGGAGTACTTTACATTTCTGTTTCTTGCTCCAATGGTCTGCTGTTTATATACACACACTCTCCAGGAAAACCTGACTGCGCCCTCAGCATTAGGACCAACTATCCTGTGGACGTGTTCCAACCCTTAGGGGTGCACATGCCCCTAATAATATTCTATTAATTTATAGATCATAAGATGCTTTTATCTAGGCAGATTCTTGATAATATTTCTCTGAATAATAATTCTCTGAATGCCCCAAATGATAATTCCTTACTACGAAAGCAGGGAAAGTCTCCCTGAGTTGTTAAATATACGGGGAGGAGGCCAGGAAAAGTCACGGGCATACTCTCCATGGGAAACTGCGAAGTCTTCAGCTCACGCTGCCTCATAACTTAGCATTTCAAAGGCAGAAAGCAATTCTAACAAGATATAAAGCCTTGATGGCCAAGCCCCATGGTTATGGTGTATGAAAGAGATCAGAATTTATTTTCCTTTCCTCTAGTTTTTGTTTTCTAAATGGGTTATCAGTATGTAGCCCAGGCTAGCCTTGGAAGCAGAACCATCTTGCCTCAGTGCTGGGATCATAGGTGTGCCCCATCATGTTCGGCTAAAATATCATGATTTTAATAAACAATAAAAGAAAAATATTATCAAGAATCTGCCTAGATAAAAGCATCTTATGATCTATAAATTAAAATTTAATAAAACACTACTGGGTATGGCAGCTCCTGTAATTCCAGCATTCAGAAGTTCAAGAGTCATCCTTGGCAACATAGCAAGTTTGAAGCCAGCTTGGGCTACATAAGACTACCACAGGAATAACACACACACACACATACACACACACACACACAGTGGTGGTTTGAATGAAAATGGGACTATTAGGAGGTGTGGCCTTGTTGGAGAAAATGCATCACTAGGGGGTAGGCTTTGAGGTTTCAGAAGTTCAAGCCAGGCCTAGTGGCTCTGTCTACCTCTCCAGCACCCTTTCTGTCTGCATGCCACTGTGCTTCCTGCCATGATGATAACAGACTAAACCTTCGAACCATAAGCCACCTGAGTTAAATGTTTTCCTATATAAGAATAGCCATGGTCTCTGGGCAGTGGTGGTGCACACTTTAATCTTGACACTTGGAAGGCAGAGGCAGGTGAATCTCTATGAGTTTGAGGCCAGCCTGGTCTACAGAGTTTCAGGACAGCCTCTGGCTACACAGAGAAACCCTGTCTTGAAAACAAACCAAACCAAACAAAAAACAAACACCCCGCCCCCGCCCAAAACAAACAAAATGGTTATGGTGTCTTTTCACAGCAATAAAACTCTAAATAAGATGATGTATATATACCAAGACCTATCTAAAAGCTTTATTGTACAACTGTTCTAGATACCTCGGTCTCTTTACTGTACTTAAAGGTATTTTGAGGGTACAGCAGGTGTAACTACCCGTGTGTGCACTGGAGTATGTGTGAACCTTATCACACTGCCAGATTCGTCTTCCTCCCTGTTACTGACTGGACATCATTTGTCAAAGTTGCCTCTTCCTAGGGACTGGCTAACCAAATTATAGGCTTCATGGTAGGGTAATAATTCCACCGTCACCCCCACCCTTGTTGGGAGCTGAAAAATAAGCCCAAAGCCACAGAAATGGTCAAAAAAGGTAAAGTATTTGTCAGTGGCAGTGTGCCAAGCAGCTCCCAGCAAAAATAACTTGCAAAGATAGCCTCGGCGAGCCACCACATGGTGTAGCTTCCCATCGGAATATCCGCCCTCAGGGCAGAGAGAGAAAACCATACTGTACTTCGATTTTCTTGGTCTTTAGGAGGCTCTCGGACCCTCACAAACTCCACATTCACATGGATTTCCACTCCCAGCATCAGGGCCACCTTGAACAGGATGAGCTGCAGTTGTCGGATACCTGTGAGGAAGGAAAGAAGGGAGAGAACAGTCAGGAGTATGCATAAGCAGCACCTGTGTGAAAGTACCGGATGGGTGTGGCCCAGAGAGCCCAGAGCATAGCGCTCTGTCCGCTCTGTCTCTACGTAGCCGCCTTGGCTGAGTTTGTACCAGAGGTGACAAGGCTTTCATTTCTCTCATACAGTGGCCCTCAGGGACCCTTCTTATTCTCATTTAATGGAGGAGCTGCTGAGACTTGATAAAGTCAAGGGACTGCTCAAGGCCACGCAGAAGCAAAAAGTGGACCATGGGCGACGTTCTGTCCAACCTGGCAGCTCTGCACTGTGCTGCTCTAACTAGAGATCTGTCAGTCTTTCCTACATGTTCGTTGAACCAGACTCTGGATCTGCTGAGGTGAAGATAGAGAGAGAAGGAGATAGTGGGAGTCAAGAACCACAGGGAGAGGCTCATGGATAAGGTCAATGCCTAGAGTTCCTCCCTCTCCAGTGGTAAGGGGAAAAGCAGGGAATTCTCCCCACCAACTGGGCTCAGTGCTCTCTGCTTTTTACCATTTCAAATGCCACCAGCAAGTGCAACCTTGTTTGTTCCTCTCTACTCAGCACAAAGGGGCACCCCTCCAAGCATTTTCCTGCACAGTAAAAAGCTTTAAACTTGCTTTGGGCTTCTCTGTATTCCTGGGTATTTAATAGTCGTTGAGTCCATCAATGTGGCAGGCGTCCTCTTAGGCACAGGAAGATGGGCACATGCTCTCTAATGGAGGAAGCAGATGAACAGAGTGATGGGGCCTACGCTGGGACTGCAAGAGAGGAGTAACTGGGAACATTGGATTCCCTAGGGAGACTGAGGACAATAGAGGCCACAAGAGGCCAGGAAACTTCTGGGTAGAAATCTCTTTGGTGTGGTGACAGAAAGGAAGTAGGCAACCACCAGAGGAGTATGAGTGGATGCACAGCCCACACTTTCTGTTCTAGAACAAATCCTTTGAGCTAAGGAGTAATAATGGGGTCTCTAAGAGGGCAAGGTCCAGGGTGAGGATCAGGGTGGAGACTGGGGGAGAAGAAATCGAAGCGGGAGCAGAGTTGGAAGGGATGGCTAGGTGCTTCCGCCCTGGGATGCTAAGGAGGGAGATGAGTGTGTAATGGGCAGGTCAGTGGCTTCTCTCGCTCAGGCACGGGACACAGGCAACTGCTAAGAGCCTAAGGCTGGAAGAACAGCGGTAGGGAGTGGAGAGTCCTCACACAGGTCAAACAGAAAACTGCTGAGCATTGCTGAACCTGAGGGGACAGCGACAGACTGATGCCAGGCAGCTGGGCTTACAGAACCTAGACCGAAAGCCCCTGAGAAGACAGTTCTTCCAGGGTAGGCTTGGACACACCTCAGAGTATCAAGGTTTCTGGCTTCCAGTACACAGTAGGAGCTCTATGAGTTCCCCCACCTTCATTCTCCCAGAGCTGCCCTTGGGATGCCACACCTTAGTACCGTGCTCAAAGCCTTCATTTCCATATCCTCACTGACAGACCTCTGGGTGGGACAGAGCATCTGGCCAGTTCATGCTGTGGCTTTCTGGGCAAATGCAAATTTCTTTCCGTTGAACTCCTGGAATTTTCTCATCCCAAAGAGGGAATAAACTCTGGGGCTGCTGCTGGTAAATTCTTTTGTGTCTGGATGAATTAAACCCTTAGTGGGTGATAACTCGCCAGTCCTACACCCACACCCCACTCACTTCCCATCAATTCTGGTCTCACATAGACATGGCTTTTTGGGATCCCCCCTCATGCACCTCCATGGAAAAGTGTGGGGGTTCTTTTGGGTCTGAGGGCCACACATAGCAGCCTGCTTACTATATACCAATGGACACAAAAAGTACTTTAGTATTTACTATACAACAGATATGGCATTAGCATGCTACAAATCTGATCCCATGTAACCTTAGCAATTCAAGGGGACAGAATTTTAATACTGTTTTGTAAGAGATAAAATTGATGTCTAAAGAAAGTAAGGAGTTTGAGCCAAATCAGGAGGAAATAAAAGAGACAGGGTTTATATTTAAATCAGTCAAACACTTGAATCCCCCCCCCCTCCCCGTGGTCTGTCTGACTTTTGCAAGTTTGACTGTCGTATGTATGATGGCTGGAGACCTTTTCCCTGTGAGGCTGAGAGGAGGAAGGAGGTGGCCTCCCCCAAAGCCTCAAGATTCCACAAGTGACCCACAGCAGAACAGGAGCTGTGCTAGACACAGGCATGTAGAGGCTGGCCAGCATCTTCAGATGCTACATTCCCAACTTCTGTTCCCAACCTCCCTGAAGTCACATTATGTTGCCTTTTCTCTTGTCAGAGCTCTAAGGAACACTGGCAAGCGATCCGTCAGAGACTACACATCCGATGACATCACTCCTCAGATCTTCCACCTGCCCTGCTTTGCCATTCGAGCAGTGCAATGCGCAAATGCCTCTGCACAAGGAGGTCTCAACCATCTGGCCCTGTTACAAGTTTGGTGAATTCTCTCTTTCAAATTCCTCCTGGGAGTGTGACTCACTCTATTAAAGCATATTTTATTACTGACAAAATCTAGTGAGCTCCCCAAGCACACAGTCTCTGCTACTTGCCTCTGGGCTCTGTATTTCATTCATTCACTCGACAGACGTTTATTGTTTTATCTATTACGTGTCAGGCACTTAGGCCCCGGAGACAGGTATTTTGGCAAGCAGTGCATGCTAGGGTCCGCGACCAATGGGACTTAACACAGAGCCCAGAATAAGTCACAAAGCAGACCATCATGGTCTGAATGAGAAATGTCCTCATGGGATCATGTGCTTGACATTTGATCTCCATCCAGTGGTAGCAGTTTTGGGAGACTGTATGACCTGTAAGAGATGTGGCCTGGCTGGAAGACGTGGATTACAGGAGGAGGAGGGAGAGCTTGAAGTCTCCAGCCCGGCCATTCTGCTGGGCTTCTCTCCATTTCTGGATCTGCCCAGATATGAGCTAGCAGTCATGAAACTGTTTGCCTTTTTTACTTTCCTGCCATGAGGGTCTGTATCCTTTTGAATCGTATGCTCAGAGAAACGTCTCCTCAAGTTGATCCCTATGAAGAATTTAGCCTCCGACCAAGAAAGTAAGTAACACACAGTCCTCCAGACAATGCCCGAGAGTTGGATGTCAAAGGACCATCTGGGACTCCTAGATGTGGCAAGATGGGTCTATGAACAGTGAGACCTGGATCCCCCTGAAGCACCCCACCCTGAGCCCCACTCACTGATGTGGTCGATGGAGCCAGCACAGAATTTCCCATAAAACTTCTTGGCCCCCAGGCCCCGAAGGTCATGGATAGTGAAAGGCCAGAGGTGCAACACATTGTTCCGGGAGAAGGTGTCCCTCTTCTCCACCACAACCACCTTGGCTCCCAGGTAGGCGAGTTCAATGGCAGTGCGCAGGCCACATGGTCCTCCTCCGACGATGAGACACTGTGGAGGGAAAGGAGAGAAACTTTGATGGTACAGGCAGTGCTGTCACGGAGGTCCCACCTCACCAGCCACATCACACCGGGTATCTGCCAGGACCGGTCATTTATCCGCCCACTATGTCTTCCCTGTAGGCCCATCATAGACAAGACACTGTCCAAACCCAGGGAGAACAGGCAAAGGGATTGTGGGAGAAGGCACGGTAAGAGGCACAGGTGGTTCTAGGCGAGGCTGGACCAAATCTGATCCCAGCCCTGGTATGCCACCTCTTACTGTCCTTTCCTGAACTGGGTCTGTAACGTGCTGCTTTTCCTCATAGGTCTGTTGTCAATAGGATCGCCCTTTGGAAAGTATACTGGGCTAGAGGTGTGTGGGGCAGCTATAGGGAGTTGGCCTAGTATGTGCAGGTTCTGGCCTCCGCACCATTTAACACGTGCATAATAAGAGAGGAATGTGCTTCTATGAAAGTGTATGGAGCATCATTCCTGTGGCCGTAGGCCAGCCAATCATTCCTTGGGACCAAAAACCAAACAACAAAAGAAAATACTGACAAACTGGACTTAATCAAGACTAAAAACTCTGGTGCTGAGCCTGGAGAGATGACTCCGTGACCAAGAGCAGTCTCTGTCCTCCTAGAAGCCCCAAGTTTCATTCCCAGCATTCATGATGGGTGGCCCACAGCCACCCAGCCCAGGGATCTGACACCCTCTTCTAGCCCATCATGCATCTTAATACCGATGGCTCCCAATACAAATAAAAATAAATCTTAAGATAAAACGGATGTTTCAAAAGGAATTACGGTCAAAACAGTGAAAAAGAATACAATCATGGTGGTGTATGTCTGTGAGCCCAGGTTAGCCTGTCTCAGCTTCCAACCCCAACCCATCCCCAGCCTACCAAAGGAAAGGAAGAAAGGGAAAAGACAGGCACTGATGGGAGAAAATATTTGCAAGCTACATAACTGGTAAGTTCTGATAACATACTTATATCTAATGTGCATAAAATCTTAACAGCTTAGAATGAAAAATAAATTAAAATACCTAACTAAACCCTAGAGAAAAAATTAAATAGTATTTATTCCCCCCCAATAAATATATACAAGGAATCAGAAAATAGATGTAAAAAAAAAAAGGTCCCAGCACTATCAGCAATCAGAAAAATGCAAAACTAAACCATGATGAATGGTTACTCCCTCAGTACTAGTAAAGGCTCTAATTTGATGGGGTATATGAATCAAGAGATGGAAATATTCAAAACTCACATATTGCTAGTGCAAATGATTTTTAATGGTTTGTTACAGCAATTCCTTTAACAGGTAAACATACAGGTACCATATTAGCCAGCTGTCCCAATCCTGGGTATATATTCTCAGGAGAATTGAAAATCTCTCCATGATCAGCAAGGGAAGGATTTTTTTTCACATCAGCCCAAACTTCAATTTTTAATTGATAGATAAGCAAGCTATATTAAATGTGTGATATCATGGGTGCATATATATGTTTGTATGTATGAGTGCAGATATGCATGTGTGATGCCAGGTTGACATCAGGAGTCTTCCTTGATTGTTCCCCACATTATTCAAGTGACCCCAGGATCTAAACCTTGATGGTCTCCCTCCCAAGCCTACTGGGCAGTACTGCTTCTGGTTTGTTAGAAATAAAAAGAAAAGCAGCTGATGGAGCCCATTCTGAGAGAAAGAGGGGTGAAGGAGGAAAAGAGAAGAGTTGGTCTGCACCAGATGCTGACGGTCTTAAATGTGCTTATTTAAGAAGGTCTTATTGGCACTGGGGCCATGGGTAAAGAAGAGTTAAACAGGAACTTGTACAAGGTCCATGCCAAGTCATGCCGCATGTTGAAGAAGATCATATCCTTTTTCCGGAAGGACTCAGTCTGTTAGGACAGAAGAGGGGGACACATGGTGACCTAGATAAGCCCACAAATATCGAATTTTATGCATAGTCTCAGTGTTGCATAAGACCGGAGAGCATGGCAGTCGTCCAGCAGAGGCAGGAGTTCACAGGTGAGGGTGTGGGTGGCTGGAGGAGGTGGGGGATGGGAGGGTAGGTATATAGGAATAGGTGAAACTGTTCAGCAGGGCAACAAATGAGGAGACCATCGCCCGCTCCTCACTCACTGTCGGACGTTGCTGAGACATCTGGAAACTTCCCTCAACTTGGGATTAAATGTTATCTTAAAAACACATCCCCCTTCTTGAGCAAATACTCCATCCTCTGGCTGTCTCACTCCCTTAGGCTGCCAAGGTCCCAGAGGAAGACTCCATCAAGCGTATCAGAAGCTCCCACACTACAGACAGTGTAGTTTACTGGCTGGAACCATCGAACGAGTTTGTAGACACCCAGTTAGAGGAAATGAAGTCACTGATGAGATTTGACTCACTCCCAGAGACTTTGGGGAGTGGGGGGGGGGAGTGGGGGAGGGGTGCTGGCTTCCTCTCTGGACAGAGGTGCCTGGAGACAACCAGCTTCCTCAGCCCCAATCCACACTTTATCTCACTCTCCATACAGCTTCTTGCTCCACATAGCCAGACAATGACGGTCATTTCAGAGCCTGCTCCAAACCCCACGCTTGTGAGGTTTGCTCTGGGGCGAGGTCTGGATGAATTACATGTCTTTGCAGTTACTGCATGTTTCCTGTTGGTGAGCTGTGTAACTCCACAGCCAAGGCTGGGCCAGCCAGAGCATGTAGGGTGAAGAAGGGCAGCAAGGGGACAGAGGCCTTCCGCAGTTTTTGTTCACCAGGCCTGACCCTTTTGTGGTCTCCAGACAAGGCAGGAAATCTCCTCTCCTCCAGTCAGGGGCTGTTGTACATACTGTGCAAATATTAGCCAGGTCTCATGTCCAGTCCTCTTGGCGGCATCTGGGTTTCTATCAGTGAATGCTTGGCTTTCCCATCATCCTAAGATCTGTTACATGTTTGGGGCCTGAAATCTCAGAGAGACCAATCATACCGTACTCTTAATCAAAGCAAATGCCGATGGGCTTAGTTATATCAGGGGAGAAAAGCCAGGCTGGCACAAGGGCCTGTTGGCTGGGGTTGTGGAGGCAGGACAGTTCCTCCTTGGACTATGCTAGTTATGCTCAGAACAGGGACTTGGTATTCTGACAAGGGGCCAAAAAAGGCACAGCCACGTGTCTGGGCAGAGGAGCAGCCCTGGCTTCCCGGGATGCCCGTGGCCAGTGGATGCTCTGGACAGGTGCGGCTTAGCAAACTGAACACAGAGGCAAAGGCCTCTCCCTTTTCACAGAACCAGCCAGCAACTACCACTGAGAACAGACTTTCAATAAATAGAGCTTTTGGTTAAAACTAAGCCTCATACAGTAATATGCTTACTGCACAAACAGCAGAACCCATGCTCACTGACAGAACCCATGTTTAAAAGAAACCCAAAAAAACAGAGAGAAGAGGTGCACATCAGTCATCCAGCTCTGGGGAGGTAGAGACAGGTGGATCCCTGAGGCTCACTGACTCCTCAGCCCAGTGAAGATGATGAGTCTCAGGCCAGGGTCAATGTTTGCAGCTTCCCACCCAGACAGTAGGAGCAGGAGTCTGCTGAGGTCCCCTACTTCATGGATGTCAGTATCATCTTTGTGATGGGGTGATTGAATTATTGCTCACGGAGGAGCCGGCAGATCTACCACTAGCAGGAAAGAGACCCTGTCTCAATAGACCAGGTAAGCATCTCCTAAAGAGTGACATTCAAGGCTGTCCTCTGGCCAGCACACACATATGAGCAAACATGTACACATACCACGCCCCCATGAACACACACACACACACACACACACACACACACACACACACACACACAGCCCAAAGGCCTTCCTAAGCCAGACTGCACACTTTCCTCCTATGGTCCCTCTGGCTCACTCCTTCCTGCTGCCCCAGAACAAAGCTCTCATGTTATCGTTGGCTGGGCCTCAAGCACTGCCCCGTGCTCTGTGTTATCTGTGAGCCTGGAACGCATCCACTGCCTGGTACGCACAGGAGGCCCAACACGTAGCTGATGGATGAATGGGCTTCCCACCCACTCCACGCCAACTCTGTTCTGGCTTTCTGACCGTGAGAGGGATGTTGGGCGCGTGCCAGCCAGGGTTAATGTTTGCAGCTTCCCACCCAGGCAGAAGGAGCAGGGGGCTGCCAAGGCCACCTACATCATGGACGGCGGTATTATCTGTGCACTAGGGCCATGCGAATTATTGCTCGTTGGGGAGCAGGCAGAGCTACCACCAGCAGGAAATCCACTGTGAAGATAAGCTTAGACGAGTTCAGACCTGCACATTCTCAACAAGAGACAAACACCACATGGAAAAACACTGTTTATCAAGGAGTGGGGTGGGGGACCACAGTTAGTATACCTAGCCAAGACAGAAATGGGAGTGGAGGCTCACAGAGAACTCTTGCTGCACTTCAGAGGGACCCTGAAAGCATGACTCTTTAAAAAATTTTTATTATACATATATATGACATATATGACTGCTTTGTGTGCAAGTGCCTATGGAGGACAGAAAAGGTTGTTGGATCGTTTGGAACTGGAGTTACAGACAGTGGCCTGCCCTGTGGGTGCAGGGAATCTCTCCAACTCTGCCTGCCTTTTTTGGCATGTATGTATTTGCGTGGTATGCATGAGTGTGTATGTATGTTCACAAGTGTAGCCATGGTTACACATGTGTGCACATGTGTGTGTGCCTGAAGTTGTGAAGTTGATACCTAGAGTCACTTCGATATTATTTAAGTGAGCACAGAGCTCAGATCCAGGTTAGTCTAGCTAGCTAGCCAGCTTGGTCTGTAGATCCCTGCCTCTGAGCTTAGATTACGGACAGGCTGCCACACCTAGCCAGCACATATGTAGCTTCTGGAGATCTGAACTCCGGGTTGTACATTGCATGGCAAGTACTTCATACACTGAACCATCACCCCAATTCAATTACTAATTTCTCAATGCCACAGTGCACCTTCAAACTAGCCCTCTTCCCATCCCATAAACGAAGATGGTGGGACCCAGTACGGAAAGTACAAGAGTCACTGAGTGGAGCCAGGGCTAGGCTAGGGCTCAGCAGTCTTCAGTCTTTGTTTCTGTCTCTGCTTCCTGCCTCCCTTCTCCTTGGGTGCAATGTGGGCCAAGGCTATGGTGAGGTGCTATGTAACCATGGAAATGACCTGCAGGCAGGGGTCTGCCATTCATAGCCTGCTGACCACTGCCTTGGCCCTGGCTGAAATGAAGTTTAACACTCACAAGCACTCTGCCACACTCCCTACTGCTAGCCACCTCCCCAACCACTTCTTGTACTTCATCTTTGTAATCACCTTTTGGAAATGTTAGCATCACACCCACCTTGGAGGTGGGAAAATGGAGGCATGGAAAAGTAAAACAGAGCTGGAGAGATGGCTCGGCAGAGAAGAGCACTTGCTGTGCACACATGAGGGTCTGAGTTCAAATCCTCAGCACCCATTTTAAAAAAACAACCCAAAAATCTTGGTATAGCTAGGCACACACCTGTGACCCCAGCACTGTTGGGGGTGGGGCAGAGACAGGAGGGTCACTGGAGCCTGATGACTGTAAGCTCTAGCTCCAGGCCCAAGGAGAGACCCAAAGGAATAAAGTACAAAGTGTTAGTACAAGACACTCATGCTGGCCTTCAAAGACATAGGGATATATACCTGTTAACACCCGTACCCACACACGCACACACGCGCGCGCACACACACACACACACACACACACACACACACTCGCTTGATGCCTCCTTACGTGAGCAGTATGACCAGGGCTAAAGGCAGGGTCTGAGGACATTTTCATTTGTAAGTATTCCGCCCATCAGCTTTGAAGGGGTTAAAAAAGGGAGACAAAGAAGATAAGAAATTCTTCTCAAGGTCATGTAACAAGTAAACCATCACATCTGGATTTGAACCCAGGCCTGTGCTCTCAATGGCTTGCTTTGAGAGTACAAAGCTGAAGTTATCAGGAACTTCATGGTGAGAATGGAGGGAGACCATTTCCTTCCTTCCTTCCCTTCACTGAGGACACATGAATGCAGCCAGAGTTCAACTGGGTTCACAGGGCCTCTCTGCAGAGGAGGACAGGGCCAACTAAGCTTCATGTGCTTCCCCAGGTGGACGTTCCCAGGCCCTGAGAAGCCACCCCTGCAGGTGCCTCAGCGCCACCGTTTCCAGTCAGGTAGCACAGAAATTCTATGGTGAGCTGGTGGCTTGCTAGGTCTCCCTGGTAACAGTAGTCATCCAGGCATTCTGGCTCTCTTGAGTAGAGCTCTGATGCCAGTCTTGCCACTGTACTCCCCAGGGTGGCTTCACAGCCTCTGGCTGTTAGGACAAGAGACTTACCTGAATCCAGGCAGGAAGCCCATGGCAAAACCGACCTGCTCATATTGTAGGGTGGAAAGTGTTTGAAGCCTAGGCATCTGCTTTATGCTTACAGGGAGGTGGCTCACGGTGGAGGTTGGAGGAGTCTATAGCCTCATTTTGCACAGCAATAAAGAGGGGACCTCATGGGAGATGTGCCCACCAAGGAGTCCTTGGAAGGCCTGGCCAAGGAAGGTTCTTCACAGACACTTCACACTCCATTTTTGGCAAGGTGCTAAAACTCATTTGATTGGTGGAACCCTGCCCCATCCAGCTCTCTGACTACTTCTGCCCTCCTACACCACCCTGGCTTCCTGTAGCCCAATCTGAAATTGAATTCGATGTACAGTTCAAAGATGACCTTGAGATTCAGATTCTCCTGCCTCCACCCCTACCGAGCTCTGGGATCGGAGACATGTGCCTCCGTACCCGGTTTAGACAGTGCTAAGGATTGGACCTAGGACTTCATGTACCCTAGACGAACGCTCTACCAACAGAATGGCATCCTTAGCCCCAACTCTCTCTCTTGTATCTCATTCAAATCAATTAACTCTTATACTCCACTTAGTGACCACATTAGCTTCCTCCTATCACCATGCTCCCCTCAAGAAATACCTCCTCCAAGAGAAATACTGTTTCCCTCTTTCCCTTGCCCCTGGCTGGGGTATCCCAGTACCCTCCTCTTCCTCTCATCAACAGCGTCCAGGAGTTTCACTTGCACACACTCTTCCCTTAGCCTTATGAGTGTGCTCAAGCTGGCTCCGGTCTGGAAGTTGTAAGCACAGTCCTTGCCCCTGTGGCACTATTCAGACCTTGTGGCATCTTCCCACCTAAAGTAGAAGTTCCCTGAAGCCAGGGCATAAGTGCTACCTTAGCCCAGGCCCTGCTAGCAGAGGAAGTCAGCTGTGGCACTCACATGTGTCCCTGCCGAGGAGAGCATTGTCAACAGCAGCACTAAAACTAGAGTAAGATCTGGAGCGGCCCACGCTGCCTGCTGATGAGGTGTGCCCACAGCCAGTGGAAAGAGTGAATAACTAGATCCTGGTTGTAGAACAAGGGTGAAAATGTGACCTCTGGTATCAGAGGTCAGGCTCAAGGTCACCACACTACTATTACTTTTTCCAGGTCAGGGGCAGTGTTTACTGGGAGCGAGATCATGGATTCTCTTCTGATCACCTGAGATGTGTGGGGATTTGTGAGACGGCTCTGAGGGTTGTGGACTTGTGTCCTTTGCCTAGGGAAACTGAGAAAGCACAGTTGGGAATAGAGAAGAGCAGATACAAAGAATGTTCAGAGAGGTTGGAGGGGGCACAGACTGGTGACGCTGGCCAAGGAAGGGCCACATAGCAGAGGAGAACTGAGCTGGGGGAATTAGAGAGGCAGGAGAAATAGCAAGACTGAGAAAGAGGGAGATGGCTGTGGACCAGTGGGGGGCCTGGACAGGTCTAGCATTGGGGACTGAGAGAGGCAGAGAAGTTGAAACCAGGTAGACATGGTGCATCTCAACTGCAGAGTCTACTTCAGGGCAAGAGGTCAGATGTCAATATTTATTCAAGATTTAAGTGTTTTAACTTTACTGTTTGTGTCTGAGTCTTTTGCCTGCATATATATTTGTACACACACGTGTTCCTGTGATCATGGAGCCAGAGAAGGCATTTTATCCTTGGAACTGGAGTTACAGACAGTTGTGAGCCGCCATGTGGCTGCTGGGAACTGAACCTGGGTCCTCTGGACGAGCATCCAGTTCTCTTAATCACCAAGGCATCTACAGCAACCCCCCACCTTCTAAATATTAAATCATTTACTTCTCTTGATCAGATATTTTCAAGGTATGTTTTACGCAGACTGAAATTCACATCGTGTGTGTGTGTGTGTGTGTGTATCTATAAAGCTATGCCTCAAACTTAATCTTGACTAGATCTATGACTTCCTCATGCAGGTCAATATTTCAGGTACTGTTCTTCAGGACTATCTACTTTATTTTCTGGTTTGTCTTCTTTTAGACAATGTCTTTTCACTAGGACTTGGGGCACTCAGGCTTGCCTAGCTTAGCTGGCCAGTAAATCCCAGGAATTCTCTCACTACTTCTCTCATGCAGGGATTACAAATGAACCACAACCACTCCTGCTTGTTTTGTTTTTTGTTTGTTTAACTTGGGTGCTGAGATTGAACCTGAGTCCCTTGCTCTTTTAGATTAATTTTGTGTATATGAAACACTGTCGCTGTCTTCAGACGCACCAGAAGAGGGTATCAGGCCCCATTATAGATGGTTGTGAGCCACCATGTGGTTGCTGGGATTTGAACTCAGGGCCTCTAGAAGAGCAGCCAGTGCTCCTAACCACTGAGCCATCTCTTTACCTCACATCCTCTGCTTTACTTAATCATTTCCTGTCAGTGGGCTTTCTTCTGCGAAGCTCTGTGAAACTTCAACCATTTGGTCGGGAGTTCAGTGTTTAGGGTCATCAGCAAGGGACTCCTAACCAAGCGCAGGCCCTGGCTGGATGCCTTTCCTCCCTTCAGGAGAGAAGTCATAGGTTCTTCCAAGATCCAAACTGGGATGTCACAAGAATGTCACATTTATCGAGGAGGAATGAGGGAAACAAGTCTCTAAGATAGTGTAAGACACAACCAATGCTAAGACGCCCCAAAAAAGTAAGAATCCACAAGAGGGGAAAGCAGAGCTTCATGCACGGTGCAGAATCCAGAAATATCAGTCCATTTTACCATCCTTTTTTAGTAGATTATTAAGGGGTTCCCATAGTTTAATAATAACTGAATTTTAGCCACCTGCTAAGACCTTCCCATGCTAAGCCCATGTTCACATCACACAGTCCAATACTGACAATGTTTTGCAGCTATGGCTGCTGAGAAGTAGAGCTGAACATGAACCCAGGCCTCTGGTCCCGTGACCATGTATCTAACCAGGATGCACAGCCCACATATTTAAACCACAGTGCAAAGACCATGCATCTAACCACTGTGCACAGATCATACTTAACCAAGGTCACTTGTTTAGCCACAATCCATAAACCATACACTTAACCTTGCACCTGGTCCCGGAGCATGCAGTTAGCCTGTGTGTGTGCAGTACTGCCCTAGAGAGGAAGGTGGAGGACCAGGAGTTCACAGTCTCTATGGTACTGCGGTGTGGTACATTTGAGTGATTTTTCAAGCCCATCCCCCTGCAGACTTCTCAGAGGATACGTCTCTCATGAGCCTGGCACCAGGTGTTCAGAAGTCACTAGAAAAGAGGAAGGGACATTGCCTGCAGTAGTCCTGCCTATATATGTCTCACTGGTTCTGTCTCTGGAGAACCATGATGAATACACCCAGCTTGTCTCTCTTCATTGGCCATGAAGGGGAGTACTTCACCTCTTCCCTCCTCCCTGAGGGAACGACTTTCTCCTGTGACTCACAGGAGTCCAGCCTAAAGTAACTTTGGAAAAACAAAGCCAATGGAAACACACAAGAAGCAAGGCAGGATCCTGGAAGGTTTTACAACAGTCAAGTCAGGAGAGGGCTGGCACTCAGTCAGTCAGAGCCAGGCTCTGGCATCCTCGAGATTCTTATGGCTTAATCTTAGCTCTCCCACCGCAGCCCTGCAATGAATGTGCTTGTTGATATTGATTTCATACTTAAGTGTTTCTACCAGACACATTTTTGAAATGGAATTATGAGGTGATAAGGTCTACAAACATCAAGCAGTGCCAAAATGCTGGGAGAGGAATAGTACCCAAGGGGCCTTCAGCGAGACAACGCCCCTTGGGGCCAGCCTAGTTTAGTGGCTGGGAGAGCAGTGGACAGCCTCAAGTTCTGGCAGGAAAATTATAGCAACGGCTGGATGCTCCTTGCCTGCCAGACTTGGTGGTTTCTTGATGGAGCCAACAACATAGGTCACTAATCCAGTGTTAAAAGCTGAACACAGGCTGAGCAGTGCCACCCAGTTCTTGCCCAGTGGGAAGAATTCCAGCCAGGGCTTCAAATGGCAGCTGTCAATCTACCTAGTGACAAGTATTTCCACTCAACAGGTGCCACAGCCTGGGAACCACTTGAGGTCAAGAGAGGCCTGTCTAAGTGCCTGACACGCCTGCTGCAGAGCCTGCCTGAAGTATATTCCCTCACGTAGGTTTTACAGGAGCCGCTATGGAGCCAGGATGAACAAGGTCCCCCCAGTCCTACTTTACAGTAGAGAGATATAACTGGGTCTCAGTCATATCAGACCTCACAGCCACTGGAACTTAGGGAACCAATGCACAATACGGCTAAGCATGGGCTCAAGGCCACAGCACACAGGAAACAAAGGAACTGCCATTTGAATGTGGGCAGTTCAGCTCTGAAGCACAAACTCACCTGTGATGACACAGCTAGGCGAGGAGTGGAGGCACTAGGGAGGTAGAGCCAGGCCAATCTCTTGAGTTCAAGGCCAGCCTGGTCGACAGAATATGTTTCAGGGCAGCCATAGCTACACAGAGAAACCTAATATCTCAACAAACAAACAAAAAGACGACACAGCTACACAACTGATGGTGGGCAGCTCAGGACTTATCCCCTGGTCCTTCTGATGCTTTATCAGACTTTTCCCTTGCTGCCACCTGCCTCAAAGATGTAGGGTCAGTTTGGCGTCTTTTATCTCCCTTGTGGAGACATGAGTCCTCTACTGGTGCCATTGCAACCCATGACCCCCATGGCCATGGGTAAGAATAATTCTGTCCATAGACAGCAATTTTGTCCCAGGCTGTCATCAGAAAGGCCAGGAAGGTAATAGATGTGTATGAGACAAGGTCAAGCTTTCCTCTGTCACCAACCCTGAGGTCAGCAAAGGGAGATTACCATGCCCAGCAGCTGTCCTTGTAGCTAGTGTAGAAAGGAAGCCAAGGAACACAGGACCAGCTCTGCCAGACAACAGTTAGTCCACACTCCCACCCACCCAGAGCCCCAGCAGGTGGCTAGGAGGAGGTGACAGGAACCCTCTGCTAGAATGTGCCTCTCTTCCTCACCCCCTCCTCTGCCCAAGCCGGAGGTGATAAGGTTGCAGCACCAGGGGTTTCATGCTTCACTCAGGCACGTATGCGGAATGGAACACCCCAGAAACGGCAGGCAGGGCAGAGAAGTGAAGCAGGCAGGGCACTGGCCACTCTGTGGCTTTGAGCACACAGCTCATTACACAGGCTGTCCGTCTCTGGATAAGGGTGGATCCTACCACATGCAGTTGCTATGTGCATGGAGGGAATGCTGTACAGGACTGTTCATTAAGACACCTTGATGGCACACTGTGCCCACCATGTAACGATACTAGAAAGGAGGGCCCGTCTCCTCGGTTCTTTCTTCCTGGAAAGGAGCTGTTGTATGAAAGTAGCATTTTGACCTCCTAAGACGGTTGGGCTATCTCATTTGGGGACATGGACATAGTGGGCCCAGCAGGCTGGAAGCAGTCTTCATTGCATAGAACAGGCAGTTCAGTGCATCACCAGGATAGCAATGGCTCTCAGGTGGAGCCTGAACACACAGTGGGTTACAGGGTGAGTGATTACTCTTGTTTCAGGGAGTTGCCTGGTGTCCTGACCTGTGGCTATGTTCACTGACTGAGCTGTGAGGGACCTCATGTCAGGGCCAGCACATTTATTTACTTTCTATAAAGGGCCAGTTAGTAAGATTTTATACTTTTGTTCTGAACCCTGATTGCCGGCTTCCATATTCAGTGAGTCCCTGGGAGGTTTAAGAAGGTGTTTAAGAGAGCTCAGCGGCCATCTATAAAACCTGAATTACAAGACTTCCCTGCTGGTTCTCCTGCATGGGTCATTCTTCATTCTTATTCCAAGCTTCATAATGGTCCAAGTTTCCTTCCCACCCCACCTCCACTCCATGACCCTGCTGCTTTCCCCTTTCTGTCTTTGTTTTTCTTTTCTTTTCTTTTCCATAATTTTCTCGCTCTTTCTCCTCCTTTCTTTCCTGTTCTCAGTGCTTATCACAACTCTACATCAGCTTTGTTTGTTTCTGTTGACCATTTCTCTCCATGTCTCTTCCCAGAGAATACATGCTTTACAAATACCAGAGTCCTTCTTCTCTATTCAATTCATGGGTGTGTCCCCGAGGACTGAGATTCTCTTTGATCTACAGCACAGACCCATATATATCTGCCTATTGAGTAAATGAGTCAAATCAAATCAGAGCTTTCATGGATGCTGAGGCTAAGCGAAGTACAATGGCCAGGATTTACAACGATCCAGGGATCCCATCTTATTAGATAAAGATCCCAGCTATCTTATTTGGTGAGGCAGAGCTCACTGAGGAGGCGTGCACTGTGTCATCTCCTTGCTTCAGTGAGGTCACTGCAGGTAAGGGCAAACCACTTCAAGATGTTTATCTGAGAAAGAGTAGGACTAAGTTTCAACCTAGATCTGTCCCACTCCGGGGCAAAGATACCCACCAGTACTCTTGCATAATTTGTCAGTTTAGTCTGAACACAGATTATTGGCCACAGGAAAGGCTGAGGGGCAGAGATGTGTGGCAAAACAAATAGGCTGAGAGATATTACCACCCAGTAAAATGTAGGCTTGTTAAAGATTGGTTTCAGGGCATAGCCTCGGCTGAGAGAGTAGAAGGAATCAAAGATACAATAAAGTGTGTGTGTATGTGTGTGTGTGTGTGTGGGGTGTAGTATAGTACTTTTTATAAATGTACTAACTAGGCTTAGCTAAGAAAAACAAATTAAGGTGTCTCAAAGCCAATGAGAGGTGTCAGCAAATCCTCAGGTTTCCAAGGGCAAAGCCATTGCCCACTTGATGCATCTGAATCTGTTGTCTGGGGGTGGGATGCACAAATCTGGTACCCAAGCCACAGAAAGCAGTTGTTTGCAAGGTCAATCATCCTTAGTTCTAGCTGGCTAGTCCCAGAGTATCTGCATATAGACACCTTTCCCAACAAAGAAAGAGGAGACATTACAGGCAAGAGGGGTGCTGTGAGCTTTTTACACATCTTTCCCCAGACAGAGAACTCAGGCCCCTACAAGGAATGTAATCTTGACCAACATTGTGGCTACTACAAAAGCAGCAAAGAAATGTACTCAGAAGTTCTCAATAATTCCAAGGAGGTCAACTTACACCATAAAGTGCTTTATAATTAAAATGCTTTTGAAACTGTAACTAGATCATAGTGTGTAGACATCAGGAGGTTTTAATCATGCACCGTCCTTCCTTACTGCGAATGATTATCATGTGAGACTCACCTACAGCCTGCCACAAAACGTTCTCTTTTCTATCTGAGAATACCTTGAAGGGCACGTATCTGGAAGGCGTCTCACAGCCTACTGGCAATTGTCTGGAATTCTTTCACAAATGCCATGCCTGAGCAGTCAGAGAACCTGGTCTCTGGGGCAGACCTTGGTGTCCCCTTGGATATGTGGAGAGTGCCCATGTGGAGAATGGAGGACTTCCGAGCTCTGGGTCTGTTCTGACATTGCTGCAGATATCTTGCACAGATAGGCAAAGTTCTCCAGCTGAAACCAAGTATAGGATTGACAAGTAGGTGAGGACATAGTTCAAGCTCTCCTGAACTATGAAAAGAAAATAAGACTTTTAGATGCGACCAGCCACACACCTGATTCTGTCCATCAGGAAAGAAGAAAAGTGCATCCCTCATTCATTCTACTCATGCTCAGATCAGCTTTCTTCAAGGCTATCCTCTCCCATTGGGTGCCAGGGAAACAGAAATGCACAAGTCATGTTTCCTGTCCACATTTCCTCACAATTCAGCGAAGGGAGCGCAAGCACCTAAGCAAAACAGCTCACCAACCTTGCACGCCCAGGACCGGTCTTCACTGAGTGGGAAGGAACGCAGGAGCTGGAGGAGACGTGACCTAAAGAGGCCAAATGCATAAAAGTGGGGCCAAAGGGAAGGCTGAGGAAGTCAAACCACAAAGTCTCAGAGTGGGCGTGGTGGGGCTATGAGCTGAGACTGCAGATCTAGAGCACATCTGAGGAGGTGGGAGGAAGAAGGAAGTGGGGTGTAGTATGGACTTGGTTTAACTCTGTCAAGTGCCAAGGTACTGTACTCACGGAGGCGTGGTGACACAGCACCTGTAATTCCAACACCTGGGAAAGCTGAGGCAGGAGAATCACCAGTTTGAGAATAGCTTGATCTATACATTGAGATCCTGTCTCAAGCACACCTACAGCATGAGATGCAGTTAAATGTGGTCTCATGGGAGAAGTTAAAAGAAGATGGAGAAATCAGATAGAGCCTAGTCAGGGGTTTCAGGAAGTTTAAACCTTGTAGACAATGGGAGCCCCCACAGGGAATCAGCCCCAGGCCTCTGGTGGGAGTGGGGGAACTACACATCCTTATAGCAGGACTCTCAGACCTACCAGCAATGTCAATAGTGACACAGAGGCTTATTAGTATTTAAGGTTTAGGCCTTTTGCTAGGCAGTCTCCAGACCACTCTAACCTATGTAATCCTGGTACGATGTCCCAGCATGTGGCCAGGTCTACCTCTCGGCTCCACTCTGGTCCACATCTGCTCTGCCCTGGTCTGTCTGCTCACCTCCATGTTGTCTGGCTAAATCTTCCATCTGTCAATTATCCCAGCATCCCTCTCTCCGCCTAGAAGATTCACCCTCTACTTCCTGTCCTGGTATTGGCCATCAGCTCTTTATTAAAGCCAATCAGATACAATTCCAGACTGTTGCAGGTAAGTGAGGAAGAAGAAATATTTACAAAATATGAGACCAGAGATAACAACCCCAAGATCCTGACAGTATTAATTCTCTGCTGGTACAGAATTAACAATCGAATACACAGACATACCCTCACACAGTGTACCCCAGCACACACACTGACAATACGATCATGACAGGGAGCACCCAGGCCTCTCTACTAACAGTGGCAAAACAAGGCTGACTCTTGCCAAAGGAAGTGCAGAAAGCCCGTCTTCAAAATCATGTGTCACCACGCCTCCAAGAGCACCAGGAGCAGCTGAGTCACCCCTGCCCTTTTAGGCTCCGGGACCACTCTCCATGATCAACTCAGCTTTACAGGGAAGATGGAGGCTGCCAGGGCCTTGCCTCTATTTTTCACTCAGTTACTTTGTTTCTGTCCCAGGGAAGAAAGGTACACTGTGGTCCAGTATAGATGGGACTAGACTATACCCTTAGCAAGGGCACCAGCCAGAACGTAATCACTGAAGCACATGATTCAGAGACTATCCATAGAGATGTTTCCCCTTGATTATGTAATTGTTTCATGAATCCAAGCAGAGCAACCTTTACAAACAGAGCAACAGAAACCAAAATCAACCAAACATAAAACCCCAGCACTCCATGGGAATAGAATGAAGTAGTAATGTCCTAATGGGAAGAAGCTGGAGGTGTAACTGAGAGATCAGGTATGAGGCCCTTGGCTTTGTCCCCAGTGCTGGGGAGGAAGGGAATGCAGAAGGAGAGAGAGGAGTCTCCCCACCCACAAGAAGCAGGGCCCTCTCTTGGCTTGAGTAAAAGAGAGCAAAGCAGGGGGAAAGGTTCCTCCATTAGCAGCAGCACAGGAAGGTTCCCATCTGCTCGTCAGACCACTCAGACTCCCAAGGAGAACTCCCCTACTGGCACTCCAAAAGACACAGCCTCATCACCACCGGTAATTTTTGCTGCACAAATAAATCCAAAGCATGCGGAAGGGCTTTGTAAGTTACAATGCTTTTCACAAGTGGGTCAACTCCAGGAATCAATAAGTGACATTTGTCACAGCCAGATTACCCTCCCATCCTGCTCCTTGAAAAGTGTTTTATTATATTTATTTGTATGTATGTATGAGAGAGAGACATATGGTAACAGGTGTGCATATCATACACAATGCAGTCACAGGACAGTTTGCAGGGAGTCAGTTCTCTTTGCAATGTGGGTCCTAGGAATCGAACTCAGGTCATCGAGCTTGGCAGCAAGGGCCACCAAACTGCCTTGCCAGCCCACACCCTGTTTCTTACAAATGAGTGTTATTAGATTTACTTGTAGTGCACAGAACTGACTGTTATCTTTAAAACAAACAAAAACAAAAAAAGCCACAGACCTACTTTCGAAGGGTTTAAAGCTCACTTAAAGAGTCTAGTATGTTTTCAACTAAGCCAAAAGAAAACAACAACAACAACAACAACAAAAAAAAAAAACAAGTCCCAGAGCCACATCTGACCCCCTTCTCCTACCCTATGAAGGCTAGTCTGGGTTGTTTTGTTTGCTTTTTGAAACCCACTTCTTAAAAACACTGAGGAAACCTTTGCCACTTCCGAGGTTTCCAGGAATGGTGTAGACCCCAGTTAATCTTATAAACCAAAGTCTCTATGGGCTCTATGGATGGCTTCTACCACCCCAAGTCAGGGGAAAGAGAGCTCTGACAGCAGCAGGGGCCAGATAGCCCAACGAGGAAGCTAGACCAATTAACTAGTTCCGGGACCCCACTGCTAAGTACCTACTGGGTGCTAAGAAGGTATCTGGTGTGTGAAAAGGGTACAAGATTTCAAAGGTTCTGCAGCATTTGGGAAAAATAAATGGAGCAACAGGCTGTGCTTGGGGCTGGTGCTTGATTGAGTTATTTATGGGAAGTACAATAGAGTAGAATGGTGCTGTGTGGGTTTCCTCCGGAACCCTGAGATTCTCCTCCTTTTTACTTTATGTGTAGAGGAGTACAGCATAGGCCAGAGACCCCAAGAGCTAGAACCAAACGCCCAGCTAAGAACTGTAAGCTACAGTGTTCCCTCTACTTCAGGCACTGAGCCGCAGCCTTCCTACCTATGAAATGCTCGCCTAACACATGATGGGGAGCTCCCTTTTCAGCCCCAACCAGCACAGCAGGTGACAGCTGGAACAGCTTGGACTAGAAGGGATACAAACCAAGATGCTCAATCATGGGAAGGCAACTCCAGATCAGCCAAGAGGGAGAACATTTCTTTACTGTTCCCTCTAGCATTAAACAGAAGGAATGGGTTTTATCTCAACAGTTACTGCTTATTACTAGTATCTGTGACAGTGAAGTCTCCATCCATCCATCATACATACACACATACATACACACATACGCGCACACACACTCCACAAGTCTATCTGCCATAAATCCATCCATCTCTACCTATCCTCCCATCATCATCTCATACATCTGTCTATTCATCCATCCTTTCCCACGTACCCACCCATCCACCTATCCAACTACCCATCTGCCAACCTATCTATCTGTCCGGCCTTACATCCATCTGCCCATCCATCTATCCAGCCTCATTCACCTGACCATCCATCATCCAAGGAATTATTGTCCCCGTTGAATAAAATTTAATGGTTACTTTAAGACAAACAAAACAAAATACCCGCAGAAACTGGGAATTTAGGCAGAGCAGATAGATGGGGAGGTACCCTGGCAGTCAAACCTTTCAGAACATGAGATCTTTGCTTCTTTCTCTCCTGAGATACAAACTCCCCTAGACCTAGAGATCCAGAACTCCAGAGGTTGTGAGCACGTAACATCCAGTGACCCTTGACAAGGATTTCGAAACTGGAGAGCCCAGAATAATCAAATTGCCTCTGCTGTTATTCACATCTAAGATAAACTTACCCAGTGCTCCTTACCCAGCAGGTAGCATGGACCCCAACGTACTTTTATGTCAGTGGAAACAAAGAAAGGCATAAGGCTTAGCTAAATACAATGTTGTCAATCTATGGAGACCTCTCAGGAAAGCCTAGGCAATTCATTCACAAACACCAGTGCCAGCTAGACATTTCCTAAGAGATGACACTATGGGACACCCTAGAGCCAGGCATCCTAAAGAAAGGGAACCTCCTCAGGTACCCCCTGAACTTGAACTTTAGTGAGGTAGTGCTGCTACCTCTGTAGGGATGTCCTGTGTTAGGGCTTTACTTATACATCCTGCCCAGAGACAGACACTTCCCCTTAACTCCTAACAGAGAAGTAATCACAAAGTAGCCCTCAGGCAGCGGCAGGGGGTGGGGGACCCACAACAATGAACCCTGCTATCCAGAAACATGACAAACACCATAATTGTAGCTCAGATTGGGCACTGTTCCTAGATACTTAAATATATTAATTTATCCCAGCTTCCCAGACCCCTGTAAGGTGGGTGCTATTATAAACCTAAAACAAAAAGCCAGGGACCATAGCAGGCTATGAACCTAGGCTGCTATGACCCTATAGGCCATGCTCTCAGCCATGGTTCCACAGCCACTCTGATACCTCATCGAAGACTTGGGAGCATCCCAGGTGTACTATTCAGTGGAGGTCTGAGCATGCCTTCCTCTCTAGGCCCTCTCACCTCAGCAGTCCACGGCCAGCATCTTGCCCATGGGATTTAAGATACTGAACACATGATCAATGTTTCTTGTCTTGGCCCCATCTCAGAAGCATTGGCTTCTTCACATTGATGGGACTGCATGGGAGGTGAGAGGCTGGGCATAGGGAGAGGGCAGGAGGCCAGCGGGCAGATACCTAGAATCCCAAGACCCTAGGCATTATATTTAAGGAACAACACAGCCACCAGCCAACTGGAACATGGGTGCTCACAGACTCTGGAAGTCAGGTTGAAGCAGAGTATGCTCCAAGGGCCAAAACAGTTTCATAAGTGAAAAAAAAACCGAAAACCTCATATATGTCATCTGAGCCCAGTGACCACAACACCTTTTCTGATTAGAGAATTAATTAAGAAAAATAAAAAAGCAGAGTCGGGATATGGTTTTCTAACAGCATGGAGCCCTGGCCCCACCCATGGACTCTCGGCATCCTGTACAAAGAAAGCATTCCATCATTTTAGCACCTTTCCTCAAGACAATAGGCTACATTTTTCCACCTAAGAATTGTTGGCCTGAAACCACAGAAGGAGGGTCAGCGAGTGTGGATGTGGTTGGACACAGTCTCTGAGGACAAAAGATTAATGGCTTTCCCAGGCCTGCTATCTGCTGGTCCAGATGCTGAACGTAAGGGCTGGTCTTAGAATACATTGCCTTAAAGACTCTCTTGCAGGCACTGTGGGAGCAGAGGACCAATGTGCACATTTCCGATCTGGCAGGAGTGGGCAGGGAAAGTCAGTGGAGAGTTGGGGGTCAGAGCAGTCTCGGAGCCTTTTCTCACTGCTGCTGCAGGAAAGAGGAACTGGCTGCTGAGGGAGGCCTTGCTTTGTAACCAACCAGCTGAGGTGACCTTTGTGCTAAATAGGCCATCTATCAGTAGCACACAGGTGACATGGCTGAGATATTCCCTCGTTTCCCTGACCTGCAGGCAAGCTGTTTAAGCAAGCTGCTCCCTGGGACACAAGAATAGGGTCACTGTGAAGCTCTCAGGTGCATCAAGGTTAACTCTGGGTCAGGGGTTACCGTAGTCTACTCCTGTCTGTCTCTAGTACCCCTAGGATGTCACAAGTTCTTCCAGGAGGAAATCAGATCTGGTGACCCTGTACCCAGAAGTCCCCTGTGACTTTTCAACTCATTGAATAAAAAGGCCCAGTTCCTTACGGTATTCATACTCTCTGGCCCATCTTTAGCAAGAATTTCTTTCTTTTTCCGTTCTCTGTTGAAAATAAAGTTATTTCCATTCAATGTATTCTGACCACAGTTTCTCCTCTGTCATTTCCCTTCCAGGTCTTCCCCACCTCCCTATAGCAAGGATTCTAACTAATAGTTGGCGTCTGAATTGAGAAGTCCTGTAAGGGTAAAATTATCAGCTATTCCATGACTTGATACTAAAGAATGCAAAATACATTATAAGTAAATGCCATAGTTATTGGTTGCTAAAACAATAACACTTCAGATGTGTTTGGGCTAAATCAAAGCTTTGATTAGAATGAAAGAAAAAAAAAGAAAGAAAGAAAAAAGAAAAAAAAAGGACTTTGGATGTGTGCTGTCACGTGATGGTCTTGAAATCAAGCTGACTGAAATGGCCAAACACAAAATGGCAAATGCATAATTCCCTTCTCTGAAACACCCCAATCAGGAAAAATTCCAGAGGCAGGGCAGGGCAAGTGGAGCAGGGGTTACTGCTAGAGAGTACGGAATTTCTATTTAAAGTGTTGGACATTTATAGAAATAGAACCTGGTGCTGAGTGAGTGGGTGAGTTCTATAACCTCAGAACTCTAGAGATGCAGGCAGGAGGTTTAGGAGTTCAAGGCCAGCCCAGGATACATCATGAGTCTGAAGCTAACCTGAACTATGTGAGATCCTGTCTCAAAACAGACAGGCATACAGACGGTTGAGTAACTGCTCAATTCATGTCATGGAATTGGACCCTTAAAATGGTTGAGGTCACACATATATTTTACCACATTTAAACACCCCAGTTTTCTAGTGTCTACAGATGGTCATGTTAAACAGACGTAACAGAAGAGTCACGCTAGGATCTGCATATGAGAGAGGACACGCTCTCCCCCAGGCCTGGGTTACATCACTCAGTGCTATTGTTCCAGTTCCACAAGAAGCCTCTTTCGAGTACAGAAACTACACGTGATGGCTACAGGCCCAATCCTAAACAAAATATTTATACTTCCCTGTCTAAGGCTCAGGAAACATTGCAGAGGAAGGGGGCAGGAAGTCTGTAAGAGCCAGGTGATAGGCTGAGCTGTGAAATACCTGTCTCCAGGCACAAACAAGCAGAATTATCACTGTCACAATAGCTAAGGCTACCTACACTCAGACTACAAAGGACGCCCAGCAAGAATAAGTCAAAGTGGTGGGAGGCTCCCGGGTCCTACTCTTTCCCTGAGCTGAGCTACGGACTATTAATCCTGGGAGACCTAGGAGATGGGGCGATCGCTGTCTTTACTGGTAGACCTACGTCTGAGCCTACCTGACTGCAGGAGATAGCTCCAAGCCCACAGTCAGACAGACCGTAGTGAAGCCCACGGGTGACTAAACAAATAAATACACAGATTTGAAGATGGTCGAGAGATCTGTGGGAGGGGGCAAACCAAGAGTGGTGCCAGCAAAGTGGATACAAGAATAGAAGGGATAGTGAACCTTCCAGGACTTTCTCTCCTTGGATTAAATAAATAGCTGTCCCCTAGAAAGGGTCCTCAGAATGACGTCTTTCCTCTACAGAATGCCAGGGTGTGGTGTGTTTAAAGTCGTTTCACCAGTCTGGAGAGTACTTAGAGGTTATGAACATTTGCTGTTTTCCCAGATCATTCAAGCTCAGTTTCTAGCACCAACATGGCAGATCACAAATGCCTGGAACTGGGGCTGGGGATTTAGCTCAGTGGTAGAGTGCTTACCTAGGAAGCACAAGGCCCTGGGTTCGGTTGGTCCCCAGCTCCGAAAAAAAGAACCAAAAAAAAAAAAAAAAAAAAAAAAACCAAATGCCTGGAACTCCAGTTCCATGGGAATCTGACGCCGTCTCCTGGACTCCTTGGGTGTGGCACTCAGACATACGTGCAAGCAAATACTCCTTCACATAAAATAAAGTGTCTACGTTGTTCCTCCACTTTCTTGTACTGTTCACTGTGGCTCACATCATAGCTCTCTCAGACAGCATGGCCTAGAGACTGACAACTGATCCTTCAGTGGCCACCTCTGCCCTGAATTCCTGCTTTAAAAAACACGAGCCTTTTCTTTGAGGCCCCATGGCTATTTGTGGTTGCTTACGGCTACTTGCAGCTGAACACAGTCCTTGCTGACTCAGCAACAGAGGACAACTTGAAGTTGAGCCTGATGTACTTCCGTGTAGCTTGCCCTGGAAAATTCAAAATTCAAAATTCAAAATTCCTTGCTATGGAAAATACCCATCCGTCTGTCCGACCTTCATTCCTTCCTTCCTTCCTTTTCTTCCTTCCTTCCTTATTTTAATTGCTTCTTTGTGAATTTCACACCATGCATCCCAATCCCACTCATCTCCCCCTCCCTCCATAGTCACCCTCTGCCCTTGAGACCCCCCCCAAAGAAAACAAACAAAAAAATCTCATTGAGGAAGCCACGCTGTGTCACAGTGTGTCACACAGTATACCTTGTTGCCCCAAACAGCTTTTCTTGCAAATGTTCATTATGAGTCATTGGTCTGGTTAGAAACCTCTGGCCTCTGCTACACCATCAACACTGGATCCTCACTGGGACTTTTCTCAGATTAACAACAACAACAACAACAGCAACAACAATGACAACAACAATGACAATGACGGCGAAAAGGGTCTCAAAAAGCAGGACAGACAGAAGCCAGGCAGCTCTTTCTATGTGGGTAGCTTTCAACCTTCCATTCCTGCCTTCCGCCCTACCCAGACATCCGTTTATTTGGATAATCTGACCAGAGGCTCCCTAGGGCTTTGTACAACCCTGGGTGGGCCAGAGACTGCAACAAGAGTTTGTTTTTCTCCATGGTAAAGGAAGGCTGCTCTCCAGCCTTGCAGACCTATCGATTGGCTGATTTCCCACACTCCCTGGGAGCTCCATGAGTCTCAGATGCTGGCTGCAATCACTGTCCCCACCCCACACGAGAGAGATGCTCAGAGGCAAATGTAGGACAGGTGCTGCCATAAACAAGCAAAAGGAAGTTGGGATGGCATCTAAAAATTCCTCATGCAGCCTTGGGGATACCACAGCTCACAAGGGATAGCTTCAGGAAAAGGCTGTTTACCAACTTCAACACGCTTGCCTTTCTTTTTTGAGGCAGGGTTTCACCACCTAGCCCTGGTTGGCCTAGAACTCTCTATGTAAACTAGTTGAGCCTCTCCCTCCCTAGTGCTGGGATTAAAGGTCAGCATGCCTCACTAAAGGAAGGGTAAAGGATGGAACCCAGGGTTTCATGAATGCTAGGCAAGCACTACTGAGCTACGTTCTCAGCTCAGTTAGCTTTTTCTTTAAAAAACAAACAAACAAGTATATTTAAATGCAGTAATTACTCAGTATCTCTGGGGTTCTAATAAACCTCTATTGTTTTCCCCACAGACACCAAACTCTGTGATGTTTAAGTCTCTTGAATAAAACGATGATAGTGTTTGCACATAACCTGTGCAGATCTTCTATGCACTTCAAGCTAACTATAGATCACTTATAACAATACCAATAACATGCAAAATGTTATGTAAATGGTTTTTATTGTGTCATCTCAGGGCAGACAAGGAAAAAAAATCCATCAAGACAGACAAACTTATTTTTAAGTATTTTTGATCCATGGTTGGTTGAATCCATAGATAGAAAACTTAGGAATACATAGGGCTGACTGCGTCTCCACAAAATAAGTCACAAGTGGGCCCAGATTACTAACTTTGTATGAAGCTAGTGCAAAGAGAAGGAGTTTTCCTCTCAATAAAATGTTGTCAGGAGGTGACCACGGGCAGACCTCAAGTGCTTTATTGAGATAGGTGAGGTGTAGCAGTTAGCACAGGGTTGCAGTAGCAGGCTCAGTGAGCTCTGGCCAGGTGAGTGGGCAGATCCAGAATTTGCCTCAACTAGTCCTTGCCCAGAGTTCAGCACTTCACAGCCCTGAGCCAGAGCCACCTCTGCCTTACCAGCTGCCTGTACCTGTCCATATTAGGCAAAGAGGCACTTGACCTGCTGCAGCCCCACAGCATGACTTCAGACATCTGGAATGTCTGATAGGCTTATCCAAGCAGGAGATAGCAACTGGGTGCTCCCAATTTTACCCTTTCCACTCCCAACTCCCTCCCCAACTCTCAGCTGCAGGCCTCCCCAGTGACTTCACCAAGGCAGTGCAGGGGCTACACAGCAAGCTAGGTCATGCGTGAGAACCAGCGCGTGGGATCTACATGGGGAGGTGGTGCTGAGGCAGCCATGGTTAAGGGTCGCACGGGGGAGGACAGGATATGGTGTGTCAGCCCAGCTTGAGGTCCCTCCCACCCTCCTCCCCCAATCTCTGACAGGAACAGGAGTCTGCATGAGTCATGTTCTGCCAGTGAGTTTTTATGCAAGGTGGACAATACATGCTGGTCTGCAATGATAACCTATTTTCACAGGCAACCCAGGAAGGTGCTAGAAGGAGCTCTGGACTGGGAGGTGGGGAGTCCAGTCCACGGAGGTTGAGGTGCAGGTCCTCTGCCCATGGTCCTTCTAGGGCCTGTCTTTGACTTCAGGACCCTTTCCTTGCAGCATGGCCCTCAAAGCAGGAGGCTCTTTCCCCCACCTCTTCCTCTCATCCATCTGTCTGTCTGCCCATCCATCTGTCCATCCATCCATCCACCCTCCCGTGCCCTCCCCCTTTCTTTTCCATTACACAGCCAATGTCTCTTTCTATATTGCCTTTCTCCTGTTCTACAAGACAGACTCCTACTTATGTGGCAAACACCCAAACCATTTGCCCTCTTTTGAGAAGCATTTCCAGACCACCCCAGCCCCCAGACAGTTAGCCCGTTGTTTTCCTGTATTCCTGCATACTGGGGTGCAAACCTCTCTCCCAGCACTTGCATTCTTAGTGATTGGGATGGCTTGGTGTTTGCTGAGCATTAACTATGCAGCAGGCAGCACTCAAGGACTCCACAGGAAGTCTGTATTTAACCCTAACGGTTCCTCTATGAAGTAGATACACTGCTAATCTCATTCGACCAAGAACAGCAGAGACTGTAAAGCAGCCCAGGGAACCATGGAAAGATTGATGGCTATCTAGATAAGCCTTTGCTGCATAGTATTAGCTCAGTAACACTCATCCTGTGAATTATTAAACATGTACGGGAATAAGGAAGTAATTACACTCCTATCTCCATTATAAAAAGCTCGGGTGAGAACTTTTTCTTTACTGACAAAATCTCATGTATTCCCTGAATTCCTGGTCCTCCTGTCTCCACCTCCCTAGTACTAGGATTACAGGCATGGGCAATCACACATAACTTGAGAACTCTTCTTTTTTATATAATTTAAAGTTATTATTATTATTATTATTATTATTATTATTATTGTGTGTAGGAGGATGCATGCTGTGGAATGTGTGTGGAGGTCAAAAGATACCTTTTGGAAGCTTCTTCCACTTCCATGTATGTTTCAGGGATTGAACTCAGGTCCCCAGGCTTTCGTGCAAGTCTTTATCCACTGACCCATCCCAGCATCTAACCTGCAGTGTTTTTTTGTTTGTTTGTTTGACAGTGTCTTGTGTAGCTCAGGCTGGCTGCAAACGCGTTGTAGAAGGTAGACTAATACCTTCTTTACCCTTTTTACTGTGGGTCTAGCTACAAACACCTGCGGCTGGGGCAAACCAACAGAGCCCAAACCCTAGCCTGCTACTCACTGGCTTCCCCAAGACAGCCGTGGCTCCCAGCTGCCCATCCTACTTCCCTCCCTATCTCCTGGGCCAGCTGAAGAGAATACTATTCTCTTAAGTTGCTCCTAGCATTACATAAGTGCATGGATTTGGCGGTGTGACAACTCCATACCAAATTAAATATTGCAAGCTCCTCTGGTCCTGACATATGACCTACCCACCTGAATGTCACATCTGAGCCAGGTGTGGCACTAGTGCCAAGGTGGTGTCAATCTCAGTAGAGTTCATTTGGTTTGAGCCTTGGCTCACCCCATTTTTATCCAGAGCCACACCCAGGAAGCGAATTATGGAGTGCCTAATGAAACCCTCATAAATATTAATAGGTCATAAACAACGATCTCAGGTTAAATTATGCAATGCATGCTGTGTCAGTGCTCTGGAGACCTGTTAGGTCATTCTCCACTGAAGCTCTTCTCCTCCTAGTAGATCCTGGCCCCTCTGCCACTGTCACCAGCACATGCTGACCTGTGTAGCTAGAGATTTGGAAGCAATCACAGTGCTTAGGACCAGGAGTTGGGAAGGCTAGTCCCGATCAACTCCAGATGGTATTGGATTATGTTCCTCTCAATACAGAGAAGAGGTCCAGACAAATTGCATTTGTTCCCACTCACGCCTGTGGCTAACTGGGAACTTTAATTAAGCCCAGCATTCAACACACCTGCATTATCTGGAGTAGCATTTATGATCAACCACATATTTGCTAAGGTCTAGTATTTCTTATCTGGATGATGCTAAGCATAAACTATTATGTCAAAGAAAACAAACACTCTGTGTGAACAAGTCAGTGTCTGTCACGTAGGAGGGCAGGTGGGACCCATCCCTTGTGGCTTGGCTTGATTCATGAGAAGAACAGCAGCACGGCCTCTTAGAGCTGAGAACCCATCACCCATGCATGAGTTTGGTATGGGAGGGCCTAAGCAGAAATAAAGTAACCAGTAAAAGTGGAAAACACCTGTGTTTGTCTGCACTCCCACAGTCCTGGGAAACCGCCCCACCTTCATGTCAACCATGTGATGCTTGGCAGGGCTGATTACAGTAACCAGCTTTTCAGGATTGGACCATTATAAATTCAGAGGCGGGCCAGTCAAAAACTCACTATTGAACAGCAAGAGAAAGATGTGTCTTTTGGATCACAGGCCTGTGGAGATAGGACTCAGACATCTCAAGGGGAGAGAAACCCCAATCACAGTATAGGGGAATGGAGCAAAACATCCAATGTGGATGGAGGGGAGAGAATGGAAAAGACACGTGGTGGACCATCCTCTCTCCATGACTGAGTGCTTTCCCTGCTGGCTTAATGGGTTGGAGTTGGGTCTCCAAGCTCTCGGAGTCTTAGTCTAGATGGCCAGGGCATTTCCTGACCCTTCCACTCCTCAGCACAGGCAGCTTTTATAAGATGAGCTCTCCCAAAGCGGAAAGCCTCTGTTTCTCCTCACAAACCAGGACGACAATTCCTCGAGCTCTGAGTCGTTCCTATGGAGCACCATGAACTAAAGATGTCCTCGTTCCCTTTGTATCTCAAGTACCCACAGTGATCTGACAGACACAAGGTGTGGGGACTCTGCTGCTTCAGGCCATTAGAGCTTATAAAATAGGACTGGCCCGACAAGTTAGGCCACTCTCTGGCTGCTGATTTCCAGGGCCAGCCATGGCAGTGCATGCCAGTACGCTTAGCCATGAGGACAGGGACGCAGATGGACCAGCAGTTCCAGGCTATACATAGTAGGCTTGGCCAGCCTGGGCTACAGGAGACCCTGTCTCAAAACAAATGACGCCATGCTGACCAGTGTTCCTCTCATGCCATGCTGGATGACTCCCTCAGAAGGCTCACCTTTGATCAGCCACCCAGGCAATGTCACTTCTTAATCAAACATCTCTGCTAGACAACTGTAATCTTAGCACTGAAGTAAGAGAATGGCCATGAGTTAAAAGCAGCCTCGGATAACAGTTTTAAAGATTGTCCATGAGAGAGAGTTTGTCGAATAGTGACCACACAACTTCTATAGTGCCCTCCTTATGACTTTCTTGTGGGGCTCAGGGGCCATACACAGGGTCACTGTTTTTTAAAAGCCACCATATACAGTGACTAAAAGGTAACTCTGATGCTACCCTGGCCCAATTCCCAGGAAGCCATGAAGCAGGAAATCACAACTCTGAAGAGAGGCATTGGTGGGAGTGGCACGAAGGGCATCTGTCTTCTCCCTTTTTCTTTGCCAGCCTGGTATCCTCTAGATACCAGGCTAGAGCACAGCAAGATATTGGACCAGAATGGGGGCGGGGAAGGGGACAGCTCTGCTTCTCAGAGCTGAAGTGCACATGGTTTAGTACAGTTGGAACCCTCTCTGTCCTCTACACACTGGTGCACTGGGCTCAGGAGCTTGGCAGCTGCCTCCCTGGGGCAATGGAAAACAGCCGTATCCCACGGTGGCCTCAGCCACTCCCCATCACCAAAACAGAAACATAACAGGCTCCATTGCCATGGAGAGTTCAATCCTCTTGTTCTGGGATTGGCGCAGCAGAGAATTCCATGGGCTCCGCTGAACCACCTCCTGAGAGGTCTAAATGCTGTGCATTCAACATTAACCTAAACATACAGCCTGGACCTGGACCAGCAATAGTTCTCCAGGGCCAGCGAGGATCAGCTCTAGAAGCCTGTCAGGTGCTGGAATGTCAGAGATGTCAGAGGTGTGATGCTCTGGGCCCCAGCTTCACTGATGTTGCCAACCATAGACCACAGGGGACACAGCCAGTATATGGAGAATTAACTACAGGTGTGCTCCTGAGCGGGGACGTGGATCCTGAGGGAAGGCAATGTTAAGAGACCAGAGAACTATCTCGATGACCTAACTCTCCCTATCAGGGAGTCAGCTGGGGACAAGGTTTGGCAAATACAAAGCTTGCTGCATGAACAGAGGGTCTGAGCTCCAACTCCCAGCACCCATATAAAATCTAGGCATGGAGGCAGAAACCTGTAAGACCAGCACTGAGGGGACGGAGGCGGGGGATCCTAGGCTGTCCAGTCTAGCTGAGATGCCAAGCTCTAGGCACAGGGG
Organism: Rattus norvegicus; assembly: GCF_021556685.1. Lineage (NCBI taxonomy): Eukaryota > Metazoa > Chordata > Mammalia > Rodentia > Muridae > Rattus > Rattus norvegicus. The sequence continues at coordinate 179,327,583 of NC_141534.1, read as the reverse complement.
AAGATCCTGCCTTAGAAGACTAATGTGGAGAGCAGTAGAAGAAGATGCCTGAAGTTGACGCCTGGCCTCCTCATCTGCACACACAGGCAAAGTGCACCCACCCCTTCCCACTCCTCACACAACAAAAATGGATGGGAGTCTTTCCAAAACATTGCTGCCGGCAGAGAGAACCACGTAAATGACACTGCTTAGGTAACTCTGTGCCTGAGCTGCGAATCACATAGAGCCAGCCTTCTAGAAGTCTGAACCCAGGTCAAACAGTTGCTGCAGGTGTTCAGTGGGCTGGCAGACAAAAGATACCTTGTATACAGAAGTTGTTCAGTGGGCTCGCAGACAAAAGATACCTTGTATACAGAAGTTGCTCAATAAACAGCCGGGCCCACAGGTGGCAAGCAGGGTTGTAGAGATGGAAAACGTAGGAAGTAGGATGGTAACATTGGCTTCACTCCCTCCATTTTGCTTGGGTTCCCTCCTTTGGGAATGGTACCATGCGGTAGCTGTGCTCCAGGACAATAGGACTGGCTTCAGTGCAGTCCTTCCAGAGAAAGGGAACCTTCCCCTGAGAACCACAATACGACACCCACAGGCGCATCTAGATATCTACTAAGAACCTCAACGTGGCAAGAACAATGGTTCCCTGTCCCACAGGGGTGAGGAATGTCCACAGGGTCCCCTTTACCTTAGTGTTCGAGCAGGCTTTTCCTCGCTTGTACTCCTTGTGGGAGCCACGCTTATCCAGTTTGTGCCACAGAGCTTTGGCCTTCCAGGTGTTCACCTTGGACTTGAGCTGGGTGTAGAAGTTTCTATGGTCCAGCGGATCTAGGTCCAGGAGGCAGGTAAGGATGTTGAAGGCCTGGAGGGTCCCTTTGCATGTGGTAGCTTGTACAAAGTTCTCGAAGACCTGGCTGGCCTGTGCCTGCTTCTCATCTTCATTCTCTCCCATGGTTCAGGAGCTGTGTGGAACAGTGGTGTGGAGGGATCAGCAGGAGTCAGCATAAAGGGAAGGCTAAGTATTACACCTGCAAAGGAAGCCATTGACAGGTGAGCCTTATATTCTTTAAGGGGCAAAAGGGCAGAACTCCATCCCTCATGCTCACCACTCCACATGAACCATATTTGGAGATGATCCAAAGTACCTTCTAGCCTGGCATGCCGCCTTGCTGGCAACCTTTCCCCCAGCCCCCACTCCTGTTCTTGGCCGGAGAACTGCAGATTGCACAAAGCTATATAAGTATACTCCGGAGAATGTCAACAGGAGCTAGGCAATCATGCTACAAGTCAGATGGCTCTGGAAACAGTGAGTAAGAAAAGGAAAAGGCCGGAAAGGATTTATGCCCTGTGGTAAACCTACCATTCTTGGTGCTGAGGATTGATTAACATGGATTCTACATAGCTATAAGTATGTCAGTGCACAGATTAAAACAAAAAACAAAAATCCCATGGCCCATCTTCCTCCAGGCTCCTCCATCATCTTTACTGATTACCCTGGGTTAGGACTTTCCCCTATACAGGTGGCAAAAGGCAACCGCTCAAAACTCGTGTTTCTGGAATCTGCCGGAAACACACCATCTTCCTCAGTCAGATAACCAGAAGACAGACTTGCATGGCCTTCTCACTAGCAAAAGGAGCCCATCCTGTGTAAGACCAAGCAGGGAGCTGTTTAAACAAGGGCTTAGGTTGATGCAAGGGAGAAACTCAATGGGGTGTTCATTCACATCACTGAAATAGCTTGCTTGGATTTGAGGCAGGCTTACTCTCTCTCTCTCTCTCTCTCTCTCTCTCTCTCTCTCTCTTTCTCTCTCCCCACCATTCTAACCTTAAGCATTTCTTAGGAAAATCATTTCAACTTCAAAGGGATGAAAATGAAAAAAAGCCACTTCCCTAAAGCAAAGCTATTTTTTGTCCTCAAGATGAATGGAGAGTTCGGGAAGGTCAGCCAGCATGGGGGGTATGGGCTAGCCAATCTGTCCGGGCTCTGAGGAGCCTGGCAATGGGAGACTGGACAAAGCACAGAGTACAAGGCCCCCGGGCAGCTTCACACTCCCCAGATGGGATCATTTATGGAGGGCACATCTGGATTGGAGGTTGGTTTCAAAATACCCAAAGCGGTCAGGAGGCTGTGTATCTTTCCTCTTAATCTCTGATTCATCCACAACAGTTTCTGGTGCTTTCACTGGTGTCAGCATTACCCTGGGTGCTGGGAACAGTGATGGTTGGTACAGAGACCCCATCTGAGGAAGAGGACAGAACAGTGGACAGAAGAGCACTTGTATCGTTTGGACAAAGAGTGTGGGAGTGCTCAGAGAAGCGGGTGTCCTGTTTGGCTTGGAGAAGTCCCCAGGAGATGCCGAATAGCCTCTATTATGAGAAGGAGAAGGGTTCTAGGACAGATAGGGGAGTGGGCATCATGGGCCATGGAGACACCGTTCAGAGGCATGAGTCTGGAAAGAGGGGGTACAGTTACATCAACAGCAAAGTCAAGGCATTAGCAGTGCAAGCTTTTAGCAAAAATGGCAGGGTAGGGGTTCTGAGACACATCATGGAGTATCCCCTCCAGGCCAAGTCTCATGTGGGAGCCCGTCCTCCCTACTGCTCCCCTGAGAGTGTCCACTGTGCCTGGCCCTGTCTCACATGGAGATTAACCCCCATGCCTGTGCGAGGTCTCACCAGTTTGTACGCACTGACCAGGCCTATTCTTCAGGAGGGCCCACCCGGCTACCCTGATCCATGCCACCCAAGAAGATACAGAGGTGGTGAGGGCTGGCAACACTAGTGCCCCGCCTGGTTTGGAGGAGTCACGAATTCCTTCTCTTGTGCTCCCTCAGCTCCTCTAAGATCCCCAGCACTTGCTTGGCATCTCGGGCACCAACACGGTGGCCTCCCATGTCTCATCGTTCTCTACATGTCTCACTTGCCACCCAGAAAGCACCGACAGAAAGCAGGACTCATCCTCGTCCCAGCGTGCATGCATTCCCAGACTCTCTATCTTTGGAAGCGGAGCGGCGTGCCACTGACGGAGGAGGGTGGAGGGGAGCAGGAAGACAAGCAATGCTCCCAAGGTTCTAGTGCAAGCCCACAATCTTGCCTGAGGATGAGACGGGGTAACCTTGGGGCTACGGGAGCAAGGGTACAAAGCCCCCCTCACTGCCACATGGCCTCACACAAGCCACTCAGGCCCAGGAAGTCCTGGGCACGTGTGTTGAGGTATATAATTCATGTAATGCCTATTGCACCCAAATCCACTTCTCACTCCCGGCTTCCGTCTAAAATCTAAAAGTGCATGCCGTTGGCAAGTATCAAGTCAGATCTGTCTCCCAGACGCCAATTTACAAACTGGAAGAACTTGTCTCCTCCTGAAACCACTTAAATCCTGTACTGCAGTGTGGGACAAGCAAAGGCTGCGCTGAGGGTCTGGGGGTGTGAGAGTTCCCAGAACTGGCTCTTATCTAGGGTAAGGAAAAGGGCGGTAAAGAGCCCATGGAGGAGTTAAGTTTGGCCTTGGACATGCATCTCACTGTTCCAGCTTGAACATGCCCCCCCAGATCTAAACAGTCTTCACTTCTTAAAGGACCACATTGCCAAGCCACGCCAGTTCAAGACGGCATTGTCACATGGTGGGTGGCCATCTTTGTGGGAACATCAGATCATTTATTTAGTCAGGGAAACCAGGGCTTGCTAACTGTATGATACCAGACAAGTCATTTTAGTTGGTCACCTCAGTTTTCTCATCTGTAAAATGGAGATAGATGATACTTCTCACAACACAGAGTTACAAGAGAGAAGAGCAATCAGGTTTGGGATGTCCTTAGTAGTATTTGCTGGCCTTGTAATTAGCACCAGTCTTTCAATAGCTCAAATATCAACTCAAAAGAAGCATAGGTCCTGGCTTACACTGGCTTCCCAAAGCATTTGCCTAGTGTGCCCAGGTTTGAATCCTGCAACTGACCAAACAAAAACAAAACAAACAAAAAACCAAAACCAAAACAAAAACAAAAAACCCCAAAATCCCGAACCCTGCTAGACTATTTTCCTATGCTAAGAACTTACATATACCTTAAAACTATAGGACAAAGCACATCCTAGTAATATCAGCTCTTGGGAGGCAGAAGTATGTCACATGTGTTAGGCCAGCCTGGGCTACATAGGAAGAGCCTATCTTAGACAAAAACAAACAAAAACTCTAAAACAGTTCAGAAGATTTAGGTCTGAGCTCGCTTCTTAGCCATATAGTCCTGAACAAACCAGCAAATCTGTGAGTTCTAAGTTCCCCACATGTCAAGGGGGACTCTCACCTGGCGAGTTCTGACAGCACAGAGTGCATACAGGCAGCGCTGGTCAGGGACACAGTGAGTCTGAGCTTTAAGCTTCCACTTCTTGGAGACTTGGGGGTTCATGTCTTTTGAAGAATACTCTTCCCAGCTCCAAACGACAAAGGTTAGAACTGTGAGCAGAGCTGTGCTGAGCACGGTGGCCCAAGCCTATAATCCCAGTGCTTTCCTGGTAGAGGCAGAGCAATTAGGCAGGAGTCCAAGGTAACCCTCAGCTACCGAGTGAGTTCCAGGTCGGCCTGGACTCCACGAGACCGCAGAGTCTCAAAAACAAGAAGAATACATCAGTCAGAAGCTCCCTGGTAGCTGGTTCTTGGTTGTCTGCCTTTCTAACCACTGCCCAGAGGTTGCCTCTCTAGAGTCTGAGACGTAATAGAAATAGAACCGACTAGCTAGAAATATGCAGGGTTTTGCATTTTCTGGGAAGAAACAAGATGCGATGTGTCGTCGCCAAGAATAGCCTGAAGGAGTTTGGACTTTGATGACTGAGCCCCTTATTTGTGGTTTTCCTGCCTGTGTGACTTTATGAGTCACAGAGACATTCCCTCCCCTGCTTCTGACCATCGAAAATGAACATTCAGAGCCCTGGATTGCAGGTGACAGTATAGTGATGGACTCAACTTACAGCTCCTGGGAGACAAGGTCAAGGTTGCACAGAGACCCTGAGCACCCTTTCAATATAGGTGACGGGGACTCCTGAGCCCAGGGTGGCCTGTGTGCTCATACTTAGAACTTCACTCCCTGTGTGTCCTCTGAGCCTCACCGCCCAACTCATGGTTGGTATTCCAGTATGGCAATGTCTTGGGGGAAAAGGTGGTGCTCCTGAAAACTTATGGAGGCCTGGGGAGCGACATGGGTAGCCACATCCAGGAGAGACACTCAACCCTCTACTGTACCTTCGGGCCCCACACACAAGATCTGTTTCAGGTCACTGCAACCTAAGAACAAAACCCTCGTGTCATTTCATGCCAACCTGCCCTTCCCATCTCTCAGTTCTGCTGCAGCAAGGAGTCTGGGAGGGGGTGTGTCTCAGCAACGAAGGGGGTGCAGTCCTATACTCAGTGTAGATAGGAAAAGCCCACCAACCCATTCACTTCACCTTGAACACTGTCGAAAATCAGCCACAGCTACCTAAATCTCTAAGCTGAAGCAAAAGCCAGCCAGAGAAACACTCCCCTCTGGGCTAGGCTTCTGTGGAGCCCAGCAAGAATAAAGCCCTAGTCCACAGCTTGCCTGAAACCTTAACTTCCTGTCTGGACCTCCATCTCTCAGGGTACGATGCGCCAACATGAACCAGGAGCAACTCAGAGCCAGACCTGTCAGTGCAGGCCTACGCGTCTAGGTACTCAAGAGGCTAGGGCAAGAGGGTGGCAGTTTTGAAGTCTACCTGGGCTATAGAGTTAGTTCATGGCCACCTTGGGAAGTTTACTAAGACCCTGTCTTCAGGTGAAAAGAGGACTGGGGAGCTAGCTCAGTGAAAGAGTATTCTAGCACGAGTGAGGGCCTGGGTTCAACTCCAGTTCTGGGGGTAAGGGAAGGAATCGGGATAGAAAGGGGTAGGGCATTCATGTCTCTGTGTTCTGTGCTCTGTGTCCATCAGGCAATCTCAGTCTTAGTGACTTCCGCAGGAGGATGTGCATCACCTCCTAGGCCTCCCACCTGCACCCTGGCCTCAGAGATCTGTCTGCCCCAGAGAGAGGCACTGTCTAGCCAAAGCTCTCTTTGCTCCCTGATCTCCACCTAGAGCTCACTCACAGGAGGCAGAAGCCCTTACTACTAACCCTGCCAGGAACCTCTTGAGGAAGGGATAATGGAAAAGACACACAGAGATGTGCTGTGACATTACCAACCAGACCCAAAGCTGCAATGGGGCTGGGGTAACCTGTCACCCCTTGCCCTGGGTGAGCACCAGAGGACATTCCAGTCCACTGAGGTCTTGCCCTTCCCTTCCCACTCCTGCCCCATGATCTCAGCCACGTACTTGTTCTGGGTCTTTAGCCCCCTTCCTCCCTCTTCAGTGGTGCCTGTGGTCAGGTTTGAAGTAGCCTGACACTTTACCACTCCCTGGCTTCCAGCCACTACTCTCTTGAGCCATACACAATGCCAGGCACCAGGATGACCCATGGAGTCAGTCCCCAGTCCACACCTTCCAGGGTCTTACTACCTATGTCCTGTATCAGGAGATAACTATACACCAGGAGGTGGCAAGAAGAAGGAACAACTGGTCAGAATTATCTGAGGTTGCTGCCTGTCAGGTGCCTTCACCCAAGAGTCCTGGCAATAAGCCTGGAGATTCATTCTCATATTCTCTCTCTCTCTCTCTCTCTCTCTCTCTCTCTCTCTCTCTCTCTCTCTCTCCTTACTCACTCATCTCAAACATGTCCATGTCTGTATAATGTAACTATAACTTTGTCATTTGTGGTAACTATTTAACATGTGTTTGTGTGTCTCTGTGAGTGTGTGTATCTATGGGTATTTATGTGTGTGTGCGATATATTATTCCATAAGAATTTCTGACTCTATCCCCCCATCTCCAGCCAGTACCGCTAAACCTCTTTTTAGGGCCTCCTAAGAAAATCCCCAAGTGAGGAGGATTAAGCTTCAATCACTGCCTGCCTCTTGGCCTCAGCCCTGCTGGGGTGCTTAATGCTACCCAAAGCCCTTTACAGCCATATCGTCAGTCTCTGTGATTGACAGGGAAAATGGAGGTTCCAGGATAAGTAGTCTCATCAGAGCCACATGGGCAGATACAGAGCAGGCTGTGAGAGGAGCCCAGCCCCATTTCATAGTGTCACCCACAGTCTCTGTCACCATGGATGGATGCCATGTAACAGAAATAGCATGTGTTCTTGCTCATGTCTTTCTAACCAGACCCTAATTACACTGGTTAAATTGTGTAGCCCATGATGTGCTCGAGCACAGCTTTCTGAGTTACAGCATCCTGAACAAGGAAAGATTAGTGAGTCTATCTAGTTCCCAACTTTTCTATGTAACACATGTACAGCTCAAGTAAATCCCTCCTGTTGATCCAGGAATACCTTTCCCTTGTCTGTCTTGTTTAGCATAAGGGTGGCCTCCTGCACCTTGCTTTCCCCAGCTTTGCTCAGCTCTGGGTATTTATCAGGTCTCAGCCATCAGTGCCCACCTGGATCACCAGAAAAGAAAATGCAGTCCTACACGAAGCTCTGCTTGTGAAAGGACTAGTGAGGCTCAAATCCCAACAAAGTAAGTTCCCTCCCCGCACAACTACTTCCTGGACCACAGAGCCTCTAAGGCCAGTGTGGCAGGGCCCCTTCCAAAGGGTCACATCCTTAGCCAGGCATGGTAGTTCCTACCTGCAATGACTATACTTCAGAGGCTGAGGGAGGAGGTTGTCACAAGTTCAAAGCCAGCCTCAGCTACATAGGGGGAGTTCTAGATCAGATGGAGCTATATAAGGGGACACTTTCTCAAATAATCTAAAAACTAACAATAGCATCAACAACAGTAAAAACCCAAAGGGTCATGAACTTCCATGGTAGCATGGAATCGAAATGAGGATGCAGTTCACATCTGATGTGATCTCCCTCAATGGAACCTATATTTGGTCAGCCAAATAACAGACATCCCACAGCACAGAGTCCACCTGTGCTACCAACACTTGGCGTGCTGTTCTGCAGGTCTGTGGGCTGGTGACCATACACTGGGATCACCCAGGAAAACTGTGAACTCAACCATCTAGTTTCCCAAAGGCTTGCTTGTGTGTCTCAAGGTGGAGAATGGGCTGGGCAGAACAGGCCATGCCGTTAATCCCAGCAGCTGGAAGGCTGACAAGGGAGAACCGTGCTTGGAGACAAGGCTAGGCTACCTAACAAGGCCTTCAAGAAAACCTAAAAAGCAACCACAAAGGAAGCTATGTCTGGAGCAGGTACACAATAAAACCATCTCTCCACAGAACATCTGGTGTGTGTCTACAAGACCCTGGCAGTGAATTTACCATGGAAGCCTTAGATAGACAGTAGATGCTACCTGTGGCAAGAAAGTTCAGAGAGAGAGAGTTGAATGGAATTAAGTATAGTGGGGCATGTCTATAAACCATAATCCCAGCACTCAAGAGGCTGAGGCAGGAGGATCATGTTTCAAGGTCTACCTAGACTACAAATCAAGACCCTGTCTCAAACAAAAACAAAAAACAAAAAACAAAAAACAAAAAACAAAAAACAACCAAACTAGAACAGAACAGAGGTTTCCAGGGTCTGAGGGAGAAGAGAGCTAAAGCTCTTAAGAAGACACAGCATTTTGGTGTAGAATGCTCTGTGAACGGATGATGGTGACAGCTGGACCACAATGTGAATGTCCTCTGTACCACTGAACTATACACTTAAACACAGTTAGAATGGTAAGTTTGATGTTACACATGTTTCATCACAGAAACAATGAACAATAAAGACCATACAAAACAAAACCACAAAGACCACCACCCAAGAGTGGAGGTACCCGAGGCCAGGGTAGAGAATGGGTGGTGTCATTTACAGGGAAGTCTATTGTTTTAAACCATAGCAAACAAAATAAACCATTACACCAATGGAGGAAATACACTGATTTTATTTGGCGAGGTGCTATGGTTTTAAACTTGTTTTTCTATGTTATCTAGGTTTCGCTCATTCTTCCCTTCACATCTTATCTGAGCCCAAGAAGCTCAGCTGTACCAAACTCCCATTGTTATCTTTTGCCTCTCTTCCACAGGATCTCTTGCTAACATACTTCCTCCCATTTGGTATTTCTGAAATTTTCAATAATTCAGGGGAAATGAGGCTTAGGATCCTTTGTTTAGTTTCCAAAACCACCACATAGAACCCCAGTTTAATCTCCTAGTCCCTGTGGTGCCTGTATAGGGGCTTCTCCTCTGTGCACCCATGAGTAGAATCCCTGAAAGCAACTTGGAGATGCAGCTGGATCAACCCAGCAGTGTACACAGTTTTCAGTGCGTGCAAACACTAGCTATGTTATCACAGCTCTGTCCCTTGATCAAGGATCAGCAAATTTTTCATGGACTAACAACCACTTTAGAGATACTACCTCTGGGTCCTCTTGATTCATTAGAATCCAATTGTCATGCAAAGAATCTTCTCATTCATAAGACAGGGGGCTCCATCATATGCCAGACTTTGCCATTCTTGGGTGGGCAGCAGCCCTGAGCACATCTTCAAGCTGTAATTCTTGTCCTCCTAGCCTCTTCTCCTTCAGACACATCCACCCCATCCCCAATGGGTTGGGACCCTTCCACAGTTTCCACAGTACCCCATATCCATCCTGACTGCAGTCAGTTACCACAATGACATGTGCTTCTAGCACCCAGCGCAAGGCCCTCTCTACACTGTCTATAGCACAGGAATGAAAGAGTGTCCACTCTCTGAGAAGACGATTGTTGACATTTAATGAGCATCGGTGAAGTCACAGGCAATGTGTAGCAGCTTCCATGTGTATTGAAGTAGTTAATTATTGTAACACACTATGGCATTGTTAGACACTCAAGCCCATTTTTCAAAGGATTGAAAGTCAGCAGCTTACTGAAGGTCACAGGGCCTAAGTCGGCAAGCTTTCATTGGAGGCCCCATAGTCAAGTTCAAAAGCATGTTCTTAGGCACCATTCCAATAATGCTCTTACACAAAGCATGTAGAGCCACAGGCACACAGACTACCTTGCCCACCAAGTCAAAGACTGGCTTTCCTGTAGACCTGGGATGTACGATGCTCCATGGTGTTTCCACACATCCTTTCTTCATCTGTTCTAATACGCCAGGATCTGGGGTAAGGAGATCTCAACCAAGAATCAAGAGGACGGTGACTAACACATCCATACACATTCAGTTGAGAGGTGAATTTAGTGATGGTGGGCATGGTAGAGATAAGCTAGTTGATCTCCAGCCTGGTGGCTCCTTCCTTCTGGGCTGTTCCTTGCAGCTGTGAGAAGGGTGGTGACCAGGTATACCCTTAAGGAGCATGAGCAGGAGGGACTTACAACACTTTGAGGACTGACCCATAAGTGCCACCACTTTATCCCAAGATCCTGTTTGCCTTTCTTTCTCTCCCAGAGCACCACAGCTCTGGGAACTACATGGTAGGTAGTTTAAAGCCATAGAGAGAAAGAAGTCAGCTCCATTTGGATGCCCACTTGAGGAAAAAAAAAAACCCTATGACAAAGACTATGTTTTAGCCTTTACATGTATATAAAAAAAACAGACAAACAAACAAACAAACAAACAATCAAACCAAACTTGTAAAATTGAAGTCATTAAATATAGGGGTTTGTCTGTCAGGCAGAAAATAATCCCTGAATAAACACCATAGATGTCCGTGGGCATGTTAAATTTGGCCTGTGTCACGCGCAAGCATTCCCTCCAACAAGAATGCTGGTTATGTGGGAACCTACACCCCCTTTATGCCACCATGTGCTGGCATGCTTTGAATCTGAAGTGTTCCCACTGGCTTGTGGCTTGAGTGCTTGTTCCTTAAGTGTGCTATTTTAGGATTCTGTAGAACACCGAAGAACTAAGGGCCCAGTTGATAGATGTAAGTCACTAAGGGTGAGTCTTTGAAGGTTACTCCCAGACTCTGATCCTGCTTTTTCTGCTTCCTGGTCCCCTGAACACCATTCCACATGTTCTCACCACTATATACTAAGTCTTTCATCACCACTCTGTCTCTCCACTTCTCAGGTATAAGCTATGATAAACACCTTTTGAGGGGGATGGAGAGATGACATAGCAGTTAAGGGCACCGAATACTCTTCCAGAAGATCTGGGTTCAATTCCTAGCACCCACACGGCAGCTCGCAACTCCAACATCTGACACCTTCACATAGACACGCATGTGTGAGGCAGGTAAAAACAAAACAAAACCCACCAGTGCATATGTAAATAAAATAAATTATTTTTAAAAGAACTTTTGAGATCACGAGACAAAATGAATCTCCCCTCTCTTGTTTTTGCTAGGTACTTCTTGTCACAGAGATATTAAAATAGCTAATTTGCCTGTGAACCACAATTATAATCCATATGGTAAAATATCCCTAGAAGTGCAATAGTGACACCTCTGTTTTGGCAGTAACCAACAGCTCTGCAATGGGACATAAGGCCAGCTCAATATGAGGGAAATTATGCCAGGTACTAGAAATCTAGCCTACTCTCTGGGGCTAGTGAGGGCATGGCTCTTAGGAGGAACCTACCACCACCACTTCACATAATCAACATAATTCCTAACTACATTCTAAAACGTATCCTTATATCCACAGATAAGTACAGCTCTCACTCCTCATCAAAGAAGCTTCTCCTTGCAGCAGACAGAGACCATCACAGAAAACCACAAGTCAAAATGCAGAGATCAACTGATTATGGTCTGCCTAGCCATGATGTTGTATACATCTACGACACAACTCTTACACCTAAGGTTCAGGGAGCGTCTTGGAAAACAGGGTGGGAAGATTGCAAGAGCCAGAGAACCAAGAAGTCCGCTCTGAGGCTGTGTCTCTTAGAAATGATAGGGAAGCTGAAGACCTGAACAACAACAACACCAATAGACATGCTACTGTGGAAGGAGGAAACTTCACAGGATCTCATCCAGACACATAAGAACTACAGGCAGCCGATGACTGTGGAGGGAGGAGGAATTAGCATTCTCCAGGGATGAGCCCCCTAACTGGTCCCCGAAGAACAAGTGGCCAGTCCTAAAGTCACAGACACACAAGCAATATCAAATGGACTCAGCGAGTTGTATTTTTATATTTATGCATATTTGTATGCACAATAACCATCAAGAAAAAGAGACCATCAATTTGAGAGGGAGGAGGGGCATGGGATGGGTTAGTGGGAGGAAGCATGAGAGGAGTTGGAAAGAGGAAAGAAAATATATAGAATTTTTATATACTATATAAATATATTTAATATTAAAATGACTATTAAATATAGATACAAATATATTTAAAGTTAAAATTGATATAATTAAAATATTTTAAAAGAAAATAACTAATATATAGGTCAACTTTCAATAACAATCTATTCTGCCATTTTATATCTAACCTTGTATCAGGACCTGATATCTTGAAAAAGTTGTTTGAACCCCAGAAACAAGCCTTCCTACTCTCTCTCTTAAAAACCCATGTCCTTTCCCCATTTGAAAATGGCGTCCAGCAGGGTGCTAAGGCAGACAACCCAGTTCATTCCTTTACTTTCAATGATTCCCCCAACTCCTGACTCCCAAGTTCTGAACTACTAGTCTGTGTGACTGGATCAAATGAAAGGGGGGGTTCTCTGAGTCACAAACAACAATGAATTCCTGTGAAAATTAAGAGACTTCTTGCAGTGTCTGGTTTCCCTGTCATGCCTGGTACACGTCAGTGTAGACACCAGGCTTGGGAGTGGCTGTCCCCACCAGGCATTTTTTCAAGGGCATGGGGCAGCCTTCTGTGTCTGGTGGATACTTTGTACACTTGGCTTGCTGAAGTTAGGCCCTGGGAATGAGAAGCCCGTCCTCGTTTGAAGGTGCATGGATGCTGGAGAAGAGGGGCAGGCACCCACACCTGTTTACAGTGTGCAGCACCGCACTTAGAACTGTCAGGGTGACCACAGAGCCAGGCTTCCTCTGCCCATTCACTGATTCTCGGCATCGGATGGTCTATCCTACCAAGCTCCCCGATTTAGAAGAACATGCCTCCTCACCGAATCCCCCCCCTCCTCCAAAGATTCACTGCACGGTGCTCTGGGTTGCCTTCTGATCTGTGAATTTATACTAAGACTAATTATGGCCAAACTCAATCACTGTTAGATCTAACCTTTCTTTTCCTGGAGAGGCCAAATTATATTCTCCCCTTTTTGCCTCACAGCCACTGTTCCCTTTCAAGATCACTTCCTCATGTCCCCATTACCCATCCCCCACACATTCTGATTTCTGCTTACACCCCACGCGCACCAAGCCCCCTGTCACCACCCACTCTCTGTTTCTAAGGCCACTCATCCAGCCTTATCTTGCTGGTCTCTGTGTGATTTCCATCTTTGGTAAAGTCCTCTCCCACGACTGCCCCTGAAAGAGAAAGTTCTGACCCTTGCCCTCCAGGATCCTGCTAATAATGGCTGCACCCTGGTGACTCACTAGTGAGAGCTGTGTCTCCTGCTTACATTATAGAAACCTCTAGTGTGGCCTATTTGCCTTAAGTTCACCTGCACCTGTCTCCCTTCTACACCGGACCCTGGTGCCACAAGCTTTGAGTCAATGGGCTTAGCTCTTTCCCCCTCGTTCTGCAGAGCTGGCTAGCTGAGTCCTGCCTCTTCAGTAGCTCCTGTTCACAGCCCCTGTCCTTACCCAGGGCTCAGGTTCCCATCCACTCACCGAAACCCTCAACGTCTCCCTCATCAATACCTTCTCTGTGTCTAGATTCACCTTCCACCAAGCCCCCAGCCCAGATCACACACAGTTGCTGGAGAGACCTATCAGAAACACGTAAGACTTAGCTGTTGCTGTTTGTTGCATATCCCAACCCATGATGCTTTGCTGCCTTACAAGTTTCAGCTGTAAAGATGAACAGGGTGAACGCTAACATCTAGTAGAGCTGTACGAAGCCCGGCAGCTTGGTCCAGCTCCTGTCCCTGTGGTTTCAGCCCACATCAGTCCCCAGGCCCTGTTCCCTAACATAAGGGAGTCCTCTTTGCCCCTACCCTCAGGTCCTGTGGGTGCAGCCCCCTCTGTCTGCAGTTTTCATCCCCACTCTTGGTCACTGGGTAAATCCTAGTTGTTACAGCTTAGATGTAAAATTCCTCCAGAGGCTTGTGTTTGAACATTGAGCCTCCTGTGAGTGGCATTGTTAAGGAATTGGGTCTAGCTGGAGAAAGTGAGTCATAGTGGGTAAAAAGAACTTCAGGTTCATAGCCTGGCTCCCACGTCCTCCTCTATCCCTCTGTATTCTGGTCCACTGATATGACAGCAGCTGCTCTAAGTTCCCATAGCCACAGAGACACCCATCACCATGCCCCCACCACCAACATGATAAACTGTATTCCCTTGAACTGTGAGCCAACTCGAACCTCTCTTCCCTTAACTAGCTCCTCATCAGGCATTTGGTCAAAGCAACGAGAAAAGCAACTAACTCACCAGCAGAGGCAATGGAGCATCATGGGTTACAGTAGGAACTCCGGAGTCAGGCAGACTGGTGGCAAATCCTAAGTCGCCATTTACTAGGTGTCTGAGCCAGCATGGGTTGCTTAATCTCTTTGAACCTCAGTTTTCTCATCCATAAAATGGGGATAATAACAGCCCAGCACTGCTGGGCACCATGAGGATAAAGCACAAAGATCCCTGGCCAGGTGGTATTTTTAGCTACACTGTTCTTTGAAGACTATTTTGCCCTCCTCTTCCACCTACCCCACACTGTGGAGTTTCACAGGGATGTTTCCCACACATGATTGCATTGATCTATTGAGGCCAGAGGCTGCCTGTTTCAGTGCCTCGCATCTGTGCCTCTGGCAGTACTAGATGCTTGATAAAAACTGTAAAGAGAAAAATCAAGTCAGAAGCTTCCCATGACTTTCAGAGTATATGACGGCGTAGAGTCTGACTGTTTGGAAAGGAGCTGGGAGTCCCCACACCTTTGGTGGCTCCCCGTGTTCTGCCCAGCACCACTACCATTATGTAGTACCTTCTTCTTCCTCAGGCTTGGTTCCTGAAGTCCCTCGTCTCACCTGCTGCAGCCTAGTCAGTATCCCCATCAGGCCTCCGCTTGCCCGTCTTTTCCTGCCCTGCAGTACCCATGGCACTGGTTATAGATCTACGAGGCACCTTGTCCTGTGGAAGCCACATAGTTAAGAGCTACCACAAAGGTGGCCACCATGATGCATGACCACAGAGCTGAGGGACGAAGGGCCCAGCTGGCTGAGGAGAGAGAGCTGGAGCATTCAGAGGCAAAAGTTCCCTGATCTACTCCCCCTTCTTTCCTCTGCATTCTTCTACCTCCTGGACTCTGTGCCAGAGTCACCAAGGCTGGGTGATGGCACAAATGACCCAAAATTAGCATCAGAGGCCACTCCCAAACAGAGTCTCAGAGGCTGAGGTCCCTGAGATGAAATGCTTTTAACTCTCTCAGGAATCCTGCTGACCAGCTAGGGTTGAAGGCCAGCAGCCAGAGTTCCACCCACCTCCCTTACTGAGAACCTAGACAGTACTAGAACCACAGTAGGCTACCAGGAGAACAGGACACACCAGAAACAGTGTCACACTAGGCAGAGACCAAGATGCTGGGTCTTCCTTTACCCCAGAATTCATTGCGCCTCTGCGTGTTCATCTGGCCTGAGTGACTGATGTGGAAACACCTTGAGGGAAAGGTAGATGCCCTCCGTGTCTTTCCTCTTCCCAGAGTGACTACTTCACTTCTGAGTGCCCCGGGGTACTGTACCAATCTTCAGAACTCGAGTGGCCAAGCTCCCCATGCCGTTCTTTCTTTCCTTTTGTTTCCTGATTTGCCCACTGATGAGTTGTCCCAATTTCTTATCTTTGAAATCTCAGTTTCAGGGTCATTATTGCCTCCATAAGTAGCTGGCTTGTTTATGAATGAATAGATATTTCCCAGTAAAATCAGGATGAATGGTACTATTTCTATCTCTACATTTTTTAAATTTGGCTTGCACACTTCCCTTTCAGCGTGATTTTCTGATGCACGAGTCCATGGCTTTGCTGCTGACACCATGGTTGATGTAACTAATGATATAAATACCTGGCTCTTAGCAGTCAGGTGGCCTCTGTGAGCATGCTGAGGCCCAGGGATAGGGGCAGCACCTGTCTGATCCTTCCATCCAATGTCTGCCCAGGTAGCTATGCAGCTGGCCGCACATTCCTTCTCATCTTTCTATGGGGCCCATGCACATCATTCAGCCTTTATGAGCAGAGGAGGCCATCTGCACAGAGGGGTGGTCCCTTTCTGAGTCAGAAGGGACTCTGGGGTGGCTTAAACCATGTCAGTATATTGGAAGGGCAGGATCTAGGGTGTCAGTGTGAAATCCTCTATGTCAGCCAATGGACAAAGCAAGCACTCCATAGGGAGGTTCCTGTGACATGTGTCCAGCAGTAGGGAATCTCATCTTGTGGGTTGAACAAGCAGAAACAGCCACCAGAACAGACTCTAACCTACTTCTGCTGTGGCCAGCTATTCCAGAGCCATGGAACTGTGATTGACGTTTGCTTTAAGTCCTGGAAACAGGTCTTGAGGTGTTATGGCTCAAGCCTTAGCTGCCCTGTCCTGCCCTGCCCTTCTACTTTCTAGGAAATAGCTTTTCATATAACTTTCTTTCCTCCAAAACCAAATGGCTTTCTTCTGAAGTATATGCTGAATCCTAGATAGCAGGTAGGCAGAACTTGGTCTGGACCTATTCACTTCCTTTATGCTTCTGTTGGAAGAAAGAGACCTTTGCTGCTCATCCACCCATACCTTCAATCATCCACTTATGCATCTAACCATACATTTATCCATACCCTCATTCATTCACTCATTCATTCATTCATTCATTCATCCATCTTACTAACTACACATTCATCCATATACCCATTCACACATCCATCCATCCATCCATCCATCCATACACTCATTCATCCATCTCTCTACCCGTCAACTAACTTATACATTCATTCATATGCACATCAATCCATTCTAAAAACACTGGTGATGATGTTTGTACTAGTGTGTTCACAGGTCCCACCCACAATCCCAGGAAAGCAAGCCAATCACACACAAAGAGATGAGGCTGCTCAGCTCCGAGAAAGTTCTCTTTCCCTCCACCAAGGCTGAGGAGCACCCTGCCTGTGGGAAATGTGCTTGCTGTGGTTAGCAGGCATTAGGAAGGTCTGATCAGGAGAGGGGACTGAGAGAGGAAGAGAGACAGAGAAATACAGAGAGAGGGAGACAGAGACAGAGACAGACAGACAAAGGCAACAGTGACCCTCTCCTTTTCTGGATAGGGGAAGAGAAGTCACAGAACTATTTTCTTCAAAGACTTACAAAGTCAATTAGGTTGTATAAACTAAAATAGAAAGGCTTTATCATCAGACAGGGTAGAATGCCTGCCTGCAATCCTCTCACTGGGACCTGAGTCTGGAGGAGATTTTTTTGCATCCTCCCATGCCTAAGTACTTGAGTTTGAAAGTCAAGTAGCTACAAGGCTGGTTGCTAAGAGCAACAGACTGTGAAGGAGGGGGTGACAACAATCTTGGGATCCTGACTGACTCTTTGGGGGCATCCAGAGGCCACATCTCCTGAGCTTGGAGGTGCTAGGGTAAATGAACCAAACTTAGCAAATGTCTTGACATTTGCTGGGCTGAAGTAGCTCTCAGTGACCCCCAAACTCCACCACAACCTCAGGGAAAGGGACCACAGAGGTGGGACCAAGGATGGATTTTCCCTGGTAGGAGACTAATGCATTTGTGTTGGCTCTGAGAAGGTGCTAACCTCCGTCCTTGGTATTTGGGTTCATGCTCTGAAAGACACACACACTAAAATAAGTAGTGAGTATCAGAAGCAACGCTCAGCTTCCTCATCAAGACGTGGACCTCGGGGCTACTGAGCTAAGTCTAGCTGCTTGTGTTCAAGATCTCAAGCTGCATCAGGAAGAAGGCAAGTCCAAGGACATCTTGAACTATCCAGTGAGATTCCACTTTAAAGCCACCAAGGGCAGGGGTTATAGCTCAGAGGACTCGAATGGCATGTTCAAGGCCTTGGGTTCTGGGGTTCAATCCCAGGAACTGCAAAGAAAGTAAAAACAAAAGTCCAGGGGCAACAATGCACCCCTTGGAAGGAAGCCATGAAAGCCTTAGACTCCAAATCACTCCACAAGGGTTCAAATGTTAGTCTCTAAAATTGGTTCCCAGGAGGCAGACCTCAGCAAGATATTGAGAGGGGAGATCCAAGCCAGAGGGAAGAATTCTTGGAGGACTCCTTATCCTCTTGCCTCTCTCCATTTGAAGGATCTAGATTTTTCTTTAATTTCTAGCTTGTCCTTATGACCAATAATCTGCTTCCTGGGTAATTTTGCCTTATAAATGATGGTATGTTTTTATTGGCCTTTGTGTAAAAAAAATAGTTTTCTCACCCGTGCCCCAACTCCTGTGGAATGACACCCTGTCTGGAATGTGGCAGTCCTGGGAGGGACTGTCTGCCATGAACTCACAAGGATGTTTGCTCTCAATTTATTTGGCACAAGGAACCCAAGACATTTTAAATATGAACCTTTAATATGGGCTGTCCTACCTCACTGTCCTTCCTTTACCAATAACCACCCTCACTGCTGCAACAGAGCCAAAAAGTAGAAAACAAACACAACTGCCTGAGTCTAAACTGCAGATGCATGGAGACGTCACATCTGGAAAGTTGACACTGGTCTCCAGGGTCTCCCACTGTAGCATTTTGACCATCTAGTTCTAGATGGCTCAGGTGACGTTCCACTCTGTGCGCTTTCTGCTGAAGAGAAAACATGCTTACAGCCCTCTTCAGTTCTAAAATTCAGAATGCGATCCTTCCTGCTGTACCCTTTCTTGGACAACCCTCTGCCGGCTCTGCCCCACAGTTTGCTATTCATCCTCCAATCTTCTTGGGAGGGAGGGAAAGGCAAGGGGCTGCATGTGAACCCAGGGCTCACCCAACTAAAGGAGCACAGCACAGAATCTTCCACTCCTGCCCTCTATCCTCACTTAGTCAGAGCTGAAGGGGCAAGAGGAGTCCTCAGGAGAGTGAGATACTGCTGCCTGGCTCACAGAGACCATCACAGCAGTGGAACAGGCACCCACTTCTCACTCCAAGAGTCCCTCCGTGAGCCTGTGCATGTTGTATTCAGTCCTGCCCCAGAACAAGGCTGCCTCACAAGCCAAGCAGTAGTTATCTGAATGACTAACCCACAAGAGGCCACAAGGGCTGAAGCTGGGCATTCCCTTCACTTCCTGTCTTCAAAATCGACCTTGCACCCCAAGACACATTGTAAAACGGACTCCTGCTGACTCAGCATCGTCAGGTACGGAGTACAAGTCAACAGACCCGAAGCAGTTCCACCTCTCCACACTGCTGTGCCCAAGCTTTATTAGGTCTCAATAAACAACAAGGTGGGGCCCTACTAACACCTTACACAGTCGAGTTCAGGGTCAAAGAGACAAGTAGATGGCAGGCACAGAGTACGAACTCATGTGAGAAAGGAATGTGGCTTTGGGAAAAGCTATTCGGGGAGACATGGAGATATCCCTCCCCTCTCTGTCCTGCCAATGGCTGGTTTCTTGGGATTGTTTCAGTCTTGTCCCCAGGTCTTGGGTTCCATATTCACAAAAGTGAAAGTTGTGTTAGACGATCTGATCTGTAATTTCTTTCTATCGTGAATCTCTACACAACTGCATATCCTAATGATAGGTTCCCCCTCCCAAGTCTTTTCCCTTCCATTAGCTTTCTAGCTAGGCTATGTCCTATTTACCAAATGTCTCTACTTTTACTGTTACAAAATGCCCCCCCAAGCCATGGCCACAAGGTCTGGTCACTTGGAATGTACTTTTTTTTATTTAGTGGTGGTCATCATGGGGTTTGAATCTAGGACCCTTGCCCATGCCAGGAAAGTACCATGATTCTATATCCCAGACCTCTTCTTACTTTTTATTGAGATATGTTCTCACTAAATTGCCTAGAGTGGCTTTGAATTTATTGTAGCCTCATCAGGCCTCACTCAGGCTCCTGAGCAGCTGAGACCACAGGCCTGAGCCACCAGGTCCACATAGTTATTAACCTCTATTCAATAACAGCAGAGTCTGGGAACCTAGGACATTGAAAGCATCTCCTTCCAGTCCCATGCCTGTTTACTGATCAGTCTCTCTCCTTAGAGCTCCAGCATCACTTCCAAGTTACAGTCCTCCGTGGAGCCTGGCAGGAGACCAGAGCAGTAACAGGCTGCTCTTATCTGAGCTTAGACATAACCTTGGGTGGAGCCCAGAGACAAGGCAGAGCTACATAGGCCAGGAGAGAATTTCTTACAAACAATCCTCATAGGAGGAGGGGGGGAAGGGGTGAGGGAAGAGGGAGGGGAGGAGGAAGGGGGAGGAAGAAGAGAAAGTAGAGCAAGAAGACAGTATAAGAGTGGGCACTGAGGGACCACTGAAGCCTAGGAGGCTCTTTTAAGATATCCCCCACACCCTACATGTCTGTCATTTCCTGCCTAAGAAGCCAAGACAGAAGAAGCAGCCTGACTTGCCCAAAGTCCTGTAACTAAGCTGGGACCAGCGGATCACGGGTGGATCTCTGGATCTCAGCCTACTGTTCTTTCCATTCAACTCTGTTGACCTCAAAAGTCTAATGAGGTCAGCAGATCTGCTACAGATGCTGAGAAATGCAACCCAAGTGCCACTCAGAGAATAAGTGGCCCAGGAGATGTTATAACTGCTTCCCCACTTCATGGATTCCTTCCTGACTCCCCGTGGTTCTCTTTTCTCTTGAAAAATTACATGTCAGACATTTGACACACACATTTAATTCTGGCACTTAGGAGGCAGATACAGGTGGTTCTTTGTGAGTTTGATGCTAGCCTGGACTATAAGACAAGTTCTAGGCCAGCCAGGGATACATAGTGAGACCGTGTTGCCAATGTGTGTGTGTGTGTGTGTGTGTGTGTGTGTGTGTGTGTGTGTGTATACACGTATATTTACTTAACTCTGTGTATGTGTGTGTATGCACATGTACATACATCATAGCATACTTGTGGAGGTCAAATGGCAATTTGTGAGAGCCTGTTCTCTCCCGACACCATGTGGCTTCTGGGGGTGGAACACAGACCATCATCAGGCTTAGTAGCACCACCTTTGTCTACTGAGTTATCTTTCCACGGTTTTCTTTTCTTTCTTTCCTTCTTTCCTTCTGCCTTTCTTTCTTTCTTTCTTTCTTTCTTTCTTTCTTTCTTTCTTTCTTTTGTTTGTTTATTCTCCAGCACTCATCACAAAATCATGAGGAGATCAGAAGTCAGTGTGAGAAAGAGTTGGGCCTCTTTGTCCCTCCACAGACCCAAATAGATAAGAAACCCTCACTATCTCCTTTTCCTGGTCTCGAGGTCTAGAAAAAGAGTGGGATGGGGTAGGAGGAGGGGATAGCTATGATGGCAAATTAACCTACTCGAGATCTGACCTGTTTTGATCGAGAACATCACGAATGGGCAATTTCAAGGCCAGCTCAGGGTTTAGGACAACCAACAAAACGGGGCGTGAGAGAGCTGCTTGGCAACAGGAGGACGCTCCAGAGAAGAGCAAGGTCAAGGAATCAATTATTCAAAACCATGACCCAGTTCCTGGGGGTGAGGCTGGGCGAGAAGGGAGCTCACTGGTTACTCCACTGCAGCAAGAAACCCAAACATTTCGTGGGGAAATGACTTGTTGATTGTCCAAGAAAATCCATTTATGGCTAAATGGCCCTTCCAGACCCTCTAGGATTTAGCTATGGCTGGAGTTCAACAGAGAAGAGAGATCATAGAGTTCTGAGCGGTGCCCCAGTTCAGCCCTCAAATGATGCTGCCTGGGCAGGTTGCTGCCTGCCTAATACAAGTTTCTCATCTGGACAATGGGGGGTAAATTCACCTGCCTGATGGGGAAGATGGCATGGTCTTTGTAAATGGCAAAGTGCAATGTGAACTAGGAATTTAAGCCATAATCATGTAACACCACACACTTTCCCTGCCCTGAAGAAATGTGTAATCTGGGAATGTTTTGAGAAACGACTCAAGGTAACTATTTGGCCAACATCACATTCTCTGTAATTTGGGCAAATTGTATGTTTCAACTTGGAATTGGAGGCAGAGCTTACGGGTGGAGTTCACATTTGAGCTTGCCTGGCCCTGTGTCAAGCCAGGACTGAATGAATGAGCCAGGAGAGACCCACAATGCAATGTGGGGAGAGAGCACATGATCACTCAGAAACAAAACAAGACAATTCATGGGCTCATAAGAGGAGTGAGCTGGCCAGAAAGGCATACATGCCTCATCCCACACTTGCTTCAGACAATGCTGGAATTCACTGCTCGCTGCCAACACTCCTCCGTGGATATAGTGTTTGTGTGTAGCGGGAGGTATCTCAGGCTGGCACACACTGATCGACTGGACCTCTTTGCCTGGATCTGTGCCTAATACTCACAAATCAGAACTCTAAAGAAGCCTTCCTCTGAGTCCAATCCACCCCTCATACTATCCCCTGTGTGCCCACCAAGCCGGCTCTGAATGCACCAACATGTCACCAGTGGTCACATGGACCCTGCTGTTCCTCCCTGACCCCTACCCTCCCCCCTCCCTCAACAAAATCCAATTCTTGAATGTTCCTATGAGAAAGGCAGCTCATATTCCCGTGTCCCTCCAGCTCAGGGCCCCGGGCGAGTGCCAACAAAGGCAGACAACAGGCCTCAAAATGTTCTCAAAGTGGAGTTCACAAAAGAGAGGCAAAGGAGAAGAAAACAGGGAGCAGATGAAAGGCCTTAATGCTTGTCCATAGCCTATGGTCCAGTTCCCCACTCTATACTGGCTAGTCTTACAACCTGCAGAAACTCTTTTCAGGCTGGGCCTCAGTTTATTCACTTGATAATGAGGGGTTTATTCTAAATAACCTCTCTCATGATAAAGGTTTATATTAGAGAAGCCAGATGAGCCCTGGACACAGACCGGAGGTCTGGTCTTAATGTGTGTATGACCTGGGGCAAGTGCCCTGAAAGTTTGAGATCTGTCACATCAGACATGGCCACAAACAAGGGAATGTAATACAACCGTTTTTCATGTGGAGTACTGTGTGACAGAACTTCAGGGATCATAAGCCCTAAATGAACTCAGGGTTCAGATCCTTGAGCCAGTGAGTATGTACTACCCAGCTTCCCTGGGCTGGAGCTGTGTTCTGCTCAGACAGGAAGGTTGCATGGTGGTTTCTTGCACAAAAGTCTTCCTCAGCCAGTAGGTGAGAGACAAGTACAGACAGCATACTGGTATGTCTAAGGAACCCACAAAGCACCATGGGAAGAGGAGTTTTACCAGCCCCTCCTGGGAGGCAAAGAAAGCTTCTTAGGGGAACAACATGTCTTAGACTTGGTGAACTGCTTCAGAACCATGGGGATGGAGTTGGGGATGGAGTTAGGGATGGAGAAGGGGTGGAAAATGAGGCAGGACAGTTAGAAGTGGTATGGGTGGCGAGGGGAAAGGCCCACAAGATGGTCAGTCAGGTATGTCTCCAAGGAGGATCACCCTGGGGCTTCATATTATCTTTACACTAAGTTTGCTTTAGTCTACTGAGAAAGTGCCAGAACTTCTAAGCTCAAGACAGAATGACAGCAAGTCCAACTGGTATAACACTTAGCAGGTCGCCAATGTATAATCTGTCCCTTGAATAAGGGGGGAAAGGTCCCCAGAGGATAAATCAGCGAGAAAGCTACAGAAGCAAGCCAGCTGAGCACGGCTGTTTCCTAACCAAATGATTACATTGGCTTCCGGTGACCACCCACAAGATTTGGTTACATTCTAATTGTTGCTGTGGAAATGTTTCCACACCTGGTTGGAAGAAAGAGCTCAGAGTTATAAAATATTTCTAGTGATTTATTTTCACATTCAAAGAAAATCAAAATGTCTCAGAGACTTTAAGAGGATGAAACAGACACAGATGTGAAATCTGAGATCTACCAGGGATCTGTCTATGCTTTGGAGAAGCGAAGGACCTGCTACCCTTCCCTCATGCATGGATATTCTCTCTAGTACATAAAAGGCATGTTTAGAATATGAGGAGGAAGGATCCCCTGTCTAGTTGCTCACACCACTTATGAGAGGAAATTCACTATTTGAGTGCTGGCCACATACAGAGTCAGCAACACCAGGACCAGACACGCTTTATCCTAGCAGCTCCACACAGACTAGAGGCTGAGGCCTCAAGGTTTGGGTAGCACCTGTCTTGGCCCTGTTATAACATGGTAGGCCTCAAGCCCAGGCTGACATGCTTAACATTTAGGGTCCTTCCAACCAAGCTAGGGTACCTTGAACATGAAAGCCTGATGCAGCTCTGAGGCTGGCAAGTTCTGAGAGCAGTCACCTGACTAGGAGTCAACACCCGTCCATCATCATCCCCATTGCCATGCCCAGAGCCCTCAGGGCCTGTGCCAATTGACGAACAGGCTAGCCTGCCTTGGCTACATTTTATCAGCCTGAGCTGTAGGCTTGGTACTAATGCCTCACTGGAGAAGTCAGAGCAGGCAGGGGCCTCACCACATCTAGCCTGCTTCTCAAGGGAAGCTTCCAGGAACAGTAGGTAGGAGTGTTAGACATCTTGAATTTGGAAGTCTACTGTCAGCTTAACCAGAGTTTAAGAAGCCTGGTATCACATCCTGCTCCCTAGAGCTCACAAGATATACCAAGAACAGCAGGGACATAAGGGGCTCTCTGAAGGTCTGCTTGGGTTACCTACACAGCGGCAGGAAGTTGAACATGGCTGGGTCAGAACAACATTAGTCAGATTCCCAGAGGCCTCTGCACACTGTTATCTAGCCACTCAAAAGACCAACCAGTCTACATTCTGACCAACAGCCAAACATGTTCTATATATCATACCTGACCGAACGGTCTCAGACTCCACTGCTACCAGGGGCCTAGGTTTCTCTAGCTATACAATAAAGAGCTTAACATAACCAGTGATTCCCTTTCCAACTGGAAATGCCTCACTGGCTTTAAAGACACAGATGACTGTTAATAGACTAGTCATGGAATTACCTGTGGAACAGGCTTTGCTCTGGCTGGTTACTATGTTCTGCATTGGCAAATCCTCCCACCTACCCTGGAAAGAGCTAGAACTCTGTCATGTGCTTGAACCAAAGTTCCAACTAGTGCTAACCACAGTAATCCTAGGATCCATGGTGGAGCACCCTAAGCCCAGGCCCATACTCGTTCCTTGACAAAGCCTCCCTTTGTGATCAGTCAGAATGAAGAAATGCCATCTCCCGGGAACTTGACATCATGCCAGGCAAAATCTAAGAAGCAGGGGGCTTCTGGTTCCCTGTGGACCTGATTTGGTGGTACATGTGTCCCCGTGGAACCCAAGAGCTTGAGAAGCCCAAGGGAAAGGAACTCTACGGTCTTCCTCTCTGATGCCCTCCACATGTAGCTGCATAGAATCAGGGTCTTCCCTGAGGACTCTGTGAACTTAGACGAGGCCTGGAATGCTCCAGGCACTCAGCAACAACTTGCTGAATAAAGGCTGGGGGTGTGGCTCAAGAGGGGAGTCGTTTGCTTGGCACATGCAAGGTAGCATTAAAAAAAGGGGGGTGGGGAGTGTATGAATTTAGAGCGTGGATGTACGGGAACATGGCTGGCTCAGGAGCCGCTTGGTGTGAGTTTAGTTAGAGACAACAAGGCAGGTTCAAGGCCAGCATGTAAAAACTGAAGATTCCACACCCCAGCCTGCTGGGCAGAGGACAAAGGCTTGGCTTTTGAGCCAACTGTGGGATTTACCTCAGGCAGCCAGAGCTTCCAGCTGAGCAAGAGAAATGCCTTCATTTAACGTTTTCCCAGTCAACATCTGCGGCTCTACAGTAGTATGGTTTCTTCACTGTTACATAGTTAGTGGTTCCTGGGAAAGCAGTCTCTGAGCTTCTGAGCTAAACTGATGCTACGGGCTGAGAATGCACCTCAGTTGGAGTGTGCTTCCCTGACACCTGACCCCAAGCACTGCACCACACAGAACCAGGAGTAATGGGGTGTGCCTGTAATCCCAGCACTTGGGAAGTAGACGAAGGAGCCTCGAAAGTTCAAGGTCATCTTCAGCTACATAGTCACTTTGAGGCCAGGCTAGGATCCATGAGTCTTTGTCTCAAAAAACTTTTTTTAATTTATAATTAACTTAATTCTAATACCCACTCTATAAAGACAGTCTGAAGGTTAAGTGAGATAATGTGGTAAAGAACTTAGCCCAACACTAGTTCTCAGCACGTGATTGGAGAAGGCGTAGCCTCCTTAGAGTTGGTGGTAAGGGACACACCTGGAGCCCTCTTCCTGACGATCCTTCTAGAAGAGGAGGAGGCATTCTTGGGCAAACTACTTAACCTTTATGCCTCAGTCTCATGGCCCATGAAAGTTGGCCAACACTACAGAATAAGAGTTACGTGAGAGTTACCTTAGAATAGCAGCTGTCACTACGCAGGAGGTAAAGACTGACTTGGTGTTCTTCCTTATCTTCCTATAACAGAGTCCACCCATCTCCCATCCCTCAGCCCAAGGTGCAGGCTGGGTATATATGCAGTCTTCTCTGAAAAGCCTGAGCAAGGGAGGTCTGGTTCTCCCTAGGTCAAGTCACCCCTTAGGCTGGGTGGGTTAACCTGAGAGCTGCCTGTAGGTAGGGAGCCTCTAGAAAGGGGACAATGGCCCATGAAGGCTGTCAGTCAGCTATCCTCCTCCTGGGGCCAGATCCTTCAGAGCCTCTTCTGGTATCTTCCACCATACTCCCTCTTTATGTAAGTGCCTGTTCCTTAAACAGAGAATCCTGACAAACAACATCCCTGAACAGATGGCTGCTTTATCACTACCGGATCTGCCCAGGAAGGAGAGCTAGCTGTCCAACCACAGCAAGACCCAGGCAGCCGGGGCAAAGCAAACAAAGGCAGCAAGGGTCTGTATGCAGCAGAGAGAGGTGAGCACTGCAAGCCCCTGGATTAGTACCCTCAGGATATAAGAAGCTGCTAGAACAAGACCAAACAGCCTGGTCCCACAGACCCTGGCAACAACCCAGCCTCAGATTTTGCCATAAGCATTTGGAAAGTAGGAGAGAAAGACAAAAGGAAGCTAGAGGTGATTTTCACTGAATTCAAAGTGGTACCCCATCCTTCAAAATTAAAATAGCTATTCAATATAGATCTTTGGAGGAGGAAGAAAGAGGAGAAAAGGGGAGGAAGGGAAGAAAAACTACTGCCTTGGAAAACTTGCCTGATTTCTAGGACCTTACCCAGCCTGCACTGCTGTCTGGACAGTCACCTGATCATTTAGCCCCATTTCCAGACGAAAGGACTGAGGCTTACATTGATCAACAGCCAAACTCACCAACCTCAGGGCTCCTGCCTCCGCCTCCCCAGGTCTTGTTTTCATTCTAATGCCCCTGCCTGGGGTCTCCTCTCACAGATCATTTCTGCTGACACTAATTCCTGAGCTCAGAATGGCTGGAGGACACAGTGGTCCTGCTGTGTTCTTTCTTCCCTGACCAGCTGGCACAGGAAGTGGCACCCCTCCAGAGGAAGTGACTGACTGAAGGCACAGAAGAGGTAGGTAGCTTCAGCTACCCAGGTGTGCTTCAGGGCAAGGCACCTTCTCTCCACCTAAGAATTTTTAATTTCGGAAGCTGATGAGATAGTTCAGTGGCTTCAGTGTTTGCCACCAAACCACAAGGACCCATGAGTTTGACCCCAGCACCCACATGCAAATCAGACATAGTGCCATGGACTTGTAATCCAGTATTGTGGGAACAGAGACAGGCAGATCCTGGGGTTCGCTGGACAATGAACCTCACTTACTTGGCAAGCCCCAGGCCAGTGAGAGATCATATCTCAAAACACAAGATGGATGGCTCCTGAGGAATGACCCAAGACTTTTACACAAGCATTCATGCATACATGAGTGCGTGCACATGCGCACACACACACACCCCTGAACATTCACAGAAAGATTTTAATCTCCCAGAGCTCTATGTAAGTCTCGGGGGACTACATGATGAAGCACACCTGTGAGGATCCCATGGGGAGTTGGGCGTTTGTTTTTGTTCTTCGTTGTCTGTCCCAGGAGAGTCTGACTTACCAGGTAGAGAGACTGCAGTGCCTGGCATTGAGCTCAACAAAGTTATCTTTGCTTGGTCTCATTGTTTCATTACCTTCCAGGCCAGCACCCAAAGATAATCTACTTTTCTATTTTTAGATAGACTGACCCAAGCCTTCTAGTGGTCTCTTAACTCTCCCCAGGAAAGGAAGCTCTACCTTCAGGTGAGTTTTTTTTTTTTTAATCGTGTCAAGCCAGGAGAGGAAGAGAGGAAGAGAGGAAGAGAGAGAGGGGGGGGGGGGGAGATGGGAAGGAAGAGTGAGAGTGAGAAAGAAGAGTGAGAGTCTCCTGTAGCTTTATTCACCACTTATATACCCCTTCAGGTGAGTTTTTAAAGTTGCCAAGAATAATAAGATATCTAGATTAACAGCAAAAACAAAGACCAAGCCACACTAGCCCCTCTCCTGCAGCCTTAGCTTCCTGGACAAGCACGCTAGCTGCCAGCCTCCCAGTTCTCAGAAAGCCTAGCACCCTAGTGTACAGGGGTAACCCAGACAACCAGTTGGGGAAGGCCAGTCCAGACATTAACATTGCCTGGCACAAAAGGGGACAAAGCCAGAGGCAGAGGTGGAAACTTCCAACATTTGCGGACGAATGAAATTGAAAGCTACTGTCTGGAATGATGTGAAATTCTCCTGACATAGCAATTGGTAAAAGGCAAGCAGTGGGCGGGGTCTACCCTGTGAGCCAGGCTTGGGGGTCACCAAAGCCCCAGAGGATATGCACAGCTTACAACCTGCCTGACAGCCAGAGGGGGTGTTAGCTACCCCATGACAAGGATCCCCCAGGTAAGTATTCCATCCTTTTCCTTATTTCTCTCTGCCACTCAAACAGTCAAAGAAACTGGCTTCTCTTTCCTCATGACCTGACTTGGTTCACTCCTGCTGGCTGGTGAGAACTGGTGACAGGGTCATAGCACTGTCTGGTATTGGAGGAGGAAGCAGGGAGGCCAAGCTGGGGCTGAGGCTCAGGAAGAAGAGGGAGCAGGAGGAAGGTGCCCTATAGTGAGGCCATAAGGGACATCGGCTCTGAGTCAAGTGGTGCCCTTTGCAGGGGGATGGTGTCTATTTATAAGGCTGGAGTGAGAGCTAACTCTTGGCTGCTCTTCTCCCCGCTGTGACTAGATTTCCTGACAGAGGCAACGGAAGGAGGGAAGGATTTATTTTGGCTCACAGTTTGAAGAAACTAGTCCATCATGGCGGGGAAAGCATGGCAGCTGGGAGTCCATCAGTGGTGGCAGGATGTTGATTTATAGCTTATTACATCTTGGCAGATCAAGAAGCAGAAGTAGGTTTGGCCTAGACCCCTCAGTCACGGTCCCTACTGCCTACAAGGTCTGCCAGCTAGACCTCCTGTCCAAAAGGTTGTCCATCTGGGTACCCAAGTGTTCAAACATAGAGCCCTGTGGGAGACAGCTCATAAGCAAACGGCAACAACTAACACGCTAAGATGAAGGCTGCCATATGTCAGCCCTTTCCAGCGAGGCTGGAACTGGACAGACAGCACTGTTCGCAAATCATTCCATCCAATGCTTCCAACATGTGAGCCCGCACCATATGCTCTCTCCACATGAGGACAGAGAGACCAAGAAAACAAAAGCATCTATACTAAGTCACATACCTTAGAAGGGGGAGAACATGAGCCCTGCTCAGGCACGCTCCACTAGAGTCCCAGCCTCTGCCTGACAACCTGGGATATGGCAAAAAACTTAACCCTGGGAAATGCTCTACTCCAGAAGCTGCTGAGTTCTGAACCTGGGACTGCTGGCTCCCACCATGAAGGCCAGATGGAGAATGGGTAGAAAGGAGAGTAAAGAGTCTCTCTGAAGTAGGCAATGCTGGAGCCAAGCCTGGGAGGAGGAGGAGGAGGATGGGAAAGGGAAGTATTGCAGAGCCAAGGCAAAAAGCTGAAACAGGGACACTGCAAGTAGTGGGGCTGTGAATGCTAGTAAGGCAGGCGAGCGTGGAGGTTAGGAAGTAGGGTGTTCACCTCGGGGTGGAAAGCATCTGAGCTTCTCCCCTGGGAACAATTCTAGTGGGATCTCTGTCACCTAGAGACTGGAGGCCCCTCATGACCTGTTCTTTAGTAAATTATGGAGTGTGTTCAGAAGCACGTGCACTTCAAACCCAGCAGCTTCTTCTCCCATGGCAAGATGAAAACTCCATAGCGGGGGTGTTTGAGCTTCCAGTCTGCACTGCTCTGCTGACCTGCCAGGCGTGGGCTCAAGCCCAAGCCGAGAATCTAAAAGATTGCCGCATGTATGGAAGGAGTGTCTAAGCCCCAGTGTTCAAGGCTGCTAGGGAGAAGGGAGGGAGGGAGGCAGGCTCGAGCGAAGCTGGAGGCTTGGATTCCTCCCAGTCAGGGGTGGAGGGTGTTCTTCTTGCTGCAAGCATTTCTTCAGGACCCTTCCATCGAGTGAACTTTCCTGCTGAGGGTCCGTGGGCCATAGCACCATTTTAAAGGCTGGCTTAGCCACATTTTTGACAACAACGTAATTACCTATTTTTCCCCAAGAAGGAAACATCCCCATTGTCTCTGCTTCAGTCCCCAGCATCCTCTGGGCATCACACTCCCATGGCCCTCCTCTTCTTCCTCCTCATCCTCTTCCTCCTCTTCCTCTTCTTCCTCCTCCTCCTCCTCAGTGAAGCCTAGGCCCCTTCCTGCCCCCTCCTTCTCCAACTGCAAGGTTCCCCAAAACTATCTCTAGGCCCCACTGTCTCTACTCCTCACTGGGCCCTAAGTGCCTAGTTCCAGCCCCAACATCAGAGCACAGAAGGGAAATAGGGCAGCCAATGATCAATTTAGGCCAAGCTTTTAGTGTGTGCTTGGTCTGAGAATGACAGGGCCAGAGAGCAAAGGGTGGGAAGCAAAACTCAAGACTTCATTAAGGCATGCAGGTAGTCTACCCCCTCCCCACCTTCCCTAGGAAAGGGCTATGATATGATTCATCGGGTGTGGCCAATCTGAAATGATGTCCCAAGGCCTCCTGGGATGAGTAGGGACATCCTAGTCACTTCTTTTCATCTTAAGTGTTTGGGAAAATTGAATTTAGACATAGCCCAAATCTAGACATAGCCCAGACTGGTCTTTAAGTTACTGTAATTCTCCTGCCTCAGCCTCTTGCACGGCTCATGTACTTTAATAACAGTTGTTACTAGCTTTTTGTTTGTTTGTTTGTTTTTGAGACAGCCTATAACCCAAGCTGACCCAGAATTCACTGTGTAGCTCATGTGGCTTTGAATACACAGCAGTATTACCTCAGCCTCCCAGGTGCTGGTGTTACAGGTGTGCACACAACACCCAACTTCTTCTTGGTACCCTTCTGCTTGTAGACACTCATGGGTCCTCACTGCCTAGAGCCAGACCCCAGTATGTTAAGGGGCATCTGTTGGACGACTCATCCTTTTGTACTGACCTTTTGTTGTTTCTCTCCTTGGATAAGAGCTCCAGGAGCTGTGAGATGGGGTACTGCTTTGTCCTGCTATTTTTTTCCTTTGTTGTAAACCCAGAGCTTAGAGCAGTGGCTGGCTTGTTTTAGAAGAATAGAGCCATCTTGTAAATACGGGTAGAATGACTGAACAGACTTTAGAATGTCTTGGGAGGGCTGGGCATTTGCTCAGGTGGTAGAAGAAATGCTTGTCTAGCTTGCATGAAGCCCTGGGTTTGATCCTGAGCAAATGTATAAAGGCAGGTACAGCGGTGTGTGCCTGTAATCCTAGTACTCAGAAGGCAGAGGCATGAAGATCAGGAGCTCAAGGTTATCCTTGGCTATATAGCAAAGTTCAAGGCCAGCTTAAACACATGCAACTTGTCTAAAACAAAACAGAATGAAAATGTCAAATCCCAGAGGAGCGATGGTAAAGTGTAGCTAGCAAGCCTCCTGCCCTCCTGCTCCCCAGCACTATGGAGTGGCCGAGATTGGAATAGGTGGACACTAAACTATGTCTGGCTTGTCTTACTGGGCCCTAGAGGTCTCTGGGTATCCTGCCCTGTCTTAAATAGAAGATCCTCCACATATGTCCAAAGTCACTCACCCACTCAGAATCTCTGCTTATTCCACCATCCCACTGGCTCTTTCCCCATCCTCCAGCATGCACAGAGGGAGAGATGCTCTCTGCTTGCTTCCTCCCACTTGCCATCTGCATTCCGCCTACCCCTCAAGATCCACATCAAACACCACTGCCGCCTTCTCCTCTCCTAGGGAACTTTCCAGGTCTTCCCAGCCCAGAGAAAACATTCCTGACACCTAGGCCTTCCCCCTGTCATCTGGACTAGTCATGAACTTCCTGGTGACTGAGCTGAGGTTTCTTAAATCCCCTGCTGCCACGCACTTGTTTACACACACACACGTGTGTCTTGTTTTCCTGGCACTGTAGACCTTCTGGGAAGAGTTGCCAAGCCTGGTGGATTCCAATGTCCTCATAGCACGAGGAACAGGCACATAGTAGGTACTCCATAAATGTTTCTCAATTCACCTCCCAATGTAAACAAGCCATCTTCTCATCAGCCTCTCCCTGGCCTGGCCTCTCCCCACACCCTGCACCTCTCCTCCCAGCCTAGCTGCTGCTTGCTTATCTGCATAGGCAGCTGTGGACCTGTGTCTTCAAAGGCCCCTGGATAGGACCCACCTAGATGGTTTGCAAAGCACCACGGGTCTGGAAAAGTTAAGTGTCTGGTTCTTTCTGGCAAACCAGGGGTTCCGAGTGCTGATTCCTTCAGAAACCGGAGTCCAACAGAGGAACCACGAGGATGGAAGTGAGGTGACGCACGTCTGAAACCAAAACTGGGGCCTCGGCTTGCTGAGTACCAGTTCTCAGCCAACCCACATCACAAGGACTGGCAGAACCTCCAGTGACTTTTCCTTTTTCAGACAGGATCTCACATTATAGCCCAGACTGGGCTGGAACTCACGCCATAACACAAGCTAGATTTGAACTCCCAGGGATCCTCCTACCACACCCTACCCCCACCCTGCTCCCCCAGTGCTGGGAGTACAAGTGCGAGCCACCAAAACCTGTTTTCCAGTTACTTCTGCTCTTCAGAGGAGATGAGAGTCAGGTGGGATGGAGGAAGTCATGTCTTAAAGATGTTGTGTGGGGCCTGGGCTGGACACTGGGATTCAGAATGATCGTTCTGCCGGCCTCTGCAAGGGCAGAAGGCTGGAGCGACCGCTGTGCACCTGAGCAGCTGAGGCCAGGTGAGCAGGAGTCAACAGAAGCCTGACTCAGATTTATAAGCCACACTCTTTCCACATAGCCTCATAAACTCTAATTAGCCAATCATACTCCCAGATTACCTGACACTTTGGGAAGGAAAGAAAAATATACTCACCAAATTCTCAAGTCCAAAACCCTGGAAACCCCTCAAAGACATTTTCCCTTCTCTTGGTCCTCGGCTCAGGTACCAATCGAAGAGGTAAACTGCTTTGAGCTGCCCCCTGACATTTGCAAACTGAAATCACCATTCCCTTAGGTAACTGACAGCTGACTCCACACACTGCTGGGGCCACTTTAGCCTTACACAAGATGGATTTGCACTAGGGCAGAAGGAGAACTGATCTTCACGAGGAAAGACTTTGGGACACAGAGTTCACATGTGACAGGACTGAGGCAAAAAGCTGCCTCAGGTAGAAGCCTCAAGCCAACTGCTGCCATGGAAGCAGCTGACAGAGAAAGCTGGCAGTCCTGAGAGGTGAGTGAACCCCAGTGGCCATTGACCAGGGCTACCTAGCCTCTCTGAGACCTTCATCTTCCGAAGAGGGGGGCAACTTCCATGGTATCAGGACTGGCCTATTTCCCTAGTTCTCACAGCAACAGCAAAGCCAGTGATGACCAGGACACTGGATGTGTGGAGGGAAAACAACCACTTCCTGTGAAATTTGTGCACCAGAGAAGGGAAGTTGATATATGAGATGTGAGGAAAACAGACCTTCCTAACAGCTCGGGGAGAAAAGGCTCCAGGACCTAGACTGAGGAGTCAAGTGACTCATAAGTCTCAGAGATGTGAGTCCAGCCTCCAGACTGAGAAGTGGGAGAGAGACAAAGAAGGCAGACACATGAATCTACCCTGAGGTGACACGGGGCACTTAGACCACATGGGCTTGGTTTGGTTTTATGTGCTTTTCTTATCGTTGGTTATCATTTTCAGATCTTCAGTGTAGGGGCTGTGTGCATGTGAGGGTAACACTTTAACACTGACTGGTATCTCCAGCCCCATTTTGTTTTTAAAGGATGTCTGAACTTTGTAATGACTTCAAGTCCTCCAGGCCAGAAAACCTCTAGCCTAGAGCACTGCACACACATCCTCAGAAGAGGTGCCTAGTGGCCTAGTGGCCTTTGTATCTGAGAGGCAGCCCAGACCTGAAGGTTGTTCTGTAGCCCTATGGGATTTGGGGTCATTCGATGTCAAAGAACAGGGAGAGCTGCAAGAGTCAGATCTCATCTGGCTACCTAGGTACCTTGTTATAGGTAGGCAAAGGTTGGAGCCAACAGGGGATTTGAATCCATGTTCTCAAAGCAAGCTGGCTTAAGTGTGAGGTCCCCTAAAGGATGCTCTGTAGTACCACACCAGAGGGCTCTCTGATAACCCTGCATGGAGGTGACCCTGCATGGGGGATGCTGTGATCATGGTGTGTAAAGCTGAAATGAGCAAGGCTGCCAGCATTTAAGGCAGTACATGCTTGCATCCCAACACTCGGGACTGCTGGTTCAAAACACCCTGTGCTGCATATTGGGACCCTGTCTCAAGAAAAACAAGACCAAGTCCTAATTTAACCAGAATGGGTAACAGTGAAAGGGCCCATGGGGTAAAGGCATCTGCTACTAAGCCTGACAACCTGAGTTCAATCCCTGGGACCTACATGGTAGAGAGAGGACCAACGCTTGCAGGTTGCCCTCTGATCTACATATGTGCTCTATGGTAGGCGCTCCTACCTCCGTACTACACAGAGATAAATAAATAAAAACGTAATCTAAAAAATTAGCCAACACAATTATTCAATTCACAGTCAAGGCAATCTTTCGCCAACATGCCTGCATGTCAACCTGAGAGAGACAATTACCCAACTGAGAGCTTTTTCAGGTGATTCCAGGCTGTGTCAAGTTGACAGTTAATTCTGACTACAGCAGGGCCAAATGAGATTCTGAAGAGCTAGATCATGAGTGTGGAAAAGGTTCAGCAATGCCGTAACCGTTTTTACTCTCTATTTGTGTGCGCGCAAGAAGAATCTGAAATAAGCGAGCTATGGTGGTACACGCCTCGGCATGCAGGAGGCTGGGGTGGGAGGATCGAGGCCAGCCTGGTGTGCATAGTGAATGAGTTTGAGGCATTCGTACTGCAGAGGGTTTGAGTTCCATGCCAGCCTGGAACCCAATGAGATCTTAACCCTCAAAGAGCACAGAATGAGATTCTTACTCTCAAAAAAAACCTAAACAAGCAAAATTCAGGAGTAATATAAAGACATTTGTCTAATGCCCATTAGAGTAATATTTAAGTATCAGCAGATAAGGGAATGAATAAAGTCCCCAGTGACATTGGGACTCTCCTCACCCTACAGCTCTGAGTCCAGTGGTGTCACCAAGAAGGCAAGCTTCCCACAGCTCTTTATTGTCTATGGTAGTGCCAACTGAAACACTCTTTAAAGGGCCACCGCTTAATGGCAAAAGTCACTTAGGGAACAATCCAAATGGAAGGTTTGAAGGCAAGAGAAACTCTAATCCCATCTGTGCTCCAAGATTCCTTGGACCAACTCAAGAGCGGGCAGAAGGATGGCCTGACTTGTGCATTGGGTACTGCTGAGCCCACTGCCCTGTTTAATCCTCACACGCATTCTGTGAGGGTAATGGTGTCACTAAACCTAACTGAAAATCCAATTCTGCCTGTGACAGCCTGCCTCTGGTAGACGGTGCATCAGAGGTCTCAAATGGCAGATCAGATGTCCTGAGTGATGGATGAGCCAACCTGGCTCCCACCGGGACAACTGAGGCTAAGGAAGAAGGAGGGACTGGGGAGAAGGAGGGAAGAAGGTGGAGGATGGGAGTGAAATGGTGAGGAAGGAGAGGGGGTAGGCAGAGGAAGGAAGGAGGAAGTGAAGAGAGTATTCAGCCCCCTCAAAAGAGCCAATAAGTATTCAATTCTTTCCACGTACAGCTGGCAGGCACAATTTATTCCAAAATAAACCCAAGATGTCCCCAAGACATATATGAGAGACAGGTGCCAGCAGGCCTGCTCAAATGTCCAAGCTGTAAACACAGCGAGTTACCATGCTGCCCGCCCACCAAGCTGGTGGAGATTGGGGTCAGCCTTCACCTCCTTGCCAGGCCAAGATGGCAGGAAAGGAGACTCTGGTGCTGTGAGGCCAGGAAAGCAGGAGAGTAGGCAGCATTTCAGACAAGATGCTGGGCTCTGCGAGCTTCTGAGCCCTACAGAAACGACTCTTTCTGTAGAGAAGGCTGCTCCTTTGGAAGAGGGTGTCCCTCAGCCTCCAATCCACCCCAGCTTCACTGCTTTGACTTACCACAGGCAAGCAGGAGCCTCCTGGTCTGTTTCTGGGGTCAGGTCCCTCTATGTCCACATTTCCTCTCCTAAAAATGGCCTGGAAGAAGGGAAGGAAGGGTGTAAGGGAGCAGGTCTTTTGTTGTTTGTTTGTTTCCCTACAAAATACAAGCTGCAGGAAAAAATGGGTGGTCCATATTCTGCAACCCTAGCCAGGGGGTTTCATAATGGGTCACTGTACTTGGAAAGATGGGATTGCATGCACAGACCCTATAACCACAAAGAACAGTAAGAGACAAAAGCCAGGGCACAGAGGAAGCCTGTCTTGGGGCCTTGCTCTAATTGCTCTACTCCATTTTTAGGGCACCCCTCCATGTTGACAAAGGGTAGCCATTTAGTTAGCACTAAGTCCTTGGTGAGAGGCCCAAGCTTCCTAAATTTACCTGGTCCAAGGCTTAGGTGCCCAGTCTCCTCTGGTGGCCTCCTCCTGCCTGTTGGGTTTGCTTACGTCCTACACATGCCACCTGTCCACACGCCTGTGTGCTCTTGCCTCTCCTCATTTCTGTTGAGGACATCCTAGTCATCCTCTGAGGTGCTTTGTGACTAACAAGCTGGCCCTACCCCTTCCTCTTCCAAGAAGTTCCCTGGTTGGCCCCCACTTTGTGCATTCCATACCCAATCCCAGTGTGCAGGCAGCATCGAGAAAGCTGGTCCTGCATACCTCACTCCAGGCAGAAGAGCAACCAGATCTGGGCCCCAGCACAACAACTGCACGCTGTGCTGGGCACTAAGAAGCCTGAGCCCCCAGCTGTTGGTAGCCACCCCAGCACCTATTTATAGTCCCCCTCTGTGACTCCCAACTGGCTTGTGTCGGTGTATTCTCTCGAGGTTCAGCCAATAGCCAACTGGAGACAAACAAATCCCCATGGATAGTTGTCCTTCTTGGTTAAAATCCGGGTTTGTGAGCTGGGTATAGTCAGTCGTATATACCTTTAATCCCAGCACTTGGGATACAGAGGAAGTTGGATCTCTGTGAGTTCAAGGTCATCCTGTTCTATATAATGAGTCCCAGGATAGCCAAGCCTACATATGAGACCCTGTCTCAAACAAACAAAAACAAAAACAAACAAAAAACAAACACAGAATAAAATCTGGTTTTGTATCACAGACCAAGAAAACAAAGGTAGAAATTCTGTCCCCAAGGCTCTGGAAATGTGTTCTGGTATAAAACGATCTCAAGGTCAAGACTATCCTTAAAAAGACTTTCCTTAATGAAGGCTGGGGCTTGGGTGAATGCCTGAAATTTCAGCAGTCAGAAGGCTGAGGCAAGGAATTGCAAGCTAAGGCCCATCTCTGCTACATGATAAGGTCCTCCTCAAAAAAGTAAAAATAAAAAAATAATAACAGATCGTCTGAGCCTCTTATTCTAAGCATGTAAACTCAAGGCAGACTGAGGACTTCATAACCAAGACATGATAGGGCCCTTCCAACTTGACATCCCACGGGCTTTGTGACTCATGTTCTCTCTCTTCTTCCTCCAGCAGAGAGGTCAGAATCATCTAAAGCCACCCCAGTTGCCCTTCCCTGAGCACCTCAAGCCTCACTGGGGTCCAAAGGGAAAGAGAAATCCTGAACTGCCAGCTAATCTCAAAACAGCCTGAGACTGCTTGCTCAGTCCTGCAGGTGGCAAGAGGGGTCGTGAGGGAGGGCTGCTGTTGCTATGGATACCAAAAATGCTCCTCTCATTCATACCATCTGTCGGAGCCAGGAGAGAAGACAAACTGTTGGTTGCCCTCACTCCCCTAGCCTACCTTTCTAACGGATTACAACTGGATGCTAAATTTAAACGCCGCTCTGAAATCGGGACATATAAGGCCTCTCTGCCTGCATCTGAAGAGTTTCATAATGGGTAGAGCTGGAGAGCAATGAGGAACTAGACTTGGAGGCAATCTAAGCTGTATTGTACAGCCACCACAATTAGAGATCTGAAAAAAAAAAGCTGTTCCTCTCTGGCTGAAGATGAAGTTTCAGCAATAAACAGACATCTGCTAGGAGCTCTAGAAGAGAGGCAGCATAAACATCCCAGGGAGCAACCATAAACAAGGAGCCTTCTCCAGGAAGCTACTGCTCGCCAGGGAAGAAGGGACGGAAGTGAGGAGGAGGTTGTGGAGAGTGAAGGGCAGAGGATGGGGTGCTGAGAGGCTGGGTGGGATGGAGGGGGTGCCACAGGAGCAGGAGGCAGACAGACGGAAGGAGTTCTCAGTGTGGGGGAAAATGAAGAAGTAGCTGACTTTTACAGACACCTAGAGGGGGCTTCTGGAGGGACCCATTCATGATGTTCATTGTGGAAATTGACCATTGAAACGAGAGAGGTGTTGGAATGCAGGCCTGTGCAGGGGGCTTTGTAAATATTTTAATTTCATCTATCAGTCTCGAGATCAAGTTAAAATCTCAAGGTGACTCTTCTTTAAAGGCTTAGATGGGGTTAATGAACTTTACAAGGCCACATGGCTAGGATTCGAACCCATGTCTGTCTTAGCATGCTTGGTTTGTCTGTTTGCTCGTTTTTGCCTCTATCATCTGCATGGAGAACTTGTTCCTGATGCTTATCCTCAGTGCCTACATGTCCCAAACCCCCAACGAGGATTCTGACAAGAAGCAGCGCTGAAATACATGGAGAAGGCTATCGTTGAGTTTTGGATAATTCATTACTGAGTCTCCGAGATCCTGTGGACCCTCTGGTTCATTCTGGCCACTTCCTAGAAGGAAAAGCAAGGCAGGTAGCAGAGGAATGTGCCCACACCATGTCCGCAGGTGGCTTGGAATAGCAACCACCATTGTGAGAAGAGAGCCCAAGGATGAAGGCTGAGGGAAGAAACATGGCTTGGGTTTTCACCAGTTGCTTTTGTATGGAGTGAGTGTTTTATGGTGCATTGTATCGACGTGTGCATGTGGTGTAGTTCTATATGTCTGTATGTTTGTGATGGGGAATGCCACACATCCTTGTGTGTGGAGGTGAGAACCATGCATCTACACATGTGTGTTGGGGCAAGTACTGTGCCCCCTTCTCTGTCTCTCAGTGTGTGTGTGTGTGTGTGTGTGTGTGTGTGTGTGTGTATGTGTGTGTGTGTGTGTGTGTAGAGGGAGAGTACAGTGAATCCATGTGCATGTGTTAGAGTGATACATGCACGTGTGCCCCTCCATGCTGTTTACCTTCTCCCTTGGCTGTCAGACCCCCACTTCCTTCAGGAAGAAATTCTTGCCTGTTACCATCTTTGCATCCAACTAGGACAGGTCCAGCTGTTCCCATCCATGGAGCTATCAACCCCATGAATACTTCGCATGGCACCTTAGGATGAGTGGGTACCCAACATAGGAGTCAGCAGCCAGATCCCCACAGACCCAGGTCTACTGTGCCCCAGGAAGCAGCTCTCTCTAGGGACTGAAAGATCTGAGTAACTCTTCTCCATGCGTGTCATCCTCCTCCCCTGCTCCTCCTGTGCCTGGCTCCCAGGGCTCACACGAATAGCCAAGGCCAGCATTTATCTGTGAGCAAAGAAGCGATCTCCAC
Source organism: Rattus norvegicus (assembly GCF_021556685.1). NCBI lineage: Eukaryota > Metazoa > Chordata > Mammalia > Rodentia > Muridae > Rattus > Rattus norvegicus. The sequence continues at coordinate 179,287,356 of NC_141534.1, read as the reverse complement.
GGCTCAGCACTGTGATATGAAGGTGGTGAGTCCAGGACACAGTGTTCTAGACACTCACTCCTGTTTCTGGCATGTGCTGAGCTTCCAGGCTGGGTGTGTCCGAAACTTGGGCCTGAGAATGTTCCACTAACCTGTGGCTCTAGCAGGCAGGGGCCAGCAACAACTGACTAGCTCCTTGCTGTTCAGCTCTTGCAGTCAGCTGAAAGGACATGAGCTCTGGACATACCCGGTTGCCCAGGAAAGGTTCTGCTGTAGAATTTCTATGCCCTGAAAGAAAGGTAGGCAAGCTACAGGAGGAATGCTACAGAGAGGTGGAGACCTCGGGAGGAAGGAATACAGTCCTGGGTAGAAACATTAATTCACACAAAGAACATGCTAAGAGACTGGGTTGTGCTCAGTTGGGAATGTGCTTGCCCCTAACAGAAAACTCCTTGAGTGGGAACCCCAGCACTGTATAAAATGGCCACTGTGCTTATCTATAATCCTAGTACTCAGGGATTACATGAAGGCAGGGGAAATCACAAACTCAAGTTCATTCACCTATACAAAATAAGTCTGAGGCCAGCCTGGGCTACATAAGACCCTGTCTTTAAAATAAAAACAAGCCTGGAGTTGTAGCAAAGGTCTTTAATCTCATCGCTTGGAAGGCACAGGCAGGCAGATGTCTGTGAATGAAGCCATCCTAGTCTATATGGTTTCAGGCCATACAGAGCTACATAATGAGACCCTATAAAAACAAGACAAAACGAAACCCCTAAAATCACCGACATGACAACCACAGTACTAACCTTGTGGATACAGTGGCCTGCACACTCATTGAGTCAGGGAATCTTTCCCATGATGCCTACAGCAATGCTCAGATATGTACACAGGGACACAGCAAGAGAATGGAAGAAAGCAGGCCACTTGGTACCACAAAAGACTGTGTGTTGTGTACTTGGGGAGGATGAGTCTTCAAGATCTGACAGGGAGCATCCCAAATCGGGCTGCAGCAGCAGTTAAAGACCAGAGGGGCCCTGTCACCGTCACTCCAGACAGTTTAATTTTGGTCACCAGCAAACAGAGGATCAATGTCTTAGAAGGGGAGTCGTGTCATCAGGGACCAGGCATGTGCTCTACGCCTGGGGCAGGTGCTAGTGTGGGAAGGCCAGGGTCCCCTAGCATGAGCCGCATAGGTGTTTGTCCTTAAGGATTTGCCCAAGAGGCAGCACAGGCCGTTAGAGCCTGGAGCTCAGGCCTGCCTGCTCTTCTGCCATCTCTGGTGGCTCAGCCTCCAGAGAAACAAAGTGAACCTGCTATACAAACAATACTACGATCTGAGCAAATTTCAGAATCCCAGTAGCTCTGAAGCACTGTCAATATACATAGCCGTAGCCAATACGTGTGAAAAGTTCTCGCTTGCCTACAGGTACTTAAGCTTGCCTACAGGTGCCCATGTAGTTGGGGGGTCAGGTTTCTAAAGAGAATATAATGTGGATTTCCAATCATGAAAAATTTTTACTATAAACAATTGAGGGAGACAAAAGCGAAGAGTAATATCACACCCAGGAGTACACACCTACAATCCCAGCTCTCTGGGAGACGGGAGGAACTTAAGTTCAAAGCCTTCCTGGGCAACTTAGTGTGGCCCTCTCTTAAGATTAAAAACATGAGCGGGCAGGGAGTGTGGCCCAGAAGTTGAATGCTTGACTAACATGCATGGGAGGGCTCAGGCTATCGTCTCCAGTGTAAAAACCATGCAACCCAAGACCCTAAGAAGTAATCAGAAAGGAAAAATACCAACTCAAATACTGTCACAACCGGAGCATTAGAATGTTGTTACAGTTGCCGGAAAAATGGTTTATATTAGCTGTACACAGTGGTACACATTTGCAGTCCTGCACTTGGGAAGTAGAGGCAGGAGAGTTCAGGAGTTTGAGACCATTGTCACTATATACTGAGTTCAAGTCCAGCCTGAGCTACATAAGACCTTTTCTTAGAAAAGCTAAAGAAAAAAAAATTAAGGTAACGAAAGGAAAAATTTAAGTCTTCACAGAGAGGTATTGCTCAAAGAAGGGACAGGGTAAGAGTAAGGGGTAGGGGCGGGTGAGCCCTGTTCTCTACCTGGCCCACTGTCAGAGTTACAACTTGGTCTCAATGGAACTAAACTCAAAGCCTGAACAGAATGACCTCAGTAGCTGTCAGCCACGTGTGATGTGCAAGGCCAGCTGCGGCTGAGGGCACACACGTGGCCATCTGGGCTCCACACCACAGACCAGAGTGGCGAGGATGAGCGTTGTAAATAATTCTCCTATGATTTCAGGATGCTTATGGACTGACGTTCACCACTCTGACAGCCGCACGTGCACAAGCGAGCCATCATTCCAAACGCACCAGTCACACGAGCCCCTGACAGTCCCCTCATTCAGAACACGCCCTTTGAGTGGCTGCTGTGCCACTGAGCAGATGCTCGCCAAGCCTCTGCTGTGTGTCTGCTGTGTGCAGGCTTTGTTCCTGAGGATTCAGAGAGGGACTGAAGTAGACTCCAGTCTCCAGGGGCTCGCTGTGCTCCCAGGAGAGACAAGCTCTTGAAACAGAGGTTAGTTGCTCATGGAGAGGAGGGGGCCTTCTCCAGTTCATAACAGGCAGCAAGGCACTGGTGACCCAATACAGAATGTATGTGGGTCCTCACTCCCACATTGGAGATGTCACTCCTGACAAGCTGGCCTGTGTGCCTATCTCGATGTGGACAGGTGACACTATATGATATTGCCGTCTCTGTCCTGTGCAGTAATGACCGTAGTTTTACAAGGCAATGCTCTTTTTAAGTGACGCATGCTGGGCGGTGTAGAGAAAAATATGACATAAACAATGGCACCAGAAATCAGCTTTAAAATACTCCAGAAAGAAACATCCAAGGGGCCAGCAAAAGGGCTCAGCAGGTAAAGGTGCTTGCTGCCAAGTCCACTGACCTGGGTTCAATTTCAGGGACCCACATACTTGATGGAAAGAACCTTCTCCCCCAAACTGTCCTCTAACCTCTGCACAGGAACTGTGTCACACATGCCTATACATATACACACATAGAAAAACAAACAAGAATAAATGGAAGTTTAAAACAAAAGAGAACAGAGAGAAAAGTAAAAGAGAAAGCCAAGTTAGCATAGCCCGACATCATTTTAACAACAGGGGAAGCTGGGGAAGGTGCAGGCAGAGCTCATTACACTATCCTAGTTTTCTGAGAAAATTATATTTACATATAATAATTATATGTACATTTATAAATATAACATATTATGTATTTATATTTATATATTTGGTTAGTTGGTTTTTGTTTGTTTTGTTTTGTTTAGGGAGGATAGTTGGAGACAGGGTTTCTCTGTGTAGCCCTGGCTGTCCTGGAACTTGCTCCATAGACCAGACTGGCCTCAAACTCACAGAGATCCTCCTGCCTCTGCCTCCCAAGTGCCGGGATTAAAGGCATACACCACCACTGCCTCATTGGTTTTGTTTTTTGAGACAGTTGTAGCTGACCTAGAGCTCATTATGTATACCAGTTTGGCCTCCAACTTTCAGCAATCCGCCTGCTTCTGCCTCCTCGAGGCTGGCATTACCACATACCCACACCTAGAAGATGAAATCATCGTGAGACTCTAAAAGTCTGCTGTGGCCAGTAGCAATATCTCTGTGACTCAGTTCTCTCATCCATAAAATGGGTGTGGCACCAACTACTACAGAGGGCTAATGTGGGTAAAAAATGAGCAGTCTCAGGATGTTCTTTCAGGCTCTTTAAAGGACAGGGAGTGTTAGCACTCCACAGACTTGGGTTAGCCATGTTCAACCCAGGCTGGGTTAGCCCAGTCAAGTCCTTGACCAGTAAGGCAGAACTCTACCAGCCAGCTGTGGAGAGTGAGCAGAGTCAGGCCCACACCTGAAAGGCAAACACACAGAGAGAGGTGTGGACATGGTGGAGAGACCCCTCCCCCATCACAAGATGGAAGGATTGGGGCTGTTCTCTGCAGCTCCTAGGAATGGGGCTGTTCAAACTGTGGGTTTCTGTCACCCAGCAAACAAAAGAAACATATACCAAAGCCTGTCCCACCCCTACTGCAGACAGAACAAGACTGGAGTTCCTGAGGGTCAAAGTTATTGCAATGAATTCAGTTCGAGATTACTGGAAAAGCCCGGACCGCAGAGGTAAAGCCAACGGAGGCTTTCCTCTGAAGCAGCAGCGCAGTCAGTCCCTCTCTACCACAAAGAACACTGCCAGAGCCCCTCCACATTGGACTCCACAGTGAGGAGCAGTTTGCTGTGCTGTTCAAGCACCTGGCGCTTTGCAAACTCCTGTGATCCCCAGAATCTCCCAAAAGCCAGGGCCTCAAGACACATGCACACAGAGCTCCTTCCCACAGCCACAGGGCAACTGGTGGGAAGCAGGCTTAGAGCCAGGACTGCTTTCCGGGTCCCTGAAACAGAGAGGACACAACTCAAGCTTTTTGGAGAGTAACCACTGGGATCCAACCTATGCCCTCTTCTCTGTACCCGAAGAAGGCAGCCCTGATCGCCTTTAAAATCCCTGGGACATGAACAGGGGCTATCCTGGTGGCCCACTTGTTAGGTCCACTGCCCCCGCAGAGGTTGCTGGCGCGCAGAGGACACAGGTGCCAGAGAACTCAGGGAGGCAAATGCGGAAGGCCAATTAGCCTCTGGCTTTTTTCCTCTCCGGGTCTGTCCATAACGGCTACTGACTTTATCCTCCCACTAAACCATCTAAGTAAGACACAGTGGACAGCGAAAGGCCTTGCAAACGAAAGCTCTTTCCGCTTTAGAAACCCAGGCCCAGAATAAACAATGTGGAAGGAGACACGAGAGAACTCTGGTTTCAACACGCCTCTTCCCGGTCCAGTACAAGCCCTTCCCAGCTCTGCCGGTGAGGGTGAGGCTGAGACTGAGGCTGGCCTGGGATAAATTAACCCCGCCCTCTCCGGACAGCTGCAGCAGGCAGAGGCTGCAAGGGAGACCCCCCCTCCCCCTACCAACCCAGAGCCAGCCAGCCAGTGACAGGGCAGGACGCCAGGGTGGGGTGCTCCTGGGCGGGGACCCGCACAGGCTGCCAGGGATCGCAGGGGACAGAGGGGACAGCAGCGCGGGCCCCTCAGAGCGTCACCACCGTCCAAGCAACCAGCCCGTGTTCCAGCCCGCCACTGGCCAGGCCACTGACATTTGGCCCAACTTCCTGTTATCAAGGAGGGAGGAGAAGAAGGGAGGCAGAAAAATATAATAATAAAATAAAGATAAGCAAGGCTCTCTGTTATAGGATGGGAAAGGTACGGGAGCCCAGATCACACGGAGCAAAGTTTGGGGACGTTCCTCTGAACGATGACAGGCGACCCTGCTGCCTAAGGGCGCCTACTCTGCGCTTGTGTGTTAGGTTTTCTGGGGTTAGAATGACAGCTTTGATTGGTGGAGAGCCCACGGCGCGCCCCGCAGGTGGGTCTGAGGTCCCGGACGGAACTGCCGCACCTGACCCTCCCGGGCGTCCAGCAGGGAGCAGAGTCCAGCCCGGAGGGACTGGTATTGTCCCCACCCGCTCCTGCGCACCCCGGAGCCCACTCCCACTCGGTCTTACCGAAGGTCTCGCGGGCCTCCGGGCTTCAGGTCAGCGCCTGCCTTGCTTGGCCCCTGTCTGAGGGCGCAGAGATTCGGGACCCCGCGGGCCGCCTGCCGAGCCCGGAGCTAGCGAGGCGGCCCGGCGCAGGCTGAGCCGGCCGGGTGCCTGTGGTTCTGCGAGCTGCGGAGGACCCGATTGGGGCACGCCCCCACCTAAGGCTCAGCCAATGACAGGGCGTCCGAAGACGAGGCCCCGCCCCAGGCCGAAGACGCACAGCCAATGGTCGTGCAGCGCGGAACCCACCCCAACACCCTCCCAGTTAGACCGGGCTGGGGACGGCTGTCACCACTGCAGCCTCGGACGCACGTGGGCTGAAGCCCTACCCTAGCCGCTCCCACCCTGGCCACAGGTCGAAGACCCAGCCCTGGGCTGCTGCGAGACGAACACCGGGCCTTGGTGTTCTGGTGTCAAGGGAGAGGGAAGGCTGGGCCTCAAGAAGCTTGGCCTAGGCATCTGGAAAGCCAGCCTCACTGTCCACTTTTGGACTGGAAGGAGCATCGAAGGACTTCTAGGACTGCTTGGTCTTCTTGAGCCCTCCCTTCTTGCTTTTCTGCTTGCAGTCTTCCTTGCTTGGGTTCTCTCTTGAACTGACCTTGCTTGTGCTAAAGCTAGAGGAAATGGGGTGGTGACGCAGACCAACCACTTTATCTGGGTCCATCCGTCGCATTTTCTCTTTTTTTTTGGCTGTCGGATGGCTAGCCTCTGTTTCAGATCGCTTTCATGAGTGCCTCTCACAGTTTCAGAGAAAAGTATGAATGAATGGTTCAGGCCTGGAAGTCCTGAGAAATTCATACGGACACCGTGACAGCAGAGACCAGGAAAATAAGATTCAAGTGGGCTGACTCACACCTGGGGCCCAAAGCTCATCATCCAGCTTGGTCCAATGCAGAGTCCATAAATGTTCTTGGAACTGAGCTGCCCGGGGGGGGCGGGGAGCAAGCAGGCATGGGTGGCAAAGGCAAACAGTACCGTGACTCCAGGCTGCTAGAATTCCCTGGGGTACCACCCTTTGGAGAGCACACCCCTTGGCCAGGCAAGTGTGGGCAGCAATTCCTCCACCCCCAAACCTGGGGCCCGTTTTTGGTTTTTGTTTGTTTCTTTCTCTATACTCTTTACTGCTCCGACTTAGCTCTTGGGGTTTCTCCAAGTTTGTCTCTTAGCATCTTTAGAATTCACTCCACTTCTGCGGATGAGTTTTAGCCCCAGCACTCGACCCTACTCAGCCTGCAAAACTCATCACTGACTCTAACAGGGGTAGTACTTGGCTCTGGTGGGACTCCAACCATGACACCACCAATGAACATGTTCCATGAACCATCTCATTTAAACCCAGATCTAGAGATAGATCTTTTCAATATCATCATCCCCTTTCACAGACAGGGGAAACTGAGATCTGTAATGAAGAGTCATTTACCAAGACCATGTGCATATTAATGCGTCTGTATTTAAGCCCAGAACTGATTCCAAGTCAACATATACAACCCTGGTGTGGGGCCTCTATAGCCATTTCTGGGCTTCTGGAGACCCTAGACAGGTAAGTTCTCTCAAAGAACTGCCAAGTGATCTGAGCGTACTGTAGAGCTCACATTTGGCTGCTGTCAGGGAGAGAGGAATGACTGTCCCTGCCTTTTATGTAGGAATGTAATATAGGAAGCTTCACTTCAGCGGACAAGGCTCATAGCTATTTGCCTGAGCCCAGGCTAGGCAGTGTGGACATAGAGACGGAGGAGAGTCATTCATTCAACCTGCTGCTGTCACTCTGTAGCAGGTGACTGATCAGACACGGGTGACTGCATGGGAAGCAAATCCTGCAGTATTTTTTGTTCAGCCTCATGGTCTCACATAGCACAACATTCTGCCTTCAGATCAAAGCAAGCCTGACAGGGTCAGGAGCCCTGCAGGCCAACTGAGTTTAGCAGTGGTAGAAGGTTCTCGAGACGAGATTTTAGTGTGTACTCCAGACTGGTCTCCAAACTCAACAATTATCTTGCCTCATCCTCCCAAATGTGGCGATCCTGTGCATGTACCACAGGTCTGGACTAGGGCAGAAGTTCTGACCGCTCAAAAATAAGAATTTACCAATACTTCCCAGCATCCTTTGCACCTCTCTTCTGCTGCCCACCAAGCTTTGATCTCATGGGGGCTCTGCCAAGAAACTCTTGCTAGGTGGGTGTGGTGGAATGAATTTTAACTCTGAGATAGGGCAAGCTGGGCTTTGATGGGGCTGACTGAGTAAAGGAATTAGGTAAGTCTTGTGGCTTTTGGAAGACTGGGGATAGGTGTGTCAAAACTCAGAACTCAAAGCCTTCAGTATAGGGTGGCCAGCTGGATTGGGGGTACATATGACTCTGCTTCAAAGAAAGCCTTATATTGTGTTAGGGGAAAATAGTACCTGGCTCATTTCTTAACAGACGAATGAAGGAGTGAATGAAGGAATGAATAAGTGAGTGAATGAATGAATGGGTGAATGAATGATGCAGCAGCCCCATGCTCTGTACTTAACATTAGTCACTTCCCCATCCTGCTTTTCTAGGATGCAGCTTAAGGAGGTTGCCTGGGAGATACAGATGGCTACTTAGCATCAGAGGGAGGGAGAGAAGGAAGACCCAGATTCAGCCCTAAAAATATCCTCATCTCAAAGCAGCCCCAGCTGGTGGCCCTGTCATTATCAGCATCCACCTGACCACTTCGAAAGGGGGCTGCAGAGAGACCAGGACTGCCTCCCCCACGGCCAGCCTCCCAGTATGCTAGAAACAAGGTGGATGTGGAGCCTAGAGAATCCCCCTCCCAGGGATATTTTCCACACAACACACTCTGGGGTCTTCCCCTTGCTTTCAAGTATTTCCCCAGCAGGGGTGACACTGTGAGTGTGTGGTTCCCAGGCTTTCTCCAGAGCTGACATCAAAGTGCCCTGGCTTTCGGGGGAAGAGGAGCCCAGTGACCTTGTCAAGTGATGAAAAGAGGCTGATGGGCCCCAGGCTGCCTTGACAGCTAGCTATCTTCAGGGGACTTTCTAAGCCAGGAAGTGGGAGCAGCGGTGCCTCCCTCGGGCATACACGCCAGTGTATGAGAAACAAAATCATGGCAACTTGTCCAAGCCTCTATCAGCCCACAGGCTACAGCCTCACCACTGTTCCTAGATATAAGTACCAGAATTCAAGGTCATCAGGGACCCATCGGGCCCAGCACACCTTCAGGGAGACTTTGCTGACAATGCGGGGAAAAAGAGGAGCGTGTCTGGGGGTTTCCAGTCAGGATTATTCTTGGGAACCCCACAACACTTTGGGGGATATATGCACATGTGACAAAGTCAGCGCTGGGGCAGTCAAGAGGTTCTGCTATAAGCAGAAAGTGCCACTCCAACTGTGACAGACAAAGGCAGTGTGGGTGTGCACAGGAGCTGGGAGAACAAAGGGCCTCACAAATAGTCCAGCCTCAGGCCCAAAGACTGAAGATATCACCCCACCCCCCAGCTTGTGTATTTTGGGCTTTTTTGGTGGTTTTGTTTCAGTTATTTGTTTGCTCTCCTGTAGTCCAGGCTGGCCTCAAACTGACTACAGAGCCAAGGATGGCCTTAACACTGGATCCCCCACCTCTACCTCTCAAGAGCTAGGAGTACAGGCATGTGCTGTCATGGTTGACTTCAACACAGATCTTCAAAGTCAGCTGTAAAATCCAATGACACCATCGTGGTCCCCAGAGACACAAGAAATGGAATCAGACTACCAAACTCGGGGACCCTCACGGTGCGCTGGGCTTCAGTTGTTGAAATAGCTGATGCCCATTCCAGAATGTACTGCAGGAGCTGAGTAGAACCTGGAGAGAGCTCTCAGCAGTGCTACCCAACTGTCCACACAGCAGCTAAATGGGCCAAGAAGAACCCCCTTCTCTATTCTGGTCCACCAAGGAGACTCACATTCTATCTGTCTGTCTGTCCATTACACATCTGTCCCACAGCATATATGTAGAAATGGAGCTCCTACCTGACAGCTCCTTGGAGCCAGCACACAACAGAGGAGTGACCCAAGTGTCTCACTGTCAAGCCTGTGCTCCAGTGTTGTGCACTTTTTTAAATCTCTGAATGTGCTTGTGAGTGTGCATGCAAGAGTGCATGTGGTGTGCATCTGAGTGTGCATGAGAGTTTGTATGTGTGGTGTGTGTGTGTGTGTGTGTGTGTGGTGTGTGTGAGTAAATGTAGCTGCAGGTGCCACAGCACTGAGGAAGTCGGGGGATAACTTCCGGTGCCCATCCCAGCCTTCTACATTGTTTGAGACAAGGTTTCTTGTTCGCTAATGGCTATGCCAGGTCAGCTGGTCCTCCTGCTTCCCATCTCACTGTAGGACTGCTGCACCATAAAGGTGTGCTCCTGTGTCCGGCTGTATGTGGGTTGTGGGGGTCTGAGTGCAGGGCTTCACATTTGTTTGAGAACCCTGAGCCTCCCTCAGTGCACAACTTTCTTTATATGGACGCTAAGGATCTTACTCAGGTGCCGGGCCTTGCAAGGTGAGCACTGGTCAATTGAGTCATTTCTGTTTTGGGGTTTAGTATGTGAGTATATGTACGTGTGTGTGTGTGTGTGTGTGTGTGTGTGTGTGTGTGTGAGACAAGGTCTCACTGTACCCAGAGCAATGTATCCCAGATTGGCCCCAAACTTATGGTAATCTTCCTGCCCCATCTTTCCCTCTGCTAGGATTACAGAAACGAGTCACCATGGCCAAATCCTTTCTTATTTTCTTTGCTTCTCAGCTGCCATGAACAGGCCCCTGGGCCACTTCTACCATGATGTGATATGCAGCCACAGCCTCAAAGCAACAAAGCCAATCAGCTCTGAGTGGAAACCGTGAGTCCAAACAAACCTTCCTTTCTTATCATCATTCTCAGCTGTTCTCCTCACAGCCTCAGAAATCTGTCTCTCACACAGCTCATCTGAGCTCCTAAAATCAGACCTCCTGAAGGAGTCACAGTAGAGCATTTACCACGGTCACCCCAGTGGCCAGAAGTTAGGTGAACATTGCTTAAACAGAAACCCACACGCAGTAGATGGCTACATGTTTAGTGGAGGACTACACTGAGGAAACAACTTCTTACCGTGGCTTCTATGGTTTGTGTGGCCCACTCACTGCCCTAAAAAACTGGTTTTCTGAAAGGCAAATAAGTAAGTAAATAAGTAAATAAGTAAGTAAATAAATAAATAAATAAACAAACAAATAAGAGAACTACAGATGTGGCTCAAAGATAGTGTTTGTCTGGCGTGCATAATGCCCTTGGTTCAAACCCCAGAACCGGAAGTAAATAAGCCTCTGAGTGAGGTCTTTGTAGCCCCCATACGCTGATTCTCTAACACCCTGGATTCTACCCACAACTCTGGCCTGCACGGTCTATCAGAAATAACTGTGTGTTTCTGATATCTCAAAAAGTCATGTCACCCTGACACCCTCCTCTACGATCCGTTCTACATTCCCATTCCACCCACACACCAGCACCCCAGATAAGCCTTTGGTGAATTTTGTAACGGATAAATATTTTTAAACTGCAGTAAGTTCTTGCCTGGTTGCTTTGCTCGTCATCTTTCTTCCGGAGCAGCTTAGATAGCAAGGGACTCTCTAGGACAGCCCGGACCCTGGGCGTTCAGGAGGGGCTGCCCCCTCTTTGTATCAGATCAGCGAGACCTGCAGGAGGCGTCCATTCCAAGCGATTCCTCACAGAGCTGGGTTTTCATCTAGAAAAGTCCACGCCTCTGCCTAAGACTTAGCGCTGTAGCAGAATGCTTGCTGCGCATGCTCAGGGCCCAGAAGTTCTTCAACGTGGGGCAAGGGAGAGATAGGCAGATAAAGGGAGTGGGAAATTCAGTTGCTGTTGTTGTTGTTGTTGTTGTTGTTGTTGTTGTTGTTGTTGTTGTTGTTGTTGTTGCTGCTGCTGCTGCTGCTGCTGCTGTGACAAAAACTTACAAAAACAACTTGAAGAAGGAAGGCTAATTATTTGGGGTCATGGTTTAAGAAGGGGTACAATGCGTCATGGGATGGAAGGGATGGCCGCAGAGTTGTGGGTACACAGATGGTCACATAACAGCCACAATCAGGAAGCAAAGAGTAGACAGGAAGTCGGGCCCCAGTGGCCCACTACCTCCAGTAAGACTCCACCTTCTCAAGGTTCCACAGCCTTTCAAAACAGCACCACCAACTAGAGACCATGTGACAAACACAAGCGCACACAGGAGACAGGAGACATAATGTATTCAAAACATAACAGTAGGCTAGGCTCTCAAATGGAACCCACCTCCCTTCTTCCCCGACCCCCATAGAGAAGGGGGAATGGCAGGTCAGGTCGGTCTAGCCCTCCAGCAGGAGTGCAGGCTAAGTAAAGCCTCAAATGCCTGACCTGACTTCCGCGCACAGGCAGTTCCTTACTTTGGGTAGATGTAAATCATTCTCCGCGGGTCCATCAGCATTCAGCAGCAGCACCCTCCAACCGGGAGGAAATAAAAGTCACAAAGAAGTAATGGCTGCCCCAGGTGTGTGGCCAGCCGTCAGGGGATCGGAGAGCAAAGATAAGGGACTTGGTGGAAAGGGGCTGTCTTCCAACAAGACTGTGGCTGTCCTTTGGAGCAAAGCAAGTTCATGCCAAAGGGATTCTCTCTGGTCAGTGAGAGAGAAATGGAGTCCGGAAGCCAAACAGCGTGGGAATCGGGAAAGAGTTGGCTTTTAGAGCAGGCCTCTAGGATCTAGCCAGGTGCTCACTGGTCCCATCCCTGCCAGATCTAAGATGTCTGCTTGGTGTTACCTTCCCCTCCACAGCCCTTCCTCCTCCCTACCCAGTGACTGCTGTCACTCCCTCTCAGACTGTGCTGTAGGTCACCACCTAGAGAAGATTCCTTGTCACCTGGCTATGTTCTTCCACTCTATAAGGAGTCAGCCTCCTTTCCCTCCACATGTTAAATCTGAACATTCTAGTAACTTTTAGAATCACAGCTGTCCCCAATATGTGTGTGTGTAAAACGTATCTTTAATCATAGCGCTCAGGAGGTGGAGGTAGGTAGATCTCTCTGTGTTCAAGGCCAGGCTGGTCTATACTGTGAGTTCCTTGCCACCTAAAACTACACAGTGAGACCCTGTCTCAAAAAGCAAACCAGCAAATAACAACAATGACAAAGACACGTTTAGATGCTGGGCTCTGTGTACCGGCCAGTTGGTAGAGTGCTTGCCTAGCATGCATGCATGAAGCCCTGGGCTCAATTCTCAGCACCACATAACCCAGGCCTACTGGTGTGTATCTTAATCCCAGGACTTGGAAGTTCAAGTCATCCTCAGCCACACAGTCACGTTTAAGGGCAGCCTGTGCTACTGGAGACCTTGTCTCAAAGAAAAAAGGGTAGATGTGTTTATCACCCAGATATTTGGACCATAATAGTTTAGTTGTTATAATTTGGATTTATAGTTTGTTCCTCAGAGGCCTTCACGTTAAAGGTGCTGTTAGGAGTTGGCAGAACTTTAAGAGTAGGCGGAAAATCTCTCCTTCTCCCCCTCCCCCTCCCCTTTCCCCTCCTCCCCGTCTCCTGACGTCTTTGAAATAAACAGCTTCCTCCACCATATAGGACAGCCTCAAAATGCTACCCTAGCTACATGACAAAAATCAACAGGACCAACAAACCACAGATTAAAACTTCAAAAAGCAGTAAACCAAAATAAATGACAGGTATTATGTGTTACAGCGACCCAAACTGAAAAATGTCATCAGTGGATACGAGTCAATTCACATTATCAGTACAGGTATCTATGAAATGTAGACACACGATATGAAAAAGTGGTTCCAAGTTTGGGTTAAATCAGCTTGAGTTGAAATCTTAAATCCGGTTGCATGATCTAGTCCCGTAAAATGGGTATGGTACCCTGTCTAAGGGTGTGGATATCAGCTTATATGAAAGATGTAAAATTCACAGAGTATGGGGCATGGAGGGCCACTATTTCTGTGAGCATGATTAAATATATATTTTAAAATAATCCACCCATTTCAAAGTGCAAAACCCAGGAGCACATCATAAATCTTTGAGGTCCCGCAACTTTCAGAACTCTTATCTAGTTCCTGAACATTTTATCACTCCAGCAGGAAGCCCCGCCCCCAGGGAGCAGTCACTCCCCTGCCCACTTCCTCCGAGCCTCTGACATCTGGACATCTGCTTTCCCGGTGTATGGAAAATCACTACCTTTTACCCTCATCTTTTCTCTCCATCTTTGTTTTGGCCGGTAGCTTTAATCTCATGAAGACAACAAAATCAAGCTTTAAAAAGAAAACAAACCGGAAAATAACAACAAAACTAAAAACCGAACATGAAGAAATTGTTTCTCATACTTCCTTTGGAGACTGACTACCCCGACTCTCACCAGCCAACTTCTTGGTTTTCTAACAAGTCTCAGGCAGCCGGGACTGACCTTGAGCTTGCTATATAGCCAAGGGTGCATCACCACACCTAGCTCAACGTCTTCCACGAAACGTCCTCTGCATTCTCCATCCTGCTCACTAGAAATCCTATAGCCTAGTTCTTGCTGAAGTGAGACTTCTTCCTAGGAGCTAAACCCATCTTCTAGTTCCAGCTCCTGCCCCCCTCTCTTTGTTTCCTTGTGCTGTAAGACTGGTCTTCCTCCACCCTCTCTCTCCCATGTCCACCCAGGCTCCTGGCTGTAGGAATCCCGTTTCCGAATTCTTTCCTTCAGGGACCACACCCCTGGCCTCTGCTTCCTCCGTTGTCTGGACTCTGGTGACTTCCAACCCTTCCCCAGGGTCTCTGGATTGCACATCACCCCTGCTAATCTTAAGACTTCTAGATGTTTTAAATGTCTTCCCAAATTGGTAGTGTGGCAAGGTTAAGCCTCTGTGCAGTAGTTTGAAGGTTTGAGGACCTGCTGAAGGTGATTAAGTTACAATCCGACTGATGTCTCTGTCACAGAAATGGGTTTGTAACCTCAAGGGTAGGTGTTACACAAGTATGTTCAGCCCCTTCTGCTCCATCTTGCCCTCTCACCTTCTGCCTCAGGATAAAGGCAAGATGCCGGCACTTGATCTTGGACAGCTCAGCCTCCAGAGATTTGAGTATAATTCTTGTCTCTATTAAGTACCCAGTTTGTCCAGTTAGGTACAGACATACACTGAGACAAGATTTCAGAGTTGACATATATAAATTGGGTTGACTAGTATCTACTTGATTACAAATTCAAGCTTTCAGTCGCCTGTGGATCCTCTCTTTTACTAACTTGTTCTTTCTATTAGGATAATAAACCTTATCTACTATAATCTCCAAAACACTCCTTCCTGCTTACCTACCTCAATTTCCATGGTCTTGATTCCCCAGGATCTCTCCCCTAAAAGACCTCCCCATAACTGTCAAGACTTACATCTTTTTACATTTTTATTTTATGTGTCTGGTTATTCTGCCTGTGTGGATGTCTGTGCACCACATGCACACAATGCCTCAAAGGGCCAGAAGAAGGTGTTGAATCCTCAAGGGCTGGGATTACAGAACAGTTATGACCTGTGGCAGGGAGAGGGTGCTGGAGACTGACCTGGACCACTCTGAAAGCAGCCAGCGCTCTTACCTGCGAGACATCTCTCCAGATACAGGGATTACACCTTAAGGGCTGGGCAGATGGCGCAGTGGCTAAGGCTCTTGCTGCCGAGCTGGGTTATGGCCCCAGGAGTCACAGGGTAGAAGGAGGGAACCGACTCCTAAAAGTTGTCCTCTGACCTCCACTCACATCCTGGGGTAAGCACTCTACCCTCTTAACAAAACAAATAAACAAATACATAGGTAAAGGTAATGTTTTAGTTTTAAGAAATTATACCTTAAAATGCAAATGTGATTGGATACGGTGGCACATCCCTCTAATCTCAGCAGTAAGGGGCAAGGTGGTCGGGAGTTCGTGGCTCACCTGTGCTATAGTAAATTGGAGGCCAGACTGACCTATATGAGACTATGAGACTGTCTTTATTTTGTGTGTGTGTGTGTGTGTGTGTGTGTGTGTGTGTGTGTGAGAGAGAGAGAGAGAGAGAGAGAGAGAGAGAGAGAGAGGCAGTCTCAGCAGTTAAGACTAACTACTTGGCTGTTCTCCAGAGGACCCAGGTTCAATTCCCAGCACCCACATGGCAGCTCACCATTGTCTGTGTCTCCAGTTTCAGGGGATCTGACTCCCTCACACAGACACACATGTAAGTAAAACATTAATGTACATAAAATCATATGATAAAAGCTGATGGTGTGGGTCTATTTAAATGTGTATGCCCACTGGAAAATAGTCCTGGTCCAGGGCTAAGCCAATCAGCCATTTCCAGTTCTTGCAGGGATCGACTCAGACCGAGTCAGAGCCTGTGAAGTTGTTCTGGCTCTGTCTGAGCTCCGAGGACTCTAGGCCTCCTTGCACTAGCTGTAAAGAAGGAAGACAGAGAGAACAAGACTATGACTTTCTGTAAACATGGTGAGCCAGAGCTGTAGCGACCTAGAGAAAAAGCAAGCCTCCCTTCACCCTCACAGATTAGTTTTTTTTTTTTTAAGAAATATTATTTGTTTTTAGCGTAATGGGTGTTTTGCCTGAATGTATGTGTACCATATACACAGCATGCCTATAGAGGCCAGAAGGTAACACTAAATCCTCCAGTTATATATGGTTGTGAGTTGCCATGTGGATGCTGGGCATTGAACCTGGGTCCTCCGGAAGAGCAGCCGGTGCTGTTCAACGCTGGGCTGTCTCTCCAGAGCCTCTCAAGGCCCTTCTACGCAGAGCTATAACCACCCCCCCCCTTTGTTGTTTAAATGTGATACAATGTATAGCACCCCTTCCCTGATTTCTTTTATACTTAAGAAAATGTAGATGAGATTGTCTAGTTGCTTTGAGAGGGTGAGACAGTGTCTAGCCAAGTAGCCCAGGCTGCCCTCACACTTGCACTGATCCTTCTGCCTCAGACTTCCAGCTGTGAGGATTACAGCTGCGTGAAACCAGGCTTGACTGGCTTTGTGCCACTTGCAAACCAAACTGCTACTTATTATTAGTATTGAAGCTGATCTCTCCCGAGTTTTATTGAGTATTAGAGTTCCCAATGTCAATCGATCCATAGGTCTGGGAATGGGCCAAGCATCAGCAAATAAAAGAATAATCATAACTCAGACTAGCTTTGAACTGATGGTGTAGTCAAGAAAAACCTTGGGCTCCAGATTGTCCCTCCCAAGTCCTGAGGTCACAGGAATGGCCACTATAGGAGATTCTAGTGCACAGCAGAGTTAGGGAGCCCCTGCTCCAAGCCAAGTGTGCTGCTTCCTCTGGGCTCCTTCACTCCCCTCCCTTTTCAGCCCCACCCCACTGTTGCACTATCAGTATTGGAAAAGCAGATGCTCAACCTTCCCTGCCGTGTCCATGACAGAACCCAGAACAGTGTGAGCTGCTGAGCACCCACATAAGAGATGGGGCCACATCATGTTCTTGAACAACTTTTCTTTCAGGGTCCTTTGTCATGGGTACCAGGTATAAGAGAGGCATTTAAAAAAAAAAAATCCAGGAACAAGAGAGGGGCAGCCTCTGCAAATACTCAGCTTCCCATTACTTCTCTCCCCTCCTCTGTGAAATCTAATGGCAATGGAGTTAGCAGGAGCTCATAAATCAGACTATCCAACCCATCAAATGCAATGATGTCAATATCTCTGCACATTAATTCCTAGAGATGAGTCTGACACTCTTGGGCTCACTGAATTGTCTCATAGGTGACCAGGAAGTGAGCCAGCATGGGGATGATGGCTCTGCTCTCTCTCCCTTGATGGAAGGGGACACGGAAGGAAAGAAAAACAGAGCGGGGAGTGTGTGGGGGAGGGGTAGGTGGGGATTGGTGTCTTAGATTTTCCACCACCTTCCTCAAGTGTGGTCAGATGGAGGAAGAAAGAACCGGCCCAGAAAGAGGCTGAATTGAGAAGAACAGGAGAGTCAACAGAGACTGCCCGGCGAGGAAGGAGGAGAGGAGGCAGGAGGAGCCTCGGACCACGGAGGCTGTGGACTGCCATGTGTTCACCTCTGAGCACTCCTGGGGGCCTGTTTGCTTTGGGCCCAGTTTATTAACTGAAGTGAATTGTGGTTGGTGACTGGGGTTGACTCAGGGACGCAGAGCAAAGACTTGTAAAGCCCCGGGGCTTCTGCAGGCCCTGCCCCTCCCACAGAGCCAACGGGGCGGGCAGGTGCTCTCCGCCACCTGAACAGAGCCTGTCAGCTGGAGCGCCACCAGCTGCGCTTATTGTTTTGTCTTATTCATCAAAGAGAGAACTTGTTTTTATTTTATGCGAGGTCTTTTTGCCCTGGGAGAAAGGAAAACACTTCTTTATAAATAACACCACTTTTTTTTTTTTTTTTTTTTTTTTTTTTTTTTTTTTTTTGTAAAGAGAGGATCTTGCTAGGTAGTCCAGGCCAGGCTGGAACACAAAGCAATCTTCTGAGAGCTGGGTTGGCAGTCCTGTGGCACCATGCAACACCAACACCTCATGACAGGGCTCACTCAGTGCAACAGGCCTACACCTGTGAGCTCCTTTCATTAGAAGTACGCCTGCTCACACACTTGTCAGCAGGCTGGGTAGCCTGCGGGGCCTTTCCCTTCCTAGATGGTGAGGTGCTGAGCAAGCTAGTAGCCAGCATTACCACTGTTCTCCAGAAATCCCTCCTCTCTCCGGCTTTGACTCTGTCTGCTTCTTGCCTCCCTCCTTGCCCGGCCACCAACATGTATTTATTGAGCTCTTCCAGCAGACAGGGAGGCCTGTGGGTACATCGGGCAGATAAACACAGCTTGATTAAAGGAAACCCAACAGAGATGAAGCAAGCCTAACCGAGACCTTGTCCCTGTGTGCGAATGTGCAGCTTTGCAGAAGAATACAAACATCCCACAGTTCCATGGCCAGGGGTCCCTCGGGTGCCCGAATCTGCGGAGGATGCCCAAGTGTCTTATGTAAAACCGGGATATGTTTGCCTATAACCTACGCATGCCCTCTCGCTATAGTTATTGTGGCTTTTTGAGATGGAGTTTCATGTAACCAAGGCTGGTCTCAAACTCACCATGTAGCTAAGGATGGAGCTTAAAGTCCTGCCTGATTCTCTTTCCTCTACCTCCTGAGCCCTGGTGTGTGTGTGTGTGTGTGTGTGTGTGTGTGTGTGTGTGTGTGTGTGTGTGTGTGTGCTTGTGTGCGTGCATGCCTGTACATGAACAAGACCGTATATCATCAATGGTGTCTTCCTTGTGGCTCTCCACCATACCTTTTGAAACAGGGCTCTCACTGAACCCAGAACTCACTGATCTACTGTATTCTTTGGGAAATAATGATGGGGGAGGGGGACTTTATTATTTGAGAAAATTGTTTTAAACATTTTTAATTAAGTGCATGTTTATATGCACATGTGTGCCTGACAAAGGTGCTGGGAACAGAATTCTGGTCCTCTGCAAAAGAAGCAAGAACTGCTGAGTCACTGCTTCAGCTCCCTCAGAATAGCCAGCCAAAATACAGATATTGTGTACAACATATAATATCTCATATGTTATACATTCCATGGCAAATTGGTTGAATCTGTGACATAGAAACCACAGATGCAGAGCCCCAAACTGCTCTCAGCTACAGGCAGTGTTCTAATTGCCTCTCACTTAAGTCACCAGTCTTCCTGCCCTCAAGCATTTTCTACCGCCAGACGTTCCCTCTGAAGCACGAGTCAAGCTGCAGGCTGCCCTCCATCCTCACAATGTCCCGGCTCTGCTCATATTCTAGGCCTTTACACAACACCACTCTCTTATCTCATTGCAAAGTCCTAGTCACTCTTCAAGGCCCAACCCCATGCTTGCCTCATTCCCACACACACACTGAGCAGAAGAAAACCCTTAAGGCTTTCAAGTACATCTCTCACAGTGTGGCCATTTGCCTGTTTCTTACATTGGGGAAGAACAGACCTTAATGATGTTTGTTTTCTTCGTGCATGACTTACCCATGGTGATAAATGGACTAATGATTGTAGTGATTTGATTGTCATACATGAGGCGTGCAGAAAACATCTCTGCCCTTCGCCCTCCAGCCCATAACCAGCTTCTCAGGGAATACCAGAGGCCAAGGGGATGATTTTTCCAATATTCCTAACAGAAGGCAACAAAGTAGCCACAACTCGTGTGCTGCCCACAGCTTCATGACTGTGATACTTTGTGACATTCACTTCACACACTTTTCTTTTTCCTCTGTGAAGACAGAAGCACACCTGTCATGGTGGCACATGCCTGTAATCCCAGCATGCAGGAGCCTGAGGCAGAAGAATCAGGAGTTCAAGACCAACCTGGGCCAGGTTGAGATCCTGTCTCAAAACCCAAAATAAAATTAAATTAAACCACTAGGCATGAACACCACCCATCAGTCCATACTCTGAGCCCTAGAGGCCCTCATGCCTTTCCTTCCAACTAGATATTTGTCAGACTGGTGTGGTGTTAGCATCTTCTCTGCAAAAGAAAGTATCCACCATAAGCAATGTGTTGTAGAACACATCGAACCTTTAAACTTCATATATTCATGCGCTGTGCATGGAACTACACCTTGCTTTGCCTCTTGCTGTCGTCCAGACAGGTGAGCTCCAGACTCACCTCTGGGCTCTTTGTTCTATCTCGTTATCTACTGTCTATGTCTGCACTAAACCTTCAACATTGGGGCCTTGGTAGCAAGTCTTGGTGGCTGTCAGTGTCAGCCTGTCCTTGTTCTTCAAAGTCACATAAGCCCTTCCTTCGCCCTTCTTACCTTCCCTGTGGATTTTAGCATCCGCTTGTAAAGGCTTATAGAATCTCCGATTCGCATTCACATGTTTGAGAGAGGGTCTCTCTGGATGGCACACAGAGCCTTGCCATCTGGGAACCGGATCCAGCTCCCCAGCCGTTCAGGATCTGGTAATGAGCCTGAGCATCCTCCCACAGGAACCCCAGTGGCGAAGTCTGAGAACTTCCTGCAGGAAGGGAGACAGGCTGCTCACAGTCATGGCCGATGTCAGCTAATCAGAGATGACACAGACCCGGAACGCTCCCTGCTCCAGGTCCTAACACCTCCTATGGTAGATTCTCCTACTCACCACAGTGTCTTCTTCCTGCCCCACACCTCTCAGTTTCCTGGCCATCCAGACGCTGTAGACAGCCCCTGATCAGTCAGAACTAATCTGCCTTGGAAGACCATCCTTCCACACAGCCACAGTCTTGCTAAGTGGATTCATGCTTGCTGGGACATTATGGCCACCCCATGTGTGGGCTTTCAGGGGCTTCTTAGGCCTGTGTAGCTCAAAGCCTGCCTTGCCTTACAGACATAAAAAGGTCACCTCCAATTTTAAAGGTTGCTTTCTGGGAAGAAACAGAAGTGTCATGGCAATCTGACAACCCCTACGAGATATGTAAAGAAATCTTCACACAGGATGCGGGGTTGGTTTCTCAAAGCCACTGTATGTCTCTAATTTCAACATGCAGCCCTTAAAATCTGCCCTTGCAAGCTTTGCTGGGGAAACTATTTATGTCTCCTCTTATGCTTATGGAAAATTAATTGTCATATATTATGACAGAGATGGCACCCGGAGTTTGTTTAGAGTCTTCTGCTGGGCCCATTGCTGTTCCTTTTGTACTCAGCACATGAAGGACACTTGCCATATCCCACACAGAGTTCACGAACACTGCAGAGCATCCTCCTGCTGAGCCCTGGGCGCAGTGCTGAAGGGATCCCAACCGTCTGAATCCTCTGCCTAGAAGCAGGGCAGGGGGTTCCCACCTTGTGCATGAGAACACGGGCTCAGGGTGCCGAAGCATCTCAACCCCACAAGCATAGCTTGTCTCTGATAGGATTGTGACCAGAATCTACAGACCTGTGACCATGGCACCTAGCCAGTTGCTGCTTGTTATGAAAGAGAGGGAAGGAGGGAGAGAGAGTGAAGGAGAAGAAAGAGGGACAAGAAAGACAGAGAAAGGAAGAAAGGGGACTGAGGACATTGACAGACTAGGAGATAGGAGGAAAGGAGAGGAGGAGGCGGTGGGAATTGGAAGCCCCAGGCCTGTCAGAGAAAAGGTGATTTCCTCTTTCCCAGAGTCTACAGACTGGTCTGTGGTCACGGATTCCACAGTGTTGTCTATCCAGGGTAGTCTTGTGTGTCATGGGGAGCAGGGTGAAGAGGAAGGAAGAGGAAGAAAAGGAAGAAAAGGAAGAGGAAGCAGAAGAGGCAGAGGAGGAGGAGAAGGGAGGAGAGTCGGAAGGGGAGGAGGAGGAGGAGGAAGAGGAAGAGGAAGAAGAAGGAAGGAGGAGAGGAAAAGGAGGAGGACAACCACAGCCACTTTCAGCTAAGGATCCTCCCTAAAGGTAGACGGGATTCTTCGAGGCCCGATGGGTACAGGGGAGAATCCCAAGACCAATGACCTTGGAGGCCTCTAAGCTTTGTGGTGGGAACAGAAAAAAACACAGCAACCCTGTGACCCCCCCTGTCAGCCTGGCAGAGGGCCTAGGTTCAAGACCAAAGAAAAAGCTAGAGCTAAAGAGTGGGGATTGGTAAACATAATAAATAAATACATAAATAAATACATAAATAAATACATAAATAAATAAATAAGCACTCTTTTCCAGGATTCCTGCAGGCAGCACTTGGGGTGGTCTATTCTGCTTAAGTACTCTCTAGCAAGCCTATGCCAGGGTACACACAATTCCCTTCACCTTGATGAGTTTGCAGCCTTGTTCAAAGGTCATATTTGCTTAGTGGATGGATGAGACAAGAAGGGGAGCCTGTGCCCAGGGTAGAGCTGGGTGTGAGGAGGCCCCTGCAGGAGGGACTGTTATTCCTGAGCTTGGAGGGTCAGGTAAGCTGCTTACTACAGGACATACATACGGAGGTGTTACCTCAGCCAGGAAGGAAGCCTCTGGCCCTATGACTTCACTTCCCTCCCTCCTGCCTCGGCCCCTAGACGCCTTCCTCTTCTGATAGCTGCCAGAGGAGTTCCAAGAAGCCAGCTCTCCCCCAAGCTCTGTGATATACCAGCATAATTAAAATTCACTCATTTGCCCCTCCATAGGAAACAGGGCAGACAGGATTTGGTGCCAAAGCAAGACAAAAACCAAGTCAATACGGGTGGTATCTGACAGTTTCCCATTAGAACTCCCCAGCTAAAGGCCAGTCAGAACAGGAATATGAGGCTTCTGGCTCTCAGGAGAGTTAGCTCCCTGCCTTCAGGACCTGGCAAGTTTCTTGGCAGTAGCTCTGACAGGAAGAGGCTCTGACATTTGGCAAGCATGCTTGCCCCCAGGTGGGCAGGGGCATCTCACTTCTGAGAGAACTTCCTGTTTGAAACCGGGAAGTGGTTTTGGATTCAGAACCAGGTCTGGCCTGAATAAGGGCAAAGGATAAAGGAAGGTAGTATGACCTTGGGGTCTCAGCCGAATGAGATCCAGGGAGCTCCATCCTTGCAGGAAAAACCATGTGCAGTAGTTTAAGTAAAAATGGTCCCTGTAGGCTCACATATTTGAATGCTTAGTCACCAGGGAGTGGCACTACTTGACATGACTAGAAGGATGAGGAGGTGTGTGGCCTTGTTGGAGGAACTATGTCACTGGGCATAGATTCTGGGGTTTCAAAAGCCCATACCAGCTCTCTGTCTGTTTCTGTCTCTGTCTCTCTGTCTCTGTCTCTGTCTCTCTCTGTCCCACCCACCCCCAACAGTGACTAAGACACCATGAGAACTGAGGCAGAAGTCTGGTTGCCAGACTGAGCTGTGGCTAGAGAGGATATTCCGGTGCTGGCCCAAAGGGGAACTTTGTCTGGAATTGGGCAACAACCACTGATCTTCTTCCCACAACCCTGCTGGGGCGACTCCTGCTGGGGCCAACCTGGTGTCACTGGTACATGAGACTGAGAAGCTAAACAAGATGGTTGAAAACCTTCCAGCTCCTGTAGATGGGCTTGGCTGGGGCTGGCAGATAGACAACCTTCATCCTCCTCACTAGACAAGGATCAAGCATGTTGATAATCTGATTTTTCTCACTCTGGTTTTGGCAGAGGGCTTGGCTGACAGGATTGTATCCATTTACTTCTGAAGCCAGGCAACTGCATTTCCTCCCAGCCATACCAAAGAGGCCTTAAAAGTTAGGGAATTTGTGGGTAGGAGCAATCCAGGCAAAGAGGAGTAAAAGATAGGAGTTCATATATACCAGGTGGCCATCTCTTCCATTCTGCCCTTGGTAGGCAACGCTCGACATTCCTACAGATCCGGCAGAACTTCATACCTCAATTAATGCCTCATTGTAATCTCCCATAAACCTAATCAGACACTAACCCAAGGTGATCCTATATTTGACATTTAACACTATTATCCTAGGCAGTGCCCTGCCAACTGAGCTACCCCACCCCCAGCTGTATTTGAGTATTGCATTAGTCACTTATCTCATCACTATGACAAAGTATCCGATGGAAACCGCTTAAGGAAGGAGGGCCTTTATTTGGCTTGCAGTTTAAGAGTATTCAGTCCATCATGGTGGAGAAAAAGTGGCCCATGGTATCAGGAGCTTGTAGCTACTGCTTGGTACAGGGATCAGATTACAGGCCAGAGAACCTGAGGCTGTCAGTCCAGAGGTCTACTGCCTCAAGGGGATCCTTCCTCTCACATCGACACTGCCAGGGAGAGGACCAAGCCTTTGAGCCCATGAGTCTGTAAAGGACATTGCACATTCAGATTGCAGTTAGTATAAAGTACTCAGCAGTGGGCGGTTTGTAACTCAGAAATAGAGCGCTGGAGTAGACTCCTCAAAGCACAGGCCTCAGAGAAGCCATCATTAATGATCCTATAGGAGTCTAGTGACTGACGCTTCTGCAGGCAGCTGGCAGGTGAACTGGGGATGGCCGGTCTGGGGTAGCCTCTCCAGACATACCTCTGCTTTATGTAGCTCTGTCCTCAGCAGGGTAACCTAGAATGTTCTGTTTTGTGTTAGGAATATTGGAAAAATCATCCCCTTGTCCTCTGGTATTCCCTGAAAAGCTAGTTATGGGTTGGAGGGGGAAGGGCAGAGATGTTTTCTGCATGCTTCATGTATGACAATCAAATCACTCACAACCATTAGTCCATTTATCAGCATGGGTAAGTCATGCACAAAGGAAACAACTGTTCTGATGGCAGTAGCAGGAATGTGGGGTTGGGGGAAGAAGGGCAAGAAGGAGGAAGAGGAGGAGGAGGACAGGAAGGCCTACCTGGAGCTTGCTCCACCACTTCCACTAAACACTGTCTGGAGCAAATCCCCATGCCCGCTCACATTCACCGGGTAGGGAATGGCACCTGTCCCTTAACAGAGGTGCTGCACGATCACATGGCAGAGGAGGCAGCTGCTGGGGAGAGGGAGAACTAAGTGTAGTCTGCATGCTGTTCATCACACAGATTCGGGGCTGTTAAGATGCTGGCAGGGGCTTGAGAGACAGGAATCGTCCTTCTGCGTTGATTGACATTTCTGGACAACGCCAATCCAGGAATAGTCACTGCTTTTCACAATGTTAGCAACTATTTTTGTGTGGAGGAAGTAAAAGGACCATGAGAAAGAGTTTTGGGTGGCAGCCCTAAGGGTCAGGACTCTAGGTCTGTGGTCTCTGAACAGTGCTCTGTGGAGCCTCAGGACACTGTAGGGAATGGGTGCTTTGTATAATCGACAGGAAATGTGGGTCCCCCACCCGATTCAGGATAGATCTATTTTCCCTTTCTTTCTTGGGCTTTTCTTTGAAAACAAGCAGTAAGGCTTTGAAAAAATAAAGATTTGAAGCTCAGCAGACCAGATCAACATCTCAAACAAAAAAGCAAAACACAGAAAGACAGTAGTCTTACAAAGGTCCACTCTAAGGGACCAAGGGACTGAGTGTCCTGGCAAGTACTATAACCCCAAGCCGCCTGTAATCCAAGGCCAATTCTCCTGACTTGCTCTCCCCTCCATCACTGGATTCAGGCTATTAGGATCACTGCAGCCTGGCACATAGGGGAAACTGAGGCGATCATAAGGGATATTTTTAAAGTATCACCACCTCTGTTTTGCACTTCTCTAGGATATTAATGTTTTTCTTGTTATTGTGATTAAATACTTAACAAGAGTGCTGAGTGCCAAATGAGACGTCTATATCAACTCAGCCCTACCCCCTTACCCGTGCCTGGAGGCTCAGGAAACATCACAGAAGAGGATGGGGAGGAGCTCTGCTTATGCTGCCATCTGGACCTGACATGGCAACTGTACTTGTGAACTTGCAGTTGCTGTCATTGCCTGCACAGGATCGAACCAGCCAGAGTTCCCCAGGCCCCACACCTTACTGAAGAGCTATTAGCGGTTGATAGTTGCTGGGGAAACTATCCAGGTGGAGGCCGCAGGCCTCTGGGCAGGGGGCCTTAAGGGTTAAATGAAGGTTTCTGTACATGCTCTACAGTTCGCGCTACATGGTGCAAAGCGGCTGCCACACGTTCTGTTACCACGGGCCATCTGCACACTTTCCCACGGTAATGGACTGTATACCCTCAAACCGTGAGCCAAAATACAGTCCCACCCCCACTCAAGTTGGTTCCCCCCACCCCAGATATTTTGCCACAGTAATGTGAATCAATCTTCCTTAAGGATGTGGCCACTGGTAGGTTTCTCAGGCTGTAGTGGGTGGATCCACTACACACACACACACACACACACACACACACACACAAGCATATATAAAATATATGACCAAAGACACGAAGTTGAGAAGAGAAACTGCTGAAGGATATGGGAAGCCACTAAAGATCCACTTCCTCCTTCTAAGCCATGGTCCCTATGGTTCCACAGTCTCCCAAAACCTGGGGACCAGGTGCTCAAGCACATGAGCCTATGAGGACATTTTTACATACACTCCATAATAGCCCCAAGTACGAGCCTTCACACTCTAGAGCTCTGAATCTCAGCCCTTCGTGCATATCATAACATACCATGCTCCCGATGAAGCTGGGTTAACCAGAGACACAGACCGTCCAGGACACCTTATTGGCAGCAAGCAGGGCCTGGTGGTGGACTGTGGGAGCAGAGCTGGGTGCCCTCAGTGCGGCCGGGGTGCTGCCTGAGAGGAAAGCACAGTGATGCACTCAGGGCTCGCTTGGGAGCTGCATCTCCTCCTCCCGGTGTGTTAATTCCATTTCTTCCCAAGTGAGTGTTTTTAGGACATGAGCTAATTATAGCGTCTCCTAAGTCTTTCGCAGTCTGTTTCCTGTTCAAGTACGGCGTTAGTCACCAGCAAGAGCCTCCAACAATCTCCTGTCCCTGCCTGATCTCAAGCCACTGGGAACAAGGGGATGCTGGAGGGGCAGATCCCAATGGGGAGATAGGAAGAGGGGGTTAGACGCTGGCTGGGGGGGGGCGCAAGGCGGGGTCTCCAGTGTCCCATCGTCTGTGGACCTCTTGGTCCTGGAGTTTGCTCAGCCGCAGAGGCTGCAGAGTACCTCCATTCAGCCGCATACTTTTGCTATTACTTGATGACCTATTTGCATCTTTGCTGAGGATTTCCTCTCAAGCCATATACGGTGATTCCACTGCCTCACCACTGAGACTTCCTGCTGCAGCAGTGCCCGGGATCCTTCCCACATGTCCCATCCTTGCCTTTAATTTAGTCTGTGCAAAGCAAGCAAACAAGCAAACAAACAAACAAACAAAGCCCTCATACTCAGACCTCCCCATGCACGGCTGGTGCCAGGATCGAACTGGTTGCATTTGATGGAAGCTCCCTGCCTAGCTGACTTTTTGTGCCCACAGGTTCATGAGCAGCTCCTGCACCCAGGGAGGAAGAGGAGACTTGGGCCAGGGTTTGACAAACTCCACCTCAAAACCCTTTGCTTTCCTGTGCCTTTGCTCCTGCTGACTCTGGCCTGGAACGAATACCCTGGACCATGTGTCAAGCTATCCATCACCAAGACTCTCCGAAAGGCCACTGTGTTGGTTACTTTTCTTGTTGTGACAAAATGCTTGACAAAATCAACTTGAAAACGGGGTCCGTTTATTTTTATTCTGGCTCGAGCCATCATGATAGGGGGAGCCAGCTGATTGAGCACATCACATCTGCAGTCAGGAAGCAAGGAGATGACTAATGGAGTTCTGGTGGTGCCCTCCGACATTAGGGTGGCGTCTTCTCACCTCAATCAACTGAATCCAGAAAAGCCCCTTACAGACGACACACCCAGGGGGTTGTCTCTTCAATTCAATATTCTGGAAAGCTGACCATCAACATTACCCATCACAGCCACCCACATTTTCTGGCCTTCTTGACTGACCTACCTTCAGCAATCCCTGGTGAAGGAGGGGGAGTGTAGGTTTCTAACTCTCAGTCCTACAGGGATAGAGGAGGGGCAGGAAGGGGGAACAGTCTAGTTGAGAAGCACATCTTCAGGTGGCCAGCATTCCAGAGACTAAACTCATTCCAGATTGGCTTTACCACTCCCCAGTCCCCCCAAAAAGGGACTTGTCGCTTGGACCAAGCTTCTGGGAGCTACCGAGATAATTCAGTCCAAGCCGTCTCCTTCGGAACTTTGGCCTCTGACACCAACCTCAGGTAGGCCAGGCGGTCAGAGAGCGGCTGATCTGTACCAGGCGGTTTTTCTGGCAATGCATACTCAGAGAGAGCTTCTGAGAGGGGTGCCCTGGCTCACATCCCCCTCTGCTCCCATTTGGGCTGACCTGGAAATGGGTGCCTTGAAGTAGGCAAGATGGAAGAGAGTGGGTATGAGCCTCATTTGCCGAGCACTGGCTTGGCCCAGACGTGCGCAGGCTACTCCTGTTTGCCGAGCACTGGCTTGGCCCAGACATGCGCAGGCTACTCCTGTTTGCCGAGCACTGGCTTGGCCCAGACGTACGCAGGCTACTCCTGAGCCACTGCGCATGCCAGCAATCTGGCCCAACTATTTTTATATTCATTTGGTTTCCATCCTAGGAAATTTGTTACAGACTGTCTGCCCACAGAGCATACACGATTACATCCCGGGAAGGGCACGAGCCCAGAAGACGCCATCAGGGGTGGCTGAGTCAGGCTTAGTCAAGAATAAGTTTGCTTCAGCCAGGGCTCAGGACCAGGAGACAGGGTCCCAGGGGACTGGGAAATTGGGGAGAAGGGGTGTGAGCACCCAGCACAAACTCTCTCCTTAGGGCTGCGATGAAGGATTTTGAGAAAAGAAAAAAAAAGAACATCTGAGAAAGATACCTTTAGTCAAGCTCCTCCTTCTTCCTCCTCCCCTTCTCCTCCTCCCTCTTCCTCCTCCCTCCTCCCCGTCCTTATAGAAAAACACCAAACCCCCTCTCTTAGCTGCTCTCCTACATGGACCCACTAGGGCTGAGTTTCTTCTAGAAACTTCTTTTTCAGCTGCCCGACATAAGAGCAAAGGAGGATGGGAGAGACAACTGGCTGGCTGTTCCCCCTGAACAAGGGGGGCCCTGAGAAGTACCCCCCAAGCCTGCTAGCCCCTTCCCCTCAGGTAAAGCTCCAGGCAGTCCCCAGCCTCCAGCAGTTCAGCAGCTGGGTAAAGGATCACAAAGGCTCCTGGCGGGGAACTATTTACTAGGGAGAATGCCCCAGGGGAAAGGATTTCTTCTTGATTACATAGACTATCTCTCTCTGCTCTGTTTTTCCAACAGTGACTCACCCAGGAGTCATCAGAGCTGCTGATGGGGACCATGCCTGTGTTCCTGCCCTAGCTTTGATCAGGGTTACATAACTCAGAGTTCAGAACTCACTCTTCTCTTCATCCCAAAACTCAAGACAGAAAACTACAAGCCAGAGGGTGGCATTAGCATCAAAGCCTTTTGCTTAAATATACAGACCGGGCATGGTAGTGTCCTTGAAAACCCGTAATACCAGAGGCAGGGGGATTGCTGCAAGTTCAAGGCCACTTTCCTCTACCTGGGTAGGTTCCAAGTCAGCCAGAGTCACATGAAAGGACTGTAGTAGGAGCTGGAGAGATGGCTCAGCAGTTAAGAGCACTGAGTGCTCTTCCACAGGCCCTAAGTTCAATTCCCACCAACCACATGGTGGCTCACAACCATCTGTAATGGGATTCGATGCCCTCTTCTGGTGTGTCTGACGACAGCTACAGTGTACTCCTATAGATAAAATAAATACATCTTAAGAAAGAAAGAAAGACTGTAAGAGTTACTTTGCTGTTGTGGTAACAAAATACCAAAGCAACTTATGGCATGAAATGTTTACTTGGGCGTATAGTTTCAGAGAGAGAAGAGTCCATCATGGTGGGAAATTGCGCCAGCAGACGTAATGGTCAGTATGCTTACATCCTCACCCGAAGGTGTGGAGCAGAGAGAGCAAATGGGAAGTGAAGAAGGGTTTAAACTCTCAGAGCCTGCCTGAGGCAGTTCCCCCAGCAAGGCTACATCGCCAAGACCTCTCCAAATAACACCACCAACTGGATACCAGAGTGTTTGAATACCCAAGCTGGTGGGGACGTTTCTCATTCAAACCTCCACAGAGACCTTGACTCAAGATGAAATAAAATAATATTTAAAAAGAAAAATAAACTAAAAGGCATTCAGCCACATCTAAACACACCTCTGAGGGACATTGACCTTGGAGGGAAGTGCAAGGCTCTCAGAAATTCTTGCTCAACCTCTACTGGGGATTGCTCATTTGTCCCATAGTTACCAGGTAGGTACTGGTCTGAGGACCCTGTACCAGACAGACCATTAGCATCTCTATATGAGGCCTTAGAACATGGCCATCCATGCTTGAGGCTGAGGAAGGGAGAGAGGGAGAGTGTGAGGAATAGGAATTTCTGAGAACAAAGGTAAGAAGCTTGTTAGGGGTCAGTTATACAGTGAGCCTTAGCCAGTGGCAAGTCTGGGATGGAGGTGGGAGTAGGGGGTGGAGGCGAGGCCAGATGGGGCTGCACGATGAGAGAGAGACCTCCTTCCCAAGGTCTTCAACATGGACTTCATTTTCAAAGCCAGTGGAAACCACAGAAGGGTTTGATTAGGAGAGCTGAGTCATTGAGGGACCCAGGACAAAGCAACAGAGCTCATCTTGGATGGCCTGGGAGCGTTCGTGAAGAACTGTTTACTGAGGCCTGACCACGCAGTGTAG
The DNA here is from genome assembly GCF_021556685.1 of Rattus norvegicus. NCBI lineage: Eukaryota > Metazoa > Chordata > Mammalia > Rodentia > Muridae > Rattus > Rattus norvegicus. The sequence continues at coordinate 179,256,597 of NC_141534.1, read as the reverse complement.
TATTGTCTACATAAAGATGATGAGGCAAGAGGGGCTGAGGGAAGAAATGGTTGCTGGGAGTCAGGGGAAGGTCTCCTTGAGAGGAGCTGTGACCTGGGATTATTACACCATGAGAAGCCAAATTTCAGCTCTCTTCTCCCTGACAAAATTGGCCAAGTCCAGCCTAAGTCAGGAAGGTAAGAATGTGAAAATATGAAGCTAGAATCTAGCTGAGGCCACAGCCTTTTCTTTCTCTTCTTCTCTTCTCTTCTCTTCTCTTCTCTTCTCTTCTCTTCTCTTCTCTTCTCTTCTCTTCTCTTCTCTCCTCTCCTCTCCTCTCCTCTCCTCTCCTCTCCTCTCCTCTCCTCTCCTCTCCTCTCCTCTCCTTCCCCCCCCCCAGATACAAACAGGCCTCCTACTAAGACTGTTTTGTGACTCTCCAACTAGCAGACTCCCCAGGGTCGGAATCTCTCACCTGGGAAGTGAGTTTCTAGGAGAAGCAGATATTAGTGGTTATACATCCTACTCCCTGCCCCATTCCCTGACCCCCTTCCCTGCCTCCTGCCTGGAAGTCAAAGAGCCATGCTAAGGGCTTACACTGTGAAATCTCCCCCACACTCAAGACCCCTTCTTCTGCTGTGTAGACTCTGGTCTCTTTCTTTAGAGACCCCATCATGTTATCTGCTTCTGGTGCTAGGTGAAATGAGCCAATTCAAGCCAAATAGGTTATATATATGCAGGTTTATTGAGAAGTCGCTCTCTGGTGAGTTCACTGTCCCCAAGGATGGAGGTCAGGGGAGTCACCATGTGGGGCAGGGGGGAGGGAAAGAGAGAAAAGGCACTCTTGCAGAGAGAGAGAGGGGAGGGGAGGGAGGGGAGGGTTTGGGAGAGGGAGAGGGTTTGGGAGAGGGAGAGGGTTTGGGAGAGGGAGAGGGAGAGGGAGAGGGAGAGGGAGAGGGAGAGGGAGAGGGAGAGACCAAAATGTCTGGACTATATAGGGAAGAGCCTCTGGGGGAAGAGCAGAGCAGTCCCTGGGCCAGAGAGTTCAGGGTTGGGGACAGGGTATGCCAGATAGGTCCTGAGGGGTGCTGGGAGAACCTGCACGCCAGGTCGACTTTGATATGTAAAATATGAACCTTAGTCCCTTATCCCAGAGTATGAAACCAAACAGAAATAACTGACAATCTTCCAAAGATATATGGGCATTAATCTCTAACCAGATTTTAAACTCTGGACCTTTCAGAGGCTCTGTGAACCTCCCTTTCATCCTGTTCCCCCAACTCCTTAAAAGAAATCAGGCAGAGGACTCAGTGCCTGGTCTAAATGGTGGCCAGTCCTCACCAGCATCAAAAGAAAACAAATGATATTATAGAGTGGCAAACCCACTCAGTTCTAAGAGTAGAACTGTCCCCCACCCAGGAACTCCGATCATCCCACCCACAGCTACCGTAAAAGGCAATGAGGTCCCCAGAGTACCTAGCATCAGAAGGAAGAGTGATGTGGGAGGAGGGAGGCATTGTTACTAGGTAACATGCTGCTGCCTGTGGTTACCCTAGTGATGATGGTTTGTGTGTACAAAGAGTGATAGTGTGTGCCTCCTTGGTAAGCTTCTGTATTAGCTGACTGGGCTTTTTTAATGGTGCTGCATTCTCAGACGAGATGTCATAGGTAGTCAAAACTTCCCAAGGGATTAGCATTTGTCTCCTTGAGGAACTGCCATGAGTTGAAGACACAAGTGTTGGGTATCCTTCATGACTTCCACAGCTAAAATTGTACTTCAGCCTCACTGCAAAGCTAACACTGGGTTCTACGTTCATTTACTCACTCATCCATTTACTCACACATCTATTCATCTACCAGGTTATCCATCCATCCATCCATTCACCCACCCATGTATCCTTCTATCCATCTGCCCATCCATCCATCCATCCATCCATCCATCCATCCATCCATCCATCCATCCATTCACATATTGATTCACTCACCTATCCATACCTTTACTCATCTATCTATCTATCTATCTATCTATCTATCTATCTATCTATCTATCTATCTATCTATTTTCCTATGTATCCACCCTTTTGAGGGTTTTTAGGGGCCATTGTAGCTTCCTCTAACATCTAGCTCATCTCAAAAGAGCAGTATTCTAAGATAGGGTTATGGGCTAAATTGAGTTCTCCCAAAATGATATATCAGCATCCTAACTACTAGTACTTTGGAGAGCGTTGTGGTTTGAATGTGAAATGTAGCCCCTAGGCTCATGTATTTGGAGACATGGACCCTAGCAGGTGCTGCTGTTTTGGAAAGCTGTAGAACCTTTAGGAAATGGAGCCTTGCTGGAGGAAGGGGGACATTGGGGGCACTTCCTATCTGCAATGTCTTTGCTTCCTAACTAAGGACACAACGGGGTTCTTGCTTCATGCTCCTGCCATTGTGGACTCTGTACCCTTGAACTATAAGCTAACCCCCAGACCCAGCCCATTCATAAGCTGCTTCTTGTTCATTGTTTCATCACAACAACTGGAAAGGTAGGTAACATAGAGCACAACTATATTAATAACTAAGGAGTTTACAAAGGCATCTAGTTGAACTGAGGTCATTAAGGGGAGACTTAGTATATCTGGTATCCTTATGAAAAGGGGACACTGAGAAGCAGACAGAAGTACATAAGGTAGATGTGAGTGTAATGTCACAAGACATCACTTGAAGACAGAATTGGGATAACAGAAGAATTTGGGGCAGCACCCAAGATAGGCTAAGTGCAGCCAGCAAGCCATACCAGAGGCCAGGAGGAAGAACGTCTAATCATCTAAAGTGTGGAAGGTACATTTCAGTGACTTTAGACCACCAAGTGTGCCCAAGTTGGTTGCAGCAGCACTAGGAAATAGTGCTTACAATTCCAAGGCTTTTGCCCAGACCTTGCCATGGAGCTGTAGGAACGCCTAGGTAGCTCTGTGAGTTGCTCAAGTCCAGCTGTGCTAATCTTAATGTTAATTCTGATTATCAACCTGACAGGATTCAGAATCACCTAGGAGATATACCTCTGGGAGTGCCCAAGAAGGAGTTTCTGTATTGGTTAAACTGGAGTGGGAAGACCTAGCACCCTACATGTGGGCAGCACCATCCCTTAGGCTGTGGGCCTAGACTGAATATAAAGGAGACCATGGGCTGAGTACCAGCATTCACCTCTCTGCCTACTGACTGGGGACATAATGCGACATGTCATCTCACACCCCTGTCGCCATGACTTCCCCACCACGATGGAATGTATCCTGCAACTGTGAGGCAAAACGAGACCTTCCTTCCTCAGCTTTCTCTTGTCAGACATTTTGCCCCAGCCATAAGAAAGTAACTAATCTGCCCCTTAAGAGCCTAGGGTCAAAGCTTCACCAAGGAGGGCAGAGAGTGAGTGCCTCAGGAACCTTTCTGAGCCACTGTTTCAGAAAACTGCCAGGGTTCCCACCCCGCTCCACTCCTGAATGGCTGGTTGGTGAATCCAGTCTATTTCTCCATCCTTCTTCCAGGCTTGACCATGTGACTTTCCTTGATTTGAATGTGTCCCCAAAGTTAATGGCTTGAGAGCTGCCCTAGTTTGCTTCACTGTTCCTGCGATGAAACAGCGACCAAAGGTAGCCAGGGGAAGGAAGCTTTATTTCATTTACAAGTTTCAGTTCTTCAGTGAGGGAAGCCAAGGCAGGAACTCAAAGTAGAAACCCAGGGGCAGCAACTGGAGCAGAGCCCACCAAGAAAGCGCTCACAGGGCTGCTTTTCAAGGATTGCTCAGCTTGTTCTTGTTTACAACCCAGGACAACCGGCTCATGGGTAGCACCATCCACAGTGAGCTGGGTCCTCCCACAGCAATCATTCATCAGGAAAATTCCCCCATAGACCAATCTGGTGGAGGCAATTCCTCAACTGAGGTTCCCCTTCCCAAGGAGCTCAGGTCTGGGTCAAGTCGACAAGCAAAGATTAGCCAGAATAGGATACCCCCCAATGCCACCATGCTGAGGGTAGCATCCTTTGGAAGTAATTAACTTGCAAGGACTCTGCCCTCGTTGAAATCACTAACACAGGCTGTATCCATGAATGTCCAAGAGAGGTCCATCCAAAGGCTGAATTCATCTCCCACTACTTCCCTTTCTCCTGCCTAGTGTCTCCTGCCATGTTATAATGCAAAAAAGGTCCTTGTTAGATATCGAACTTCTTTGCTTCCAGAACTATTTTTTGAATAAACATCATTGTTTTGACAAGAGAACCACAAGAACAACTTAAAGAAGAGTTGCTTTGGTTCTTGGTTGGAAGGGATACAGTCCATCATGTAGGGGAAGGCATGGAGATGAAGCTCAGGTCAGCAGCCAGGATGGGAAATGGGGGAGAAAGAGAGGGAGAGGGAGAGGGAGAGAGAAAAATGCTAGTGCTCAGTTCTTTTCCTCTTTTCCTTCCTTTTATTCTGCCTGGAACCCCAGCCCACGTGATGGTACCACCACACCGACATTCAGGAAGGATCTCTCATGTTTAGTTACGTCATTCTGGGAAACTTCCAGAGATGTATCTCCTAGGTGATTCTAAATCCAATAAAGAGATTCAATCCCTCTGTCTCCCACGTGCTTGCTGGGACTATAGGCGTGTGACTCGGGGGTATAATGGTTGACTTGCATGTGTTAAATCCCTGCCCGGGGTTTGATCTCAGTACTACAAAAGAGGAAGAGGAGAAAGAGGAGAGACACTGAGGGAGAGGGAAGTGGACCCAGTTAGGCAGAAAGATGCCGTGGTCTTAGAAACCTGTAGCCAAGTTTCCAAATTCGTCCCTACAACTAAATGTCTGAACATTTATCTAGATCCCAGCTTCTTAAATTGTGAATTGCAACACGTGTGGGTCACAAAAAATTGACAGTAGTGTAAGGTTTCTGTGTGCGCTATGATCAGATATGATTCAAAATTATGCACATAATAATAAACTCCATGTTTCCGGCAGATTTTGCTGCAGCCTTGGTTCTGGGTGTGCAAACACGCACGTTTGCAGTGTCCATGCTGTCAGACCACACAGTGTCAACAGATACTGCCTGTAGACTGGCTCACTTCTGAGACGACTGCATGTTATGGATGGCAGGATTTTACTGTGCAGTCTTCCACTCTTGTAAAAAATGTGTTGGTTTAATTATGAAAAACAAAGGCTTTAAATCTTTTCCTACCATCATGCCTAAGCATGTAAATGTTAAATTAGTGTGTCTTTGGTACTCATATTAAGGTATTTGGGGCTGGAGAGATGGCTCAGTAGAGGTCCTGAGTTCAATTCCCAGGAACCACATGGTGGCTATAACCATCTGTAATGAGATCTGATGCCCTCTTCTGGTGTGTCCGACGATAGCAACAGTATACGCACATATATTAAATAAATCTTTTTTTTAAAAGATGTTTGATTTTAAAAGTTGCATCTTGAATTTGTTTTTCCAGCAGGCGTGAGTTTCAATCCCAGCACCCACACAGCAACTCACAACCATCCGTGACTCCAGATTTCAGGTATCCAATGCCTCTAGTCTCTATGGGCATTACTCACATGTCTGTCCGTACACACAACACAAATAATTTAAGATAATAACAATAAATATTTAGAACTTCAGGTTGAGTTGCTGGCTTGAGGTTCATTAAAATTAATTAATTAACAAAAAATGGTTCATAAATGTTAGTTTGAGATTAGAGCAGAATTTCTGACAGTTTCTGAAATGTCTCTAAACATCCTTGAGCCATTTGGCACTATATATTTATGTGAAGCAGTATTCTCAGCACTGATTAAAAAATCAACTCAAAATATTAACTTTTTTCAATGAATATTAATTGAATATTTGATAAGTCCAAGGTATTCTTTTTTTTTCATCTTTATTAACTTGGGTATTTTTTATTTACATTTCAATTGTTATTCCCTTTCCCGGTTTCCGGGCCAACATCCCCCTAACCCCTCCCCCTCCCCCTTCTCTATGGGTGTTCCCCTCGCTGTCTGATTAACTTTTTAAAACAATGTTAAAGCTGCTGGGATTTTGCAGCATCCGATCCTCAGTATTGAAGTTCTTATGGAAAAACAATTAAGTTTATCCACTTCATTAGTATGCAAGTTTTCTTTCTTCTTTTTATGGTTAAAAGTATATGCTAAGTACTAAAGAATTATTGGGTTTGGGTTTTTGTTTTGTTTTAGATTTTGAGATAGAGTCTTTCATGTAGTCCAGGCTGGCCGCCAACTTGCTATACAACCGAGAATGAATTTGAACATTTGATTCTTAGGTATCCAGGTCCCAAGTGCCAGACTGCAGGGATGTGCCACCAGGCACAGTTTATGTGGCTCCGGGTTCAACCCACGAGCTTTGTGCATGCTGGCAAAGCACTCCACCCACTGGGCCATATTCCAGCTCCCAAAGGATTGCTTTAAAATAACGTCCGTCATGATTTGTTATCAGTAACAAATGTTTGACTGGCCCCTCTGTCTTAGAACACTACACACCTGGGGTCATGTAAAAGTTTCTTAGAAGTACGGAGCTTAGGGTGAGAAAAATTTCAGAAGCCTGGCATAGATGACCACATGCCTGGTTAGAACAATAGTGAGGCTTCCTGTGATTGCCATCAGAGAACAGAGCCTGCTCCCTGGTCCTAGTGCACAGAGCACTGAAGGGGATGCTGGCTTGAATCTGATGTTCTAGGTACAGATGAGGATGTATACAAGGATTGGGTAGCAAGGGAGTCCCACCCAGACCACCTCACACATCTGCCATTCCAGTAGAGGCGGCAGGACAGTCTCATTTGCAACAACCTTGTTTTGTACCAAGCATGGAGTAGGACCCTTCGGATATAGTTCATTTAAAACAATAGCCCCATGTAGCAGCAGGTGTTAACCCCCCAGTTTATAAATAAGGAGTTGAGTTTTAGTGGTGGTAGGAAAGTTAGTCCAAAGAGCACGCAGTCTTTGGACGTTTGCAGAGAACTGGGGTAAGATCCCAAGTGGCCACGTACGCAGACACCTGCTGAGAGCCCAACCTTTGGGCTTATGAGCCACAACAGTCAGATGCCCCCCTCCTGACTCTACTCTGACTGAAATAGACCAGATCACAGAGGTGCTATGGTCCTCATTGCCACAGTCACGGTTATAAATGTTACAGAGTGAAACCACTGACCTTGGCCGGGAGTAGGTGCGACATCTCAAGGAGTTGGGAAGCCAAGGTACAGGGCGTGCGCTCCAGGATGGCAGGGGACAAGGTGCTCTGTGTTTACTGGGCCTTTGGTCCTCAAATTTCACAGGCTCCATGACACATACCTTCTGGACCAGCACCAGGGTCTGAGGGACAGCCTGAACCTCTCATTGTTTATTCAACAGTGGCTGTTATGAGCCTACCAGGTTAGTTCTTGTGCAAACATGCTGGGAAAAGTGGGTAAACCAAGGCACTGAGAGGTAGGTACTCAAACTGGGACTCAAAACTTGGGGAGGATTGAGAAACCCGTACTTTGGGGTCCTCAAATGTGCCCATGAGGAGTCTGATTATTGAGTATAGGATACATGTACCTCAGGTTGCCTTCAGATGTGAGACCCTCCTTCCTTTGTCTCCAAGTACTCAGATTATAGGTGTGTGTGAACAGTAGGAACAAATGCCTCCAAATAAAATTTTGTCTCTGTGAGGATCACATGAACAGAGTTGACAATCGTAGCCAGAGTCCTGGATCCTGGGGGTGGGCAGTGACAGAAAATGGATCTCCAAGAAACTGCTTGTCACATCCAGTGTGTGTCTCTCTCACCCTTAGGACAGGGTCTCATGAAGTTCACACTAGCCTTGAACTTGCTATGTGGTAGAGGACGACCTAAAACTCCTGATCCTCTCGTGGGTCAGCAGGCATAGCTCTGGTGTGTGTGTGTGTGTGTGTGTGTGTGTGTGTGTGTGTGTGTGTGTGTGTGTGATATCACCATGTCATGATTATTTTTAAGAGGATTGATTGGTAAGTCTTAGGCTAGCCTGGGTTATGAATTAAGTCCCAGGACAGACTGATAAGCAAAAGGAAAGCCTGTCTCAAAAATAAATAAATAAACAGGGGTGGGGTGGGTGGGTAAGTGTTTCTCTTTTGTTAATTAATTGACTCTTTTTCTAGCTAAAAAGTCTAAATGGGAAACATGACCTAAACATTTGCTACAATGTGTCAAAACCTACAAACTGCCAAGACTCACTGAGGTTTCTAAGACGTCACTCACTTAGGGCACAGTGACTCACTAGCACCCTTCTGAGGACAGTGACTAGGATGGCGATGACACACAAGAGACAGCTCAAAGACATGGGACACTTGTCCTGAACAGCACATGGCCCTGCTTTCAGATCCTTGGGGGATTCTGAGGACAGGAGGGATGGGCTTGTACACAGACAGCCCCCCCCAAGTGGGAACACTATGGGATGGCCACCTGGAGGTCAAAGCAGCTGACCCCAAGGCAGAGCCAACAGCCAGGCCACCTGGACCTAGTGTGAGCTGTCCCAGATGGCTCTTTGCCCCACCCCAGATGTGTGCATGCATCCTTACTCAACTGAGTCCATGTGTAAAGTTTAACATCAGGACACCAAGGCTGCCAGTGAACTTAGGAGACCGGGGTAGGTGCAAAGGTCAAATTGTCACAATTGGTTGAGTGAATGGATGTTTGGATATTTCCAGAAGCAGGGAGCTCAGCACCTTACAAGTCGCCCTCTGCTCTATTTGTATGAAAATCGGCGTGCAGGTTTAGCTCCCACTGTTAGGAAGCTTGCATTCTGGTAGTGACGAATGAGGGGACAGACAGACAGACAGAGCATTTGCATGACACGCATGTGAAAACACAGAGAGACAGGCATATACACATATATGCACATTGTACACACACATGGACACACACTCATGAAAAATGAGATACGTCATTAACAACTTTCAGGAAGCCTGTGGAGTTTATGGTTGAATGGTCCACCCCCTGTGGTGTTTGAATGGGACCAGAGAGCTCCCTGATCACAGAGACCAAAGGCCCCCCCTTCTTTCCACCTGTCTCCCCGCCCCACATGCGCTATACCTCCCAGGCTGGTTACATAACTGCCTGGCCCGTATTCAGAGCCCAGCTCAGCACAGTGCTTGTAAAATCTTCCCTCACTCCATGAAATGCCAGTGATTTCACAGCCAGGCAGTCCTGTTCTCGTAAAGTCCCTGCACCAGCAGCCTTGCATCTAAAAGTGGCCTGGAGATTGAGAGATTGATGTCAGACCTGCTCTGGAGCCAAGAACCAAGTGACTTCCAGGTTTGCAAACAATGTCAGCTTCTCTGGAGGGAAAGGCCTGGTTGCTTGTCTACTACCCAGGCTCTGCTAGGACAGACATCCTCCAACGCCCTGCCTCCACTGCTGCCTTCAGAACTCTGAGCAGGGCTCAGGGTGGTCACTCCATGCCAGGAGTCAAGGAACTGGACTACACTCATTTTTCCTCTCTTTTTCCATTTTACTATGTAATCTGATGTGTGCTGATTATGTACTGTGTATAGGAAGTAGTACTAATGTTTGCATGCATTTGAGCACACGTGTGTGGGGGTGAGTGGGCACGTGTGTGCCTATGCATATGAAGACCTGAGGTTGATGTTTGGAATATCCTTGATCATTCTTATTCAACAAGCCAAAGGCTCTCAGTCAGCCCAGAGTCTCCTACTATGGGTAGCCCAGCCGGCCAGCTGGAATTATGGGTAGGCTGCACACCCATTTGGCATTTATGTGAAGACTGGGAATTTGAACCCCAGTCCTCAAGCATGTATTAGCAAGCACTTAAACTACTGAGTCCTCTCTTCAGCCTCTGGACCACATTTGTATTCAACACTGTTTAGGGGAGGTCTTAGGGCTTTTACTGCTGTGAAGAGACGCCACGACCACAGAAACTCTTATAAAGGAAGACATTTAATTGAGGCTGCCTTACAGTTCAGAGGTTTAGTTCATTGTCATCATGGCATGGACAATGGCAGAATGCAGACAGACATGGTGCTGTGGGAGGTAGCTGAGAGTTCTGTCTGGATCCTCAAGCAACAGAAAATGAATGCCTCACTGGGCTTAGTTTGAGCATCCAAAATCTCAAACCCCACCCCTTAGTGATGAGCTTCCTCCAACAAAGCCAGACATCCGCCAGCAAGGCCACACTTCCTATTAGTACTACTTCCTATGGGGCCACACTTCCTATTAGTACTACTTCCTATGGGGTCACACTTCCTATTAGTTCTACTCCCAAAGGGGCCACACTTCCTATTAGTACTGCTCCCTATGGGGCCACACTTCCTATTAGTACTACTCCCTATGGGGCCTTTTCTTTCAAATCTGTTGGGGTACAGTGTGTGAAGGTTGTCTCTGAATATTCAAATGTTGATTGCTAAACCAGCAGAGATACTGACTGGTGATATATATGTGTATATATCACCATTTGATACACACACACACACACACACACACACACACACACACACGCACTTCTAGTGACAGAAAGTAGATTTATAGTTACCCTGGGTTAAAGAGTGTGTGGTGGATAAAAATATTCTAAAATCCAGAAATGGCAGCGTAGCCTTAAGACATTATTGTTGTTTTAAATTATGTGTGTGTCTGCAGTGCTCATGAAGGACAGAAGAGGGCAGTAGATCCCCTGGAGCTTGAGTGACTGGCAGCTGTGAGCCACCTGATGTGGGTGCTGGGAACCAAATTCCAATGGTGTGCAAGAACAGTCTTGCTCCCAACCACTGAGCCGTCTCTCCAGGCCATGGACTTATTTTAACAATCATCGGACTCTGTACTTACAAAGGGTGGGTTTTATACATCATGTACATTAAACTCAATAAACTACAAGGAAGGTGTTTTTCTTATCTTGAACCAAGTAATCCATGTTAAGGGCATCATTAAACACACACACACACACACACACACACACACACACACACACACACACACACACAAAATCCGTAAACTCATAACAATGCTTTTTCAGAGTTAATGGAAAAACTAGAAACACTCTAAATGATTAGAAATAGTGTAGAAATAATGCATTACTAAGAAAGGGTAAGACGTCTGAATGGTCATTAAAATCAGTATTTGCAAGGAGTTTTTGAAGGATCTGGATTACTGCTTAGGATACAATACCAAGTTGTCCTTATGGCCAAATTACACTAAGAGTAAAATGAATTTACATACAAATGTTTGTGTATGTGCACTTGTGTGTGCGTGTGTGCATGTACACATGTGTGTACATGTGTATGGAAGCCAGAAGTCTCCACTGAGCTTCTTCCTTCATTTTTCTATAAACTATTTTTTGAGACAGGGTCTCTGATTGAGACCTCACAGAGTTGGTCAGACTGTCTGTCCAGCCAGCCCCTGTTCTTCCTGACTCCCCAGCACTCCGATTGCAGGCACTCTCCACCATCTCTAACTTTTACTCAGGTGCTGGGAATCAAACTGAAGTCCTCATGCTTCCTCAGCAAGCACTTTACAGCGTCCCCACCACTCCCATTTTTGAGCAGTTGAATCTGTCCTGTGAAGGTCTATGTACAGGCGCGTGCCCATACATTGCTTCCCATCTGGACATCTTTAAATAGTGTCCTGCTGCTGTGAGCTTTCCCGTACGGAAGGAGGGGGGAGTGCCCATAGACCTGATATTTAACCCACCCTCACATTTCAGACATCTATATGCAATTCTGCTCTAGTTTAGGGAGTTTAGGGAAATGCTAAAGTGTATAGGCTATGGAAGATTCACTTTATCTATGTGGCTATGGGGATGCTGTCTCCCTAGCAGGTGGAGAGTTTCCAGTGTGTCTGTTCTGGGACCATCTGCGCTCTGGTCAGTAACACTCACCCACTCTGTAAGTAAGCCCAGTGAACTCCTTGCTTCTCCATGAAGAACTTCAGTGAGCTGGTCTTCAGTTACAGGAGTCTTAGGAGAAAGGAGAAAGATGTGGTTTACAATTCCCTGGGGAAGGGATTCTCATAACACCCAGCATGACTCAGAATTTTCCAATTCTCCTTCTTCTACCTGTCTTAGATTGCAGGCATGCATATGTGTGTGTGTGTGTGTGTGTGTGTGTGTGTGTGTGTTGTGTATGTGTGTGTATGTTGTGTATGTGTGTGTGTATTATATGTGTGTGCATACATATATACACATACACAGATTACTTTCACTTCTCGATTATACTACAATAGTTCTGGAAAGACCCAACCAGTGATTTGAGGCCACTTTTATTTCTGGAACACATTTTATTTCTGTAATATAAACATCGTTTGTGTCAACAAAAGATATTGTCAAGTTTTAAAAATAAACTACTACATCTCTCATGTTCAGATACGAAATTTTAGACTGGTTTCTTGGAACATGTGCATGAGAGCAGAAGACATCCCAGTTTCATCTCAGGGTCACTGGGTGACTTCTAGCCATCACCAAGCACAAACTCACAGCAAACACCCGCCCACTGAAGTATGGAGGTTATGGGACGGGCGAGGTCGGCTGCCCCAGGCCTGCTCTCAGGACAGGGTACTCCAAAGGCAGGAGACAGGCAGCATGTTCACAGGGAATAACCATAGCAGTGCAGGGTTAGGGCAGCTTCAGGGGCGGATGAATGAGATGAGAGAGGTCAAATGCAGGCTGACCCTGGAAGCATGGCCACTCCTGGAAAAGGTGGACATAGATGGTGACTGCCTGGCTCAAACACACATCCTGTGAGACATGCTACAGCCCACGGCACACACGTCCCATCTCCCCACCCTAGTGGTCCTCTGGGTAAGGCAAATGAACAGAATCACGGTCCCAGAAGCTTCAACGGTATCTGGTCCCCTTAGTCCCATGGATCAAGTCTCCTTTCTGCAGGAGCAAAACCCTTGCTCCCAGTGCCAGCCTCCACCTGACCTCTGACCCCTCGCAGGCATGTAGAACAGGGGGGCACACATGTGCCTCTGCTTGGAGCCACTGTGAAGTTGGGCCAAGGGGAGTTCCACTAAGTGTGTCCCTATACATTAACACGTCCACCTTGTGAGTAGTTCTCCCTAGATGCAGTATTGTTCAACCGTGCTCGCCTGAGCATGAGTCACAAGCACCGTCCTTTCAAGATCCACGAACCCTGTTTACCCCCAAGTAACACCTGAGAAACCAGGAAACAGGTTAATTATGCCAGCCATGCCCACAAGTCCCACCTACTCCCCGGCCCACTAGTGGATTATGTTCCTCCATACTTTTCTGCCCAGCTGAGTCCTTGCTCAGCTGTCTGCTCCAGGGTGGGGCAGAGACCTGTGTGGTGACGTGAACAGGGCGAGGCCAGGGAGGTCAGCTGGAGTCGGGCTTCCTGGGCTCAGACTGGAGGCGGCTCCTGGGGTTCAGACCTGCCAATTAAAAGGCAAGGGAGATGAAAGAAAAGAGCTCCTGCAAGCAGTCTTGCAGCCTGGCATGATGAAAGTCAAGCCAAGTCCTGTTTTACGGCCTCCAGAATGGGAGGATTCTAGGTGCTCTTTAATATAGCAGTGAGAGCTTGTAATCACGGAGACCTGGGAGCCACTAGGGCTGCCTGCCAACTTTGCCCTCCTCTGCCGGCTGGCTTTGACAAATCACAATTCCTCCTTTTCCCCACCCAGGGACATGGGGGCAGGCTAATTACCCTAGACCTCAGTCACAGGCCCCACCCACTCCTGGTCCAGCAACTGTATGCCTGGTCCTCTCTAGCCCAGGAGCCTCACAACCTGCTTCTCTGTGTGTTTCTACTTCCAGACAGAGCCAAGGAGCTCTGGGCACTGTAGGTAGACAGAACAGACAGAGGTGTGAGGCTGGGGTTGGCTGAGTTGGAGGGACAGAGGGATGGCCTGTCATAGTCTGACCCTTGCTCCCAGATGCAACTCTGTGCAGCACGCCCTGACTTTTATTTCTTAAAGTGTGTCTGTCCTTAAAAGGTTAGAGGCTCCGAATAGAAGGGTTTGTGTTGGTTTCTTTTGGTTGCTATAACTCCCCAACGTTAGTGGCTTAAAGCCATGTGAGTTTATATCATTCTGGATGGTCCAGTCTCATCAAGCTAACACAAAGGGCAGCCCCACCTCTCCTCTCTTCCCTTTCTTGGTCCTAGGCTCAGGCATTTATCCCCAAACATAGTCACCTTCGTCGTAACCTCTCCTCTGCCATCCGGTTGCCCACCTGCACTCTGCCTCACCTGCATTCTCCTTATAAGGGCCTTCGGGATGAGATGGCCACACATGGGCAGTCCCGGGATAGCATTCCTTTCATCTGTAACGGTTCCTCAGCCACTTGATGCAGCGTGGTCACCAAGTCCAGGCATCGGAACACCAGCACGGATAGCCTGAGGACTGTTTAAGTGTGAAATGTTCCCTGTGGGCTCAAGTATTTGAACACCCTTTCCCCAGCTGCTGGCAATGTCTTGGGAAGTCGTAGAACCTTTGGGACCAGAGACTTGGCTGGCAAAAACATGGCATGGGGTGGGAGTGGGAGTGGGGCCAGCCTTTGAGGGCTACAGCCTGGTCCAGCTTCAGATCCTATTTGTGGCTTCCTGACCTAGCCGCCACGTGTGAAACAGCGGCCCCAATGTCCCTGCAGGTGTGGAGGAAGCCACCTCTGCTGCACTGCCCTCTCTACTGTGAAGGACTGTACCCTCTTCAGTGAGCCAAAGTAAACCTTTCTGCATGAGCTCGCTCCTGTCAGGTGATTCACCCATTGCACTGTCGACCCACCTGCCCCTGGGCTCTTTTTGCTTCCTGGGGCATCCCCAGTACCCAGAACACTGCTGAGTCTCTGTAAAGACTGAATGAGGGGCAAAAGGAGAGCATGCTGAGACAGATGAGCGTAATATTTAATATGGCAAACAGCTGTGGTTACTCAACGCCGGCGCTATTTGGAAGGTTTTGTGTGTATGAGCTCATCTAATCTCCTACAGTGTTTGTTTGTTTGTTTGTTTGTTTGTTTGTTTGAGTTAGGGTCTCACATACCCCGGGCTGGCCTTGAATTCAGTATGTGGCAGAGGACAACCTTGAACACCTACCTCCACCTCTCCAGTGCTAGTTTTACAAGTGTAGGCCACCACACACACCCACACGGTGCAAATGGTGCTAAGGATGAAGCCCAGGGTGTCCTGCGTGTCAGTCAAGTGCTGTACCAACTGGGCCATATTTCTGGTCTTCCCCATCAGCTCTGCGAGGCACATTGGGTTATTATTTGTAGCGTACAAATGAGGAAGCCTTGGCATACCATGCTGAGTGGTGGTGAAGCTGCAATATAGCTGCCTCCAGGCTGGCCACTGTGCATCTCTCATCTCAGTTCATCCCATTGGTGGGGGTGGGGGAAGCAGTGATGAAGGGGATACAGCATACACCGTGGAGCAGTATAAGGTCCCTGGCTTGGCTGGGAGATTCTGGGAGATTTAGGGATTCCGTGGTGGTTTCTTATTGCTCTCTGGGTCTCCTTTATTAATGAGATCAGGACCCTGTGTCCCGGACGACCCCAGATGTTTACGTTCCTACTATAACACAGGGCTTCTGCAAAGAACTTTCCAGACCTCCCCTCCTGGGGCTCAAGTCACATTGGCTGTTTTCCTGAGAGCTGTACTCTGACTGCTTCAGCACATCTCTGGCTGTCCTTGGTCTAGGCATTGGCCCAGCCCCCAGCCCTCTTCACCAGCTTCTTCTCCATGGTCTACCTATGTCCCATCTTCACTGGGTGCCTCTCTTCTTGCTCCTCATGACCACGAACACACAGGCTTTGAGAAGCCCACACTGTCGCCCAGCCTTCAGCTGCCCTCCTCTTTGGGACAAGAACATACTCCCAGCAGGGAGAAGGCCCCATCCACTCTCTTGCTTCTTAACCTTTGCAGCCGCAGCCAAGAGCAGACACTTGTGCCTGCCAGCACAGTGGGCCATCACATTTTCTGTGCCTGCCAGCACATTTTTCTAGGTCAATGTCAGATCAGGGAAATCCAATACGGCATGTCCCAATGTTTTATTTGAAAACAGAGCAGTTGCTTTCCAAAATAAATAGTGTTTACAGGCAAGGTCTGGAGAAGAAGTGTCCCCTAGAAGCGAACAAGAACTTCCTGGCTTGTCTGCTGCCAACCTGGTGTCAGCCCCAGCTCTCAAGCCTTGGAGTGCTGGCTAGAGGGAAAACACATTGAGGAGAGGTCACCTTTGCTGCACAACCCACCAGCCTTCTTCCTTTTGCAACCAGCACAATTAACTGGTCTCCAAGTTTTGCCTTTTCCAGTATAATGCCCCCCTATGCCCTGCCACCCCCAAACCATCTGCCTTACCCAACTGCAGCAAAATGGTCTCTGATACTCTTTCCTCTGGTTTCCTCCCTCCCTGACTGGGTCACTCAGCGCTAGTCAGCTCAGGCCCTCCCTCTCAATCTCCCAATCTTTCCTCAACCTTACATTGTTCTGCCCAATACCACACCATGAGGCTGCTTCCCCACCTCCCCACCCCCGCCCCCATTATCTCTGTTGCTCCAAAACCCATGCAGATCTTCTCACATAAACCTCATAAGCATGGTGTCTCTCCTGTGGTCCTGTTCCACAGGGCCAGGTACAGCCCTAGATGGGACCTAGCGGTGGTTTTGGACTGATCATGTCACATATCTTACCCTCCACCTAGATGATCATCTCCTTCTGGACAAGAATCAAACCTTATGTTTCCTGTGAGCCAGACGCAAGTCCCCATGGTGACAGCGTGGCCTGAGGCTGCAGAACTGAGCTGAGATTTACCTGTTGTCATTTGGTAATAACTATGGCAGCTGGTAATCCTGTCTGCACCGCAGAGATGAGAACTCAGCTGGAGTGAGACAAAGCGGCTTGTCCAAAGCTTCAGCCATGGGGAATAGCGGATTCAAGCATTTGGACTGGGCCCAGCCTGATTCCTCCTCTCAGAATTCTGCAGGAACCACATCCATGGAAGGCAGCGTTAGAGGATCAAGTGCACTCCGACGTGCAAATGCAGCCCTGTCGGTGGGAGACTACGTGTGTTCTGGGCTCGTGTTGCCTAATAGAACTTTCAGTGATTATCCGTACTCATTTCTGTGCTGGCCCTGTAGCCACTACTAGGCACATGTGTCTGAAAGGTGGTTAATGGAAACAAAAAACTGGATTTTTCATTTCAGTGCTGTTGGTACTGAACAGGGTTTTGCTTATGTCCCAGGCTGTGTGCAAACTCACAGCAATCCTCCTGCCTTGGTCTTCTGAGTGCTGGGATGTGCCAACGCACCTGGCAGGAACTGAATTTTAAATTTGTTTCGTCTTAGGGCTGGAGATGTAGTTCAGTTGGAAGAGTGCTTACCTGGCACGTGCCCTGGTTTCCATGCCCCGCCTGCCCACAGCAGCCGTGCTGACACAAATCTGTCATCCCAGCACTCAAGATGGAGGCAGGAGATGAGAAGTTTAAGGTCATTCTCTGATTCCTGGCAAGTTGAAGGACAGCCTGGAATATGGGATACCCTATCGCAAAGGATTCATTTTATTAATTTAAGTAGCCATATGTGTCTGCCACCATATTGGGCTCACCTCCCAAGCATGTTTGTGGGAAGTTAATATGGGAATCACCACTGCAGAGTAACGAGGCTCCTTGTTGCCAGAGGCAGCTAGCTGTTTAAGGAGCTGTCTCTCCCTGAGCCCCCTGCTTCCTGGGTGCATCAGTTTTCAATGAAGGCCAGCCTTCCCACCTGCTCCAGGCCTAGAACATCTTCGGAGAAAGGGTAGAGGTGCAAAGAACTTTGTCAGCTCCTGCATGGCACCACACACATACACTTGGAGGCGACCCAGAGCCCGGTTTTCACTGAGCACTGGACAGCAGTAATGAGCAGAGCCTTCTTGACCTTCATTACGGATAACAGGACCCCTGTTAGAGCAGGAGAACCGACTCTTAGCCAAGGCCAACTAGATCTGTTAGCAAGGCAGTAACTACCCTCTCAGATCCCCTCCGGATTGGGAGGCTCACAGGCAATTGTTGTCGGCATTAGTTTGGCGCCACCTCCTGGCTATCTTTCAGAATGCAAGTGGCTACAAACCCAAATTGCAGGGGGAAGGGGGACACGCTGCAGCTCTGTCACTGTGTGGGCCTAGAATGGGAACATTCCAGAACCCAGGCTTTTGGGATCTTGATCACTCCTGTTACATAAAATTCCAGGCTAAATTTACATGGAGAAACAAGACATGTTTGTGGGCCTGCAGGGGTTGGTGGGAGCAGGTGGAGCGTGTGCTTCTCATGTGGTCCTAAGAATTAGCAGTGCGACCACTGTGGCATGTGCTGAAGTGTCTCCCTGAGTGTGAGAAGGGAGGAGTGAGGCACTAGGGGT
The DNA here is from genome assembly GCF_021556685.1 of Rattus norvegicus. Taxonomy (NCBI): domain Eukaryota; kingdom Metazoa; phylum Chordata; class Mammalia; order Rodentia; family Muridae; genus Rattus; species Rattus norvegicus. The sequence goes on along the minus strand of NC_141534.1, from coordinate 179,238,298 downwards.
GGCCAGAAAGTGGAGAGCTTGTGAGACTATGTGGAGAACTGTCAGTCAGCCCCCACCTGTTTAGCCCACCCAGAGGTTATTATTAATAAATAATTTATTGTTATTATTTATTAATGAATAAATAAGAGTATGTCTGCTTTTATCCAGAGCATCTAGTAAATGCCTAAGGCCACAGTGGGTACAGAAGGGGCAAACCCAAGAGGAGAGAAGAGATGATGATGATGAAGGTGATGAGGATGAGGATGATGGTGGTGGTGGTGGTGGTGATGGTGATGATGATGGAGGTGATGCGGATGGTGATGATGGTGATGATGATGATGATTATGATGTGTGCGTGTGTGTGTGTGTGTGTGTGCACGCGCGCGCACCACAGAGTGTATGATCAAGTCAGAGGGAAGCTTTAGGGAGTTGCTTCTCCTTCTACTGTATGTTTCGGGGGTTGAACTCAGGTCCTCAGGCCTGTGAGGCACGTTGTTATTTTACCCTCTGAGCCATCTTGTTTGCCTCAGATGAGACTCTCACTTCATGACCTAGAAACATTCCTCCTCTCAGTGGGCCTCAGTTTCCCCACTAGAGAAGTGTGGAATTGTGGTCTCTATCAACTCTGGCTTAATTATTCTGAGCGCTAAAATCCTAAGGCTGGCTAGAGAGGTGGCTCGTGGGTAGAGGCATTTACTGCCAAGCCTGACTGATAAGGAGAGAACCAACTCCCACAAGCTGTCCTCTGACCACCACACACAAGCTATAACCTGTGCCCCCAACCCAAATACACATAAGATGTAATCATAAAAAAAGAATTGGGCAGTGGTGGCGCACGCCTTTAATCCCAGCACTTGGGAGGCAGAGGCAGGTGGATCTCTGAGTTCAAGGCTAGCCTGGTCTACAGAGGGAGTTCCAGGGCAGTCAAGACAAAAAAAAATGGGCAGAAGAAAGTGTGATGTGGACTGGTGGCTGGCTTGTGGTCTGGGGAATGTCTGTAACCAGGGTGTGTGGGATGAGGGAATGTCCCTGGCACACATGTGCTAAGTGGGCACCTTCACTTGTGGCTCTGAGGTTCTCAGAAAGAATGGATAGGCCATCTTCCTCAGGCCAAACACTGTCCCCCTTGTCACTTCATTTTCCAAATCTCACACAGTCACCGTGGCCCAGTGTGAATGCCTCCCATGTGACTTTGCCAGGTCAAGTTGGTCTCTTCTACTGAAGAATCCTGTCCTTTCTTGTGCTAACTGCTTCTGCTGTGTGTGTGTGTGTGTGTGTGTGTGTGTGTGTGTGTGTGTGTGTCCAGTCTAGTAAAATACACACAGAATCCCAAAGCCTTAGAGCCAGGGTGGGGAGTGGACTTAAAGATCTAATTACCCTTTTGTTTATCTTTGTTTGTCTTTCTGTTTTATCCCAGGCTAGCCTCCAGTTCACAGTCCTATTGCCTCGGTCTCTCAAGCACTGGAATTACAACTGTGTGCCACAACGTCTAGTTCTGAATTCTATCTTAATAACGTGTTAAAATGCTAAGACATCAGATCTGTTGGACGAAATAAAATATATTATCCAAGTTAGTTCTATCTGTTTCTTTTATTTATTTTGATGTAGCTGTTAGAAGAAAAGCACAGATTACTTAAGTGTCCCCTGCCTGTGATGGCTGTCATCTTTGTGTCAGACAGAGATGTGCCTTGTGAGTCTGCACTGAGAAGAGTCGAAGGGTACAGTTCCAGATGCCTCTGGGATTGCCAATGTTCTGGGAAACTGCCATCTTATTTTACCTTCCTGTTACCCTTGTGTTGGGGTGGTGGGAGACAACAACGGGAGAGACCAATAGACAGTCAAACAGAGGTAAGGTAAGGTAAGGTAAGGAGTGGCCACCCATCTGCCTTCCCAATGTAGATGGCCTGCTTCCTCAGCTTCCCAGCTTGGGCGTGGTCTCGTCTCTTGTGAAATCATCAACTCTTCTTCTAGGCTTTCTGCCCGTCCTTCCAGATCCAAACGGTCCCATGAGTGCCAGCCACACGCCCTTCTTCCCCACTCCTTCAACAACCGTGTAGCTGTGCCCGCATAGTCTTTAATGAAATCTTTTGAGTCAGGCAGCTGAGCTTATCGGAGCTAGGTTCTAGTCTAAATGTCTCACAGTCTCGGAATGAAAGTCCCCAGTCCAAAATTTCCACCCCAGTGTGATGGAAGCTTTCACAGCAGGCACAGCTGCTCTCGAAAGTAATGATAAGACCACAAGGTGGCGCTCTTCCCACAGCCCTCCACTCCTAACGATCCCCCCCCCCCCCCCCCACCTTCTTCCAGAAACCGCAGGCCATATTTGCACCCAACATAAACATTTCAGCTTCGGGAAAAGGCTCTGGATAAGTTGTTGAATTTTTGTTGTTTTGTTTTTTTTTTTTCTCTTAGCCTTCAGTTGCAATTCTGCTATGAAAAATGCTGCTCTGAGCGCATACTTAAATGTTAAGCAGGTTTTAGACTCAGGCCCAAGTCCAGCTCCAAATGAAGTCTGTACCCAGAGGTGTGCCTAATCCTCTGGAGAAGAGCGCCCGCATCACACAAACAGCCTGTGGGTGTTCATGGGTGTAAGCACGAAGGGCAGAGGAAGGCGATGATGACCCCCACAGGTTACTCCATGTGGTGTTTTCCTTACTGAGGGATGTTGGTTGGTTGGTTGGTTGGTTGGTTGGTTGGTTGGTTGGTTGGTTGGTTGGTTGGTTGGTTTGAGACGAGATTTTACCACATAATCCAGCCTGGCCTCGAACTCACAAGCTTCCAGTCCCCAGTCTCCCAAACGCCTAGAGCAGAGGCACGTACCCCACATCTCACGTAGCTATAGGATTTTTATTTTTAAATATTTAAAGCTTACAAAGAAGTAAAATTTGTAACAGCAGGGTGAGCTTTAAAACGTAACCACTGCTTATGGTTAGAGCCGTGGGCTAAAAGGATCCCCCCTACAGCCACTTCTGGAATGTGGCTTGAGAATTAGAGGCCAGGTCTGAGGTGAGGTGAGACTCAGGCAAGGAGCCGACTTGTTTACAGTTGTATGCCACTCCGTGATGGCTTCATTTTTTTTTTTAAGATTTTATTCATTTTATATAAGTGAGTACCCTGTCACTCTCTTCAGATACACCAGAAGAGGGCATCAGATTATGTTGCAGATGGTTGTGGGCCGCCAAGTGGTTGCTGGAAATTGAACTTAGGACCTCTGAAAGAGCAGTCAGTGCTCTTAACCACTGAGCTGTCTCTCCAGTCCCATGACTCTGTTACAAAAAAACAAAAAAACAAAAAAACAAAAAACAAAACAATATGCATTGAGCTAGGGCAACAGTTGCAAGTGTTGGGACCTGAGAATCCATATAAAAAGTGGGGTGCTGTGATCTGTAACCTTGACCCTGGGGAGAGGAAGAAGAAGCAGATGGATCCCTAAAGCATATTCAGTAGCTAGTCTAGTCCACTCAGTGAGGCCCATGCTTACCACAAAGCCCTGTCTTAAAACAAGATGACCGACATCAACCTCTGACCTCCCTGTACATGCACATAGATATCCCCCCACACACATTGCAGTTACACAGATAACTACACACATTACATCACAATACATACTACACACACATTACATCACAATACACACATACACACACACACTCACACACACACATACACACACGCACACACATGCACACACATTAAATAATAGCATCTGGTACTCCCGTAACAAGTCTGTGCAATAATCTAAAGTTGTGCTTATGTAGACCTCGTGAGAAACATTAGAAATTCTTACGAAGGGGCTGGGGACACAGCTCAGTGGCGGTGCACACCTGTGATCCCAGCACTCAGGACTCGGAGACAAGATTATTAGATGTTCAAGGTTATCCATAGTTATATAGTGAATTTGAAGGTGGTCTCAGAAACTCAGTCTCAAAAAAATAAATAAGGCAGCAGTTGAGGGTGACTCTGGGAAGAATGACACTTTATCCAGTGATGAAGCCGCTGATATGTTGCTCCAGTAAATGACCCCTACTCATGCTCACACAGGTAGCCTTATTTAAACCCAGTGGGTAACGCAGGCACGAAGAAGGCACAGAGTTGTAAATAAGGGTTTCAGCAGGAGAGGGGGATAGAAAGAGTAATTTGAGTGAGAAGGAATAGAATTATAAATATATATTTATATTTGATATAAAATTAATATGTATACATTACATAAAATTGTATATAAAAATATAAACATATATGCAACAGTCAAAGAATAAAAAATAAACTAAGGGCCAGCAAAATGGTTCAGTGGGTAAAGGCATGTGCCACCAAGGTTAGTGACCCGACTTTGATCCCTGGGACTCATATAGCAGAAGAGGGGTTGGGGATTTAGCTCAGTGGTAGAGTGCCTGCCTAGCAAGCACAAGGCCCTGGGTTCAGTCCCCAGCTCCAGAAAAAAAAAAAAAAAGACATATAGCAGAAGAGGACATGATACCAAAAGTTGTCCTCTCACCTCAACAGGTGCGCTAACACATGTGTGTGTACGCACACAAAAAAAAACCGTTTAAAAAATTAAATGTAAAACATAACTGTTAAAAACTAAAAAATACATAAGTAAAAAATGTTAAAGGGATGCTGGCACACAAGTAACAAGAAAGAAGTGAGAGCAAAGTCTGTCCTTGCTGCAGTCAGGACCTCTACCCTCTTAGCTTTTTTGTCTCCAGGCTGAGTATTATGACACCTCCGCTGTGCTCCACACAGTCACCCGATGACTAAACAATATGACACAGACCCACAAATAAGTACAGTCGGTCCCTAAGATGCACAAGTAAAATCCTGCTCAAGTCACCAGCATTTCCATCACCCACACAGACATATTCTCTCCCTGGCAGCCTTGAGGAGGGAGGGCCCCCAAGCCCAAGCATCTTTATCTCCTGTTGGAGAGAACAGCAGCAGCCAGGGCAAAGGCAGGCTTTGAACAGCGCCGGTCCCTGCAGCATGGCTGTTGTTCAGCTCTTCCGTTCAGATAGTATGTTTATCCCACTCAGCCAGGACGAAGCCTGAGTCCCGAAAAATACATCGCAGGCAGTTCAGATAGGGTGCACAGTCATGTGACAGTTCAGCACCAAAACTTTGTGGTGGTTGACTGGGAAATCTATCCCACAGGCATTTGAACACTTGGTCTCTGATTGGTGGCACTGTTTGGGGAGGCTTAGGGGGTGTGGCCTTGATGGAGGAAGTATGTTGCTAGGGGTGGCCTTGGAGAGTCTGTAGTCTCACCCAGGCCTAGTTCACTCTCTCTGCTTTGGGCCAGCAGTTGAGAAGTGATGTCTCAGCTTCCCACCCCTGCCACACAGTTGCCTCTTGTAGCCATGTCTCCCCATGATGATAGACTTACCCTATCGAACGTCAAGCCAAAATAAACGCTTTCTTCTCTGAGTTTCCTTGGCTATGGTGATTTGTCACAGCAATAGAAAAGTGACCAGCACACTTAACATGAACACGTTTAGGAGCTAGAGAGATGACTCAGTAGTTGAGAGTGTATGCTGCTCTTATACAAGACCCAATTTCATTTCCCAGCATCCTGTTTGATGGCTCACAACCACTAGTAACTCAGGTTCTAGGGAGACTTGATGCCCTCTTCTGGTCTCCACAAGCACCTGCATGCGTGCACACACGCGTACACACACACACACACACACACACACACACACACACACGCACGCATTAATAATCAATGAAAGCAATCTTTTTAAAGGTGAGAAGACAGTTAGCTCACTGTGGTGACAGAATGTGCCTGCAAGCTCAGTATTTTAAAGGCTTAACTGGGAAATTTTTAAGAATGAGGCCAAGCAGATGCTAGTTCAAGTTATGAGGGCACAGAGTTGGGAGGGGGCAATGGTTCGAAGTTCAATACTGTGATAATATATGTAGTAGACCCTTTCAAGTCCCAGAGCAAGGGCTGGCAGACGTCTGCTAAGGTTTGGAGACGGTTCAGGTGTCTTCTTCAGCAGTTTGTGAGCCCCACGTGACAGCATCAAATCGTAGATTCCTTAAGAGGCGGGGCTTAGGTCATGGGGGGAGGGCACCTTGGAAGGGACTAATTAGAGTTTGTCAGCCAGTTAGGCCTCAAGAAGCTGGTTTATTGTTAAGTGAGGTTTTCCCAATAGAGTTGATCTCTTTTGCTAGATCTGTGTCTGTTTCTCCCTCATAGTGTGACACACAGGCAGGAAGCCCTGGCCAACACACCAGTATCTTCTTATTTGGACCCTCCTAACCACCAGTGTTATCAGTGGAACAAACCTCTAGGTTATAGTGTCCACCTTCAGCTATCGCAGCATAAGATATCCCAGGCCAGTGGGGAAGCCGGGGTAAGATGTGACAGACGCTCGACAGACAGAGCAAGACTAGCACATACACAGCCACAGTTGTAGGCAGCTTACAATGAAATGGTACAAGCGTAAGCGTCCAGAGCCATTAACAGTGTGGATGCTCCCCACATGTTAACTGTGGTTGGATAATCCAGTGCATTGTCTGGATTTGTGTAGCACATCTTCCCTGCCTACACAAAGAGAATTCTGTTGCACACACTTACCACAAATCCTTCCAAGTTAAAACATTGCAAACAATTTCATTCATTTCGGAGGCCCTTCCTGTCGCTCATCTTGGCTCCAGAGGTAAGGCTAATGGCCTGTGGTGAGGGTTAAAACGCATGCTCCCTGCTATCAGGAAGCTCCATACGAGTGCACCATAAAGTCATTTTCTTCTTCTATGCATCCTGGTTGGAACTCTCTATTGGTGGAGACAGCGACGGCTGTATTTATTGAACTCCTGCTATAAGTCAGAGACAATGAAAAGAATGTTAAGTGTATTATTTCACTAGATCTTTGTAGACAGCCCACAGGACCCTTATAATTATTAATGCAGGTCCATTATTAGTAAGGAACTGGGGAATAAAGGGTTATAATCTTCTCAAGGTCATGCTGGATCTAAAATCAAATGGTTGTGGGTTCAAGTCCCCTGATGCCTTCGGAAGTTGCAGCATCAGCAACAACAACATATCTATGGTGAATATTCCTATCCGGATGTCTTTTATAGTGTGTTTGCGTGGAGGTGGGTGGGCATAGGTATGTGCGTACCTCATGTGTATGCAGGTACCTCAGGCAGCCAGAAGGCGGCTTTGGATCTCCTGGAGTTGGAGCTAATCTGTAATCTGTCCAACATGGGTGTCAGGAACAAACTCAGGTCCCCTGCAACAGCAGTGAGTCCAGGTGAAACAGTAAAGTCAGGTTTAGGGAGAGGCCCTGTCTCAGAAAACATATGAAGAGAGATAGAGACAGACAGCCAAGGTCAACATATGACCTCCAATGTGTGTGTATGCATGGGTACACATACCTACATGTTCATGCATGTGCAGTGTGCACAAGCCGGCATACACAGCCTTCCATAAGTACATATGTAAGGAAGTGAGTTTCTGCTAAATCCATGATCCCAGAGGGAAGACTAGAGAGCCTAAATAAATGGCCTCTTGCTTCTCTTTCTTGAGGAAGACAAAACAAACAAAATGCAGCCACCTATATTCTTCTCTTGGAATTGGAATGTCTAATGTTTGTTTCTGGCCCATGATTCTCACCTAGAAGATGATTAAAAGTCCACAGTGACCAGTTTGTCTACTGTAAGGCAGAGCCAGTGAGAGGTGAGCATCGTGCCTCCTTAGGCTCCATTCTCCTGACAATGGCTCCGGTCTTGTGACCTCCGGAATCTATCAGAGCTACTCTTCACTGAACTGTATCTTAACCTTCCATGGGGTCAGACAGGGCTCCAGGGAGACTCCAGGCACACACTAATCTGTGGTCGTTGAGAGTGGGATTTCCTGCTGGAAGGACAGGAAGGAATTCAGATCCCAGCAAGCTCAAAGAGACAGTGGGGAGCTGGAGAGATAGTTCAGTTTATAAAAACACTTGCAATGCGTGTATGCATGTGGTCCATATGTGTGTGTGCACGTGCAAAGACATAAGGACTCGGATCTGTATCCTCAGCACCCACACAAAAAGCTGAGCAAGAAGGACTAGAGAGATGATGACTCAGTGTGCAAGCTCTGGCTACTCTTGCAGAGGGCTTGGTTTCCAATCCCAGTGTCCTCATGATGGCTGACAATCATCTGTCACTCTAGTGCCATAGGCTTCACTGCCCTTTCTGGTCTCCCCAGGAACCAGGCACACAAGTGCTAGATATACATACATACATACATACATACATACATACATACATACATACATGTAAGCAAAATATTTATACACATAAAATAAAAAGTTAATTACAAAAAAAAAGGCGAAGTAAGGCAGGATAAGTCTTTAACCCAGTCTGGGGATTGCAGGGGCGTGGGGGCAGTCCTCAGAGTTCACTAGCTAGATAGTCTAACCAATCAATGATCTCCAGGTTTATATCAGTAAGAGATGCAGTACAGTATTGTTATTATTGTTATTATTGTTGTTGTTGTTGTTATTATTATTATTATTATTATTATTGTTAGTAAGGAAGATATCTGAAGTTGACCTCTGTCTTGCACACATACACATTTACCCACAGAGATCCACTTCCTCCAGCAAAGTACCACCTCCTAAATGGTTCACAACCTTTCAAAACAGCACCACCAACTGGGGACAAAGAGCTCAAATTAGGAGCAGAAGGGTGGTGGTGAACCTATGCAGGGGTGGTAGGGTGGTGGTGAGTCTATGCCGGGGTGGTGGGAAGGTGTGGTTCACAGTTCAATCCACCTGGACTGCATAGTGAACCCCTGTCTCAACCAACCAGCCAATCAACCAGACTAACAAGAAACATCCAGGGATAAAGAAGGATTCTGGCTAAAGTCATCTAACACATTCGTTGCTCAACTGGGGTCTTGGTGCTTAAACATCACCTGGTTGGGGAAAGGGTGGAGAATGTCTCACTTTCACTGCCTCCACCTAAGCCACCCCTTAGCATAGTGTCTAAGGCTCTCTTGCTCTGTGACTGCAGAGGCGAGAACAGTGTGGGCAGGAAGGACACGTGGCTGAGACAGGCTGGGTTGTTTTGCTTGGGTTCTGACATGAAGTGATGGAGCCCAGAACCAAATGTATTCATTTATTCCATGGTTCTTGGGCAGTGCTGTGAGCCAGTTCCTGCTAAATGCCAGCACCCAGGAGACTAACCAGATGGTGCTCGGGATGTCTGGAAGCACCCAGACAAAGACAGGGTTGGGAAACAACAGGAGGTGACACACGTGGAGACACACGTGGAGACACACTGGAGCCTAGGTGGGTCCTGAGTGAGGACCCTCAGAGCCTCTCAAACCAGAATGAGAGGGAGGCCAGACAGAAGAAAGAAGACCAGGAAAAAAGAAATTAATCTTTTGGGGAGCTTTGGAACGCTGTCAGAGAAAGAAGCAGGCCTCTGTGTCCTGCCCACTCCTTATTTTTAAGTTGCTTGCTTATATTGTCTCTTGTTTCGCTTCATTTGGTTTGTTTGTTTTGAAACAATGTCTCTCTGTGTATCCGGCCCAGGCCACCCTCCATTTGGAAAGCATCTGAATCCCACCTCTACCAGGGGAGGCACCCTGTCTTAGAGTTTCATTGCCAAGGGAACTTTTACAAAGGACAGCATTTAATTGTGGCTGGCTTACAGTTTCAGAGGTTTAGTCCATTATCATCGTGACAGGAAGCATGGCAGTGTGCAGGCAGACATGGTACTGGAGGAGCCAAGAGTTCGACAACTTGATCTGCAGGCAGCAAGGAGGAGATTGAGTCCACAATGGGTGGAGCTTAAGCATAGGAGACCCCAAAGCCCACCCCCACAGTGACACACCCCCTCCAACAAGGCCTCAAAGCCCACCCCCACAGTGACACACCCCCTCCAACAAGGCCACACCCACTCCAACAAGGCCAAACCTCCTAATAGTGCCATTCCCTGTGGGCCAAGCATTCAAACACATGAATCTATGGGGCCCAGAACTATTCAAACCACCACACATCCCTTGTCCCATTCCAGCTCCCAGAGCTTTTGTTTATCTGTAGTAAAGACTCTGCTAGGAGGCTGGGTGTGGTGGAACCTAGCACTTGGAAAGCTGAGGCAGGAGTTCCACACTAGCTTGGTCTATATAGCTAGTTGCAGGCTGGCTACATATTGAGGCCTTGTCTCAAAAAATAACGTTAAAATAAAAGAAGCCTGTGCTGCTTGCCTCCCTGTGTTTCTTGCTGGTGACAGCGTCTTTCCTGGTTTGAAAGCTGGTACTGCCACGTCTTGCTTAGCCATCAGACTCCCTCTTCTCTGGCCTTCCAACATGGACTGAAGACAACAGTTCCTAAAGAACCTCCAGGCCTTCAGCAGCAGACCCAGGTTGCTGGAGCACACAGCTGGTGCGCTGAGCAACCTGGTTTGCTTCTCAGCACCTCCAACATGCCGCCAGCCACTGTTGGATGGCCCACCCTTGGTAAACTAGTCTCATGAAGGTCTTTTCATTACATATTCATTCTGTTGGCTCTGTCTAATAAACACACCCTATGGGAGAGAACATGGCTATTTGATTTTGAGGGTCCGGCTTATTTCACATACTGAGATAATGTTTAACTCCATGAATTTTCCTGAAAATAGATGATTTGTTTGTTTTTTATGCCCGAATAACTCTGCATATTTGTGTGGATGATGTCATTATGCAGCAAGGCGGGTCCAGGATAAGGCGAAGCCTATCATTGGATGAGAAGGAAGGGTAGGCGGGGAATCTAGGAAGGAGAGAGGAGGAAAAGCAGGGAAACAAGACGGAGATGATAGAGCAGGATGATCCAGATTCAGGTGGACCAGGTCAATTTTATCTTGTCTAGGTGCGCGGTTTCTATCTTTATTAATTGGCAGTGAATTTATTGTGTGGATGTATTGCGGATTGAGAGTTTAACATATAAATCTGAATGTTGGGTTACAGTTTGTGGAGTCTTGATTTTACCAGGGGATGGTTGCTGGAAGTGTGGGCAGAGTCCGTGATAGGCCAGCCCCATGCTGGACTTCTAGAACCATGATTTTGCGGGGTAGCTGGAACCAGAGAGTTCGAGGCTAGCAGAGAGTCGCCGGGAGAGATACTAATCAGAGATAAATTAGCGCTAGTTCAAGTGGCCCGTTGGTGCTGGAACTAGCGACCACCAGGGTGCTCTCGGGAACTGGTTCCGCCGTTTTTTATTTTTACTGCAACATATTTGTATACTACATTTTCTTTGCTTTTAAATCGACTGCTAGGCACTAAGCTGCAACAACTAAGTAGATACTCAGGAGTGACGTAGATAAACCACACAAAATTCCATTATTACTTTTTTCCCCCCTGCAAGACACAGTCCCATTATGTAGCTCTACCTGGCCTTGAACTTGCTGAGTAGACCAAACTTGCCTCAAATTCTCAGAGATCTTCATGCCTCTGCCTCCTACATGCTGGGATTAAAGATGTGTGGTCGCTGTGCCAAGACCATTTCTAATTTTTTGAGGACGTCTAGGAGCCTTCTTGAAATAGCTCTAGTTGGAGATTTTTCTCCTGGTTTCTCTAGGCCTGGAGTCAGAGGAAGGACTGCTTGCCACGAGTGACTCTTAAGGGCTCATGGTCCTGTTTTCTGTGGTCAGTGCTGGGCCCAGGGCTTTAGTGTATGACTCCTTATGAACCTGATCCCCTGTGAGGTACCAGGCCACTAATCTCAGACCGTGGGCTTCCTAACCTGAGCTGGCAGCAGCTTTAGTCCATAGATCTAACAGGCTGTGTAACCTTCCAGGAGCACACAGGCTGGGAAACCTTAACACATTGTTGTTTTGTGAATGAGTCTAAGTATTGGAGTTTCAGGTATGCATCACCACGCATGACTAGCAGTCTTAAACTGTGAGAGCCCCAGCAACAGCACCCAGGACTAGATGGGAGCATGTTCTGCATGCAAAGTTGTTTATTATGTGAACTTCTGACCCGGCTATCCTGGCAGCTCTGGGCTGGGAGGCAGATAAAAGGTTTGCTTGCGTAAACAAAAAGGGCTGTCCACCGGACCCTCCATAGCTCTTTGTGGTCCTAGCACATTTACTGTGGACACTCCCTTGCCGGCCTTCCCCAGAGCTTGGCTGGGTCCACACAAAGGGGCTCTGTTCCTGCCCATGCCCATTTGTGATAAAAGGCTTAAAGCCCTGCCAGCCAGGCCTGGTAATGATGTTGCTGATGACTGTATAATCATCGTCAGTGCTCCCCCGGGCTGCCTAGGAGCCAGGCGCTTTGCTGGGTGCTTTGAGGAACTATTTCTTACAACAGACCCAGGAGGGAGATTGAGTTCCTGCCTTCCTTTTGTAGAGGAGGCCAAGAGAGCTCAGAGAAGTGGAGAAAGCCGTCAGGTCACCTGGGAGAAGAGGAAGTAGTATTGCTTTGGACCAGAGTTTTAGAATTGAGTTGCAGTGCTAGGGACTGGGGAAATGGCTTAGTGGGGGAAGGGCTTGATCCCTGGCACCCACATTTTTTTTAAAAAAAAAAGCCAAGCCTGGTAGGGCACACTTGTAATCCCAGCACTGAGAAGGAACAGGAGGAGGCAGAGGAGGAGGAGGAGGAGGAAGAAGAAGAGGAGGAGGAAGAAGAGGAAGAAGAAGAGGAGGAGGAGGAGGGTGGATCCTATAGTCAGCCAGTTCAGTGTAATCATTAAACTCAGGCCAATGAGAGATTTAGTCTCACATATCAAGATGGATTCCTCCAGAGGAGTAAACTGGAGTTGGTCCTTTAACCTCCAAATCCACATGCCCAAATGTACCACACAAGCATGCTCACCCCACATTGAAATGCAGGGGCTCCTGTCCAGTTTCTTATTTTTAAGGCAAGCTTTTGTTGTTCTTTTATAACAAAGGAAAAACCATATTTCATAAAGTAAGAAAACTTTAGGGTTATACACACTGGCTTATCCAAGATCATGAGTCTAGAACGCTTTGTAGGATAGCAGCATCTGAGTCCTGGTTGTGAAACCCTTGTCTGAGAAGGCCTCCTGGGGCGTTGAACAAGCTTTTCTTTATCAAACACACACACACACACACACACACACACACACACACACACACACTTTACCTTTTGCTGCCTGTTGGTGAAAAATACCCCTACAAAAGCAAATCACAAGAGAAAAGGTTTATCTGTTTTTGCTTTACCATTGTGGGGAAATGCTTTCCCCATTGTGGGGAAATTAAAGTGGTGAAAACTTGAAATAGCTAGGTATATCATATCCACAGCAGGCACGCTACAGCCACAGTTAAGAGCAGGGAGTGATGAGCTCACGTGTGCATGCTGGTGTTCCGCTCTCTTTCTTTCTGCTCATTCTTTCCAGGACCCTTGCCTACAGAAAGGTGCTACTCACAAGTAGTCAGGTCATCCAAACTTGACTAATGAAATCAAGAACACACTCCCCTAGACATAACCAGAGACCTACCTCCCGAGTGATTCTGGGTTGTGTCAAATTGACAACTGAAATTAACCATTACAAGCTCACATCCATACAATTTCTCCCTTTCGTGGCCAGTGCAGTGGCTTTCAATGTGTAGGCTCCAAAGTCACATGCCCACCGCGGAGATCAAGGCACAGAATCTTCCAGTTTCATCCTCAACTCCTTCTCACCTCAGTCTCTGACAAGGCATTTGTTTGCAGGCCCAGTAGTTTGACTTTTCTAGTGAAACCTGCTAACTAGAGGCATAGCTCAGTGGTTAAGAGCACTGTCTGCTCTTCCAGAGGTCCTGGGTTCAATTCCCAGCAACCACATGGTGGCTCACAGACATCTGTAATGGGACCCGATGCCCTCTACTATACTGTGTGGAGATAACAACATTCATCTAGTGGAAACTGCTTCTTTAAACCTAGCTTCCTGGGGTTGGGGATTTAGCTCAGTGGTAGAGCGCTTGCCTAGAAAGCGCAAGGCCCTGGGTTCGGTCCCCAGCTCCGAAAAAAAAAAAGTAAAAGAAAAAAGAAAAAACCTAGCTTCCTTCTCTTCGTGTAATGTGTCTGAGATGTGTCCATATTGTATGTACAATGTAAGAGTTTATTCCTTTCAACTGACGCCTGACAAGGCTCCTAAGGTCATAAAACCCACAGGAGCCACCTCCACTTTTCTGGAAACACCTACCAGGTGAGCAGTGTGTGACGGGTCCTGCCTCAGTATCTTCAGGAAGGCTCTGCCCTCCTGGTGGTGGTGGTGGTACTGTGACTAGAAGTCAAGATTGATTCTTAGCTGCACAAGAATTTCCTAGAGGCCTCCCCAGTGACGTGACTGATAGCATCAGTGTCATATACTGTATCAACACTGGGCTAGGAGCCCAGGGATTGGTTGCTAACCTGAGCATCTTGCAGGAGAAGGTCCAGTCCTAGAAGGATCCGAACCCAGTTCTGTCAAGCTCCCCATCCATCCCTCTTCCCGCTTCTCCAGCAGTTTCCAAGAACATCAGGAGGATGGGTAGCACTGCTGGGTGTGTGAACAAGCTAACCCAGAAGCTAGAGGAGAAGCTGATGAGAGGACAGAAGAAGAGCTTTGTGGTGAGGCCTAATGATAACGAGAGGCTTTGCAAGGATGCTTCCTTGTGGTCTCTGGAGCCAGACACTGGACCACAGCATGAAAGGAACCCCATGTCACACCTACCAAGTCAGCACCTCTAAACACAGCAGGCATCTAGAAAAGGGAATTGGCTCCATTCAACCAGCATTTTAAAACAAACAGGCAAACAAATCAGACAAACTGTCCAAGGGAAGAAATAAACACACATTCAGTCCGCAAGAGGTAGAGTGGAGGGGACTGGGTAAACACATTTTTGGTTTTCTTCTTCTATAGATACCTGATAGCTTGAGGATAATCTTGAACTCCCCACTGTCTTGCCACCACCTCCTACGAGCTGAGACAGTAAGTGTTTCAAATAGTCCTTCCCTGGGAGATATGAACAACATCTTGTTCCCTCCCTGTAAGGCCCTGATGACAAACTAAAGTGGGACTTCATCCAAGTTTACCCTGGGGGCAACCAGTGAGATCCTCTGGGCTTCCTTACAGAGCATGGGTGAGAGGCTACTTGCAACAGTGTGGAGATCTCTAAGTGGCCACACCAGGAATTCTTTATCCAATGTGGATGATGGCTTCCCCATAACCCTCCATGGTCTGTGGGACAGCACCTCTGACAGCCTGAGAGATTGGGGTAGAGTTGCATACAGCTGGCTGGGAAGAGCAGGGGAGAGTGGCTTGAATCACAGAGGAGCATCCATTGTCTCTCCTAACCTCCTACTTCTGAGGGGACTCAACGGGCCTGCTCCCTATGGTCTTCCGAAAGCAGGCTGCTTTGCTGGGAGGTCCAGGTTCTATAATAATAACCATTCACCAGCAGGCTCTGCCACATTTTCTTTTTGTGAGCCAGTTTCACCAAAATACTCCTCCTGCTTGTTAGTCATCCCCCACTTCAGACACATGTGATAGCACAGAGAGCCCACGGACACACCTGCTAGCCAAAGAAACAAGGCAACCAGCCTCAAGGCTCTCCCTCCTGTGCTGTGCTACAAGGGTGATGGCCAGGATAAGGTCCTATGGGTCTTTTTGGCACCACCCATGGAAACTTGGCAAAAGAAACACTATTTTGGATATCCAGTGGCTGTTACTCATGGAAACCATGAATCCACGTAGACAGTCTTTCCAAGGGCAGATGGAGTTTCCATTCAGAAAAATCTTGGCACCTTTTTTTTTTCCCTGAACTATTTTATGTTACAGGCAGGATCAGGGAAGTCTCCAGGAAACTTCGCATACGGCATAGACTAGCAGGGGCTGGCTAACGGAGGGGAGCTGCTCTTGGTAACTTGTCTCTGTTCAGCAGGAGCAGATGATCCTGCTACTTAGAAACCTCAAAGGAAGACAGTGAACTCCTGTGAATAAGTAGACTGCCTTGAAGAGCATTGCCTCCTTAAAATGAAAGCAAGCAAGCCAGGCCCAGCGGTTCTAATCCGGGCACTTGGCAGGTGGAAGTGGAATGATTCAGGAGTCAGACACCTTTGCCACTAGTGAGTTGGAAGCTGGCCTTGGTTACGTGAGGCAGCCTCAGATCAGTAAACAGATGGGAAGAGCAGCGGAGAATGAAGCACACGTCCAACTGGGCAGGCCACGTGCAAACACGACATTTCTTTTTATGGGTCGAGTATCTGCGAGGATCCTGGAACAATCCTCCAAGGACTTGAAGAATCTAAAGATAGATATATATGTCTCTAAAGATATATATGTCTCTAAAGATATATATGTCTCTAAAGATATATATGTCTCTAAAGATATATATGTCTCTAAAGATATATATGGATCTCAGAAGGATTCATTTAAAAAATAAAAAAGCGCCAAGGGTCCAGGCGGTGTCTCAACCTCTCTTCTCTCTCAGACTCATGAATGAGTGGGTTTCTCTCTTTCTCATTTTGATGGTTTCTTCAGCCTTAGATCAAAGAGAGAAGATGGGTCAGCTTCGCTGAGCTGCCCATCCTCAGTTGAGTGGAATGAGGTGGCCACCCACGCCAACCTGCCCTCCACCCTGTTGCTATGAGATGGAGCAAGGATGGTGGTCCTTCACGTACCTTATAGGAGTCAGGTTTGACCTTTGTTTCCCCTGCCCTCCCTGCCCTCCCTGTCCCACCTGTCTATGTACCTGTTCTTCATGGTGCCGTGGCCTCACAGGCTTGAATTTACTTAGCGTGTCCCTGTGGCTGCTCTGGAATAGATTGAAGGCGGCTGCAGGGACTTGAGTCTATGCGTGTAATCATACCTTTTTCATTTAAGCCATGAAAACAGCCACCAGAGACATTTTCTCTGCCTGTAACTCCACCCATTTTAGTCCAACTTATTTGCGGGGAGGAGAATTTATTGGGTTACATCTCTGAATCACAGTGGATCACTAAAAGAAGTCAGGACCAAACCCAGGATTAGCACTGCCCACAGTGGGATGGGCCCTCCCACATCAACTGTCAATCAAGAAAATAAATTTGCCAAGGGGTCAATTTGATGGGAACGATTCCTCCTCAGTTGAAGTTCCCTCTTTCCAGATGACTCTAGTTAGTGTCAAGTTCACAAAACTAAGCAGCATGCACACACAACAAGCAGCACACACACACGCACGCACACACCACAGCACCATTGGCTCTGTCTGGAGATTCACAAAGTATGTAACAAGCATACTTAACTATGTACAAGTGCATTCTCCATAACACGCTTCAAATAACTTTACAAAATGAAACAATCATGGCAAAGCACATTAATCTTATAAGTTATTTCAACTTATATTCACCATAATCTATTTGAGATGGAGAGGGCCAAGTGGTGCTATAGGCCTACGAGCCTTTTATTTGGAAGGTAGAGGCAGGAGAATTAGGAATTAAAGTAAACACCTCATTTGCATAGAGCCTGGCCTTACATATATAGCTGTATTAGAAAACGGGGAAAAACGGTTTTGTGTGTTTTCTGCTGCCTCTCACTCAGAAGCAGGCTACACATTTAAGCCTGGTATTATACCTGTATTTGTTACTATTTGCAAGAACTCATGAGCAATATCTGTTATTATTTTATGTTTTAAAAATATGTACATACCGTAGTCTGTGAATTTCGTTTCGATAACTGCCTCTTCCAACCTTACATAATGTTTCTGAGACTTAGCGAAATCGTTGCCTATAAATGTCACTCATTCTTTTTATTGCCACTCAGTATTGAGCTCTGTGTGTGTGTGTGTGTGTGTGTGAGAGAGAGAGAGAGAGAGAGAGAGAGAGAGAGAGACCCAGTTTATCCTCTCTCCTCATCAAAAGTGCCAACAAATGGCCTTGGATGCTCACAGCACACACAGAGCTTTGAGGAGCAGTGCTGTACAGGCCTCCTTGGGCGTGTGTTTCGGGGGGCAGAGAGCAAGATTCAAAACTGCCCAGAAGCATCTAACTCTCTAGGAAATTTCTAGTGAGTGACAAGCGTGCGGGGACCACGTCCTCATCCACGAAATGAGATGTTTATGTCACAGTTGGTTCTCCGAGAGAGAATGTGAGAATTTAGAATGTCGCATAATTATTCCAAAAAGTGCTCCTGATGCTCTGAAAGAAGACAGACAAATAAACAAAACCACACCCCCTGTGGTGGTTTGAATGAGAGATGTCCCTGATAGGCTTGGGTATTTGAACACTTGGTCCCAGTTGGTAAAGGAAGTAGGTCACTGTGGGGTGGGCTTTGAGATTATATGTAATCACCTAATTCTATTTTTTCCTCTCTGCCTGCCTCATGTTTGTAATTAAAGATATGAATTCTCAGCTTCTTGTTTCCTGTACTTTCCCCCCATCACTGGAGGATAAGAACACTACCCAATTTTTTTTTAAAGCACACATCTTTAATTCTTTTTTTAAAAAGATTTATTCATTTATTATATATAAGTACACTGTAGCTGTCTTCAGACACACCAGAAGAGGGCATCAGATCTCTTTACAGATGGTTGTGAGCCACCGTGTGATTGCTGGGATTTGAACTCAGGTCCTCTGGAAGAGCAGTCAGTGCTCTTAACCACTGAGCCATCTCTCCAGCCCCCAACACTACCCAATTTTAAACCAAATTTGAAGCAAGCTTTAATTAAGTACTGGTCAGGTTGATGACCTCTGGTCAAAGCTATCTCCGGGTTTCCAGGAAATAGCCATAAATCACATTTTTCAGGGGTTTAAAATGGCAAAACCAACAATTCACCACATTTCCCATCCGGCCCAATCAGGGACAAGCATACTTCCTAACGTATTCCCGCCCCTGTACCTGCCGCCTACATCCAATCAGGGGCGAGTGTACATCCTGATGTATTTTCTGCACATGCACTTCCTGCCCACGTGTGATCAAGCACATCTAGTGCAGATGGGAAAAACAAACATAGGACAGACAGAAACTTATTCCTAACTCTCTTATCTGCAAATATAACCCCTTAACTGGTGTTAACGAGGTGTATTGTTCTTGTTCCTGCTTTGGTCTCACAGTTGCCACGCCCCCTCTGCATGAACCCTTATCCCCCTGGGACTGTAAGCGGAATAAACTCTCCTCCTTAAGCTGCCTTTGGCCGCGGTGTTTATCTCAACGGCAGAGAAGTAACTACCACCTCCACCGCCCCTGATGTCCCTTGTGCATTTAGATCTTGGACAAAGATAAAACTGCCAGTGTGGCGCTTCAGAAGGTTCATTTTTCCAAACATGACAGGTCTGTGCAAATCTGTCCCCTCTCCCCTCCAGCCTGCCCCTCAGCCCTTCATCTCACAGACGCCACCTACAAAGGGACTCTTTTAACAGTCTCCAGGGTAACTGGGCTTTCTTTGCCCACATCCAAGCTCTTCAGGGCCAAGACCATGTATGGACTGGGGTGGTATCCATCGCTACAGCTTGCTCAGTTCCTCTGCCACCTGGGGCTGCTTGCTAGACTGGTGCAAAGCCAGGCAGGTAGAGCAGTTATAATTGAGTAGTGTATGGTTTCTTTTTCTCTTATTTTCCTTTTCTTTTTGCGATAGTTTTAATAACAAAACTATTTGTAAAACAGTTCTGCAAAGAATGTGGTCACAAAATTGATATTCCCCCCTATTAGAAAGCACAGCCCGTCGGTTGCCATTAGGAAAAGCCTTTGTAATTTGGTTAGCAGTAGATCTGAGGGGAAAGACAGGGCTTATCTGGGGAGATCCTCAGCATTTTATAGACACATAGAGAGCTGGAGAGCAGATTTGGCCTCTCGCAGTTCCTCACCCGACGCTGGATACACACACACACACACACACACACACACACACACACACACACACACACACACTACTCCAGGTCAGCTTTCATCTCTGTTGGTGAGTGAACACTGAGCTACAGTGACTGACAGGCAGGGCGTCTAAAGCTCAGCAGGCTTTTCACACCGGGTCAGCCATCTCCAGAAAGCTAAGGAGTGGCTGAGCAAGGCCTGTCAGACACCAGGAGGGAAGAGC
Source organism: Rattus norvegicus (assembly GCF_021556685.1). Lineage (NCBI taxonomy): Eukaryota > Metazoa > Chordata > Mammalia > Rodentia > Muridae > Rattus > Rattus norvegicus. The sequence goes on along the minus strand of NC_141534.1, from coordinate 179,218,357 downwards.
AAAGCATGCTGGGGAGGAAGCTTTCCTTGGACGCCATGAGTCTCTCCTTAGAGGCCTAGAAGAATGGCTTGATGTCCCAGCTTGGCCAGAGGCAGGTCTGTAGTCATTGACTGAGTGTGACCTAGCTTCTCTGAGTCTCCCTTCCATTCTCTGCCTATGTGACAGTGACAGATACCCCCACCACACACACACACACACACACACACACACACACACACACACACACACACACACACATCAGTGACAAGCAGTTGCCTAGTAGGAAAAAGACCTCAGAGAAGCCACGGCCACTGCTGTAGACTCAGGTGTACAGACATGGCACAGTGGTCACCATCTCAAACACTCACTTCCTGTGTTTCCCCAGGGAAATCGCTCATCTTCTGCTCCCAAGTCACCTCAGATACTTCCCAGCTGAAGGATAGCAAAGAAGTATAAAGCGTTCAAAGGTAGAAACTCTGGAGCTGGTTTACTGGTTTTAAATCCCCATCTAACTCCTGGTTGGTCTGGGAACCTTAAGAAAGGGTCCTTGTTTGAGACCAAAAGTAACAACTTCATTAGTAAAACTGAATAAATAAAATAAAAAAGTAAACAAATAAATAAAATGCTTGCCCACTAACCCCGTCACTGTACCAATACACCAGCACCTATTACAATAAGCACACGGCCCCGATTTGTGTCTCAGGATCCGGTGTGCAGGCCTAAGGCCCTTCGGAGACAATGGAGCTCCTGGTTCCCCGTGGGTGGGTGGGGGAGGGGCTGGTGAAGAGACTCCAGCAAGTCAGTGACCTGGGAGCAAACTTCAATAGCTACCCCAGGGGACAGATGAGGCATGTTCCAGTTGGCATTCTATTACTGTGATAAAAATCATGATTAAAAGTCAATTGGGGGAGAAAAGGGTTTATTACCTCTTACAGATTTATACTCCATCATCAAAGGAAGCCAGGCCTGGAGTTCAAAGCCAGAAGTAGGAACTGAAATAGAGGCGATGGAGGAAGGCACTGTGCTGTCTTTTTCTCCTCTGGCTTGCTTAGCCACTTTTCCTACACAGCCTAAGCCCAACGGCCTATCAGTGGCATCACCCACAGTGGCTGGGGTCTCCTACATCAATTAGCAATTAAGAAAATACTGTATAGATATAGCCCCACAGGCCAAGCCAATGGAGGCGGTTCTCAACTGTGTTCTTTTCCCAGGTGGCTCTCGTTTGTGTCAAGTTGACAAAAAATTATGGAGCACAGGGAAGAAACGGGAAAGGTCAGGAGATGCTCGGCGGCCGCCCAGGTGTCAGGATAGATAATCAAAATAGTGGGAGAAAGGTTTTCGAAAACCCGTTTTTTAAAGTTCTCCCTTTCTAGGCACTGAAGAGATAACTGCCAATAGGCAAGGTTGCTATCTCAAGTTACACGGCCTGTTTCCAAGCCCCGACCCCTCTGCATGCATCGTGCGTATTAAGTAGGAATTACACGTACAACTATAGCCTGCAGCATACATCAAGCTATGTTACAGATCATTCTAGTTTGGCAAAACTGGAGCTGTTGGTGTCAGTTCTAGCTACTCTGGTATGTCGCCTGTCTAGGGGCTTGCTGACATTCTGTTGACCCATTCTCGTGGCCAAAAGTGGATTTTCCTGGCTGAGGACCGTCTAGACTACCCTCTGATGGCTGAGGGGCTGGGTTTCCATCCCTGCGTCCAAGGCAGAGGCGGGCTTAGAGCTAGCAAGGTGAGACCCAAGAAGGCTGTAAAATATAGTAGAAACCTGGGCTATCGCGGAGGTAGGGGGCTGCCAGAAAGAGGATAGAACCCTGCAGATGGGCCTCCCAGGATTTAGAGGCAGGCATGAGCTGTGAGATCGCAGGCGGCCTGGAGAGCGATTGGCTGTGCAACCGCCCCATCCCGCGCGGCGGAGGCGTGGTGGACTGGGGGGCGCAGGCTGCAGCTTTCTGGTACCAGGGCTTCTGCATCCACGCCGCGTACAGTGCATATTCTGCTCCGGCTGCTCTGTGGAAGCCCTGCGACCGGTCGTGACCAGATCCATCTTGCAGCTCAGCTTTGTTCATTCGAAGTGGGTGAGCGGTATGGTCATCGTCGTGGGCATGGCTCAGCTGGGTCTCCCTTAGGTAGAGGTGGGGGATTCATGCATTTGTATCACTATGGGAGGAGGATGATCTGGGCTCTCTATCGAGCCCTGCTCCTGGCTAGAAGAGGCTAGAGTCTTAGTCAGGGGCCAAGATCAATAGAATTGCTCGGTAAACTAGTAAAGAAAGGGACGGGGCTTGAACCTGTAGCCTAGCTGTCCACTGGTCCGGGCAAGTGGTCTGCAATAAAGAGAAGAAGACTTAGGTTCTGAAGCTGGGTTTTCATTAGAGTGTCAAGCGTAGCTCCTCCTAGGTACTAGAACCGGGTTTGGGGGATTGGGGTATCCAGGCTGGAGCGGAGTAGCGGTCACCCTGTTTCCAGCAGATATTGAGTCTGGGAGGGGGCTGGGTCTCGCTCCATCTGGGGGCGGGCAGAGCGGCGGGGCGGGGCGGGACGGGGAAGAGGGGTGGTCCTGCAGTCTTTGATAGCGTTCCGGGACACACAGGCGGCGGCCAGCGCGGAGCAAACATGCAGTGGCTCCGGGATATTTTGCTGTGTATGCTGCTAGCGGCGGTGGTCCCCACTGCCCCCACTCCTGCCCCGACGGCCACTTGGACTCCGGCAGAGCCGGGCCCGGCTCTTAACTACCCTCAGGAGGAAGCTACGCTCAATGAGATGTTCCGAGAGGTAGAGGAGCTGATGGAAGACACTCAGCACAAACTGCGCAGCGCGGTGGAGGAGGTGGGTGCACCCCGAGGGCGCCGGGCTCGGAAAGTGCGAGGATGAGAAAGGGAGTGGGCCTGGAGGGATGTGGGGGAGGCAATGTTTCTCAGCGCTGGTTGCAGCGCTGGCCAAAGACCTGGCTTTGTGCAGAGCTGGAAAAGGCCTGACGGCAGACGTAGACTGCCTTGAGTGTAGCGCTGGGTGATCCTTACTCTCGGCCGGTTCTATGTGCCTGCTGAAAGGTCTGAATGCATCCCTGTCCACCAAGGGAGGCTCGGAGGAATTCTCCCCGGGGAGCTGGAGCCACCGAATCGCTGATGTCTTCGGGTACTCAGCCGGCTGTCCCCTGTTGGAGCTGAGCTGAGGTTGGGGCCACTCTGTTGTCCCAGTGCAGTGGATTTGCAGAGATTGGAGCAGCTAGCTGCAGACAGCTTCAAGTTCCAACATGTCCCTTGGGCATTAAGCCTGTACCATCTTCCCCAAGAAACAGGATGCCAGTCGTGCGGAAAAGAGTCTTGAGCTCTGCTAACAGTCTGTCTGGCTCCCTTAAATGTGTTGTGGGGCAGCAAAGGAGTGCTGAAGTAGAGTCCTAAGAGTCATGGTCAGAAGGGAGGGTATGAGAGGTGCTGCTCACCTACACCAGTGTGTTTGGGAGACCAAGGTTCAGATTCTGCCACTCAACAGTAGGTGGATTGACTGTGGTCAATCGTTTAGCAGCCCGACCTCCGTTTCCTACGAGAATTACCTGAAAATTGCCAAAAATGTGGTACCTGGCAGATGAGAGGCAAACTTTGGTTTCTCATCTTCCAGGAGCCAACACTTGGGTAGCACCCCTCTCCGTTTCCTAAGATGGGACCCAACCATGTTGAAAGCTGCCTGAATCTCCTTGATCAGCTGGTGGCTAGCCGTCCTTGGCACTTAGTGAGATGGGCGTTTGGGTTGGAATGAAACCAGCCATTGCAGTGAACCAGACAAGTGAGTTGGGGTCTTGGCGTCTCTATGTGGTAACTAACCACTTGGGTAGTTTTAAATGTTGGCCGCTGCCTGCTGGGATAGGTTGATTTCACCTCAGCATGTATAGTTTGGGTGTATTTTGCCCTCCATTCTCCAAGCCAGGCTGATGGGCTTTGCAGGGATCGCTGGATTGAGATGCAGGGACACGAGCAGCCATATATGAGTATCTACCAGACAGGCCTGGGGCCCAGGACCTGTGGGTTTTCTGAGCTCATGGAGCAGTTTGCATATAAAGTGATTGAAGTGTGTGTGTGTGTGGGAGGGGTCAGCAGCCCCCAACTCTGTGGCTCTAGATTGCATGGAGCTCCTGACCGTTTTTGCTCAAGTCAGGCCTCCTGCTATTCTTACCTGGGTTGTAGGACTTTCCCACATACACATGGATTCCCAGGAACGCTGACAACAGCACTTCCATGTTTTAGCTCTCTAGGAAGTGCCCGCCACAGTTCAGAAGGTTTGTAGCAGGGCTCTCTGATATCAGCTTCCTATGAGGAGTGCTTAGCCTTTACGGCCACAGTGCAGTTTGGAACCCCATCAGACCTTAGTGCTATGCTTTTCCCGTGGAAATTTTTATCATTTCCACTGCTCCACTGCTGCCCATCTGGACACATCTCTGCTTAAGTTGTGCAGATTGGCTGGAAACAAAAGACATTGATCATCACATCTAACAAAGTCAATGACATTACCCTAGATTGGCCTCATGGATTGTGGAGATGGGAAAGGAGAGGGGGATGTAGACAGTGAGGACCAACTGTCTCTCATTTGATCCCAGGACTACCATTTATTAGTGATGGGATTCAGGGTCTGAACTGGAGAAAAATCTTTGACCCACCTCTGGATCAAAGAGAAGATTTGAAAATAGAAAAGCAAATTACCCTGTCAAAAATTGGTATAAGAAAAGCAGGTAGATATAGACCAAGTGCCTTCCTCATGAGGTCATTATAAATAAGAAGGACTATTGGGTCTCAGGAAATAATGGCTATCTTTATTGTTATAGTAATACCAGTAGTGTGGCCAGGCTTAGTGGTACTTACTTGTAGTTCCAGCCCTTGGGAGGCTGAGGCAGAAAGATTTGAGGCCAGCCTGGGCTACATAGTCAGACCCTCAATTACAAACCAAACCAACCAACCAACCAACCAAACAAACAAACAAAAAAACCCAACAACAACAACCCAAAGAGAAACAAACAGTAGTAGCACGAATAACACACTATTTACCAACATGTGGTCAATCCTCAGTGAAACCCATCTTTAAAATGTCTTGGGCTCTGACTGTAGCTCAGCGGTAGAGCCTAGCATGCTTGGGGCCCTGAATTTGGGTTTGATTCCCAGCACTGAAGTGGGGTGGGAAGAAAGAGAAAAGAAAAACGCAAAGTTTTAAAAACCAGACTTAAAATGGTGTATGATTTTAATAGGTTTTAGATATTGGCTTTTTAAAGATAACTTTTATTTTTATTTATCAGTATTATGTGTGTGTGTGTGTGTGTGTGTGTGTGTGTGTGTGCATGGTGTGTGTATGTGTGTGTGTGTGTGTGTGTTGGTGGCTGTGTAGGCGTGCATGTACACATACCTGTGTGCCACAGGTCAGAGAGGACAACCGTGGAGTTGGTTCTTCCCGTTCACCTTTGCGTGGGTTCCAGGGGTTGACTTGAGGCTGGGAGGCTGGGACACAGTGAGCATCTTTGCTCTCAGAGCCATCACCAGCCCAGCTTTTTAAAGAAACTTCCAGAAAGCCCCTTAAATGTCACAAACACAGGACAGTTACTGTTGAGCTGTTATTCAAGAGAATGAGAAAGGACCCGAGCCAGAAGCCATTAATGTTTACATAGTTGAGCCATGAATCTGCTTTCAAGTAACTTCCTGGCATTTTATTTTTTCCAGCTGCCTTAGGCTGTTGTTGTCTCTTAGGGGACAAAGTAGCTGATTTTCTAGGATTATCTTTAGAGAAAGCAAATCCTCCAAAGTCTTCTATCTGAGAAGTTCCTGGTTTTCTTGTTTCGTTATCCCGTGTCCTTAAGAAGTGTATGTTAAGGACAGAGCCACTTTATCCCCTCTGCCCTCATTGCCACATCTATAATTGGTATATTTGAAATGTTTTAGTAAATATGATAATTTGGTGTGTGTGTGTGTGCGCGCGTGCCCCACTGTATTCATGTGGAGGTCAGAGAACACTTTAGGGAATTGGCTTTCTCTTCCTACCATGCGGGTCCCGGGGACTGAACTCTGATCATCCGGGTTTAGTGGCAATGCCTTTGCCCATGCTCCATCTCCCAGCCTGTAACTGGCTTATTATAGAGGACTCTTACTGTCTGACTGGGTCCTGGGAGGCACCCCAATACCAAGCCTGGATTCATCTGTGCAATTTTCCGACTGTGCTCCTTTAATACCCATGAATTTGATGGGCTGCGGATGCTATTTTTTAACAGCGTTCACATTCTTCTGCTGTGAAGCAACTACTGCTTCAGGCTTAAGTTTCTCTTGCTGGTGGCAGGAATCACTGTGGTCGAAGATTCCATGGTAAACTGTACTTTTAGTTTATGGTTTCATGAAACAGTCCTCAGCTCATTTGTGTTGTTACAGCCACTGGCAGAGAGGGGCTGGGGTTCGAGAGGGACAGCCATCAGTACCCTGGAGATTTGGGGACTTGCCAGCTCTCTGAAAGCCAAACGCTACAATTCCAGTTCCAATGGAATTTAGAACACATTAAGACAGTCTTTTTCTGGACACACCCTCTACAATACCTTGCTTTCCTTATTTCCAGCCAAACCTTACTTTTTTGCTAAACATGCCAGCTCCCTTTCTTTAAAAATGTCATTTCCTTCCCACCCATCCTGTCTAGTCCTGGTTTCTTCTCTTTCTTCTCCACTTTGTCACAATGGGAGCTTTTCAGATGCTTGCTGTTGGCTGCCTGCCCTCCTGTGTCTCCCAAGCTGGCTTCTTCACCATCTGCTTCCTTACAGGAGGCTATAAGGAGGGAGCTGCTCCTGTCCCCTGTTAACCCTACAGCAGGTGTCATATTCATGCTCAGACCGGAAGTCCCTTAAATCTCATAGCTGCTGAACAAAGAGGGGAGCATCCTCACTGTCCATGTATCCAGTCTGTGGTTTAGAGGGGCCTTAGTATTGCCCAAGGCTATGTGGTTATTTAGGGGTAAATCTGGGGCTTAAGTTTACTTAAGGGAGTTAAAAGCCAGCCTCTGGTACGTAGTGAGTCAGAGGCCAGTCACATGAGACAAGTCAAGAGAGGAGAAAGACATGAGACAAGTCAAGAGAGGAGAAAGAAAGAATGAACGAAAGGAAGGGAGGAGCAGAGATAGAGTGAGTGATTGTTTTCAGGAGAAAAATGCCTTTTGAGGTTTGCTTTTCAGAGTCAAAACAACAGCATATTAGAGCGCTCGAAGCACCTACTGCGCAACGCACCACAGCTGAGGCTTCTTCACAGGTCGGAGGAGGTGCCCCTTAGGCTTCCATGGTTGTCTCTGTCAGGGTTGAAGAGACCTCATGGTCCTGGAAGCTTCACTATTCCCTCTCATCCATGACCTGGGCTGCCCTTGGATCTGCGGAGCTGTGGAATGATCCTTCTGTCCCCTGTCCACTCAGCAGGGCTGGAGATGTGATAGACCCGGAAAGAAAAGCTGAGTGTAAACTCGTGTCACTGCTGTTTGTGACACAGGTGTCAGTAAGGCTCCCGGGACCAGAAGATCTGAGGGTGTGACCTCAGAGGCCCGACACCAAAGGCCGATTGATAAGTGTTTCTGAAGGACTGGAAGCAGTGTGGGTCCCGGAACCCATCTATTGATCCCATAGAAGATCCACTCAGAGTCACTGAGAGATGGGGTGGGGAAGGGAACTCCTGAAGGATATTCTGTCTGAATTTCAGTCTTCCCACATTCACCAGATCCTGCAACAAGAACTTAGCTGCAAACTGTTTAGTTGGGGGACAGATCCCAAAAAATTCGTGCAGGAATTCAAAAAGAAGTGGGAAGGAGAAAACCAGCAAAGGCTAAGCCCTTTGGGGTTTAACGCTACTGGGACCCACAAAGAGACTTGTTTTACAAGTGGGGGAGTTGGGGTGCTTCTTCCCCATCCTGTTCCTCATTGGAGACATTAGTACTTGAGGCTTCCAAAGACTGAGCACATTTCTGTGGCCAGAGACAGAATGAGGTACTGGCTGACTGTGTGGGAATTTAATGCGGGTGACCTTTGGGTTAGGCCACCAGGGCCTGGGCAAGGACCAATGATCAAATTTCAACTCCAGACTACACTGGGCATCTTGGGAATTCCTCTAGACTCTGTGAGCTTCAGTTTCCCTATCTGTAAAGTGGGGATATTAACATTCATTTCCTAGGAGGCTGTGATATTAAAAGGAAAAGAAAGATTGACAAGGGCGATGCAAAATCACAAAAGTAAAAGAGGTCAACAGGAAGCAGATTACTGGAGAGATGGCCTTGTGATTAAGAGCACTGACTGCTCTTCCAGAGGTTCTGAGTTCAATTCCCAGTAACCACATGGTGGCTCACAACCATCTATAATGAGATCTGATGCCCTCTTCTGGTGTGTCTGAAGAGAGCGACAGTGCACTCTTATACATTAAATAAATAAATAAATAAATAAATAAATAAATCTTAAAAAAACAGAAGTGGGGGAAGTGTTTAGGGGAAGAGATGTGTGTGTGTGCATGTGTGCATGTGTGTGTTATGTTGAACGTATGGTGGAACTGACAAATGTTCAGATGTCAGTTTTCCCCTTCACCTTATTGAGGTAGGGTCTCTGCTGCTGCTCTCTGGACTCCCCGATGATTACTGCCTCTCTGCCTCCCATCCCTTGTAGTGGGATTACAATTTGGGGGCATCACATCCTACCATTTTACATGGGTTCCAGGAATAAGGCCTGTAGGCTTGCTGGATAAGGTAAACCTTCTGAGGTGTGTAAAACTTTGGAACTCATGTCTGACGGCCACTGCCACTGCCCCCAGTCTTTGCACCTACAGAAGGGAAGAGAAGATGGCCCCTTTTCTTCACGTCAGTTATAATTGAAAGAAACCATTTTGCTTCTTCAATTTGATAGATGGAGGCGGAAGAAGCGGCTGCTAGAACGTCCTCTGAGGTGACCCTGTCAAGTTTACCTGCCAACTACCACAACGAGACCAACACGGAGACCAGGATGGAAAATAACACAGCCCATGTGCACCGGGAGGTTCACAAGGTAAGGGCTGTGACACAGCCGTGCCTCCTTCCTATAGGCAGTCCCACTGGGGAAAACGGTTGACAGGTGTTAACACCAAGCCACAGATGTCTACCTGAGAGCTGTAGAAAGCAGAATAAACCCAAAGGAAGGGAGGGTGCTGTTCAAAGGAGACAGGCGTGCCTCAGGCAGTTACTAGCCAATGTACTGCAGCTGAGGCTTCTTCTCAGGTGGGACAGAGGCACTGGCCTCTTAGGTTTTCACGGGTGCCTGTGTCAGGGTTGAAGAGACCTTATGGTGGGTGGGGCTTCACTCTGCCCTCAGGAGCAGTTCATGAGTGACACCGCTCACCACTCAACGTGAGGAGGGAAACCTTCTGCTGGATGTGGTGCAGTACACCTTTAATCCCGGCAATTTGGGAAGTAGAGGCAGTTGCAGGACAGCCAGTGCAACACAGAGAGGCCCTGTCTCAGAAAACAAAAGCAAACAAAAACAAAAGGGAAACAGTTTTTAAAGATAGGTTCTCACAATGTAGACCAGGCTGGCCTTGAACTCACAGAGATTTACCTGCCTCACCGTCTCTGGGTGCTGGGATTAAAGGTGTGTGCCATCATGACCCATGGGTACTGACAGAGGGAGAGTTGTTCCCAGAAGAGGTTCTCAAGGGGTTCCATGGAGCACCAGCCTGTGCAGAGCCGAGGGAGGCAGGTGCATAGTGGCAATGAAATAGATTCAGAAAATATTGCATGCATTCTTTTCCTAGAGAGGAAGAAATGCATTGTGGGATAATAAAAGTGCCGAAAGGGCCTGGGACAGGATTACATAATAAATAATAAAATAAAAAAGACACCATTCCTTTTCACAGGGATGAAATATTTAGCACGAGCCAGGCATGCTAACTCATGCCTGTAATCCCAGCATTTAGGAAGTGAAGGCAGGAAGATCAGGAGTTCAAGGCCAGCCTTGGCTATCTATCTAGTGTCTTTGAGGCCATCCTGGATGACTTGAAACCTAGGAGGAGGAAAAAGAGAGAGCAAAGGGGAACAGGGTGGTGGAGATTGGCCCTTGCTGCCTGGGAAGCAGAAGCTGATCTTGGTTCTGGCTGTGGACTCTTGAGGGAGTACAGCTGGTGCCAACTTTAAAGATAATGTCAAAATGAGAACCCTAAACCAGGGACGAGAAGTGACTAGATAGTTGCTGGCAGCTGAGCTGGGGCTCAGAGAGCGTTTTAGGATACTCAGACTCATCTTTAGTCCTGACCTTGGAGGAGCTGCTGACCCAGGACAGAATCGGGCAGCCCGCAGGCTGGCACAGGGACCCTGTGTGCTTCAGAGCTATGTCAGTGAGGTGAATAATTCTATAGAATCAGGAGCTGGGCGGAGTGGCCAGAACCTTCACCTTCTTGCCTCTTATGGAGACATTTGTCTGGCAAGATACATAGACTGGATGTCTACTTATTAGAAATCCAGCCCAGCCTGGATCCCAATTTACTCTATAGCTAAGGATGACCTTGAACTCCTGATGCTTCTGCCTCCACAGCCCAAGTGCTGTGATTACAAGCCTCTGCTGTCACACTGGTCAGACTGGAATCTTGTCAAAAAGAATCTCAACACCGAGAGCCAAGCCCCAAGAGTGATAAAAATAGCTGGTGTCAAGTACTTACTAGGTGGCAGGTGCCAGACTTGTGCTGTCCACTATCACCTTGTTCCCTCTGCATGGTCACCTGATGATGTGGATTCGGACTATCTCCAGGAACTCTGTCTGATGGCAGTGCCGTGATTACAACTCAGAAGGGAGAGCGGGCATCCTGTGGACTCCCACTTCAGAAAGTGAAAAACCCAAGTCTTGAGATTTTTTTCCCAGAATTCCTTGTTTCATTTTTACTACACCTGTGTTTATCTGTAGATAACCAACAACCAGAGTGGACAGACGGTCTTTTCTGAGACAGTCATTACATCTGTAGAGGATGGAGAAGGCAAGAAGAGCCATGTAAGTTACCATCTCTCTTCTTTCATGCCCCAGAGTAAGGCACCTCTGTGCAGCGCAGTCTGCAGACCTAGTCTGAAGGCCATGGGGAATGGGAGCAGGCTCCCCACCCCTCGCCAGCCTTGTCACTGCCAATGTGCTCCTCCCTTCATCTCCTGCCTGAGAGAAGGCTATGCCTTCAGATACCTGGTCAAAAACAAGGGCGGTTGAATCCAGCTGTGATTTATGCCTCAAATTCAAAAGGGGAACAAGTGTCAGGTATCCTTTGGTGACAGACTGTGTGTTCCGGCTGATGAAATGTCCAGAGACAGTGGGGTGACCCTTTCTTTATAGAACCCCAGCTCTGACTAGGTTGTAAGCCAGAACCTAAAGGTGAAGAAGGCTGCCTGTCACCTCTGGCATCAGGCTCTATCTGTCACCTCTGGCATCAGGCTCTAGTCCCCATAACTGCTGTTGCAGTTTGCCTGTGGCTCAGCCAAAGGGTGTGCTGGATTTTGTAGGATTATAAAGTCCTAAAGTTGGCAGGGATCCGATGTGCACTAAAGCCAGGGAAAGCCCAATGGGAGTCACAGATCAAATCTCCAGAGCAGAGAATTCCCTGCAAGTGGATGTGGTCACCCGAGACAATATGCTTCCTTGTGGGGGACAGCCTCTTTGACCAGATGTCTCCCACACCCCTGGCAAAGGTACCTGGGATCCGTGCCCACTCTTGACCTCACTGCTAAACTGGAGGATTACTAGGAAGGTGGTGGTGTTTTGGTTGGCAGCCAGAACTTTCTTTTTGTTTCTTTTGCTGCTTGTTTTGGCCTGGCACTCAAATGTAGGAGGAGTTGGTAGACATTTACCACAGGCTGAGGAGTTGGTTGGGCTGTGAGACAGTGGCTACCACCTTTCAAGGGAGAATGGAGGGAGATGGAATGAGTTCTGCCATGGAATGGATGTTGTGGACTGGAAAGGGCCTGCCCACAGAGCCGGGGCCTGCGTTTATTGCCGCCCTATGAATGAGTTGCATCTCACGTCCTAGTTATCAGCTCACACATTGTACCTCTTCCTAGTTCTAAAAGGAAAGAAGACCTAAGACAGGGCTAACAAAGGGTGGATGGGAGGGGGGCAGCTTCCCTTTCTTTTTAACACATGCGTATGTGTGGGCGCATGGAAGCCAGAGGACAACTTTGAGTGTCATCCTCAGGAACACTTTCCACCTCCTGTAAGGCATGGACTCTCATTGGCCTAGAGCTCACCAATTGGGCTAGACTGGCTGCCCGGCAAGCCTCCCATTTCCATGTGGCTTCCTGGTGCTGGGATCATATGCATGGAGCATCACAACAAGCATGTAGAACTCAGGGCCTCATTCTTACAGAGCAGCTATGGTCAGTCTTCCTATTGGTAAAACATTGGAGAACTCCTGAGTGAAGACTGTGCTGCAGGCTGGTAGGAGACAGAGCCTCGTTTGAAGTAGAAAGGGCAGGGCAACAGAATTCACAGGGCCGTCAATCAGAAAGAGTGCCTTAGTCCTCACTGAGAGTTGCTCTTGACTCCAGGGCACTCTGGAGATGATGCTCCGATTATAGAGGCCCATGTGCATGGGACACAATCACATTACACAAGGCCTAATCAAAGTATAGATTTGCATACTCCTCACCCTCTCCAGCCCTATAGCAGGTTTGAGTACCGTTGAGGGGAATTGTGATTCTAAGAACTATGAGTGGGTAAACACAAGACCTCAAGGATGCTAAGAGCATCCCTAGGCCAGAGGACACACATGAATTACAGCTGCGACTTCTGCCATATTTCTTGAGTGTGCCCGGCCTCGTGGGTCTGTGTGTGACCCAGCTTGGATCATCAATTGAATATGGCACTTTGTGTGGTGCATAATCTGAACCCCTTTGTATGGTAGCTTCCAAGAGGCAGGACATTAGAGGGGAGCCACATAGTCAAGCCAGGGGACTCCTCATAATTTTTCCTTGGTTTTTGCTTAGACCCTGGGAAGTGAGGGAGCTGAGTTTCTCCATGAGAACAAATGTCACTTTGATGGGCCAGAAGGGAGAACTAAGGTTGGATGCTTCACTCCCAGAGCCTGGCTCTTCTTCCTGCCCCCTATTAGACTAACGGGCCTTTTAAACACAGAGTGGAGGCTTCACAAGCTCCTTTAAAGGAATGGCATATGACAGAGGCTCTGTGTCTACCTCAGTAAGGGCCCAGCTAGTGTCACAGTGTCATGTCAAGTGTCAAGAAAATGGTATCTAGTTTCCAACACCCATAGTACTCTTCATTCAACTACCTGCCCATCCTTGGCTCACCATGGTAAACATTAAACCTGGTGCTGTGGCATGATTACATCTGTCTGTTTGTCTGTCTGTCTGGTGTGTGTGTGTGTGTGTGTGTGTGTGTGTGTGTGTGTGTGTATTGAGGTCAGAGAACAACTTGTGCAAAGTAGTTGGGGATTGAACTCAGGTCCTTAGGCTTGGGTGGCAAGCATCTTTACCTGCTGAGCTCTCCTGTGGATCCTTTGTTTATTTGTTTAAGGCAAGGTTTCATTCTGTAGCCCTGGCTGGTTTTGAACTTGAAACCATCCTTCTTCCTCTGCTTCCTCTACTTGGATTATACCTGACTCTCAAGCAGTATCTTTCAGTTTAATTTAGTTTTGTATGTGTACGAGTGTTTTGCCTACATGTATGTAAACACTTATACACGTGTGTGTTGCCCACTGGAAGAGAACGTCTAATCCCTTGGCACTGAAGTTACAGACAGCTATGAGGCCCCATGTAGGTGATGGGAGACAAACCAGGTCCTCTGCAACAGCAACACGTGTTCTTAACCCCGAGCGACCTCTCCAGCCCAGGAGGGCTATCTTTAAGGAATGTAAGTTTCTTTTTTCTGAGCAGGACGCTGTGAAGGCCAGGTCAGCTCTGAAGGAGCACGGCAGTGGTGCGGTGTCATATTGTCCCATTTCTTAGTTCTGCATCTTAGTGGTTTTCACAGGTGGCTCTAACAACACTTCACACTGTCCCATCCCAAAGAGCAAAAGTCACAGTCCGTTCAAACCTTCATATGCCATAAACAGCACTAAACTTTTTTGGATTTAAAATTCCCAGATGAATTCAATTAAAAACGACCACCAGGCACAACATGCTTTCCTTTCTTTAAATATGGTGTTCATATAAATATGTATGGTAACCTGAGGAGGTTCATGGAAAGTTCCAGACAGTAACACTATATGCCTGTCTAGAAATTTCACAGTCTATGTAAGGCACTGGTCTGTTTTTACACTCAGCTGTAGGAGGGTGAACATCCCAAGGCGTGTAATTTCACCTGAGCGCCTCAGCTGATGCAGATAGGGCCTGACGACGTCTTTTCAAGGGGCTTTTGTGTTGAGTCGTTAGCCAGGCCCCTTCTCCAGCTAGTGGGCAGGCCTACCATTGTGCTTCTGTTGGACAGGAGATTAGAGGTAAGGGGCATTTGGAAGCTGGGGTGGACAAGCCATTATGCACTGTCGGGAAGCTTTTCTTCATAGAGGAGTCTGGCCTACTTAGCCAAGACACCATTTTAAAGGGCTGTGTCCTCTGATCAAAACACGTCCTGCAGCTACACGATCTAGCATGCCTGCATTGGCTATCCTTCCTAGATGATATGAGTGAGCCTCTTTGTTTTTCCACACAAACACACCTAGCTTGAAGCTATGAGTTCATTTGTATCTAGTAAACTCCAAGATACTAGCCAATACCCCAAGGCCACAGGTGAATGGATTTCCTCACCAAAGCCATACAGGCAGTAGAAACATGAATGCCTCAGTAATTTCTTTGTTCAAGAGAGTATCTGGTGTTGGCGTCATCCCTCTGACTGGAGGTGATGGAGGAAGGGCAGTGTGCCTGCCGTTGCTGTGACTAGAGACCCAGTGGCTTTCCTGGTACAAAGTCACCTTGCCTGTTGCTTCTGTTGGATCCTGGGGAAGGTGGAATGTTACACCCTGAGAGAGCTTTGGCAAATGTTTTGTTGTTCCCATGAGAACACAAACATAACTTCCCTGGGAGACAGAGAGATGAATGGGAGGAGAAAGTGTGCCCAGTGACCCAAATCCAGCTCTGGCCTCTCCTAGCCCCAGCCTGGTCACACATCACAGAGGACACGCTTGTGTGGGCGTGCCTTTGTTCCCTCCCTCCATACCCTGATTTCTGCTGGGACCTACCTGTTAAGGTTAATGGATGTGCTAGGTATGTCAAGATGCTAGGGATTAGGGTGTGTGTGTGTGTGTGTGTGTGTGTGCATGTGCATGTATGTGCATGCATGGGCGTGCTTATTTCTTCTGTATGTACAAGTATGTGTGGAGCCCTGAAGTCTCTAACTGTCCTGGAACTAACCATGTAGGCTAGGCTGGCTGGCCAGTGTACCCAGGGACCCACCTCTTTCTACTCTCCCAGTGTTGGGATTACAAGGTGCATACTACTATGCCTGGCCTTTTTTAAAAAAAATGACAGATTCTGGAGATTGAGCTCAAGTCCTCATGCCTGAGTGACTGAGCATGTTGAGCATGTGTCCCTGGGGAGGGTACAAGCCTCCTGAGAAGTCTGAGGCAGTTTCTAGAGATTCCACCCCTTGGGAAGTCCTGCTGGGTCAGGCCAGCTTGGAGGACTGAAGCGTAGCCCTTTCCCTTGGTTGGCCATGGTACAGGATGGAAAGTATACACAAGATTGGCAGGAGGCAGGCGTCCCCTAATCCCTACAGCCTCTGCCTTCTGAGAATCCATGCAGAAGACTGACAAAAGATCTGTGCACAGTCATTATTAAGGAAAAACAATTAAAGCTGGGCTGTAATTGGCAACTGCCCTGGTTCCCAGCAACCTGCTGGGAACAAAGAACAGGACTAAACAGGAAGCAAAGGCTGTCCGGGAGAGCCCCACTGCCTCTGTCTGGGAAGGGGGCTGTGGGACAGTTACTTCAGCCTGGGTGCTTTGCTGAAGGACCTTGCCACAAGCTGATCTTTCTGTTTGGGCTCTGTGCATGTGTGGCAGCAGATGAGAAGAGGACTATGGACAGGTGATGATGTCAGAGTGTAAGTCTTGGTAGCAGGTCTGCATCTGCGTCTGCAGAAGAAAACAGACCTGGTGCTCTATGGGAAGTGTCTTGGGCTGCTGTGTCCCTCCATGGTTAGTCCCTAAACCTCGAAGAATGTGATGATGCTCTTACGTCAATCAGGTCAAGTAGAAGACCTTAATACCACAGGGGGAAATTTACATGGAAAATTGAAGAACTCTGCCACTCTGAGGCATGGATAATTACTCCCAAATACAGATGACGTGGGGGAGACATATTCACGGGGTTGGTATGGCCTCAACCAGAGTGTCCTTCGGAAAGGAGTCTGCCATCTGTAAATGATTCCATGTCTTGAATTGAAGCACTGTGGTCTTAATAAATGAGTTTCAGGCCAGGAATGCAGCTCAGTTGGTAGAATACGGATGAAAGTACGGATGAAGGCCTAGGTCCCATCTCCACCTCAGGGTAAACGGGGCATGGTGTTGTACGCCTAGAACCCAGCACTCAGAGGATGGAGGCAGGAGGATCAGACAATCAAAGTATCCTTGACTACATAGTGAGTTCAAGGCCGGTTTGAGCTACATGACAGACTTTCTCTCCTCCTCCTCCTCCTCTTCCTCCTCCTCTTCCTCCCCTCCTCCCCCTCCTCCCCCTCTTCCCTCTTCCTCCTCTTCCTCCTCTTCCTCCTCTTCTTTTTGCTTTTTTTGTTTCTAGTATCTTATTGATTCTTTGTGAATCTCACATCATGTATCCTAATCCCACTCATCTCTCCATCCCTTCCTATCTCCCCTCTGCCCTCTGCCCTCTGTCCTCTGTGCTTGCAACCTTGCCCACAAAAGAAAATTAAACAAACAAATGAACAAACAAAATCTCACCTTGGAAGCTGTAGTGTGTCACAGCGTGTCCCACAGTGTACCCTTTTGTCCATACATCTTTACTTGCAAATGTTCACTGCACTGAGTCATTGGTCTGGTTCGAGGCCTCTGGCTTCTGCTACGCTGTCAATACTAGACTCTCACTGGGACTCCTCTCAGAGATCCTGTTGTTCCCCTGTGCCATGGAGATCCTGCCGCTTTGGCTTTGCAGGACCAGCCTCTTCACTTCTACTCTTCTAGTAGTTCATAAAGAGGGTAGATGTCAGGGTGGGCCAACTCAAAGCCCTGGATCTGGGCCTGGGTGTTAGCTGAGTTGGTCAGCCTGCCCCATCTCTTGCACCCACACCACCAGGGCAAGCTCTGCACCCAATTTTGCAGCTAACAAGGGGCCAGCACAGGGCCAGCTCTCCCACTCTCGTGACTCTGTCTTTAAAAACAAGTAAGTAAATAAGTTTTATTTAGGTTTAATGTAAATTGGAATAAAAAGATAAAGAATATTTTCAACAATTTGATAAAGTCAATTTCAGAGAGGTACTTATATAAATTACATAAGATATACATGCATAAGATAAAAATATCTCATTTTAAGAAAAAAGTATGTATAAAAACTTGATAAAATATTGTTAACAGTAGAAACCTCTGGAGGAATTTCAGTTTGTATTGACTTTATAGATTGCTGTTTTGAAAATACTTTTAATGGGATGGAGAGATGGCTCGTTTAAGACTCCTTGCCGCTCTTGCAGAGGACCCCAGTTCAGTTCCTCTAGGTTTCATAACAGAGGGTTCACAGCATGTATGTTATATGTCTGTAACTCCAGTTCCACAGATCCAATTCCTCCTTCTGGCTTTCTCCGGGCACCTCCACACATGTGGTATACACACAAAATAAAAACTATTCTTTAAAATAAGTCTCAAAGACCTTGTAGATTATTCATAATTTCAGTATAGACGTATATTTTTGTTGTGTGAGCCTGGAGGTCAGCCCTCTTAGGCAAAGGTTGAACACACCTAGTTAGGAGAGGTCCTGTAGAATTTCCCACCTGAGTATTGTACTCAAAATTTCAGCAATTTCTCAGGCTTGTTTCTGGGCAGCCGTGGCTCCACAGAGTGCCTCAGTGTGTGGTCCTCTGGGAGGCTCAAATAGAAGGAAGCGCTTGTCTATGGTGTGTGCTCAAGGTCAAAGGGATGGCCATTGAGAGGAAGTTGAAGCAAACAGAGTCTTCTGAAGTTGAGCTCACTCCCCCATCTCTCTCATGTCAGGGAAAGGTCAGATTTGCATTGCAGGCTGTCCCATGGGGGTAAGGGTGGGGCTTGGGGGGAGGGGTGGTGAGGGGCAGTAAGGAGCTGGGAAGCCCCAGCAAGGCCCGGTTGTGTGCTCAGTCTGTGTGAGCTCATGGGCTGAGTCACATGGGGGAGGAGATGAAGGCAACTTAGAGGCTGCAGCCTCCACTCTGAAAACTACAGGCCCTCCTTCCCTCTATCCTCTGCCCCTGTTCCTCCCTCCCCCTGAGTGTTTAGATGACCCTAGCAGAAGTTCTTTAGCAAGTTGATTAAGAGCTGGTCACACACACTTACTAGCTGTGTGACTTTGATTAGTGTTTTAACCGCTTCGTTCATGCCTTAATTTCCCCCTAGATAAAAATGAGTCCCTTTCATTTCCTTCCAGCTAGGAGAGGCTATTTCGGCATTCAGCAGGTAGAGGCAGAAGGATCATGAGTTTAGGGTTATCCTTGCCTACACAGCAAGTTTAAGACTAGCCTGAACTGCACGAGACCTTATACTATATCTTGACTATTTCCAATCCGTGTGCTAGTCATTTACCTCATTCATTACTCATTCACTAGCTCCCAATGGCCTCTCATTTAGTCCCTTTGACTCAGAGGAGGTCAGATTAGGGAGCCCCTCCCCCAACCCAGCCATTTGTGATCCGGGTAAATACTTGTGACTGCCTACTGTGTTACAGGCAGGTAAGTGTAAAAGAGTCTCCAACATCAAAGGGAATCCAGGCCCAACCAACCCACCAACCAACTAAATAAGCAATTACATTGTGAGTGCATAATTTATTTCTTTTTTGAGATTTATCTTAAGTGCGTGTGCGTGTATGTTTATATGCACGTGTGTGAAGTACTTCAGGAGGCCTGAAGAGGGCGTCAGATGGCCTGGAGCTGTTATAGGCAGTTATGAACTGCCTGGCATCGGTGCAGGGGGATGGAACTCAGATCTGGAAGAGCACTATTTGGTCTTAACCACTGAGCCATCTCTCCAGCCCAATTTCTTTGTGAGACAGGATCTTTCGATTCCTGTCATAGCCAAGTCTGGTCCTCAACTCCTGCCTGAGCCTCTCAAGTGCACAGATGTATACCACAGCTATGTAATTTCTAAAGCAGAGGTTGAAGCAGGAAGGGTAGACTGAGAGGACTTTGTTGGGTGGGTGGGTAGGGATTCTGCATAAACTGTCCTTTTTCCTGCTTGCTCTGTAAGCCAAGATACTAACTGCCCCATTGTTCTAGTCTCTAGGGTATTGTACAGACTTGGGAGGCAATGACTGCTCTCTCTATCATGGCGGAAGGTGATGTGCTCCAGCACAGAAGGTTTTATTAAGTTTCCAGTTCGGGTGTAAGGTGCAACAGGTAGCATTTCCCTAATGTGTGCACGCAGCTTAGGGAGCAAGGCACTGAGTCCACACTGCTTCTGTGCAGTTGCTACCGAAGCCTTTGTCTCCCACCCCCGAGCCTTGTGTAAAACAGGAGGGCTTCCTCCTCACCTTGAGAGCAGGGGAGACTTGGGCCCTTTGCATTCTTGATGACCTTCCTGGAAGCGTGATTAGGCTGTATTTGCAAGGGTGTCCGGGAATTAGTTACAGAGGGGAAGGGCATTCCCAGCTGAAGCATTGTTTGTTTAAAGCCAAGAAGACACGAGGCTATAAGAGCTGCAGAACACTTATTTCGAATGCCAGAGTGTGGTAGGAACAGCAGCTGAGGCTAAGAAGGGGTGGGGATTGGGTCAGGAGACTTGGAGAACCCAGCCAAGGAGTCAGGAGACATGCTGAGTTAGGCATGTCTGTGTCCACAAGGCGTTATCACTCTCTGTATTCCGTACATGGGCTATCACACTCCCCAAGCAGGGAGCCAGGAGGACATGACTTGGGTGGTAGAGGCCATTTCTGAGGAGGCAGCTTTGCTGAAGCTCAAAACCCAAGTCTCCATTGGGCTGCAGAGCCTGTGCCCCACAAGAGCCTGGCTTTGGGCCTAGAAGTCTGGAACACTTTACTTGGGAGAGGAGCATGGGCCAGATAAGTCACACTGATTGTACCTGGTCAGCCCAATGCCTTTAGCTGCAAACACCACGGTGCGTTCTGTTTTCTCTGGACGTGTAAGGGCCAAAGTGTCTGGTGCAGGGTGTGACTGTCTTCTGCCCTGGGAACTTGGGGATTCTTCCAAGCACTGACCCAGCGGCCTTTGCATCCTGCTTGTCTGATCCGTGGAATCTTGCCCTTCTTTGCCCTTGGCACGGTTCTGAAAACCTCACAAAGCTGTCCACCCATCTTGTCTTGTTTTAAAAATAATATCACAAGTGTAATAATAACAGCGTCTGCTGTGCTCCCCACGGCCCCTCATTCAGTCAGTGTGACTCAGATGTGATCACACTAAGGAGCCCCTCCCCCAACCCAGCCATTCGTGAGCCAGGGTAAATACTGGAGCTGTGACTAGGAGCTCCATAATAACTGGTGATTATGGTGGCAGGGAGGAGTCCACACAGTGAAAGCAAACATCGACTGCTGTGTGCCAGGTACCTCTGGCACCCCTCCAACCATCTGCATGGTAGCCCTCCGAGGAGGATACCCACTGACCCCATTTTACAGATGGAATAATGGAGACACAGAGAAACAATCCAAGCTAGTAGTAGGTGGCAAGACCAATACTAACAGGAGGGATAGAGCACTGAAGTCTTTACTGAGTCCTAAACCACGTTTCTTCAGTGGAGTTTTTTGTTTACTTGCCTGCTTCCTTCTCTTTTTTTTTTTTTAATGCCATAATCTCATGCAACCCAAGCGAGCCTCAAACCTTGCTATGTAGCTGAGGATGACCTTTAGTCTTTGGTCCTCCAGGGGTAGTGGTGGGCACACGTGGGTCTTACAGTCTCACTGGCCAGCAAGTCCAGCTAAAATGGCGAGCTGCAGGCTCAGAGAGACACTGTCTCAGACAATAACGTGAAGAATAATGAAGAAGGAGACTGGGGGTGCACTCCTCACCTCCACCTCAAGAGTCAGCTTTCTGTTCTTGTGGATGAATACTCAGCAGTGGGACTCCCAGCACACAGCGACTTTTGTTTTCTTAAATATGTGTATGGGTGTTTTGCCCACATGTATGTTTACGTACCACTCTCCTGCCTGGTGCCTGAGGTGGCCAGATGAAGGCATTGGATCCCCTGGAATTGGAGTTAGAGAGGGTTGTAAGCTGTCATGTGAATGCTAGGAATCTCACCTAGGTCCTCTGGAGGAGCAGCCAGTGCTCTAACCACTGAGACAACTCTTCATCCCTCACAGGGCCTTCTGGGTTTGGAGGATCTGTTGGACAGCTGTCATATAGCACCC
The DNA here is from genome assembly GCF_021556685.1 of Rattus norvegicus. Lineage (NCBI taxonomy): Eukaryota > Metazoa > Chordata > Mammalia > Rodentia > Muridae > Rattus > Rattus norvegicus. The sequence continues at coordinate 179,196,883 of NC_141534.1, read as the reverse complement.
CCACCCCACCCCACCCCCAGTGACTTTTGCTCTTAGATCCTGTGTCTACCACAAGCATATATTCCCCCTCTCAAACCTCATGGTTGTAGGTACCGGGAGATACATATAGGGACCTGATATGAAGAATTATGTGAATGTTCCTGGTGTTGCCTTGATATTCAGGAGGCCAAGGCAGGAGGATTTCAAGTTTGATGTCAATTTTGGGTGTATAGCAAACCCTGTCTCAAAAAGAAACAACATAAAAAGCCAAACCCCAAATAACTCCTGGTCTCTCTTATCCTTGGATGAGGCAGCGCCTTCCCAACTCTGACTCCAGAAGTTGCCTCTGCAGTGTGGCAATCCCAAGCCAGGGCCTGCCTTATATACGTCTTCCAGCCAGACCCCACCACTGGCCCCACATTCTCAGCCCAGATTGAGTTCTCTAGTGGTGTGTTCAAAACTACCCATGGGCTTACACAGGCGCATGAGCTGGAGCTCTGAGATGACATGATGAACCCCACACCCACTCTGCAGCCTCTTGAAAGACTTCCCCATCCCCACCCGTTTCTCTGCTAGGGACATCAGACCCCAGAGGCTTTGGTTCCCCAGGGAGATTTCGTGGTACCAATGAAGTTTTGAGTTATATCAGCAGAGGCTTCTTGGAAGATGGGTCTAAACCGAACCAAGGGAGGCCTCAGTCATGTTCTTCCTCCGAAGTGGGATACAGGGTCAGTGGAAGGGAATGGCTGGGATGGGGTGGACAGGGCAGAGGCCGTACTAATGCCCTTGAAGAATGACAGTGGTGCCACAGTCTGGCAAACTGAGCTGGTGTCCCACATGAGGCAGAAAGCTGTTTCTTTGGTCACCTCCCCAGCGAGGGCTGGGACACGATGGATGGAGATAACGTCACAGACCTCCATGCTCTCTCTAGACCTGCTGTCACTTCCCCACCACCAGGAAGGAATTAGACATGGGCACATTTCAGAATAGCACAGTACAGTAGAATTTGGGACAGGAACTACTGTGGGTCACAAGATCTGCTGTGTGGCTGTTGTCCCTGCTCTGTGGGGAAGAACTCGCTCTGACAGTGGAGAAGGGATTGAAGCAGGAAGTGATGAGTACAGCCATGCACCTGCAGTCCCAGAGCTGGGGAGCCGACAGCTTGAGGATCAGGAGTTGGGGAGCTTGAGGCAGCAGGATCAGGAGTTAGAGGACAGGCTGGGCTACATAGCGCACACACACACACACACACACACACACACACACACACACACACACACACACAAATAAGATGTGGAATAACTGTAAATATTTTCTTCTGACTTAATTTTTTTGGCTTCTTGGGAAAGCAGTAGATCACAGAGGATGCATGTGGTAAATCAGGAATGGTGTTTATTTTGCTGTAAGGTTGCTTCTAAGGCAGTGACTATGAGCTTCTAAGAGGTCACAGTGACCAAGGTGCCAGACCAAACAGATGAAAAACTGTATGTGTGCAGACAGGTCCTGTGCCAAAGAAAACGGAGCATTTCACAGGGTCTGGCAGGTTTGGGTTGGAGAACTCACAGGACCTGCTGGGTTCACTTCAAGTTCTTTAAGGAATGAGGGGCTGGGAGTGTGGTTTAGTTACCAAACTGCTTACCAAGCATGCCCAAAGCCCTGGGTTCGATCCCCAGCACCGTAAGGACCAGGTGAGGTGGTGCACACTGGCACTCAGGAGATGGGGGAGAAGGATAGGGAATTCAAGGCCATCCTTGGCTACATAGTGAATCTGAAGCCAGCTTGTACTATTTGTGACCCTGCCCCAAAAGAAGATGGAAGGGAAGGGACTCGTGCAGAGCTCTGTCACGCCGCACCCTGTGGCCGACTTCACTAATGTAGAAAACTTCCCTATGAGCACAGCTGTCTCAGTGCTTGAGCTAGGAGACGCTACAAGCTGACAGGGGAGTGAAGACATTCTATTTGTGACTCACTTCTCGTCCCACTTGGGGTGCAAACGCCCCATTTATTGATGAGCTGCAGAGTTTTCTTCAGGACACAAAGTGATCAGGCTTGGAACCTCATTTCGGATTAGTTCAGGCTTTGATAAGACTGGAGTTCCTGTTACAGAGGGCAGGTCTAGGGCATCACAACACTGAGAATTAGTGGCAAGGAGGGAGGGGTGCCCGATAATGAGGGACATGCTGAAGACTGGGGGCCGGGAGAACAAAAGTTCATAAAGTACAGAGGAAAGACTTTTCTGAAGAGTTTTGAGTCCCAGGAAGTCAGGGGGTTCCATTTGTTATGTGTCATCCCTGGTTCTGTGCTTGGAATGGAGTGGGCCCCAGGAGTTGAATGGACACAGTTAGGAGGTGAATCAGAAAATGTAAACAGAATAAACAGAAGAATTATTAAAAACAAGAGGCAGAACAATGTATATGAAGTGGTGTATGTGCCTGTGTGTGCGTGCCTGTGTGTGTGTGCCTGTGTGCGCGTGCCTGTGTGCCTGTGTGTGCATGCCTGTGTGTGCATGCCTGTGTGCCTGTGTGTGTGTGTTGGTGAGAGTTATATGTGCCTCTGTGTGTGTGTGTGTGTGTGTGTGTGTGTGTGTATGTACGTGTACGTGCGTGCTCACGGGGACCAGAGATTGACATTAGGGGTCTATATCATTCTCCACCATACTTTTTGAGACATCGTCTCTCACTGAACCTGGAATTTGCCTGTTCAGCTATACTGGCTGGGCAGAGAGTCCCAGGATCCACCAGTCACTGTCCCCCAGCTCTGGGATTATAGGTGTGCACAACCACTCCTGGCTTTTATATGGCTGCTGGGGAGTCATGTTCCCCACACTTACCTGTCAAGCATCTTTCTAGCTTTGTGAGTGAGTCTTATTAGAAAACTGTCCACTCCCAGTGGTTGTTTTTCTGGCCTGCCTTCTTTCCTCTAGGTTCTTAGTGTCTGCTGTTTGCTGAGTGGTGTCCCTGAGGGTTGTACATGTTCTGTTTCAATCCCTGTAGCACTGTGACATTGATATTGTTTTAAGGAGTAGGACACTGGAGTTTGGGGAAGTTAAATATCAAAAGCTACAATAGAGGAATAAATGATAGAACTGGAATAAAAAAAAACCTGTAAATTGTGGCCATCTCAGTTTTAAAAATGTATTTCTGATGGAGAAACAAGGGCGTTTGGAGCTGTAATTTCGGAAGAATTTCTTAAGCCTCAGACCACCTAATTGCAACATGTGTCATTTAGACTAAGCTTCCCCGATTGGCACCAACGCCCTCTGCTGGAAATAGGAGACACATTCACAAAGGACAAGCAGAGACAACACACACAATGACTGTCCCTTCCTGAGGGAAGCACAGGAAAAGACAAACTGTGGTCTCTCATGTGTGTGTGTGTGTGTGTGTGTGTGTGTGTGTGTGTGTGTGTGTGTCCATGCATGGGCTTGTGTAGAGGCCAGATGTCAATGCTGGGTGCTTTCCTCAGCCACTCCCTATTTATTAATTGTTTTTGAGACAGGTTTTTCACTGAACTGGAAGCTCACAGATTGGCCAGCGAGCCCCAGGAATCTTTCTGTCGCTCCCCTAATAGCACCAAACTCATGTTCAGGTCCAAGTGCTTGTGAAGTGAGCGGTTCACTGACTGAACCATCTTTTGTCTCTCTTTTCCTCTTGCTGACATTCTCCGCCACCCAGGCAGGGTCTTTTCTGAGAGTGGCATACAGTGTCAGAAGATAGCGCCACTGGCCACAGTGCAGTGATGGGATGTAGAAAGCACTACTCCAGGACATCAGCCTGAATGTCCCAGTTTCATCAGTTAGGACCTCTGAGAAGAGCAGTCAGGTCCAGGAGGCAGAGAGAAGATTGCTTAGGATGGAGGGACATCCAGGTTCAGAGATAAGGGCAAACTCGTCTCCCACACCAGGGGTGCTTGTGGCTAAGATAGGCAGTGACCCTGGCCTGGCATCAGGATGTAGGTTCAGGTCTCTCTCCAGTAGCTTTTGTTTCTTCCCTTGTTTCCAGGGTCCCTGTCTTCCGAGACATGCATCTTGTAGCTGAAGAGCCAAGGCCAATGCCACCGTCAGGTCACCTTGTGTAGTTTCTCTGTCCCCTGCAACTTGTTGGGATTTAGAAGGTGAGAGAAAATCAAGAGAACTCATTTTCCCAGGCACCTACTATGTGCCAGGGTGTTTTCCCTCACTCCTGCCAACCGCCTACCTGGTAAAATAAGTCAGGCATGTGGGATTGGGCAGGCCCCTGGGTGTGCCCTGGGACACTTGCACAAGGCTTTCCCCTTGGAGGCAAAGCGCCCGTGTTTTCTACCAGCTACTGAGGGTGAGGCAGAGATTCAACCACTTCTGAGCAAAATGAAGTCAAGCACGTTTTTTTTCCACCACAGAAGCAAATTAAAACCTTTTCCAGGCTCATTAACATGCATGGCTTAAGTTGAAAAGTCTAGAAATTCCAGGAGCCCCCTTTGTGCCTTGCTGTGGAAGAAATCTGTGGGCAGAAGCAGGGAGAGGAAAAATATTCAGGGAGAAGAGAGCTGAAGGGTCTTTGAAGCTCAGGAAAGGCCCCGGGCAATGCTTTCTTCTGTGCACAGCCGAGCAACTCTGGCTTTGTTCTGGGTAGCTTTGGATTTCATTCACTTTTTCCTACTTTTCAGGGGAGCTGGAAATTCTTCATGATGTATGTTTTTAAACATTTGTTTCTTTTTATTTGCATGTGGAACCTCTCTCTCTCTCTCTCTCTCTCTCTCTCTCTCTGTGTGTGTGTGTGTGTGTGTGTGTGTGTGTGTGTGTGTATACATGTGATCAGAAAACAATTTACAAAAGTTTGTTCTCTTTCTCCATCATGTGGGGCTTGGGATTGAACTCAGACCAGCAGGTTTGGAGACAGGTACCTTTAACCTATAGGACCATTTCACCCTGTGGTATATTTTTAAAGAAGGGTGACTTAGAAGTAGAGGTTCTTAATCGTGGGTACCCACCAGCCTCACCCTCCCAATCCACTCAGGAAAGACCATGTCCCTGTTTCCACCCATTTTTAATTTATTTATCTTTCGTTCATTTGCTTTTGAGGTAGGGTTTCTCAATGAACCTGAAGCTTACCAACTCCTGGCTGGCTGGTTGGTCTCTGGGTTCCAGGGCTGCTCCTGTCTGCTCGGCCTCTCCAGCACTGGTGTTCCAGGTGTTTCTCAGCACACTTAGAGTCATCTGTGAGTGCTGGAGACCAAACTTTGTTTCTCATATTCTCACCTGGAAAGTGTTCTCTGCACCGAGTCATCTCCCCAGCCGCTCTAACTTTTAAAGTATGTCTGGCAATCTTGAGATTCTTGAATGGAGACTGCCAGCTACATAGTATCAAATACCAATGTCATTGCAAATACTTGTGTATCTGTTTTGTTTTTTGAGATACAATTCCCTTTGTCAGGCTGGCCTTGAACTGGTTATATATCCAAGGATAATCTCTCAAACTCCAAATCCCCTGCCTGTCTCCAGTGTTTGTTGTCTCCCCCGACCCCGCTCCCCAAGGCAGGGTTTCTCTGTGTAGCCCTGACTGTCTTGAAACTCAGTTGGTAGACCGGGCTGGTCTCAAATTCCAAGATTTGCCTACCTCTACTTCCCAAGTGCTAGGATTTATTTTTATTTTCTGTGCATTGGTGTTTTTCCTGCATGCATGTCTGTGTGATGGTGTCTGATCCTCTAGACTTAGAACCATACAGGTGCTGGGAATCGAACTCAGGACCTCTAGAAGAGCAGCCAATGCTCTTAACCACCGAGCCAGCTCTCCAGCCCCCTTTGCCACTTTCAAACAACACTTGTGCTCAGCCCTACTTTAAAAGGAAGAGCTGTGGGCTGGAAGAGATGGCTCGGTGGTTAAGAGCATTGACTGCTCTTCCCAAGAACCTGAGTTCAATTCCCAGCAACCACATGGTGACTCATAACCATCTGTGATGGGATCCGATGCCCTCTTCTGGTGTGTCTGAAGATAGCTACAGTGTACTCATATGCATAAAATAAATAAATAAATCTAAAACAAACAAACAAACAAGCAAAAAAAACCCAGAAGGACAAGCTGCTACTGGACTTTACCATCAAGGATGCAAATAAGCCATGAGACATTAACTCTGTTACTCTTGTTAGGTGGGGTCATTCTTGCTTGTAATCTCATCTGTCCCCATATCAATCTAGATGCAGTGTTCTGAGAGGCTTCAGCTAACTGTCAAAAAGTCCACATTGCAAAAAAGGTCAAAGCTTCTGTTTTTATGGTTTGTTTTGTTTTTGACATAGGGTCTTACTATGTAGCCCAGGTTAGCCCTAAACTTGTGGCATCCTCCTCTCTTGGCCAACCCCAAACAGCTGCTAGCACAGGCATTAGGGACTACCTGATGGAGCTTCCTTTTGTTTTGTTTTGAGTTTCCTGTGACTACTTTGGCCTGGAACTCTCAGTGATCCTCCTGCCTCAGCTTTCCAAGTCCTGGCATTACAGATGTGCCACACCACCCCCTGTTCTTTGTGCTAGTCTTTAAGGGTAACTGCAGGTCAGGCAGGTAAAGGATTCTAGATGTGTGGGCTAAAATCTGGGTGCCGCTGAAGTCAGGATCTGGTATGGCAGCAGGTTGGGAACTGCTCCCAGAAGCTATGTCAAGAACACAGAGTTTGGATTCCAGGCTATGCTTGGTAGAGAAGGTAGGTGGTGTCCTTAGAATAGAAGGCTTGCAGAGGCTCTGTCCACATGAACTTTGTTAATCTGGTCCCTCGAACTGGGCAAACCCAGAGCTTAGACATCCCCTGCTCTCTCGCTAACTAAATTCAGACCTTATGTGTAACCAGAAAGCTAGGTCATTAATTTGCAGTGTCAAGGAGATACTCTTTCAAGTGGCAGGGGTGTGAGGGTCCCCTGCAGTTGTCCTGGAGTTAGTCATAAGGATACAAGGTTGTCCCTCTGCAGGTTGCTGGGTGAGCGAGGATCAAAGCCACAGGAGGTCACACTCTGTGGGGCTCAGAGCTTGGAATTATCAGGGTCGACATCTCCTCAACTGCACAACTGCAGCCCCCACTTCAGGGTCACTGGGGAGGTGCTGTTTTTTTCCACTTGAGTCCTCCTTGTCACATCGATGTCCTACAGAGCATTTTAGATGCAGGCTGCTATTGAGGCCTGGAAGGCGGCTGTCTCCTCCAATTATGTGCTGATTGAATTAGTTCAGTGCTCAGCCTTCTCCAGGGCCCTCAGCCCTCCCCTTGCAGAATGATTACTATCGGGAATGTGCATATTAGCTTTGTGTTTTAAAGGATGACTCGGGCTGCAGGAGGGAGTTGTGGGGAAGGGGTTGGCTACTGACTGGGGTCAGTACCTTTGCTGATTTAAATAGATATGATGTGAGGGGAGTGGGAGCGCTCTCTGAGTGAATCCCGCGGATGAGCAGAAGCTGTAGGTAAAACAAGTACAGTTGGAAGAGTCTTTGCCCCGGGTTCCATCACCAGCACCATATAAACTAGGCCTAGTGATCGTGTGTGTGTGTGTGTGTGTGTGTGTGTGTGTGTGTGTGTGTGTGTGTGTGTGTGTGTGATGAGACATCCACCAGAAGACCACCAGAACACAGGTTCAGCTGTTCAGCTACTACTACACTGGGTGTTCGGGACCCAAGCACAGACCTGAGCTTTTCTCAGGGTGAGCTTTTAAGCACAAAAACTATATCCTGTGTTGACACACCTCAGTTAACCAAACGAAGAAATACAGAAGCCAAAAAGCAAGGTCAGTACATTTAGGAACTTACCCAGAACTATGGGCTTTGACGGATTAGGTCTCTGTTCTTGTTTTGGGTGGGTATTGCTGTCTACATGCTGGGTTCCAAGGCCTGAATGGTGCTTCACTCATGGTGTCAGTTATGCTAAGGTCCCAGGTCCTGGACCAGCGATGAAACACTGCACTCAGGAGGTAGAGGCAGGAGCATCAAAAGTTTAAGTTCGTTCTTGACTAATTAATGAGTCTGAGGCCAGGTTAGGACATCTGAGACCCTGCCTCAGAACAATCTGTCTGCTACATGTGTGGAAACCCCCTTTTATGTCTGAATCCGAGAACCCCAATCAGAGCTCCTGTCCGAAACCCCATCCCTTGGAGGAACGGCTCCCAAAGAGCCCCTTTCGGAGGGTTGGGTGAGCAGAAGCCTGGCCTTCTCTGTCTCTCTCTAGTACTGAACAGCTTCTCTAGGGACCCAGGTCTGGATTAAATGACTTGGAACCTGGCAAGAACTTGGCTGTCTGCCATTTCTGGACCTACCTGATCACATGGCTATGAGCTTTGCGGGGCCTTGCAGTCTGGCATTTGTAGCACTGAATCTCAGATTTGGGGGGTATGGGGGGTTTGTGGGATGGGTTAGCAGAAACAGCAGCATGAGAGAGGGTGAGAAGGCTGACCCAGCTCACCTCTGCTCCACTGACCTAAAGGAGGATGGATGAGGGAGCAGGTGGGTGGAGACATGAGAGCCTGGGGAGGGGTTCTCTTTGGCATCGTTTGCTTCTTTTAGGGGTATCAGGCTAAAGGCGGAAGTATATATTGGCTCATGGTTTCAATTTGGGGTGAGCTGTTTTTGGGAATTGTGAAGAAGCAGAACGTCATGGCAAGGAACACATACATGATAGCTCAGGGCTACTCAAACCATGGGCAGAGAAAGACAGGAAGGGAAGAGAAGAGAAGAGGAAGGGAGGGAGTGAGGGATGGGTGGATGGAGGAGGGAGGGAAGGAGGGACAGACGGACGGACGGACGGAGAGAGATTGAGGACCAAGAAGAAGCTTTACTAAAACAAATCTTAGCCAATTCAACAGAGAAAATGCTCAGGGACTCAGGCTCAAAGGATGTACGGGGAAGCCTGGGGAGCAGGGTGTGAGACTTCATGGCCAGGCAGCAGGACCAGGTCCTGATGCGGGTTGCTAGCTGTTCTGTAAAGTATGTGTCTCCACCTAAGGACCTGGGGCTGTGGAAAGGTGGCTGTGAGAGGAGTTCTGCTGCAGGCTGTGGGTTAGTGGCAGGGTGTACTCCTTACCTCAGGGTGTTGAGCCAAGTCCAGGGTGGTGGGTACATCTCACTGGGGTGGGGGTAGACTGTCACCCTCCTCTTCCCTGGCTTGTGGAGTGTACGGGAGTGGGAACTGGCAGGAGCAGGCCACCCACCCAGACTTTTGCTGACGCTAGCACTTACGGATAATAAGGGCTGGCTGGCACCGGCCCCTGGCTCCTGCCTGCATTTTCCACAGGGCTGTCTCTACAGCAGGGGCCAGGCTAGAGTCCTGGGTGAGGTTGCCCCAAAGCACTGAGCTGGTAGGATAACTTGCAGCCCCATCTCTAGGAAAGACTGCAGCCCCCTCTGTGTTGGAGACAGATAAGCAGTTTATATTACAGGCCCCTGGAACTGGCTTCATTCTGAGGTCAAAAAAGGACTCTCAGCAGTTGGGGGAGACTGACATAGAGGCCTCTGCATACCCACATAGTGCACACACATATGCACATGCACATGCACATGCACACACACACACACACACACACACACACACACACACACACACACACACACACACACACACACACACCTTAGAATTTACTGACATGGAGATCAACTGAACCTCCTAACCTTCTCCTGGGTATCTTGAATCAAGCCTAAAAGAACTGACCAGCAGGGAGGGTACCCCTTCCTTAAGAGGTTGGGGATTTAGCTCAGTGGTAGAGCGCTTGCCTAGGAAGCGCAAGGCCCTGGGTTCGGTCCCCAGCTCCGGAAAAAAAAGAACCAAAAAAAAAAAAAAAAAAAAAAAAAAAGAGCTCTGGAACACTCACTGCCTCACACTGTTACCTCCTTCTTCCTGCCTGTCCTTTAGCCTCTATGTCTGCCCTAGTCTCAAAGCCCCAGCGTAGGGTCAAGTACAACCTTGCCACTCAATTGGTGACCTTAGCAAGAGACTGATGATCTCACTGTCTTGGTTTCCCCTTATGTAAACAGGGCTTCTCTGCCCAGTGTAGCAGAGAAGGTGGTACAAGGGTTGTGAGTGGGAGGTGATTGACAGGTGGTGTAGAGTGGTGGGGGCGGGGGAGGGGAGGTAGGCCTAGCCTGCAGCACCAGTTGATTGGTTTATACTTTTTGCCCTCTGTTGCCTGCTTGTTGTCTTTGGTGAACTGATCAGTCTTGGGTTCCTTCTGCATTTCTGTGTCTTTGTTGTCCTCTCTGGTGTCCTTTCCTTGTCTGCTCACAGAGGGCTCTGGGTTGCAGTGAGAGGCAGAACCCTGGTGTAAGCCCTAGGTTGGTAGTCATTCAGGAGGAAAAATACCTATTTACTAGAATGAGCCCCATTAGCCCAAACTGAAGTGAATCAGTTGCTAGAGTCTTCCTGAGACTTCAATGGTGCTCTCGCCGTGAGGTGTGGGCTCTGGAGATGAGGGGTAGAGGTGAGAGGCTGTCGTGTGTTAGTGTACACAAAAAGGATTTATCCAGTAATCACAAAGATGTTCGCTTAGACAGAGGTGGGCCCTGAGTGGATGCTAACGGAGGCTAAGGACACTCTGAGATAGTGGAGCGGCAGGCACACACCATTCCAGCACCCCACGTCTGGAAGTCCTAATCAGTCATCCTTGCAGCATCCTTAACACAGGTGAGGTCTTTCCTAGGGAGCCCAGTTCACAGTCTCGTGGGAATTAATTGAGCCCGCCATGATGTAATTGCCAGAGTAGGACAGCTCAGAAATATTCCGTGGCTAGGATGTCAACCTAGGAATTCGGGACAGGGAGAGCAGATCTGAGATGGCACATTAACATTTTATTTATTGGTTATGCTTGTTGGGTGCACTGGTCATGGCCTACGTGTGGCTATCAGAGGACTACTTTGCACAGTGGTCCTGTGCCTCCTCTCCGCCTTCTCATAGATCCTAAGAGTAGAACTTGAGGTTATCAGTCTTGTGTGGCAAGCATGTTTATAGGCTGAACCAGCTTGCCAACCCAAATGGGGCATCCTGAGACTAGTAAAAACAGCAGACAGAGTGTCCCCTGAGGGTTTGAGGGACTTGTGTTCAAACTTTGCTTTCCTTCCTACCGTGATCTGCGGCTCACTTTTCTTTTCTCTTTTTTTTTCCCCCGAAGCTGGGGACCGAACCCAGGGCCTTGCGCTTCCTAGGCAAGCGCTCTACCACTGAGCTAAATCCCCATCCCCAACCCCGGGGCTCACTTTTCTCCTCTGTAAAATGAAGCCCTAACTGTGGGAGCCTGCGGCTGGCCCCGCAGGGGAGACTTGGAAACTGCAAGGAGACCCCACTGCTGTCCTCCCATCCCCAGGCTTTTGACCACAGTTTCTCAGAATCTCTTTGCTGACAACCTGTGAGCTTAAACAGAGATGCCAAGCAATGCCTGTGTCTTTCCCCACTCTTTCAGGATCACGTCAAGGCACTGGACTGTTTCCAGGCAGCCCTGGCTCAGTCCATAGTTTTCAGTTCCATGGTCAGGCTCCCTGCCTGGTTTTCTAAATATAGCTCCAGACAACAAAGAAGGCCTCGGTGGAATGGCGGTGGCCCATGACCAGCTTCTGGGCTATCAGGCTGAGGGAGGAACAGGACATGACATGGCTACAGCTGCACAGAAACCTGGAAGCCCTATGCTGCCTTTGCTTTGGTTTTGTGCCTCAGCCCTAGTAAAGCAGGTGTCATCATGTAGTGGGCTGTGGCTTACTCAGGTAGAGGAGGTGGGCGGGCACTGAAGGGCGGGGCTAGGCTGAGATGCACAGAGATGAGAAGCCTGTGGCCAGCCAGGTGACCCTGGGCAGATCCTTCAAGCAGTTAAAACTGAGGTGGGGATGTTGATCCCCAAAAGGAAAACAAACAAACAAACAAACAAACAAACAAACAAACAACAGCAGCTATTACCTCAGAGGGAGTAAAGCTTTTTCTTGGGTGAGCCAAATAGGAGTCCCTATGGCCCCAGGAACATAGATGGATTCAGGTTACTATTATGTGGTGGTTTGAATATGCTTGGCCCACAGAGTGACACTACTGGGAGGTGTGGCCTTGTTGGAGTAGGTGTGGCCTTGTTGGAGGAAGTGTGTCACTGTGGGGGTGGGCAGTGAGACCCTCCTCCTAGCTACACGGAAGTCAGTCCTCTCCTGTTTGCCTTTGGAACAAGATGTAGAACTCTCAGCTCCTCCTGCACTATGCCTGCCTGGATATTGCCATGCTCCTGCCTTGATGATAATGGACTGACCTCTGAACTGGCAATGTATTTAAGAACACATTGGGAGGTATGACAGATAGGTGAGTTGCTGCAAATGGGGAAATATCTGCTGTAGGTGTTGGCTGATACCTGATGACAATGTGGGTTAATAGAGGCGAAGGGTCAGTTTGTACATTACAAAAAGATTTAGCTAACAGTCAGAGAAATGGGTCAAATAAAGAAGTGGGAACAGATAGCTATGGGGCTAAAAATAGCCCAGGACAATTTGGCTCTGCACCTGCAACATTCTGACTCCCCAAAGTCACTGAAAGTCTGCTCAGAGAATCTATCCTGTACAACTTTCTTCACGGGAGTGTAGCTGTTTCTTTTGTTTTGTTCATTTGTTTGCTTTTTTGGGTTTTGTTTTGTTTTCTGAGAACTTCTGCTCACAGGAATCTTAACTATGTTGAGGGGATTGGAAGGAGCCCGTGCTATTCTGTGGGCACTTACCTTGCTGTGGTAGTGCTCTGGGCAGTGATGAGACAGCTGGCTCTGGAGACTCTGTGGGGCAGGTGTTTAGCTAAGCATTGAATGTCTTTGTTGGGCAACTTGAATCACCCAAGACTCATGACTCTGACCTCAGTTCTCTCTCTGTTTTGAGCAGCAAGCAGCAGTCTGCCTTCAGTTCTAGAATCTAAGAGATAGGAAGCCAGTGAGGTCCTCTGCCCTGAGAGATCCAAGCACCTAGGCTTCATGGCCGTAGACAGGAAGCAGCAGAGCCTCCCAGCACCCTGACCTCTGTGGTGGCTTGGGTACAGTTGGGTTCCTAGGAGGCTGTAGGGTGAGCTCAGATGTAGGTACAATCCCTGAGCACAGGAAAGAGATGCAGGAAATCAGAGAACAAAAAGCTGAATTTCTCAGCCGTGTCAGCCCTCTCTTCTCTATTCTACTCAGGTTAGAGGACCTGTCCCCCTCCTCATGTGGGACCTGCCCTTGCAGCAGATGGAATCTCTGGGTTGGACTGTCTTCTTGGTCTTTGTCCCCTCCCACGGTTGAATATGGATTTCCCTTCCCCACCAAGTCATCTCTGTCCCTGTGCCTGCTGCTTCTTTCTCCTTCCAAAATGTCACCTCTCCCACTCTGTTCCCTTGCTGTTGGGTTTTGGAAGAAGTCTCAGGAGTGTCCTGTTGCATCTCCCAAGCTGCCTGTGTATGGGCGGGTGTGATAGGGAACCAGGAAGGAGAGCTTCAATACCGCAGGATCCAGACCCACAGCCAACCTGTTTTAAATAGCATCTGGATCGAACATACACTTCTCCCTTTGTCATTACAGACAGCGTAACCATGATGCCCACAGACCCAAAGATCATTATGTAGTAGGATATGTGTGGGGTAGATGCAAATTCTATGTCCTTTTATATAAGGGACTTGGGCATTTGTGGCGTCTGTATCCATGTGCCAATGTGTGTGGGGCATGCTGGATGCAATCCCCCTGGAATACAGGGTCAACTCACATCCTCATGGTCCTCTCTTTGTCACTATGGCATCCTGGGTCCAGCAGATGCAGGCTCAGCTCCTTGGTGTGAGATCCTCTGTTTTCTTCCTGGTAGAAAGCAGATTGTAACTCTCCTAGCATTTCTGGGCCACTGAGCTCAGAAACTTTGGGGAACAAAGGCACTTGCCAGCCACACTGGTTGAGACCTGGGCTGTATCCGGGGCTCCCTACAGAGCCCAGCCCACCGGTGGGTGAGGGGAAGGAACCTGCAGCTTCTGAGCTAGATGCACAGGACTCCAGGGCCATGTGCAGGAGAGTGACATTAGATTGTTTTAGGGGTGTCTGCAGACATTGCAGGTGACGATTTTCTGCTCTGAGCTGCTGGTGATCCGAGAGGTTGCTTGGGGTGTGAAAGTGGACGCCTGTGTCAAACAGGCATCCTGGCTTAGGCCTCTCCACTGTTACCCTTCAGAAAGGGCTGGGGCCAGGGGTTGAGGTGTTGTAGGTGACTCCATCTTTCTTCCTGGCTAGAGAGCCTTGCTTGGAGAGCAGAACATAGTCCAAACTCCCCCTGGTGGGCCCTCAGTTTAGGCCTGCAGCTGCTCTGAACCAAACACACATTTCCTCAGACCTACAGGGCTGACCAGGGGGCACTCAGTGTGACCTGGGTCAAGGACACCAGCTACTTCTTAGTAGCACTTGATAACAGTAAGAGAGACAGGGCCCATTTTCTGGAGCCCAGCTTGTGGATGCTCTGGGCCTGAGCATCCCCCAGATACCCTCTGTACACACTGGTGTAGTTGCCTCAACTCACAGAGTAGAGCTAAGGACCAGCCCCAGGCACAGAGCTCCATGCCTGACACGCCATGCTTTAAGGTAGATGGCTGCACACTGGCTCTCAGGATGGGACATGCCCTTAGATGCGGATGAGGCAGGTCCTGTTCTTCACAGAGACCCTTCTAGAATGTTTGCCAGGGTTCCAGGACACAGGCCTCCAAGAGTCCTTCTCATCTCTGATTTATAGTATTTGGGAGCCCTGAGCCGCTCCTCAAGAGTGTGGTGGGAAAGAACCCCTCTACCCAGCTTTACCCATATCTCCTGTGAGGTTCCATGACTTTTCTGTCCCACCATTTCCCAGTTGGCAACATAGAAGTGACCCCAAAGCTGCCACCTGCTGAGAAGGTTCTGTCCCAGAGAAGGGGTGATGAATGGTGTCCTTACCTGTTTTTCATCTCCTGCCCCCTTTTCCTGAGGCTGAGCTTAACCATGAGTCTGACTCACAGATGGACAGATGTTCTTAGCTGAGTGGAGCTGGTGGCCATGGAGAGTACTGGGGCTGGGAGGGTCGGATTCCAACCATTCGACTTTCACTTTAAAGCTCACCTTGCCTCTTGGCAATTTCTTAGAACCCAGGAACCTGTGGAGGGCCCTCTTAAGGCTGGCCTGTGGCTTCTAGGGCCAGCACCAAGGGAGATGGTCTCTGGTATCTTCCTAGGCATCAGGGACTGCCAGGCCTGGCCTCCAGCCCTTCCAGTGCAGTCACATAGGGCCTGGAATGCATTAGCACCTTTTATTAAAACCATCTGTTCTATGTATGAACAACTTTGAGAACCCATCCTCCCTGCCCTGGGTGTGTGGGGGGACACTGAACACAGATGGCAATTGTGTGATGGATGTGGGAGGCTGAGAGCTCCTGGGAGTGTTGAGAAGCTAGTCCCCCATGTGGACTGCAGGGAAGGGATAGGCGAAAAGCTCCAGCCTGCTGGGTTCTGGGTTGGCTAGAGATGGCGGACACTTCTGGGCTGGTGCTTCACTCAAGAGTGGGATTAACCTGGATTCTGCCCTTCTAGGGCAACACAGATCTACCCCTCCTCTTTAATGACAAAGTTGCCCTCCTCTCCGCCCTCCCAGGAATGTATCATTGATGAGGACTGCGGACCCACCAGGTACTGCCAGTTCTCCAGCTTCAAGTATACCTGCCAGCCGTGCCGGGACCAGCAGATGGTAAAGATACCAGCAGACTCCATTGTTGTGCCAGGAAAGAAGATTAGAAGCCCCAGGGGTTCTCAGCTAGGCTGCTCGCAAGTGATGGGGAGAAGTCCCAGAGGACTGAATCCTGCAGTAATCAGGATGTCATTTCAGCAGACCTGCAGCCATCTTACCCCATGATCTCTGGTCACAATTGTGACTCATAGGTAGCAAAGAAGGGGAGGGAGGAGAAAACAGGAGGCCCTGCACTGCTCCCTTCCTCTGGGACAGCAGCACACACAGCAGTGCATACATGCAGTCCCCAGGCAGGGGAAAGGGCCACCTCTATCCTCCTGGGCTGCTCCCCAGGTCCCTGAGCTACCAATCTCATTAATAAGTGTGCAGAAGGAGGAGGCAGGAAGGGGCTGGGGCATTCCTCCACGTGTCTATAAATAAGCATTGGAAACCCTGCGCACCACTCAGCAGGCCTTTTGGACAAAGCTCATGAACTCTTGACATTTTCTTAACAGTAAAATAGCACAGTAAGGTCAGGAAATAAAGGGTCCCGTGATCTTGCTCGATCCATCGTGGAGAGACAGCTGCTGTTGTCCTCCCAGGCCACTCCCACATCACAGGGCCCAGTTCTGGAGATCCCTTGTTGCTCTCTAATTGCCATTCCTGGTGGGGCTCTGGGTTCCGTTCCCAGCCTGCTGTCCCCAGCCTGAGCCTTCCTGGCTCTGTCTTGGCTGAACAGCCTGTTGGAATCCTGCTGCCTTCACCTGTAGCCTGAGGCACCTTCCCTTCTGACTGGGGCTAGTTAAAGGGGTGAAGGATACAGTTGTGGGATGGAGGCACCACCAGTATTGTTTGTATAGTCTTGACCTGGGTGGAAGAGAATTGGACATCCACCTTCTCAGGTGCCGTCTTCCCAGGGTTTGACCCATCTTGTACCAAAGCCACATTTCCGTGCTGGCTCCTTATGTTTCCACTTAAGTCTGCCTCTTCTCCTTGAGATGGGGTTAAATTACCATTGATTGGTCTGAGCAGGCTGGAGCACCATGCCGGGCCATCCAGGCTTCTAGCTAGTAAGCTCCTCTTGTGTTTGTCTCACTTTTCTGCAGCTATGCACCCGAGACAGTGAGTGCTGTGGAGACCAGCTTTGTGCCTGGGGTCACTGCACCCAAAAGGCCACCAAAGGTAGCAATGGGACCATCTGTGACAACCAGAGGGATTGCCAGCCTGGCCTGTGCTGCGCCTTCCAAAGAGGTATGTGGATTCTCCAGTGGTTGTTGGGGAGGCCCAACCTCACAGTCAAGGGGTTTGCTGGCCTCAGAGTGCTATCCAGCACCCCCACCCCCTCTCCCTAACCCCAGCAGGGTCTTCACTGACTTCACCAGCCCCAGAGCCTCTTACTGGGGTAGGGTGGTAAGATAAGCACTGGGTTGGTTTTTCCCAATTGTTGGCTAGTCCAGCTAGGTTCTTTTAGGATGCATGAGTCCTGGCAGGAGGGGCAGTCTTAGATGGGTAGAGTCCATGAGCCCTTCCCCCATCCCTCAAAGGCACCATTGGCTTGGTTCTTCCTGTGGATTCTCCTTTCAGTTCCCAGCTTCTGCCCTCAGTGCCGCTCCCCCTGGGCTAGTGCAGGCCCTCTCCTTTGCCAGGAGTGTCTGAAAGCCCTCAGCTGCCTCCCAGCTCTGCTTTCTCAGCCCCACTGGAGTGGTTCCTTCAGGGACCCACTACTTCAACGGTTTGCTTGGAGGACGACATTCTAAAGGCTGCTCCTCTAGGCCCCACCCCCAGCCCCTGACTCCTGTAATCTCCCATTTGCAAGGCCTTGTCCATCCAGATCCACTGACCTCTTCATCTCTACTCCTTGGCTCAGCTCTTCCCTCTAACTGACTCAGGCCTTTATTGGCACTCTGTCCCTGCTTAAAGGGCCTTGGTTCCCGTTTCATTTCTGCTGGGGGTTTGACCTCTTCAGGCAGACCCCATAACTGCTCCAGTCCTCAGGGGTTGGTCCACCCTGAATGGACACTGCCGGTCTTGTCCTTTATACACCTTCAATTCTAACCTCTCCTGGGGCTGAGGGAGGAGAGCAAGGCCGCATCCATTTCCCTGCCTGTCCTCATGATGGCTCTTGGCTGGCTCCAGGCCTGCTGTTCCCTGTGTGCACACCCCTGCCCGTGGAGGGGGAGCTCTGTCATGACCCCACCAGCCAGATGCTGGACCTCATCACCTGGGAACTGGAGCCTGAAGGCGCTTTGGACCGATGCCCCTGTGCCAGTGGCCTCCTCTGCCAGCCACACAGGTGAGGTCCCTTCCCTACTGGGGCTGAGAGCAGCCAAAATATCATCCAGGGGGACTCAGGAGTGGGTTTGGCTAGGAGGAGATATTGATTCAGTGTAGGGCAGGTGTGGCTGGAGATGTCCCTAGGCCATTAGGATAAAGGGATCCAGTCAGCATCAGATCCATAGGTTGGGGCTCTGTTAGAGGATGATTGAAGCTTCCCAAGTAGGTGCCCTAGCGGGAGGGTGTGGAAGGAATGAGCCCAGACCATCCCATCACAGTTGGGAAGGAGACTGACAGGCAGGAGGGGAGGACCACCAATGTGGAAGGCACCTGTAGTCTTAGAAGCTTAGAAAACTGAAGCCATGGGGCTGGAGGAACTGCTCTCTACATCTTTCTGCCCTGCCACAACCTCTATTCAGCCTTCTGGTCTACCAGAATCCAGGCTCATGGGGGAGACAGGCAAAATTCCCTCTCTTTTTCACAGAGGCCCAGGGTCACCATGTGTGCGGCAGCTGTGGGGTTACAATGTGCTTCCCCTTGGAATTCAAGTGGGCAGAGGGCTTAGGGGACTCTGTGTGACAGTGAACTTCCATCATCAGGGTCTGCTCCCAGGCAGTCAAACCAATAGTCACAGAGAAAAGCAGGCCTAGGATTGTCCCTTAAGGGCTTCTCCCAGCTGACTCTTTAGTAAGAAGTTGACGGGAAGCACCCTAACAAAAAGTAGTGAGTTAGTGAGGCCTGAAGGCCCACAGAGAGTATGGCCCAAGGCCTCACATGCAGTTGACATGCTCCAAGCCTGCTCTCCAGGGTAATGGAGAGAACCTTGACTAAACTTCCATTCTCTTCCCCAGCCACAGTCTGGTATACATGTGCAAGCCAGCCTTCGTTGGCAGCCATGACCACAATGAGGAGAGCCAGCTGCCCAGGGAGGCCCTGGATGACTACGAAGATGTTGGCTTCATAGGGGAGGTGCGTCAGGAGCTGGAAGACCTGGAGCGGAGCCTGGCCCAGGAGATGGCATTTGAGGAGGCCACCCCTGTGGATTCACTAGGTGGAGAGAAGATTTAGACCTAGACCCAGCTGAGTTGCTGGTAGATGTGCAATAGGAATGGCTAATTTATTTTCCCAGGAGTGTCCCCAGGTGTGGAATGGCCACAGCTCCTTCCCAGTAGCTTTTCCTCTGGCTTGACAAGGTACAGTGCAGTGCATTTCTTCCAGCTGCCCCACTTCTCTGGCTTAGGAAAGAAAGACAGGCGTGGCAGGTAAGGGGAGCGGTGAGCTGCCCCACATTGTTGCTAGACATGCTGCCTTGTTTGTTCTTCATGGATTGAAGATTTGTTTGAAGGGAGAGGATGGGAAAGGGGGTAAGTCTGCCCATGATAGGTTTGGGGGATACAGGGAGGACAGTGCCTGCCTTGCAAACGTGGACCTGGCAAAATGTAGCCGTTGTTTTTGTCTTGTGCCCCTCCCATGGGCTGAGGAAGTGACTACACAGGAGCTATGCTGCTCTTGTGGCCTTCCACACATTCATCCCCCAGTCCCCCAGTGTTTTAGCTCCTACCTCACTGTCAACACAGCCTTTCATAGCCATGTTCCTTCCTGATCACCACAGCCTAGAAGGGGATAGGAGTGGGTTTCTCTCCAAGCCCCATGTTCTCTCACTCAACCCCACACCAGCCTTGGTACCACCAACAGTACTTTCAAAAGGAGGGGAGTAAAACCCTTTTGTTTTTATTTTTTTTTACTCCTCCAAGGCATGCCTGGAACCAAGGTCAGGGTAGTTTGCATGTCCCCCTGTTAGTAGCAGTGTGGTGGGCATTGTCCTCCACCATATGCGTCAATACCTCCGAAAGTCAGTGTACATTAATTTGCAAGAAATATGCTTGGGTAATTGTAGGGCCAGGATTGTGAATGAAACTTGCAAAGTTGCTTAGCAATAATGGAAGGTCTTTCTCAATCACACAGAGAAATCAAAACCAAGCCAGGCTGTGTAAAATACAGCTGTGACATCCAGACAGAAGGCTGGGCTGGCTGTCAGGTCTCAGATGACAGTTTCAGGTGCCAGGAACTATTTCCATTCTGTATTTATCCAGAGTTATTAAAATTTAAAGTTGCACACAGTTGTATAAGCATGCTTTTTCCCCTGAGGTTTAAATTATGTGTACACAAATGTGTTGCTCTCAAAGATTATTCAGAAATCACTTTGGCTACTCTTTGGTAATTCTTGGACTTTTTGATTTTCAATAAATATAAACCCTCTTCATGTAAAATAAAATAAAATAATCTGTAGTATAAAGGGACCAAAAATTAAAATTCCATAGAAGCAGATTTTCCAGGCATCTGCAGCTCACCTCATTTAGAGTCTGAATATGTTGGAACTCCTATCCTTGTCTGGATGGGAATTAGTTTTAAGAGAGAAAATACTTTACCGTCTCCCAAAAGAACAAATGGAATATATGAGTCTTCTCTTGGAGGCTCTCTGAGCAAATGCAGTCCTGGGGCTGTGCTAGCATCGTTACTGTAGCAAAACAGCTGAGGTGATTAACTTATGCATTTTTTAAAAAGGGTTAATTGGGTTCAGCATTTCATGTTTCTGTCATGATCCTATTGCGTTGAAACTATAGAGAGGCAGCACAACACGGCAGGGGCATGTGGTAGAGTCAAGCTGCTCCCTTTCTGGCTAAGAGAGAGGGCAATGTGCAGTCTTGTCCAGGGGTCTGGGCACTCTCACAAGGACCCACCCCGTAAAGACCACTCTACAGCCTTGGGTTTAGTTACTCTTCTGGGTGCTACAATCAAACACCCAACAAGAAGCAACCTGAGGGAGGAGGGTTTATTTGGGCTCCTGGTTCAAGCAGGGAGTCCTTGATGGCAGGGAGGGTATGGCGTTAGAGTGTGGGGCTCCATCCCGCAGTATAGGGGATCGGGAAGCAAAGGAAGCAATGTAGGACTCAGCTTTCTCCCTCTTTCCCTTTTCATTTATTCTGGGACCCCAACCCTTGGGGAGGTGCCACCCACAATAAGGGTGAGTTTTCTTTCCTCAGAACCCTCTGGAAACTTCTGGCCTAATAGATATGTGCAGAGGTGTGCCCCTAAGTGAGTCAACTCCATCCGGTTCCAAGACATATAAGCGTGACGCACTAACTCTGCCACATAGCACCGAGTCCCTCTTAAAAGCCTTTACTTCTCATCCGAAGATATCACAGAAAAGAGATGTAAACATTTAGAAAGACAATAAATGTACTTGATGAAGTCACCTGTGTCTGTGGTATGGGTCCATTTGTCACTAAAACCTGTGCTGGTTAGGATTTGCTGTATTCTGTCTGCTATGCTGAAATCCTTGGGTTTTACAGATAAATGTTAAGATTCAGAATAACTGAATAACATTTAAAAAAATAGTCTCAGGTTGATAAAGATTGTTGTAGCCTCTCAATATTGGCATGGGGACAAGTAGGTTTTGCAGGGGGATATTTTATCCAGCTTGCAACAGAATTGTGACACATTAAGCTCTTTAAAGAGTAGATTAATGAGGTCACTGTGTATTTAGGTCAGCAGGGCAGCAGGGTCTTGATTCATTATGTCTCTGAATTAATTCTACAAGATACTAACAGATGAGGAAATGTGGCTTCAAAAGGGTGGATTGAGGTCACAGTCAGATGACATGGCATCTAGGGTACATCTAGGGGGCGTCCTGTATTCAGTGTCAAAACTTACCAGGGTCACTCATCTCCTGAATCACCTGACAGCTAGGTGCCGAGGGCTTCCTCAGAGCCAGGGGTCGTGATGTGCCCTGAAGGTTCCCAGATGAGAGTTCCAGTTTTGAAATCATCACAGTAGAAAGCAGGACACAGCTACACCAAGCAGTGACTGACACAGTCAAGCCAGCATGGAGTGTGGAGGAGCCCCAGCAGAGAGTACTTTGCTTGAAAGGCTGGCCAGGAAATGGCCTGAAAGATGACATACTTACCAGGAAGTCAGAAGGGGGACTCGAAGGGGAAATAGATAGGATTCTCAAAGGATAGGGTGACTGGAAGCTTGAGGAAATGCTTAGATGAGGCTGGAAATAGTTTTGAAAACGAAAGCAAAACTGAAGCAACTCCTCCCCCCCTCCCAAAAAAAAAAAACAAATAATGAACAACCCTGTCCGGTGACTGTCATGTATCAGGCCCTGTCTCAAGAGTCAGAGTGAGTCGTGAATGAGGGAAAACCAGAGTCTCCTTCCTAGTGCTAACTCCCAAATCCTAAGGACCCAGGAGAGGCCTGAATGCTCAGCTGAGATGCCTCGCCATTGTTAAGGAACCATGGGAAGAGTTGGAGAGACTGTGGCTCTCAACTCCATGCCTGCTCCTTCCTTGGATCCCGTTCCTGCCAGGGAAGTGGTAGCAGCAGCTGAAGGTTTGGCTCCTCAGTGATCCCAGCAAAGGACCAGACTGCCAAGAAGGGATCTTCCCCTTTCCCTGACAAGGAAAATGGAAGAGTTCCCACCTTTCCATCTTCCAGGACAGGCACTTAAGATGTGGCATTTGGCTTCACCCGCCCCTGGGGGAGCTGGGAGCTACCAGGCTGCCATCCTCCGGGGCCTTCTGAAAACACTCACTTCTTAGCTTCTGTTAGTCTTTAAGCTGGCAGGCATTCCTGGACTCACAGTCCACGCATGACTTTTCTTATTTTTATGGCTGTTAGTACCTGGCAAGAGTGACTTAGGGAAGGTTTAGAATTTGGAGGAATTGCCCACGATGTTTGCAGGCATTTTTGCAGGAGTGGAGGTGACTGCCCACAGGACTTTCCTATGGGGAAGCAGAGTCAATGGGAAGTGGTGTAGATTGCAAGGCCCCTCCAGTGACCCACCTGTGCCAGCAAGGCTCTACAACTTCCCAAGGCAGTGCTGCAAGCTGAGAACCAAGTGTTCGAAAACAAATGGGTGGTGGTTGTTTGAATGAGAACTGTCCTCTACAGTCTTAGACCTTTGAACACATGGTCCCCACCTGAATGTTTGGGGAGGTTTAGGCAGTGCAGCCTTGTAAGAAGTATGTCGCTGGGGGCAGGCGTTGAGGTTGTTTTATCTGATGTTACTCTGTCTGCTGCACATCTTCCTGCTTTGCTATCCTGTCACTCTGCCAACACGGGCTCTGAAACTGTAAGTCAAAATAAACTCTTAAGTTGCCTTTGGTTCTGGTGTTTTATTAGAGTAATTGAACAGTAACACATACAGGTGGCATTTCACAGCCACACTACAAGAGCTCCTATTTTTCAAACCCAGTGGCAATGACTCCTCAGGCTTTCTGCAGTTAAAAGTTCTCCACTCTCAAGGGCTTATGTAAGTAGATGGAGTCCACATGAATAGGATGATCTTTACCCTGAGGTCCTTGACTGATATCACATCTTCAGCCTCTGTGCTGCACAGGGTTCCCAGTATCCTGTTTTGGGCCCCGACATCCCTGGGCATATACTGTCTGGTGTGCATGCAGGTGTTCACATGAATGTGTGCACCTAGTGCACAGTGTGGAGGCAAAGATGAGGTCAGCTTCAAATAGTTGTGCTTTTGTTGATGGGACCTATGGACATCTACCATTGAGTCTCTAAGAGGGACGGTGACCTCATTGCAGATAGCTGTTGTTGAACAGTCTTTTCTTTTCCATCTGCCTCAGCAGTGGTACAGGAAGAGCAGACAGAGGTAGGTGACCATATCTCTCTTCCCTACCTCTCTTCCCTACAGCCTGCATCGGGCAGCTTTAGGACCACAGTGTGTGCAGAGGAAGCACACTAGCTTGAACGATACAAACTTAAGATCACTGTTGCAAAACTTCAAAGCAATACAAGTTACAGCCTGCACTGAAAACAGGCTTTTTGGTGGGGTCAATCAATAGGGTAGTCTAGTTTCTAGGAAAACCACCATTTCTTGTATTCCCATAAACTGGAGCAAGCAGGCTATCTGAGCTGTGTGAGATTTTTCAATATTGTAAGTGTGCTTACAGGATGGGGGAAGGTGGCAGCAGAAAGGGGTGCTATCCTCCAGTAATTTGGGGGCGAGGCGCACCAGTCAATTCCCAGTTCCAGCCTGTCCTGGTCAATCTCTCTGGGATGGTTAGAGGTGGTGGGTGACGGGGGCAATGCACCGCTCAGCTCTCCTTTGCCTTCCCACTTTGGCCAGGCCGATCCCTGCATTCTCTAAATAACTGTGGGTTTGGTAGTTTCCAAAAGCCGACTTGTGAAAAAAACAGACCTAGGAGTGGTGACTCCTTCTACATTGGCTGCGCTGACAGGGCATCTTCAAATTCCACGAACACTCAGGAGAGGTGTCCGAGCGCCTCTTTTGAGCTACACGCTGGACACAGGCCACCTACTAGCCTCCTAGAAAATGGCAGGCATACCATTTTGCATTTGATTCCAGGATTCATGACATTTAAAAAGGACTATTAGTGACCAAAGTACGGTTTTGTTTTAAAAAACCAAACCATTCCATCCACTGTTTGGATGGAATAAGGATCCACATTACTGGACAGACTATAATTTACAAGTCATAGGTTCAGGAATTGTGAGGTCTTTGTTGCTGAGCAGAGGTGGGATCCAGAGGGAGAATGACAATACCCAACTACTACCAAGGACATCCTAGAACAACCCAGCAGGGAGAATCTTACTGCCTTCTGGAATATGGATTTATACGCCACTATACTGCTGTGATGCTGGACTCCCAAGTGGCTCAGATCATCAGGATACCATGGGTGTGCCACTATACGCCACAGCAAGACTGGCAACCAACCAGTAGCTCTTGTTTACACTCTAGCCAGGGATCATCCATCTTCCTAATTGTATCACACTTTTCATTACAAGGCATTAACACTCTAGTATAGGCTCCCTCACACTGTCACAATTACTACCATATATATATATATATATATATATATATATATATATATATATATATATACACATATATATATATATATAAATAAATTTTTCCCCCTTGGTTTGATAAGCGGATCTTCAGCACATAGCTGTGAAATCAGAGCTGTGGATCCTTGACTAGAACACCCTTTACCTTAGCCAGGGCCTCAGAAATACAGCCATGTGGTTCTAAAAGTCTGCACCTGGCTGACACAAATTCATGTGCCCTGCATAAAAGCCCTTCAAGACTTCTGTGATCCCTAGAGAAGGGTCACAACTCAACACGCGTGGCCCCGCCTCAGGCTCAGGAGACAGGCTACAACAGGCTTCCGACTCTGTTAATTCTCTGAAGCTCAGAGGGGCTGAACTGCAGTAGCCTCCTACTTCTGACTTCACTTGAAAAGGCCCTTGTTCCTTGCTTTCACTCACTGCCATGCACTGAGAAGTGAGCACTTCTTTCTACGAAGCAGTCTCTATTCCTTACATGTGCAATATGCCTACAATGACTCACACAGCAGCATCAGACCCAGAACAGAAGGCACAAGAAAGGGCAGACAAATGGGAAGAATTGTGCCAGTCACGGAGAGGCACTATGCTAGACCAGATCCAAGGCCACCAAGTCCACTCTGCTGGCAAGCTGGCTTCTTTTGCTTGCCAGGAAGCCAGTCCTGGGGAGCAGATCGATGCCCAGGTCCCAAGAAAGCGGGGACCAGATCCAAGAGACTTTAAAGGCAGAATTGTTAGTTATACTCAAGCCAGAGTCAACATCTGCTAATATTCTCATTAAGTATTTCTTAAGGGGGAAAAGGGTAGAAATCTGATTCTGAATAGTCAGGGAGTTGAATACATCTTTTATCTGAGACCCTCACTATAAGTACAGAATGAGACACTGACTCTGCGCCCAGACCCACTGTGGTCCCCGGTTAATGACTAAGATAACACAGCAACATGAACAAATGTTTTATTGGCATGTTCAGTGTTGTAAACAGCATCTTGCATGAAAAAATTTTACCAAAACCTTTTATTGACTTTTATAAATTAGATAGTATTTCAAAGTTTATTTGGAATTCTACTCTTTGACACTGTACTTGGCAGAGCAGAAGCAGCCTGCTGACTCCAGCGCACTCTGCGATGAATCATGTGGCACCAGGTCTGCACCAAGGCCCCCGAGAAACTATTCCATACGATGGGCAGATGGTTCCCCAAGTTAAACTACAGAACTACAAACTGACTCTTAAAAATTAAAACGGGACTTTACAGGCATTCTAGAAGACTCAAACTTGAAGCAATTCTTTGAAAATAAATGTACAGAGAAAAGATCTTGAAGCTACTGAACAGAGAACCCTCATTAACAAGCAAATACATCCTATGGCGTTCAATGAGGAGTACACAGACGGACTGCTAGGCTTCAGGGTACACAATGTGCATGACGGATGAGAGGCAAAGAGCCTTGGCAGACAGCAGAGCTGCAGCCGGGAGAACTCAACAGGGCCGCTGTATTTACACGCCGAGTGAAGGAAGGAGACATTCTCTATATCCACAGCTTACAGTTGGTTCTAGTCACAAACCTGTAGCAGCTGAGCACAACTACTGGGCATGGCCCAAGGACACAGATGTTGGGCTGTCTCCCTAAGGTTCTTAATACTTTGCAAAAAGTCAAACAAAATAACACACCTTCCTAATTCCTCTGTGGGCTACGCTGGTTCTAACAACTCCTTCCACTCCTCTTTGCTGCTTTTCAAAAGTCAACACAGTTGCATTTGCTTCAGAACTGTCAATGAGGTAATGTGTGTATCAATGAAATAAACAGAAGATTCATTCATTCATGGCCTTTGCACAGCTTTTATTATTAAGCTATGAGCATCCTGTTTGAGGCTAGTTTTACTAGCGGCTATGTGCACATTTGTCCGCAATCAATGAATCTACTTGTCCCCCTCCCTTCATAGTAGCAGGCTTTGCTTGTTTCTCTTGCACATCCTTGGCTTTACAGTACATCTGACCATAGTGCACAACATGATTCCAAGTCAAGACAGTGGCCCACTGGGCACTGAGCTTCTGATTGGTGAAGGGCGGTCCAATCAGTGCTGGTGTCATGGGGTTACCAAACCATGTCCGGCCAAAATGGCACTACCCAGCAGTAGTGAACCATCTACTTAAAGAGCCCTCAGGGGAAAGGCTGCACTGGCGGTCAGTCTTGAGCTACGTCTTTATTTGGCGCCCCATCCAGGTAGATCTTGAGTGCTTTCTCTTTGCGAGGGGAGTATGTCACACGATGTCCCGTCTTCTGCAGTCGGCTGCTTTCCTTTTTCATCAGTTCATTCCTTTGCTCATCTGTCAATTCCATTACTTCTTCTGTTCTATCCCTGTAAGTAACACACAAATGCATCAGTCCCGCTGGCCCCTGCCCTGTTCACTTACATCTCAATACTCTGGCGCTCTCCCTCTCGCTCTGACACACCAGGATGCACAAGGTTGCTAATGGGAATCACATGTGCACAGAATTCATTTCTTAAAATGGCACAGAATCAACTCATGTTATTATCAGACGTATACAATCTACTTACAATAGACAATAGCTCCAGGAAATAGCCTGGATTCTTAGCAAAGACAGCACTGTTACCATTCAAAAGCTATTTTCCTTTGTATGTGTGCTGTCCAACATAGTAGCTAGAGAGCATCTGAAGTGTGTCTTGTCCACATGGAGCCATGGTGGGAATGATACACAGCATCTTTTAGATATCTATAAGTGAAGGGATGAAAGCTACCCCATAATGATGTCAGTGGCATGCTGTACTAACATTTTGTATGCACTGGATTAAAAGAATTTCTTGCAATTACAATAAATTTCATTGGTTTCTTTTTCATATTTATTTGTTATGTGTTATTGTGAATGGGTACATATGTGTTATGGCATGTATATGAAGGTCAGAGGACAATTTGGGGGGTTGGTTCTCTCCTTTCACCACTGAGTTCTAGGACGGCAAGTGCCTTTACCTGCTAGGTCATCTTGTCTGTCTTCCCTCACGACTTCCTTCTTTGGATGGGGAGGGGGTGGTTTAAATAGGGTCTCATGCAGCCTAGGCTTTGCTACACTGGCTCTGAGCCCTGGTCTTGCCTTACTTCTCTGTCGTGTGGCAGCACATGATGTTTTTTTCCTGATTTAACTAAGGTACTTCAAGCTGACGTCTATCACTCACTGTATTTCTACTGCTCGGTGCTATTGTATCAACGGCACTGTAAAGATACAACACCACAAATACATCAGCACTAGCAGCAACAAAAGCACTGTACCTTACCTATAAAATATGACGGCACCATCATCACAGATATAAAGAGGCCACACATTCAAGGTAGAGACTTTAGGGTTCCAGTCCAAATCTTGATGAATATCAAGGACAGAAATATCACAGGGGAAGGTTCCCCTACCCTGAGGAGAGAAAGAGTGACTGCGTGAATCACACCTTGAACCACACCTGCAGTACAGCAGCCCCGGGGTGCAAACATTCTGAGGCTTTACCTTGGCAAATTCAATGTCTTCCAAAGGAATCCCACTGATTTCACTCAGCTAGGAAAAAAAGTCACATATAAGTTATTTAAAAATAATTTTCTCAAAGAAGTTATTTTCCTTTTCTTCTGAAACAAAATGAGGATCTGAAAGTAATGTATTTCATATTCAAAAATTAGAAGCAGACAGTACAATCCACTTCTCTGCCCACCTTTTAAACACATGCCCCTAGAAATGGCAGCACACTCCTTCCAGACTCACCTCTACACTCACCACACCACACATTTCTAATAGCACAACATTCTACTCTGAGCCATCTCGACACTCACTGCACAGGGCCAATGTGGAAACAGAGTCCAGAGTAACCTCGGGGATCCCACTGCAGAGTGCGCACTTCTGCTCCCCTGAGAAGCTGACAGCAGCTAGACAACACCTGTCACTCTGAGAACTGACCACAGCGGTACAGTCTTGCCCATCGTCCCCAAAGCTGGACAAGTCAATTTTCTAAGTTTTTGATTTTCTAAATCCTCACCCAGTGAAGAGTTCAAAAGGAGGCCATTCTTTGCTTTTGTTTTTCTTCTACCAATTGCCTGCTTACGTCCTTTGCCCACCTTAAGATTAAGCTGCTTATGTTCTCTTTGGTAAGACAGTGGCTGCTTTTCAACAAGGGGCATTAGTAAGTGTGGCAAATGCCTTTGATCGCAATGCTGAGAGACACAGGCCAGCTGAGTTCAAGGCCAGCCTAGTCTACAGAGTAAGACCCCATCTCAGCCAAACCAAATCCCCTACCACAGGGGCATCATGTTCCACACAAATTTCAAATACTTTCTTGTCTTTTAGCTATGTTTGTAAGCTCACAATTGTCACTTGGGGTCACATGGAACCTTTATGTGGTGTATCCTTTCTCTGGTTTTTAGTACTATGGTCAGAAGTATTTTTCTCCAAATATTTAAAAACCACATGTATCATTTTCCTTTATTTCATATATAAATATATTTAGAATTATTTGAGGAATTAAACCCAGGGCCTTGCACATGCCAGGCAACTACAACTGAGTTACTTCTTAAAGTGTGGGAACTTCAGGCATGTACTATGGGAATTAAAGGTTTTTAAAAAATGCCCACTGAAGTAGTACCACTGATGGGGAAGGCAAGTCCCCTCCCCTAGACACCTTAATTGCTGTAAAATGCAAAGCACATCTTCATTCTCTATTCAACTCCCTTTAAGAGCCAACCATGCCGAAGTCTGTTTCGCTTCTGTGAACAGATGCCATAAGGTATGTTCAGGGTAGTATGGCCTCTATTCAATGCTCTTTCCTTTGTTTATTTAGTCATACAGCTAATTTTAAACAGAACAATGTTGGCAAAATAATGAAAAGTGAAGGTTCTTCTCTAGACAAATGAAACAAAGTAATTTCAAAATATATGGAGGAGCTCCAAGTGACCCTCCAAGTGTGACAGAGACCAAGGAAGACTCATGCTGTTAGTGGCTGGTGCTTACTTCCTAGGTAACACAGAAAGACATGTACTGCCTCAGAAATGAACTTACCTTCTCTCGAAGCTCATCAACACTATTGCTCTCCAACACAAGCTCCTGGAAGGGATCCAACTTCATCTCCGAAGGCCTCCACCGTCTGGTTAAAATGGCAAGCTGTGACATGGACTTCATCTTCTCCACACCTAAGAACATCCAGGATTATACCAAGCACTCTTTTTTCTCTAAGGGCTTATAATCTTACTTTTCCTGTAGTTCCTAACTAGATAAAAAAATTTAAAGTTTTTGTGTTTGTGTGTGTGCAAGCAAGGGCTCATGGAGGCCAGAAGGTATTGGATTCAACTGAAGCTGAAATTGCAAAAGGTTGTTGAGTTGCCTGATGTGGGTGCTGGGAATCAAACTCACGTCCTCTGAAAGAGCATGTGGAGCTTTTAACCACTGAGCTATTTCTTCAGTTTCTTTGAAAAATTACAAAAATGCATGCAGCATTTGCCTAGTGCCCTAGTAGTTCTTAGATTTCCCAGTTAACTTGTAAAGTAACTGGAAGTTTACCTTATTAAATTTTAGCTATTTTAGATTGGAAACAGCCAGTAAGAAGGAATACTGAATTCTCTAAGAATTATCGTGATCTTATTTTCTAGATTGTAGACACAGACAGAGCTAACTGCTCACTTCAATGTGACCTCCATCCACTCTTCTTCAAGAGTATATAGTTGGTCCTAGTGCTAAAAGTGAAAGTGGGAATTGTGTTGGACACAAGTGCTGCTCCAGGTCACTGTCATGGACCCAGATGCTTGCTCTAAAAGACATAGAGTGCAAGTTTCGAGTAACTCAGATTAGAACCTTATAGTTACGGAATCGAATTAAAAGAAGGTTATTAGGGTGGACCTCAATTCAAGATGACTTTACAAAGGTGGACAAGTTTAGGTACAAACAAGCCTACATGGAGACCACAATGTGGAGATGAAGACGAAGCCAAGCAGAAGATACACCTCCTCCACGAGACCAGGATGGAAGGAAACAGATCCACTAACACCTTGACCTCTAACCTCAGGGAAGACTGAGCTTCTGCCATTGAGCTCTCCTGCTTGCTGGTAGTGTCTGAAATGTCAATGGCCACTAACTCAGCTCCTCTCAACATCTTTGACACATTTTCAACAGCACATTCTTCTCAACATAAATATGGGACGATTATAAAGAAAATAACAAGAATGTCTCAGAAAACACCAAAAGAATTTCCAGAAAAATAAAAAAAAAATCTAACCTGTAAATTACAATTTTTGTGTAAGAGAAAATGAGAGAAAAGAAGAAATATCAGAAGGGAAAAGACAGAAGGTATCTTCTAAATATAATGCAAACAGCTATGCTAGGGACAAGGAAAGAAAGAAGAGTCTGAGGGACAGGGCAAGGATCATGTCAGTCCCCAGAGCCACAGCCTGAGGCTGACCAGGATAGCACACTGTGGCACTGTACAAGGCACTTGTCACAACTCAACTTGGGATCAGGCTTCTATGGTATTTCTAACTGATATTTCTCCATAAAACAATGACAATACCATCAAGAACTTCCAGGAAAACTTCCCAGTTGCTAGAAATATTAATATCTTCTTCATAAATATGATAATCCAAAAAAACAGTGCCAGGATTCTTCCATGTTTTCTTCCTTAGACGAAACCTAAAGATAAAACAATACACTGACAACTGCTATAATTTGAAGTATTTAACTAAAAAAGTTACATTAATTGACACCCAAAATCAACTGTGTTTAAGGTATAAAATAATGATTACTCATTAAGATTTAGGGGAAGTGATGCAGAAACCCAGCCTCTAGCACATCACATTCTGTATTCTTAGGGAAAGGAGAAGTCTAGCAGGCTGCTTCATGCCCCCAATCCTTGGCTCCACGGTGGGAGAAAGGCATAGCAGCATGAGAGCGGTTGGCACTGGGGCCGCACTTACCTGTCGATGCTGAGGTCTAAGCCACACTGCTCCCTGAGTTGAGGAATCAGCTCCTCTTTCGATTGCCGCACAGTCATGCCTTTAGCAAATACGGCGTCTAGCAGAAACTTGCATGGCTAGGAATGAAACACATGATCAGAGTTTGTGTCACAGTGAAGCAAGGGTTAGGAAGAGGCATTATTTGTGCTGGGTAGTATGACAAGGAAGGGCCTGAGTTTTAGGTTCTGTCTCCTTGTTCCTAGTATTAATCCCATAATTTATAAGTTCAGTGGATGTGAGCAGCCTTGCTTAATGGCCTAAGCCTCAGTTTCCTCATCTATAAACTGGGGACATAGCCTCCTTTCAGAGTTATCATGATGATTAATTAGGATAATGCATTCGTATTTATAATACAACTATGATTATTTTAAAAGTAAAAGGCACAGTTCCATGGATTACAATAAAAGAATATGTACTCAATCTCCCAACATATAATAAGACTCAGAGGAGGCATGTGAGTGAAAATAGGTGACTGATAAAACACTGTTCAATTAATAAAGGCATTGTATAAAAAGTTCAGAGCTTTCCTATTTGTCTAGCTCTCTATATAGAATATACGAGTATCTCGGAAATATTTCTTATCCTTTGGGTCCAACTCTTAAGCATGAGATGAACTGAAATATTCTGATTACTTCCTAAAGAAGCCTGCTCAGAGCCTTTATCCAGCATTTGAACTGTGTGAGCTTGAGCAGGTTACTTAACTTCTCTGTGTTGGCTCTTCATCTACAGATTGGGAATACTAAACAGGACTTAGACCAGAGAGATAACTGATGGGGTTCAGCTGAGTTTTTGCAGGAAGCAATGTAACAGAACATACCAGTGATGCCTCTAAACCCATAATGACCTTGGACACAGAAGGCACTCACATAGGCCAGCCACTACTGCCTTCTAGTACAGTGTCATCCTTCCCCAGAAAGCAACCATGCATTTCCTTTTCAATGCAGATAAACCCTTACTCCAGCAGTGTGACAACACATCACAGGGCTAATTCATGGTTGCCTGCTTTGTAAATATGACCTCATTGGGTATACTGGCTGGTTTCGTGTCAACTTTATACAAGCTAGAGTCATCAGAGAGGGAGCCTCAGTCAAGGAAATGCCTCCATGAGATCTAGCTGCAAGCCAGTAAGTAGCACTCCTCCATGGCTTCTGTATTAGCTCCTGCCTCCAGGTTCCTGCCCTGTTTGAGTTCCTGTCCTGACTTCCTTTGATAAAGAACAGCAATATGGAAGGGTAATTAAGCCAAATAAACCCTTTCCTCTCCAACTTGCTTTTTGGTCATGGTGTTTGTTGCAACAATAGAAGCCCTACCTAAGACATTGAGACACAGGCTACTTTTGTACTATCCTAGCAGAAGTGAGTACTGTAGAAGAGATAAACGACTAGAAGCCATCTCTACCCTTAGGTGGTGTTGGTTCCCTTCTATGTCACTCACCTCTTGCTCATTGACTAAGAGCTGGCACACTTTAACTCTGTACTCTCCCTTCTTCAGTGCTCTCCCCAGTCGGATTGTGATCTATAAATCAAGAATATTCTTTGAGATGAACTGCCTCAGCAGAACAACCTAGGCTCACTCTGCTGTTTCCCCATCCTCTATCTCCTGGGCTCCCGGAGAGCAGGTGCGCCTTCACCCCTGACTCCACAGCACTATAACTACAGCTGACACACAGTTCACATTTAACCATGCCTGTTGGATGAACAAGCAAAAGACAATGTAAACACCCAGTAGCTGCCAGCCTCCCATCCTGGGGGCTTTCCTACGTGTTACTGAGAGGACTCTAAGGTGCTCTCAAACCCATTCTTAGATGGACCAATTCTACAAGGGTTATTGCAATCAACCTTATTGTCATCTGAAAATGATGAAAGGGTCTCATTCAACCGGACGGTCTCAAACTCTTGATTGCTGGTGTACACTCGAAAAACCTTGAAGTGAGAGGAGAGGACTCCAACAAAAGGCTCTAAATGCTGTTTGAAAGCTGCCAGGGTGATTCTCTTATCAACATGCACCATCAACCCTAAGTATAAAAACCAAACAAAACAGGAACAAAAATGTGAAAGCAGCCCCTTGAGTGTTAAGTAAAACAGACCACATTTCTTATACTGTCAGCAGGAAAAAGACTCTCTTCTTTTGACTAGATTTTTAGGTAATAACACGGAATAAAACAGCAAAACAAAATATAAACAACCCAGGTGCAAGCCGAGGACTTGACAGGTGTAATCTAGCAAACTTCTAGTGTAGGGGTTCTCGAAATTCCCAAAGCTGTGACCCTTTGATACAGTTCCTCATGTTGTGGTGACCCCCAACCATCAAATTATGACATTGCTACTTCATAACTGTCATTTTGCTGCTGTTACAGATCATAATGGAGATTATATTTTCTGATGGTCTTGGGCAACTTTTGGATGGTTCATTTGACTGTCCCCACAGGTTGAGAACTACTGCTCTAGGGTGACTCTTAAAGCACAAACGTTTCCACTTTCACACAGTACCAGTTCTGACCCTCTGCTCACTAGCCACAGGTAGCAGGGAACCACTGGCTTCCATCCCCATTTTGCATGAAAGCACAGTAGCACAGTGCTGTGTGAATTCAATGAGCCCACACATTTAGAAAGCTTTTAGCACAGATCTATAGTCAGATCTATAGCAGCTGTGTCAAAATCTGTTAGCAATATTGTCTGGAATAAGTCTGAGATTTCTACTAGGAAAAAATCTTTGGACTAGCACACTGAGGTGCATATTTATAATGTGGTTGAGCTGCAGCACGACTGTGTGTAAATAATGCATTGTTCTCACCTCTTCCAGGCTTAAACTGAAACTTTCTTGGCATTCTAATAGGATTATCTCTTGTAAACTTTTTTTTTTTTTTTTGATACACGGTTATGTAGCCCTGGCTGATCTGGAATTCAAGAGCTCTGGTTCAATGTTGAGATTAAAGGTGTGTGCCACCATGTCTGGCCAATAAGTTATTTTCTATATTTCTTCCTGATACCTATGTCCTTCAGCCCTCTGTGCCTTGTATGAATGCATCTAGCTATTCTGGTCTTCACGGTTTGGCACACGTGGTTGCAGGCCTAACTTCTCTGTCTTTTTCTCTTGTAATAAGGTAACAAACCCAAAAGCAGTCTTGTTGACAGGCTGTCCTTCAACAACACTAAGGCTCCCTGGTTTGTAGGCTTCCTTTCAACTTTACAAAAGGCCATAAACACACTGGCTTACATTATCAGGCCAGCGGAACTGGCTGGATGAAACATTCTGAATTTTTTTTCAGGTAAATTAATCTTCATTGACTACTTTCCTGGTCATAAAACAGGTATCAGCGCATGTAAGGAGTATAAACTAGGAGAAAATATGGACAGTGATGAGTTTGGTCTTACTATGCAACATTTGAGCGCAGTTTTGTTTTATTTTTTCAACTGCCTAGAACTCTAGGTGTTAAGGGATGTCCCCAATTGTTAATCACATGGGAAACAAATTTACATTTGCACTGTTCACAAAGACATTGAAGATTCTGAAGGAGGGGTGTAATGGAAAGTGGTTGAGGGCTTGTATAAAAGGATCCAATCTGAGCCTCAGTTCTCTCATAGGATCCTAGGAGTCAACAAAGACTTGAATACCATTTGGTTCCTTTCTAGCTCCCAGGAGACTCAGCTGTTGGTTACTGATCCAATTTAGTCTGGAGCTAAGCACTAGGTGGTCTGCAGGCTTAGTGTCGGTGACCTGGTTCCTTTCTGTAGCCTGACGTCTCTGCGCTTATGGTTTCAGCAAAGACTCCCTCACTGTCGTGATGAAACTGTTTCAGAGATGACCGTCACACACACCTCTTTCTGCTTATTAAACCAAAGAAAGAAGGCTTACAAGAGAAAAGACAGATTCAGTCTCCTCAAAACAACTTCAAGTATTTTTAGGATACCTAAATTATAGGAAAATACTTCAAAGCATGTGCACTACATTGATTTGCCTTCCTTGTTCATATCTAAGTTCTACAGACTGCAACAATGTCATACCAGGGCAAAGTTACACTAGGACATCGGTTTTGGTGGTTTTGTTTTGTTTTTAACAGAGAGGTAATTAAAATAATTACTCCCTTAAGTAATTCCTGAAGGTGGCTTAAGGATCAGCACCTTAAATGTAGTTCAGTCATTCCCTAGATCAGCTGACAATGTTACGCAGGACATTCTTGGGATGTGGAATTCTTGGTGAGCTAGACCTGACCACTATATATCACTGTGAGTAGTCCAAACTGACAGTGGTAAGTAGATGGTGGCTTACAATCAGAATACCAGAGTGGAATCCTAGGAGTATAACTTAGTAGGAATATGACACCATACAATCGAACCTATTTGAACTAGGTATTTCACCAGAGGAAACAGGTTTCACACAGCTGCTGAGAGGACTATATGAATTCACTCACGCAAGCTAATGCATTTCTTGCGGGGGCCCCTGGATGGATACTTAAGTACTAGTACAACACCCTTCTGTCACCATTCTGTCTAGTAGTCTACATTTTTACACTTGAGTTTCTATAAGACAAATAATATGGATGTTAAAGGATTCTGGTGTTAGTTATAGCTCATTAGTTAAAAATCTATGCACTTCTATTACTCATTATTTTCATTTAAAAAACAAGACTTTTCATTTTGAGACTGTCTTTTCTTTCTTTTCAGAAAACACTTTCCCATGTACTGACTTCTCTCTCTATGTATAAGGGGACATAAAGTGTACGTGGAGGTCAGAGGGCAACCTGTACGAACTGGTTCTTTCCGTTCGCCATGTGGGCCCTGGGGATCAAACTCAGGTCATCAGGGCTCAGCAGGAATCATGTTTGGCTGATGGGCTATCTCACTGGGCCAAATCTCCTCTTTGTGTATGTGCACACACATGTGTGCAAGTCTGCAGATCGTGTGTGCTAGTGCTTGTGAAGGCCAGAGAGTACTACGCCTTTGGAGCCTGCTCTTTTGTTTTTGAGTCAGAACTTCTCATTGGTCTGGAGCTAGTGAAGTAGTCTGTCTGTCTGTCTGTTCCAAGAGTCCTAGGGATTTGCCTGTCTCAGCCTTCCTAAAGCTGGGACTGTAAGTGCAAGTAGATACCTCTTTGTTTGTCCTTACATAGGCTTTCAGTACTGAACTCAGGTCTTCACGTCTGCAAGGCAAGCACTTAACTGACAGGGTGTCTCTTCTCATTCTACTTCTAATAGCTGTACAGGGCCTGACATCTAGGGATTCTTTTCCAAAGATAAAGGAACCATGCACATTCAAAAAGAAGCCTTATAGGGACTGGGAAGCTGGCTCAGCAGTTAAGAGGCCTGCTGCTACTGCAGAGGCCCAGTTGCCATGTAAGGCAGCTTGCAACCACCTGTAATTCCAGTTTCAGGGGATCTGATTTCCATTTCTGGACTCCTCAGACACCCCACACATATACGAATATATATATATATCCTCCCCCAACAAAAGCAAAAAAAAAAAAATCTTAAAAAAAAGAGAAGCCTTTTTCTTTGTGGCAGTCCTGCTGCTCACTGTACAGATGTTTTCTATGTATGCTCTTCTGCCAGACCTCCATCCTCTGTGAGCTTCAGCTTTCTACTCTGTCCAATGGAGGACACTAGGATTTGCTTTAGTAATTTGGAGACACTTGGAGATATAAGATTTTGAAAACTAAAACCATAAGGGGGTATTAATATATGCTTTGTTTGTGTTTTTTTTTTTTTTTCCCACAGTCTCACTATGTAGCTTAGGATGGCCTATAACTCCTAGAGATCTTCCTGCCTCTGCCATCCTCAGTGCTGGGATAAGAGGCCCATGCCACCAAGCTAGACTAATACACGATTTGTTAAAGATAATGCTGATAAGCATTTCACTTTCAGCTACTTCCTATTCATATCTAGGGAAAGAAGTGTATCTTGACTCGAGCTTTCTTGTTAACTGTCTAGGTAGCTTTAGCCAGTGGTTGTGTAAAAGCCCTTCCCAAAAGTTCTTTTTACATCTCATTCGGTTCTACATTGTGGGCGTCTCTATTGTTACTGCCTACCTCAAATGCTTATACTAACAAATCTCTCTCTCTTCTTCGGTTTTTTTGAGATAGGGTTTCTCTGTGTAACACCCTGGCTGTCCTGAACTTGCTCTGTAGAACAGACTGGCTTCCAGCTCACAAGAGATCCTCCCTCCTCAGTCTCCTGAGTTCTGGGATTAAAGGCTTATGCAACAATGTCCCAGTTACAGATCTCTTCCTTCCTTCCTTTTTTTTTTTTTTTTTTTGAGATCTGTAACATTCAGAAATGCAGTTTGTCTCTTGCCTACTAACAAATTAGCAAAATTAAATTAGCAAAGTAAAAGGGTTGGAATATGGCTTGATGGTAAAGCACTGAGTTCCACTCCCATCAGAAAAAAAAAAGATCGAGGTAACAAATGAACCCTCACCCTCAAACCTCCTTTCTTTTGCCTTGCATATGGATATTTAAAGGATGTGGGAAAGTTTGCTTTGGGACACAGAAAAGAGATATATTCAAACAATACAGCCTATTGCCACTGCTCTTGGTTACCTTTTATAACTTGATACTAAGACCCTATTGCTAAATATAGCACATATTTGAGTTATAGGACATGGAGAAATCAAGCTAGTACCTATCTGGAAGTTTCTTCTCTATTGGCTAACTTTCAAAAGGCTGGGAGGTTTTATGCATGCTACTGGGGGAGAAAAATAATCAGTTGTCTTACCCACTTGGCAAACCTGGTGAGCTACAAGAAGGACAGGCCCAGCAAGTTTTGCCCAGGTACTACAGCAGCGCATATTAATGGGAATAACTACTTCCTGATTAGACTAAGGACTGCTCCACGTGACAGAACTCACATTTGGGACCATTAAGTGGGGCAAAGCCCAGTTGCTGACTGGGTCACAGGCCCTAAGGGACTATTACTGTACTAAATGGATATAAACTTCCCTATGTACTTAGAACTTTATACTCATGGAGTAGTAACATCTCTCGACCTTCATCAGAGTAGATTCTTTTTTGCAATAGATGGCAATTAATGAAGAACCACAAGTGGTCATTGTGGGAGAATGAAGGACTATGGAGTACTCTCTCCAAGGCTCAGGAACACTGCAGAAGAGGAGATACTAAAAATTTAAGAGCCAGAGGCAGTAGATGTTTGTAGTAATACATAAAAACAGTATTTGCTAGATGTGACGAGGCCATTGCACACATGGTTGTGACTGCATGCACAAGACCTGTATAAGACCTGTACACAACCAAAATCCCAGCACAGATGGGCAGGGTTCACAGTCCCAACCCCAGTTGAGGAGCTGCTGGCAACTGATATCCGCTGGAGAATGAAGAATCAAGTTTTCTTTTTTTTTTTTTTTTTTTTTTTGGTTCTTTTTTCGGAGCTGGGGACCGAACCCAGGGCCTTGCGCTTCCTAGGTAAGCGCTCTACCACTGAGCTAAATCCCCAGCCCCTGAATCAAGTTTTCTTAAGAGATTTAGTCCCTGAGAGGTGAGGCTACTCATGCTCCAGCAGATGGCCCTATAGCCACGCACATATAGACAGCACCATGTGAACTCAATGTGTTTAACATAGCACATGAAGTTGGTAGGGAAAAGTGGTGGTGATGGTGGGGGGATAGGGAATAATTGGAGGAAGGGAATAGGGGGTGGATTTAACCAATACACAATGATATGCATATATAAACTTCTTAAACAGAAATAAAATCTTTAAAGTATTTGGCTTCTTTAGCATGGAGAGTACGTGTTACGTTAAAAGTATTCCTTGGCATTCTTCCCTACTACTGGATTCTCTTCCACTTAACTTGATGCAATGACTGCCTAAAGTACTGAACTGCAAATGAACGAAAACTCAATCATCTTACAGTCCATGTCAGGCGGGCTTAGAGCTAAGCACTGGGTTGCTAATCAACGCTGAAGTGAGAAACACTGTTTCAGAGAGCCTTTCTCGCGAGTACATACATTTGTGTCCTTCCCCAGAGCCTTCGTCCGCAGTGTAGGGGTCAGCTTTGAAGTACATGTACTGCATCTCCCCCCTGCTCTTGCCACTCTCATCATATTCACTGTCAGTCCCAGAGTCTTCTTCAGCTGTGTCCCATGTCTCCTTTTTCCCTTCGTTTGCCTTAGTTCTTCTACTACTTGTGATACTGTGAGAATCGAGTCCATTGGCCAAAGGAATCTGAGCGCTGTCTGCATTGCACAAAGTGTCGCTGCTGTGACTAGAGCTAAGAATATCGCTGTCTACCGAACTTGTACTCCGGTCATTATTCACATCTGAGTCTGAGCGTTCTTCAGACTGAAAGTTTTCTGGGTCAGAAGTCTGAATGTGTTGTTCAAGTTCTCGATTATCCACAGAGGTGGAAGAGCCCCTCTCATTGAGAGGGGATTCAATATTCTCAAAGTCACTTGTCTCAGTGCTTTTGCTGCTGTCTCCGTTGTCCCCATCCTGCTGCTGCTGCAGTGACAGGCTTTTGAGTTTTTCAGTGCTCTCTTCTAGAATGGCATCCACAGACTTTAAACTTCCTGCAGGTCCCTTGGCTCTTTCACAGTCATCGTCCACATTACCAGAATCCCCTCCAGCTTTCTGGTATGCTGTCCTTTTCGAATAAGACCCTGGAGATTGTTCAGGCAGCAAAACAAATAACCGGATTGTATTTGCATGTCGATCCAGGAGTTTCCACAAGTGGGAGTCTGTGAAGGCTGCCTGGTGATCTACTGTCTCAGAGCTTTCAACAAACACCTAAACAGTAAATGAGAGGGTTACACTCCGTACTACGTTAGTAGCATTCTTATTATTCATAAGCACATCTTACCAACGAAAGACAGCATACTGTATGTCATAAGATCTCTGACATTATCCATAAATTTGACCAGACATGGTAATACTCTCCCAATCTCAGTAGTTGGAAAATAGAGGCAGGATAACTGTCATAGGCTAGCCTGTACTACGTAATGAGTTCAAGGCCAGGGAAGGACAAACACAAGACACTGTCTCCAAAAAACAGAGCAAAGCAAGGCAAAGCTAAGCTAAGCAAAGCAAAGCAAAGCAAAGCAGAGCAAAGCAAGGCTTAACCACAGATTTGACAATTAACAGTATGTTGGGTTTTGCATAAAAACCTATTACCATTTAATAAATATTACAGATTCACGTTATTAGTTAACCATTTATGGAAAAAAGTTGGGGAAAGGATTGTTCTGGCGCTCTTTACCCAAATTATCATTATCATGGTTTAAACATTTTACTGTGCACATGTGTGTATATGTGTATGGGTGTGCAGTACACATACAGAGTTCAGAAAAAACTTAAGGTAGTCAATTCTCTCTCTGCTATATATGTCCATGGGATCAAATTTAGGTTGTCTGGCTTGGCCACAGCATTTCTTATCTGATGAGTGCTCTTGCCAGTACACAGATTGCATTTTATTAACACACACACACACACACACACACACACACACACACACACACACACACACTACAATACAGAATTAGTAAAATGATATTAAATTACATGTATTAAGTACAGATGCACCAAAATGAATGAATGGAAAGTGTGATAATAGAGGATAGCCAAGGAGGAAAAATCTGGACGAACCACACCATGAAGCAAGCCATGGTAGTGATGGCACACAGAGCAGGCAAAGGGGCCAAGGGTGGGGAGTCTCATACGTACACCTTTGACTTGGTGTGAAGGACTGTCTTAACAGGGAACTCAAAGATGGAAATGAGGGAGACAGTCATGAGGAGACTCAATCAAGAAGGCTCAGAAAGGTGGGTCAAACCAGAGTTTGACAAGTAAATCGTGTGGGAAACAGGAAAAAGTGCTCCTGGGCAGAGGGAAAAGGAGCAGCATTGAGGCATAGAAAGAAGCCCGACTGGATGGCAAACGATGGAAATTTGGGCTCCAGGCAGAGAGGGACAGTATGCTGCAACCAAGCTTACAGTCAATATTCGGCTTTACCCAACTTGTGCCCGCCCGGCCGCCCGCCTGCATACAAGACTCAATGAGAAGATAAAGACATGCCTTGTTACTTCTAAAGAAGCCCTCAGCCTTCAGGGTCTTGCTGGGCATGCTGAGCAGGCGCAGGTCGTTGTAGCAGCGCTCCAGCACGATCCTCATGGGTTCTGCAGGTAAGTGTGTGGCCTGCAACAAGAGTGTCAGTATACAGTGTGCTTCCAACAGAATTTTACCTGGACGTAGACACTTCAGAAGAGAAGACATGTGAAGTTCCTCAAGCTGAGGCCAGCAGGACCCTATGTGCCAATCCCAATACCCACCCTGAGCCCTCAGAAGAACTGTCAGAGAAAAATAATTTTAAGTAGAGATTTAACAATTTTTGGTTACTCAAAGGAAAAACTCTTAATCATCTTCATATTACTTATGTTATAAACTGGAACAAAGTAACACTTTCTAACTTTCAAGGCTTTTGCTTTTGACAAAACTCTGTGACTGCACTTGTTCTTTAAACATTTCCCCAATGAGGGTTATTAGCTTCATCACAGTGGGCTACT
This sequence comes from Rattus norvegicus, assembly GCF_021556685.1. Classification (NCBI taxonomy): domain Eukaryota; kingdom Metazoa; phylum Chordata; class Mammalia; order Rodentia; family Muridae; genus Rattus; species Rattus norvegicus. The sequence goes on along the minus strand of NC_141534.1, from coordinate 179,154,604 downwards.
ATTCTGTCTTGTCTTCTTTTTAATTTTTTTAATCCAATATCAATGCTTATATTTTGCATTGGACTGAATGTTTGCATGTGGCACTTATTTTAAATGTATAGAGTCATATAATCACCTACTATGCGTGTGTGCACAAGTTAGCCATCAGGTACTATAGCACACTATGATGTTATAACTGGCAACAGTGATAGAAGTATTTTAGCTTGCTGCTTAAACACAGTAACGGCTATCAAACCTGACAGACCTCACAAGATCTCTCACAACCAGAACACTTACTGATGGTTACGACACCCCTGTTCCACAGGAATTAAAATCCCATGGTCTAGTCCACTTGTCCAAAGAGACCCAATGTTTTGATCGTCTCATTCCAACTCAAACATTCAGAACTGGCCTATTCTCTGAGCTACTTTTAATCCATTACCTTCTTCCTGTTAAGTCTGCTTTGCTACCTCATGTTGCAATTAACATGTCACTAAGCCAGAGTGTAAGCACACATACCATAAAATAAATAAATGCAATAAAAACTTTTTTAGGATGGGGTGTGGTGGTGCACACCTTTCATCCCAACACTCAGGAGGTAGATGTAGGCAGATATAAGTATCTACTGAGTTCAAGACGAGCCTGGTCTACATAATCAGTTTGAGGCCGGCCAGCAGTATACAGTAAGATCCTGCCTACAAAATAAAATAAACACAAACAACTCACTGTACTTCTGTCTTCCTTTGAAACGTAGTAACCACAGCCTGGTGGTATCTGCCATATGCCTTTACCTGAATAATTTAAGCAGCTTTCTCAGAACCACCCCAAACTAGACTTCCATGCACCTTGAACACCAGTTTCATGTCACTGGACTTACTAATTCTGTGGCACACATCTGATATACCGCTACAACATTTATATAAAAATCATAGGATCTATTTACTGCTGCACCAGTGAGAGCCCCATTAGTGTTCAAAGCCCTTCTGTGAAACAAACTGAATTCATACCCCTAGTGTGTGCTTCACAAGAACTATAGTCTGGGTTAATGCTACTGCCCATACCCCAAAGCTACTCAGTCTGTTTTTTCTACCTCAAGTGTCCCTTTCGAGTTCAGTTGTGTTCTGCCTATAAATATTGCCCTTTTAAGGGGGAACTTACAACTTGCAACTACCATAGTGATCCATGCACACAGCAAGAACTCAGATAGATTTATGGTCTAATCTTACTGCTTACCTTTGAGATCAGCTGTTTGAACTCCAAAACTGTCTGATTTAAATAAGCACGCACTGTTACAGGAGCAGCGACAGTCTCTGCCTTCAGATCGACAACATGAACTTTCACCATCACTTCTATTGCATTAAAAACATAAAAATATAGCTGGAGGTTAATTTTTTAAAACTGTATTTTATGTGAGTAGTGCATTCTAAATGTGTTTCTAATAGATGGCAAAGAGAGTATGTTCTCATTATCCAATATATTAGGTTTACATTACTTCCATCTAATTTCATTAAAAAGCATTATTTTTGACCTCTGCATTCTTTTATATTACACATATAAAAAATACAATTCAGGTATTTCTTGGTCTTCTGCTTAGGATCAAATGTAAAATTTACTGCTCTTCTTAAAAAAATACTTCAACTCCCATGGAAAATTCTATGCCCAAACCAGTGTGGTTTATTTGTCTTTCTTTCATTTTTACATCATATTTATAACTAAATTTTAGTCACTTAAAAAAGAAACAGCACCTAGCATTCCATTTAGCAGTTATGTTACTGTCAATTCTCAATTTTCCCCTGATGCCGCTCACTTAAAGGACAAAATAGTCTAAGATCTTGATGATTAGTGAATAATAGAAATGACTCCTTAAATATTAATATACATCATAGTATTTAAAGTCTGTCTAAAACCTTTTTTATATTTATTTTGCATTGAGGGGTTATAACACACACACACACGAGAGAGAGAGAGAGAGAGAGAGAGAGAGAGAGAGAGAGAGAGAGGGAGAGAGAGAGAGAGAGAGTGTGAATATATACTTGTGGGAGTTGGTTCCCTCCTTCTATGAGTCATCTTGATGGCCTCGTCATGTTTTAGAAATTGCTTTTATTACTGATTCATGTAATTCTTTAATTATTGCATCCCTTTTATATCCCATTCGGAAAAAAATCTGTTACAGGGACTCTATACAAAGTGCAGAGTCTGGCTAATGCAAGCACCACCAAGGTTTCAGAAACGACAGGCAGGTTTCTTGGGTGATGAGTATACTTCATATACTTTGGACAGCAGAGCTGTATAAAGCAAGGAAGTGCATGGCTTCCATAAAGAATAGGAGAGAGAAGGGGGAGGGGAGGAGAAGGAAGGATGATGGCAGATACCCCTGGGACCTGAGCTGAGCTCACAACGAAGGCATTTCACATCATCAGACAGATGCTCCACGTTAAAGAAGGGAGCCCTACTCAAACCCTGAGAGGTCTTTCCTTGCTGCTGTTGTTCACTATTTAAATTTTGTGTATAGAGGTCTTAAAAATTCTGAACTTGGGGTTGGGGATTTAGCTCAGTGGTAGAGCGCTTGCTTAGGAAGCGCAAGGCCCTGGGTTTGGTTCCCAGCTCTGAAAAAAAGAAAAAAGAAAAAAAAATTCTGAACTTATGATGTGACCATCCCAGCCTCCCCACTCCTGGAATCACAGCACACAGCATGTGCTAACAAGCCCAGCAAAAGCTGGACTTTGGGGAGTGGGAAAAAAAAAAGCTGGAACTTAACTTCAAATTCATTGCTGACTACTTCTCAACCTGTCAAAATTATATTTAAGAACATATAAAAATTTAAATCATTTGCTTCTATTTGATCAAAATAATTTAAAATCCATTATAACTTGAGCATAAAATTTCTTACTTACCTCCAGGTTTATAAGACTGAAAAATTTGATCAGGCTTTCTTGTCTCCAACAGCAGATCAAACATGTACGTTGACTTGACTCCTCCTAGAAGCAGCCCCATTGGCGTATCTTCTTCTCCCTCATAGGATCGTTCCAGGTAATCATGAAACTCATCATATTTTACCAGGCGACAGCAATCCAAGGGAATCACGTCTTCTAAATCCATCATCTAACAAAACACAATCCCCCACAAAATAAAAACGTGTTTTTGTTTTTTTGAGAAAGAAGCATGTGTAACGCAGGCTAGACCTGAATTCACTATGCAAAAGAAGATGACCTTGAAGACTTGATCTTCATGCCTCCACCTCTTAAATGCTAGATTACAGCATTTGAGCAACCATGCCTGGCTTAAACATATTTAATTACCACTTTTCATTATTCCTAAACAACATAAACCATACAATGATGAAATTGTGTCCTTATCATGTTTATAGTTGTAGGATAAATCATCTCAATTTACTGTTGATTTACATGATGACATCTAAACAATAAAATAATCATCATAAGAAATTTCCTAATGGATTATAAATTCCATGAGGCCAAGACCCTGTCTTCCCTCTGTTATCTCTAATGGCTCATACAGAGGGCACTCAATAGATACCTCCTAAATAAACAGAAAGCACAAATAAATGTGTTTCTAATCTAACTCCAAGACTCAGAAGCTGACTAGCTTTCACGATCTACTGAGTATAGTCCAAAGCACAGCTGGAGGATGGAGGAAGATTAACGGTTAACATTCGAGGTACTTAAGTCATCTATTTCAACGATAAAGCTTTGGTGCTCTCTACATTAAAGTCTAACCAGCCACTAAACATACCTTATAAGCCATTTCTACTGCTTCCTTTAATGTCTTGTCCTTATGAACCTCCAACTTGTTTTCCATCATTACTTGTTTCACAGGATGTAAACAGAATAATTTTATCTACAAAACAGAAAATATCACCATCAATTCACTAGATCAAGGGTCCCAGCTGAATCCACTTTTCTTCATTGTCAAAACAATGTAATTAAAAAAAAAACATAGTTGGGACTATTCTTTCTTACTTCTATATTTGTAACCAATCGATTAAGTCTTATGTCTTAAAAAAAAAAACTCAAAACATCACTTTCAACAACTGTACAATTGCATGTAAGCATTTTCTTGACTTATAATCTGGTTGGTTTTTTCCCTAATTTGGAAAACACTGATTAATATGCTTCTAGTCAACATTTTTATAGTAATCTGCAAGAATTTCACAAGGTTATCTCTCTAAGGGAAATTATCTCCAAGAATATTATTTTTTGAGTATACTTAAAAAGTTTTAATGTGTATCGGTGTTTTGCTTGCGTGAATGTCTGCTCTGTGTGTACCTAGTACCCTTGAAGGCCAGAAAGGACGTCCAATTCCTTGAACCTGGAGTTATAGGTGGTTGTGAGCTGTCATGTAGGTTCTGGGAATTGAACCCAGGTTCTCTAGAAGAGCAGACAGTGCTTTTAACTGCTGAACATGTCCCCAGTCCCGTGTAAGGTTTACAAGAGAACAATGAGGGCAGAAGGACAGTAACTGAAGTGTGGCCTCCATTTCTGTTTCCCGGTACTTCTCTCCTCAAGACATGGGAATCAAACCTTGCATGTGTTTCGTTCAATTTCTCGTTGCCTCTTTTCCTGTTCTTCCAATTCTCTCTCCTTCTGCACCAGGTTCTTAATGTGTTCTGGGTACTCATCCACTTCCAGAAATTCTAGGAACATAAGAGAGTGTCGTCACTCAGGGCAATCTCCTGTACACGTTTTGTTCTACTGTGCTTCCATGGAAACATGTTCTATCCTCTCAAGGTAGAGCAGAGACAATCTTGGGGGCAATATGAAGAGCTATGGATAATGAGACCATATTCAGATGGAGTAAACGGCTCAAATCCTAGAACCCAGCAAGACGCCAACATTTAAAGAAACCTTGGAAACTTAAAGTCATGTTTTATTTCAAATTGTGCCATCCATCACCAAGGAACTCTGGTCTCAGGCAACTTTACTTCAAACTCAGCTCCTTAAGCTTATTAAAGACAATTGGGCCAAAAGGTACTGCCTAGAGAATGTAGTACGAATGAGTAAATGCTGCTCATGAAATTGTCACTACACTCTAAAAGCATTAATACCTTCCCTTTCTCCTCACTGAAGCCCTACAAGGCAGAGGCACAAAACTGGTAACTCCACAGTTTCATGTGACTTAAAAGTATATTTGAAACAATATGAAATCAGAACACTTGAATAAAGTTAATGATCACTTGATTTTTAAGGAGAGCAATGACTATCAGTATCATCAACCAATAGGATACGTAAAGAGGAAAAATGCAATGTTTCCAGAAATCAGCTCTAGTCTTTAAAACAAAACAAAACAAAACAAAACAAAACTTTCCCTTTTTCCCTCATGCTGTATGAACACATTCCTGTAATCAACTAGCTAAAAAAGCATTCCCAATCTGGTAACACAGTGCCCCCTGGTGTTTACCACAGAACTTGAGTGGATTAGTTAGCCAAGAGGGGCTGAAGCCCTGCACTGTCTAGGGCAAGGTTCATAGGATACATGGATTACAATCCTGGCTTTGCCTCTAAGCCAAACTACTACAGGTCCTGAAATATACACTGGTGAGAACAAAAACTAATAGTTGAAATAGATATATGAACACATCTGCTACTAAAACTAAAAATGCTGAGATCAAAGTTAATGATTACTTTTTTGAATTATAAAAATATGGGAAAACTCATCTGTGTATGTGTCTAGATACATACATACACATTCTAACATGTCTGCAACACTGTGAATCAGGAAGGATTAGCAAGAAAACCTCCCTCCCCAAGGACTAAAAACTTTAATAACAATCAAAAATATAAAGAAAAGGACACACACACTTTACACTAAGGATTATTTTTGGGAGGTCAGTGGGCAGCTCTGAAGGTTCTAGGCATGGAAATCAGGCATGGGACTTGGCAACAGCATCTTATACCAGTTAAGCCCATGCCCACCCTGGGTTTCTTAATAAAATATAAAGTAATTTTTTTTTACTAGATTCACAAAAATTTGTTTGAGTTTTAAATAGAGATATGTAACTCTATTAAACAATTTCTGCAGTACTTCAGGCCACCTGAAGTTCTCTCACAAACTATGTAGCTACTAACTGAACCCAAAAACTTGAAACTAAAACAAGCATACTAGCTATGCTGCAAGCCCCTACAGTGTGCTTTCACTCATGAATTACAACCCTCTAAGGTGTCATTGTTTCCAGTCTACAAAATCTGCAAAGACTCAGAAAAAGTCAAGTGATTTGCTCTAGAACACACAACTGGTGAACTGTGATGCCGCACAGGGTATAAGCTTAGTTAAAGTTCTACCTAATCTGTTTAACGAAGAGAAAGTTTTCTAACAACCTTTGTCTGTGGGTAGGAATGCTTGTGTGTGACTGCATGTCCACCTGTGTATAGCACTGGTTATCAGAACTCTGGGACTTATGAATGCTAACTAAGAACTCTCACTGGCCTATGGCCTCAGCTCCTTTAAAATTACTATTTTTGCGATAAGGTCCTGTTAAATTGTCAGTAGGCCTCAGGATTGTAACCCTCCTGCCTCACCTAGCCTTCTAAGTAACTGGAATTATAAGCACACATCACTAGGCCCAGATCTATAGATTTATGTAAAATGTTTTTATCACCTAGTATTACTTCTTAACAGTGGTCTTAATTCACTCTCCCAGCATAAACTAACTCTAAGGTGTTAGCTTTGCTATCACCTAAAAGCAGTTATCTACATTTTCAAGACCTGCAAAGGAAATTTCGCCATGGGCTAGTAACATACTTGCATTTCTTGTTGGATCCTTCAGTCTGTATATCAGCATATATGCATTTGTTGAGCTAGGAGAAATACAACAAAGATTAGCAGGTCCTTTAAAATAGACAGTAGCTTCCATTTATAAGCACTAAATCTTTACTTGAAATATAATCATACCACTATTCACAGACACATTCACATTAAAACATTCCAGAAGGAAAGGAAAATCCTTTTTTGTCATCAATGGCACATGTATGAAAAGGTTAACACACTCCTTTTGGTAACATGATGAAGTTGTAAAGAAGGCTGTGTGTCACAATGCCTACTACAGCTAAGTCAGGGCTGGGCAAACTGCTTTGCTGGAAAGAACCAAGAAAAAAAACCCTTAGTCTCACTGATTGGTGGTGGCACACCCCTTTAATTCCAGCACTCAGGAGGCAGAGGCAGGCAGATCTATGTGAGTTTAAGGCCAGCCTGGTCTACAAGTTCCAGGATAGCCAAGGATACATAGAGAAATCCTGCCTCAAAAAAACCCAACCAAACCATAGCACACCACACACCACACCACACCAAACCCTCATTCTTTGTAGGTCAGATGGTCTATGTTGCAACTCAAGCTATGTTACAGTGGGCATCAGCCAAAAACTTATGGACAGATGCCCGTGGCTTGTAGTCTACTGACCCTTGGCTAAGGCTTTCCTAGTATGACCCACAGAGAAGCTAAACTTACTCCAGTGAATCAACACTGAAGTTCATGCTATTGCTTACCTTGCAAAAGCACTGGAGTAGTAGCCTCTGCTTCCTGAAGACCCACCGTGTGTCTTCTTAATGTCTTCTTGTGTTATCTATAAAGTTGTAATGTTACTTCTTTTTGGTAAGAACCATTAATGTCATCATGTAAATATGGACCTAATAGTCCCCCCCCCACCCCCAAGACAGTTCTTAATATGTAGCCTGGCTGTGCTTGAACAATCCTCTATCTAAACCTTGCCAGTACTAGAAACTATGGGGTGAACCACTAAGCCCAACCCTAATCCAACCTTTCAGACTCTGACCACACAGATAGTTCAGAATTTATCAGTGGCTGCTCTGGTGAGTAAAGCTCAAAATTCCTAGCCCCACATCAATCACAAGGAATGCATAAGGAAGGGTGGGGACCAGAGGAAAGAGGTACCCCTGTTTTGGAAACATGTAACAAGCTCTAACAAAGCAGAACAAGGACACAACTAACAATGAAAGACCAGTTCAACTCGAGACACACCACCATAGGTATCTGGGCTCTGAATAAACCACCCTACTACTGAGTTAACTTCTCCACTTCAGGAGCCTTACCCTGCTCACATGTTGGTCATTGAAACTGTACCACTGATCGTCGCTGAAAGACTTTATGCAAGCATAATAGTGTCCCCCAGCAGCACTCCCTGAATGTACCATCACCGAGAAGAGCTCATACATCAGGGAGTTCTAAAAGAGAGAAGAAAAAGTTTGGAAGAGAAGGCTATAATAAACCCTTATTTGAAGCTCTATTTCCTATGGATTCAGAGTACATAACATGACAGCTATCCTTTGTAAACTAACTTACCCCACAGGTAACATTAAAATGGTAAGTCACCAAAACCTTATTAGTACATGACACTTTCATCCTTCATACTTGTATATGCTGTCTTGTGATCTTTGGAAATGTATCTGTCTATGTATATGTATCTATCTATGTATCTATCTGTATATGCTTGATTATTTAGGAAAAATAACAGTCTGCAATTTTGTGAAGTACATACTAATAGAAGGTTGTTTTAATTTGCATAGTCAAGATCAAGAAATTATCAGACAGGCAGTGGTGGTGCACACTGCCTTTCATCCCTGCACTTGGGAGGCAGAGACAGGTGGATCTCTGAGTTTGAGGTCAGCCTGGTCTACAAAGTGAGTTCCAGGACAGCCAAGGTTATACAGAAAAACCCTGTCTCAAAAAAACAAAACAAAACAAAACAAACAAACAAAAAAAACAAGAAAAAAAGAGATCACCAACACATTCCTTTTTTTTCCTTTAAATAAAATTCTATTTCTGACACTAATTGAAGTATCTTATAATATATTCATGCAGTATTTTTGATAAGTAACATTAATTTGCCATCTATAATTTATATTAATAATCAATTCAAGCCAGGCATGGTGACTTACTGTTTAAATTATAGCACCTGGGAAGCAGAGGCTGACATACCTGTGAGTTGAAGGGCAGCCTAGTCCACACAGTGAATTTTAGGATAGACAAGGCTCCATGGAAGAGACATTGTCCCAGCACGCCCACCCACACCTACACCTCTCCCCCACATCCAGAACTGTTGCTACTTCGGTACTAAGTCATTTTATGGCTCTTCTACTCTGAACATGCCTGATGCTGTCTACAATACACTCTTTTCTCTTCTGTTGGTATTAGAGACTGAACTCATAGACACTAGGTAAGTGTCCCAGTGTGGCTATATGCCTGCTCCTCTGTGCTACTCTTCATTCTGAGATAGGGTCTAAGTTGCCCAGGTGCTTTGAAACCCACTATGTTGCCTAGGGTAGGCCTCAAACTTTTGACTCTTCTAGACTTGTCTTCCAAGTGCTAGAATTATAAGACATGTGCCTCCACACTAGCTTGAATTACTTTTTCTTTTAGAAGCTTTGGCACTTCACACCCCCTAAAACAATTAGTAATACTAGAGACCCTGGCAACCAGTATTTTTATCTCTAAAATCAATAAGGAGCAACCAGACACATAGCTCAGGCCTTTAATTTAGCACTTAAGAGGCTATAGCAGGACAACAGTTGAGAATTCAAGGCCAATCTGGACTATAAAGTGACACTGTTTCAAAGCTACAAACAAACAAACGATAACAGAGAAGAAAATATAACAGCACAGAAGGCTTATATCAAACTCACAAGAGAGGCTGGGGAGACAGGTCTGAGGTGAAGTACAGAGCACTTGAGGCTCTTGCAGAGGATCTAAGTTTGGTTCTCAGCACCCACACTATAGCTCACAACCACCCTCTTCTAGGGTCCATAGGTATCAGGCATGCACACGGTGCACATGCGCGCACACACACACTGGGGGGGGGGGATGAAGGGAGGGGGAGAGGAAGAAGGAGGAGAGGGAGGGGCAGGCAGGGAGGCACTATTAGGAGGTGTGGACTTGTTGGAGGAGGTGTGACTTTGTTGAAGAGAGTGTGTCACTGGGGGGTGGGTTGCAAATGCTCAAGCCAGTCCTAGTCTCATTGTCTCTCCCTGCTTCCTGTAGATGCAGATATAGAACTCTCAGTTCCTTCTCCAGTATCTGTCTGCCTGCATGCCACTGTGACATGGACATGACAGTGGACTAAACCTCTGAAATAAAGAGTTGTCATGGTCACGGTATCTTTTCATAGCAATGGAAACTCTAATTAAGACATACATTGGGGTTGGGGATTTAGCTCAGTGGTAGAGCGCTTGCCTAGGAAGCGCAAGGCCCTGGGTTCGGTCCCCAGCTCCGAAAAAAAAAAAAAAAGAACCAAAAGACATACATATATTTCTTTAAAACTCCACAACCACCTCCAAACACATGAATGTTATCAACTCAGAGGCTCAGGTTATATCACAGTAGTAACCAGGTGCTGAAAAGGGAGACTCCTGTAACTTGCTACCCACACTGGAGTGGGCTTTTTGGTGATCGAGCAGCCTAAGAGTCATCATGCTTCATTAAAGAAGTGCAATAAACTCACTGGTTCACCAAGCTGGAATTGGATGGAATCCTTTCTCTGGTCTGTCTCCGCCATCTCTACCTGGAGTGAATAAAAATAAGAGTTCCCAGGGCTGGAGATGGCTCATTGGAAGAGCACTGGCTGCTTTTCCAGAGGACCCAGATTCAGTTCCCAGCACTCACATAGCAGCTCACAACTGTCTTTAACTCTAGATATCCTCTTCAGTCCTTAGGGTACCAGGTATATACATGATGTACAGACATGCAGGCAAAACACCAATATACATCAAATAAAATGAATCTTAATAGAGTCTCTAGGAGAGGTCATGACATAGAAGGTTAGAAAGACCATTTGTCATAAGTAGATTCTGCAAGGTTTTTTGTTTTTTTAAGTTTTTGAGAGGGTCTCGCTTTGCAACCCTTTCTCAACTGGAACAAGCTATGTTAGACCAGACTAGCCTCAAACTTGCAGCCAATTCTCTGATTTTTATCCTGCAACTGGGATCATGCGTACACTACTGTATAGGCATGCTGGATCTCATTCACTTTTTTGAAGAAGCGCTTTCTTCGTTTTGTAGCACCAGGGAACATATCAGGCATGCTAGATGAGTATACTTAATTCCTTTATTCTTTGCTTAGAAAATACTGGGACCTTCTAAAATCAAATATCAGCACACTCAGTTTGTCTTGTCTTAACTTTAAACTGACTACAATTATTACATAATGAAACTTCTGAAACAAACTCTGAATTTTATTGCCAAAACTAAGATTAATCAAAGTAATGACAGGCAGGTTTTAAAATTTACCTACAATCTAGAATTTGTGCTACAAACATCGTTCATTATTTTTTGAAATAGGGCTTACTTAGTAGCAACTGCTGGTTGGAACTTGTTATTCTAAGAGATACCACTGCCTCTGTCACATAAGTGCTGGGATTCCTGGCATTTACCAACTGGTTACTGGTAACACATTTTCAAGTTTTAGAACTCTGCCCTCCAATTATGTTCCTGAAAAATTCTGAGGTTGCAAGTTCTAGATAAGTGTGGTGGTTTATTTGTAGACCCAAATCACTTTCAAAATTAGAATTCTAGGTATCACATTACAAGTAAAAGGCAACTCTGCCTATATGGGAGAAACAAGGGTTCTCAGGGACGATATTTTACTAACAGTTACACTGAAGCGTTTTCCCACAATAGGGCAAAGCAAGGAAACTGCCTTAGCATTCCTACTCAGTACTGAACTGGACATCTTACCAAGGACACTAACACAAGATGAAGAAAAGGCATCCACAGTCAGAATGAAGAAACTAAGCTGTCTTTATTAGCAGCTAACATGATTATCTACACATAACAGTAGGCAAAGTGGAGCTACACTGGGCTCACAGTATGGTCTCATATGGAGTTGTAATGACACTGCACAGCAATCCCCACTCAGCTCTCTTCCCTGAATGGGGGTGGTAACCTTAAAAAATCAAGGATAGTAGAGATGGCGGCAAGAAGAGTGGCCTTGATCTCAAAATAGTCACGCTGTAATGCTTCATTCTTAACTATTGCCCCAGATCTTTAGATTTAATGATTCTGTGGCTTAAGAAAAGTTAATGATTTATTACTTACGCTATGCTCAAGGTTTTTTTTTTTTTTTAAATAGGAAATTATCCTCTTAATAAAGCAGGTTACATGGCTATAAAATGGCTTGACAAAAAACCTTAAGATCACTGACATGGTGAAAGAAAATCCTACCCTAGATATCCAGTCCTTTGGTTTCCAGATCATAATTTAAAGAAGAGCATCATTTTCTAGAATTTCTAATGATTGTTTTAGAAAGGAGAGGAAAGCCAACCAAAGATTTGGCTTTCCTTAACTCAAGGTCAGCTATGTTATTAAGTGTTTCAGAAGTGTTCCACTGTTAGACTTCTTCAAATGAAACATATCAAGCCCAATCTTCTTCTTTTCCTCTATGGGCAAACTCAGCGAAGATAAAGGATTTGGAGACTTGCTCAATCCTAAGGGCAGAGGTAGCAGCCATTCTAACATGGTACAATGCTCAACATAGCACAGTCTCCTAGGAAGTAGTAAGTAGTGTTTTCTAAAACACAATTATGATTATACCCAGCACAAAATATTTTTTAAGTCTTAATTATCAAAAATGAAGCACAAAGTAATGCACATGTTCAAAAATGACTATATTCTCCATCTTTGTTAAATAAAGCATGTAGGAACTAGGGGTATAGTTCTTTGGTGAACCACTTGTTTAGCATGCTCAGCACCTAATACCAATAAACATCATAAAAGGTACCTTTTCCAGGCCAGGTTTTGAGATCTTCTCACTCCCAGTACTGCTCTCCAGGCATATCCCTTCATCAACAGCATCATCCGTGGAGAAATCATTGCTCATCTGGTCGCTGTGGCAACTGCCTTCATTTTCCGCTCCACTATCAGTGCAACTTTCAGTCTGAGGAGATTTCTAATAAGGCACAGTTATCTAACTATCTTAAGCCAAATAAAGGAAAAGATATTATGTTTTTTATCATCTCCCCATAGTTTAACATGTTCTGATTAAGAGAAACACCTATTTCATTTTAAGTAAATTTGTTTTAAACTCAGATTTTAAGTTAACTAAAAAATACACTCTAAAAGTATTTCTATTGTTCATAAAATTTTAACACTGCAAATAGTGGTTCTCAATTATATTAAACCCCATTTATGATTACTGCTACAAAGGAACAAGAGAAAGTTAATATTTCCTTCAGAAACATTTGAGACAGCAACTACCCTTGGCTCCAAACAGAATCATTTATTCCCAATTTCAACAAAACATTCTCTTGACTACTGTAGAAAAGTTAAACTAAGCCATCCATCTGTCCCTGAGAACTTTAGAATCTGCTGTGCTCAGTGCAGGGATATAGCACTTCCATGCCTGACTGCTTTCAATTCACAGCCACCGAGACTCAAGCTGAAGAATTCCACTTGTTAGAAACTCCAAACAAGCCTTTCTTCTCCTTTTCTTTAATAATTTATACACGTACCTACAATGTTTTTATTAACATAAATTTAGATTTAAGATGAAAGCCTTTGATATGCATAAGTAAGTCCTTAAAGCCACCACACAACAAGAATAACTTTTGTTGTTGGTAATAACATTTTTCTAAGTATATTATCTAGTTTCCAGGGCAGTCTTCTTCCTTTGAGGACATTAGATTCAAGACAAAATGAAGGTAAAAAAAATCACCTCCAGAACTGCAAGACGAGCATGGCAGCACACACCTGTAATCCCAGCATTTGGGATGCAGAGGCATAAGGACTGCTAATTTCAGGCCAGCCATAAATGTATAACAAGACTCTTTCAAAAAAAGTAAAACCAAAAACAAACCCCAAACCAACTAACCAACCAAACAAGATTTTTTTAAAACGAAGTCCCCAAATTTCAAACAAACAAGCAAAATCTGTATTTCTTTCCTCTAGGATAGGTTTCCCTTTATAACAAATATGTCAGGAATACAGAAAACACCCGTCAGATCTTCATCTATGTTTAAGTGAGAATTTGATGAAGAATATCTCCTTTCAAGCTTAACAGACTTTGGGAAGATTTCCTAACTTTAACTAAACACCATCCAATCTTATTATTCCCTCTTCTCTCTCTTACGGGTGTACACATCCAGTCTCGTCTGTTATCAGTTCTTTACGAATGCTCATTGGCTGTAGCTGCCATTCAGTGCATACCCACTGCAGTTACAGCAGCTCCTTACAACAGGAAAACGAGGGCCAGAGTTTAGAGATTTACTAGGATGCACTAACTATAAAGGCATATTATCTCTGCTGCTTTCTAGCACTAAATAGTGACATGTAGGAAATAGGTGTAGAGTAACTGAGGTTGTTAAAACCCCTCAGCACAAAGACTAGAATCCCCTCTCTACCAACACTGGCACAACGCAGATGAGGTACAGAAAACACTGTTTTCTTATTTATCAAACTAACTGTTTTCATCACACTCACACAAATACTATGTTGGTTAGTTTTACGTCAATTTGACACATACTGTAGTCATCAGAGAGGAGAGAGCCTCAATTGAGAAAATGTCTCCATAAGATCAAGCTATAGGCAAACCTGTAGGAGAGCCTGGACCACTGTGGACGGTGCCATCCCTGGGCTGGTGATTCTGGATTCCTCTATAAGAAAGCAGGCTGAGCAAGCCATGATGAGCAAGCCAGTAAGCAGCACTCCTCTCTGGCCTCTGCATCAGCTTCTGCTTCCAGATTTCTGCCCTGATTTTCTTCAATGATGAACAGTTTGTCAAAGCTTAAGCCAAATAAACTTTTTCCTCCCAAACTTGTTTTTGGTGTTTCATCACAGCACCAGTAATCCTAACTAAGACAAACACTAAAGGAAACTTGATGACCATTTACACTTATATTTGAGCCCCCGGAAGAAGGTAGATTTTTACAACTAGTATTCAGTTTCCATCAGGAAAGCCACAAACAAAACTCTTACAGCGGCAAGGATTTATCACCCTGTAACAACTACCCTTTCTGACTGACAATCGTTCACACAATACAATCAGGAGAATATCCAAAAGAAGCAGGATAATATATATTAAATAAAGCTAGAAAACCCTTGGAGGTCAATGAGTAGAAAGAAACTGATGAGCCTTTCTTATATTCATCAAAATCCCATGTTTAAACTATTTAAAGTTCCAAGTTAAAACAAAAAATAAAATCAAAGAGTAATAGATAAAACCTCTTTCTGTTTGCTTTTGTACCTTAGTTAAGAGTATTAGCACAGAGAGAAGACAGTAAGGTCATATACGACTTTGTTTATTCCCTCCCTCACATATATTGGCATCATGTGTAGTAAAGATCAGAAATCCAGCTATAATACAGTTTCAACAAAAAACTATGAAACAAGATTGCTATCCAAATTCAAGAGAGAATCCCAGCGGTGAAACCCTTTGACTCTTAAAGAGCTTACGCTATTCCGGCCAAAACACAAAACAAAAACAAAAACAAAACAACAATAACAAAAAAACTTGAAAAGTACAGTGTCAGGCAAAGCTTTTTTTTTTTAAGCCACATGGATAATCTTCTCATACAATGTACCAGTGGAAAATGAGGAAGGAGAAAGCTTTCGTCAAGAGCACACTTCAAGTAGACCAGTCCTAACGCATCTCACACAACTCTTCTCAAAATAAGTAGGGGCTGGAAAGATGGCTCAGTGGTAAGAAAACTTTCCAGAGGACCGGGGTTTGACTCCTAGCCCCCTCAGAGTGGCTCACAACTGTCTTTAATTCTAACTTCAAAGGATCCAAAACCCTCTTCTGGCCTATGAGGGCATCAGGCACACATGTAACACAGACATATATTCAAGCAAAACACTCATACACATAAAGTGATTTTAAAAAATTAAAATAAAAATGTATAATGAAAAGCATAACAAGAAAATGTAATATTTACCTCATCTTCAATATCAATAAATGTGCTCATATCCAGCTCCTCTGGAAATGACATTCGATCATTCAGTTTAATTCTATGCATGGTTGTATAATCAAAATCAAACCTTTTCAACTGTAAAGTCAGCAGATAGGGAAAGTGCAAAAACCGAAGGCCCTAAAAAGAAGCAAGTGTGGTTAGGGGACAAATGGACAGACAGTGACTATCATCTCAGACATAATAGTATTTACAAGTCTCTTACCTTACGAGCATCGCACTTCTTCTTACAACGTTCACAGAAGTATTGATTTGGGCCATCCAAGATCTCTGGTTGAATAAATGCATGCAATGCTTCTTCCTAGTTAGAAAAAAAGTAATTGTTTTACAATTACTTAAAATACTGTTTAATGTTAAAACTGTAACTGAAGTCATCAAAAATGCCATGAATGAATAGAACAAAATTAGTGGCAAAATATTATTATAATAATTATTAAAAGTTATAATAAAATTATGTTATTTCATTCTTCATAAAAATTGCTTTGGTCAGTATTTTATATTCCAACCTCTTCTACTTTTTTTTTTTTTTTTTAAAGTTTTTCAAGGCAGGATTTTAGCCTTGGCTGTCCTGTAACTCACTCTGTAGACCAGGCTGTCCTGGAACTCATAGAGATCTGACTGCTTCTACCTCCCACGTGCTGGCTGGGATTAAAGGCATGTGCCACCACCACCCCACTTCTACTTAATTTCTTACTGACTTTTGCATTGTGGTGTTGGACTGAATGATATAGATAGGAAAAGTCCTGATCTTTAGAAAGGAGGTAGGTAGGTCCTGAGCTATGGAAGGGAACAAAATGTTTCCACACCATGCTGTTGCTAGCACACAGAACAGAAAAGGACTGCTTCTTGTAAGCTACAGTTTTGTATGTTACGCTATTAACAAATTATGCTTCTAATTTAGTTCCAAACTGTGACTTTATCACTCTAGGGTGACAAGCTTTGCTTTACATAGGCCATTCCCTCCCACACACACTATGAACAATTTAACTGCTCATATAGTTGTAGACTGTATTTTTCAGAAGTCAAAGTAGAAAAAGGATAATTCTTAGGTTCTTAGGTTAGCAAAAACAAAGCCAGGATCATTACAATTTTATAGCACATAATCTAGGCACAAGTGCAACCAGAAGAAACATAGTATGGCCCCACCTTCTCACTGTTGGCCTATCGGTATTCTCCTCTCATGCTCTCGTTGTTGGACTATCCCTATTCTCCACAGATCCATTTTTCTTTACTATTTAACATTTTCTTTGTTTAGAATAGGGAAGCTAGTCTTTCTAAGCCTTATAAATAATAAGAACTGGAACAACGCACTGAGCGCTAATCTCCTGCATCTCTGATGCTGACAGCAATTCCTGTTAGTGACAATGAGCCGCAAAGCAACGTGTCTCCTTATAGACGGTGCTATCCAGGCTTCTCCATGAGACTCTCTGCTCTGAGTTAGGGAAAGAACTTTATCTAAGTCATTCATTCATCTTTTTTTCATTTTCATTTCTAAGATAATTAGAAATTTGCACATACTTGCAAGAATTGATATTATCCAGAGATACTGTCTACACATTGTCCTGTTTCCTAAGAATGACATTTCATAAACTACAGAACATCATAATGGTGATGGGGACACTGCTCGATCCTCCTTCTTCATTCAAGCATTCTCAAATCACTGTTTGCCCCAGTCTGTGAATTAAGTTAGGTCTGTGTATTTATTATCTATGCTGGGTCCTTTATCCCACAGGACAGCAGAGGCAGTAAATAGTTTCTATATAAAGACAGGAATTGACTAAATTCAGTAGTAACTCTAATAATGATCAACAGTGATGCAGTTCTAAAATGTAGTCATAAAAAACATTTACATGATCAAGTTTATGAAAACGGAACAGACTGTATGCCGACTTTTGTGCCCGGCTTTCTTCCAGGCAGCTTCACTTCCTGCACATTCATTCAAATTACTGCTCATTGGTATCTACAGCTTATGCATATCGGAATTTGTTCAATCATTCACTTGTTAAGGAAAATCTCACCTTAGAAGTTAGAAGTCAATGTTACAAGTCTTCCTCAATTGTTCCTCACCTTATTTTTAGAAACAGGGTCTCTTACTGACCATGGGCTAACCCAATTTGACTAGACTGGCCAGCTAGCAAACCTTAGGTATCTTGCTAGTAAACTTAAGGTAACCTCCTTTCTCCATCTCCCTAGCACTTTAAGTACTGGCATGTGTCTCTATGCTCAACCTCCATGTGAGCTCTGGGATCAAAAATCTCACACTTGCACAGCTAACACTTTACTAGCTCAGCTACTGTAATGATTTGTACTGTTAACTGTACCAGTGGCAGGAAGTAAGATTTTCACTGTAAAATCTACATTTCCTTAATAGCTAGTTGACTGAGACTATCTTTTCTGATTCTGGCATATGAATGCCCACTCTGATGAAATACTGGTAAGATCTTTTGCCAATTTTCTAAATGGATTGTGAAATTAAAAAATAAAACTGATTGCTTGAAAAATTTAAATATTCCTTTATCTGATATATGATGAGCAAATATTCTATTTCAGGAGTAAATACTTTTAATTTTGTGAGTTATGTTTTTAACATTAAACCTTACAGTTCATCTGATGTCTGGATTTATGTGGTTTTGTTTTTACTAAAGCTTTACATATTTGATATTTAAGTCTATGTCCGTTCTGAGTTACTATTTGAGGAGGGTGTGAGGTAAGAGTCAAGGTTCATTGGCATGAGATGGATGTTAATGGCAGTCAGCACCATTATTTGAATATTCCATCCTGCTTTCCTGAGTTATTTCTCTGTCCATCAAAAACTTGTTGGGCATATTTGTCTGAATCTATTTCTGGGTGTTCTGTTCAATATTCCCTGTGCTAATACAAAGCATCCTAATGACTACAGCAGCATGGAAAGGCTTTTTATTGCTAAGTAGCATTCAATCTAATTTAGGTAGATCTGTTCCTTCCACTTTTCTTTTTTAAAAAAAGTACTCTGGCTATTCCAGTGCATTTAAATACGTGCTATGGAAATCTTGGTGGCCTACAATAAGAACTGTACCACACCATGTAACTTCAGAAGAACTGGTGTCTTTATTATGCTGAATTTCCAATCAATGCGTTTCTCCACTTAAACACCTCTCCTAGTTTTCTGGTTTTCAGTACAGAAGTTCAATATGTGTGGGATTTTGTTATTGTTGCTTCATTTGCACTTGCACTTTTTTCAAGCAGTCCTGTATTTTAATCTTCACTTTCACCTATTCATTGCTAGTATCCTGAAATACAATGATTTCTGAATGTTTTTCTTATGGCCTAAAATCTTATTACCTTGTTATCTGCTTGTTTTAAATCTGCCTTAGGATTTTCTATACGATCATGTGTATTAAAAACCGTCAGCTTCATGCTTGCTCCTCCTGCTTAACTGAGTTAGCCAGAACTTACACAACAAATTGCTGAGGAAACGTCATTGTTTAAGATAATCGGGACAGCAAGGCTCTACAAAACAAACAGGGAAGAATTCTTTCTTTTTAAGAAAAGAATATTTTGAATTCATATTTTGTTCTTAAAATGTTTAGTACAAGTACCCTGTGAAACAATTCAGACTTGAAAATTCCCTTTCCCAAACGATTCAGTTGTGGAGTTAAATAGCTCACTAGGCACAGGGTCATTAAGAACCTAATTTACACTTGTTGAGCTGCAGTTTGTGCTACGTAACTGGTGAGTGACATGTTTTTCACCCCCAATGTTCAGGACTTTTGTCATCTCTTTTTCTGTCTTGCTATAAGTATTTTGAAACTTACTGTTTTTTAAAGAACAAAAGCTTTACTGATTACCTCTACACCCCTATTTATTTTTTTCACTGTTTTCTGCTCTCTTATATAATTGCTTTTCCTGGGTGTCTTCCGCTTTCCTTTTGCCAAGTTAGGTGAATCCTTAAGATTACTGACTTGAAACTTATTTTTTAAATGAACTATTTAGTGTTGTAAGTTTTCTTTTCAAAACTGTGTCACCTGTGTCTTAAAATTTGATGTTATAATTTCATTTGTCATTCAGGTACAACAGTCTTTAAAATTCCTATTGAGATTTTCAACTTGACCAATAACCATACTTATTGTTTACTTCTGAATGTTCCCTCTAATGAAATGCTGGTGCTGGTGAATTCTTTTGCTAATTTTCTTTTTGCAGGATTTCACTGTGTATCCCTGGCTATCTCGGAACTCATTCTATAGACCAGGTTCTATGGACCAGGCTGTCCTTGAACTCACAGAAGCATCTCTGCCTCTGTCCCCCAAGTGCTGGAATTAAAGGTGTGCACCACCATTGCCTGGCCTTTTGCTAATTGGATTGTGTAATTAAAAACACAAAACTCAACGTTTTAAAAGTTTTGTATGTTTTAAATATTCCTTTGTCTGGTACATGATACGTAAATGTTCTTTTACCCTTGATTTCAAGTATTTGGTTATTTTTCTATTCTTTTCTGCTAGTGGTATCTACTTCATCGTGGTAGGAAATCATGTAATGCGATTAAAAAATTTAAGAGTCCTCTGACAGCCCAAGTTTTGGCCCATCTAGACTCCATTTTATGGGTATTTAAATGTGTACTCTGCAGCTGGATGGAGCATCTGATGTGCACTAGATTTCTATCAAATGCTGGTGCTGTTGGATTCTTCTGTAAGTTCTTTGCCATTCTGTACGGTTGTTTTACCTATCAATTGGCAAAGGAATAGAGTACTGAAATCTCAACTATGACTAGAAAAAAATTAGTTTGTATGTGTTCTCTGAAGATGCTATTTCCTCACACACTTCGCAGCTGTTAGCTGGTGCATACATGTCTAGTATTGCTGTCTTGATGGTATGGAAATGTCCTAAAACAATCCTCATCTGCCCTACACAGCCACTCCTGATCCCTTCTGAATATTTTCATGACACACTACTTTCCACCATCTCACATGTTCATGCATGTAATTCCTTCTGCCAACATATTATTGGATTGTGTTTTAAAAAACCTGTTTCTAGTTAATATATTTACATACATGTAACTAAGGTGGCCATATTATTTTCAGATTTTTGTATGATTTTTTAGTTATCATTCTTTACTTTCTTGTGCCTTCCAAAGGTTACTTAAACATTTAAAAGAAATTCTACTGATGTTCACAGAGTATGACTGGGACCTTTTCCTTTTTTGATCACTGCCCTAGTTTATCAGGTATACCAATGCCCTCCTCCTATCACTTCTCAGTATCCAACCTCCCCTATGTTTTTATGCCCCATTCCATTTATAGATCAACTGGCTTAAATATTCCTTCTACCTGTATTAAAAAAAATTGCATTAGACAGCATTATAATTTTGGTTCAAACATAATTTAGAAGACTTGGCAAGGAAGGAAAACCTACTACATTTGTCCTAGACCTTAAGTTATTACAGATATTCCAAACTGTGTTCCTCAGAATCTCCATGTACCTTGAAATATTAGCAAGTGTACTACAGAGAAGGAAATACAAATAAAATACCTATAACAAATTTCTCTGCCACAGAAATTTCTGGAACATTTACAATATGTTTTCTATCAAAAAAAAAAAAAAAAGAAAAAGAAAATAGAAATACAGGTGCACAATTCCCAGTGTTCCAAGAGGATCTAGTGAGTTGAGTTTTGTGAAAATAGTGCCTACAAGCTAAGTGCAAAAAAGTGCTTGAAAACTGGCTACTATGAATACATGAAGATGAGACATGTAGTATCAGCTGTGACAATCAAAAGATAATTCCATAATGAATGAGAAAAGACCTTTCTTTAATTGTAAGAGCTCTTAGCATTGACTTTAAGTCTGCAATCATGCTAAAAATGTGATTAAGAGGTGATTACAAGTGTTAAAATTAAAAAGATGATTATAGATGTTAAATTTGGATAACTGCTTACTTTATTCATGTTTTAACCTTAAATATTATTGTTTATTTAAACTAATTACTACATCACACATTTTAGATTAACAAAAAAATACTAAAATTTTAAATAGAACTTCATATATTTGTCTAAAAAACTCCAGGTTAACCTGACTAACATATCCTTAATTCTGTGGCTTAGCAAACAGAACACATAATCATCAATGTTGTGTGTACATGTGTATACGTAATATAAATGTAGATTGGTGTGTGTGTTATCTGTAAATATCCAGTCAGCTGGAAGGTACATACCACACTGGCAAATGCTTGGCTAGACCCATAAGGTCGGATGACCAGTGGAATATCAAGGTACGTGTCAATTCTCCAGCCTTCATAACCGCATTCCAGACACCTCACATAGTCTTTCAGTTTGCCTTGGTACAGCTCATTTATAAGATCAGCCTAAAAACAATATTCACATTTTTAAAAGTGTTCCCTGTTACAAGCAATTTTAAGTTGTATCAATATACAGTCCTTGGTATAAGAAGAGACACAAAATGATACTGATTTTTTTCTACTAAAGTTTTAGAAAGCCAATATAATAAATATCTATAATTTTAGGGAACAAAATTGACAACTGAAAACAAAAATCACCTGAAAAAGAAATTAATAAAATTAGTTTATCACTAGTTTAAGACAAAATGATACAATTAACTATTTCAATACTCTCGAATCAACAAAACTCTCAAGTAGTAAAATAGATTCTGATGACATCAATTATCAATCACTCTGTTCTTTTCCTTAGACTGGAACTTAATTCACACTGATCAGGCAAGTTGTTACAGAGCTAAGGAGCTGTCTGTGTTCTGAATGCCTTACACAAACACCACTAGCCTCATAGTATATTCTGATTTATAAAATTCCTCTAACTTGGGCAAACAAATATTTAAATTTTAATAATAAACATAAAACAATTCAAAGAACATAAGATACAAAAATTCAAAAAATACCTTAGAATTAATCTCCCTCAAAATATCCTCATCTAAAAGGATGTATCTCTCACCTACTTCTCACAGCCAACCGGGGCTCTTCTGACTCAAGGTAGGCAGGTAATTCCCTAAGTAATGACCCTTCATAAGAATGTCTTGCTTCAAGATTCTTGTTATCAAATTTTAGGAAGTCAGTAGGGATGCCTCAGCTGATCTTAATGAAGTACTGACTCACAGAGAGGAACGTGAACAAGGAGGAAGGGTAACTTCAGACCTAAGAAGAAACAGCCCCTAATACAATTTATATAAAATTACTCAATCCCATAGGATTACACAGAGAAATCACTAAGTTGTTTAAATGGTTTTTATCATTTCTCAAGTGAAAAACATCAGAGAGAAAACATACTAACAGTTTCCTCCCTCATAAATTTACATCTTTTGAAATGTCCAGGATGGATCCACACACCTTCGGACTGGATCCACCAAAGCTGCCTACTCTAATACAACTGACTTGTAATGGCCTCTTCCTTTTCCTGCCTCAGGCAGGCCTTCTGCATCTAGGATTTTGGTTCAAACCAGTATCCTAAAAAAAAAAAAAAAATCTGGTATTTCTTCACAAAAAATATTTTTTTTTGCAAATAAACAGATATAAAACAATATTTATTTCTATTTAAACTCTCTTATATATTTTCTATTTATCTTTTAAAAGTTCAGGTATAGGCCTAATTTCTTAATGTACAAAAGGGGCCCACCTATTGTTTAAAAGATTCTCTTCCAAGACAGCATACAGGTCAGGTCTTTGTGCCACCTTAGGACCTACCTCTTCCTCTTTCATCCCTGCTCTATGCCGCTAAGTGAGTTAAATCAGATAAATAAGGACCTTAAATGTCAAAGCATGTGACTACACCTGACTCGTCAAAATGAATATAAAGCTTGATGAATATACTTTATAATGTGGTACAGATTATCATTTATTTAAAAAAAAAACAGGAAAAACTACTCAAAATCCACCCTCACAACAATTTATCTTCTGAGTGGAAAAAAGATCTTCTTGCTCATATAGACTAAATTCCATTATTTTGATGATGAATGTGCTATTAGTTTTATATTAACTCGACACAAGCTAGCGTTATCAGACAGAAAAGAATCTCATTTGAGAAAATGCCTCCATAAGATCTAGCTGTAGGCAAGCTTGTAGGGTATTTTCTTAATGATTGACTGATGGGGGAGGGCCCAGCCCATTGTAGGTGGAGCTATCCCTGGGCTGGTGGTCCTGGGTTCTCTAAGGAAGCAGGCTGAGCAAGCTATGGGGAGCAAGCCCGTGAGCAGCACTCCTCCCTGGCCTCTGTATCAGCCCCTGCCTCCAGGTTCTTGCCCTGTCTAAGTTCCTGTCTTGACTTCCTTCAATGATAGACTATGATGTGGAAGTGTAAGCCAAATAAATCCCTTCGTCCCCAAGGTACTTTTGGCCATGGTGTTTCATCTCCCCAACAGAAACCATAACTAGGACAATGAGGAAACCAAGGTCTGGAGTGGTTTGATGAAGATGCTTCAGACTCAGTCAACAGCAGATGAAGAGTCTAGTAATTTAATTTCCAACTATAACAGACTGATGTCCAAGTCTTAAAACATTCCAACAAAATAAAAGTCATCTTAATATACTAGCTGCCTTCATAACATAGTCCTTTCACCTTGAGAGAGAGAATTTACCTGTTCTGTTTGCTTCCATTTCTGTTCCAAAGCATCAAACATAACACGGCACAGTTCTTGTACATCATGCTGTTGCCAAGCTATTTTAACATAAAATTAATTAAAAATAGTATCAGACAGTATACATTGTGTTACTGTTTCAACATAAATACAAATATGGATAAATCTACTTTAAGAAGTTTCAAGAACAGAGGAAGACATATTGTAGCCATGAAAGGAGTCACAGGAAAATCATCAAACCAGTATTGTATAAATAGCACTAGTTTTGTGGTATTGCAATACTTGTTAATTTTTATTATAAAGAAATGTATTAGACATCCCACATTAACGGTATTTCTCTCTGTAGGAGACAGAAAACCACAGCCAATAAAAATGTAGAGCTATGGACTCCAGTCCTAATGGCTATATCTATAACATGTTTGCAATAACAATTAATGAGAAAGAGGCCTTAATTTTTTTGTTTTGTTTTTCACGACAGGTTCTATGTGGCCCTGGCTCTCCTGCAACTCACTATGTAGACCAGGCTGGTCTCCAAATCACAGAGATTCCCCCTGACTCTGCCTTCCTAGTGCTGGGATTAAAGGTGTGTGCCACCACTACACAGCTAAGAAAAGAGGCCACGAATTTTAAAGAGAGCAAGGAGAGGAATATAAGAGGGTTTGGAGGGAGGAAAGAAGACAGAGAAATGATGTAATTATACTATAATCTCAAAAAAAATTTTTTTTAAGTTACAAAGTTAAAAATAAATTGCTCTTTTTTAATGAAGTTTCTCCCTGTCCCCAGTATCTTTATTATCTCAAAAAATATGTTTGGAAAAAAAAAACTATAAAAAAATTTTAAACTCATTAAAATAGAACATACCAAAAAAAAAAAAATAGAACATACCAAATTTAACTATATAAGAATCTTAAGTAAAATTTATCTCAAATATTAAGTAATTAAAAATAAATTACTTTAACATTCAAACACAAAGCAAGGAGATGTTTCAGGTAAAGATAGTTAAGTTATTGATGTGTTGCACAGGGTGACACTGTAGTACAGAAGTCTCTAACATCAGAAGTCGCTATCATTAAAAGATTATTACCCTCACTGCTATCCCATCCAAAGCTCCTTGTGACATCTGTGGTCTCAATTGCTCTCTTTTTGCTGGTTTGTAACAGAACAAAAAGCCTCTGAAGCTGGTATGGGATGCTCGTTACAGGATCTTCTTCAGACTCTTCAAACTCCCACCTCGGAGGACGAGATCACATTAATTACATCAAATGATTTCATTCTTCAAAACATACTATCAAAATCATCACATAAGATCTCAATTCTAGGCAATACACAGAATTTGGATGTTAACTAAAACTAAGAATATCTAATCAGTCTTTCTCTAATTTATAAATTCAAAACTAAACAAAAGGCACAAAGCAGCTCTGTCTTGGGAATAAAAGACAAAGCTCACTTAAATGTAAGGGTCAGATCTGAATCTGATAAAAACTTAGTTCTAATAAGTAATTCACAAAACAATGTAGAATATCCACTGACAAAACATTAAAACCCAAACTGAAAAAAACATATATACAGCTTTCAATATATACATTTTTAGAGAATTACAAAGGAGAACAGAAGAAGTTAAACACCGAGTTGTTATATCACAGATGAAATGAAGCTGCGCCTGCCATGTCAGTGGGATGGAAGATTACATATAGAGCATTGGTTCTCAACCTTCCTAATGTTGCATCCCTTTAAGACAGTTCCTCATGTTGTGGTGACCCACAAGCCATAACATTATTTTCATTGCTACTTCATAATTTTAACTTTACTATTATAAATTATAATGTAACTAACTGATATGTAGGCTATCTGATATGTGACCCCTGTGAAAGGGTTGTTCAACCTTCCATCCCCAAAGGGTTGTGACCTACAAGTTAAGAACGGCTGATATCGATATGAGATTACCAATTGGTGCTATTCAGAGCTGGGTAATGAGTGCACATGGACTTGTGGTACTATTTCCTCATTTTTAAATGTTTCAAATATTCAACTATAGAACATTTTTTAAAAGCTATTAATGGGGTTGTAGAGATGAACCAGTGGTTATGAGCACTGGCTGTTATTCTAGAGAATCAGGATTGAATTCCCAGCATCCACATTTTGTTCCAGTGAATCTGACTTCCTCATATATATATATATACATGCAGGCCAAGCACCAATGCACATAGAATTGAAAAAGCTATTAAGTAAATAAAATAATCCCAGTAGAATTTTATTCTCACAAATTTGTAAGAGATCATCTAGGCCTCGCTACAGGACCTCCCAGATACAAAAACACAGGATCATCCAGCAGAGGGAAGACTGGACAGCCCCAGTTGGTTACTATACTCTGGAGTTCTTAAGGTGATTCTGTACTTAATAAAACAAAACGTAAATCCTCAAATATTGAGGATCCTATTAATGGTGTCCTGCCTAAACCTGGCGATGCTAAGATCACTCTAATACTCTCTTATTTCCTTTTTAGTTTCAAAAGAGGCTTGACTATGAATTTTCCTACTTTCCAGTTTACAAATGGTTTTGGTTTGACTCCATCCTCTGTTAAGTGTTCAAATTTTTTTATGTTAGAACTAAGAGGTTACACCTATGTGGCTCTGCTCCCTTTACCCAGGGGCAAACCCTTCAGCCTCCAATTCACTTTCCTTCTGTCCCATTTCTGAGATCACATGTGCTTTAACTGTCTTCTACATGCAGTCACTAGCTCCCCTGTTAGCTTCATGGAAGGCTTTTAGAATTGGCATTCTAGGATCTCAAAATCCCATCACAACCTTAAAAGGTTATACATTTTGTTGGGACCTGGGATTTTGCAGGTAATGTAGTCAGACACTTTGTTGGCACATTCAATTCTTCCCATTCTTTTACTACTAAAAAGGTTGCTAGTGTGTTCTCTCAGGTTTTCACTCAGAAATACCAGTACTACCCACAATTGCCATTCTGATCTCATGCATCCCAGTTTGGCTTAATCACAGGCCCTCCTTCAAAGGATTTCTTTCAAATCACTGTTTGAACCTGCACTACATAAGCTTTCCTAATAATTCATAGAATGTATCACAAGCCTCCGAGTCAACAACGAAGGGTCTATGTGGGCCATACACAAAGGATGAATGTGTAACTTCAGCTTTCACTGTGGTGCTGCTCCCCTGCAGCCCAGTGCGGAGCTGAGGTCTATTCTATACTCAGATATCAGTGATCTCAGGTTTGGTTCTGCTGTCACCTGCTGTCAACTTCCATCTATAATCTCAATGCCAAAGTCCTCCTCATTGAATCTGTGTTTTAACCCTCATCCCTACACACAGTGGATTGATTTCACTGGTCCCAAAAACTTCTGTACTTAAAGTTGTTGGGTTCCATGAAGGCTCTCTCATGGCTGTTTCCCTTCCTCACTGTCTACAGCTGTGAGCGTGCTCAACAGTTCCTCCAGAAGTTATTCTCTCTATCTTGCTTTATTACCTTTCTTGGCATACAGGGCTTGTATAACGAACTTATTTAAACAGGCTCTCTATGGAAGCTCTGAAGGGGGAACTCAAGTCTTATTAACACTGTGAACTCTGTGTTTGATAAAACTCATGGCAATGCAGTCAGTGTTCAAGGAATGCTTGCTACTTGATAGCCCGTTCATTCTACAGAGCTGCAAACTTACTATCTTCAGAGTTTCAGAACATACAGTTAAACAAGCACCTAGGATGCTAGGCAGGTTTGTGGTCACAGGCAACCATCTTGGAGAACTTAAATCTTCCCAGCAGGAAGATTTCTAGCCCATCCCCTACACCCACCCCCCATGTGCTGGCCTTTGCATTCATCTAGGGGCCTCTGCAACCCAATCTAATCACTGCTAACAGTGACTGGATCCTGGAACCTACAGTATGGCCTCAGCAGTATCTGTGTATTTAGGAACTGATTTTACCAAATAGTGATAACAACAGATAATTCACAGCTATTATGAGAAGTGGGTGAGCATATAAAAGTGCTCCCAACAGTCCTAATACATTATTTAGGGAGCACTAACTACTATTTACTAATAACTAACAGCAGTGTTATTCAAAAATAACACTGAATTCTTAAATTGAGAGGGGGAAGAAAATCAATGTATATGTTCTGGATTCTCTTGAAATCAGACACCCCTTTCCCTATAAAACTATGAATAGGGACATTCAATAATTTGATCCTTTCCTATCTGGCCATTTCTGATTCTCTCTCCTCATTGCTTTTATATGTCAGTCTTTCTGAAGATTCTTGTTCATCTATAATATACAATAAGTCATCATGTAAAGTAATAAATACCCCAAATATTACAAGTAAGTCTATGAAGGTAAATTTAATTTATTATTTAAAAACTGTACTTTTTATTCTTATAGAACATTTTTCAAATACTCACTTATATAAGGCATTCCTAAATTCAGGAGTCATAAAAAGTGTTTGCAAAAGGCTATTCAAATAGCACGTCATCGCCTGGTTTACTAATCCCACATAACCTTTAAAGAGAAAATAAAAAAAAGATCAGCACTTGGGCTTAAACACTACAAACCAACCAATCAACCAACCAACCAACCAACTAACCAACCACCAACCAGAGGGCAAGACTGCTTAGTTGGAAATTATTTCTGTTTTTTCCCTCAAAGCTACTTGAGAAAATTCTCTTCTACAGTATGCATTAGGTAAACTTTGTTACCAATAGATATTATATGGTATGTAACAAGATATTAAGAATAACACATGTACTACACTAGGTTTTATTAGAGTATAAATCATCTTATTCCCTTCGTCTAAATAGCAAT
Source organism: Rattus norvegicus (assembly GCF_021556685.1). Taxonomy (NCBI): domain Eukaryota; kingdom Metazoa; phylum Chordata; class Mammalia; order Rodentia; family Muridae; genus Rattus; species Rattus norvegicus. The sequence continues at coordinate 179,125,320 of NC_141534.1, read as the reverse complement.
AATTAACATGGGAATGTATAAACACCTTCCCTTTAAACATCACATATAACACAGGAAGACCCAACTAGGCCAACTGCCCCCCACGCCCTCATCATCAGCCCTGTGAATCAAATTTTGCAGTACTAACACAGAGAGCAAGAGCAAACTCAGATCCCTATGCTCGTGCATTTTTATAAAAGCATTATCCATTTTCTTAAAAGTGTATTTCATGAGGAAAAATAAAAATATACTGCCAGTGCCCTTTAATTTTATAGTGTGACAAATGGTATGTTTTATTTGCACAAAGAAATAACAATACTTCTAAAATCCGTTATCTTAATTTCAAATAATTCACAAGATAGGGAGTTGGACCTAGTACCCAGCATTCTATAAATGTCTCATAGAAAGGACTTAGCTGTCAGAATGAATATCAAACTATTTCAAGAATGTTTTCTTTTTTTTCCACTTTGAAACTTAGCTGGAACTTTTTCAAAGTATACCAATAATCTCAGAATAATCTTCACAGTACTTATTTAAAACAAGATGAACATTTTTTTTTGTCCTGACACAGAGCAGTTCCACTAGCATTTTGGGAAGTAAACCTTAAAATCTGCATTTTAAGCAATCATTTCTACATGACTTTTGAAGAAATAAAGCCTTGTGACTTTACAAGCAATTTTACTATGTTCAATACTTTAAAGTAACTCTGCATTCTCTTTTATCCTGGATGGTATGCAGCCAAAATCCACTGACAGAAGTTATAAACCAAAGACCATCGTTCCTTTTGCTATTTCCAGAGCAAATAAACTCCACAGTGATTAGCTATGTTACAAAATATAATAAATATAATGCTATAGTAAGTATAATACTATAGGTCATATTAAAACGAAGTCTGGAATGTACATCTATTATTACTGCTATTTGCGATAGGTGTTTAATATTGAAAATATTGAAAATCTTTCTCAAATTTTTAAAAAGATTCTAAAACCATGCTTAGCATTAACTAGCTAAACAAAAGACTTCTCTGTACTTGTTTCTATTTCTTTCAACATGGACAAACACTACCTTATGAAAAAGGTTTGTTGTACGATGAAGACATGACATGTATCTAGATTATATTCATAAGGTAATTATATTCATAAGGTAATTAATCAATCTTATATATAAATGAAACCTTCATATAAAGCTAGCCTAGTAAGATGAAATAAAATTTTAATGATTTAGGGCTGGAGAAAGAGTTCAGCAGTTAAGATCACTGGCTGTTCTTCCAGAGGACCCATGTGGAAGCTCACAATTGTCTGTTGCAAGGGATCAGTCATCCTCTTCTGCCCTCAGTGGGTAACATATACACATGATGTACAGATACACATTATCAAACACCTATACACATTAAATAAATAAAAACTTTAAAATAAACTAGGCTTAATCATATTAAAAAAATAACAGTTTTTTAAAAAGATTTCTTTTTATTTTATTTATATATGTGTTTTGACTCCATGTGTATGTATGTATACATACCACATGTGTGCCCATGGAGGTCAGATGAGGGCATCAGATCTGGATGGAGAGGCAGATGATTGTGAATGAGCCCCCACATGGGTAGTGAGAACCTAATTTATTTCAAACATAACAATTAAACTATAAATATAGCAGGCCCAATAAAATAAGTGTGTTCTGTCTGCTTCATGGAAGAATATTCCCTCACAGCCCATATTAATCTAAAAGAGAGAAAAGAAGACTTCATTTCCAGGGAAGTTGACTTCAGAAACGTTAGAATAAATGCTTGAGGGAAAGCTACCAAAATAACTTCTCTTCAGAAGACAATATCCATTACTTTTCAGTTTGCAGATAAATAAAGGTAGTAACAATGTAGTTAAGATGGCAAGTAGATGAGGGAAGAAATGGCACAGTCTAGCCATGCTGAGTCTGCTGTTGCTGCCCAGTAATCGTGCTCTGGATCTCAGTTCCTACTGATGGAATCAAGAAATTTAATTAAGCCTGAACTTGCTGAGATTATGACTGTATGGAACACAACAAAATAGGTCTTACCAGTTTCTGACTTGTTCAAAATTGATGAATAGGAGTAGCTCTGGCTGACATAATCACTGGTAGAAGCCACAGACCCTTCTCTTGGAAGTGGACCTATAAACCTGTCATGCACGCTGTCGTCCACGTGACTGGAGTCATCCTAAAAGGCAGCAGAACCAGTATTTGCTGAGTAGCAACACTGAGAAACAGTGGAAGCATGCTAAGGCTGCTTCTGCCAGGCAGGCAGGGAAAGTGTGTCCTGGGTTTCCTGCAGGCAGCTCTGAAAGCTATCTCACTCAGAGGACTGGGCAATACTCCTATATGTTTGTAGTTTCTTTCAAAGTCCTCCTCCAAATGTCCTGAGTAAGCACTGCATAGTCACTTTATATCACTTTTATAGCTTAGGCCTAGAAGCTGAGGGATGTTCAAGAGCTACTGGATGAAATGGAGAGCTGCCCAGTCTCTAATGAGAAACTTCTGTTAATGTGTAATCACTGCAAAGGGTTAAAGGGCACAGACCCGCATGAGCCGTGGAGACGAGCAACAGTGACTAAGCAACTCAAGCTGCAACTCTAACACTGAGAGTCTGCAGCTCTGCTACAATAGCTAATTCCGACTTCAGACAATCCAAACCAATCAAAACCCGGTGACACCACAATACAAAAGATGAGCTTCAGGGTGCCCAAGAAGGCTGTTTCAGTGTGAACACACTGCTTATCACCATCTCCAGCTCAAAGGGGCAGCTCTATTCACAACACATTTCTAACTGAAAGCCATTAAAAAGAACAACTTGTCCTAAGCAAATTGTAGTTAAGAGAAAGGCTCTGAAAAAAAATCCACATTCTCTGACCTTAGTTTTTCAGTCTGTAATACCTATGCAAAGCAGACCAGGTTTTTAAAAATTTTTTCACATCTACATCCTCTGGAATTTATAACCATCAAACAAGATTTAATTACCATAGTGAGTTTTCTCTTTTGTTCTAAGAGATTATTTTTCTAATTTTATGTGTATGAGTGTTTGCCTGCATATATGTCTATGTACTATACGCCTGCAGTCCCTGAAAAGGCCAGAAGAGGGTACTGAGTATTCTGGGACTAGACTCACAGCTGTGTGCTGCTGCCATGTGGGTGCTGGGTAGGAATGGAAGCTGGATCCTCTACAGGAACAGCCAGTGCTCTTAATCTTTGATCCATCTCTCCAGCCCCATCATAGTTTAAAAAGAAATAGTATCTTGAATGTATAGTGCTCGTAACTTCTATTTGTACACCTCTTCAAAAGTCCAAACTCTGGAAAAATGCCCTTCCAATTAAGAGTCAGTGGGTTTGACCAGAATGCCTATTCAAATAAGTCTTGAATTGTGGTGAGTAAATTAATGGAAGTATCTAATTGATGACATATTAGTCAACCAGAAAGATGGGGGTGGAGTGTGTGTGAATGGAAATGGTCTCCCAAAAGAACTAATGAGTTTATACTCAGCCAGGAGAAAGGCTATGGAACTACAAGTCTGTATGGTTTCTAACCTGAGCCTCCCATCCTTTGTACAGCAGCAGTCCCAGTGAGGCAACAAACTGAACATGATAATGGTGCTGTGGAGACCTGAGGCACCCATGCCATCACATACAGCTATCATTTATCATGCAATTGTACATCTTTTCCTCCTTTGGAAAACTGCACAAAACTAGGTCTTTCTAAATAGCTTACCAATAGCATCTGAGGCTGTTCTCCATCTTTATCTGTCAAATGCAGAAAGTTCTTCTTTCCTGGCTCAAAATTAGCATCAAGAAGAGACTTGTCACTGGTGTGATCCAGTGGTGCCTATGGGTACAAAATAATGTTAAGAGTATGAAGAACAGTGATAATAAAACACCAAACACATATTTACATGCAAATATTTCAGTAATGATTTGGCTACATTTCTTTTCAGCTAGGTTTTGAATGAACCCCCTCTATCATGAGCTGAATTGCTAAACCCATGACAGTAGAGCATCCCAGAGGCTCACATTCCCCAGCATCTAAAACCCTAAACAAAGAAAAGGCTAAGGGATTGATGCATAATGCCTACCAAAAATCAATACAGCTTGTATATATACATAGATTTCTTTTACTAAAGTGTATATAATGCAATGTTTTCATAAACACTAAAAAAAGTTTATATAACTAAAGACTATAAAATGTTGTGACACATGAGTCTAAGAATCCCTGGATAAGCAATGTACTGAGTATCCAAACCAAAGCAGGCATTGTAGCTCATTCCTGCCATCTCTAATTATGTGTCTCCAATCTCCAAGAATGCCAAAGGCTTTTTGTTTTTTTGTTTTTTAAAATTTGCCAACAGCACGGGGAAAAAAAAAAAGAGTACTAAGAACATACCAGAAACAGTTATGATTTATGAAAAAAACAAATCTAGAAAAACTCAAGAGCTCAAAGTATCTACAGGTCAAAGTGCCTACAGGAGACTTCTGGAGATAAAGGTAGTAGGAAACACTAGGCAAAGGTCAAGAGTTGAGGCCAGGGAACTCAGGAGAACAAATGAGAAAAGGCGTTCTGGTCAGTCCGGCCCCTTCCTAATTCCTCCTTAGACTAAGAAGTGGACAGTAGAACTTATTCTCTCTCTGGATACTACAGCCAGCAAGGTAGAGCAGAGCCATGTAACCAGATGCTAGTCATCTCTCAACCCAAGATGGGCTGACATCGGCATGCCCCGTCCCTCCAACATGAAAATGGAAGCTGAATACTGCAAATTTAAACAGCCTCCATTGAAATTCTTGACCACAAAGACTTATGAGTAAAACAAGAATCACTAGGCCTCTGAGGAGATACTGCAATATAGAAATGAGACAACACAAAAAATGAAGTGGAAACATCACAAAGGAAACAAGCAGTTACTACAAAAGAAACTGAGACATAAACAAACCTTACACATCTGAGATTGTATACATCAGAAATACCTTTGAGTTTGAGTTCAAATACACAGTTACACAATAAAAGGAAATAAGCCATTTTATTCATAATTTTTATTAAAACGAACTCCCAGTAAATATGAAAATGTTTTAGTTATGTAGGAGTCACTTTCTTATGAATACAAAAGTAATGACCTGATAAATGTAAATTTTAGGACAACTGGTGACTCCAGAACAAAGGCAGGGAAAAGGGACCAGTCACTGTGTCTGCACTTAGTCACTACAGTTTTGATAACCATATAAAGGGAATTGTAATGTTCAAGCTTTCATTCTATCATCATAGTAAGAGCAGTAATCAAAGCTATGACATTACTATTAGCAGATTAAGTAAATGCTTTAAGTCTGAGAGTTTACCAAATCAGCAGTATTGATTCCATTTCCCCATGTCAAATCAAAGGTTCCGTTTATGTAGCCTACTTTGTTGGCCACATCTTCAAAGAGCTTTCTGACTGGGGTAGATGCTGGTAAATTCACTGTGATCCGTTCATTCACTGTCTTTGAGTTAGTAGTGTCCTGTATTATACATAAGACTCTAGGTTCTTCAGCAGCATTTTCTATCTGAAATTTAAAAAAGTGTTACTTTTAATTATTCTTTAAAGAAACACAAGTATAATTAACTATAAAATTTTATGATCAGTGTAAAGAACCCATAAGACAATATTTTCTCTGTACTGTTTTACTGTTTGAAGCACATCCCAATAGATCCTGTCAAACGTAAGCACCATGATTGCTTTGGGGGAAGTGGTCATTCCTGTGGACATCTGCTTTTACCTTTTAAGGTTATAAAGCAAGAGAGCCAAGAAGCCATGAACACTTTAAGCTAAAAATTACAAAATTTGGGGCTAGAGCCTGTTGCTCTTCTAAAGGACCTGGATTTAGTTCTTGGTATTCATGCTGAACAGTTCACAACCACTTCTAATTAAGCTCCGGGAGATCCAATGCTTTCTTTTGGCTTCCACAGGCACCAGGCATTTTGGTGGTGGACAGATACACATGCTGGCAAAACACTCATATAAAAAATTTTCAATTGACAAGTTTGATCTTTAAAAATGTATCATTACCAAGTCTTTTCAGCTATCAACCTGGAAACTGGATTATAAATTTTCCTTCCTTCTTTTTATCAGTAACTGTCAAGACAAAAATTTTTAAAAAAATATTTCTCAAAACAAAAAAAAAAAAAAAAACAAACCCTAAAGAACTATGCCCTATACCCTCCCTTCAGCTCTTGAAAAATACTGATTTTCTTTTATATTTCCCATGGTATTAGCAGTTATATCAACTGTATTTGAACACCCCAGATGCTTGAGTGGAAGAAATTCCCCTCTTCCTTATCTAACGGCAAACTTGGCATGAGCCAGCGATACCTCCCCAGCTTCTGAAACCAAGCTGAGCACCTTCTAGTTTCGCCTCTCTTTACCTGACATGGCACCAAACAGTATCTAGTCTACTTGGGTATCCCTTGTTGCTCTCTTCTGCTATAGTCAGAGTATCCTCTAGTAAAATGATGGCGACATCTTCCTTCCTGAGAAGTTTAAATCTTTCGATCTCACATTCCTTCAATCAAAAGAGTATTTCTAATACTAGTGCTGGTGATGCATCTTGGGCTTTCCCTGGGGGATCTCTGGCATCCTCATGAAAGGCTACTTAGAAACACACTTACACCCTGTGCTCTAGCCAAGCAGCATCTTGTCTTCTCCTCTCCCCTTCTTGTCGCATCCTCTCTTCTCTCTTTCTTATCTCTCTTCACTATGGTATTGGGACTGAATTTAGAGTCTCTGTATGTTAGCCAATACTCTAGCTCTTAGTTATAGTTCCACTTCCAAGAATCCCTTGTTTTTAACAGGATCAATTTCAACCTTTTGTTATGTTCTTATCCAATTTAAAATTAGAATTATCATCAGGGACTAATACTGAAAACAGGATAGTCACAAAGTGTATGTCAGGTGAAGTAAAGTAAAATCACCATAATTTGTTTCTGCAATGTCAATTTTGGCCTTGTAAGGGATTGTGTGAATTAAGGTTAATCCTATTAGATTTGAATAAAAATACATCTCTATAAAACAGATTGGCTAGCACTTCATTTCAAATAGAAATAAATATTACAAATAAAAATTTTAATTACTAACAATACAAAAATGAAAATGAAAAATACCCTCTTTATAAAAATTGACTGCAATAAGAGGGTATTATTAATATACCCATGAAAAGGAGGAAAAGCCTTCAATTCTGTATTTAAGGTGGACATTAGCACACAGAATGGAGTATATTACACATTTGAAATAAAAATTAATAACATAAACCAGACCTTTAAAGTGAAGAAATTCAAATATATACAAATTAATAATTCATAGGCAGCAAACAATAGTCTGGATATTAAAAAACTCAAAACATAAAACCAAAATCGACCTAACTCAAAGATTCTGTTATTATATAATTAAATTCTATACTGCTTAAAAAATGCCGCTTAAACAATGAGAGAGTAATTTTCTGATTAAATATAAGATAGAGTGTCTGTCTTATGGGTACATATATACCAACTGAGAAGACAAACATACAACACAACAAGCACAGAATCTTCCAGAGGTGTGAAAGTTGGTAGGAACATAATTTCATGCCTGTATCTTACTGTCTAATCAAGCTTTAAAAAAAAAATAAGAAAAATAGGGAACTCTCATTCCACAGTATAACATACAACATTAAAATCCTAGAATCACGACTCTATATAGCACTGTTTAGATTGGGGTAAAGCAGTAAGCTAAGTAATGGGGAAACAGCTTCTTCCCAGTGCTTCCATACTCTTGTATTTTGTACTTGTCTTTAAGTACTTCTAAAATATAAAATGTGAAATAAAAAAATAACTATTAAAAAAAAAAGAAAATCTGGTCTGTAGTAAAAGAGTGAACTCAAAATAATTTCAACTACGGAACTTTTTTATTTTTTGGGGGGGGATGTTGGTTTTTGGCTTTTTGTTTGTTTTGAGATAGAATCTGGAAACATCCTAGGCCAGGTTGGTCCTGAACTTTCTTGCCTCAGCCCTCCAAGTGCTGGCATTAAAGGCATGTTCTACCACGCCCAGCAAGTACCTGCTTGAATAATCCCAATACACTATAGAAGAATATGGACATGGAAATGCTGCAGCACAGTATACTAACAGTGGTATTAATCCAATATCACAGGGCTATGCACCCCTAGCTCCCAACTTCCTTAACACACATGAAAGTATATAAACTCTAGATTCCTCTCCTACCTGAACACACAGAGAAGTTACTATAATAGACCCCATGTGAAGAGCAACCGTGCTATAGTAAACACAAAATTTAATTTTTATTTGTTCCTTGAGCTTCTTTTAATGGCAGTAATTATTTTCTCTCTATATAACTATGCTGCCCTTTACAAAAGAGTAAAGGCTGGGCATGGTGGTGCCTACCTTTAATCCCAGCAATCAATAGGCAGTGATGGGCAGATTTGAGTTTAAGGCCAGCCTGGTCTACAAAGAATGTTCCATGCCAGCCAGAGCTGGACCTTGTCACTAAATAAATACATAAATAAATGGAAGAATATAAAGACAGAGAAATGACTTATAATTCTATATCTCAAAAACCTAGCAACATTTTGTTGAACAACTTTCCAGTATTTTTCCTATGCACATACACAGGCTTCTCAGATACAGACATTGAATCAGAGCAGACATGGTATTTTGCAATTCTTTATTTATAAATACATCATCCAATTCTTTTTCTATCAGGCTTTAATTTATCATTTTAAGCTGGAAAATAATTAGTGTATAGATTAATAATATTTTATTATTCTATGTTACTGATTCCTAGATCAGAATTTGGGGGTGGGGGGTGGGGGCAGTGTTGAGGACTGAGCCAGAGCATTGGGCATGCTAGGCAGTGCTAGACTACTGAACCACACCCCAGCCCACAGGCTTTTAAAAACAATCATGTGATAAAGCTTTGTACCCATTCTGTTTTCTAAAATTTCCATGCCTACCATATTTTACTCTTGAATTTAATTCTAGTATAATTTAAACAAATACAATGTTCTTTAAAGGTCTAGACCAGCTCTTTATAAACTATTACTTTATTTTATATCCAATTATCTGGTTTTCCTTTACTTCACTTATAATTAAATCTAACATGTGGCTACCAAGTATACATTTCACCTAACTTTAAAATCCCTATAAAATTTTTTCTTTTCCTTACCTCAAATATGGACACTGGTTAAAATAAAAAAAAAAAATTCCCCATTGGACAGTATCAGAATTAAGACATTGTAATTTCATATAAACGGCTTTTCAAGAACGAAACTCCTCTACAGTATCAATTTAATACTTTTCTAAAACATTAAATTTAAAAATACATTTACTAGGCTTGAGACAACTGGAGTAGATACCTATTCTTTGAGGCTCTACTGCAGAATGGTGGTACTTAGGCCCAAAAAAGAGGTAGTATCTTCAGGTGAATTACAAAATGCTAAAACTCAGGCTGGAGAGATGGCTCAGTGGTTAAGAGCACTGATTGTTCTTACAGAGGTCCTGAGTTCAATTCCCAGCAACCACATGGTGGCTCACAACCATCAGTAATGTGATTCAGAGTCCTCGTCTGGTGTGTCTGAAGAGAGCCACAATGTACTCATATACATAAAATACTAGAAATATTTTTTAAAAATTAAAAAAATACCCAAAATGCTAAAACTCTTTGCTACATTTTCCTTTTTCCACCTTTTCATGAATTTTGAGTTGGCTATGTGGCCATGTTTAGGTTCGCCACAATGTGTGACATTGTGTTATTTAGAGCTGGGCCTTAAGAAACCAGCAGCCGCCACTACATATCTTGAAAAGTCCCCCTTTATAAACAAGCCCACATGTAAGAGATCCAATTACACCAGCATCAGCTCGCTATGCAGAAGCCCTAGCAGTCTATATGGGCAAAAGAGGCCGCTGAGTGGAAGCACTGAGGTGGATGTGTGACACATGAGAATAGCATTCTTGGACTTTCCATTCAAAGCCAAGCACCAGCTAAATGGAGCCAAGACATGACACTTCAAAGAACAGAGCTCAACAGCTGAGTCCTTGCTCAAAAACTTCATCCCACACAATCCTGAGTAAATAAATTAATTGTTCTTTTAAGTCACTAAACGTTATGGTAGGCTGCTACCAACAGTAGGTAACAAAAACATGTTAAGATACAGTCAGGCACATGCAAACTATTATAGAAAGACATGATGATGGTAGGGTGTAGTGGGGTGGGAGTGGGACACACCTGAGCACAGAACATGCTTTAGGGTAGAGAGCAAATGTTTAGACGGAAGAGTTCTAAGAACTCAAGATGAGAGAAAGTTACAAAGTTTTAAAATCCCACAAAAGATTCCATTTATGAAGAAAAATGCACTTAGGACAAGGTATTGGAAGATCAAAGTTCCCTACACAGAAAACTTAGCCAAGAATGAGGACGATCAAATTTATTTTACATGAATGCACACATGCACATGCTAAGCACTGCATGAGGAAGCCGGCTGCCTGTGCCTGTGTCTAAACTCAAAGCACAAGCAGCTGATTTCCCAGCACAATGGAAAGAAAACTTCAAAAAGTAAAATTCAGTAATAGAACCTTGATGCGAAAAAGTAACTACATTAGGATAATCAGAGAGTAAATTGTGTTTTCTTCCAGATACAGCTCTGCTATTAGAAGAATACAGAAGCAGCTGACCAGGGAAATCCTAAGTACACCCTGAATGTATGCTGCTTTCAAATCATATCTTTTTTTAAACACTCTTAACAGTCAAACTTTGAGGTCACTGCTGTCAACATTGTGATTTCTGTGACTGTGACAATGACAATGACTAAGCTTAGCTAGGGCTTGCAATTCTGTAATTCTAGAAACTCAAGAGGATAAGGCAGGAAGATTCTAAGTTCAAGACCTGTCAGGCAATTTAGTGAGGCACACTCAGAATAAAGAAACTAAAAAGAGACGAGGGGAACGGCTAAGTGCTGTGCTTGCCTAGCAGGTGTGGAGCGTGAAGTCCTACACTCAATCCCTAATACCTCAAAGCAACAACACAAAACCTAGACAACAAAACACTTCTTAGATGTTTTGTATTTAAAAGTACAAAGATATATAGTTGATGGTTTATGTTCAATGTCACTAGATGTAAAAAATACAAAAACTCAAAGCTATCAACATTTGATTTTTCTGAGAGAAAAAAGTTAAAGAATTAAAACACTGTGAAGGGCCTTCTTTACTTCCACATTCAACCATCCATCTACTTTCTCTCCAGGCTTTCTTCCTTCAGCGACGTTAGAACTAAGCGAATATGGTTACAAACTTACATACATGCACAGTTCATTTCTCTACTTCTGGGCAAAAGCCGCCTAAAGGTAAGATAGCCAGTCTTGGGTCTTTGCTGTGGCTAGTCACTGTTCATAAATACTATACTGCTACAGATTATTATTGAGTATAAATATGTTTTGATAACTGAATTTTATATAATTTATAATTTCTTGGCCTTAGAGTATTCAATTTAAGTAATAATTCTTGGTCTGCTGATCAAGATCCTGATTTACATTAAAAATTATTTTAAGATTCTCTTTATACTCCATTCAAACCTCTAATCTACTCAAGTTACCTGTTTTGTAAGTAGTCACTTACAACACTTGGGACACATGGAACCACACAGAAGAAACTTGAGGGGAAAAGCAGATGTGGAGGAATGAAGGAGAGAGAGGTATGAACTACTGGTTAGTGTGTAGTGCACAGGGAAGTTTGGGCTTATACCACAGGGGATCAAGAAGCTAACACTTGTATCTAATTCTTCAATAAGATTTCTAGATATAGGACCTGTGAGATGGCTCAGTGTGTAAAGACATTTGGTGTCAAGCTGAAGACCTGAGCTTAATTCCTGGAGCCTACGCTAGAAGCAGAGAATGGACTTCCCTAACAAGCTGTCCTTTGACCTTCACATGCAGGAGTAGCAGGCACCCCACTCCCTGGCCCCCATACATAAATAAATAAATGAATAAATAAATCATATCAAAAGTTTCTAAGCAGTAACTTTATAAGTAATTAACTTAATCCCTAGTACTATTAATAATGAGGAAAATAAATATATCTGTAACAATAGGCAAATACTACATCCAAATCCAAAACTAAGGGCTTTACCATTTTCTTTCAGTCCTTCCTCTTTATTCACTTGTTAAGTACAAAGGACTGTACAGATGTAAGACTCATTTAAGATGAAGTTTTAACTATGCCACTAAAACTGCTTAGGAATAAAATAGCCAGACAAGCAGAAAACTTAAGACATGCTTTGCTGCTGAACAAAACACCAGCATGCTGCTACTTGCTCTGCTGACTGTCGCACTACAGCAGTGACCCAGCAAGCTACCTGTAAAAATTTCTTCTTCATTTCATCAAAGATATTTTGTCTGCATCTCCAAAACACATCCTATAGCATATAAAAACAAAATGAATTAATTCCATAAAATAAAGGCACAAGTGAAATGAAAGCAAAAGACATCCTGTTATAAGACACTTATAATTACAATATTATAGACCATCTAGAACTTCATAATTTTTACTGCAATTTTAATGCTGGGTATATCAGTCTTGTAGATATATACTGAAAACCTATGGTACAGTGATTACATGAACTGGCACATTTTAACAAAAGTCACCTTTAAGATAAGCTTACTATAGGTCCTATTTTTAACTATGAAAACAGAAACATATTTGTATGCAAGAAGAACTAAGTTACTGTAAATTATTAAGAAGCAATTTCTTGAAACCCTGAGTCTACAATATCCATGCTTTTTCTACACACATTTATCTCTTGCCCCCTCCTTTGCTTAATACAGAGAACATACTGAATCAAAGATCATTTTGCCTTTACAATAGAAATAGAATTCTAGTAGCAGTAATCACTTTTCAAACAGTGACGTCAGAGTAAGTATGTAGCAGGAGGATCCTCATCTACAAGAAGTTCAAGAGCAACCTGGACTACAAGAGGGTTTGTTTGTTTGTTTTTATTTTTTTAAAGGCAATTCTAAAATAAAAATCACTAGCAAATTCAATATATGTTCTACCAACCCTTTTCCATTCTACAGTGACTCAGCTTCTAACCAACAGGATCATTCTGTTTGGCTTTTTTTTTTTTTTTTTTTTTATATTAACTTGAGTATTTCTTATTTACATTTCGAGTGTTATTCCCTTTCCCGGTTTCCGGGCAAACATCCCCCTCCCCCCTCCCCTTCCTTATGGGTGTTCCCCTCCCAACCCTCCCCCGATTGCTGCCCTCCCCCCACCAGTCTAGTTCACTGGGGGTTCAGTCTTTGCAGGACCCAGGGCTTCCCCTTCCACTGGTGCTCTTACTAGGATATTCATTGCTACCTATGAGGTCAGAGTCCAGGGTCAGTCCATGTATAGTCTTTAGGTAGTGGCTTAGTCCCTGGAAGCTCTAGTTGCTTGACATTGTTGTTCATATGGGGTCTCAAGCCCCTTCAAGCTCTTCCAGTCCTTTCTCTGATTCCTTCAACGGGGGTCCTATTCTCAGTTCAGTGGTTTGCTGCTGGCATTCGCCTCTGTATTTGCTGTATTCTGGCTGTGTCTCTCAGGAGCGATCTACATCCGGCTCCTGTCGGTCTGCACTTCTTTGCTTCATCCATCTTGTCTAATTGGGTGGCTGTATATGTATGGGCCACATGTGGGGCAGGCTCTGAATGGGTGTTCCTTCAGTCTCTGTTTTAATCTTTGCCTCTCCCTTCCCTGCCAAGGGTATTCTTGTTCCCCTTTTAAAGAAGGAGTGAAGCATTCACATTTTGATCATCCGTCTTGAGTTTCATGTGTTCTGTGCATCTAGGGTAATTCAAGCACTTGGGCTAATAGCCACTTATCAATGAGTGCATACCATGTGTGTTTTTCTGTGATTGGGTTACCTCACTCAGGATGATATTTTCCAGTTCCAACCATTTGTCTACGAATTTCATAAAGTCGTGGTTTTTGATAGCTGAGTAATATTCCATTGTGTAGATGTACCACATTTTCTGTATCCATTCCTCTGTTGAAGGGCATTTGGGTTCTTTCCAGCTTCTGGCTATTATAAATAAGGCTGCGATGAACATAGTGGAGCACGTGTCTCTTTTATATGTTGGGGCATCTTTTGGGTATATGCCCAAGAGAGGTATAGCTGGGTCCTCAGGTAGTGGAATGTCCAATTTTCTGAGGAACCTCCAGACTGATTTCCAGAATGGTTGTACCAGTCTGCAATCCCACCAACAATGGAGGAGTGTTCCTCTTTCTCCACATCCTCGCCAGCATCTGTTGTCACCTGAGTTTTTGATCTTAGCCATTCTCACTGGTGTGAGGTGAACTCTCAGGGTTGTTTTGATTTGCATTTCCCTTATGACTAAAGATGCTGAACATTTCTTTAGGTGTTTCTCAGCCATTCGGCATTCCTCAGCTGTGAATTCTTTGTTTACCTCTGAACCCCATTTTTTAATAGGGTTATTTGTCTCCCTGTGGTCTAACTTCTTGAGTTCTTTGTATATTTTGGATATAAGGCCTCTATCTGTTGTAGGATTGGTAAAGATCTTTTCCCAATCTGTTGGTTGCCGTTTTGTCCTAACCACAGTGTCCTTTGCCTTACAGAAGCTTTGCAGTTTTATGAGATCCCATTTGTCGATTCTTGATCTTAGAGCATAAGCCATTGGTGTTTTGTTCAGGAAATTTTTCCAGTGCCCATGTGTTCGAGATGCTGTTTGGCACATTTTTAATCATGCTTCTTATATTTCAACATTCACTTTCCTGTGTCAGAAGAGTTAGTTTGAAAACTCCAGTTTGGTTCAGAATGTTGACTATGTCTTTCACAAAATAATGCTGACCTGTAACCAGATGTTAAAGTTGCATTGGTGGCCTAGAGTGTAACAGTGAACAAAGCTCTTAGCCCTTGGAGCAGTCATTCATCATACAGTGGAAAGCAGGCCACTGACACACCCGTGCAGTCTGGTCCCTGCCACTCTCAGAGTCTTAGCATTTCTGTCCACCATACCCAGACTGCTTTTCCCTTGAAAGTCTTACAACTCTTTGGCCCAAGTTTCACTATGGCAGTTTCAAAACATGTGTACCAATTCTTTGGCATAACTCTTAGCTAATATAGGAATCTAATGTCACACCCTTTGCATATGGGTGGGCCTCAGTGATTTCTATACTATACAACATGACTTGCAAGGTTGGGTTGGAAAGAACATTAGATTCCTGGCTCACTCAGATACAAGTCTTTATAGTGCAGTTTGTAGGTTGGAAGGACACTAAATAGCCAAATGAAAAGGCCATGTGTAGACATGCTACTCTATCCTCAGTGAGATCCCAGCTGACAACTAGCATTAACATAACAGTCTGAGGACTCCTTCAGATGCTTCCAGCCCTAGACTTGCCTGATTGATGCCACTCAACAGAAAAATAAGTTACTGCTGCCTATCTTGTCTGGGTTGTTATTCTGAGGAAGAAGTAGTGGGAACCAGTAGGAACCAGTGGGAACACAGCTGAAGATAATCAGAACAGCCCTCTTAAAAATTATAAATCTTCCTGCTTCCCCTCATCTCCTTCCTCTTAAGTGTCTCCATAGTTCCTGTAACTACCTAATCAGCAGTTAATACTTCCTCTATTGTCTTCATCTCCAAAATCTTCTACTTTGAGGCAAGACAAAATACACAGGACTCCCCGCCTCACAACATAAATAAAAAAACTGGATGTTCCATTAAAATTGGTACTCACCGCTTAGTCTTGGTCAGAAAGTTCTTTAAAAGGAATGAAATACAAAATAAAAAATAACTATAAACAACAGTAGCACGTGGCACCAAGTTCAAAGCCAGTCTAATTTACATAATGAGTTCCAGGGTAGCTTGGACTTTAAAAGACCACTCTTCTCAAAACATGTTTTATATTTTAAATTAACTCAATAGATGGAAGACCTAAATATAAGAGCTAACACTTTAGACTCTAGAGAACTAGATAGGAATTTGGCTAGATAAGAGATACATTTTTTTAGCCAAGTGTGGTTGTGTCTTTAATCAGGAAGCTGGGGCAGGTTGATCTTTATGAGTTCTAAGCCAATCTGGTTTACATAGAATTTCAGGCCAAACAGGGCTACATAATAAGATACTGTCTTAAAAAATTAATTAATTGGTTCAAGGATAAGTAGCCATGTATAGAGGAAGAAAATACATAAAAATTTAAAGCATATTTTATGTCCTATATGAAAACAAACCCATTTCAGGTATATTATATAGACCTAAATAGCAATGGCAAAGTCCTAAAGCCTTTAAGAAATTTCACAGAATATCTTTAAATTCTTAAGCTTGGGGAAAAAAGCACAAAAATGAAGAGAAAAAGATAGTTAATGGTAATTAAAATTGAAGACATGCAGAGTTAACAAAACAGAAAGGGCAAAAAGAATTGGGAAAGAATATTTACAGTAAAGCTAACTAAAAAGCCTGCTACCTGAGCCATAACCAACAAGAACCCAGAAGAGGACAGGATGGCTCACAAAGAAATGCTGAAATGTGCAAAATTATTGATCAGCAAAAAGAAACTTGAAATACTAAGATTTCTCACTTTTAGTGTGAATGTAAACTGATACCACCTTCAGGAAAGTTTGACAATACATTACCTATAAAACAAAAAATGCTTATCCTACAATTTACCACTTTCACCATTAAAAATTTCCACATGCCCCCCTGTTGTCTGATTCATCCATTCCCCAGGCGATCTTCTGATCATCTCCTATAGAAGCTCTGAGTTAGAGCAGACACACAGAAATGTGCAATTCCCATTGCTCAAAATAGCACACAAACTACAAACATCCCAAATGCAATTCGATGGATAAACTAAGAGTAGGTACTATTAAAATATGAACCAAGCTATGTGGTTTTGGTACTGCTAAAACCCTTTGGGTTTTTCTAAGCCTGCCCCAGCTCCCAAATAAGGACACAGAGGCTTATTTTTATTTACAATGCTTAATGGCATTAGTTTAGGCTTGCTCCTCAACTAGCTCTTAACTTACATTAATCCATTTATACTGTTTTATGTCTGCCATGTGGCTGGTTACCTCTCAGTTTCATATGTCTGACATCTTCCCTCACCTGACTCTTTCCCGCGTTCCTCTCTCTTCCTGGAATTTCTGCCTATTTCTCAGTTATAAGCCATTCAGCTCTTTATAGAAAGGTGATACTTTTATATAGTACATAAGAGATTATCCCTACATACTGTGTGTGTATTTATTTTTATAATTTAAATCTTAAGAAGAAAGCTTGGCAAATTTGACTATAGATAGATAGATAGATAGATAGATAGATAGATAGATAGATAGCGAGAGAAAGAGAATCCTCTCATTATTCCTCTCAGTCATAAGATAAAAATAGTTATCCAGGATAAGGGAACAAATGCAATTTGCCTTGGTATCAGAACCCATAAAAACTGTCTAGGAAATTATGCAGGAATATGTATTTTTTGTGCGAACAAACAGAAAGAACAATATATCTACAGGAAATACATGTCATGTAATATTAACAAACACTAACATACAGAATATAAGCAATTTAGAAAACGCAGGAAGGAACCAAAGACACCCTAACAGAGGTTTCCAATAAACCCCAGTTTCTAAGATTCATAGATATATTTTAATCCATTACAACATTTATTTAGATAGTGGCTAAATATGGTAACAGTTTTCAAGCTACAAACATACTCCAATCTTTAAAATATTTGATACTTTTAAATCAGACCAGTAAAATTTTACATAAACCAAAAAAGGGGGCAGGAGGACAAAGGGAAGAAGGGCAGAAGGGAAGAAGGCAGACATCCTGTGCGAGTGTACAGACTAAAAACTCCAGAACAGCTCTGGAAAGGAGCAGTCTCCCTAAACAGGAAACTTACTGACCACACTACCACAGCCAATCACCAAAGAACAAAACTGACTCCACCCCCACCAACTGCTGAGAGAGACACTCATTTGAGTCGACCAGTCTCTAATCAGGGACCTGTCCTTCAGGAAGCCACGGTGGGCAGAATGAAGTGCCCTCTTCACTTCTCTATCAACAGAAGCCAAGTGAGAAGGAGTAAGTACACTTGTCTTTCCAGTCTAGGCAGGAGTTGGCAAGAGAAGAGGAACCTGAACTTAATCACCACCCAACAGTAGAAACAAGGCACTTGATAGACAGCTGAAAATTACAACAAAGTTTTCCAAAAATGTATTATCCTATAGTTGGTAAAACAGCCTACAGATTCTCTAGGCTCAGCTAGGTCATAGTGCTGTGTTTGAATGCATCAACGTTGGATCATCAGTAAATCCAAGACCCACTGTGATGCCACCCTTTGAAAAATGGTAAGAAAACTAGAATCAACAATTGCTCCTGTGATAGGACCAAAATGAAGGGATGGGCCACTATGGTTCCCTCACAAAAACAGTGCCTGGCAGGGCCTGAACCTGGAACTCCACTCGTGCTGTCAAGTCAAGTCTGCTGACTGAAGGAGCTGAGAGGCTGGTAGAAGCACTAACCTCTAGGATGCATCTACCCTATAATAAACAGGTTAGTTTATGTAACCATAAAACATCAAACCCATCTATCTACAGGACTGGAAATTCTAACTCTAGGTATAAGCAACAACAACAGAAAAGAACTAACCAACTTGTACATTCATGTTCACAACTGAAAATTAACAGTAACTCCAAAGTGGAAGAAGCCCAAGTGCTCGCCACTGAAATGGCTTAGTGGGAAAGGCGCTTGCTGCCAAGCCTAAGTAATAACTGAGCTTGATCCCTGAAATCTACCTGGTATAGGGAGAACGTAAATTGTCCTCTGGCTTCCACATGCATACTATGGCATCTGTATGCCCATACACATACATATAAAGAAATCCTTTAAAAGATGTGAAAAATGTAACAATCTGTTTATCTTTGGGATATAAAATACAGATTTCACTCTTACAAATGCTCCCTGCATATATTTATTTAACTGATTCCACTGAGGACTTATGTCCAGTGTTTATGGTTTTAGTTTCTAGGTACCATTTTCCATAACAAAAATAGGATCCTAAAGTCTTGGTAGAAATTTCTGACAAAGTACAAAAAAAAGCCCTAAAAACTTAAAGAAGTACTCAAAATATATCAAGAGAACATTACGAGTCCCATAAAAGGTTGTTCACACTGGTCAGTTCTAGATAATTCAAACTTAAGCAGATGATTTACTCAATGTAAGTTAACATTTGTTTATGATACAGAATGGAAAGCAAACAAGTAGGAACATATTCTGAAATTTTAAGCAAACAAGTGCCGCACCAAAATTATACTCAGGTATTGATGCTCAGCAGTAAGAATTACAGAGTGACAATCACTGGCCTAGTCAGTATTCCTTGAGAGAATGTTAGAAAAAGTTATCTTCAACAGCCAGGTGTGGTGACTCAAGCCTTTACTGCAGCACTCAGGAGGCAGAGGCGGGAGGAGGCTTTGAGTTCAAGGCAGGCCTGGTCTAGAGTTCCGGACAGCCAGGGCTATAGAGAAAAACCCTGTCTCAAAAGAAAAAAGAAAGAAAGAAAAAAAAAATCTATTGAAAGTTTTAAAAACCAATTTTGAGAAAAAAAGTAGCTTAATAAAAGTTTTTACAATTTTGATAACTATTCCCCTGCTTTAATTTGCTTTCTTCGTATATGGAATATTCTTAAAAACAAATAAAATCTACTTTGTGTCTATTCTAAAGCATATTCAAAGTGAAAAGACATTATGGGTAGAGTGTGATAAATGAACTTTTATTAATTTATTGTTTAGTGTACTATGGTATAAATTTTCTGAATTTAAACTAGTGAATATGTTATAAATTATATGAATATATAGCATTTACTTCTAAATTATATAACATAAAAAACACATAAGTAATAAAATACAGGCTGACTTGGACAAAATATGCTTGAAATATCTTTATGCCTGCTCTCTATATTAGAGTATGCATCTCTGAAGCAACTACATTCCATTGTCTTTGAAAATATTTTGACATAAATTTCCAGAATTGATATTAACCAGAAATGTTTTCACTCTTATGTAGCTAATTTTCAGTTGCTGCAACAAATTATTCAATTCATAGGAAGTGTGAGAGCTTTAAAGACTAGTGAGTGACTTAGGGTTTCTATTGCTGTGATGAAACACTGTGACCAAAGCAAATTGGGGAGGAAAGAGTTGATTTGACTTATGTATACACATCATTGCTCATCATCAAAGGAAGCCAGGACAGGAACTCAAACACATGCCTTGAAGGAGTGCTGCTTACTGTGCTGCTCTAAGGGCTTGCCCAGACCACTTTCTTATAGAATCCCAGCTCTGCAGTGGTCTTCCCATTGCTGCCTGCTGACAATTCCAGTGTTAAGGACATAAGCTAAAAATACACTAACAAGTATCAAACTTTGCAACTAACATATTTTCAGGAAGTGAAACAGTAAGTACTTACTATTTCTGTTATTTGGGCTTCTGATTTCTCTTAGATTGCTATTGCTGATAAGCAGTGACTCAGCTTGTGGTACACCTGTTCAAAGGTTTGCAATATTTCAATATTCTAAAGTTTGACCTACTGTGGAGGTTTTTCTGCTGCTATATATTGTAATGCTAAATTCTGCACCCAAAGGTATAGTTTGCAACTTACTAGCTTTCTTGTGCAAACCTTATTCCTTAATTCAAAACTACTGGTTAAATAAAAATGGCTACAGCTATTTACTGAAGGGATTAGAGGTAGGCAGGTTTTGAGTTACCTGGCTAGGGGTTGGATAGATAGAGGGATGGATGGGTGGATGGCTGGCTGGCTGGATGGATGGATGGGGAAGCTGTCATGAGAGGAGATGGACCATAAACACATAGCCAGGAGAAAGACCAATTATTTTGGGTATATTACTGGGGAAGTATCTGGGCTAGCAGTTAGAAAATTACATTAGGGGTAACTCCCCAGTAATTGTCAAAGCAATTTTTATTTAACCAATAGTTTTAATAAGGAATAAGGTTTGCACAACAAAAGCTGGTAAATGTGAGAATTCACTCGTAGGCAATTAGACCTATTCCTATAGACTGGTCTTTGTGAGCTTTAAGAACATTGTGCTTAAGTCAGAGCACCTGGCTAGAGTCCTTAGCATAATTACCACTTTTGGCTGTGTAATCCCTACACAACTCTACTCCACTCTGGCTCAGTACTGCAAATCTGACAGCCATATAGATTCTAATAGAGCAGCATCATATGCCATGAGAGTCAGGTGTCATTATGGAACTATTAGCTATCCTCCTCAGGACAGACTTAATAAACACCTAATCCTGGACTATAATAGAACTTATACTATCCTGAAAAAGCAAAAGATTATCTTTGAGGAGAACAGAGGAATTTTATCATATTGGGAAAAATCTGAAAAGGTCTTGTTTTCAGTTATATGACTATCTCACAATGGCTAAAAGCTAATCTGGCAAGCACATTTTGTATAGATATATGCAACTGAATTAGAGAGAACTTTTATTAGCTTATGCCATAACATTCCCTCATGAACAGTTGAAAATGAAGACCCAGGGAGAGGTTTAAACCCTGCACTTGGGAGGCAGAGGCAGGAGGATCTCTGTGAGTTCCAGGAAAGCAAGGTTAATGTAGCAAGTTTCAAGACAAAACAAACAGAAAGGACCCAGACAGATGATAAAAAACAAAACAAAACAAACAAACAAAAATTACTGGTTTACTCTTTTCTCAAAAAAATCTAGTAAAATTACACCAGTGCCATCAGTCACAACTAACTACAGACAGTCTTTTATTGCCCTGTCTCCTGTCATTATCCAGCACATTACTTACATCAAGTATCCAGGATTAGGTTTACTAGGAAACCAAATCAACCTCACACAAAGTTGCACTGTGCCATTAATCATCAGAGAGATAAAGTCAAAATCAGAGGCACTACTTTACACTGAGTTAAAATATGGACTTAACAAGCAGCAGACAAGGCTCTGATACTGCCAAGTAGCAACAAGCATGCTGAACACCTGCGGCTCTCACACTTCCCTGACTAGAAAGCAACATGGCACTTGCATTTCAGGTGGGTTTGGCAGTTTCTTACAAAGTTAAACAGATACTTTCCATACAAAAAGCATGTCCTAGTCAATCTCATTTCCTCTCCCCCTAGATCACAATGTGGCTGTTTTATTCAGAATCATCAAAACTGTAGCAACAGCCTGGCATGGTGGTACACACCTGTAATCCCAGCATTTAGGAGGCAGAGGCAAACTAATCTCTGTGCCAGCCTGATCTACATAGTAAATTCCCGGTCAGGGAAAGATACAGCACGAGACCCTGTCTCAAAAAAAGTAGCCCCAACTACGCAGAGAAAAACCAAATGTCCATAGCTAGTAAATATTTAAACAAATTAGAGCATTCGGCAACAGCAACAACAAAAAGACGGCTAATAAAAGCAACAACATAGATCAACCTCCAAATTGTCATACATTGTGTGGTTCCACTAAAATGATATATAAGCAAAACAGCAAAACAGAAGGACAGCAACTGGACTGGTGGCAGCTAGCTATGATCTGGCTGGGAAAGGAGGCTAAAATAGGAGAGAATTTTTCTAAGGAGGCAGGACCATCCTATATTTGACTTGGTGGTGGTGGTTGTACAACTGTATAAAGCTGTCTTCTTTTTTTTTTTTTTTTTTTTTCGGAGCTGGGGACCGAACCCAGGGCCTTGCGCTTGCTAGGCAAGTGCTCTACCACTGAGCTAAATCCCCAACCCCCTAAAGCTGTCTTCACAGAATAGATTGTACTCTACATAAAATACACCTCAGACACCTGATGCCTACTCAAGTTCTTCAAGTGATACCTTTCTTCACCTAGAACACAAAGGACTGTGACAGTCAACTACTGCCCTCCTTACACTGTTAAAAGCAGACTATACTTGCAGAAACACACCCTGTCCTGTCTATTTTTTCTTTTTGGAGCTCTTAAATTATATCTGTATCGTATTATTGGTAAACAGTACACTGGCACATATTTCAAGACATATGAATTTAAAATGTCAAAACTAATATTTCTCAGGTGTCTTTTGTATTAGAGAGGTGGCTATAGGTACCTAATTTTTTCACCAATTCCTTTTCATTACCACAAACTACTAAAATATGCAGAGAAATTACACCATATGGTATAAACTAAAAATTAAAACATTAAATATTGTTATGTTAATAAAACACAACAGGCTTATTAGTAGTCAGCTTATTAGTATTCATTAAGGCAGTGCATTGTACTTTAGAAGAGTCATACAAAATCTTGACTTCTTAATACAAGCTGGAACTGGAGCTGCAATCAAAGTTTCCCTAAATAGTAAATTCTTATCTTCACTCAGAGCACTGAGATATCCTTAGGAATAGTTCATTCATCCCCAATTAAAACATTCCTGGGGGCATGTCCAGTAATCATTCTGCTGATGCCACACTGAATTCACTCTCCAGGAAGAAGTAAATACTAGCGTTAGTAAGGAGCACTCTATATTAGGGTGTCATATCATATCTCTTGGAGTTGGAGGTACAGGAAATTGAAGGTCTACTTGGGTGCTGAGAACAGAACTCCAGTCCTCTAAAAGAGTAGTACCTGCTCCTAACTTCTATAGAGAGAATATCTTATATGTTGTGTGGATGCATCACCTGTCAATTAAAAAGCCTATGGCTTAGACAGGAAATAGAGGTGGGACATCTAGAAAGAGAACGAATCCTGGGATAGAGCCAGGTGGGAGATTCCCTGAAAAGATGTGACTAGTGAGACACATGGTACCTGAGCACAGGTAACCAGCCTTGTAGCCATGAGGTAGAATGTAAGGTAGAATAAACTGCATATTTTAAGTTATAACTAGTTAAAGATGAGCCTATATATATGTGTGTATGTGTGTGTATATACACACTATATACATATATATGTGTGTGTGTGTGTGTATACTATATATATAGTCAAGGTATTTGTAAATATACCTTGAGCCTAAGTCTTATTTCTGGGATCATGGTGCTGGGACTAATAACTAAGTACTAACTTCAACAAATTCCTGACCCACCTCTCCAGCCCTGAGTTCCCTATCTTATGTAATAGAGCCCCTTTTAATCTCAAGGCTCACAAAGAGATTGGAGGAGAGCACTCAGGAGACAACAGTTGCACAGCACTCATAAGCATGCCCAGCAGAGGGTTAAGGAAAAGCCAACCATCCTGGTCTGTGTGTGGCTCTCACTGAAAATCACAAGCTATTTTTAGAACACTAACTTCTCACTTGTAAACTTCCTTACTACAATAGGTGAGAAACTATAGAGGATTTCACAACAGATCTAGATACATCCCCACCACCAGACTGCAACTGGTGGCATTTTCTAAAGGCAAGAGAGACCTATTTGACAGCCTATTCAACATGTAAGTGTACCATCTATGTCAATCACTTACTGTTGAAAGGACACTCTGCCAAATAACTCACATGTAGAAAATGCACTAAAATGCACTACTGTGAAAAACATTTCATCTAGAAACCAAAAAGTATCAATTATCTTATTTCAAATGAAAAAAGAAACAGGTAAAACAGTAAGTATTCCTCTCATTTCACTTATATGCAAATTTTTAACAAGTTGAAGGACATAAAATATTTGAGTAAAAACTTTCTATAAGCGAGTTCCAGCAACTAAAATTGTATAAAAATTAAGGCATTCTGTGAACTTCTAGAAAACAAACTGATATTCCTTGATCCTTGATGGCTGTACAATAAAATGTAAAATATTTCTAGATAAACAAAGCTTCTGGAACTTTTGGACTCCCACTGCCAGAACTAGGCACCTACACTCATTTGGCTCAAGGCTAGACACAGTGCAATGGTCTGCCACTTCCTAAAGTGTATTACAGCCTTTTCTGTTTTAAATGTTGCTCCCATTACTGAAAGCTCTGCTCTGTTTTTGTGCACTCACCATCCTCTGAGGTCCAGCTCCAATGTTATATTCTTGGAGAAACCCCCCAGAAAAAGCCAGCTGCTTCCCTTTTATAGCCCCACCGCATCTCTGGAGTGCACATTTGTCTGATCACATCATTCTCTCCTTTAGGCCAGACTGGCATTTAGGATGAGGCCATTTCTTATCTTTCCAATTCTGCGATCTGGACAGGTGTTAAGCTCCATATCTGAACTGAATGAATGCCTCAAAATCAAAAGCAACAAAAAAAAACTTCATTAAGAAAAAAATAATTATATGTGTGTGTGTGTGTGTGTGTGTGTATCACTTGAAACAAAGGAATTTCTAGGTCAAACTATAATGTTTTGATTATGCTTAAAATTTTTAAGTCATGAACAAAACTATTACTTTTCTGGATCTGAACTATCCCCCCCCAAGGCTCCTAAGTGAAGGGCTTGGCCCCCAAGGCAGCACTGATCAGATGACTGGATCATGAGGCTCTACCCCATCAATGGGTTTATCCATGGATAGATTTTTAGTACTGGCAAGTATAAGAAACCAGGAAATAAGACTGGAGACATTTTTGTTTGAGACATGGTCTCTAATATAGTCCAGGATGTCCTGAAACTCTCTATGTAAGCAAGGATGACCATGAGCCTCTAACCCTGACGCTACTATCTCCAAAGTTCTGATATGATAGGTTCGTCCCAGCATGCCATCTTGGAGACATACAGTAGAACAGTGGTTCTCAACCTTCCTAACACTGTGACCCTCTAATATAGTTTTTCATGTGAAAGGATTGTTCAACCCCCAAAAGGGCCACAACCCACAGGTTGAGAACTGCTGCTCTAGAATATATCTTAATCTAGTCCCTTAGTCACTTGCTCACTATCTCTGCTTCTCCACTGTAGAGAGGTTAATGGCTCTGTTCCTCACTTCCTCACCACAGGTCAACAGGGACTGACAACCATGGATTAAAACCAGAAGCCAAAATAAATGTTTCTTCCTTCTGTTTATGCCAGGTATATTGTTTCAGCAATGGGTGCTGGAGACTCATGGTTTCCCTAAAGTTAAGCCTATCATTTTACCAAAGGTTTCAGATTCATTGTTTTTAAAAATATTTTTCCTAAAAGCTCTTAAAATCTTTTCTTATTTATATCCCATAGCCATTTTTAGTTACATGGCGTAACATCCTTTGTTTAGTTTTCCTATATAATAAACACTGCATGCAGTGGTGAAGGCACAGTTCCCCAACTGAAGGCTGTAGTCTTACAGCTAAAACACAATCAACAGCACTACTGAGAGAGACAGTGTCTCCTGTCCACGTCAAGACTCAGAGAAGATCAGAACATCAATAGAAAGTTCTCAGCATGGATTATTACTAGCAACAACATTCCACAACCAAATCCTTACCAAGTGAGCAATCTATGTGGTTGTTTAAATAAGAATGGCTCCAATAGGCTTATGTATTTGAAGACCTGGTCTCTAGTAGGTGGAATTGTTTGGAAAAGATTAGGAGGTGTAGTCTTGTTGGAGGTATGTCACTGGGAATGGGCTTTGAGGTTTCAAACCCCAACCACTCCCAGCTAGCTCTCTCTGCTTCTTACTTGTAGATCAGATATAAGTTCTCAGCTCCTGCTCTAGCTACCATGATGAATATGGACTCTTACTCTTTCAAACCCTGAACCTCAAAATTAAATACCTTTAAAAAGTCGTTTTGATCATGGTGTTTTGTCATGACAATAGAAAAGTAACTAAGACACCTACAAATCAAGTAAATTATCTTAACAACTACTTAAATATATCAGATCACATTTTCTCAGGACTTCATAGTTTTAAAAACTTTTTTTTTTAATTTTCACTTTCTGTACTTGATTACACATTCCAGTTTCATAAAGAAGTAATAAAAATAAGTCTTAGTTGATCATACAAGAGAATCTTGACAAGTCTAAAAACTAGCACCATGGATATAAAGATATTTATTAATGAGTAGTAATCAGAATTCTGCCTTTAAATCTAATCAACACACACACTGTACAATGCACATCAGAGGATGCTGTTCCAAGGAGTAAGGAGGGAGGTGTTAACACAAGGTAGCAATTGTAGTACACTATTCACGGAGTAACTCTTTCTCACACTAGCAGGTTGCTACTCTTGTCCTTATAGAAGTTTAGGTAACTTGTTCAAGGTATTTTACTTTTGAACTAGAGATTCTACCCTATCTCAGGACAAAAGGATGACACAATTGACAATTTACAATAAAGGCACAAACTTTCAAACTTTAAAAGGTAAAATGCTGGGACTTCAGAACTAGAATACACAATCAGGTTGAGGCAGAAGAATCAAGAAAGGTCCATCTTGGGGCTGGAGAGATGGCTCAGCGGTTAAGAGCACCCGACTGCTCTTCCAGAGGTCATGAGTTCAATTCCCAGCAACCACATGGTGGCTCACAACCATCTGTAAAGAGATCTGATGC
The DNA here is from genome assembly GCF_021556685.1 of Rattus norvegicus. Classification (NCBI taxonomy): domain Eukaryota; kingdom Metazoa; phylum Chordata; class Mammalia; order Rodentia; family Muridae; genus Rattus; species Rattus norvegicus. The sequence goes on along the minus strand of NC_141534.1, from coordinate 179,097,910 downwards.
CCTCTTCTGGTGTATCTGAAGACAGCTACAGTGTACTTATATATAATAAATAAATAAATCTTAAAAAAAAAAAAAAAAAAAGAAAGGTCCATCTTGCTGGCTGAGAAGGATTTCCATCCCTTCTACACTATACCAATAGAAAACCAAGCAGCCAGGTGGGGTAGGGAGTATTTTAAAGAACCTTGATTAGAATGACCACATCATTTTTATCAATAATTTGCCAACACTGCCCAACTGCAATCACTTTGGTGAAAAGTTTTCTACAATCGAGAATTGCTCTAGATTTTACACTACTAATACCCAGAAACACTCTGTGTAATGAACCTCACAGAAGAATTCTGCCTCTGTATATAATAGCTAAGCTTGCTGACTGAAAATCTTTAACAACAAGGAAATTTTTAAGTGGAAGATGTTTTTTGAAACTTTAGTTTCTTTTAAGTAATTTACCATATTAAAACTGTCTTTTGTTTGTTTGGCAACTATTTTCAATAAAATCTTTCTAATGTAGCATCCATGTAGCTTTGGAAATATTTGAACCTCCTCTCTTCCATCCTGTCTTTACTCCCAAATTATAGAATCTAGACACAGAACATGAAAAGGTTACATCATTAATCTAAATTAGTAGATTAAAATTAAAACAAAACCAATCGGTTCTAAAAAAACACTTAAAATACTGACTTTCATGAAATATCCAATTTCACCCATTTAAAGTTCCTTAAAACTGGGTAACAACAACAACAAAAACCTTCCCAACTGAGGACTGGGCACAGAACGACACAAATGCAAGGAGCATCTGGGAACAGCAAGTGAGGAAGTGGAACAGGATCAAACAAAACTGGCCTCGTACAGTGGACCAAACAGGAAGTTAGGAATTTCTAATTAAAGAGTATAGATTGGATGTGTGCAGTTACTTCATGCTTCTCCAACTTTATATGTAAAACCATAGAAAAAAATAGAGCACAAACCCACAAGAAACAGAAACAGGAGTTTAGGGAGTTAGAAAGTAAGGCAAGTGGTACTGACTACAGCAGGCAAGGAGAAGCTGTTGCTGGCCAGCTTAAGCAGCAAGCCAGGCACCTCAAATACATGCTTATTACATTGTAGCAAGAAGTGAAATCCAGTGCGTTCCTCCTTGCCTGAGTCGGTGTGCATGTGTGCGGGCCTGTGTGTGTTAGGGGAAAAACAGAAGCAAAGTCTAGGGTGCGTGCGTGCGTGCGTGCCTGTGTGTTTGAGAGCAATGAGGGGAGAAACAGAAGCAGCATTGTAGGAAATGCTTGTAGAGTAAGAACACTAAACAGAAAAAGCTCCCCTTAGCCCAAACTGGAACAAAACAGGTGATGGTACTGAGTCAGAATAAAAGAGTAAAAGAGTAAATAGCTGCAGGTCCACACTGATGGATGAGAACTATGCCAGGAAAGGGGCAAGTCCTCCTCACAGAAGAAGAGTGGGAGTTACTAAAAGAACAGCAGTGATGACTGCTGTCTGAACATCCATAACAGATGTTAATTAATGAGTAAAAATTCATCAAAGGGGCCAAGGAGATGGTTCAGTGGTTATGAACATTGGCTGTTCATAAAGCCAAATGAAGGCTAATCGATAAATAAACTGACAGAATTCTTCAATGATTAACGTTGTGAAAATGTAAGTAAAGCCTAAAAAGTTGCCACAAATAAAGAGACACACAACACATTGTGGATTTGAGGCTGATCTCAGAGAGAAAAAAAGACATTAGTGGAAGGAAGTCTGATAAAAATCTGAATTATTTCTCCACTTCACAGCAACTCATTTATACTAATGTTGATTCGGACTTGAGAACTGTTTTACAGTCATGGAAACACAAGCTAGAGAAAAGGTACACATGAACTTTGTATTCTTTCCACAATTCTTCCGTAAAGACTTTTAAAAAGAGGAGGCTCAGAAACTGGCCATTTCAGATATCCCAGGAGAACTGATAGCAATCTAAGAGGCAGTTAGAATTCCCAGGTTCCTCTTCTCCATAACTCTTCATGATAAAAGAACAATCTTTGAAAAGCATAACCAGGTTTATGAAGGAGATATATATATATATATGCACCATTCTGAAAACTGAATGAAATCTTATCTTCATACTCCATGATAAGATTCATAGGACCTCCCTATTTCCTATCTATAAGCTTTGGGGGAAAAGTATTTTCTGTGCATTCACCAGTTACAAAAGGAACTGATGTGTTCCTAAATGCTATGGTCTAAAGCAGGGGTTCTCACCTTCCTATGCTACAACTCTTTAATACAGTTCCTCATGCTGTGGGGACCTCAACCATAAAATTCTTTTGTTGCTCCTTCATAACTATGAGTTTGCTACTGTTTTGAATCATAATATAAATATCTGAGATGCAGGATATCTGGCATGCAGTCCCCATAGGGGTTGCAACTCACAGGTCTAAGGGTTTCCCAACCCACACTTTCACATAACACCAATTTATACCCTGAACCCTAATAGCTAATATGATGGTGTTTGAAGATAAGGCCTTTGGAAGTTTATTAGCTCATAGGGGCACAGATCTCATTAAAGAGAAAATATCTTTATAAAAGATGTCCCAGAGACATTCCTTATTCTTATCCACTATGAGACACAGTAAGAGACACTAGTTTTGAGCAAGGAAAACACCTTGATCTTGGAATTCTTTGCCTCTGAAACTTTAAGAAGCAAATTTCTGTCCTTTACAAACTACCCAGCTTATTATATTTGCTGCAGCAGCCTAATAGACTAAGATTGAGACTTTGTTAGGAAATTATCCAGACATGTCACCATACAGAGAAAACATAAACATGGACTGACAGTGATTGCATTCTGCACAGACCCCCAAAGACCTTCGAAGGAAGGCAACTGTAGCAAAGACAAAACCCAATCAAGCAATCAAATTAATTCAGAGGAAACTAAGTATGTAGAGAAAAAGAAAAAAAAGCTAACAACATTTCCAAAGAGAGACATTTCACACAGAACACACACGGCATAATTTTTAAACATTGGAGGGGAGTAACTTGGAAATAATACATATTCCAGCAATATTAAAAGAAAAAGAAAATTAAGATTTTCCCTTTTATTTTAGAGACTGTTTAGCTGGACAGAGAATTGTCACCCAGAAAAATTTTGAAGGCATTCATTCCTCTTGTGATGCTGCTGATTACAACAGCTTCTATTTTGAAGGGCCCCACCTTGCTTTTGCCACCCCTCCCCCATACCTGGAGGCTCCTTCGAATTCCCATTGGTCTTCACTACATTGTCTATTTTGCCCGCACTGCACTAGGTTCTGGTCAGTCCTGCTCACTTTGCAGTTTATCTCAAGCTCCTGGAAACTTTCCTTCAGTAACTTAACTTCTTTCTTCCTTCCTTCATTTCTTCTGTTCTCTCTCTATAGTTTAACTATACAGGTCTTGGCTCTACTAACCTGTACTAAGTGTGTATATATGTGTAATGGGGGTGGTGGGGTGTTCTCATTTTTTTTTTCTTTTCCACGATTTTCTTTCAATTCTACTAAAATTTGTTTGTTCCAGGCCAAAGCCAGCCTGGAACTTGATATTTATGTAATCAGGCTGGCCTCCAGGTCACAGAAAAGCTAGAACAGCGTGAACATCTCAGCTGCAGCAGGTAGCTTCTCACAGTGACAAAAATGGTAGGTGTGACTGTAAAAGGAAATGTGTTCACACAATAGATTTTTTATAACAACTATGGCTTCTCAATACTGGCCCTACTGACAAAGTTACAGGAATTTGGTAGACATTTTTGTTTTTTTTTTTTTTTTGTTTTGTTGTTGTTGTTCAGAGACAGGGTCTCTCCATGTGACTGTCCTAGAACCCTCTACATAGACCAACTTACAGAAATCCCATCTGACTATTCCTCACAGAGTGCTGGGATTAAAGGTATGTGCTCCACACCAGATTTACAAAAAATTTTTTATTAAGGGGGCTGTTCTGGCCCTAGAAAGACTTTTGGCAGCATACCTGGTTTCTACCCACTAGATGTCAGCAGCTCTTTTCTGAGCCCGACCCCTCCACCCCCCAACTGCCAAACACATCCCCTGTTACCCATTAAAGACCATCTGCTAAACTGGTAATTTAGGGGAAAAAATTGAAAAATATGAACTCAACCTGGTTGTGGTGACGGACACTTTTAATGTCATCACTTGGGAGGCAAAGGTGGGTCTCTACAACTAAAACATTTACAGAGTACTACTAAAATTCTACTTTAAAATATGAAGATAATTATCTGCTATCAAAGGTTGCATGCAGAAACTTTTAAGCACTTAAGGTCATATTTTCATCTGCTTAGAAAGTAACTCTATTAAGTTATAGTGAGGATAGCTAGGGTCAGCTAGCCTGGAAGCAGAGCAAGCACTTAGGAGGACATTTGAGTGATAAAATAATTACAGAGGCAGAGCTACAGAATGGTAACCGTACGAGAGTCACTTCCTACATGAAGAACTATTTAAAAAAAGGACAAGTAGAGATAAAAACTAAGTTCTGGCTTAAGCAAATAAATAGATGAATTAGAAGTAGAGAGTCAATGAGACACCTACAAATTTGTAAATCACATCCAAGAGTTAAAGCTGCACAACTGTGCTTACTCAAAAGAAACAGAGCAGGAATGCAGAAGAAATAAAAACCAAGATCATAAAATGTGACATTACAGTACATCAACAACTACCCAAAACAACAAACTTGCAGAACTCCAGCCAAATAGCCTAAGCATCCAGACACACAGAAATGTCAACTCCGCTCACGTCCACTGTTTTCTCCACAGAAATGGAATCATATACAGTCCCCATTCAGTTTCCTTTTTATATTAAGTGTTAAGTTTCATAACGGGCTGACCTTTCTTAATACTCCAGTTTGAGATACTGATGGGTATTATCTGCGAAGCCTCACACAGGCAAGAATCAATGCTCTGCAATCAACAAAACAAAAATGACCAATGTGGCACTGCAGCAATTCCAAAGAGAGATAAAATTAAAAGACTGCTTATTTGATATAGTCTTTAGTAGCTAGAGATGAAAAGATTTCTTCTACAAGAAATAAGACAACAAAGAAACCAATAATCATTGAGGATCTCTCCTACACGGTTGTGAGGCTGTTACCCTCACATGAGTTAAAACATACAAAGCATATGTGACTGTATCTGGTATCTCAATAAACACCAGTTATTACTATCATTATTAGATGCCCAAACCTATATCCAAATGCAAGGAGAAGAGACAGCATGGGGGAAAAAAATCAAGGTGTGCAATTTACATGTCCACTTAATTTTCTTTTCTTTTTCTAAATTTATATGCTCTATGTGCTAAAAGTGTCATTTAAAAAACATCAGTGCCAGGTGTGATGGCACACAGAGGCAGGAGAAGCTCTGTGAGTTCAAGGGCATTCTGGTCTATATATGTAGGGAGCTCCAGGTCAGCTAGGACTAACGTAGAGAGGCCATGTCTTGAAAAGAAAAACCTACCAAAACATTATTATGTTCCTTACTGTTCATACTTGATGACACTCGAGGTGTCTATTCTCACTTTCTCCTACACAGCAGAGTACTTATAAGTGCTATGACCCAAACCCTTATAAGAAAACACAAAGAAAGAACTACCAGGCAATAATTAAAACGAGGTACTAAAAGCAAGCAATCTCAACATCAAATGAATATGCCACAATTACAAGTCACATGGCAGAGTAAAACAGTGATGCTCTCCTCAGTGAGCACGGTCCTCTCCTTTTGCTCTTTTTGGGGGTACAATTTAGGAGTACTGGAATGCTGGAACATGTCCAAATGAACAAGCAAGAAGCAGCTGAGGAGCTGAGAAATGCAGACTCCAGAACAGAAAGGATGAGCTCTGTTCTCCCCTATCTTTAGCCATGAGAAAAGCTCTCCAACAGAAATGCTGACCATTGACAACTATCAAAAGATGACACTGGAGATCTAGATTTATCTCAATGCAAAAACTTAAAATAATAGTGCTCTCCTAAGAAGAAATGCTGTTAACAGGATAAGTCATGGATGTGGAAGCAACTTGCCAATTATGCTGTGGAAAATCTCCAAGCAGAGGATAACTAGTTAGAATTCAAAGCCTCCTTCCATCCTTACAACCATACAAATGAATATTTACTAATCTATGCTCCAGCAAAAACACTTCCCTAGACTTGTTTTATATATATATATATATATATATATATATATATATATATATATATATAGAGAGAGAGAGAGAGAGAGAGAGCGCTCGATAGATAGATATAGATATATCTGATAGAAAAACAAAAGTGAGAAATGCCACCTCTGCTGTCAAGAAATTCCCAATGAACATCATGAAATGTGTTCAGTAGTGGGGAACCACAATAGACGTTCCAAAATGCTGTTTATGAACTGCTAAGTGACCTCTATTCTTATGCTAAAACCTTCTAAGGAGAAATTCCTTAGGTTAAAATGCTCAAGATTCTTTAGAATAAAGAAGGTTTATGGGCTGTATGAAAGATTTGAACAGGTGAAGTAAGTAGGAAAGAGAGACAGCAAATTAAGGAAGCTAGAGAGAAACCTGTTTGTCGACATTAAAAACTTGCTCCATGGGAAAAGATAAGAGAAAGCTTGTGGCCAGAAGCAAGTGTACTGTGCACACAGCCGGCACAGCAGTCACTCAGCCCTGCTGCCACCACTGAAAACTGTCCTAATAATAAAACTCACATGTCAACCATGCTCAAGTGCATGGCACAGAAAGCTATTCTTCTTTTAATTTTTTTAAATCTAGCAATTTAAAAATCATTCCTAACTCAAACAAAAACAGGCTGGGAGCTGGGTTACAGTTTGTCAATCTGTACACTAAGATCCGCCTCCAGCAGTTCTCTAAGGGACATTTGTCCTGGAGTTTTAGGGTCAAAATAATCTTATCTTCCTTAATTACTGCATGAATTCACACATAGAATCAAAAGCCACATCCATAAAGGTAGAACTTCTCTGAAGCAAAACAAAGTTTTCTAGGGTTGTTAAATTAGCCCACTGGAATAGACACAGGGAAGCTTTAAATTCTGCACTTTATTTTCACTTACTAAACACAAGTACCTGAAGAAATAGAAACTATTCTTAGAGCTCCAAGGTAACATGAACTGAACTTAATTAAAGAGGATGAAAAAGACCTGAGGGCTCAAGTGCTAGTCCCCCACCTGTGAGTCCTTATTTAAACAAGTCACTTTCAACCTGAGAGCCGTGCTTCTCACCCCTGTGAGAAGTAAAGTGGTTTAAATTACTAGCTGATCACCATGACTTCCCCTCAGATTTAGCACTGTATGATTAAAATACTATTTAATAACAAAGAAAATAAAACTCATTACTAAAAACACAAGAGAAAGGCTTTGGGCATATGAATGGGCAGACGGGCCTTGTTTTGAATTATCTAATGCTACAAACAAGCTAAAGGAAGTGAAGGGTTTAGAAAGCCCATGTATTCAGTTTAAGAGATCACTAGCTTCCTTTTGGGACACAGTCCTGGTAATTCAGAAGCAAGTGTAGAAGTGTAGAAGCAACCTCAAGAATGAAGAATGAGCAGGGTTGTCAAAAACAAAACAAAACAAAACAGAACAGAACAGAACACCACCTGGTTAGCTAAAGAAAAAGTCTGCATTTCAAGAGCAGCACTTGTGCATGTCCCAGGAAGCAGGAACTGTGGATAAAATACTGAAAGCCAAGAACAGGAAATAAAGCATAAAATCCAGAAGGAAAAAAGAGTTAGGCTCATCTGATAAGGAAGCGCTTCTCAGTAAGGGAGAGTTCATTCGTCCAGGAGGTGAACCGAGCACTGCAATATCAGTTTGTAAGACAGCAGGTAAGCTCCTGCAAAGCAGGATATGTGCACGTCTCTCTCTATCAGGACTTCTACACACCAAACTCTTAATATAATCGTATGCAGGGTTCTACTTACTGTTCTATTTTCTAACTGTTGGAAATTAAGGGTTAATCTTGTCTCTTAGCACCAAAGGAAATGAAGGTTAGCTTTCTCTTAAAACCTATTACTTCCTTCCTTGTTATTAATACAAAGTGCAAAACCCCTGACTGTACCATAGGAGGACTCATGTTCTCCCACCTCCCAACCCTTAGTTGTTGAAATCCGTCTAGAGGCAAGATCTTTAATTCAGGCTTATCTGCCGTACTGAGAGTTAGTGATGCCTGACAGATAAATACTGACACACAATTCAGCCTTAAAAAACAAAAAGACAACCTACTGAGTTTGATAGCACACACTTTTAATCCCAGAGACAGAGACAGGCAAATCTCTTAAGATTTCCAGACCAGCTTATCTACAAGTTCCAAGCCAGTCAAGTCTGGACTTCAAAGCCCACATAGTAAGATCCTACCTCAAAACAGCAATACAAAACCCTAGAAATCAACTTACTGTCCATTTAACAAAAGATGAGAAATTTTAACTATGCAGGTACAAAATAATAAAGTCATTTTGCATTGTGCCTGGGGTTGTCTGTGTAGCAACGAATTGTGTACACACACACACACACACACACACACACACACACACACACACACATATATGGCCCTAAACATTTAGGAATCTGAAATGATCATGCATGAATATCAAGATCTTACTTAACTTATCAACTTAACACCTGGCATCTATTTAAGGTATATGAGACATAAAAGTCCAAAGCATTAAGTCTGACGATGAGCAGTTAAAAATACATGTTTGAATATGCTGGAGATATTTATAAAGCCAACAGACTATTAATATGTCGAAATCCACTGGCCAGTGTAGGATTCTACCTTTAATCTTCTACTACTGACTGTTCAAGGGAAGCCAAGAAGTCCGGGAGTCTTATGTCACTCGCTTTTAAGAATTTAAGTCACCCAAGTTGGCAACACCAGCAAAAGACCAAAATTCCAAACAAAATAACGTTTCGTCTCTCCATATGGTAAAATCAACTCGGCTATCTCCTACCTTCCCGTTCAAGTCCCACTTAACTACTTTTTCAACGATCCTGGGTAGGCCTCATTTAGGCTGGCCAATAGTACTACGAAGTAACAGGAGTTGGGGGTGGGGGTGGGGGTGGGGGGACCGACAACTCCAACTCTTTAACAGTTAAGTTTGCCCTCCCACAGTTCTCAACTTAGGTGTAGATTTCACAAGCCCTGTAAGCTATACACTGTCAAACCCCAGAAGCAGCACTGTCACCCCGTCCTACCCACGGGCAACTGTTCCAGAATGTTTTCTTTGAAATGATCTCTAACTCTCTCGGCTGGACCTGTGTGAAGTCTGGACTTCAAAGGCCACTTTCTCTCCGCAATACTCCCCCCACCCCCGGGAGCAGGACCCGACTCCTCGGGTCCAGTCTTTGATGCGTCCGCCCCTCGCAGCCAGGGGTCTATCCCGGCTACGTGGCCCCGGGAGCCAGCGGTCTCCAACTGCCCGCCGCGCCCACCGTCTACCCGGCCGCACGCCCGCTCGGCCCTAGCCTGCCTCTCGCTTCGGGCCTGCACGACTCCAAGCGGACCGCAGGCTTCGGGCCTAGTCTGGCCCGCCGGCCCCTCACCTCCTTCGGGACCAGTTGGTTCTCCTCGCCGGGCACCATCGCTCAGACTCCGACCGCTCGTCTCCGCCCAGCCTGCGGAGGACGGGTGGAGGTGGCGGTGGCTCTGCGTCTCAGGAAAGAATGGCAGTGGTAGTCATCCTCCCAGCCGCCTGCGCTCCAGCAACTGCGGAGGCCTCCGCTCAGGCCTTAGACACCAGCGCGCAGACACCGACCCAGGGCGCCGCCGCTGCTGCTGCCGCCGCCGCCGCCGCCCCTCCCCCGGCCCGCGGCAATCAATGGAAAAATGGCGGCTGCCGCTCTCGCGAGAATTCAGCTCAGTGGGCGCGCGGCCCGGCGCCTGGCCTGAGGAACGTGTGCTGCCGTGGCGAGCTCGGGATCTTCTCACCTCTTGCTCTGCCCCGGAATACGCAACGCTATGCTGGTCGAGGAACGGTGTAAGCACCTTTCACTACCGGGAATCCTGTCCTCTCATCCTCCGGCTCCCTCTGTCGGCAGAGGGAGGGACCAGGCCCCTGCGTCACGGATGGGTTCCAGTTCAAAGCCCCGCTTTCCACCCTACAGTCCGAACCTTCCCTCTTACTAAGCGCGGCCACTGCTGCCCCTCTTCAGGTACCTTTGGCCTCTAACTGGTAAACAGCGCACCTTGTAGAGAAATCACCTTTCTGGCTTTCGCACTCAAGGCTCCGGTCCTGTTTTCGTGGCTGCCAATCACTCAGCTCCTATACCCCCACTCTCCTTAGGAACCTTGGTGCCCATCAGTCAGCCCCTGAAGCTCCTTAAAGAGGAGCCATTACACTGAGAGGAACTCCCCTGCACCCTTCTGGGTAACCTGTTATCATCCTCCTACAGGATCAAGTCTGAGGGAGCCTCTGAGAGCAGAGCTGAAATGCGCTTCAACCTGTGCTGTCTTTTTGAATGTTTTTGGAGAATTTCAATCTTCCCCTGACGGTAAACACCATGTGTTATACCAAACAAATTTCCTATTAGTCATTTTCCTTAATGGCAGCCCTTCCATTATGAAGACCCAGCGAGGCGTCCTTCATGAAGACAAAGTAGCCCTTTTACAGCCTGCTGAGCTAATTCCATGGCACCAAACCCAGCATCCACAGTGCCAACTCCTATACCTGTGCTCTCGGCTCTCCAAACTTGTTTCTATTGTACACTCCACACCCAAGAAAAGCTCTCCATACAGTTATGTAAGATTTATTAGAATTCTGCTGTTTGTGGCACTGTAAAACATCTATAAAAATCTAAAAATTATAGCAAAGACAGTTAAAATAAACGAGTTTTTAAGTAGTAATGGTATAAAAAAAAATCCATTAACCCTACTGAAAATATTTAGTGAGCTCACTATGATTGACTAGGTTTCATTAGTTTTAAAAAGCTAGTTCTTTGTGAAACACTTATTAAAATATCTGATTCAGTGTTCAGGTTATTTCTGTACTTGGCTTTAATAGCTGTCACAAGCTGAGAAAGGTAACCCACAAAGATTTTGATCCTAATGCAAGAAGTGCATTTTCAACTACTCTTACTAATACAGTGCTCACTTTTATCTGTTTCAGCCTTCAGCCATACAAAGGGTTTTGTTGAAATTCAGCTACTAATTTTCCATCTTTCCTAACGTCAACTATTGTTTTAAAAGGGAGACCTGCAGTTCAGTGGCGGAGGACTTTCCAAGTATGTAGGGGGCTCTGAATTCAATCCCTACTACTTTCTCCCTAAACAAATAATAAAATAAAACAAAAATCCAGGTAGACTAAAAATTCTTTAAATACACTACTCACATTTTTGAAAAGGTCAAAACATTGTGCCTTCATGTTTAAGGGCACATATGAATTTGGGAAGAGTGTTTAGATTTTTTTTAATTTTTTTTACTTTATATATATCAGAGTGTACATGAACCACAGTCATGGCGCTCACAGATGCTGGAGGAGGTACCAGAGCCTCTGGAATTGGTGCAATGGGCAGTTGTGAATCACTTGGGTCCTCTGCAAGAGCCATCTCTCCAGCCCTAATCTTTAAATGTTCAAAATTTCATTCATCATAGAATTTTAAGAAACACTGCATCAAGATTCTCTTGACTATTAAAATGTTGATGCTGCTATAAATTTGTTCTTACGGTACTCAGCTTGCTTCCCCATGCTTCGTCCCTCTGACTAGCACGTACATAATTTTGGACCAAATCACACAGTGAGAGTTTTTCTAATCAGTTTCAAGCATGCCACTCCCATTACTTTAGTGAGCCGGTTCTGTAGAAGCCTTGTTAGGAGTTAGGTGCCATTTTAGTTACCCCTCTCTCCTTCATGCTTATACTGTTATCTGTTGGAGTAAATATTAAAAATACAGCAAAACCTCTTTAACCTGTGCTAGCACCTACAACCATAGGGCCACACAGCACTGCAGGATATTTTTATCTCTGCGGCTCCATATTGCCTCCAAGTACCCTCAGACCCAGGCCTCTTTGAGGTGTTCCAGCATGGCACCTTGGCACACTGGTTCCTAGAGTTAATTCCTGGACTGTGGGGGGGACATATGAAACTAACCATAATTTATCTCTGGTTAGTATCTCTCCCAGTGGCTCTCCCCTAGTCACAAACCCTCTGGTTCCAGCTATCCAGTAAAATCAAGACTCCACAAACTGCAACCCAACAATCAGATTTATATGTTAAATTCTCAATCCACAATGCAGCTACACAATAAACTCACAACCAATTGATAAGGATGTAAACCACCCACCTCGATAAGATAAATTTATTTATAGAAATCCATCCCTTAAAAAATATACATAAGTGCCTAGGGCCATTCAAGACCACCCGGATCTGGGTCATCCTCAGTCTCCATCTTGATTCTTCTTTTCCTTCCCCTTCTCTCCTACCTTTCAAAAACTTTGTCCCTGCCTTTTTCTTTTTTCAAAACTGTTCAATCATGGCCTTGACCTAACTTGTGCCAGCCCTCACCTGCACATAGACATCAACCTACAGTTATCTCAAACTCATGACCTCTTTCTTGAAATCCTTTCTGGATTCTTTCATCTTGGTAAAAGTTGATTTAACAAAATAATAACATAACAAGTATCTTAGTCAGGGTTATTATTGCTGTGGTGAAGCACCGTGACCCGAAAGCAACTTGGCAGAACAGGCTTTTATTTGGCTTATGCTTACACATCCGCATCACAGTCCTTCAGTGAAAAAAGTCTGGCCAAGAACTCAAACAGGGCAGGAACCCTGAGGTAAGAGTTGACACAGAACCCGTGGAGCAGGGCTGCCTATCGGCTTACACTCATGGCTTACCCAGCCTGCCTATAGAACCAAGACTGCCAGTCCAGGAGCAACACCACTCACAGTAGGCTGGGCCTTCCCCCGTCAATCACCAATTAAGAAAACAGCTTATATGTAGTTCAGTCTTATAGAGGCATTTTCATAATTGAGGTTCCCTCATTTCAGATGTTTCTAGCTTATGTCAAATTGGTATAAATCTAGCAAACACAATGAGTGAATTGACTTGGCTCATATAACATGAAATAAATCCTAATATACCAAGAAGCAATGAAGTGAAGAACCCCTGAATCATTACCCACGCTGCAGATGCATGCTTTTCACTAAGAATAGTGAGATGCTAATGTTGACCTATGGACTAAATATTGATAAGGTTTAATTTTCCATGTTTTATTTATTTTATTGAGATGGATGTCTCAAGAAGAACAGAGTACAGTACACAAATCTAGCAGAGTTCGTGGAGAGCAGTGCAGTAGAGTTGAGAGGGAGAGTAGAGCAGAACAGAGAGGGAGGGGGAGGAGGCAGTTTTACGGGTAGAGTTTTACAGAGAGAGAACTGGAGAGAGAACAAGCTAGACACAGGTAAACAGAATGAGCAAGAGAGTGAAAAGGTCAGAAGATTAGAAGAGAATGCTAGTCAGTTTGAAGCTAAGCAGAGCATCTCAGAAGCTGAGAGAAAAGCCAGATTGAATCAATCAGCATGGAGAGGAGTTTTGAACCAGAACAGCTGACCAGCCAGCCAGAGTTCCGAAAGAATAAGAAAGGATGAGCATATTCAGCAACAAGTCTCAGAGGCTGGAAACATGCTAGAAGATGGTTTGGAGACCAAGTTTCTAGGACTAAGCCTAGGTTAGCAGAGGCCTCCCAGACAACAATTACAACAGAATAGAAGTTACTTTTACATATGGCAATCAAAGTGTTTGAAAGGAAAATTCAATATGATTAGAGAAGAAGAAAGCCCACCTACATTGCAAAAAGGAGAGGACATTTGACAGAAATGTTGCAGAGGAAAAAGTTGCCTTGGTTTGCTCCAGAGGAAACATCAGTTCTTTGAGTTCATCTGAATGCTCAGAGAGACTCAGGAGACTCTGAAGTGACTGAAGCCTTAAGCCCAGAGCAAGAAAAGGGAGCTTCTGAGACAGCAAATCTTCATTGAATCACGGCCACGCCAAATGACAATTTTAATTGTATACACAGATTTTTCCTGCATTAAAAAAATGGGAAACTCCATTTAAGATCCCTTAAGAGCAAGAAAAGGACTTGGGATAGAAATATCACTTGAAAAGTCATCACAGTACTACTTGTTGCAATTTTAATCAATCCCCCATACTTTCAGTTGCAATATTTATATTGTTTTCTCTCAAAAAAGGTTAAAAAAATAGCTGTACTATAGGAAAAACTAGTTTTGGTGGTACAAAGGCTTGAGAGACAAAAGATGGAGGAAGCAAGAAAATAGGAAATGAGAAATTGTGAACCCGTGGTACCTAAAAACAGTGAGGGTCAAGATAGACAGCCTATTGGCAATGAGCAAGAAGGCTGGCTCTCTGGCATGGAGCTGGCATGAAATGCAGGTGCCTAAATGTCTAGTTTATGTGGATTCATAAAGATCTAATTGTACTTTGATAAACAGAAAGGGGGAATAAGATTAACTGAAAGACATTGATTTGTAGAAAAAAAACCTGCTGAAGTAGATCAACTTGTATACTTTAAAGATGTTTTAACATCAGAATGGAAGTCAGGTAATGTGTTACATGGGGAAGAGGTTTTGTCTGTATTTCCACAGCTGATGGAAGACTATGGGTTGCACCAAGTTTGATAAAGATCCAATCCAAATAAGAGAAGCTTCCACATGAAAGACAGGATTCAGAGAAGGAAGGGATGCAGAAAGACAGGAATGTAGATGATGAAGAAAGCAGATGTCCCCTGAATGGAGACAACCAACCAACTGAAGAAGAACAGATCGGTCTTCAGACTGGAAGATTGGAAAGCCTTGATGCTGAAATGGACATCTGCTGAAGGACAGATGATCAAGGCTGCAATTAAGGGATCATCACATTAATTAAGGACATTCAGACTGTTGGGACTGATAATTGTTTCTATTGTAAAAGTTAAACACTCTACAACTTTTAGCTTAGACAAAAGGGGAAAGTGTTACAGAATATTTATTTAAACCTGTTTCTAGTTAAGGTGTGGCTCGGCCTTTGTATATACCATTAATCCCTCTGGCTGGAATACAGACACCTGCTTAGTACACACCTTTAATCCCAAACAATGAAGGTAAAGTTAGTTTGTAGAAGGAAGCACCCACGGTTTTTTTGTTGTTGTTGTTGTTTGTTTGTTTGTTTTTTATTAACTTGAGTATTTCTTATATACATTTCGAGTGTTATTCCCTTTCCCGGTTTCCGGGCAAACATCCCCCTCCCCCCTCCCCTTCCTTATGGGTGTTCCCCTCCCCATCCTCCCCCCATTGCCGCCCTACCCCCAACAATCTAGTTCACTGGGGGTTCAGTCTTAGCAGGACCCAGGGCTTCCCCTTCCACTGAGCACCCACGTTTTAAAGTGAAGTCTAATTGAGTGGCAGACAAGGTGATGAATAGAGAAAGACTTGATAGAATAGGATATGCACAACTCTCACCGAGGAGAGGGAAGGGAAGCTACTTAAGGGAAAGGCAGACAATACAGGAGAAGGGAGCACAGTACAGGAATACAGTACAGTCCATGGAAAGCAGTACAGCAGAATTGACAGGGAGAGTAGAACATCATAAGAAGAGAAAGAGAAGGCAGTTTTCTTTTTTTTTCTTCTTTTTTTTTTTCTTTTTTTCGGAATTGAGGACCGAACCCAGGGCCTTGCGCTTGCTAGGCAAGCGCTCTACCACTGAGCTAAATCCCCAACCCCGAGAAGGCAGTTTTAATGGAACAGTGGTACAGAGACAGGTGAAGACAGAACAAGCCAGAGAATGAGAAGGAGACAGAAGATTAGAACAGATTGCTAGAATTAGTTCGAGGCCAAGCAAAGCAATTCAGGAAAAGCCAGCTTGAATCAGTCAGTTTGGAGAGGAGTTTGAGTCAGAACAGCTGAGTTGAACCAACTAACCGGGGCTCATAAAGAACTAGGAAGGGTGAGCTTATTCAGCATCAAGTCTCAGAGGCTGAAAACATCCTAGGCCTAGATCAGATTGTATGGAGGCTGGAAGCTTCCACGGCTAGACCTAGGTTAGCAGACAAAGGCAATAAGGCTCCAAGTCAACAATTACAGAGAAGAATAAAAACTGGCCCTGAACTAATCATGTGGCTGAAGATGACCTTGAAGGAGGAGGCTGCTTTAGAATTTCTTTGGTGATAATTTCCATTTTTCTTCATTTTAAAATGTTCATAGTATAATGCCAATCAAAACAAATGTAAAATTCACATAAACTCAGATTAAGGAGGTATTTTCCTAAGTATTTCTACTTGTTATTCCTGAAGAATGTTAAGGTCATGAAGAAAAATGAAAAACTAGAGACATTTGTGGCTCATGCCTGTACAGACCTCAGCACGTGGGAGGCAGAGGCTGAAGGATTGATTCATCAGACTTTGCATTAAAGTATGTTCAAGGCCAGACATAGCTGCAGGAAACCTTGTGTAAAAAACAGCAAGGGGTGGTGTCACGTGCCTTTAATCCCAGCATTCTGGAGGTAGTGGATGGAGGGTCTGAGTTCAAGGCCAGCCAGGACTGCATAGAGACCCTCTTATTTCTTTACCCCCCCTCTCCCTCCCTCCTCTCTCTCTCTCCTCTCTCTGTTTCCTATCCCCTCCCCCTCTTCTTTTTTCCCTCTCTTACTCTCTCCCTTTCTCCCTCTCTCCCCAACTCCCCTCTTTCTGGTTCCTTGGGTGAAAATAAAAACATTGGTCACACGCCAGAGTAGACAGGACATTTAACAACTAGGTGTACCACAGTACTGTCGCTTGTATCCTGCAACAGAAAGGGGGCATTCATGAAAAAAAAAACTAGTGAATTTCAGTCCTACTTTCCTTTGATGGTTTATTTACTTACTTATTTATTCCTTTGATAACCTTTTAAGGCTAAATATCCTAACTGTAAGGTGGAAATAGTAATAGTCCTATTTTACAAGGCTGTAATAAACAATAGAATAACAATCCCAAGCTATGGTAGTTAAGATTATATGAACAATATCTACCAGGCCTCATCCCAGGAGTATCACAGATTCATATTTATGAGTATTTTGTTGTCCCACCCCTAAAATTGAGAAGATTAATAGAAAATGTAGACAGCGTTTGATATGCTACCTGGTACACAAAAAGCAATCAGCATGTGCTGGCCACAGTTTCCGTATTGGACAGCTCCCTTAGGGAAGGCACAGCTTTGCAACTGCATTAAAGTAGGTGGTCTTAGATACTGTGGCATTGATTGATGGCATTGATTGATAAAATAGTCACTTTGCTAGAACACACATCTTTCCAATTACCCAACAGCTAGACTTTCTTTGTGTCATGTTGTTGGCTGGTTTCACTTATATATCTCCATGAAAGTGATATGGGAAAAGCCTCATCTGGGGCTTTGCAAGCACTAGGATTCCAAGGGGAAAGAGTAAGGAGACATCTAATAAAGTCAGTGGCAGAGTGCTAATATTTCTGAAATGATTTCATGAGATCTTGGTGATAGAATAGTGGTTATTATAAAAGTTTGGCATTTGAAGATGTCTCAATATTGCTTGAGGATATTAAGGGTGAAGTTGTAATAATTACTTTGAAAGCACTGTGAGAAAACAGGCTCTTCTCACCTACAACCCCTCCCTTCCTTTCCTCTCCTGCCCCACCTCTGCCTTTTGTCACTTTTACTACTTAACAAGTAGGGGATTGTTAGTCTCTGGACCTTCTTTTTAGTTTCAGCTAATAGGCTTTGATACTTGGTTTTCTGCCTTTTAAAAGTTCACACGGTTTTTACTTGAGTTTCACATGGTCTATTCCTCATCAGTTTTTTATAAATATATTTACTTAATTCTTGTGGTCTTTCTAAAAGATAACCATTTTCTTTCCCTAAAAGTAAAAATTTTTCCTTAAAACAAAACAAAGAACTATTAGTTACTGTTTCGCTTTTTTCCTCTCTCTCTGTTTTATGGAATGATAGTTGGTTCCATAGTATCCTCTAATACCTAAGGTTGTCACTCAAGGTCCTTCACAGAACAATCAAGTCACTACATCTCACCAAGCAACATAGGTGAGAAAATAAATATCAATTTATATGCATTTCCTTGTTGATAAAGTTAAATTTAATAATCAGGTGCTAGCCATTAATGGGATTTTATATATTTCAGAAAATTAGGTCATATCAGAAGCATTGTTCCCTTTTCCTAGGCTGTGGACAGACTGTGGCTCTGAACCTCGGCCTTCATCACCACTGGTGCACAGTGAACATTTATGGAAGTCCTGTTTCTATTGCACTGCAGTCTATGAGGTGTCATAAATCCTATGATGTCTCATTTGATTCAATTATACAAGCCTTACAGTTTATTATTATGCATTTGAAGGCTCTTGGGAAGATTAAAAATACAGTGAGTAAAACTTAGAGGGTAGTGTTTTATTTTTTAGTAATTAAAATTTTATTGTAGAGAATTTGCAAATAAAGAACATAACATAACAGAATTAGGCAAAACCAAAGTCTTCACATGTCAGAGGACTTTACAAACATTTGACCAGCCACCCACAGCTGGGCTGTACAGGGTATTCTGCATTCGCACTGTAGATTATATTTGTATGCACCTATCTAACACACACACTCCACAACAGAGTCAAAACTAGAAAAAAATTAGCCTTATACTCTCTTTCATAACTCATGTGTCCTTTACTTATAGTCTGTCCTTTCTCATCCCTATTATTTACTTGCTATCCTTTTTACATGTTATACTATACCATATGTACATTCATATATATATATGAATACACAAATGTATTTCATTCATATATATTCATATATACATTCATATATGTTATATAATATATATAGTATATAATAGGTTAGAGGCATCCTGTGAGGGAGGACATTGGTATTTTTCTTTCTGAGATTGCGTGACCTCACTTAATATACATTCTAAGTCTAATCATTTTCCTGAAAGCTTTGTGACTTCATTTTTATTTAGAGCTAATAGTATTCCATTGTATATGCATACCAGAGTGTTATTATCAACAGTCCTCTGCTGATGGTCAGCAGGTTGGTTCCACTTCTTTGCTGTTGTGAGGAAGCAATAGTGAACATGGAGTACAAGTATCTCTATGGTAGCTTCCTTAGTTACTTTACTATTGCTGCGATAAAACAGCACAACCAAGTCACCTGATAAAAGAAAGAGTTTAACATGGTTTGTGGTTCCAGAGGGTGCACAGTGAGGGAACAGCTGAGAGTAAACATTTTGATTCGCAACTACAAGGCAGAAAGAGATCACTGGTAATTGCATGAGCCTTTGAAACCTCAAAGCTTTGCCCTATGACACATATTCTCCAGCAAAGCCATACCTCCTAATTCTCCCTGAACAGTTCCACCAACTGGGGATCAAGTTTTCATATATATGAGCCCTTGGGGGTCATTTTCATTGGTATTGTCACATCCCATTCCCTGGCCTCCATAAGCTCATGGCTGTTATCATAATGCAAAATGCACCCAGTCCAAGTTAAAAGTTGCCATAGTCTTTCACAGTCTAAACAATTTAAAAGTCCAAAGTCTCTTCTGAGATCCAAGGCAATCTCTTAATTGTAACATCGTGTAAAATAAAAAACAAACAAACAAACAAGCAAACAACCAAAGAGCAGGTGGTGTGCATGCTGTCACGGCTGCCAGGAGTTCTTCGTCAGAGTGCAGCTCCCTGCTCTGTGCAGAAGCACTATGTCCTTGTCATCACTCACTGCCTCCGGCTCTTGCAGTTTTTCTTTCCCCACACCAAGATGAACCCTGAGCCTTGGGAGGAGGTGAGAGGTCAACGTCCTATTTAGGGCTGATCATTCCAGACTGAAAGAAGGTTGATCTTAAAGACAAATTAGAAAATGTGAAGTGTCTGAGAGTTCACTTAGCAGAGTGCCTACCAAGTATGCATGAATCCCCATCATGGCTCTAATGTGAGCATGGCAGGCACACTGTGATCTCACCACTTAGGAGGTCTAAGAGAATCAAAAGTTCAAGGGCATCCACAGCTACATAGTGAGTTGAAGCCAGTGTGGCTTACAGGAGACACTAAGAGAGGAGGGAGGTGGACAAAGTTCATTTATCATATAGTCAGTTTCCACTAAGTATCATCTCTAAGGTGTTGATCATTGTGATACGGGCTTAAGAGAGTGTAAAGGAGAGAACTGACTGGTTTTCTGCATCACTGAATAAAGACCGTGAAAAATAATGAAGGGTGTCAGAATCGTGTGTGTGTGTGTGTGTGTGTGTGTGTGAGAGAGAGAGAGAGAGAGAGAGAGAGAGAGAGAGAGAGAGAGAGAGAGAGGAGAGAATTCAACAGATATTTGTTGAGATGAGGCATGCCGCCAGGGACTGTGTCAGTGGGTGACTAAGAATGTTCTCCACTCCCAGGCAGCTTATGCTAGCTCACACTAGACAGTGTGTGAATCTAGAAATCCACATCAGGGCATACAGCTTGGTGAGCGGAGCCTGGTCCAATGTGAGCTTCAGCCACTTGCTCATAGCCAAACCTCCACATCCATAGCATAAGTAACATGGCCACGACATAGCAGCCCTGCTGTAACTAAAGCTTCCCAAGATGGAAAAGTATCCTTGTGGATGTGAACACGGAATCCTGAGTATAGGAGGAAAAGCTCTGTCAGATCATGGCCCCAGGTGATTGGTAGAACTTTTAGGGAGGAAAGGGAAGTGTTGACATGTGACCTACTCAGTCTGGGTCACGTGTGAAGCAATGGCTGAGATTAAACAGTGCTGACAGCTACAATTAGGAGGCATCCCTGGCTGGGAGAGCCTAAGAAGATCATAAATGTTACCCAAAGTCTTTATTGCCATGGTAAGGTCCTAGGTGCTTTTGTTCATTAGACTAGTTTTTTATAAATGTGCTATAGCGGTTTAGGAAATTTTAACATTAAATCTGCAAGTAGGAAGTGGCAATTTTATCATAACACTGTTAGACACACAGACTCTCATTTCCCTGGAAGAAATGACAACCAATTTTGGAGCATAAGATTGCTGATCCTCACAGAAAGTCAGTTAACCATCTGATCACATCTTAGGCAGTGGCAAGTTCCAAATTTATTTGACCTGTTGCGTATTAGAGAGCACCATATAAGTTTGTTTGTAAACTCACTAGTGAGTCCCTATTTAATATCCAGTAGGGTTGGTAACAACCCAAGTTCTGCGCTTAGCAGTGCCGAGAACATTGCTTCCTAAGACGTCTGAGCCAGACGATGAACCATTTGCTTACTTTTTTTTTATTTCCTTTTGTTAGCAGGCAGTAGAGTGTTGTGGTGACAGGCTCTGGGTGCTGAGTGAGGACAGAGCATCCCAGTGCAACCACTGCTTTGGCGCTAGCTTAAACAGCTGTCCATTTCTCTCAAGCCTAAATGGGAATGAAAGTGTGGTGTTTGCGAGGGTGAGCCAGGCAGACAAAGATAGATGCTTGGACACTGCTTGGCGTCCGCTAATCACCACCCAGCTTCTTGATGTTGGTGGGATTACATCTAGAGTGTTTCTCCTGCTAAGAATCTTTATAGGTTGCTTTCTTGTTTGTGAGGGCAGACTAGTTAAAATCAGATAAGGTAATCTGCAAATCTCTCACTGAACTCTTGGTGACTCTTTGCTGAAGAAGAGCCATTCTCTATCTCCCTCAAGAAACCTGAGTACAGTACATGCCAAAGGGCCATTAAACAGATGTGCCAAGTAGTGTGCCGATGTTCCATGCCAGCAAATCTGAATGTTTCTCCTTTTTTATAAAAAGTAAATACTTGTATCTGCATATGTGTTCACATGTATACATGCATGTATATGAAGTATAGGAGCGTATGTATACATGCCCATATGTATGTTTGTACATGTAAGTATGCATGTATATGTAAGTATATGCATATGAACATGCACATATATGTATAGACATTACAAATGATACATCTATTTGTATAAGCACATGCATAAAATTTAATGAATCTAGATGTATTTGTGTATATATACATCTATGCTTATATATGTGTATTTATTTGTACAAATTATATACCAGTATATCTATGTATTTTGCATGTACATAAACATATACAGTTGTTATTTATATAGATTTTACACCTATATCTATCATCTATCTATCTATCTATCTATCTATCTATCTATCTATCTTTAGTGGATTTCTGTATTTTGGGTGGATGTGCTCAATCACTTTTGTACTGTGACACAGTTTTACCATGTAGTCTTGGCTGGCCTGTTGAAGAGATTCACCTGCCTTTGCCTGCCGGTGCTGGAATTAAAGGTGTGTGCCACGATACCTGACTAATGTGCTTAATCGCTTTGGAGGGCCCTGTGCTTAGGAATGAATCTACTGGTGACATCTCCACTCTCCCTGCACCTAGAGTAAGGGAAACAGGGACAGCAAAGGACAGGTAGAGCAAAGGGGACCTGGCCAGAGCCTAAGTGTCAGATGGCTGCAGGCGGAATCCTGCTGTGCCGGCTCTTCCTGCAGGAGTCAGTGATGGCTTGAGTTTCACAGTGTGTTCCAGGAGCACAGATCCACTTGGCAAGATGTATTAACTGGGTGCCACTCTAGCCCAGCACTCTGCTAAGGATGCTGACACTAGATGGTCATTCGTTCAAGGAGTTTATGTTCTGACAGAAATGGCTAACACCAACAAATTCCTTCAACCAGACTTATTTTTATATGTGTAAATATATAAATATACCTACGGTTCATGGGTAAGTAGCATTGCTCCAAATACAGAGGACTTCAGAGGAAAGGTGCTTGAAACTGATATCGAAAAGAAAAATTGTTTTCTTAACTGAGTTAACTGAGTGTTCAACAAACAGATGCCTTTCCTGAAGCACTTGCTATAAGGTGTTAAAGATGCAGATGGAGCCGCTGCAGACATGGGTGTGTAAGTTCTACGAGGATTTGTGGGTTCCTGTTTACTGCCATGGTGATCAATACATAGTGCGTTCTCCTTTGTTAACAGATTAAAGAGATGCATTGGAATGTTAGGTGCGAGTCCTTATATCTTCCTTTCAAGTCAGAGTGAGCATTGTACTGACACTGGGCTAGTGCCAGTTCCAGAGCTGAGAACCAAGGCCCAAAGAGACTAAGTGACCAACTGGAGACAGTCAGGAATCCAGGCTAGAACTGGAGTGGGAATCCTGTTTCCTGACTCTTAGCCCAGTGCTGTCGTCATGATCCAATGGCAGCTCCTCAAAACTACCAGATGACCATGGTTCATCCTTGGTATTCAGACCTTCTCGAGAGCCAGAAATGAATCTGACTCCAGAAGGCTGCAGGAAACAAGACAGCTAGCGATTCTTTAGTTCAACTGCTGTCTGTACTGTGTTTGGCTTCACTGGAAACCAGTGGTTCTGGTTGCTGAGTGCCCTTTGTCTTTGAAATGAGGAAGAAAGCAGCATTATAGCCTCAGGTACCGGCCATGTAACTCACACAATAAAATCACAAGCTCTCACCAATCCACTTCACAGGCAAACACGCCAGGCTGCCTCAGTCGCAGGCACCAGCTTTAACAGGAGTGTGACTCCTCAAACATCTCAAGAGTCTCTCTCTCTCTCTCTCTCTCTCTCTCTCTCTCTCTCTCTCTCTCTCTCTCTCTCTGTGTGTGTGTGTGTGTGCGTGTGTGTGTGTGTGCCTGCACACGTGTGTCCACACTGCTGAGGATGAGGATTACACCCAGTGCCCTATATACTCTACTGCTGAATTGTAGCTCCAGCTGTTATTTATTTCATGTTGAGGCAGAATCTGTCTAAAATTGCCCAAACTGACCTCGAACTTGCTGAAGCCGATACAAGCCTCTGCTTCTTGCTCAGCCTCCTGAGTAGCTGGAGTCAGAGCTATGCCCAGATGCCATAGATCTGAAGAACATGCCTTGGATAATCATAATAAATGTATGCTGAGCCATATATTTCTATTCAGTGTAACTGTACATGAGGTGAACGGATATTCTCTTAACCGTTTATATAAAGCTGTGTGAGCTCCAAGCTCTATCGTTACATTTATGCATAAACCAGGCCTTTCCCTAACCCCATCTAGTCTCTGCATAAATATGGTCTCAAAAAACTTACAGTCACCTATTTAAAAAAAGAGAAATTCTTGAGTTTACCCAGTTATTTCCACCTTTTAAGCTTAATTTATATCTAACCCTGAGCTTTCAAGCCTTGCTTTTGGCAATCTGACCTGTAAACTCCCTGAGCTTTCAATCCTTGCTTTCGGCAATCTGACCTATAAACTCACGTCAGAGAAGCTTGCTCTTTCCGTTTGATCAGCATAAATTAGGCCAGACCAGTACCATCTCTCATTCAGATTGAGAAGTAGTTCCCCGTCCTTTCATAACTATCCCCATGGCAGTTAGAGTGACTGTTCCTTTTTTTTTTTTTTTAATGAAAAATTTTTGCGTCTGGACAGATGGCTCAGTGGTTAAGAATGTATATTATTCTGTCAGTGAACTGGAATTTGGATCCCAGTACCCACACTGGATTGCTCACAAACACTTGTGATTCCAGCTCCTGGGAAAACCAACACCTCTGGCCTCTTCAGGCACTTGCACTCACATGCAATACCTGTATACAGACGCATTTACATACTTTTAAAAGAAAGAACTAAAAGACACACACACACATACATATAGACACAGACACAGAGGCAGACACAGAAGCGCACACACACACACACACACAGAGAGAGAGAGAGAGAGAGAGAGAGAGAGAGAAGAAGCAGAAGCAGAAGCAGAAGAAGCAGAAGAAGCAGAAGCAGAAGCAGAAGCAGAAGAAGCAGAAGAAGCAGAAGAAGAAGCAGAAGAAGAAGCAGAAGAAGAAGCAGAAGAAGAAGCAGAAGAAGAAGCAGAAGAAGAAGCAGAAGAAGAAGCAGAAGAAGAAGAAGAAGAAGAAGAAGAAGAAGAAGAAGAAGAAGAAGAAGAAGAAGCAGAAGAAGAAGAAGAAGAAGAAGAAGAAGAAGAAGGTGGTCATATATTAGTTACTTTTCTTAGTTACTTTTCTCAAAGTTGTGATCAAGTAAAGAAAGAAGGGCTTATTTGGGCTTACAGTTTGAAGGGATACAGTCTGCCATGGTGTGGAAGCCAGGACATGAGAGGTTGAGGCAGCTAGTCCCAACTGCAGTCAGGAAGCAGCTAGAGCAGGAAGTGGGCTGACCTGTACAACAACCCCACTTCCACCATCAATTTTTAATCCTTTTTAGGCCTCCCCCAAAAGGGCCACCAATCAGGGACAAAGTGTTGGAACCCTTGAGCCTCTGGGAGGCATTTCCCATTTCAGCCACAACCAGTCATATCACATTACTATCTTTCAGAAATTCATGGTAGAGACCAAACCTCCAGCATGGCCAAGGGTCTGTGCATGGCTGTTCCCTCCCTGCTGCTCAGTTTCCTCCACGATCCCCACCTCCTTTATCCTTCCATCCCCGCTCTGTTCTTCAGTTCTCCAGGCTGCTAGCCTTTGCCTTCACCAGGGCTTCCCCAGCTGGTTTCTGCTTCCTGGGATGTTCCAAATGTGGCACTTGCCTCTGCTTCACCCCTCCCTTCCATTTTCTTTTTTAAATTTTAAAGTAGCACATATGAACTATAGTACAGTACTTACAAAATTATGGTTTCATTTGGACATTTCCAGGCACACAGAGTTGTAGTTTGATTGTCTTCACCCTCCCACTCCCACCTCCACCCCTGTTATCATCTGTGGACCACACTCCTTCACACCTGTGGGCCCTCATCTTCTTCCCAGCAGATGTTTTCTCAGCTCGGACAGAATGCCCTCGAGGAGGCCTTTCTCCCACTTTAGGTGAAGTCAGGTGCCTTGTTGCATCCTCTCTGAGGAACCCATTTTTCTCCTTGTATGCACATAACACAACTGTAATCAAATACCTATGTTATTTGTTCAATGTTTGTCTGCCTCCAACAGAATGACAGCTCTGTGAGAAAGACCGCGCTCATCCCTGTTTCTGCAATAACAGGAGCAC
Organism: Rattus norvegicus; assembly: GCF_021556685.1. Lineage (NCBI taxonomy): Eukaryota > Metazoa > Chordata > Mammalia > Rodentia > Muridae > Rattus > Rattus norvegicus. Next base: position 179,071,933 of record NC_141534.1, on the reverse strand, counting down.
ATACCTGGCTGATGAGTAAATAAAGAATAAGGTGTTTAAAATTGAAAAGAGGATTGATTGATTGATTGACTGATTGATTGTGTGTTATTTCCACATATGTGCTTTCATTTATGAGTGCCGTAGTGTACTTGTGGAGGTCAGACTGGGACAATTTGTGAGCGTTGTTTTTCTGCCTCTACCATTATAAGCAACATGAAATCTAACTTAGCAAGCTCCTTTACCAACTGAGCAATCTCACCAGGTCCAAGTAAGAATAATTTTTAGAGACTGAAGAGATGGGTTCATAGTTGAGATCCTAGCATCCATTTTGGGTGGCTCACAAAAACTTTATGTCCAGGGGACTTGATACCCTTTTCTGGCCCCCAACAGCACAGCACTCACATTTGTATAACCACACACAGATACACACACTTTCACATTAATTTTTAAGTAAAACAAATACTTAAAAAAGAATAATTAAAAACACTTATACAAATATTAACTCATAAAAAGGAATAATTGAACATTCAAAGGGACATGATACATCCTGTGAAACAGGGCTTGACATTGCTCACTAATATGGTACATGCATAGCATTCAGTTTGGACTTCTTGCAAAAAGAGAGAAGAGATGTGCAGCTGCAGTTTGAGACAAAAGGAGGCAGGGATGCTTTACAACAGATAATTGGGGAACTTGAGAGGCCTAGCTATCAACTGAAGAAGGCACGGCCTCATCCTAATCAGGAAACTGGCTTCCCTCCTGTGGGGTGGCCTCTACATTGCCTGTCAGGGAGAGAGGAGTAAGAGACTGTGGACATGTGTCAGGAAGGGATAAGAGAGGGAAAGATGAGCTTCAGGACTCAGGGTTGGCAGCACTGGATCACGGAGGAGGGGCCTGTGGACTGCAGGCGAGAACAACACAGAGGATGCTCTGGCATTCTGGATGGTCTGCAGCTAGAGCAAGGGGCAGAGGGGCAGCCTGAGCCCTGCTTCTTGAGTACTGTTATAGTTCACCAAATAGTTGGCTGGATGGAAAAAACCTAGGATCAAAGTCTTCTCATACTTTCTGATTCCTGGTATTTACAGTGTCACACCCAGGGTGGTGACTTGTGAGGCTCATTCTGCTATGGAAAGTATGAATGGTTCTATGAAAGGGCTATTTGTTAACTTGTCACTGTGTTGTAAGCTTTCATTATATATTGAAATCAATTGCCTAGAGGACATTAGCGATTACACAGCACAAAGGCATATGAACAACTATTACAAATCCACATTAAAGAAAATACCAACTCTATCATATTGTGGGGCTTAAAAGTCACTTCTTTCAAACGTGCAATGGACAGGAGCGGGAGACTTATTCAGAAATATACTTTGGTTGACAGCGAAAACTCATCCTGATGCTGCTGCAGTCTGAATAATCATATAGAAGAAAAGATGGACGACAGAACAGATGCTGACCAAAACCAAGTCTTCACAGGGTGGCTTGAAAACTCATTGTGTGTGAATTAAAAGGCCATCTAGGGATGTGCCTCTCAGTTGATTTTCCCTGAGCAGTCCTGATTTTTTTTTTTTTGGTTCTTTTTTTGGGAGCTGGGGACCGAACCCAGGGCCTTGCGCTTCCTAGGCAAGCGCTCTACCACTGAGCTAAATCCCCAACCCCCTGATTTTCTTCTCGTAACTATTTTATAGCTTCTGTGCATGGAAGCAGCAAGGTGATGAGCTCTCTCTTGAGGGGCTCACTCCGTACAGGAAGGTAGAAGGAGATGGGAGTGGACTAGAGGAAGGAGAAGTCAAAGGAAGATACCCTTTGGGGAGTTGCAGAGTTAATTGTAAAGGTTTTGGTGAGACAGTTAGTACAAAAAATAGGAAGATTAGATCAAGAAATATATCCTTATGGTCTATGTAGGTTTTTGTTTTCTTTCTATCGAACAATCTATTTTTTATTTGTTTGCATGTATGTGTATCTTTTTTTTTTTTTTTTTAGTTTTGAAGCATTGGGTCCCTTGGAGGTAGAGTTACAGTCAGTTGTGAGCCACCTATCATGGGTGCTCGAATAGACACACAGGTCCTCTGGAAGTGCAGACAATGCTTTCAAACACTGAACCATCTCTCCAACCATGTTTTATTCCTTATTTTCCTTTTTAAATGGAAATAACCCCACAGGGATAAGCTAGTTAAATTCTATTTCTCACTAATCATAGGAAAGCTTATAGGATCATCATGTGTGTTTGTCACTGTGATGCTTCTCTCTAGACTGTTTAAGAATGTATTTGAAATAACAGCTTCAACTGATTGAACTGGACATTGCTTATTATGCTGTTTCTCACCAAACTAATCCCAAGTGGATGTTTTAAGTTCAGTGTCTTTCAGCAAATGATAACCTACAGCTTAGGAGAGCTTAAGTCACTAAGTCACAGCAAACAAGAGCTAAGAGCCAAACCAGTGTCCGCCACCCTCATGACCAATTCTGTATTCCTCTGCCTTGCTACAGAGAGAATGAGCACCATTTTCCAAAGTTAGATTAGTTGTATTTCCATATAAATTACCACATACACACTCATGTTCTCTACTAATGTGTAGACTTCTGGGGCGGAGAGAGCCATCTCTTTTTGTGCCCACTGCTTGGCACAGTTCCAGATATTATGCGCATAAAAACATAATGCTTACAGTAATCCCCAAAGACAGTCATGGTTATTAGCTTCATTCTACAGATAGAGAAATAGAATCACAGGGATGAAGTAATGGTTCTGAGATGTCTTCAGGGTGTCTTCATCTTTCCCTGAGTCTCTTCTTCACAGGTATGCTGGAGACTCAGTTTCCTATCCTCTCAAAGTCAGGTGGCCTTGTGACAGCAAGGCGTGAGTAGAAGTGATGTCTGTGATCATTTGTGGGCTGGGTCACTTCTCCACCAGAGCATCTAATCACCACTATGAGCTTCTCTGGTGCTCAAAAGAAATGAAGTGTATCTGTGGCCTGTCCGTAGTAGAGCCTCTTACCCTGGCTTCCTGAATAACTATGTGGAGTAAAACTCCATCTTCCATCAGGATAGAAACGAGCACGACTAAGAACCAACCTGCGTGCTTCAGCCTTGCAGTGGCTATCCTAACTCTTCTTCACTGACACTCAGGGTCAGGAGGCCAGTGGGGATGGCATAAAGACTCACATTCAGATCATTTGGGTGAGAAGCCCATGCCTTAACTTTCTACCTTGTAGTGAATGTTGAGAATTTGAGGGAATGTTAAACAGCCTGAGGCCTGTGTTACCCACTCACACTTAGCCATCTGGGTCCAGCTTTGGTGAAGGGCAATTACCTTTCTCTTTCCAAGACTATCAACTTGTTTTCATCCAAAGCATTATATACTCTTAACTTTTAAAAATGTATTATAATATTTTTAATTAGATGTGTCTATATATGGGTATGTACACATGAGTGAGTACAGGTGCTTGCAGAGGCCAGAAGTAGATCTTTCTAGAAATGGAGTGAACGGTGGATTGTGAACCACCTGACATGGGATCTGGGAACTGAACAAGAGTCCTCTGCTAGAGCAGCAAGCTCTCTTAAACTGCCGAACCATCTCTAGCCCTTGATGGTTATAGACAGGTGAGTATATCCAGGCATTGCAATATTCTTCTTGAACAGTAGTCCTTTGAAGATGTGTAGTTAAATTAGAGCTTTCATATTTCATAAAAATTGAAACATTTCATTCGTTTGATCTGGCCATTTTGACTCCGAACATTTAAAATGGAAGTATGAGCACTTAAATGAAACTTTAATCCAAATTGGAATCTTTAATAACAAATAAAGACACAATTAATTGGCAAAAGACAGTTCTCTACTGAAGATACCCAGAGGTGCTTTGAATTCATTTTAATTTTTTTATAAGAAGAAAACCTTATAACATTCAGAAGATGAAAATGCCAGGAAAGTGATTCATATTTTCGCCATCTATTATAATTATGTTTGATTTACTCTTTAAATTTTTGCCACTTTAATTTGTCACTTAAGAAAACACAAGTACTTTTTTGAAATTCCCCAAAGCAGCAATCCATGATTATGCAGACAAAGCATCAACATTTATTAGTCTCCTGGTCGCACATTTAGATTCAAGGGCAGTTTACTAAGGAAAACTTGACTTTAGTATATCATACTAAAAATCTTATTTACTTTTATTATTTTGTGGTTTACAAGACACTCACAAGTCTTGGATGCTGATGCACACTTTTAATTACAATATTTGTGAAGCAGAGGCAGGTGGATCTATATGAGATCAAGGTCAGCTTGGTCTATGTAATGGGTTCAGGCCAGACAGGGATACATAATGAGACCCTGTCCCCAAGCAAAACAACAAACCCAAATTAAAACACAACATAAATAATAATGAGATTTTGTTGTCTTCTGTGTTGACAAGACTTGGAAGGAGTGGAAAGCTGGTATCATCACTGTTTTCCCGGCACTTACCTGTACCCTACGTCCTCATGCCTTAAAGGTTACAATGCTTTTTGTCCAAGTGTACTGTTATCTTTGCTGATAGCCATGTGCCTCAGACTAAGCAGTGTAAACAACAGACTTACACCCTCACAGTTCAAACTGTCGCAGTCCAGCTTGCAATGAACTTGGGAAGAGCTGTAACCTGCATTTCCTCTCGATTGTCATGACCGTACTTGTCTGTTTTAGCCGGTCAACTCTTTGCTGTCTGTCGTCTCTCTCCTCTCCTCCTTTCCCTTCAACCTGGAGAAGACTAAAATAGAAATAAAAACTAACAAACGAACAAAAAAACAACAACAAAAAATACTAGAAAAAAATCAATCAATCAAACAAACAAAAAGCAGATAACAATTCTGGTAGTTGGGGGTTTTCACATGTTGTAAGTTTAAGGTGATTTCCTCTGAACCTTATGGACCTTAGTAACCAGGGAACTGGCCCAAGTCCCCTGTGTTCCCAAGTGTGTGTTCTTATAAAGGACGTATTCTCTACTGAAGAAACAGTACCATGTGAATGTTGGTTTTATCTTTTGTAACATTTAAATAATTTTAATGACTGAGTTTTAAAAATATTCCCTGAGTAAGAGACTGCCCAAAGATAATGTTGAATCAAGTTAAGTTGTGAAGTCCTGATAATACTGGATTTTAATGGACATTTCTCCTAAACGTGATTGAGTGGCTAAAATTTAATGCACCATTGCAGCTATGGTGAGGTATGTTGCAGCTAACAGTTTCTGCACTTGCTTCTGAAAGATAAGCAAAATCTTAAGCTACTAGCAGAGTCTGTATTCACAGAACACGTTCAGTTTTTAAATATCCCCGGCACATAAAAAGGCCATTTGCTCTGTTTTATGTTATTTGTGTATTTATTGTGTGTGTAATCATAACCATGACCTCCACAGGTTGTTTGTTTGCTGGGAGCTAATGATGTGTCTGTTAGATTGTCAAAGCTCACACAGGGGCTATTAATCAGCCTACTAGCCCTTAGCTTGAGGTCAGTATTCTCTCCCATCAGTCACCATGACTCAGGTCCACTAGGCCAGAGCATGAAATCTGGGATGTGTTCATGGGGCGTCAGCTTCCCCAAATAACACAGCACACTTCATCATATGAGTGCAAACTAGCTCCAGAAACTCTACCCTGCAAACGGTGACTGTTCCATGGCTGCATCCTTCTACGGCCTCAAGCCTATGTCTCGAATGATCCAGGTATGGAATAGATTATCATAAGCTCTTCTGTGAGCTACTGCTCACCAACACAGGTACCATAAAGTATTTCCATTTAAACCAACTCTATTGAGTGGGTTTTGGAAATAATTTGAAAGCTACAAATTATAAAATCACAAATAAGTAAAATATTCCTCTTGGTTTGTTTGTTTCATCCTGTTAATAACTACTGTTGTGGTCTTAATAGGAAATGTTTCCCATAGGCTCCTGTATTTGAATGCTTAGTTCCCAGCTGCTGGCACTGTTTGAAATGCTGTGGAACCTTTAGAAGGCAGTGCCTTGCTGGGGGAAGTGGGCTATTAGGGGTAGGCCTTGAGATCTAGCCCCATTTCCACTCTCTGTTTCCTGAGTTCAGATGAAGTGCAACCAGCTGCTCCACTCCCCTGCTGCACTGCCTTCTGTGCCATGATGGACTGTATCCTCTCTTAGACCAAGAAGAAGCCCGACGAACTCCTGTACATTGCTCCTTGTCAGGTATTTGGTCACTGTGAGGAGAAAAGTCTTTACTACAGCAACTACTCAATCACATCAGGGAAGTTATCTATTGACAGCGCCTAGGCCTTCTCTGTCTAATCCTCAAGAGTGTAACAATTATCCATGTAACATTCACATTATATCAAGTATTTCAAGTACTGTAGAGAGACTTTAACTCATAGGTCGTTTTATATGAGGGTCTTGAGCCTTCTGGGATTTTTGTGTCCCCCGGTATCCTGGACCCAATCTTTCATTGATTGTAAGAGACAAATGGCTGTCTACTTGATTGAATTAAGAATTGCCCTAATGATTAGAAAATATACTTCTGGGTGTAATTGAGGACATTTCTAGACACATTTAAGTCATAAAGGATTTGACTTTATGAATGGTTTAATGGATTTAAGATTTGAATATATTATTGGTAGATAGTGAAACTTCCTGCCTTGTTAGAAGAAGTAGGTCATCGGTAGTCTTTCCTTGAGGGTTGTACCCTGCTTTGGCCCCTTCCTATATCTCTTTCCTCAACATTTATATGACTTGAGGTAAAAAAAAGTTCTATAACATGTTCTAATCACCTTGCTGTTCTGCCCAAGCAGAAAAACGTTAAGATACCATGGGCCAAACCCTCTGAAGCTGTGAGCTAAAACAAATCCTTTCTTCCTAAGTGGTTCCTGTCAGGTATTTTATCACAGTGAGGAAAAAAGCAACTAATACCACTATGCACAGACAATATTGAGCTTTTAAAGACATGGATTCGGGTCAGCATGCTTCCTGAGGTCCCTCACTCAGTCACCTAAAAGCAATGATTTCTAGAAGTTGGATTCTGAGGCTGAAAAAAGACATAATGGTGGAGATGAACAGCTTCTGTTTGTGCATCCATCCCCTCACTCCTGTTTGTGCTAGGGATTGAACATAGGGCCTTGTGTATGCTAAGAAAACGCTCTGAACTACACCCTCAGCCGTGGTGTGTATCTATCCTCAGTCACAGGGTGGTGGCTCTAGACTGCTGGTCCTCTGAAGAATAGGCGTATGGAGGCAAGGTGAATGAATGGAAGGTGTTGGAGAGTCTCTGGTAGACCAGAGTGTCTCTGTGCCTAGGACCTACTGGGGAGCTGAAAAGAAGAAATCAAAAGGAGGAATTCTAGCTGTGGGTTCTAGAAGTGGATGTCTAGGCACAAAAGAAGTTAGCCATGGTTCTGAGAAATCTGAAGACCTTTCAGACTAGGGAGATGGAGAAAGGATTTGAGACTATGGTGAGAGATATGGGGTCACTGGACATAGAAGTCCTGAAGTGTGAAATGTTCCCGTGGGAATAGACTTGCCAAGCTGTTTGGGGGCTAGATTAGGCTCAGTTTATAAAGTAGTCTGAGTGGGCAATGTTCCCTCAGGCTCAGGTTTGAACACTGGGTCCCCAGTTGGCATTATCATTTGGGGACACTGGAATTTTAGGAGATGCGCCCTCCCTGGAGCAAGTACTCCCTTATGGGGTAGGCTTTGAGGGCTTTAGCCTCACCTCACTTACAGTTTGTTCTCTGCTTTCTGTTTGAGGTTGAGATGCATACATACATACATACATACATACATACATACATACATACATACGTACATACATACGAATGTGGAAGACTTCTGAACTTTGGACTAGAAAAGTAGTTGAATGCTGTAAACAGAGTTTAACATGCCATTGTAGTAGGAGCCTAGGAAACAGTCATGTTGGAAGTTATGCCAGTTAAAGTGGCCCAGCTCAAGTGGTTTCTGAGGTGAACAGTTTTAGGGACTAGGCTAGAGATCATGTGTGTTATACTTAGAAAAAGAATTTAGCTGCCTTCTGCCCATGTCCTGAGAACTTGCTTAAGGATAAATTAAAAGGTAATGGACTAATTTTTTTGATGGAAGAAAAATTCATAGCAGCATAATGTTAAGTCTGTGCCATGGTTGTTTCCAACAACAGTAATGCAGGTCTACAATTAAAACATTTGGGACAGATAGCAATAAAAAAAGTACAATTTATAGAAAAAAGAGCACTAGGAAACAATGTTCCAGCTAAATCACATGCTGAAAGAGAGGCTATAATTGTTAGGTGGATTAGCAACTGTTTAGGAAAGACCTTTTGCTTTGCACCAGAACAATGGGAGGGATTCCCTTAGGGCAAGACCCCAGCCAACTAAGCTAATCTGTGACTGGAGAAAGGCTGAGACAGTGGTTCTCAACCCTCCTAATGCTGCAACCCTTTAATACAGTTCCACATGTTGTGGTGACCCCAACCATAACATTATTTTTGTTGCTACTTTATAAGTATAATTTTGCTATTGTTATGAATTGTAATATAAATATCTGCTATGTAGATGGTCTTGGGTGGCCCCTGGGAAAGGATTGTTTGACCTCCCAAAGGGATTGATTGCAACTCACAGTTTGAGAACCACAGGCCTAAGGGGTACCTGCCTCTAGAAGGCAATTGCTGCTAATGTGGTCAAAGGGCAAAGGTCTGCCCCAAGTTGGCAGCTGAACTTGGCGATATTGGTCATATGGTACTGGTTTTGGAAGCATGGAAGATGCAAGAGTGAAAGGATTATGGATTCTTCCTCCATGGTTTCAGAGAGCTGCTGGGGCCAGGCAATGTGTGTAGCATGAGAGCCCTGGTGAGGAGGCTGTGAGAGGCCATTGCATGAAGTTGTGGAAGTGAAGCCTGAGTGCGGTAGAGAAATTGGAGATGTCGGAGCCATAAGACAACTGCCAAGGAGAGCTGAATCCGGGGAGTGGAGCCAGACCATGAAAGAGCCGTATGCTGCAGACAACGAAGTTGGAGGGGCAAAGATATCTAGGTATTTAAAACCAAAACCCCGGTTTTTACCGGAAGTCCCACACCCGCGGATCCCGGCCCGCAGCAGCTCTCTGCTCCCAGACCCGGTGAGAGAGAGACCCAACCGCCTGGTCAGGTGGGCACTCCTGAGGCTGCAGAGCGGAAGAGACCACCAACACTGCTCACCCCTGCCCACATCCCTGGCCCAAGAGGAAACCGTATAAGGCCTCTGGGCTCCCGTGGGGGAGGGCCCAGGAGCGGCAGGACCCCTGCCTGAGACACCGCCGGAACCTGAAAGAAACAGACCTGATAAACAGTTCTCTGCACCCAAATCCCGTGGGAGGGAGAGCTAAACCTCCAGAGAGGCAGACAAGCCTGGGAAACCAGAAGAGACTGCTCCCTGCACACACATCTCGGACGCCAGAGGAAAAAGCCAAAGACCATCTGGAACCCTGGTGCACTGAAGCTCCCGGAAGGGGCAGCACAGGTCTTCCTGGTTGTTGCCGCTGCAGAGAGCCCGTGGGCAGCACCCCACGAGCGAACTTGAGCCTCAGGACCACAGGTAAGACCAAATTTTCTGCTGCAAGAAAGCTGCCTGGTGAACTCAAGACACAGGCCCACAGGAACAGCTGAAGACCTGTAGAGAGGAAAAACTACACGCCTGAAAGCAGAATACTCTGTCCCCATAACTGACTGAAAGAGAGGAAAACAGGTCTACAGCACTCCTGACACACAGGCTTATAGGACAGTCTAGCCACTGTCAGAAATAGCAGAACAAAGTAACACTAGAGATAATCTGATGGCGAGAGGCAAGCGCAGGAACACAAGCAACAGAAACCAAGACTACATGGCATCATCGGAGCCCAATTCTCCCATCAAAACAAACATGGAATATCCAAACACACCAGAAAAGCAAGATCTAGTTTCAAAATCATATTTGATCATGATGCTGGAGGACTTCAAGAAAGACATGAAGAACTCCCTTAGAGAACAAGTAGAAGCCTACAGAGAGGAATCGCAAAAATGCCTGAAAGAATCGCAAAAATCCCTGAAAGAATTCCAGGAAAACATAAATAAACAAGTAGAAGCCCATAGAGAGGAGACACAAAAATCCCTGAAAGAATTCCAGGAAAACACAATCAAACAGTTGAAGGAATTAAAAATGGAAATAGAAGCAATCAAGAAAGAACACATGGAAACAACCCTGGATATAGAAAACCAAAAGAAGAGACAAGGAGCTGTAGATACAAGCTTCACCAACAGAATACAAGAGATGGAAGAGAGAATCTCAGGAGCAGAAGATTCCATAGAAATCATTGACTCAACTGTCAAAGATAATGTAAAGCGGAAAAAGCTACTGGTCCAAAACATACAGGAAATCCAGGACTCAATGAGAAGATCAAACCTAAGGATAATAGGTATAGAAGAGAGTGAAGACTCCCAGCTCAAAGGACCAGTAAATATCTTCAACAAAATCATAGAAGAAAACTTCCCTAACCTAAAAAAAGAGATACCCATAGACATACAAGAAGCCTACAGAACTCCAAATAGATTGGACCAGAAAAGAAACACCTCCCGTCACATAATTGTCAAAACACCAAACACACAAAATAAAGAAAGAATATTAAAAGCAGTAAGGGAAAAAAGTCAAGTAACATATAAAGGGAGACCTATCAGAATCACACCAGACTTCTCGCCAGAAACTATGAAGGCCAGAAGATCCTGGACTGATGTCATACAGACCCTAAGAGAACACAAGTGCCAGCCCAGGTTACTGTATCCAGCAAAACTCTCAATTAACATTGATGGAGAAACCAAGATATTCCATGACAAAACCAAATTTACACAATATCTTTCTACAAATCCAGCACTACAAAGGATAATAAATGGTAAAGCCCAACATAAGGAGGCAAGCTATACCCTAGAAGAAGCAAGAAACTAATCGTCTTGGCAACAAAACAAAGAGAATGAAAGCACACAAACATAACCTCACATCCAAATATGAATATAAAGGGAAACAATAATCACTATTCCTTAATATCTCTCAATATCAATGGCCTCAACTCCCCAATAAAAAGACATAGATTAACAAACTGGATACGCAACGAGGACCCTGCATTCTGCTGCCTACAGGAAACACACCTCAGAGACAAAGACAGACACTACCTCAGAGTGAAAGGCTGGAAAACAACTTTCCAAGCAAATGGTCAGAAGAAGCAAGCTGGAGTAGCCATTCTAATATCAAATAAAATCAATTTCCAACTAAAAGTCATCAAAAAAGATAAGGAAGGACACTTCATATTCATCAAAGGAAAAATCCACCAAGATGAACTCTCAATCCTAAATATCTATGCCCCAAATACAAGGGCACCTACATACGTAAAAGAAACCTTACTAAAGCTCAAAACACACATTGCACCTCACACAATAATAGTGGGAGATTTCAACACCCCACTCTCATCAATGGACAGATCATGGAAACAGAAATTAAACAGAGATGTAGACAGACTAAGAGAAGTCATGAGCCAAATGGACTTAACGGATATTTATAGAACATTCTATCCTAAAGCAAAAGGATATACCTTCTTCTCAGCTCCTCATGGTACTTCCTCCAAAATTGACCATATAATTGGTCAAAAAACGGGCCTCAACAGGTACAGAAAGATAGAAATAATCCCATGCGTGCTATCGGACCACCACGGCCTAAAACTGGTCTTCAATAACAATAAGGGAAGAATGCCCACATATACGTGGAAATTGAACAATGCTCTACTCAATGATAACCTGGTCAAGGAAGAAATAAAGAAAGAAATTAAAAACTTTTTAGAATTTAATGAAAATGAAGATACAACATACTCAAACTTATGGGACACAATGAAAGCTGTGCTAAGAGGAAAACTCATAGCGCTGAGTGCCTGCAGAAAGAAACAGGAAAGAGCATATGTCAGCAGCTTGACAGCACACCTAAAAGCTCTAGAACAAAAAGAAGCAAATACACCCAGGAGGAGTAGAAGGCAGGAAATAATCAAACTCAGAGCTGAAATCAACCAAGTAGAAACAAAAAGGACCATAGAAAGAATCAACAGAACCAAAAGTTGGTTCTTTGAGAAAATCAACAAGATAGATAAACCCTTAGCCAGACTAACGAGAGGACACAGAGAGTGTGTCCAAATTAACAAAATCAGAAATGAAAAGGGAGACATAACTACAGATTCAGAGGAAATTCAAAAAATCATCAGATCTTACTATAAAAACCTATATTCAACAAAATTTGAAAATCTTCAGGAAATGGACAATTTCCTAGACAGATACCAGGTATCGAAGTTAAATCAGGAACAGATAAACCAGTTAAACAACCCCATAACTCCTAAGGAAATAGAAGCAGTCATTAAAGGTCTCCCAACCAAAAAGAGCCCAGGTCCAGACGGGTTTAGTGCAGAATTCTATCAAACCTTCATAGAAGACCTCATACCAATATTATCCAAACTATTCCACAAAATTGAAACAGATGGAGCCCTACCGAATTCCTTCTACGAAGCCACAATTACTCTTATACCTAAACCACACAAAGACACAACAAAGAAAGAGAACTTCAGACCAATTTCCCTTATGAATATCGACGCAAAAATACTCAATAAAATTCTGGCAAACCGAATTCAAGAGCACATCAAAACAATCATCCACCATGATCAAGTAGGCTTCATCCCAGGCATGCAGGGATGGTTTAATATACGGAAAACCATCAACGTGATCCATTATATAAACAAACTGAAAGAACAGAACCACATGATCATTTCATTAGATGCTGAGAAAGCATTTGACAAAATTCAACACCCCTTCATGATAAAAGTCCTGGAAAGAATAGGAATTCAAGGCCCATACCTAAACATAGTAAAAGCCATATACAGCAAACCAGTTGCTAACATTAAACTAAATGGAGAGAAACTTGAAGCAATCCCACTAAAATCAGGGACTAGACAAGGCTGCCCACTCTCTCCCTACTTATTCAATATAGTTCTTGAAGTTCTAGCCAGAGCAATCAGACAACAAAAGGAGATCAAGGGGATACAGATCGGAAAAGAAGAGGTCAAAATATCACTATTTGCAGATGACATGATAGTATATTTAAGTGATCCCAAAAGTTCCACCAGAGAACTACTAAAGCTGATAAACAACTTCAGCAAAGTGGCTGGGTATAAAATTAACTCAAATAAATCAGTTGCCTTCCTCTATACAAAAGAGAAGCAAGCCGAGAAAGAAATTAGGGAAACGACACCCTTCATAATAGACCCAAATAATATAAAGTACCTCGGTGTGACTTTAACCAAGCAAGTAAAAGATCTGTACAATAAGAACTTCAAGACACTGAGGAAAGAAATTGAAGAAGACCTCAGAAGATGGAAAGATCTCCCATGCTCATGGATTGGCAGGATTAATATAGTAAAAATGGCCATTTTACCAAAAGCAATCTACAGATTCAATGCAATCCCCATCAAAATACCAATCCAATTCTTCAAAGAGTTAGACAGAACAATTTGCAAATTCATCTGGAATAACAAAAAACCCAGGATAGCTAAAGCTATCCTCAACAATGAAAGGACTTCAGGGGGAATCACTATCCCTGAACTCAAGCAGTATTACAGAGCAATAGTGATAAAAACTGCATGGTATTGGTACAGAGACAGACAGATAGACCAATGGAATAGAATTGAAGACCCAGAAATGAACCCACACACCTATGGTCACTTGATTTTTGACAAAGGAGCCAAAACCATCCAATGGAAAAAAGATCGCATTTTCAGCAAATGGTGCTGGTTCAACTGGAGGGCAACATGTAGAAGAATGCAGATCGATCCATGCTTATCACCCTGTACAAAGCTTAAGTCCAAGTGGATCAAGGACCTCCACATCAAACCAGACACACTCAAACTAATAGAAGAAAAACTAGGGAAGCATCTGGAACACATGGGCACTGGAAAAAATTTCCTGAACAAAACACCAATGGCTTATGCTCTAAGATCAAGAATCGACAAATGGGATCTCATAAAACTGCAAAGCTTCTGTAAGGCAAAGGACACTGTGGTTAGGACAAAACGGCAACCAACAGATTGGGAAAAGATCTTTACCAATCCTACAACAGATAGAGGCCTTATATCCAAAATATACAAAGTACTCAAGAAGTTAGACCGCAGGGAAACAAATAACCCTATTAAAAAATGGGGTTCAGAGCTAAACAAAGAATTCACAGCTGAGGAATGCCGAATGGCTGAGAAACACCTAAAGAAATGTTCAACATCTTTAGTCATAAGGGAAATGCAAATCAAAACAACCCTGAGATTTCACCTCACACCAGTGAGAATGGCTAAGATCAAAAACTCAGGTGACAGCAGATGCTGGCGAGGATGTGGAGAAAGAGGAACACTCCTCCATTGTTGGTGGGATTGCAGACTGGTAAAACCATTCTGGACATCAGTCTGGAGGTTCCTCAGAAAATTGGACATTGAACTGCCTGAGGATCCAGCTATACCTCTCTTGGGCATATACCCAAAAGATGCCTCAACATATAAAAGAGACACGTGCTCCACTATGTTCATCGCAGCCTTATTTATAATAGCCAGAAAATGGAAAGAACCCAGATGCCCTTCAACAAAGGAATGGATACAGAAAATGTGGTACATCTACACAATGGAATATTACTCAGCTATCAAAAACCACGACTTTATGAAATTCGTAGGCAAATGGTTTGAACTGGAAAATATCATCCTGAGTGAGCCTACCCAATCACAGAAAGACATACATGGTATGCACTCATTGATAAGTGGCTATTAGCCCAAATGCTTGAATTACCCTAGATCCCTAGAACAAACGAAACTCAAGACGGATGATCAAAATGTGAATGCTTCACTCCTTCTTTAAATGAGGAAAAAGAATACCCTTGGCAGGGAAGGGAGAGGCAAAGATTAAAACAGAGACTGAAGGAACACCCATTCAGAGCCTGCCCCACATGTGGCCCATACATATACAGCCACCCAATTAGACAAGATGGATGAAGCAAAGAAGTGCAGACCGACAGGAGCCGGATGTAGATCGCTCCTGAGAGACACAGCCAGGATACAGCAAATACAGAGGCGAATGCCAGCAGCAAACCACTGAACTGAGAATAGGTCCCCTATTGAAGGAATCAGAGAAAGAACTGGAAGAGCTTGAAGGGGCTCGAGACCCCAAAAGTACAACAATGTCAAGCAACCAGAGCTTCCAGGGACTAAGCCACTACCTAAAGACTATACATGGACTGACCCTGGACTCTGACCCCATAGGTAGCAATGAATATCCTAGTAAGAGCACCAGTGGAAGGGGAAGCCCTGGGTCCTGCTAAGACTGAACCCCCAGTGAACTGGTCTATGGGGGGAGGGCGGCAATGGGGGGAGGGTTGGGAGGGGAACACCCATAAGGAAGGGGAGGGGGGAGGGGGATGTTTGCCCGGAAACCGGGAAAGGGAATAACACTCGAAATGTATATAAGAAATACTCAAGTTAATAAAAAAAAATAAATAAATAAAAAAATAAAACCAAAACCCCAGCCACTTGGCACGGAGCTACAGGATTTAGTATTTTCCCTGCTGAGCTTCAGTCTTGCTTTGGTCTAGTACTATCTGTGTCCCCATTCCTCCCTTTTGGAATAGGAGGGCATACTCTGTGCCACTGTGTGCTGGAGGTAAGCGACTTGTCTTGCTCTTACAGGGAGTCACAGTTAACAGATTACCTTGAGGCTGGGTGCTGGTGGCACTTTCTATTAATCTCAGCACTCAGGAGACAGAGCCAGACAGATCAGAGCAAGTTCCAGGACATCCAGGGATACACAGAGAAACCTTGTCCTTAAAACCAGGGTGGTGGGGATTACCTTGAGTCTCAGAAGGAACTTTGGACTTCGAACTTTTCAACAACGGTGAGACTATTAAAGGCAATAAAGACTTTCGAAGTTTGATCCATGAGATAGCCATGGGCAGTGGGTAGCAGGGAATAGAGTGTGGTAGTTTGACTAATAAATGTCCTTCATAGGTTTAGATATTTGAACATTTGGTCCCCTGTTGGTGGTACTGTTTGGGAAGGTTATAGAACCTTCAGGAGGCATGGCTTTGGTGGAGTAAGTACATCAGAGAGTGCATGTTTTGAGGGTTCAAGTCTTGCTTCACTTCCACTTCACTGTCAGCTTCATATGTATGATTGAGATGTAATCTCTCAGCTTCCTGCTCTGGACATCAGCAGCTGCCATGTCTCTTCCTCCATTATTGACTTTCTCTCTGGAACTGTAAGTCAAATTAAGCTATTTTTTCATAAGGCATTTTGTTTTGTGTTTTATCATAGCAACCAAAATAACTAATACATTTTCCCAAGAGTAGTCTGTGCCTAGTGGGACCCTTTCAAATGAATGGCTGCTATGAGCCTATTATGTCAAAAAGCCCTGAGCAATTTCAAGTTGCAGAAGGAGGGATGAGACAAAGGGTTAAAAATAGCATGCAGACTTGGTGTGTATGAGTGAGTGAGTGAGTGTGTGTGTGTGTGTGTGTGTGTGTGTGTGTGTGTGTGTGTGGTGCATTTGACATTTAATTACAGAATAACAGAGTGAGAGCACCAGCAAGCTCTCTTCTTTGTCCCTCCACATGGGAAAATAACACTCTGATAAAAACAAAGCAACAACGCTATCTTTCTTGTAGGTGTGGCTCTTGGTGCCTTGATTTTGTTTTTTCTTTTTGCAGTAGACAGAGGCTTCCTTCCACTCCAGGGTTAGGCTTCTCCTGTAGCATTTCAGTCCACTCTAGATGATGCTTTTGAAGAAGGACTTTGTTGAACTACAATGTGTTCAAGAAGCAATGACCAAGATAGTGAGGAGCCTATGAATTTTGTCATCTGAGCAGTTGGGCATATTTAGTTCAGGGACGTGGTACTCTGCAGGGAGATGACAGCTGCCTTCAAACGAAGTGAGGCTGCCAGGAGGCGAAGGCTTGCTTGGTATTTCTCACATGAGGGGAAGCTACAGGGGGCTAATTTTGGCTAGCACAACAGAACATTTTAATGATTAAAACAATCCAGAAATGGAAGAGGCAGCCCCAGGGGGCCTTGATTTATAATCAGCAGAGGTGTTGAGTCAGAGTCCGAATCCCCTGTGAGCATGGCTACGGTGCTTTATCATAGGATAATTGATGCAGAAAATGGAAAATTAGGGGGAAAAGTTTAAGGTCATTTCCAGACATTCTAATTCTATGCATTGAATTCTGGTTAAGAACATCTGACCTCAGCTGACTCACACTGACGATCTGACATGTTTCTAAGGCCTTAGAATGAAGTGTGGGGAGTGCGAATGGTTGAGGGGAACCAGAGCAATGTGCTTAGGATATAAAGTGTCCCTCCAGTAGGTTCGTAGTAGTAGGTTCATTCGTTTGCATGCCTGCTCATTGACTGACCACGCTATTGTGAGAGGTTGAGGGAACTTCAAGAAGTAAGATTGACCTACAGAAGGGCTTGTGAAAATTATGTCTTGCTCCCTTTGCCCACAGGTCCCTGTCTCTTTGCTTCCTGCCTGTTCCACCACACCCTCGCCAGTATGATGGACTGACAGCTTTGAAGCTGTGAGCTAAAATAAATCCTTCTCCCCTTAGGTTGTTTCTGCTAGGCATCTTCTGGTAGCAACAGCAGCAGCAGCAGCAGCAGCAGCAGCAGCAGCAGCAGCAGCAGCAGCAGCAGCAGCAGCAGCAGCAGCAAGAACAAGAACAAGAACAACAAGAACAACAACAACAAGAACAAAAATCAGCAAATACAGGAAGGTGGGGGCATAAGGAAGAGCCTAAAAAAGTAGGCTTAGCTCCTTCACTTTCTGGATTTGCTGGTGGATTGGTCAGTTTGTTTGTTTTTCTGGGATTGTTCTGTTTGCCTTTGCATGGAGAGGTTCTAGGTGTCTCAGGGGCTAGGCGGATGTGAAACCGTTCTCTCTCTACCAGGTCCTTTCTGCAGATTGTGTGCAGGATATCTAGTGCCAGCCGTGACAACTCTGAGTGCCAGATTTGAAGATAAAATGAAAAAAACAATTGAAATTAGGCAGTGAGATCCAGACTGAAGTTCTATTTTTATCCCTTCCTTATTGAGGCCAGTGGCTGAAAGTTGGATTCAAATGCCTGATATGTTTCTCCTGCCTTGCCTTTAATTGGTTTTGCCGGCTTCATTTGATTTTGTTTTGATTGGAGTCCTGCTGCATAGTCTGGGCTCTGTTCATCTAATGTAATGCGCCAAGGATGGAGTTACCCTGTCGCTCCATCCCCCGCCTCAGTTTACATTGCAGCACATCTGGCAGACTGTGCAACACCCCGTTTTACTAAGCAAAACTAAAGACTTCATGGTCCTTCATGAAGATCCATCTTCGATTTTCTGTTCTCCTATTTAAAACATCCCATGACACTTTAATCAACTCTGTGCAGCAGAAATGATATTTTATTTTATTATGTTTTAAGCATCACTAAGTTGACAGAGTGGAAAACAAACACGTTTTATATTCTGTTTAAGGATAAAGTCTCCATCCTTGCTGAGGAGCACAGCTTTCAAAAGGGCACCAGGCCAGTGCTGCTTCAGCTCTGCTCTCACATGCCCAGGGCACGGGGAGCGCCCTGCTCACATTACATCCAAATTACTGCCCGGTGTCATCCCACTGAAAGGCTCTTTGGGCCATCAAGGTGGTTCGCTGGGTAAAAGCAACTTGCCATATGAGCCTGGTGACCTGGATTCGATCCCCAGAACCCCTGGTGGAAGGAGAGAACTAACTGGGTAAAGCTGCTGTTTGGTCTCCACATGCCTTCCTGTGCTGATGCATAGCATGCCCACAGACAGCAGCGTGCATTCATAATTAAAAAAATAAGCTTTAAGAAGCATGTGACCACTTTACATGCTGATACAATCCTCAGGACCAACCATTAATTGGTTACTTAGTTAAATAGAGCTTTTTTTGCTCAAAGATCTGTAAATCTATTTTTTTCAATTGAACTTCTTAATCTCTGACCAAAGGTAGTAACTAATGAATGTAGTGATTAGATATTTATCCTAGGAGTGAGCGGAGATCGACTTTGTCTGTCTTAAGTCTTATGAGTGACAACCAGGTGAGCAGTGATGTGAGAATCTTGATGGCCACAAGAGAAAACCATGAGCAAACCATCAACCAAGGAAGGCTAAAGCCAGAAAACCATGGGGATCAATAAATAGCCTGTAGTTATATAGGAAAATATGAGGATGTGATATATTCAGAAAACTGTGCATTTTTGTGAAATATCTCAAGCATTTCTTCCACCTCTTATTTTACTAAAGAAAAAAAAAACTTCTAAAATCAAACATGTGAAACACCACAGAAAAGTTGAAGAAAAAAATCAAAACCACTAAAGATTTTATTTATCTGGGTCTATTTTTTCCCCTTCATCTTTGTTCTTGTTCATTATGAGAAAGAAGGAATAAGGGAAAAAGAATCAAGAATCATGGTCAGATGAAATTATAGAAGACTTCACAGGAGCTGGCAATGTAGTTCATTGGTTAGAGCACTTTCCGGCATGCAGAAGACCCTGGCTTTGGTCCTCAGTAGTCCCCTCCTCACAGGACCCAGCACACTCAAAGGTTTACAGGAATCTTATTTCCAGTTTCATTCAAGAAAAGTAAGAACCAGATAAAGCCAAAGGGACAACATGTGTGTTTATTGATGCTTGTCTGTGTGGATGAAGACAGGTAGCTGGTGTCTCCAGAGATAATTGCAACAGAGATCTGGAAACTGCCACCATGGCTCTGGTGGTGGGGGCCCAGTGGCTTGAAGAAGCAGAAAAGGGCATACAAGGAGAGCATTGTCGGCTTTGTACTAGGAATTTCCATCCTGGGAACAAACAGCTGTCCTCACAGATAGAACCGCCTTTGTCATCCTGTCCATCTGTGCTCCGATTGAAAACATGTAACTCACAAGATGAGTTCTGGGTGCTGAGTCTTAAAGAAGGAAAGGTTTCTTAAACAGGCACAGTGAGTGCCTGAAAAAGTAGACAATGGGTTTGAGTATAATCAAGAGACTTTCTAACTCAGATGCCTTTAAAAAAAAGTCAGGAGTTGCCTGCCTTCATTCATCCTAGAAGTCACTACAATTTCTATCTCTAGCTGCTTTCATGACTGGTTAGAAAGCAGAGAAGTCCTGTTTCTGCAAGTTTGCAGAAGTTGGAAAGAGATCCTCAAATGATTCAGTCATTTAGCGGTCTCTTTGGATCCCCCAACAAAGTCTCAAGGCATATGGGCATCCAGGCACCCACACAACTAGACAAAACTCCTCCTGCACACACACACACACACACACACACACACACACACACACACACACACACACACACACACACACACACCTGGGACAGAGAGAGGAAGGGGAAGAAGGAGAGGGAAAGAGCGAGAGACAAACAGAGAACATGCACACAGCCCGTGAAAGCCTGGATGAATAGCCCGTGGGTGTAACTTTGCCTGGAAAAACTAGGTCATGGCTAAAAGGGGCTGCGCATGTATTTTGAAACATGCTGGATGCTGGCAATGGAACTCAGGACACTCCTGAAAGTATTTCAGAGACTGTGAGTCTTACAGAGGACAATGATGGAGACTTTACAGGATGATTGTCATTCCTCTGTCCTCTGTGACGACAGCTGGGGTGGTGGTGGTGGTGGTGGTGGTGGTGGTGGTGGTGGTGGTGGTGGTGGTGGTGGTGGTGGTGGTGGTGGTGGTGTATTAAGCTGGAAAACTAAACAGACAGTTGAGAGAAAATATATTCAGACAAGATTAATTCTAAACTTAAAAGACATGAAAACAATATCCTTAAAGAGTCTTTAGTAAAATTAAAAGCCTTCACAAAGACAAGGGCCTAAGCATAGACATGACTCAGGAGTAGCAGTAAATCCAAATATTAAAGCAGAGTTGGTCAATTTCTATATTCAAATGCCACTGTGCACTGGAAAGGAGGAAGTCTTAGCATGATACACACACACACACACAAACACACACACACCAACATACACAACACACATACAAACACACACATAATTTTAAATTGTAGAGTATATTTTTGAGACACGAATTAGAGAAGATTGAGTAGAGAAACACAGTTTCTTTCTCCCAATTCGACTTTATCAATGTGTGGTTGTCATGAAGTACTAAACCTTTCGCATGTATATAACTTTAATGAGTTGGAGCTAAATGTCCACCCTGAATAAACAGCACGGCTAATGTCATAGGCACGTCCATCAATTCCCAGACTTTTATTATGCTCATATTTTATTTTTATAGTAATGTAAGTAGGTTTCATGTAAGCACTCAGGAGTTTAAGTTGTACTGTACTGTTGTTAGCCACAAGAGTGTGCTGTGTGGAACAGAGCTGACCCGTCCCCAGAGCTGAGCTGTCACCCCTCCGTTTTTCACCTTCCTCCAGCCCCTGGCAGAGTCTACATTGTTTATTGAGATGTGGTCCTGCTGTGTTGCACAGGCTGGCCTTAGTCAACGGGTTCAAATAATTCTCCTGCCTCAGTATCCCAAGTAGATAAGGACTGCAGGTGCGTGTTCACTGTATCTGGTTCAAGTTGGGTTATTTTAGGTTCCTCGTGTAAATGGAATCATACAATATTTATCTTTCTGCCTGACTTATCGCACATCATTGCAATTGGCAGGTTCCCCTCAAATTGAAGACCAAATAGTATCCCATCGAGTGCATACACCACACTTTCTCCTTCTGTTCATTTCTAAATGCTCATTTAGACTTTTGTTTTTATAGAGATAAAACAGGAAACAGCTATTGCTATTTTTTTTTAGATTGATAACATTGGATTATCAGAACACATGGATAAGACGGGGTTAGCTGCACTCTGTTCTGAGTTGAAAAGAGAGTAGAAAAGAGAGGCGAGGCCTAATGGCACAGGTCTGAGGTGGTAGGCATTCTAGAGGCTGAAGTAGCAGGAGAACTGCAAGTTCGAGGCTATCTTGGGCTACTGAGAGGGGGTAAAAACTAGTCTAGACAACTTAGTGAGACCTGATCTCAGCACATAAAAACTAAAAAGAAGGCTGGCAGTGTAGTTCCGTGGTAAGGAAGTCACTGTCAGCAGGAGGCCTTAGGTTCAGACTTCAACAATGAAACAACAGTGACAGAATTATTTTTAATTTCAGGTTAACAACAGTTGTAAGGAAATAGAGTATTTCCCTCCCAACCTCTCTCTAATGAATGCCAAACACATGGATTAAATAAAAAGAGAAAATAGACATGGTAGCTGCCCACGTTTTCTGGGCAAAAGGGTGTTTTAAAAATGAAATACCCTTGACTTGTGTGTATTTCTGAGAAACAGATAAGTGACTGAGAAAACAGGTGGGTGCTTATTGATGGCTCACGAAAAGATTTAGGAGCTGATAAAAATGAGCATGTTTTAATTTTTATTTTTTTTTTAAAAATTATTTTATGTGTATGTGTCTACCTGAGTCCATGTGCAGAAGCCAGGACTGGATCCCTGGAACTGGAGTTACAGGCAGCCATGAGCTGCTTCATCTGGGTACTGGGAACACAGCTCAGCGCTACAGCATTGTCTAGCATGCATGAAACCCTGGGGTTGACAGTTCTAATAATCATGCACGTGTGTGAAGTGGGAATTTCTGGTTTCTTTGGCAACTCAGTTGTGTCGTGTGATGTTTTTCTGGACACTGTCTTATGAGAGGATGCTTCTGCTGAAGCAGACATGTGGGAGGATATTTTGCTGAGAACAAATGTGATGTTTTTCTGGAAGCTGCCTGGAAAAGGGGCACAGTGATGTTTTGCTAGTGTGGATGCTTGAGAGGACATGTGATGTTCGGAAAGGGTATCAGTATAGCCCAACATGTGGGACAATGGTGTGGCATCAGTTCACCTTGCCTTCTTCACTGGTCATTGTCTGTCATGACTTCAGAGAAAGAAACACCGAAGAACTTCTGGTGGTGTTCCAGTTGCTTCCGCCATCTTCTATGGACTCAAGCCAACTAGCCGAGCCTTGCAGCTTCTTCTGGATCAAACTGCCTTTGCTGGATGGTGTTTGCCAGCACAACTGCTCCTTTGTTTGAACTGAACTGCTGCTATTCCAACAACAGAGATTTTGGAAATCGCCCCAAAGAACTAATTCTAAACAGGTCCGATCCCCCTTTGCCCTATTGACTTTTTCTTTCCACTACCTGTGGTGGTGGTGGGCTACAAGGGAGGTTAAAGCCTTTTAAGAACCCTTATTAAAATAAGTTTTTTAAAAGCTTATATGTGTGTGCATGCACACACACAAGATACTTCCCAAAGACCAGGAAATCTCTCACTAGGATCCTCCCCTCCCTTTGTGTGTGTGTGTGTGTGTGTGTGTGTGTGTGTGTGTGTGTGTGTGTGTGTGTGTGTGTGCGCGCGCACAGGTATACTCTTGGATGCATATGTTCATGCAGGTACACATGCATGCTTGTGAATGTGTATGTATGTGCATATGTATACAAACCAGAGGTCAACTTTGGGTGTTACTCACGCTATGTATACACTTTTGAGACAGGCTTCTTTCTGGCCTGTAGCTCAGTCAAGTAGACTACACATCCGTCTCTTCAGTATTAGGAGTCCAAGGTGCAATACCACCTCTATCTTTTACACAGGAACTAGGGGCCAATTCAGGTCCTAATGCTTGTAAGGTACACATGTTACCTTGGCCTCCAGTGCTCTCTTACCTCCCAACAACTCCACCCTGAGGACTGAGAATTTGTCATATGGGCCAGGAAGGCCCATGCAAACCAAGAACTCACTGTATCTAGGAGACAGCAAAGGACATAGAACACCTCTTATCTATATTTCTCCCCCAAGCCTACAATGCACTGATGTGGAAGTCTCACCTTGATACGGTGCTTCCTTCCATTAGGCCACATATGGAGGTACAGGCTTATGGAGTTGGGGGTTATGGTTGTTGATTTATGTTAAAGAATGAGAGAAGCTCTTTTTCTGAACAGAGAGGAGTTGGGTAAAAAATCCCAACAATTTCTGTAGAAGGAAAGAGGATTTCTGTGCTCAGATTTTCCTTTGATTATTTGTCAACCCACGCTTGAATGTCTGGGGATCATGAAGCACAAGGTGACACTGCTTTGGAAGAGTGTCACAGGATGGTTTTCTGAAGGCTAGGAAAGGTCGCCTATCTCTGCCTTAACAGGCAGAGTCTTACCTCAAATGCGCCCACATTAGGGCTGTTGCAAAGCTGGTGTAAACTCAGTCTCCAAAGCTAGGCTATGCCTCTCTGTCTGTGTCTCTCTCTTTCTCACTCTCCCCCTCCTTCCCCCCTGCCTCCTCATCCTGTGTGTGTGTGTGTGTGTGTGTGTGTGTGTGTGTGTGTGTGAGAGAGAGAGAGAGAGAGAGAGAGAGAGAAAGAGAGAGAGAGAGAGAGAGAGAGAGAGAGAGAGAGAGAGAGAGAGAGAGAGAACATTTGATCTATTGTGTGCATAGAGTCCAGAGGTCTGTCAGGTGTCTTCCTTTATCACTCTCTGCCTTATTTTTTGACATAGTGTCTTTCACTGAATCTGGATCTCATTTCAGCTAGAGTCACTGGTTAGTGAGCGTAGGACCTACGTGTCTTATCAATACCAGTTCTGGGTCTATAGACTCATGCCACCATATTTGGTTTTTATATGTATTCTGGAGAGCCAATGCTCACATAACAAGCACTTTACCCACTATACACTAAAGCATCTTCCCAGTCTTGTTGACAGTTTCCACAAGCAGTGGCTGCTGCAGTTTCTTTCTGGTAACTAGTCTTGCTAGCCATCCACGTCCTTTGACAAGAATGGAGCATGACTAATGTGGTTGAGGACTGATTTCCTAGTCAGCTCAGGACCTCTGGTCTTCCTTTCAGACCAGCTTCTTATTGGCTCCCAATGACCTCATTCCTACCCTGCCTGTCCTTCCACAGTCTTTTTTTTTTTTTTTTGGTCCCAGTACACACACACACACACACCTCCTCAGGAGTTCTTCTTTAGGACTTCCAAGGTTTGGCTCAATTGTCTGAGTAACACCATAGTCAGTACTTTAGATTATATCATTCTTTTTGCTAGACTCAGACCCCCCAGCACTATGTGGATTCTGCCTTCTGTGCTGCTAGCTCTGATGTGTCAATGCAGCTGGAGTAAGTCACACAAATCCAGATGGAGCTACTGCTCTGGTGACCTCTGGTCTCCTGGCTCATCTGGGGAAGTGCATGTGTTTCTGCATCACCCACCCTGAGTCTCACTGATCTCCTCAGGCCCTGTACACTTCCCTGACCTCTTACCTTTTGCAAGATACTTTTCTTCCTGAGGATATGGAGCCCTTGCTGTAGTTGAATCTGGAGTGTTTCCAGAAGTCTCTGTGTTGAAGGTTTGGTCAAAATCCTGTGGTGGAAGCATAAGGAGGTAGGGGTAGAGTGGGGAGGAGTTGGCTCACTGGGAGGGCATGTCCTTGAGGAGTACACTGGGACCTCTGCCCTTTACCTTACTTTGTTTCCCTGGTGACCGGATGCGGGCAGCTTTCTTCTGCTGTCTTTCTTCTATGGTGCTCTTCCTTACTACAGGCCCGGATGCAATAGGATCACGTGACCATGGATAAACAGCTTCGAAACAGAGAACAAATGAAAGTGTTTCCCCCTTTCAGCTGTTTCAGTTGTATTTTGTCATCTCACACTAGCTATTTTCTTATCTTCTCCCTTCAGCTTACTGTAACCGAACTTTGTCCCTATAGTTGCCCTGCGATCAAATGTGTCAATGGCCTTCGAGTTGCGAAACTCAGTGGCCAATTATCTATCCTCTTATGATGTTACCTGTCAGACGCATCTGTCCCAGTCGGTCTCTGAGCCTTTCCTACTATTTTCTTCACCACACAGGCTTGCATCTTCCTGCCAAACAGCAGCGCTAAGTCATCATCCTTCCCTTGCTTCTCCTATCTTGTTTCTTTTTCTTCCTGACTTCAAATATGTGAATGCCTTGGAACTCTGTCTTGAGCTCTGTCTTATTCACAAAGAATATCACCAGGTCCTTTGGCTGTAAGTCCCACCCATAGGCTGGACATTGTGAAATGTTCATCTCTATCCTTAGTGTCACTCCTGAATCCCACATTGTGTTTCTCACTTTTTGGTTGGCTTAGTTCCTTGCTCAGGTGTAGGGAATATTCCAGAGTCAGTGTCGGAGGTGATTACAGTGAGGTGATTGTTCTTGCAGGGAGTCTGCAGTTTGGAAGAGTGAGTACTGATGCGAGGGGAGGTTCCTGTCCATTTCTTTCCTTTGAAGATGGTGGAACAGAGAAGGAAGGTTAAGGTAGATGAACAGAGTGGGCCCATCTGCTGTCAGCTAGCACAACCCTAACACCAAGACCCGTGTGCCTCTTTGTTCTGTGTCAGTATAAGCTGCTGCTGCTGGCAGTCCTCTGAGGCTTTCTTAAATACTTACCATTGAGTTCTGATAATAATACTCTGAGATTTTTTGAGGTTTCAGCTTATGTAATAATTAGTGTGATAGTGGACAGGGCACTAGAGAGGATTGGACTGAATGGGCTGTGTGTGGATATGGACTGAATGGGCTGTGTGAGGATAAGGGTTCTGTAGGGCATATCCGGGGCTAGCCTATGTTGTTTATTGAAGATAGCAAGCAAATCAGTAGTGGGAGTATATGAACTGAGCTGCCGCTGTTGCATGGCCCTGCTGCACTTGCTCAGAGAAGGGGCAGACAAGGAAGTAGGCTCTTACTCATGAGCCAACAGATAACAGCAGAAGCTGAGGTCAGAAACAGTGCCAGGTTGGCACAGACTGACAACCAGGGTAGTCAGGCAGAGCTACAGCTAGTAGATGCACAGCCAAAGGCTATCTCTGGTCGTGACACCAGACTGCAGGAGCACAGACTGCTCCACAGTTTCTAGTGGGAAGTAGGATTCTCCAGGTGCGGGACCGGTGTGGGAGCGAGATGGATTGTGAGGTTGATGTAAGGGTTGAGGATGAAACCACTGGTCTTGCCCATTATGCAGTGAAAGCTAAAGATCCTGGGGAATTCCTAGAGAGGGTGGATCAGAACAGTATGACAGACCTATGGGAGACAGAAAGAATGAGACAAAGACAAGGTACAGTCAATAAAAACTGGTCAGTTGAGAGGACCCTCAAAGCAGATGTGAACTGATTGGTAAAGACAGGAACAGATACCCCAAAGCCAGTCAGCCAAATGCTTTACTAATGAAACTTTGGAAGTCTCATCCTAAGGAAAGGAAGTAAGTATTCCTACCTAGGAAAAGAGGGGGTAAGCCTGCTACTAGAAGTCTGAAACATAGCAGGGTAGGGGGAACTTCAGAAAAGTCCACGACAGTGTGGGTTGACCTGACCAACTCGTCAGCCATCTGGGCCCAGATCCACTGCTTGGCGTTGGTCAACTACAACACTTGCTCCATCTATGAGCTGCTGAAGCAGAAGAAAGAGCCGGTGAGCAGAGCCAGGTCTGGGAGCAGGACATCACCATTGGAGATGAAAACCTGAGGCATGGCTGCCATGGAAGAAGTCCAGTATTCACAGTGCTTTAGAGACCAGAGGCCCTGAGAGAGACCAGTGACTCATGGCCATGAGTATTTGCATATAGAGCTGTGTGGGCAAAACTATATAATGATGAGATGCTGTTTTCAATGCCACTTCGATGAATGAATTTTTGATGGAGGGGTGAGAAAGATGGAGGAATGGAGCAGAGAGTGTGCAGTGGAGACGGCTTGAACCATTTCCATCCCAAGGCCTGAGCAACCTCCGGAGGCTTGATGTGCATGGCCTGTGCTTCCACCTGAGGCCGTGATGTCTGTGGTGATGTCTGTGGTCCCTGCTGCCGCAGGTTGTGGGGGAGGGGGATGGAGGTTGAGGGATGAGGGAGCAGCATATCTGAGTCCATGGTCCTGCTCCAGTGTCTGTGGCCCAAGTTACCACAGAAGTCATGCAGGTGTCTGTGCTGCTGCTGGGGCCATGTTTGGGTCTATGGTTCTGTGGCAGCTGTGGGACATGCCGTGGTCCATGACGACCCATGTAGCCATACAGGACCATGTGGATGGATGTTCATAGGCTGTGATGCTGAGGACCATGTTGGGGTCTGGAGTCCTGCTGCAGATTGGGGGCAGAGCTGGCTTGTGTTACCATCAAACGCAATTCAGATATCTGTGGTCTGTGTTGCTATCTGAAACCATGCTGATGCTCATGGGCTGGGCTGCTGCTGGTGACCGTGTTGGTGCCCATGGACTTTACTTGTACTGGAGACCATGCTGAGGTCTGAGGCACGTGCTGACACCAGAGGCCAGGTGGATGTTCATGGCCCATGCTGTTATCATATACTATGTGGAAGTCGATGCTCCGTGCTCCTGCTGACTCTAAAGGACGAGGAAGCTTCTGCAGTGGTATCAATGGCTGCAGACTCGTAGCTGAGAGAGAGGGACATGGAAGGCTTCAGTGACCCCTCTCTCCCCACAAAGTAACAATCTAGACAGGAAGCCATCAAAGAGATCTCTTAAAATTTGTGAGAAGGATGCTAAAGTGTAGCTCTCCACAATAGATAGCTTCTGGAGGGGTTGGAGAGGGGAAGGACTTACCTTCCTTTAGGAGATTGACCACTGGTGGATTGACCAGGCTTGAGTGACTATATGGACAGCACAAATTAGACTTTTAAAAAAATTTGGTGGGGGGAGGGAGGCCACAGGGCATGTAGGGGGGCAGACCTGGAAGGACTGGGAAGTAAGGGAAGATGGGGGTACATTTTATAAAAGTAATCAATAAAGACACTATGTTAAAAATGAAGTCTGAAACAGACACCCAGCAAGGCTGAGGAAAGAAACCTAGGCCCAGCCTCCAGATGGATGCCACATAAAATATCCTTCCCCTGAGCCACCCATTCAGACTGCTGGAGGCAGTCTGATAGGTGCTTGGCTCTGGGGAAACAAGGAACAGAGAACTGGTCAAGATTTGGGGGTTCAGGTCACATTCCTGGACTAGAAACACTATGTACATCTGAGTAAATGATAGTCACCCATAGCACACACACAGTTGCTGTGCTGGTAGACGCCGAGGCTGAAGGTACATGTATACGTGGGGACACGGCCATAGGGACACAACCATGGGGACACAGACATGCTTCAGGACCTTTACCTAGGAGCAGATGACCATGGTAGACAAACCATCAGCTGAAAGGGTTAGTGCTCTGTTTTTTTTTTTTTCCTTTGGACTGTGACATCTGCCTGTGAAGTTCTACTGAGCACTTTGCCTTAGTCCTCAAATTTACCATAGGGGTAGACGCTTGCCGGTGAAGTACCTGCAAAGGCCTGTGGAGGCATTTCAGTTAAGACACAAGGGAACCAAACATGTTACCCCTATGAGACTCACCTTGAGGGGTTATGGAAAACACCCTCAAGAGGCTCTACTATCCCCAAGGTAGATGTGTGACCCCAGCCTATCTTGAAGCAAAGGACCCCAGAAATCATCAAAACAGTCCATGAACTGGACAAAGTAAACTTCATCTGGCTAGTGTAGAGTCCTCTTAATTCACTGGTACGGCCTGTCCACCTACCTGACGGGAGCTGATGCACGACAGTAGATTATAGGGAAATACATAAGGTAGTGCCCTCCACACACAAGCTGTGTATAACATTGGTGAGGTGTTGGGAGGCTTAGGAACACAGCTGGAACGTGACTTTTGTGTGCTGTATTGGCTCCATGCTTTATTCAGCTTTGATATAACAACTGAAACAAAACAAAACAAAACAAAACAAAACAAACAAAAACTCACCACATGGCAAGGTCCCAGGGACTGTTCCTGTGTTAACTCAGGGTGTTTGGACAGCCCTACTGTAGTGTTCTCTGACCTAGTGCAGTGGGTAAAATCCACAGTTATTCCGACATTCCATTCCATGATTGCATTCTGCTAACCTCTACCTTCCAGATATAGTTTAGCTCAGAAAGCTTGCTGGCTCACTTGAAGGAGAGGGGACTGGTAGTAAATCCAAAGTCCAAGAATCTGTCTTGTAGATAGCATTTTTGAGTTCTCTGTTAGGTGCGCTGCCTAGTTTTATGTCAACTTGACCAAAAGCTAGAGTCATCAAAGAGGAGGGACCCTCACCTGAGAAAATGCCTTCCAAAGATCTAGCTGTAGGCAAGCTTTTAGGGCAGTCTTTTTAAAAAAAATTAGTGACTCATGTTGGGGTGGGCAGCACATTGTGGGTGGGACCACGCAGGGCTGGTGGTCCTGGGTTCTATAAGGAAGCAGGCTGAGCAAACCATAAAAAGCAAGCCAGT
Source organism: Rattus norvegicus (assembly GCF_021556685.1). Classification (NCBI taxonomy): domain Eukaryota; kingdom Metazoa; phylum Chordata; class Mammalia; order Rodentia; family Muridae; genus Rattus; species Rattus norvegicus. The sequence continues at coordinate 179,041,639 of NC_141534.1, read as the reverse complement.
AAGCAGCACTCCTCCATGGCCTCTGCATCAGCCCTGCCTCCAGGTTCCTGCCCTGCTTGAGTTCCTACTTTTGATGATGAACTGTTCTATGGAACCATGAGTGAAATAAACTCTTTCTTCCCTAAGTTCATGGTGTTTCGCCACAGCAATAGTAACCCTAAGATGTTAGATATGAAAGTACTGCCATAGGTGGTGATAGACAAGGGGCGGGATTCTTTTTTTTCTACATAGTGAAGAAAAATGAAGGAGTTTGTGGGGCTACTGGACTACTGGTTGGTAGGATATTGAGTCTCCATCAACAATTTGGGCAGCATGGGAATCAACAGAAGATTACACACAAAGAAACAGGTACAGGCATGTAGCCATTTGATAGGACCCATTCTGCAGAATAAACTGTGTGTTGATCAAGAAGGATTCAACTGGGGGTTCTGGGGCACATGGTCCCACATAGCCCATAGGTTTCTGGTCTTGGCAATAGAAGGGTTCTGGGGATCGTTATAGAGGAAAAGCTGCTATCAAGGTACTGACTACTTACTCTATTGGAGGATAGATAAATCAGATATAAACTTGCCCACTACTGGGTAGGCTTTAAGGATGGGCTTTCCTGCTCTCTGAGGGTTGTCCACACATCTCTTTAAAGCTTTGACAACAACCAAACTTTGGCAGTGGTTATGATTATTTAAATTGGCCTAGCATTAGGACTTTATGTTCAAGTGGACGGGATAGTCAAGACACACCAGGGGGACATGACAATAATTTCTTGCTCCCAGCATCAACTGACATCCCGTAGCTGTTGTGGTGCAATATGGGGCTTGGCTGTCTCTGTTAGATCGTGTCACTGCTGTTGCTAACCTGACACTACCAAACTGGACTGCTGGTGTATTCGTGAAATGTTTATGAGTGGATCAAGCTGCCACTGCCTGCTGCCCTGTAAACTGAACTGCCGATTTCCAGACAACACAGGTGTGAATTACTCCAAAGAACCTTTCTAAACAAGTCCACTTCTTCCCATATTCTTTTCCCCCACTACCTCTGGTGGGTGGTGGACTACAAGGGAGGTTAAAGTGTTTAAGAACCATCATTAAAAATAAGGTTTGAAAAAAATTAAAGTTACAAATATGTGTTTGATGTCTCATCTCAAGGGACATGCACCAGAAACTGGAGCAAGGGAAATATTCCAGTGCCCGAGGTGGCCACAGAACCCTTGTCCTTGCAGGGGGGTCTGCAGGTTGGAAGAGTAAATGCTGATGTGTGTGTGTGTGTGTGTGTGTGTGTGTGTGTGTGTGTGTATGTGTGTATGTATGTGTGCGTGTGTGTGTATGTATGTATGTGTGTGTATGTGTGTATGTATGTGTGTGCGTGTGTCTCCTTATTTGAAGATAGTGAGATGACAAGTGGCATATGCCCACTAAGTGTCATCTAGCAGCCCTGAGCCCTGGCCTTGTTTCTCTTTGTTCTGCATCTGCAGAACTGCTGCTGCTGCTTGAAGGCCCTAGCTGGCACCACGTCTCCTGGTTGACCATTGCCAAGGATTGCATGAGTAATAACAATAGCCAAACCCTGTAGAATCCACTCAGTTCTCTCATCAGTATCTGGACACAGTGCCTTGAAGCTCTTGAGGCCCTGGGTTTGCATGACAAGAGACATTATAATAAAGTTCTTGATTTCTCTATCTTCCCCATCCTCATTACTCAAGTTCCAAGCACGGTCACACTTGATTCTTTTCTGGCTTACCCTCTGCATTTACCTAGGAAAATGCTTTTCAATCTGCTCCTCATCTCAAAGCTACTAAATAAAATTTTTTAACATACATTTTTTAATCTCTCTCTCTCTCTCTCTCTCTCTCTCTCTCTCTGTGTGTGTGTGTGTGTGTGTGTGTGTGTAGAATTTCAGGTGCTTGTGAGCTATCTAATGTGGGTGTTGGGAATTAAATTTGGGTCCTCTGAAAGAGCAGTAAGAATCTAGCCTCTGAGCCATCTCTTCAGCTCCTACGTTTTCTTGATGGAACACCACAAACCTTCCTCCTGGCTTTTACCCATGCTATGTTGATATTTCCCATGAAGCATCTATAGTGATTGCTTAGCAACTTAAATGAGATGAAGTCACTTCTTTCTCCCACCAGCTACCCATAAAATTTAGCTTCCTGACCTTCTTTACAAACTACAAATGATCTGTCCACAGCTTCTTTCTGACCTTACTTCCTTCTTTGCTCCGTTTTGTCCTGGCTGCCCTGGCAAGCTTTGGATTCCTCTAATCTGAGAGACCACTCCTTTCTGCCTCTCACGCGGCCTCAGCAAGTCCGAATGCCATCTCCTCAGAGAGCTTTCCAGACCACTCAGTTCTACCCAAGCCCAAACCCTGGCTACACCACCTTCCCGTGGTCAGCAACACAAACCTTTCCATTTTCTTACTTATTTGATATCATCTTTCCAGACTGAGAGGCCTGTATCTGTTCTTGCATTATGGCATAGTTTGATATAACACCAGTGTACCACTCACATGACAATTGTTCGTAGGAGCCAGATGCATGGGAGAAGAGACTGATGATAAGGTCAGTGAAGGCCTTATGTGGCCTAAGATCTGGTGATTTTTATCTGCTGAGTATTTCTGGAGAATCTCTGTATTCCAAGGCTTTCTCTCCTTCATCAGAGAGACGAGGGCGGCACAGGGTTGTCGTCATGACTTTCGTGGTAACATCTACAGTTTCCCAACTCCTCTCTTTACCTCTGATTTTTGTCCCTTCTAGTTCGTATTCTCATTTTTAAAACACAACTGTGTTGTGACACTTCCTGCTTAAAAATGTTTGAGAAGTTCCCGGTCATTGGCAAGATTAAAGTCTATCACTTAATATGGCTCCCAGGGCGGCTTGCTTCTACATTAGCTTCTTGTCTCATTACCCAGGAATGAACAGCTGCCCATGGGCCTCTATGAATATCTCATTTCCCTTAAAACAGACTATTCTCTTACTTTCCCTGTTATCTTAGAGTGACTGGCATTTAGAAGCTATGTGACCTTGGGATATTACTGGTTCTTCTGCAACTTTGTTTCCTAATAACCATAGTTTATCACTGGGCAGGATAAAGGTCCAATAGTTTATATATAAGGCCTTTGCTGGTCAAATCTATCTCCAGTCTCTTCTCCCATGCCTTAGGCTCCCATCCATATACAATTGCCATGTGACACACACACACACACACCCACACACGTCCCTAACAAACTATACCTACTCTCTCTATTTAATGCTTGTAACTATCACTGGGAAGTATGTGGTGGAGAGAATGGATTTCCGCTAGTTTTTAGACTTGCTTGCTTTATTGGGAAGTAACCAGATCTGATTAAAAATTCAAACTTCCAGCATTTGATCTGTTGACCTTCTGTTTTAGTTTATTCTCGGTGTTATCCAGAAGTCGTGAGAATGGCACTCTTCCTATCCCAGGACGCTCAAATATACAAGGATAAGATAGCTTCTTGTTCCCAGACCCCACCCCGGCTATGCTCTGGATGAAGGACTAGTGAGAATTGCCTAGCATCCTCATGATTTAAGATCTTGGACTCTCCCTCTCTCTTTCACATGATCTTGAACTTCCCCTGAACTCAGGTTCCAGGGACTCGTTGGAGCCTCCTGATGGTGGCCCCTCTGGGCATAGGAGTAGCCTGAGCAACAGAGACTAATGGAGCCTGACAAGCGAGTAATTTGGCACCAGTTACCACTTTTTATCATGGTGGAGAGGCTCAGCCTGCACCTAGCACCTTGTAGCCTGGCCTATGGAGATGGATAATGGCATGTTCTTACTTCCCAGGGTGTGGTGGGAAACTAGAGAAGGAGTTTGGTGCTGGTGAGGAGGCTCAGCCTACAGTGCTCCCCACCAGAGTGTATCACAACAGCCTTCGCCGAGTCCATCAAGGAACCTGGGTGAGCTAGGTCACCCGGTGTCTGTGGTTATTTGAATGTACTTCAAAAGTTGCTCTGATTTCTGTGAGTTCTAAGTAGTTTGGCAGTCAGATTGGCTAATATATCAGTAGAGTCCTTAAAAATTAAGCTAGGAGCCAGGTAGGAGGCATACGCCTTTAATCCTAGCATTTGGGAGAGCAAGTTCCAGCACAGCTAGAGAAACCCTGTGTCCAAAACTCAAAACAAA